>NC_087364.1:76248874-77531374 GCF_030014295.1 Loxodonta africana | reverse complement strand
GACCCTTGACCCCAACCCCGACTCCAACCCCGACCCCGACCCTCACCCTCTGACCCCCGACCCTGACCCTCTAACCCTGACCCTCTACCCCTGACCCTCTAACCCTGATCCTGACCCTGACCCCTAAACCCTAACCCTATACTCTAAACCCTAACCCCTAACCCCAATCACCAAACCCTAAACCTTAACCCCTAACCCCTACACCTAACTCCTAACCTTAACCCTAACCCCAAAACCATTACTCCAAAACCCTAATCCTAAGCCCTAACACTAATCCCTAACCCTAAAGTCTAAACCCTATACCCTATCCCTGAACCCTGAACCCAAACCCTAACCCTAACCCTAAACCCTCATGCAACCCTAAACCCTATCCGTAGCCCTAACCCTAACCCTGAACCCTAATCCCTAACCCTGAACCATAATCCCTAACCCTGAACCCTAACCCTCATCTAAGAAGGAGAAACAAGTCAGCTCAATGGCCGGAACTGCATGCTGGTTTCCTTGATGTGATGGAAAATTGAATGACTGTTAGAGCCCATAGATTTGGATTTTTACAGGTTCATAGGCAGTGGCCACTGACCTGGCTATAAGGTCTGGCAAATGGGCAATGGAAAACTACTATTTAAGGGAATTCCTGTGTGGGGCACGATACAATGGAAAACACTGTGGGAACTTAGAGGGTGCATTAAAGTAGGACATGTCGATGCCCATCAGAAAAACCCCTTTCCAGATTGGAAGGCAACTGGAATCAGCAAGTGAACTTGTTGGTACACTCAACTGAGGTGGCCACCTGAAATAAGCAGACACAGGCCTGATGGGATGGATTGTACCTTTCCCCCATCTGGAAAAATGGGGGTTGACAGTGAATACTGCCATGCTGCCTAGTGGTCGAGGTAGCCCATTGTACCTATACACCCTACCCCCATATGAAAAGGAGTGGACTGAGGGGGGAAGTGCTTGCTAGACAGGTATTGCTACCAGTGGTCTGGACTGGCACCGAAGCTGATGTCCTTCCCAAGGTGGAAAAGTCTGGGTAAAAAATAAATGACAGATGGAAGAAATAGCAGCTAAAGAATGAATAAGTGGGTCATGCAGTGGGGGAAATCTAACATTATGTTAATACCTCAAAGAGAGGCTCAGGGCAAGGGAATGATATTCCCTCAACTAAATTTTATCAGAGGCCAGAAAGGGTGAAGCCAGGAGGACCTTTTGGAGAACCTAAAC
Source organism: Loxodonta africana (assembly GCF_030014295.1). Lineage (NCBI taxonomy): Eukaryota > Metazoa > Chordata > Mammalia > Proboscidea > Elephantidae > Loxodonta > Loxodonta africana. The sequence goes on along the minus strand of NC_087364.1, from coordinate 77,530,150 downwards.
AGATCAGATGCACACCTGCAGCAGACCTGCATGGCTGGTACCTGAGTTACCTCATCCTGAGGGTTTTGCCCTATGGATGCACTAATTGTTAGAGACTAATTTGGAGTGATTGTAACAATGCTGGTCAAATACATGGGGAGGGAGAAATAACCCTAAAAAAGTTAAGTCTGTGAAAGAACCATGGCCAAAAGGCCAGACGGTGGTCTGTGGTGCAATGAGTTCTTTCATGTGGACTTTTGCCTTGATTCCCTGGAAGAGAAGTTTGGGAGATTATCAGCAGAGATGCCTGGCAGAAGAGAGGCCTGATGGCAGAGAGCAGCTAAAAGAGCTGAGCAAGCTGCTACACTGGCTGTTAGCAGCGGCAGTTATCTGCGGTGGCTGACAGCAGAGAGGCTCAGACAGCAGAATATCCAAGGTCCTGATGGAGAACTGCACCAGCAGGGACAATTTTTGATCCAAGGGTTATCCTGTGAGAAAGCTGCCCTAATTGACCAATTGCATACTGAGTTGTTTCCTGTTACTTCCAAGCTGCATCCTAACCTGAGTTGTCTACTAAGTTGTTTATCTCAATAAACCACTTGACTGTAAGTACAGTTCGTGAGTTCTGTGAGACACTGCAGCAAATTCAGGAAACCAGTGTGAGAAAGAAGAGTGCTAAGGGGGATAGGGAGTGATTGGTGTCAGAGATGACGGACTGCCACACCAATGAACCTAAAACCCTGGATCCTGACCCCAAACCTGACCTTTAATCTCTGACCCTTAGCCCTTAACCTTGGCCTTTGACTCTGGTCCCTGAACCCTGATCCTAGACCCAGACTCTGACCCTAAAACCCTACAGTCCCAAGACATAAACCACCACAACCCTAACCCGTCTAAAACCCCATGGTGCTAAGTGTCTGTGGAGCTATCTCCTCTCCCAGAACTTACCTTGGTGCACCTGCCCACAGGAGACAAGGCCGCACACACACACACACACATTTACTTACTTACTTTGAGTAAACTTTTTAATTATTTACATCTGGTCCATGGTACCAGGCACATGGTAAGCACCACATAAATGTTTAGATAAGCAACACAAACACTATCAGCACCCAGGGCAGGGTTCCCAGGGCAGTCAGGCATCCCCTGGGGGGTCCCTTCCCTGCTTCCACCCAGTCCACCCCACAAGGGGTCTCCTCCACCATCTGACTGGCTGGCCCCTCCCTCCCCAGTGGACCCTACAGTTCAGGTGGGGGTTGGGGGCAGCAAATTAGGTACAAGGGCTCCTCCCCAAGGGGCTGGAAGTCAGCACTGCCCTAAGTCTTTGTTCCCAGCCCTGGCAGAGGGCCGAGAAGGGGGCCTCAGGCCACCCCTCCCCCAGCCTGGCCCACAAACCCACCTGACAGATTTAAGGCCCCCAAGAACCCCCATGCACCCACAACCCTGGGCTGCACCTTTCTCCCCAAGCACTTCAAGCTCCCAGGACTGAGGGAAATTGGTGACTGGACCTCCCCACACCTGTGAATCCCACCAACCCACTCTGTGACAGGGCCAGGGACTCCCTCTCAGAGCCCATTGGGGATATTGGTTCCTGGGGGGAGGGTCCTTGAAGCAAGTCCCCCCTGCACTCCAAACAGTGACCCCCCATGGGAATCACCTAAGGGTGGGTGGGGCTGGGAGGGGAGGCACCAGCGGGGATGCTGCTGCCTTGGTCCTTTACAAGCCCCTGGGGTATCTGGGTGCCAGCCGGTGGGGTTAGAGCTGTATGTAGATGGGGCACAGAAGCAGGGAGCACTGTGCCTCTCCACGCCTGCCCAACACAACTCCCAACACACCTTCATGGAGCCAGATGCATCTAGCCTTGGAGCGGGTCCACCTACTGGGGTGCCCGTGTCTCCTACCTTCCAAGAAGCACAGCACATGGACCATCAAGAAAATCCACCTCCACTCCCGTGCTTCCCACCACCTGAGGTCCCCTGGCAGTGTCACCTGACTACTGCCCTGCCCATCAGCACAGGTGAGGGGTCTGGCAGGAGGGGAGGAGAGGAAGGGGTGAGGAGCCAGGAGGATGCCCAGGTGTGGGGGGTGAGGAGGTAGGTGTGTGGAGTTAAGGACCAGCACCTAACAACAACAATCAGAATACAATGAAATGGAACACAGTGGAATGTAGAAGACGGGGTTACAACAAAAACAAAGACATGGACTTAACTGTATTTCAGATGAATCTCATAATCACACAGGACAATGAAAAGACCGAAAAGAATCAACCCAAGTAAATTAAATTACAATAATGTGATTATATATTCTCAGGTTACAGATTAAAATAGCTGCAAAGAATTTTTAAGGCTACTTATGTACGGGTGTAGCAACTCCGAAATTATTTTTGTGTGTATTATGTAACTGAGGAGCCCTGATGGCACACTGGTTAAGCACTGGGAACCCACTAGCCGCTCCACAGGAGAAAGATGTGGCAGTCTGCTTCCATAACGATTAAAACAATTATAGCCTTGAAAACCCTATGGGGAGGTTTTACTCTGTGCTATCGGGTCACTGTGAGTGTGAATCCGCTCCAAGGTAGTGGGTTTGGTGTTTGGTTTTTGTTCAGGCAGTGCTGAGCAGAGGGCAAACGGGACCACAGAGCAGGGGCAGGACCTGCGAGACACAGAACCGGGGTGCAAACCGAAAGGCCGATGTGGAGCTGCTGCCGTGGTCACCGTTCTGGGGACGCCTGGAAGCCCTGGTGGCGCAGTAGTTAAAAGCTACGGCTGCTGACCAAAAAGTCGTTAGTTCGACTCCACCAGGTGCTCCTTGGAAACTCCATTGAGCGGTTCTACTCTGTCCTGTAGGATCTCTGTGAGTCCGAATCAACTTGAGAGCAACGGGTTTGGTTTTGGTTTGGAGGGTCCGGCTGTGGCAAGTGAGCCCAGGCTGCCACTCAAAGACATCAATGGGCCTAGCAGGCCAGATGCAGACGCCTCCGTCTCCTGTTCTGAGCACAAGTCACGGGAGCTGACTCCCCAGGGACCACCTGCTCACCTGGATGGGGGGCCGCCCCCCACCCGCCAGCCCTGCCTCCGTCCGTCCGTCCGTCCCGCCGCCTGTACTTGGCACCCACCTGGGGTTGCACACCACCTGGGAGGGCGGTGGCCAGAAGGGCAGCCAAGCGGGGTCTCTTGGGCCGGCTGCTGGGGACCGGCTGTTCCCGCGGCGATTCTAGCTCTGGGTTGTGGCTCAGGTTCTCACAGAGCAGACGCGAGGGACCACCCGGCGCTTGGGGTACCCTGTGGCACATAGTTGCATCATGTACGGCCTCACAGAACGGCCCCTGCGGCCTCACAGAACGGCCCCCGAAGCCCCTTCCAGGAGTGGGGCTGACGTTTCGCCTTCCGGCCCTGTGCCCAGGGGTCGAGCTCTGTGCCCCGGGGGCGAGCTCCGCGCGCATCTGCACCGGGAGCCAGAGCAGCAAGGAGCGCGCAGTTGGCTCCAAGGAACCTTGGGGCGGGATCCGCAAGGTCGGGGGTAGTAAGCCCGCGCAGGATCTGCGGGGGTCAGAGGTCGTGCAGGCGCGGGGTGGGAGAGGTCAGCGGTCTTGAGTAGGTGCGGAATTGCCAGGGCACCCTTAATTACAACCAGAACTGGGAGCCAAAATAAACCACCCACCTGGTGACCGATAAAAAGAAAGAGGTGGAGGAGCATCTGTTCAGCCGATGCTTCTCAGCCATAAAAGGAAGACACTACTGACACAGGCTGGACAGCCTCAACCAAAAAGAGTCACGTGTGATTCCATTTATATAAAAAGTCCAGAAAAGTACAACGTACAGGTAGAAAGCAGCCCGTTGCCTGGCTGCAGCCGGCGCAGGTACTAACAGCAAAGGGATACAAGGGACCTTTTGAGGAGTGGAAATGTCCCAAAACGAGATGGTAGTAATAGTTATACAGTTCTATAACTGTACTAAAATCATTGATTTGTACACTTACGATGCATGGATTTTAAATTATATCTCAATAAAGATGTAAAAAGTATTAATGGACCAGACGCACAGTCACTAGCACCTGTGACTACAAAACTCCATCACCAGGACTGCCCGGAGCTCACACCCCGTCCCCAGCCCTGGCCGTTTTCAAACTCCGTGCCCTAACTGGAGCACAACAACGTGACACAGAAGCATACAGGAGCCATTCTGCCCGGAAAGGGAGCACCAAGTTTATTGGCGCCTCTTAAACTTTGCCTGGCCTGTTGAGGAGGCAGGTCAGGGTCCGGGCCAGAAGACGCCCAGCCTTCTTCATCTCTTCAATGTCGCGATGTGGTCAGTGGCAGAGCCTTCTGCGTAAGGTCACACGCTGGGCACAGAGGCAGAGCGAGGAGGTCCTGTGCGCCACAAGGCAGTGTGGGCAGGGACAGGGACTGACCTGGAGGGGTGCAGACAGAAGGGGGAGGAGCTGCAGGGCAGAAAGGGGGCGCTGGCTGTGAGGCGGTGGGAACAGAACCGGTGAGAGCAGAGAGGGGAGAGGACGCAAGCTGAGCCAAGTGTGTGAAGCTTGCTCAAGCAAATGCTGAGCAGAGGGCAAACAGGACAACAGAATAGAAGCAGGAGCTGTAATATGCAGAACTAGGATGCAAGAAGAGGGGCTGGGATGAAGCTGCAGCAGTAGGTGATGTTTTGGGGACGCCGGGGAGGCCCGGGTGTGGCAAGTGAGCTTAGGCTGCCCTTCAAAGACACCAGTGGAGGGGATGGGCCAGAGGAGGGCTGGACATGAAGCATAGGCCTGATGCTCCTGGCAGCCCGGTGCTGATGCCTCCCTCTCCATGTCCTGAGACCCTCTACCCATGGGTGCTGACTCCCCAGGACCTACTGGCTCACCTGGGTGGATGGCTGCCCCCACACACACACACCAGCCCCGCCTCCTGCAGGCCTGTCCACCCAGCCTACTGGCCCTCTGTCCCAGTTATTTCTAAAATTTTGATACTTTGTTCATCATAGATTGTTTTCCTAAGTACATTTCAGTACAGTGTCATGAATCCTGACCACTACATTTCTTGTTCTTGTTTGGTGACTTCCAGTCAGTTCCAATGCATAGCGACCCTATATACAACAAAAGGAAACACTTCCCAGTCCTGTGCCGTCCTCGTGATGGTTGTTGTGCTTGAGCCCACTGTTGGAGTCACTGTGCCAATCCATCTCATTGAGGGTCTTCCTCTTTTTCACTGACCCTCTACCAAGCATGCTTTCCTTCTCCAAGAACTGATCCCTCCTGATGACATGTCCAAACTATTTCCTGGCATCCCCTGAATTTCCTTGTTCACCCTAACCTGGCCCTGGTGGGGATGCGGGAGTATAGAGCCCTAGGTCAGAGTTCTGGTCAAAGGAGGCCCAGCCTTCTCCTTCTCTGGACCCCTCCACTCTCCAGCTGTTTCCTCCCTCCAGATGGTTCTAACACTCAAAGGACCTTTGAATATTGAGCTCAGGCTTTACTTCTAGAAGCCCTGGTTGCCAAGTGGTTAAGTGCTCGGCTGCTAACTGAAAGGTCGGTGGTTCAAATTCCCATTGTCAAGGCCAACAGTCTCACTCTCAGCTACATCCTCCTCACCTCCCTCACACTGTGTTTCCTCTGCTACTTACTCTTCATTGGCTGCCCCAACATAGCCACCTGTATCCTCCAGCAAACCACATTTGGAGTCATGTTTACTGTGGCTGTTCCCACAGTTTTGGCCAAAACCATCACTGTGGTCCTGGCTTTCAAGGACACTGCATCAGGCAAGAGGGTGAAGAATTGGTTGGTGTCAGGGACACTTAACTGCGTCATTCCCATCTGTTCCCTGATCTAGGTGGCTCTATGAAGTCTGGCTGAGAGCCTCTCCCCCCCTTCACTGACATAGACACACATTCCGAGCCTGGGTTTGTCCTCCTCATATGCAGTGAGGGCTTGGTCATTACCTTCTACTGTGTCCTGGGATACCCGGGCTCCTTAGCCCCGTGAAGCTTCACTGTGGCTTTCCTGGTCAGGAATCTGCCTCTCACTTTCGACGAAGCCAAGTTCCTGATGTTCATCATGCTGGTGTTCTGCAGTGTCCAGGTCACCTTCCTCCCTGTCTACCACAGCACCAAGGAGAAGGTCATGGTGGCCACAGAGATCTTCTCCATCTTAGCCTCCAGTGCGGGGCCACTGGGCTGCATCTTTGCCAAGTGCTACATTATCATGCTAAGGGCAGTGCAGTGAACTACTTAATATAGCCCTTCTAGCCATAGTCTTTGTAACTCCCACCAAATGACATGGTGGGACTATGCAAATGAGGTTCTTGTGGCCCATCGAGGGGATTGGATAGTTTGCTAACAATGTAAAAGCGGTGCATGGAACACTTATGTGTGTGGAACCATGCAAATAAGGTATCTGGAACCCCAAAAATGGGATGGTCAGTTTTGCCATCCTGCTAGGCTTAAAATAAGCCATCCCAGAGACAGTAGTGGAGAATCTCACTGGCACTAATGGAACACCTCCTTTGGACCTGGGGTACCTGTGCTGAGAACCTCTTTGACCCAGGAGACAGAGCTGTAACACATAGGGGCAGCAGAACCAGGACAGAGAGGGAGAGCTGTAACACCAGAGATGGTAAGAAGTAATGGCAGAGAAATGGTGGCAGCAGAGATAACAGGACCAGGAGACTGGCAGAAGATGGCATGGCAGGCTTCCCAGCCCACGTAGCAAAAAAGCTGAGCACCTTCAGGCAGGAGGCTTGCTGGTACAGTAGGGTGCCTCCAGGCACTTGGTGAAACTAGGTTTGCTGACCCACAAAGCTAGAGCTGAGCACCTTCAGGCCGAGGCTTACTGGCTGAGTGGGGTGACTCTAGGCATTTACTGGCAGAGATAAACAAGCTCTGTAACACTTGTCCAAGTGGGGCAGAGGCTAGGCCAATGGGCCAAGGGCTAGAGAGAAACCTGCCTGCAGGTAAGGATGAGAATAGTCTGTCCTGATCAAAGAGCTGTATCCTGAGTGTTCCTCAACCTGAATTATAACCTGTTACTTCCCTAATAAACCCCATAACTGTGAGTATGGTGTGTGCCTTAGGATGAGTTCTCTAGAGAAGCAATACCAGCAAAGCTTGTGTATATGTATAGAAAAAAGAGAGATTTATATCAAAGAAATGGTTCATGCAGTTGTAGAGGCTGGAATGTCCCAAGTCTGAGGGTCACAATAAAGGCTTCTCCTGATTCATGTAGCTGCAGGGGCTGGCAAACCAAAGATTGGCAGGTCAGAGAGCAGGGTTTTTGCTCACAGGCTGTGAAGATCAACAAATCCCAAGATTGGCAGGCAAGTTGGCAGGTAAGCTGCTAGCTCAAGTCCCAAGAACTAGAGGTTGGAAGAACAGGAGCCAAATGCAGGATTCAGAGCAAGCAAAAGCCCATCAGCCTTGCCAGAAAGTCCACTTATATTCAAAGCAGGCCACACTCCTAAGGAAACTCTCTTTCAACTGATGGGCTACTCACAGCAGATCCCATCATGGAGATGATCACATTATATCAAATCTCATCATGGAAGTGATCACACATCATACAACTGCCAAACTACACCATAACTGCCAAACCACTGAGAATCATGGCCCAGCCAAGTTGACACACAACTTTAGGGATCATAGTCCACACCTTGTCAACTTGGCACCTGCACACATCTGATTTAACCACAGATAATCTCTAAATAAAAACGATAGTCGTACTTGTGCCCAACATGATAAAACAAACACACATACAACTGAACATGCACTACCTGTAACCCGTTGCCGTCAAGTTGTTTCCAACTCATAGCAACCCTATAGAACAGAGTAGAACTGTCCCATAGAGTTTCCAAGGAGCGCCTGGTGAATTCAAACTGCTGATCTTTTGGTTAGCAACCATAGCACTTAACCACTATGGCACAAGGGTTTCCAAGAATATGCAGTAGCCCTGTTTATGTATTTTATAAGTGCAGAAAAGAAAAATATTTGATGCACACATAAAAACCAGGAATACTCAATTACAGTCCTTGTTTCTGCAACTGGTCATGTGGTCATAATTGGTATTTAGAACTACCTTCCTCCACAACCCACTCTGTATTCCCTTTAACCTCAGCAAGCACCTCAACTGGTCATGGTTCTTTGCCTGGTATGGTGATCACAGCTTCCATTCCTGAAGGGTCTGGGACATTAATAATCATGTCATAATTTGGTTGCTGTAGTTTTCCATCAACTTTAATCACAGGGCATTATAGTCCTAAGAGACTCCCTAAGGGATCTCTGCATTCCAGACATACTCTTCTTTACCTCCATTATGTAATAGCAACCCAATTTCCTCTTGGTAGTCAGGAGCAATCACATCAGCCAATACAGTAACTCCCTTCTCTGCCTGTTGATGCAGAGGCATAAGGAGCCCAGAGTGGCCAGATGGCATTCTTAGCTTCCAGTTCAGTGGAATCAGTGATTTCTTTAGATGGGAGCATTCCCCCCTTTGGAACTAAGACCTCTAGACTCACAGAGCATAAGGTCTCGGGGACAAGAAGCAAAAATTTTGTGAGTGGGTCCCTAAGGGTAATAGTGGGTGGTGCCACCCCCATTTCCACCTCTTGGTTCCTGGACCCATGAATCCTAGCTATGGGAGCAACAGCACCATACATTGGACTCTGGTTTAGAGCATATACAGCCTCCTGGAGAACACTGCCCCAACCCTGCAAGGTATTGCTACCTAGCTGGCGCCGTAATTGTGTCTTTAGAAGGCCATGCCATCATTCTATCAAGCCAGCTGCTTCAAGATGATAGGGAACATGGTAAGACCAGTGAATTCCATAAGCATGGGTGCACTGCTACATTTTACTTGCTGTGAAGTGAGTCCCTTGTTCTGAGGTGATGCTGTGTGGGATTGCATGACAGTGGATAAGGCATTTTGTAAGTCCACAAATGGTAGTTTTTGCAGAAGCACTGAGTGCAAGGAAGGCAAATACACATCCAGAGTGTCTATTCCAGTAAGAACAAAACGCTGCCCTTTCCATGATGGAAGTGGTCCAATGTAATCAACTTGCCACCAGGTTGCTGGCTGATCACCTTGAGGGATGGTGTCATAAAGGGGAGTCAGTGTTGGTTCCTGCTGTTGGCAGATTGGGCACTGAGCAGTGGCTGTAGCCAAGTCTGCTTTGGTGAGTGAAAGTCCATGATATGACACGAGCCCATGCATATCTATTTCACTCCTAGGGGCACCACGACTAAGTAGCCAATGCTATAACTCAATATAAGTCTGAACAAATAATTTATTTTACAAGGAACAGCACAAAGCTGGTTCCTATGAGGTGAAGGTTATAGATGTCCCAAATGTCCAAATTTTCCAAGCTTCTGTACCACTCCATCATCTCTAACATCAACTACTCCCTCTCCCCTCAGTACTCTACGTCCTGCCTTTGGTTCCCTAATTTGCTGCAACATCTCACAGAACTCATAAACCATACAAGGGAAATACCTCATGCAGTTGTGGAGCCTGGCAAGTTCAAAATTCATGGGTCAGGCATAGACTTCTCCCTGGCCCTCAGTCTCTGTCCAAAGGCACTGAGCTTTCTCACTCCCTGGGATGGGAAGCCCACTACGCCGTCTCCTGTGGTTTTCTGCTGCTGGCTTCTCCTTCTTTGGCAGTGGTGGGCTCTCCTCTCTGCTCTGAAATTGACTCTCTTTTAAAGCAAAACTGACCAATCCCCTCAGAGGGCCACAATTATCTGCACAGCCCCACCTAATCACCTGGGTGGGAGTCACAAGACCATAGCTAGAAATGCCACACACAAAAGTAATTAATTGCACTGAAGAGTCAGACTATTCTGATTACTGATTTGACTCTGCTGTCCATTGTGATAACCATGCCCACCTTGTCTTTGTCCACTGAGTGCTGCCATTTGTCCCTACTACCATGAGGTCCAATCAGTCCCATTGTACATAGATGTCTTAAATTCATTTAGGGCAGTTCGCACTGTCAAATCTGACTTACGTAAAATAGCAAACACAGCAGTCTTCAAGGATGCTGGGACTCCCTTCACAAATTTGTTGCTCACCGTTGTGGTAAAAGGTGTGTCCTCTAGGCACTCCATGTGTGGGTATGTGGGTCTAATCTGATAAATCCACTCTAACATGCCAATTTTACTAAACCTTTGGATACCTTCTATAGTACACCAAGGCAGGTCTGGCACTTTAACTTAATTTAATATAGGCCACCACATAATCCTTGCTTCAGCAACCCAACCAAATAAACTATTAGATCCTTTCCTAACCTCTCGAGCTGAAACACTGAATGAAGAATCTGTGCTTAGGGGGCCCATACTGATAAACTCTGACTGATACATCTTTACACTCCTTGCACCATTATCCCACACCTTTAATAGCCATTCCCACATATATTCCCCAGGTTTCTGTTTATCCATGTTAGAAAAGTCAAGTAGTTCTTTTGGAGTATAGTGTGCCTCCCTGGGTCACACTTTGTACCTCACCTTTTGGGGCCTTCTGGGGCTTCAGTCTAGTTATAGGTCTAGAAGCCAAAATTGGTGGTGGGGATGTGTCTTGAGAACAGTTGACATTGTCTTGTAAGGCATCTGCCTCAGGCAATACCCCAGGCAATGATTCAGACAAAAGGCTCTGTAAACACAGCTGGGTTAATCTTATTAGATGTGGGTGGAGGGACTAGTGGTTTTACTGAGGAGGGTGGCTTAGAAGATAAACATGAAGTAATTTCTTCAGATGGGAGTGAGAGGGCTGGTTCTGTTGGCAGGAGTGATTCAATAGAATTTAGGGGCTCAGTGTTTCCAGCTTCCTGATTACCTGCCCATATGTCCCCATCCCAAGTTTCAGGACCCCATTTCTTCCCAGTCAATGCCCTCATATTAACTTCAGACTCCACTCGAGGTTGGAAATTGAGTTGGAGTTGTAATTCAGCCACTCTTATGATAAGACCCTGGGTTTGGTTTTCAGCAATATCAGCTCCGTTACTATAAGAAATAAGGTTTTCTTTCAAAGCACGAGGAGAAACTTTGAGGTAGTTTATGCGGTGCTTGAGCTTTGACTCTGAAGCCCTGAGCTCATTTCTTTCTTTTACCACTTTGTTTAAGAAAACTAGGACCAATCGACCACTTTCTTTATACTTCTCATTATGATAAAATTATAGAAAGGTATCACACATACAATCACCCAGGGCCTCAACTTTCACCAAAACCTGATCTATCGGTGGTGATATTTTGCATGTTTCTATTGCCACCTCATGCCATGGATTAGCACTGGCCTCTTTACTACTGGAAGAAGAGACATCAACATCTCTGGACAATTTAGAAAACTCATCCTTACAATTTTCTCTAGAACCACTCTTGGTACCAAATGTCTTAGGCTGAGTTTTCTAGAGAAGCAAAATGAGAAAAGTGTATAAATATAGAGAGAGAGATTTACATCGAGGAAATGGCTCATGCGGTTGTAGAGGCTGGAACATCCCAAGTCCGTGGGTCAGGATGGAGGACTCTCCTGATTCACATAGCTGCAGGCGCTGGCAAACCCAAGATTGGTAGATCAGACAACAAGGCTCTTGCTCACAGGCTGTGAAAGTTGATGAATCCCAAAATCAGCAGGCAAGATGGCAGGTAAGCTTCTAGCTCAAGTCCCAAGAACTGGAGGTCAGATGAACAGGAGCCAGCTGCAGGATCCAGAGCCTTGCAAGAAAGTCCACTTAAATTCAGTGCAGGCCATATGCCCAAGGAAACTCCTTTCAACTGACTGGCTACTCACACCAGATCCCATCATGGAGGTGATCATAGTATATCAAATCTCGACATGGAAGTGATCACATCATCATATGACTGCCAAACTACACCATAACCACCAAACCACTGAGGATCATGGTCCAGCCAAGTTGACACACAACCTTAATGATCACAACTTCTAAGGCTAGACTGAGAGCTCTGGTTATCAGTCTGGAGGTAATAAAGGGTGGTAGGGGAAGGGCTTGAGAACCAGTGTCATCTTGTGAGGTATGTGCTTTATGGAAGGTCACAACACACTCTTTAGACAAGGTAAGTCTGTTTTCTTCAGGGGAAAAAGCTGCTTCTGACAGACAGGAAGGTTAAGATTATCAGACTCATCCACCAAAATGTCCCCAATCCAGGGCTCAGGGTCCCTTTCTTTCCCTATCACGGTTCTGTGACACAGACCTGTTTAGACTGTACATGTAGTCTCTTTTGTATACCACCTTTATAATCAAACGAGCCTGCTTTTCAGCACCGTCTAAAACAGATAAGTCTACTTTTAAGCTGCCATTGAGTACCTCTGGCTTTCAGAGCCTCCTTTGGGTTGGCAGTTAACTAACCTAAATCTATCATTTTATTTTTTCAAGGCCTCCCATTCAGTTGTACAGGAGTATCCCACTCCATAATCCTAAAAAAATTTTCATTGACCCTTTATTGATTTAGAGAAGTGGAAACTTGGTCTCTCAACACCTTGCTGTACTCAATCCCAATGAATTACAGAAGAAAATTTTAGTAATTTTGATGCTACTATATGTCAGGAGGAAACCTGCTGGTGCAATGGTTAAGCATTCAGCTCCTAGCCAAAAGGTCAGCAGTTTGAATCCACCAGGCACTCCTCGGAAACCCTAGGGGGCAGTTCTACTCTGTGCTATAGGGTCACTATGAGTCTAAATGAACTTGACGGCAACAGGTTTTATATGTCAGGAGTTATTACCACCCTACTTACCCTACTTATTGCTTTCAGATAGATAGTAATCCAACTCTTAAACCCCAAACTGTAGGTCCTTCTTCCCCAGCTTGGATTTGTAGGCAAAAGTAGGCTCTTGGCGGTTATGTGGCATATTCCCTATCCACACTTCCCAGCTTTGGGAAGCTAGGGTGGGTGGGTGTCAGGCAAATGATACAAGACAAATTACACATGCTCTCACCCAAGCTTTCAGCCCCAGTCTCCCTGTTGGTTACAAGAGGATGTTAATACCTGAGTATATGTGCAATTCATCTATGATGAACAGTGACTGACCAGGATGCTTTAGAAAAGATGTTCAACCTCACTAGCAGTCAGGGGAATGAGATAAAATGACGAGATGTATATTTTTCACTCTACAACAGGGAAATATTGATATATTCAATACTGGTAAGAATGTGGGCAAAGGGAACCTCAAATACACTTGCTGGACATGTCAACTGCAGTGCGATGGATCACTTTTGTGTGGCCTTTCTCACTATGGTCTTGTAATTCCCACCCAACTGACTGGATGGGACCATGCAAATAAGGTCTACGGAACCCTAATGAAGGGGTTGGTCAGTTTTGCCATCCTGCTGGACTTAAAGTAAGCCATCCCAGAGGCAGGAAGGAGAGGATCTCACCACCACCAAGGGAGAAAAGCCACGTCTTTGGACCCAGATTCCTGTGCAGAGAAGTTCCTGGAACCAGGAGACAGAGAGAGAGAAGAAGCTGTGACACTGAAAACAGGGAGAAGCAGTGGCAGAGAAACAGCAGCAAGAGAGACCTGCAGGAGACAGCATGGTGGTGTTCCTGGCCCACAGAGTGAGAAAGCTGAGTGCCATTGGGCAGGAGGCTTGCTGGCAGAGTAGGGTACCTCCAGGCACTGTGTGGAGCTAAAGCTGAGCACCTTTGGGCCAAGACTTACTGGCAGAATGGAGTGCCTCAGGGCACTTATTGGCAAAGCTACAAGAGATTTGTAACAGGGCAGAGGCCAGAAAGAGGCATGCCTGTGGGTATGGCTGAGAAGAGGCTATACTGATGAAGAACTGTACCTTGCAGAAAAGGCATCTGACAAAGTCCAACACCCATTTATGATAAAAACTCTCACCAAAATAGAAATTGAAGGAAAATTCCTCAACATAATAAAGGGCATCTATGCAAAGCCAACAGCCAACATCACTCTAAATGGAGAGAACCTGAAAGCATTTCCCTTGAGAACGGGAACCAGACAAGGATGCCCTTTATCACCGCTCTTATTCAACATCATGCTAGAAGTCCTAGCCAGGGCAATTAGGCTAGACAAAGAAATAAAAGGTATCCGGATTGGCAAGGAGGAAGTAAAATTAACTCTATTTGCAGATGACATGATCTTATACACAGAAAACCCTAAGGAATCCTCCAGAAAACTACTGAAACTAATAGAAGAGTTTGGCAGAGTCTCAGGTTATAAAATAAACATACAAAAATCACTTGGATTCCTCTACATCAACAAAAAGAACACCGAAGAGGAAATAACCAAATCAATACCATTCACAGTAGCCCCCAAGAAGATAAAATACTTAGGAATAAATCTTACCAAGGATATAAAAGACCTATACAAAGAAAACTACAAAGCTCTACTACAAGAAATTCAAAAGGACATACTTAAGTGGAACAACATACCTTGCTCATGGATAGGAAGACTTAACATAGTAAAAATGTCTATTCTACCAAAAGCCATCTATACATACAATGCACTTCCGATCCAAATTCCAATGTCATTTCTTAAGGTGATAGAGAAACAAATCACCAATTTCATATGGAAGGGAAAGAAGCCTCGGATAAGCAAAGCATTACTGAAAAAGGAGAAGAAAGTGGGAGGCCTCACTCTACCTGATTTCAGAACCTATTATACAGCCACAGTAGTCACAACAGCCTGGTACTGGTACAACAACAGGCACATAGACCAATGGAACAGAATTGAGAACCCAGATATAAATCCATCCACGTATGAGCAGCTGATATTTGACAAAGGCCCAGTGTCAGTTAATTGGGGAAAAGATAGTCTTTTTAACAAATGGTGCTGGCATAACTGGTTACCCATTTGCAAAAGAATGAAACAGGACCCATACCTCACACCACGCACAAAAACTAACTCCAAGTCGATCAAAGACCTAAATATAAAGACTAAAACGATAAAGATCATGGAAGAAAAAATAGGGACAACTCTAGGAGCCCTAATACAAGGCATAAACAGAATATAAAACATTACCAAAAATGACGAAGAGAAACCCAATAACTGGAGGCTCCTAAAAATCAAACACCTATGCTCATCTAAAGACTTCACCAAAAGAGTAAAAAGACCACCTACAGACTGGGAAAGAATTTTCAGCTATGACATCTCTGACCAGCGTCTGATCTCTAAAATCTACATGATTCTGTCAAAACTCAACCACAAAAAGACAAACAACCCAATCAAGAAGTGGGCAAAGGATATGAACACACACTTCACTAAAGAAGAGATTCAGGCAGCTAACAGATACATGAGAAAATGCTCTCGATCATTAGCCATTAGAGAAATGCAGATTAAAACTACGATGAGATTCCATCTCGCTCCAACAAGGCTGGCATTAATCCAAAAAACACAAAATAATAAATGTTGGAGAGGCTGCAGAGAGATTGGAACTCTTAATACACTGCTGGTGGGAATGTAAAATGGTACAACCACTTTGGAAATCTATCTGGCGTTATCTTAAACAGTTAGAAATAGAACTACCATACAATCCAGAAATCCCACTCCTCGGAATATACCCTAGAGAAACAAGAGCCTTCACACAAACAGATATATGCACACCCATGTTTATTGCAGCTCTGTTTACAATAGCAAAAAGCTGGAAGCAACCAAGGTGTCCATCTACGGATGAATGGGTAAATAAATTGTTGTATATTCACACAATGGAATACTACGCATCGATAAAGAACAGTGACGAATCTGCCAAACATTTCATAACATGGAGGAACCTGGAAGGCATTATGCTGAGCGAAATCGGTCAGAGGCAAAAAGACAAATATTGTATAAGACCACTATTATAAGATCTTGAGAAACAGTATAAACTGAGAAGAACACATACTTTTGTGGTTACGAAGGGGGGAGGGAGGGAGGGAGGGAGAGGGTTTTTTTACTGATTAATTAGCTGAAAAGAACTGCTTTAGGTGAAGGGAAGGACAACACTTAATACATGGAAGGTCAGCTCAACTGGACTGGACTGGACCAAAAGCAAAGAAGTTTCCGGGATAAACTGAATACTTCAAAGGTCAGCGGAGCAAGGGCTGGGGTTTGGGAACCATGGTTTAAGGGGACTTCTAAGTCAATTGGCAAAATAATTCTATTATGAAAACATTCTGCATCCCACTTTGAAATGTGGCGTCTGAGGTCTTAAAAGCTAACAAGCAGCCATCTAAGATGCATCAATTGGTCTCAACCTACCTGGAGCAAAGGAGAATGAAGAACACCAAGGTCACACGACAACTAAGAGCCCAAGAGACAGAGAGGGCCACACGAACCAGAGACCTACATTATCCTGAGAACAGAAGAACTAGTTGGTGCCCGGCCACAATCGATGACCCTCCTGACAGGGAGCACAACAGAGAACCCCTGAGGGAGCAGGAGATAAGTGGGATGCAGACCCCAAATTCTCATAAAAAGACCATACTTAATGGTCTGGATGTGACTAGAGGAATCCCGGCGGTCATGGTCCCCAAACCTTCTGTTGACACAGGACGGGAACCATCCCCGAATACAATTCATCAGACATGAAAGGGACTGGACAGTGGGTGGGAGAGAGATGCTGATGAAGAGTGAGCTAATTATATCAGGTGGACACTTGAGACTGTGTTGGCATCTCCTGTCTGGAGGGGGGATGGGAGGATAGAGAGAGTTGGAGGCTGCCAAAGTTTTCATGAAAGGAGAGACTGGAATGGCTGACTCATTACGGGGAGAGCAAGTGGGAGTAAGGAGTAAGATGTATATTAACTTATATGTGACAGACTGACTTGATTTGTAAACGTTCACTTGAAGCTCAATAAAAGTTAATAAAAAAAAAAAAAGAACTGTACCCTGAGTTTTCCTCAACGTGAAGAGTAACCCGTTACTTCCCTAATAAACCCCGTAATAGTGAGTATTGTCTGTGAGTTCTGCGTGGCTGTTGCAATAAATTATCGAATCCAGAAGAGAAGTACAGAGTGCCGTGAGGGAGAGGGATGGATGGTGTCAGAATTAGTAAAGATGGTGGAGAGAGACAGCACGTCTGACCTCTGCCTCAGAGGAATCAGCCTTGGGCTGTTCTTGATTCTCCTTCCCCCTTTGTGAAGTTAGAGGAGGTCAAATGCCACTGCCACATCATTTACACCAACCCATACAAAATTTTTGGAGGCAAATTTGGGAGTGTGTCTGTCAGAATTTTAAATGCCCATGTCCTTTGACCCAGTGATTTCTTCAATTCTAGAGTTCTGTTCTACAGAAATACAAGCAAATGTGAGATTCACACACACACACTCATTTAAGGATGCTTTTTACAGCATTGTTCTAAGAACAAAAAAATCAAACACCTTGACAATCCATTAGTGAGGGGATGGTTAAATAATTTATGGTACATCCACACTATGCAACCAGCAGACAGAAGGAAATACAGCTAAATATCCTGAAGCGGAAAGATGACCAGTGAAACAGCAAATAATGAATATGTAGATCGTAATCCTGCTTGTTTAAAATAAAATATACACACATATTTATAAATGCATAAAAAATGTTTGAAGGATACATACCGAGCCATTATCTCAGGGGAGGGAAGCGGTATTGAATAAAAAAAAAAAAGAAGGACACTCTAATTTTTATTATACATACTCCTGTGTTGTTTGGAATTTTTTTTTACCTCAAATATGTATTATAATGTAATTTCAAAAATAAATGCAACCTCTGCTCACACCACTTGCAGGATTTTATGATCATTCTAAGGAATCTATCCATATGTATCTGAATCTGGTATAGGAAATAGGGAATTTATTGTGTTGGCTTATAACAGTAATCTGCTGTTGAGTTAATTTTCATTTGCGCCATCGTTAATAAATCAAAACGTATTAATGCTAAAAAAAGAATTACATGGTTTTAGCTACCAATGTGAACAAATTAAAAGATTCTATGTGATTCATTCATTTTCTCTAACAAATATTTACTGAGTGCCTTCTGTGTACCAGGTATTACGCTAGATTAAGTATACATAATCCCAGCCCTAAATTAGTGGGAAATATAAATTATAATTGATAAACAAATACATAAACAATAGTAAAACAAAATAAAGGAGCCCTGGTGATGCAATGGTTAAGTGCTAACCAAAACGTTAGCGGTTCGAACCCACCAGTGGCTTCACAGGAGAAAAGACCTGGTGATCCGTTCCTGCAAAGGTTATAGCTTAGGAAACCCTATGGGGCATTTCTACTTTGTCCTATAGCATTACTATGAGTTGGAATCAACTGGACAGCATACAAAAATAAAACAAATTTTGATATGTGGCAAGTGCTGTAAAAGAAAAGAATCATCTATTGTAAAGAGTAGATTACAGAGGACAGGATGGAGATAGGTTAGGGAGATTGAATAACTCTAAAGCCTATGTTCTCTCCACTGTATATCTCTGCTTCTACTAAATGGTAAATTGCGAGAAGGCACCAAGATGATAACCAATTCCAGGACTGGAAGATGAAATTGAAGAGCCTCATCTCAGAGGTCATGGCCTCACCTCAGCCTGCGGGGAAGAGGAGAGGATGTGGAGGTAAATGGTCACTCTTACCTTTAGGTCTGAGGAGTCAGCCCTGGCTGGCTGCCTCTCTTCTTCTTTTGAGCTTCTTCTCAAAGAGAAGTGATGGCAATGCCAAAGACCCATGGTTAACCAAGTGAGTGGCACAGGTGTGGGGACAGAGCAGAAGCCCATGTGCCTCTGGGACTGTTTGCTGGGCTGGTGCAGATGGACCAGATGCTGGACCACCAAATAGGAACCTCTGAGTTAGAAGTTTTCTGCACGGGAAAAAAAAGGGGTAAGGGGTTCTGCACGGGTAGGGTTCGACATGGACCACCATTAGCCTGGGTGGGAGTGTACGGATGGAGGAAAATTAAGAGATAAAATTATTGGTCTCTCCTGAAGGATTTCTTTCAAAGTTGGAAATTCTGGGAAAGAAGGCTCATGTCCTCTGTGGGTCTGCTTGCTTTGGCCACAGCTAGAAATCTGGGAGATAGAAGGTGATGTAACATCCCCTATGGAAAATGTAGGCCTGGCTATGCCATTTCTGCTCAGAAGATCTCTCTCTCTCTTTGACAGGAGATGGGGAGGCGGACTGGATGTCACTTTTGTCTTCACTCATGGATCTTGAGCATCACAACTTCCCTGGCCAACAAGCTCAGTTCCCTTCTGACACAGTCCCGCAGGTACTACGCTTCTCGGCATGAGACACAGCTCTGGCTATGCATAAAGTCAGAACTACGGGCTGGGACCCCTGAACTTTTGAGACATGGAGTTGGGGGACTTAACTTCAGACACCCAGAGCAAGTCCTGGAATGCAGATGGTGAGAATGTTACAGAGAACCCTACCACCATCTGTTCTTCATGACTCAGGGTAAAAACTCAGAGTTCCCAATTAACTGTGAGAGATAAACTAATAATAAAAATAATGGTGATGGTAATGATGATAGCTAATATTTACTATATAATATCATTAATATTATAATCTTATTAGTTAATATTAGTAACACTGCACTGTTCTCTGTATTAGCTCAAGTAAGACTGACACACGGTGGTACGTGGAGAAGTCTTGGCTAGAAGAGCTGACCCTCTATGTCCTCGAGTGGTTTGGAGCGAGGAGAGATCCATTCTAACTGTAGTGCCTACAAGGGTTCCATATAGCCCGTGGTATTCCATCTGGGCCATAGAGGATGGCAGGATTCAGAAACTCTCTGGGACAGGAGCCTATCTTTCCCAAACATCAGAAGCTCTCCAAGGACAAGACTTGCATCTCCTCCTCCTTTCTCCCTTGTCACTTTGCATTCTAAACTGTGTGCTTCCTGAATACAGAAAATGCCTTCATTCTCCTTGGTGCCTCATCCAGTGCCCAGCAAATGAGTGCTGAACTAAACTGGCTGCATGTAGGCCCACAGATTGAATTATGTAGGCTCAACTGACTCACGTTAAAACCAAGCCAGTTATGACCATGTTCATCGAGGCTATGGTTCAAAACGTCTCCAGCACAAATGTGAGGCTTTGCCCTTGCCCAGGCCAAGATTCGAGAAGGATGCTGTGTTAGTTATCTAGTGCTGCTATAACAGAAATACCACAAGTAGTTGGCTTCAACAAACAGAATTTTATTCTCTCTCAGTCTAGGGGGACAGAAGTCCAAATTCAGGGTGCCAGCTTCAGGGGAAGGCTTTCTCTCTCTGCTGCTCTGGGGGAAGGTCCTTGTCATCCATCTTCACCAGTCGAGGAGCTTCTCAGTGCAGGGACCCCAGGTCCAAAGGATACGCTGTTCTCCTGGCTCTTGTTTCTTGGGATCCCCCTTTGTCTGTTTTCTTCTTTCTTTTTTATCTGGAAAGAGAATGACTCAAAATACAGTCTAATCTGGTGAGTCCTGCCTTATTAACATAACAGCCTCTAATCCTGCACATAGGAAAATCACATCAGATGACAAAATGGTGGATGACCACACAATACTGGGAATCATGGCCTAGCCACACTGACTCACATATCGGGGGGACACAAATGAATCCGTAACAGACACTTCTGAGGTGGGGTTGGGGTCGGGGAGGAGACAGTATCTGTTCCTGCAGAGGCCTCTGCTGGACAGTAGAACAGGACACCTTCAGAGGGCACAGGGACAATGTGAAGAGCCAGGGCTTTTCAGCAGCCATTACTGGCTCCTAACACCCTGCAGGATCCAGCCACCTCAAATTTTGGCTTACCACCTAATTAGCTTGTAATGTCCAAGCCCCAGTTTCCTTACCTGAAAAATAGGGATAATTATAGCTGACCTGCAGGGTTATTTGAATACTAGAGATGACAGATAGATATATAGATAAGTAGACATCGATAGTTACGAACTGTGTCCTGAAAAATATGTGTTAGACTCCTAACCCTTATACCAGTGGATGTAATCTCCTTTGGGAATAGTTCTCTTTGTTACATTAATGAACCATATCAGTGTAAAGTGTGTCTTAAACCTAACCAGTTTGGAGACAGAAAAGGAGATTAGGCACAGGGAAGCAAGCAGGCATGACAGGCGGAAAGATAGCTGCCACACTTAGATCTCCAAGAAACACAGAGAAAAACCATAGGCAAGCTGACACAAAGATTTTCCCCTAGAGCCGACAGCAGGCCAGCCTCCCTCCAGAGCTGGCATCCTACATTTGAACTGCTAGCCTTCTGAACTGTTAGAAAATAAATGTTTCTTAAAGCCACCCACTTGTGGTATTTCTGTTATAGCAGCACTAAATAAAATAGATAGATTAAAAGATTAGATAGATATTAATAAGTAAAACCTGCTACAATTATTTTTATCTGGAAGAGAAGCAATGGCCATGACTGATGGGAAAGAAATGCTGTACTGAGCAATTAACACAACAGCAGAAAAACCAGCCAGGGCCAATGGGGCTTCTGTCACCCACAACTTTCATCAGGCCTTGGGTGGAAGGTGGCTGGGGTCTTTTACGGCTCTGGGAGCTGCAAGGACAACTCCATAGTTGGGAGATGCCCCTGTCCCCTACCTAGTGTTATCCTCATTTTGGTGCTGGGGCCCTCTGCTGCTGGCACCAGGTCATGGTGCCACACCATCCCCCACACCACCCCTCACTAGCCTCCCAACCCCATGTCCAGGTTGGTGCTCAGGACATTTTCGTGGTGTTCGACTTAAAGCTCCTGGGACTACTGTCAGAAGGCTGTTGGTGGGGCAGCTGGAGGGGCTGGGACACGGGGGTGGGTGAAAACAGTGGTGCTGCAGCAGCCTTGAAGGAACAGTATCTCAGTGTTCAGAGGCCTACACACCGACCATACCAGACGCTCCTGTGATTATGCCTTTCCCAGCTCCTCGCTTCCTACAAGATTCAGCCCAGAGCCACCCGCCCTCCCATCCATGATTTTCCTGAAATACTTACTCTTCATATTACCTCTCTATATAGTCCCCACACACAATTAAGGCATCCAACGGACAAGGCTTGCAGTAGGATGTTTTTGAAGAGGAAATATCTGGAAGATAGTAGAAGAGATGAGAAATGGTATCCACGGGAAAGTGCTGAAGACTTTCCTTCCTCCTTCCCCAAGGATTGATCCTCATACTGAGTAGGAATTACTTAAGAATAAGGTCATTGACTCGTACGTGGCGCTAGAGGCAGTCTATCTCTGGCCAAAATTTGGCTGAAGGGGTATTTTTTTAACTTTACTGAAGATTCATTATCATTCTCTTTTTCTTTCTTCCTCCATCCTTTCTCACCGTTACTTTGTCAAGTTTTCCTATGACAAACATGCCTTAAATTTTACCATGTAGATCATTTACCTTATTCTCCTTTAATGCAAAATATATGTAAGAAATAATATATGTAAGAAAAACTTTCCTGTTAAGTCAGGATACTCAATTTTTTGTCCATAGCAAATAGTCCAACGGAGCCTCTGATCAGCCTGGGATGATGAGTGGTCTCACAGTTGTTGTTAGATGCCGTTGAGTTGGTTCAGACTCATAGCGACCCTATGTACAACAGAACAAAACACTGCCAGGGCCTGTGCCATCCTCACAATCATTGTCATGCTTGAGCCCATTACTGCAGCCACTGTATCAATCTATCTCACAATGAGTTCCTAGAATTCCAAACCAAAGCAGATAAACATGAAATTTTAATAACCCTACTCAGACTTGTTGAGGGGAAATGTAGTTTCCTGTTGGGTCTTCTGATACACTGAAAATCACTTGGAGGTCCCTCCATGTGCTTGATTCATGGTTGGTGCCTATAAGTAACTGCTGAAGAATAAACAAATGAATCTTTCTTAATATCTCCCACGATCTACTAGAAACTCTTTTTATTCATAACCACCTACTGGTAGCTGACACCTACCGATTTTGATTAGGTATGTGGGATTTATTTTGGTCTACTTATATATCTGATGTCCGACAATCAAGATCTTATCCATTAAAATAACAAGAGTGTTTAAAGACACTCAGTCACAATCCAGTTCAAAATCTCTGTTGGGTTCCCACATGAAATAAAACCAAAACTCCTCAACTTTATGGCCCTTGGTTATTTGACTCCTTTTTATCTTCCCATCTTATCTACACACCTTACATTTCGGACACTCAGAACTACTCTGTCTCCAGAACCTGACATGAACTTACACCTCTGCCCAAAGTGCCAGTTTCTCTCCATCTCACCTGGCTAACCTCTACTTATATTGAAAGACCAAACTCAAATGTCACCTCCACTAGATCTTATCTTAAATTCTCTAGCATGACATAGAGCCAGCCCAGAACAAAAGAAATGTCTGCTAAATAAATGAGTTTTAAAAAGTTTCTTTATAAGAATCTTAGATTCAATTATGAACCCAAAGTTCTTTTTCAGGTAACGACCTAATTAAAAAAAAAAAAAAAAAACTGCTGGCACTCTTGGAAAGAAAATCTTTGATAATAGGCTATTATGCACAGAAAATATTTTCTACACCATTTTCCCTAATCCAAAGTATTTTCCATAAAAATAAGCTAATATACTTTGTAAACACACCTCATGAAACATTTTATATATAATTAGACTTTGTGTTATGACAATCAAAAATTTAAATGATAAAGCCCCAATTAGGGAATGAAAATCACACTGAACTCATTAAGTATTCTACAAGTTAGGGATAAAGGGCTGGTTGATCAGGGCTCCCCTTATCAAATTTACATACAGTGAAACCTGTGAGAACCAGAACTGACAGGACTGCCTCGTTGCTCCAGATCTCTAAAGTTTTCCACCTCTGACAGGACGTAGTCTTACCACTTTTCTACCACTCGTTTTAGCAGAGAACACTTACATTTTCCTTCTCTGACAGTTTTCTGCCTTACACAGGTTTCGGCTTTCCCAGGTTTTACTGTACTTGCATTTTAACTTGGGACTGGGGGAGACAGACAGCAAACAAATGAGTAAACCATGTATCAAAGTAATAATGACTCTTCAGAAATTTAAAACATAAAATGGGATAACTGAGTGGCCACTTAAAAGAGTGCACTGGATGAAGCGGTGTAAATTCATTCAGAACAGTTTACTATTTATGTAGTTCTAAAGATATTTTGGACCTGTTGTAAAGGTTTACTGGTTCTTTCATGAATTAATGAGTTAAATAACGCTTTTTCACGTGTTCATTTTGTATATTTGTACATACGCAAAAAGAAAAAGGCCAATCCAGTCCGTTCCAACCGACAGCGACCCTACAGGACAGCGCAGGCCTGGCCCGTAGCGTCTCCACGGCTGTCGATCTTTAGGAGGGCAGCTGCCACATCCTTCTCCCGCAGAGCAGCCGGGGGTTCCAACCGCCCACCTTTCAGTGACACCCAACCCAGCGACCCTATAGGGCAGCTCCTTAAATACATGCATACAATTACCTCTGTCTGCTCTACCGTTTTAATTACCCTTTAACGGGTGGACTGGGGTGCAGGGTGAAGGGGCAGTGGGTACGGCAGCGCGCGCACGGCCCCGCGGACGCTCTTCCACCAGCCGTCCGCAGGCAGCGCCTCCACCGCCCTGACCGCCAGCAGCCCCAGCGCCACCGCAGAGGAGCGGCCTCCGCTTCCTCCCCTCCCCGGCCAGGTACGTGCCCTCGCGGAGGCCGCAGCGCGGTGACGTCACGCAAGCCCAAACGATCCCCCGCCCGCCGGCCCTCGCGCAAAGCAGCTTCCTGGGCCCTTGGGGACGGGAACCGCGTGAGCCGTGACGAAAGCGCGCAGCGCGAGCCAAGGAGGGCGTGACGCCAGCGAGCCACTGCCAGCCTCCCCGCCCGACTCGCGTGTCCCGGCAGGTGTCAGGGCGTGTGGCGGAAATGCGGAGACGTGACGTCAGTGCGCCCCGCGAGCCTCTCCACTTCCGCTCACGGGCGGTTCCGGGTGCGTCGAGTGGGGGAGGGGAGCGTGACGTCACTGCGCTGCGCGAGCCTCTCTACTTCCGCTCAGGGCGGCTCCGGGTGCGTCGGTGGGGGGACGGGAGCGTGACGTCACTGCGCTGCGCGGGCCTGGGGCGGAGCCAGGTGGCGTCCCAGGTTTCTGTGTTCCCGGCCGGCAGGTGGGAGGCGCGCTGAGCTGGGTGTGCAGTTGGTACGCTCCATTAGTTGGGGATGTCAGCTTCTGCCTCTCTGGCCCTTCCGCCGGTCCTCACAACTCTGGGGTAGGTTGTTGTTGTGTGCCGCCCAGCCGATTAGACCTCATAGCGGCCCTATAGGACGGAGTAGAGCTGGCCCACAGGGCTTCCTAGGCTGTACTCTTCACCGGAGCACATGGCCAGGTCTTTTCTCCTGCAGAACCACTGGTGGATTCCAGCTGCCAGCCTTCTGGGTTAGCAGCCAAGCGCTTACCCATTGCGCCTCCAGGGCTCTTTTTGTGTAGGTAGCACTGTCCTTTTAAAATTGAAGGAACAAGGCTCGGAAAGGTGAAGTAACTTGCTCAAGATTACACAATAGAGCTGAGTTTTACAGTCTAATATTAATCAATTCTCCCCTATAAAAGGAACAATAATTTCTGACTTATGAAACATCTTGAAGATTACGCGAAGCGATGCATGTAAAGCATCTCGCATATGCCTAAAGCCTCCTCCATGTTCTCATTACTTATGGCGGCTCCGTCCATCCACGCCGGAGCAGGGACCAATTGTAATTGCTAGTTGGGTTCCCAGCACCTCAACACAAAGGAGAAACTGAGTATGCTAAGCAAAAGGCTTGAAGCCAAGACAGCAGATTTTATCCAACAAACCTGATCTTACCAGTTGCCAAAAGGTGTGGTCAAAATACCTGTGTCTTGGACTAAACCAAAAGCAAAGAAATTTACTGAATAAACTGAATGCTTTGGAGGCCAGCGTAGCAGGGGCGGGGATTTGGGGACCATGATTTCAGGGGACATCTAAGTCAATTGGCATAATCTATTAAGAAAACGTTCTGCATCCCACTTTGGAGAGTGGCATCTGGGGTCTTAAACGCTAGCAAGTGGCCATCTAAGATGCATCAATTGGTCTCAACCCACCTGCAGCAAAGGAGAATGAAGAACACCAAAGACACAACGTAATTGTGAGCCCAAGAGACAGAAAGGGCCACGTAAACCAGAGACTACATCAGCCTGAGACCAGAAGAACTAGATGGTGCCCAGCTACAACCGATGACTGCCCTGACAGGGAACACAACAAAGAGCCCCTGAGGGAGCAAGAGAGCAGTGGGAGCAGACCCCAATTTCTTGTAAAAAGAGCAAACTTAATGGTCTGACTGAGACTAGAAGGACCCCAGAGTTCATGGCCCCCAGACCTTCTGTTAGCCCAAGACGGGAACCATTCCTAAAGCTAACTCTTCAGACAGGGATTGGACTAGGCTATGGGATAGACAATGATACTGGTGAAGAATGAGCTTCTTGTATTAAGTAAGACACATGAGATTATGTTCACATCTCCTATCTGAAGGGGAGATGAGAGGGTAGAGAGGGTCAGAAGCTGGCGGAATGGACTTGAAAAGAAATAGAGAAGGGAGGGAATGTGCTGACTCATTAGGGGGAGAGCAATTAGTGTATAGCAAGGTGTTTATAAATTTTTGTATGAAAGTCTGACTTAATTTGTAAACTTTCACTTAAAGCACAACAAAAATTAAAAAAAAAAAAAAAAAACCCGTGTGTACCAAGTACACACATAGGCACACACCAATGTGAACCTCCTCATCTTCTTTATTGGTCTCACCCTTCCTACACTCAAGGAGCCATGGCAGCATCCTGACTAAAAATCTGGTAGTCAAACTGTTCTTTCACACCCAGCACATCCAATTAGTCACTGATTCCCAGCTCCGCTTCCTTCCCTATTCTCTATTTCCACTAGATAAGGCCTCATCTAGATAAGACTTCTAATTTACTCTCTCAGATTGATTCACTTGTTCAGTTAATAAAATTTATGGATGCCTAGTAATCATTTAGTTCACCAAGCATTTCCAGTTTTACCTCTTCCCAGCACATGCTGGGGTTATACTTCCTAGTCTGGTTTCTGGTTTCTGAGAGAGAGATCAAGGAGATGATGTGGGAAGGCTTTACTTTCCTCAGAAAACCCATCAGTTTTCCTTAAAATTCTGGTTCAATGGTCTAAACAGAGTCTTCTTCTCTACTTCTTTAGGAAACTTCTTTTAGCAAGTAGTTCAACTTGTCACTACACAACAAAAGATAAAAATAATTCAAAGTCAGGAAACTTGGAATCTGCCTCATAATGGACTTGTAAACGGTGATTTTCAGCTTTGGAGAGAAAGGAAAAAACATACTAAAGTAATAATCCCATAACTTTTCCTTTCTCTGATCAAACCTTTCCATTTCCATACCTGTTATTTCTAGATCATAGATATAGCCAAAACATATTTCAGAAAATCATCAGATAATCTTATTATACAAATAATTGTTGTACCCAGGGTCAGCTATTACGTTGCAGTTGTAAAATGGTGGCTATCTATTATGCCCTAAATTATTCTGTATAAAAGCTTTCTTTCCCCCACCCTAACTTTTTTTTTCTTTTCTTTTCCTTTCCTTTTCTCCTTATTATATTTTACAGGAATATTGTTATGGACTTATGGGTTTTTTTTTGTTTGTTTTGTTTTTATTAATTCATTGCTCAAATTGTCTCAGCTTTGTCCAGTGGGGGCCTCTTTAAGCCAATCCTGTAACCTTTGACCTAACTCCATCAACCTCTCAGTTCTTTCTTGCTTTCTGACACAAAATATTTCAGGTTCACCTTTGTCTTAGGCTGGGTTCTCAAGAGAAGCAAAACCTGTAAAGCATACAAGAGAGAGAGTTATATCAAGGAAACGGCTCACAGGATTGTAGAGGCTGTAACATCCCAAGTCTGTGGATCAGGATAGAGGCCTCTCCTGATTCATGTAGCTGCAGGGGCTGGTGAACCCAAGATCGGCAGGTTGGAGAGCAGCACTCTTGCTCACAGGCTGAGAAGATCGACAAATCCCAAGATCAGCAGATAAGCTGCTAGCTCAAGTCCCAAGAACCAGAGGTCAGAGGAACAAGAAGCAGCTGCAAGATCCAGAGAGGGCAAAAACAATCACAAAACATCCACTTATATTCGGATGTAGGCTACACACCCAAGGAAACTCCTTTTCAATTGATTGGCTACAAACTGCAGATCCCATCATGGGAGTGATCACATATAAACACTGAGAATCATGACCCAGACAAGTTGGCACACAATCTTAACCATCACAGACCACCCCTTGCCAACTTGGCACCTGTACACATCTCCCCAAGCCATACATAATCTCTGAATAAAGACAATTACAAAGTCATACTTGTACCTGACATGATACAACTACTACCCATAAAACCAAAAACTCACTAAGCCCATTTACATCTTATATTTTATAAGTGAAGAAAACAAAAATATTTGATGCATATACAAGGAAGAAATACTCATAACAATTACAGTCCTCATTTCTGCAACTAGTCACATGGCCATAACTGGTATTTAGAGCCACCTTCTTTCAACACCCATTCCGTATTCCCTTTGCCCTCTGCAAACACCTCAGCTAGTCATGGTTCTTTGCCTGGTGGGGTGACCTAAACTTTCATTCCTGAAGGGTCTGGGCCATCAGTAGTCATGTTGGAGTTGGGTTGCTGTAGTTTTCCATTGACTTCAATCACAGGGCATGGAAGTACTAAGAAACGCCCTAAGGAATCTCCTGCATTCCAGACATACTCTTCTTTACCTCCACTATGTAATATCAATCTGATTTCCTCTTGGTAATCAGGATCAATCACACCAGCCAGTACAGTAACTCCTTCCTTTGCCTGTTGATCCAGACGTGTAAGGAGCCCAAAGCGGCAAGGTGGCATTCTTAGCTTCCAGTTTAATGGAATCAGTGATGTGTCTCCAGGTGGAATCATTCCTCCTTTGGAACTAAGACCTCTAGACCTGCAAAGCATAAGGTCTCAGGGACAGGAAGCAAAACTCTTCCGAGTGGGTCACTAGGGGTAAAAGTGAGTGGTGCCACTCCCATTTCCACCCCTTGATTCCTGGACCCATGAATCCTAGCTATAGGAGTAACAGCACCATATTTGGGATGCTGGTTTAGAGCATATACAGCCTTCTGGAGAATATTGCCCCAACCCTGCAAGGTATTGCCACCTAGCTGGCTCCATAATTGTGTCTTTAGGAGGCCATTCCATCATTCAGTCAAGCCAGCTGCTTCAAGATGATGGGAAACATGATAAGACCAGTGAATTCCATGAGCATGGGTCCACTGCTGCACCTCGTTTGCTGTGAAGTGAGTCCCTTGATCAGAGGCAATGCTGTGTGGGATAGCATGACAATGGATAAGACATTCTGTAAGTCCACAGATGGTAGTTTTGGCAGAAGCATTGAGTGCAGGGAAGGCAAATCCATATCCATAGTAAGTGTCTCTTCCAGTAAGGGCAAAACACTGTCCTTTCCATGATGGAAGTGGTACAGTGTAATCAACTTGCCACGAGGATGCTGGCTGATCACCTCGAGGGATGGTGCCAGAGGGCATCATCCTATCCATTTGTTAAACTCATCCTCTACTGAGGTCACCCTTTGGTGAGCATTCACATGGGACACAAATATCTTCACTTCTTTGGCCTATTCAGAGAAGTCTGTCCACATGCCTCTTCCCCATAAATCCTTGTCTACAATTTTCCACTCATGTCCCTTCCAAGTACCTGACCATCCGCCCAAGCCATTGGCCACAGCCCATGAACCAGTATACAATTGCACATCTGGCCATTTCTCCTTCCAAGCAAAGTAAACAACCAGTGCACTGCTCATTGGGAGGATTTCCCCTCCACCTCTGTCCTTCAGGGAGGTCCCAGAAAGGGGCTGTAGTGCTGCTGCTGTCCACTTGCGAGTGGTGCCTGCATATCGTGCAGAACCATCTGTAAACCAGGCACAAGTTTTATCTTCTTCAGTCAACTGATCATAAGGAACTCCGCATGAGGCCATAGGTGCAGACTAGGAGATGGAAGGTAATGTGACAGGAGTGGAGACCATGGGCATTTGGGCCACTTCCTTATGCAACTTACCTGTTCTTCAGGTCCTGCTCGGGCGTGATATCATATATACCACTTGCATTTACTGATGGAGTGCTGCTGTTCATGTCCAACTTTATGACTCTGTGGGTCAGACAACACCCAGTTCATGATGGGCAGCTCAGGCCACATGGTGACTTGGTGTCCCATGGTTAAGCGTTCAATCTCTACTAAGGCCCAGTAACAAGCCAAAAGCTGTTCCTCAAAAGAGAGTAGTTATCTGCAGAGGATGGCAGAGCTTTGCTCCAAAATCCTAAGGGTTTGTGCTGTTTTTCACCAATAGGGCCTGCCAAAGACTCCAAACAGCATCTCTATCTGCCACTGACACTTTAAGCACCATTGGATCAGCTTGATCATAAGTCCCAAGTGGCAGAGTGGCTTGCATGGCAGCCGGACCTGTTACAGAGCCTTCTCTTGTTCTGGGCCCCACTCAAAACTAGCAACTTTTCGAGTCACTTGAAAAATAGGCCAGAGTAGCACACCCAAATGAGGAATATGTTGTCTCCAAAATCCAAAGAGGCCCACTAGGTGTTATGCCTCCTTTTTAGCTGTGGTAACAGCCAGATGCAATAACTTATCCTTCCCTTTAGAAGGAATATCTCAACATTCCCCACACCACTGGACCCCTAGAAATTTCACTGAGGTGGAAGGTGCCTGAGTTTTTGTGGGATTAATTTCCCACCCTCTAGCATGCAAATATTTTACCAATAAGTCCAGAGTCATTGACACTTCTTCCTTACTAAGTCCAATCAGCATAATGTCATCAATGTAATGGACCAGTGTGATGTCTTGTGGAAGGGAAAGGTGATCAAGGACCCTGTGGACTACATTATGACATAGAGCTGGAGAGTTGATGTAGCTCTGAGGTAGACAAGTGAAGGCGTATTGATGGCCTTGCCAGCTGAAGGAAAACTTCTCCTGGTGGTCCTCTGAAACAGGAATGGAGAAAAAGACATCAGCTAGATCAACAGCTGCTACCAATTACCAGGAGATGGACTAATTTTCTCAAGCAATGAAACTACATCTGTAACAGCAGCTGCAATTGGAGTCACCACCTGGTTAAGTTTTTGATAATCTACCATCATTTTCTAAGATCCATCTATTTTTTGCACAGGGCAAATAGGTGAGTTGAATGAGGGGATGTGGTGAGAATCACCACCCCTGCATCCTTCAAGTCCTTGATGGTGGCAGTAATCTCTGCAATCCCTCCAGGAATGCAGTATTGGTTTTGGTTTACTATTTTCCTGGGTTCTAATGGCTTCCACTTGGCTTTTCCTACCATAATAGCCCTTATTCCATTTGTCAGGGATCCAATGTGGGAGTTCTGCCAGTTGCTGAGTATATCTATTCCAATTATGCATTCTGGAACTGGGGAAATCAGTACAGGATGGATTCAGGGACCCACTGGACCTACCATGAGGTGGACATGAGCCAAGACTCCATTAATAACCTGACCTCCATATGCTCCTACTCTGACTGGTGAGCCACAGTGACATTTAAGTCTCCTGGAGTTAGTGTCAGTTCAGAGCCAGTATCCAGTAATCCCCTAAAAGTCTGATTATTTCCTTTTCCCCAATAAACAGTGAACAATGAACACTCTCCTAAAAGGCCATAGATCCCTTTGGGAAAAGCTGGGAGAGAGAATAACAGTATGAATTTTTGGCAATGTATTGAAGTCCTTCCTCAAGGGGACCCTACCTCCCCTTTATTCAAGGGGTTGTGGGTCTTGAAACTCACTCAAGTCTGGGAATTGATTGAGGGACAGTGACTATTCTGGTGATTTGAGTTAGACTGCTCTTCACGTGACCTAGAATTCATCCATTTGTACACATCAAGTAAACATTTAGTAGATTTCCTATCTATTTCACTCCTAGGGACCCATGACTAAGTAGCCAATGCCATAAGTCCATATGAGTCAGCCTATTCTGATTACTGCTTTAACTCTGCTATTACTGTAATCATGCCCACCTTGTCTTTGTCAATTGAGTGCCACCACTTGGCCCCTACTACCATGGGGTCCAATCAGCCCCATGGTAGTTAGGTATCTTAATCCATTTAGGGCAGCTCCCACTGTCAAATCTGATTTACATAAAATAGCAATAACAGCAGTCTTCAAGGGTGCTGGAGCTCCATTCACAAATTTGTTCCTCACAGTTGTAAAAAGTGTGTCCTTTTGGTATTCTGTGTGTGGGTCTGTGGATCTAACCTGGTAAATCCACCCTAGCATGCTGATTTCACTAAGCTTTTGGATGCCTTCTTCTACAGTATACCAAGGCAGGTCTGGTACTTCAACGTGATTTAGTGTAGTCCAGCACAAAATCCATGCTTCACCAACCCAACCCCATAAACTATTAGATCCTTTCTTAACTGCTCGAGCTGAAACATTGAGTGAAGAATGTGTGCTTAGTGGAGCCATATCAATAAACTCAGGTGGATCCATCTTTATGTTCCTTGCATTATCCCACACGTTTAATAGCCATTCCCACACATATTCCCCAGGTTTCTATTTGTACATATTAGAAAAGTCAAGCAGTTCTTTTGGAGTGTAGAGTACCTCTTCCCAGGTCACGCTTTGTACTTTACCTTTTGAGTCTTGCTGGACTTAAGTCTAGTTATAGGTCTAGAAGCCAGAATCCTTAGTGTGGAATTATTTGGAGAACATGCAGCATTGTTCTGTAAAGCATCTGCCTCAGGTGATGCCCCAGGCAATGACTCAGGCAAGAGCTCTTTAGAGGCAGCTGGGCGAGGGCTAATCTCATTAGATGGGAGTGGAGGGGCTAATGGTTTTTCTGGGCAGGTTGGTGTAGCAGACAAACATGAAGTAATCTCTTCAGATGGAAGTGGTTCTGTTGGGAGGAGGGATTCAACAGAATTTAGGGGCTCAGTGTCTCCAGCTTCCTGATTATCTGCCCATATGTCCCCATTCCAAGTTTCAGAATCCCGTTTCTTCCTAATCAATGCCCTCACTTTAACTTCAGACACCTCTCGAGGTTGGCAATTAAGCTGGCTTTGTAATTCAGCCAGTCTTACAATAAGACTCTGGGTTTGGTTTTCAGCAATATCAGCTCTGTTACTACAAGAAATAAGGCTTCCTTTCAAAGCGCAACTTGAGGTCATTTATGTAGCACTTGAGCTTTGATTTTGAAGCCCTGAGTGCATCTCTTTCTTTCACCACTTTGTCTACCGAAAGTAGTACCAATCAATCAGCTTCCTTATACTTCTCATTATGACAAAATGGTCAATAGGTATCAATATGCGCTCACTGAGAGCCTTGCCTTTCACCAATACCTGATCTATTGGTGGTGATATTTTGCATATTTAAATTGCCACCTCATGCCATGGATTAGCAGTGCCCTCTTTACTACTGGAAGCAGAGTCATCAGCATCTTTAAGACTAACCAGACTTGAGAACCAATTTAGAAAACTCATCCTTACAATTTTGTTTCTCTAGAAATACTCTCGGTACCAAATGTCTTAGGCTGGGATCTCTAGAGAAGCAAAACCAGTAAAGTGCATAAATATGTATACCAAAAAAAAAAAAAAACAAAAACCCGTTGCCGTAGAGTCAATTCTGACTCATAGCAACCCTACAGGACAGAGTAGAACTGCCCCATAGTTTCCAAGGAGTGCCTGGTGGATTTGAACTGCCAACCTTTTGATTAGTAGCTGTAGCACTTAACCGCTATGCCACCAGGGTTTCCGTATATACACAGAGATTTATATCAAGGGAACAGCTCACTCAATTGTAGAGGCTAGAATGTCCTAAGTCAGTGGTTCAGGATAGAGGCTTCTTCTGCTTCACGTAGCCACAAGGGCTGATGAATCCAAGATCAGCAGAATGGAGAGCAAGGCTCTTGCTCACAGGCTGTGAAGGTCGACGAATCCTTAGATCGGCAGGTAAGCTGCTAGCTCAAGTCCCAAGAACTGGAGGTCAGAGGAACAAGAGGCAGCTGCAGGATCCAAAAAGGGCAAAAGCCAGAAAGTCCACTTGTATTTGGATGCAGGCTACATGCCTGTCTTAGTTACTTAGTGCTACTATAACAGAAATACCACAAGTGGGTGGCTTTAACAAAGAGAAATTTATTTCTTCACAGTAAAGTAGGCTAAATGTCCAAATTCAGGGCGTCAGTTCCAGGGAAAGGCTTTTCCTCTCCGTTGGCCTTCTCATCTATCTTCCCCCGGACTAGAAGCTTCTCCGCGCAAGGACCCCAGGGTCAAAGGATGTGCTGTACTCCTGGACCTGCTTCTTTCTTGGTCGTATGAGGTCCCCCCGTCTGCTCACTTCCCTTTCCTTTTTATCTCTTGTGAGATCAAAGGTGGTGCAGGCGACAACCCAGGGAAGCTCCCTTTACATTGGTTCATGGATATGACCAGGGTAAGGGTGCTACAATCCCACCCTAATCCTCTTTAACATAAAATTACAATCACAAAGTGGAGGACAACGATGCAATACTGGGAATCATGGCCCAGCCAAAATAATACACACATTTTTGGGGGGCCATAATTTAATTCTGACAGTGCCCAAGGAAACTCCCTTCCAACTGATTGACTACTCACAGCAGATCCCATCGTGGGCGTGATCACATATAAACACGGAGAGTCATGGCCAGCCAAGTTGACACACAATCTTAACCATCACAATCGTGTGCTTTACATGCCCCAGACCTGAATTGCTATTTCTCTAGAAGTTTTGGTTCCTTTCAGTGTGGAGTAATGATATTTAGAAACCAAGGTCTGGGTTTTAAGACTACTCATTGCTACTGGGGTGCCATGTGATCCAGAAATTGAGCCACAACACCTGGTACCTGGTACATAAGTATACACCCAAAAGAATTGAAAGCAGGAACTCGAACAGATACATGTACACCAATGTTCATTGCAGCTTTATTCCCAGTAGCCAAAATATGAAAACAACCTAAATGCCCATCAACAGATGAATGAATACATAGATAAAATGTGGTATATATATACCCAAAAAAAACAAAAAACCAAACCTGTTGTGGTCGAGTCGATTCTGATGCATAGCAACCCTATAGGACAGAGCAGAACTGCCCCAGAGGGTTTCCAAGGAGCAACTGGTGGATTCAAACTTCTGACCTTTTGTTTAGCAGGCAAATGCTTAACCACTGTGCCACCAAAGCCCCTGTGTATATGTACATATATATATACTTATACATACATATATATGTATATGTACCATGGAATATCATTCAGCCATAAAGAGAAATGATGTTCTGATACATGCTACAACATGGATGAACCTTGAAAACATTACACTAAGTGAAATAAGACAGATGAAAAAGGACAAATACTGTATAATACCATTTATATGAAATATCCAGAACAGACAAATGCATAGAGACAAAAGGTTATTAGTGGATAGCAGGGCCTGGGGGGAGGGAGAAAGAGGGAGTTACTGCTAAATGGGTCCAGAATTTCTGTTTGGGATAACAGTTTTGAAATAAATAGAGCTGATAGTTGCATAACGTCAAGAATATAATTAATGTCAATTAATCATACACTTAAAAATGATAAAATGGCAAATTTTATGTATATATATTTTTCCACAATAAAAAAAAAAATCACCCATGGAGGAAAAAAAGTTTTGCCATGTTACAGATAAATGATAGAGAATAAAATGTGTGCTAGTAATAAGCATCAAGGCAAGAGTATTCATAGCCTCTTTCTTCTTTCCTTTCACCTGCCAAGGAATAATAAAAAAAAAAAAATTGGCATTATTCACTTAGTCGTTTTCCCTTCCTCGAATTTTGGGCTCTATCATTCAATCAGGGTAAAGAGTGTGTAAGTGTGTTGGAGGGCGGAGAAGAGCATGGTGGGGAGAACACGAAGGGCATGCCGAAGAAAGGAAAGACTGGTAACATTTACATTGAAAAGAAAGCCAGTGACTGATGGAAGAGAACAGATTGGATCCCAGGGGAGAAAGTACGAGAGCGTGCATGTTTCTGGAAGGATATTAACATATTTTGAGGAATAGCTGCTGTATGAGGGAGAGATGTTGAAATGACAGATAGGAAAAGGCTACTTTCTGCTTTATATTAAGAATGCATCTGCCGTCCCGCCCATGGCGCATACCCAGGGACTTCCTTAAGTAAAGATTTGAATTGTTTTTAATATTTTTCCAGACTATTTCCTTTGAATTTTGCATCACACTAAGACTGAACCACAAGGGACTGAACTTAATTCCAATCACCAAAATATTTAGGAACACAAGAAGACATTCTCTATTCAGACATTTCTATAGAAATAAGTTGGTGGCTCCTCTTTTTAAGGTTAAGGAAGATTCAATAAAACACACATAGGAAAAATGATAAGGGAAGATGCATCTTTTAAGACGTGTATTTGAGATTTTAATCATTTTGTGAAACTTAGGAAAAACTGTACTATGAAGCATTTAACATTTGCCACCTCTCTGAGATCTTCCTGAAATTAGAAACTCTTTTTTCTACTTTTTCAGCATGTTTCTTTTTTTAATTTTTTTATTGTACTTTACATAAAGGTTTACAGAACAAACTAGATTCTCATTAAACAGATAGTACACGTATTGCTTTATGACATTGGTTAACAACCCCATGACATGTCAACACTCTCCCTTCTCAACTTTAGGTTCCCCATTACCAGCTTTCCTGTCCCCTCCTGCCTTGTAGTCCTTGCTCCTGGGCTGGTGTCCCCCTTTAGTCTCATTTTGTTTTATGGGCTTGTCTAATCTTTGAATGAAGGGTGAACCTCAGGAGTGACTTCATTATTGAGATAAAAGGGTGTCCAGGGGCCATATTCTTGGGGTTTCTCCAGTCTCTGTTAGGCCAGTAAGTCTGGTCTTTTTTTATGTGAGTTAGAATTTTGTTCTACAATTTTCTCCAGTTCTGTCTGGAACCCTCTATTGTGATCCCTGTCAGATCAGTCAGTGATGGTAGCCAGGCACCAGCTAGTTGTACTGGACTCAGTCTGGTAGAGGCCATGGTAGTTGTGGTCCATTAGTCCTTTGGACTAATCTTTCCCTCGTATCTTTAGTTTTCTTCATTCTGCCTTGCTCCCAAAGGGGTGAGACCAGTGGAGTATCTCAGATCACCACTCACAGGCTTTTAAGACCCCAGATGCTACTCACGAAAGTAGAATATAGAACATTTTCTTTATAAACTATGTTCTGCCAATGAAGCTAGATATTCCCTGAGACCATGGTCCCCACAGCCCTCATCCCAGCAATTCGGTCCCTCGGGGAGTTTGGCTGTGTCTATGGAACATCCTTGACCTTGCCCTGTACAAGCTGTGCTGGCTTCCCCAGTATTGTGTACTGTCTTACCCTTCACCAAAGTTACCACTTATCTATTATCTATTTAATGTTTTTCCATCCCTACCCCTCCCCTCCCCCATAACCATCAAAGATTGTTTCTTTTTGTTTGTAAGCCTTTTCAGTACAGTAGTGGTCTCATACAATATTTGTCCTTTTGTGATTGATTTATTTCACTCAGCATAATGCCCTCCAGATTCATCCATATTGTGAGATGATTCACGAATTCATCATTGTTCTTTATTGTTACGTAGTACTCCATTGTGTGTACCTACCATAGTTTGTTTATCCATTCATCTGCTGATGGGCATCTACATTGTTCCCATGTTTTTGCTGTTGTGAACAACACTACAGTGAACATGCGTGTGCATATGTCTATTCGTGTGATAGCTCTTACTTCTCTAGGATATATTCCTAGGAGTGGGACTGTTGGATCGTACGGTATTTCTATGTCTAGCTTTCTAAGAAAGCACCATATAGTTTTCAAAAATGGTTGTATCATTTTGCATTCCCACCAGCAATGCATAAGAGTTCCAAACTCCCCGCAGCCTCTCCAACATTTCTTATGTTCTGTTTTTTTGATTTGTGCCAGTAATGCCAGGGTGAGATGGTATCTCACTGTGGTTTTGATTTGCATTTCTCTAATGGCTATTGATCGAGAGCATTTCTTCATGTGTCTGTTAGCCGCTTGAATGTCTTCTTTAGTAAAGTGTCTGTTCATTTCATTTGCCCATTTTTTATTGGATCAGCATGTTTCTTATATCTCTCTTTTTGCATTTAATTTATTCTGCCTCGTTTGTTTTTTTTTAAATAAGCTCTTTACTATAAAAGTAATACATGTCAGCCTGGATTTAGTATTAACTGTGGGTTGTAAGTGTGGGTGGAAGACATAGAACATACCTAATGTGTAAGGCAATTAACAGTACAGCCTTGGAATCAGACATTCTTGAGTTTGAATATCAGCTCTGCCACTCAGTTAAAATACCAAGTTATTTATTTTTTTATAATTGTTGTTTAATTTTGTTTAGCCTCAGAAGTCTCATCTGTAAAATTGAGATAGATAATAATGTTTATTTTTCAGGGCAGTTGTGAAAATTAAGAGAAAAGATTATGGAAGTGCTTAGCACAACACCTGGTACCTGCGAATATTCAACCACAGCAACTATTATGATGTGTATGCCTACTTTCCTATTTGAATTCCTACCATGTAGCACAGAAATAGGTACACGGATCTTTGCTGAGCAAATAATGGCTAAGATTCTTACCAATTGCCAATCTGACACAAAGGGTCCTTGTCTTTTCCCGAGTAAGAATACACGCGAAAGACAAATTTTATCTTCAGCAAGCTTTATTTTGGTTAAGCCAGGCAGAAGGAGTCAGGGGGGATCTAAGCCTCTCCAAAAGACTGACTCGAAAAGGAAGCAAGGCTAGGGCTTATATGGGGTTGGTGGAGACGAGAGTAATGAATATTTAGGGCGCTTCTTTCAAGGTGTGAGTACTTCTCAGAATGGCGGTGCATGTTAATTAGGTTGCACACGCATCTGGAATCTAAGATGGAACCCGCTGATATTCATGATGGAGTCCTCTCGGCAGCCCTTGGCATCACTTATTATGGGATATAGCGCACACGCACTTGATCTTCGGCACTACATCGCCATCTTCGGAGGGCTAAGGAAGGTCAAACAGCAGTCACACTCTGCTCCTCTGCGCATACGAAGACTGCAAAGGAGGAGGGGACTAGAAAGACACTAAGAAGGAGACAGTCATTCACGGGCTGCCCCAATACTATCTCATATTGACAGGGTGTGGTTCCTGTTTACCCCATTTCTAGGTAATAATTTTTTAAAAGCTTTTTTGTTCAGCTACCTGCACAGTTAACCCTATCTGTGTCAAGATGAGAGAAGAAAACCATGAAAGGAATCCAGGGCAGGCACCCTTATTTGTTGTTGTTCTTAATTACCGGATAGTCGTCCCCGACTGATGGCAACCCCAGGCACAATGAGATCAGACCATTGTGATCCACAGGCTTTCCATGAGTTGATTTTTCAAAAGCAGATTGCCAGGCCTTTCTTCCTGGTCTGTCTTAGTCTGGAAACTCCACTGAAACCTGTTCAGCAGCATACCGACACTCAGCCTCCAGAGTGATAGCTTGACTAGTGGCGGCTGTGCTTCAAGTGCATTGGTGGGGAATTGAACCCACGTCTCCCACGTGGAAGATAAGAATTCTACCACTGAACCACCACTGTCCTCACACCCTTATTTACTGTACCTTTGTTTTCCTTTGCAACTCGGTGTTCAGGTGCTGCTGGGGAGACTTGAGACCTGCTTCTAGATTAAAAGACCCTTTCTGGAGGTGGGGTGGGATGAAAGAGTGTCATTTGTTAATACCAGGGCCTCCCTGGCAGTTCTGAGCCAATTAAGGGAATTCCATCTCCAGTTCCTCTTCTCCTTCCCTCCCCTACAATGCCCTGAGTCTCCTAGTAACCAGAACTTCCCTGGGAGTTGGAGAGCCTCTGAAACACCACCTCTTGTATGAAGCACTTTCTGGTTCCCCCATGTCATGGATTGAATTATTTCCCCCCCCGAAAATGTGTGGATCAGTTTGGCTGGGCCATGATTTCCAGTATTGTGTTTGTCATCCATTTTGTGATAACAATTTTATGTTAAAGAGGATTAGGGTGGGTTGTAACACCCTTACCCGGATCACATTCCTGATCCAATGTAAAGGCAGTTTCCTTGTGGTGTGGCCTGAACGATCTTTTATCTCTCAAGAGATAAAAAGAAAAGGGAAGCAAGCAGAGACTTGGGGA
The DNA here is from genome assembly GCF_030014295.1 of Loxodonta africana. NCBI lineage: Eukaryota > Metazoa > Chordata > Mammalia > Proboscidea > Elephantidae > Loxodonta > Loxodonta africana. Next base: position 77,490,017 of record NC_087364.1, on the reverse strand, counting down.
CCTCATACCACCAAGAAAGCAGTGCCGGGAGCAGAGCACGGCCTTTGGAACTGGGGTTCCTGCTCAGAGAAGTTCCTAGTCCAGGGGAATATTGATGAGAGGGACCTTCCTCCAAAGCCCACAGACAGAGAAAGCCGTCCCCATGGAGCTGACACCCTGAATTTGAACTTGCAGCCTACTAGACTGTGAGAGAATAAATTTCTCTTTGTTAAAGCCATTCACTTGTGGTATTTCTGTTATGGCAGCACTAGATGACTAAGACACCCACATCGGAGTCTCTCCTGTTAAAGCACGTAGTATCACATTGCCCTCGGCTTACTACTAGCTTTACGGTGTTTCCTCCTGTGCAAGGTCTCTAAGAGCAAAGTCCGGTCCTCATTCCTGTTTAATCAGTACAGTGAGCTGTATATAAGGTTCCAAGTAATGACTATTTTCTTGAATTCCACTGAAGCAGGTCTTGGGGCTGCAGCCTAGAGCTGAGCTCTATGCCCAGACTCTGTCCTAAACCCCTAAGGTGCTACCCTGATTTCTAAAGATTTAAGATATAAACTTCTGTTCCCTATGGGAGAATACAGCCTCTAAGCAATAAACAACCTAGACTTCACTGATTTAGATTCATTGCAGGAAGTTCCCAGCAATAGATTTCAAAGAGGTGGCAGAAACCCAGATGACAAGCTTCATTTAGGGGGTAGGGATTTATAAAACGTTAACATCAAACTTTTTCCTTTCCATTATTGAACATATCAAAGCTCATTTTTAACACATTTTCACATTACATAAGAACATGGTAGAAATTCAATACCTGTAACAGCTAAACACAATCTGAAAGAACACTGCCTCTATTAGCAGACAGTTTACTTTGTTCTAAAAGTTGTATAAAATTAATAAAGCAATAGTTTACCGGATCCCAAATAAGATTATTCTGAATCATCCAACTTGTTAGAATTTTGCACAAAATTGTAACATTTTCATTTCTCAATCATCATTACCACATAGTTTGCTAAAGTGCCTGGCTAAATATAAATATTTTCTAGATATTATCCTGAGTGGTTTAACTAAATTTAGGCAAAATAACATTTCTGGAAAAGTTTGCCAATATGAGAACATGGTAACTTGGTTTTCTCACTTAGCATGTAAAAAAAAAAAAAAAATTACCATTGCAACTTCATCATTGTCTCTTTCACTGCCTGGTTCTTTTCACAGGCTCAGTTCTGCTTGAAGAACGCTAAAGTGTCTCCTGTTGATTTCACATGGCTTTTCACAAATCCCGTTAATTTCCGGAAGCCCTCTGTCAGCCCTACCCCGGTGATGGCACAGCAGGGCTGCACAAACCAGTTGCGGTCACAGCAGAGCTTCTTCACTTTGAATATTCTGGTGATGTCCTCAGCGGTGAAAGCTCCAGGGATATCTTGTTTGTTGGCTAAGAGGATAACAGGCACGTTTTTAATGTGTTCATTCTTCAAAATGTGCTCAAACTCTCTCCTGGAGTCTTCCAGCCGCCGTTTGTCCGCGCTGTCCACGACGTACACCAGCCCATCGGTGTTTTCACAGTAATAATCCCAAACGGTTCTCATTTTTTCCTGGCCGCCAACGTCCCAGACAGTGAGCAAAAGACTCTTTTCCAGCTGTATCATCTCCACATTGAAACCTATCGTTGGGATGGTTACAACACTCTGAGCAAGCTTTAGCTGATAAAGGAGGGTAGACTTCCCTGCTGAATCGAGTCCCAGGAGAAGAATCTGAGCTTGCTTGACCTTGGAGCTTTTAGAACTCAGTAGACCCATTTTAGGATTTGTTTTCTTTAAAGATTTTCTCTTTGGGACAGAGACAGTGTTTCTTCTCCAGGCCTTACATGAACATGTTAGGAGGAAAGAAGAGAGCAAATGCCTCCTGTTACATCCTAAGAACAGGAGCCTGCCTGCATTTATGTCGTTGCTTATCAACTTGATTATGGGCAAACAGTGTTTTATTTGCTGTCCCAACCAATCCTGAGGACTGTGTGGTGTGAGTAACCAGCCAGTGTCACTGGAACACAAAGGGGAAATTCTTTGTGAGTGAGTGGAACTCAGGAGAGGCATGTATAAGCAATGCTTTGGCTTTCTTCTCTTTCAACGGCTGGGAGTCAAGATAATGGAAGGTTCTGACACACACAGGAGCGTGGACTGGCTGCACAATGAAAACTAACTTTACAAGTGACTTGTAGAATTTCTCTAGTTATTTAATCTTATCCCAGTTGTAAATAAGTAACCTGGCTTCTGAAGTTGGGGAGAGAGAGTTTATCTCATACTGTTCTCCACAGAATCTTAAGTACTTTCCCCTTGCCCAGATTTCTCAGTGGGAAACTTTAAAAAACTGCCCAAGGTTATCTGAACCTTACTTCTGTAATCACATTTATAATCACTTCTTTCATCTTCTAGGCAGTTTATACCAGTCACAAGGCCAGTTTACCATAAGGAAGTTTGTAACACAAACACTTTAAAAAAAATTAAGTGGACAGCCTGGGTAAAGATGGCAAATTGAGTACATGTATTTATCTCCTCTCCTTTCCAAGACTATCAAAATGATGTTGTTGTTAGGTGCTGTCCAGTCGGTTCCAACTCATAGCGACCCTATGCAGAACAGAACGAAACACTTCCCGGTCCTGTGCCATCCTGAGAATCGTTGTTATGCTTGAATTCATTGTTGCAGCCACTGTGTCAATCCACCTCATTGAGGGTCTTCCTCTTTTCCGCTGACCCTGTACTTTGCCAAGCGTGACAACATGTCCAAAGTATGTAAGATGCAGTCTTGCCATCCTTGCTTCTAAGGATCATTCTGGTTGTACTTCTTCTGAGACAGATTTGTTCATTCTTTTGGCAGTCCATGGTATATTCGATATTCTTTGCCAATGCCACAATTCAAAGGCGTCAATTCTTCTTCGGTCTTCCTTATTCATTGTCCAGCTTTCACATGTATGTGATGCAATTGAAAATACCATGGCTTGGGTCAGGCGCACCTTAGTCTTCAAGGTGACATCTTTGCTTTTCAACACTTTGAAGAGGTCCTTTGCAGCAGATTTACCCAATGCAATGCGTCATTTGATTTCTTGACTGCTGCTTCCATGGGTGTTGATTGTGGATCCAACCAAAATGAAATCCTTGACAACTTCAATCTTTTCTCTCTTTATCATGATGTTGCTTATTGGTCCAGTTGTGAGGATTTTTGTTTTCTTTATGTTGAGGTGCAATCCATCCTGAAGGCTGTGGTCTTTGATCTTCATTAGTAAGTGCTTCAGGTCCTCTTCACTTTCAGCAAGCAAGGTTGTGTCATCTGCATAATTCAGGTTGTTAATGAGTCTTTCTCCAATCCTGATGCCTCATTTTTCTTCATATAGTCCAGCTTCTTGGATTATTTGCTCTGCACACAGGTTGAATAGGTATGGTGAAAGGATCCAACCCTGACATACACCTTTCCTGACTTTAAACCAATCAGCATCCCCTTGTTCTGTCCGAACAACTGCCTCTTGATCTATGTAAAAGTTTCCTCATGAGCACAATTAAGTGTTCTGGAATTCCCATTCTTCGCAATGTTATCCATAATTTATTATGATCCACACAGTTGAATGCCTTTGCATAGTCAATAAAACACAGGTAAACATCCTTCTGGTATTCTCTGCTTTCAGCCAGGATCCATCTGACATCCGTAATGATATCCCTGGTTCAATGTCCTCTTCTGAAACCAGCCTGGTTTTCTGGCAGTTCCCTGTTGATATACTGCTGTAGCCGTTTTTGAATGATCTTCAGTAAAATTTTACTTCCATGTGATATTAATGATATTGTTCTATACTTTCTGCATTCGGTTGGATCACCTTTCTTGGGAATAGGCATAAATATGGATCTCTTCTGGTCAGTTGGTCAGGAAGCTGTCTTCCATATGTCTTGGCATAGATGAGTGAGCACCTCCAGCGCTGCATCCGTTTGTTAAAATATCTCAATTGATATTCCATTAATTCCTGGCGCCTTGTTTTTTGCCAATGCCTTCAGAGCAGCTTGGACTTCTTCCTTCAGTACCATCAGTTCCTGCTCATATGCTACCTCTTGAAATGGTTGAACATCGACTAATTCTTTTTCATATAATGAAGGCAACACTATACAACAGAAATGGTGATTCTCAACAGCGGGTGTTAAGACTATGATGTATGAATACTCTAGGAAATCAGAGAGGGTATTAAGAAGAACACAGAACTTGAAATGGACATGGAAAGGTATTCAGAGCTTGGGTTAAACAGAAGAGAGGGCATCTAAGTGAGATGAGTAGGATATGAAAGGCCTGAAAATGGATTGAAATTGTGCAATAGAGATAACTGACCTGTTGGTGAGTTACAGAGAATAAGATTAGTTAGGTAAAATATAGCCAACTCATGGAGCAGTTTAAAGCTAGGTCAGCATTTACATTGATAGGGTAGTAAATAAGCAGCCAGCAGTTGGTTTATATAGATGAATGATCCAATTAAGCTTTCTTAAACCTTGCCTTTATCTAGTAGTATGAGGAATTTGAATGGGTAAGGATTTGTTTTTGTAAAGAAAGGGAGAGATTAGTTAAGTTTAAAGGAGTTGGAGGAGGGTATTTGACCTGTGTCCAAGCCAGGAAGAGAGAATAGGTAGGAGAAAGTCTGATGTAGGGGTCTGAGGGCAGAGCTCGTTAGATTTGTGCATTCATTTTTTTTCAGAAAACATTTGTTGTTCATCTGCTATACACTAGGCATTGTACAAAAGAATGTACAGAGATGAAAGCTACAATCCCCTGCTCTTTGGAAGCTCACAGAGAAATAAGCAGACATTCACAACACAGTGAGCTAAGACTCAGTAACACTTGGTGAGTCAGAGGAGCACAAAGGGTGGCACAAGCCAAACGTGTCGGTCCAAGAGCAAGACTTGGCTTTTTGGCTGTGTAGTAATGAATTCAATTTGTCCAAAGAGAGATCTGGGCAAGCTTCTAGGAGGTAATCTCTGGGCCCCTGGAATGTTATGCTGGATAGGTGGATTTTGTTTGCCTGAGGGTCTTGAATTATACTGGATAGTCTAGCAATGCAATTTGGGGTGGGGGCTAGCCACACTGCTACAGTCTTAGAGTTGGGGCAGGCCACACTAGAAAGACTAACAATGTGACTGAGGGTGGAGGTTTCAGGTCATGGGGGGGTCAGTGGACCTGTAGACTGATGAGGGATAGAGGGACCTTAAAAAAATCTAGAGTCCCTAATTTGCTACATAGAATTGATTTACCTCATTTTCCAGTTACCTTCTAAGTGTGCGTTTTTACTTATAGCACACCTCAACTTGAACTGGTCACATTACATGTGTTCAGAGCCACACGTGGCCAGTGGCTACTGTGTTTGACAGTGTAGTGTTAGATACTTCTCCAAGCTGAAGACAGCAAGAGTGACCCCAGATATAGCTGAGGCCCCTTATAATGGGGGTTAAGTGGGGAGTCATAACAACTGATAGAATCCCCAGGTAAGTTTGAGGATCCGAGAGGAGAGGGACCTGTGCTTACTTCTCAGGTGGGGTCAGAGTAAACAGGAAAGGATAGGAGTGACAACCAGTTATGTCTGAGACTGTCCCAAGTCTCCCACAGCTCCAAAGGGCACAGGAGAACATCCAACAACTTCCCATGTCCCTAAGAGGGAAGAAGGCATGGCTCAGGCAGAACCACTACAGTCATGATAAGGAAGCTACAGGTGCTAGGACTAATGACTGGATACTTGGGAATGCCTGGAGTTGGTCAAGAACCCAACACTTTACGCCACGTCCCCTAGAATTTAGATGCCACTATGACACAGTGGTTGAGAGCTATGGCTGCTAACCAAAAAGCTCAGCAGTTCAAATCAATGAGCTGCTCCTTGGATACCCTGTGAGGCAGTTCTACTCTGTCCTAATTGACCCAGCAACATCAGGTTTGTTTTTTTTTTTTTTCATTGTACTTTAGATGAAGGTTTACAGAGCAAACAAGTTTCTCGTTAAACAATTAATACACATACTGTTTTGTGACATTGGTTGCTGACCTCACAAGATGTCAACACTCTCCCCTTCTCAACTTTGGGTTCCCCATTACCAGCTTTCCTGTCTCCTCCTGTCTTCTCGTCCTTGCCCCTGAACTGGTGTGCCCATTTAGTCTTGTTTTGTTTTGTGGGCCTGTCTAATCTTTGGCCGAAGGATGAACCTCAGGAGTGACTGAATTACCGTGCTAAAAGGGTGTTGGGGCCCATACTATTAGTGTTTCTCCAATCTCTGTCAGACGACTAAGCCTGATTTTTGTTTTTGTTTTGTTGGTTAGAATATTGTTCCACATTTTTCTCCAGTTCTGTCCGGGACCCTCTATTATGATCCCTGTCAGAGCAGTTGGTGGCGGTAACCGGTTACCCTCTAGTTGTGCTGGCCTCATTCTGTTGGAGGCTGTGGGTATTTGTGGTCCATTAGTCTTTTGGACTAATCCTTCTTTTGTGCCTTTGGTTTTCTTCATTATCCCTTGCTCCAAACGGGGTGAGACCAGTGGAGTATCTTAGATGGAAGCTCACCAGGTTTTAAGACCCCAGACGCTACTCAGCAAAGTAGAATGGAGAACATGTTCTTTATAAACTATGTTATGCCAGTTGAGTTAGTTGTTTCCCGAGACCATGGTTTCCATAGCCCTCACCTCAGTAATTAGGTCCCTCAGGGAGTTTGGATGTGTCTATGCACCTTCCATGGCCTTGCCTTGGTCAAGTTGTGCTGGCTTCCCCAGTATTGTGTACTGTCTTACCCTTCACCAAAGTTACCGCTTATCTATTGTCTATTTAGTGTTTTTCTATCCCCACCCAGCCCCTCCCTCGTAACCATCAAAGATTGTTTCTTTTTGTGTGTAAACATTTTCATGAGTTTTTACAGTAGTGGTCTCATACAACATTTGTCCTTTTGTGATTGACTTATTTCACTCAGCAAAATGCCCTCCAGATTTCAACCATGTTGGGAGGTGCTTCACAGATTCATCGTTGTTCTTTATTGTTGTGTAGTACTCCATTGTGGGTATGTACCATAGTTTGCTTATCCATTCATCTGTTGATGGGCATCAAGGTTGTTTCCATCTTTTTGCTGTTGTGAACAATGCTGCAGTGAACATGGGTGTGCATATGTCTGTTCATGTGACGACTCTTATTTCTCCAGGATATATTCCTAGCAGTGGGACTGCTGGATCATATGGTATTTCTATGTCTAACTTTCTAAGGAAGCACCATATCATTTTCCAAAATGGTTGTACCATTTTGCATTCTCACTAGTAGTGCATAAGAGTTCCAATCTCCCTGCCGCTTCTCCAACATTTGTTATTTCCTGTTTTTTTGACTCGTGCCAGTAATGCCGGGGTGAGATGGTATCTCATTGTGGTTTTGATTTGCATTTCTCTAATGGCTAGTTATCTCAAGCATTTCCTCATGTGTCTGTTCATATCCTTTGTCCATTTTTCAATTGAATTTTTTGTCTTTTTGCCGTAGAGGTATTGTATTTTCCTGTAGATCTAGAAGGTTTTTTTTTTGTGGGGGAGGGGTTTTAATGAGGAGACAAAGGGGCAAGAGGAAGCTGAATTCATGGAGTTTGCCAGAAATGATGAAAAAAACCCAAGCGAGCTTATCTATAATCTACTGAACTACATTTCTGTTATCAAGTAGAATGGAATTTTTGAAATAAAAATTAAATTCAGTTATAGATTTTTAAGTTTGGTTTTGTGAATGGAAAACACAGGTCTGGCTACCTTGGACTCTGTGCAAAGGAGAGCAGTGACTACCAAGAGGGTGAGAGGGCCCCTCAGGGGGTGGCCAGGCTCTGAAGCCATCTGGCAGGGGGAGCTCTCTCGAGGACCCACGCCCAGTCCAGAAAGGGCACATCGACTTGAGGAGGAACACCACAGCCGAACGAACCTCTGTGTACGTAATTATTCTGGCCTTGCTTTTTATTTTTTTTTTAACACTATATTCCTTCTCTACTATCTCCATATTGACCATTAAAATTGTGCCTCCCTCTTTGTGGGTGCTCCTGGGAGAGTGGAAGTTAGTGAGGGCAGTTTGGGTTGTGAAACTGCTGGAATTTAGTGCCTCAGAGTCAGAGACGCAGACAAAAAAAAAACAAAGAACTTCATCTAATTCTTTGGTTTCATCTGATTGGTTTCTCCAACTCATCCTAGTCTAGGTCCTTTTCCCCACCTGGAAATAAAAATCCTTCCTGCCCCAGGCTTTGATGGTTAAGGTTATGTGTCAACTTGGCTGGGCCATGATTCTCAGTGGTTTAGCAGTTATGAAGTAATTTGGCAGTTATGTAATGAATGATATAATCCACTCCATGATGAGATCTGCTATGAACAGCCAATCAGCTGAAAGAGAATTTCCTTGAGGATGTGGCCAGCTTCCAGAACATAAATGGGTATTCCAGCAAGGCTCTTCCTCCGGATCCTGCATCCATAAATGGGTGTTCTGGCAAGGCTCTTCCTCCGGATCCTGCATCCATAAATGGGTGTTCTGGCAAGGCTCTTCCTCCGGATCCTGCATCCATAAATGGGTGTTCCAGCAAGGCTCTTCCTCCAGATCCTGCATCCCGCTTGTCATCATCTGACCTCCAGTTCTTGGGACTTGAGCCAGCACCTTACCTGCCAATCTCAGATTCATTGGTCTCCGCAGCCTGTGAGCCAGCCACCTGCCAGCTGACCTGCTGATCTTGGGTTTGTCAGCCCTGCAGCTATGTGAGTCAGGAGAAGACTCCAGCCTGATGCCTGACCCACAGACTTAGGACTTGCCAGCCTCTATAACCACATGAGCCATTTTCTTGAGATGAATCTTTCTCTCTATACATATATTTATATATGTATGTATATATATATATATATTCACCTCACTGGTTTTGCTTCTCTAGAGAACCCAGCCTAAGACACAGGCCCTCCTGTGTTCTGTCATTTTTGAGCAGCCTTTTTGGTGTGTGCCTCAGTGTTCCAGGTCTCTCCTCAATGCATACACTGAAGACACCACAATGCAGCAGAAGGTCAACACTGTTTACTTTCCATTCAGCAGGAATAAGTACAACTGCCAGTAAGGTTTGAGTTTTTGTCCTTTAAATTGTGGACTTAAATGATCATGTAATTTTATGTGCCTGCTTATGTTCAGGATTTTGAGGCTTTATGTTATACTTTGTTATATATTTTTGTTATACTTTGGAGATTCTCAGAAGGGTACTAACTAAGGTATAGGGTTACTATGAGTCGGAATCGACTCGACGAGAGTGGGTTTATCTCTATAACCGGGTCAGCTTTAAAACAGGAGTTTCCAGCAATCAGCGACACGATAATCAGAACATTGGTAATAGTTACAGCTAAACCAGTATGTAGTAGAACTGTTTATATTTCTGTGATTGGATTCAAGCAAATACCTCCCTGCCCTTAGTGATTCGATGGAACAAAAAACAATGTTAAAATAAGTAATTTGAAGATAAAATTATGAAATCTCCAGAGGATCAGCTTGAATGACACCCAGTTAACGAAAATCTAGTAGGAAGTGTAAGTCTACATTAGAGACGGCACACGGTTGCTTAGTGAGTCCAGCACAGCAGTTTTTCCTTGGAATGCCAGCAACCAGGCTTTATATGTTTAGCTTTATATTTCAATCCACTCAGACTTGAAGTAATGGGAGAGCAGCTTTGCAATGCTCTATCTGCCCTGGATATTGTGATTTAGTAGCATTCAGGCTTTCTAACCTTCCGAGCATTTTATAAGCACTTGATAAAACATCTTTCACTATCCACCTAAGGCTAAAAACATCATTATAACATTCTGTGAGTGGGGACATTAAGTGCCAGGGTTGGGACTCAGTCATTCTGGGTCCCCAGTGTGATGACTACTTCATGTGCACAACCTGACTTCCTCTGCCAAGAAATGAATCAACTGACTAATCTAGCAGCAGAAACATTCTTTTACTAATTCAGTTTTTTCCAATTAATCCTATAAAGACAAAGGTATATTGCATTAGAGCTATCAAACAGAAAGGTTTGAATTTATGTTTATGTGTGCTTTACATATACACATTAAGTTTCCTGGCCGTATAAATGTATTTCTACTTAATCTAGATTTCCCAAGAAACCTGACCTAACAAATATTTTTAAAGAAACAATTTAATTCAAAAAGCTAAACCAATTAAATAAAATATCATCGTAATGGATTTTAAGAAAACATCCTTAAAAGAGTTCAGAAAAAAATCAACAGTGAAGGGGCTGCCAATGTTTGTCAAGTAATGGAATTATTTTTCTTACTAAATTTCTGAATTATACTTCAGAGAAATTAACAAATGTCCCATCTGTAAAATTACCAATAAATAAATCTAAGGGTTATTGTTCAGATTTTACCTAAAAAAATGTACTAGTGCTTTCTGTTACTAGAGGTTTATTTTTCTCATTCTAAATATACGGGATGACACAGCTTCTTAAATTCTGCTGGTGTTTCATTTCCTTTGTAGCTATTCAAGAGTACTGTCAAATTATCGTATGACCTAACATAAAATTTTAAATAAATCTGAGCATTTCAGTACTAATATGATGCTTTAGAGTGTGCTTATTAACTCTAAATTAAAAGCATCAAGAAATCAAATATGCAACACCACAATCTAATTTATTAACGCTATAAAAAAAATTTTTTTTTTTAGCAAAGATTTATTACCTTCTCTTAGCTGTATAATTCTTCATCCAAACCAAAGACACGTTCAGCTTAGTCATCAGAAAGGTTAAAAGACGGAAGCTCTTCTTGCCAAGAGTGAACAATAAAATGAATCAGAAAATATTGATTCAATAACAGAGACCTATGTTCAGGTGCATCTGGCTGGAAGTCACATACAGGAGGATGTCTGTTTATGGAGAGACCTGCAACTTCTCTCACACTTCTTATTTAGCATCAAGCCTCATATTAATACAAGAACTGAAAAGAGCAAGCCAAAATGGTGGCAAGGAAGCCTATTGTACATAAAATGGTATTGTCCCTCATTTTGAAGTCAATGCAAAAAATTAAAGTATGCAGAGCTAAAGCAGCCTTTTATCAATTAACTTAAGGGCAATTGGAAAACCAGGTGAATCAAGTCTAGGAAGTAAACTGGGAACTCTAGATTTTTTTAAGGCACCTCCATCAATGATCATTTGCAAAGTGAAGGAGCTATTCTGCAAATACAGGATCTGCCTAGTGCAGTCATCGCAATTATGAAATGTCACCATTCAAGGAGCTGCTTCCGTTTTGCTAATCCCAGATTGCTTCAGCTCTCCCTTGGCTGTGTCTGTGAAAAGTCACTATGTCACTCTGGCCAAGTAAATTAACATATCTATGCCTCATTTGGCTTTTCAGTGAAACGTTGGTCTCCTCAGAAGTTGTAGGTATTAAGGTATTAAAAAAAAAAATTAGGAAGGATTTATTAGCCAATAAGTGTAAAAGCCATTGCAAGTGTGATATACTAGCTGCACACTAAACAATAATGATTAAAAATGAGCCCTGGTTAGCGCTCTGCTGCTAACCAAAAAGTTAGCGGTTTGAACCCACCCAGCAGCTCCTTGGGAGAAAGACCTGGCAATCTGCTCCCATAAAGATTACAGCCAAGAAAACGCTATGGGGCAGTTCTACTCTGTCACGTGGGGTCACTGTCAGTCAGAATCACTTGATGGCTTCCAACAACAACATTCGTCAAAAGAAACTTAAAAAATAAAAGAATCTACTTTTGAGTTCATCTGAGAATGTCTAAGACTCAGAAAGAAACTTTGACTCAAGTATTCTCGAAGAGCTAGGGATTCAGGGGCGAAATCTCTTCTTTATCTCATTTTAGAAAGATACATGGAAAACAACAGAATATAAAGAAAATTACTTAGCCCTAGACAATAGTGGTCTCTACTAATGCCGGCCCACATGCATTTAAAATAAATAACACTAGATTTTCAGGGGTAATTAACCCCTCCCCCAAAAGGAAGAGAAGGTTTACCAAAAATAACCAAATAACTTTATTAAGAATCTATTTTAAACTTTATTCGGATAATCACCTCAGTTCCCTACATGAATTTTGCTGGTTTTGATCACACCAAAAAATAATGACCAGTATATGAGAAACTCATTCAAATAAGATATGATTATTATAGTAAGAGGAATATAAATATTAATTAAGTCCAGAGAGAGAGGTCCACAAAACAGGCTGTGATGGAAGGAACATGGACTTTGGAGTCAGACAGACTTGGCCTGGCTCTGCCACTTGCTAGCTGTATGACTTTTGACAAATTAGGCTTTCGAATCTCCATTTCCTCATCTGTAAAACTTCCCTCATAGAGTTGCTGTTAGGATTAAATGAGATTACATTTGAAAAGTGCCTTTTACTGCATCTGGTTAGGCACTCAGAAATAATAACTTTTCTCTTTTAATTGAATTCTGTACTTAAACATGAGCCTACATGATCCTGTTTCAGAAAATCCTGTCCGGTGGTTCATTATCACTTTAACAGAATCTTAGCAAATCAGGACTTTCACAGCTATCAGTGCTAGAGATAACTCTTGATAGATAATTGTTTTTTTTCATGATCATTTTTTTTTACTCGAAAGCTTTTATTTATTTATTATTTTTTTTTATTGTACTTTAGATGAAGGTGTACAGAACAAACTTTTTTTTTTTTATAGAGCAAACTAGATTCTCATTAAACAGTTAGTACACATATTGTTTTATAACATTGGTTAACAACCTGATGACATGTCAACACCCTCCTTTCTCAGCTTCGTTTCCCTATTACCAGCTTTCCTGTCCCCTCCTGCCTTCTAGTACTTGCCCTAGGGCTGATGTGCCCTTTAGTCACATTTTGTTTTATGGGCCTGTCCAATCTCTGGCTGAAGGGTGAACCTCAGGAATGACTTCATGACTGATCTGAAAGGGTGTCTGGGGGCCATACTCTCTGAGTTTCTCCAGTCTCTGTCAGGCCAGCAAGTCTGCTCTTTCTTTTTGAGTTAGAATTTTGTTCTACATTTTTCTCCAGCTCTGTCCAGGACTCTCTATTGTGATCCCTGTCAGAGCAGTCAGTGGTGGTAGCCGGGCACCATCTAGTTGTACTGGACTCAGTCTGGCGGAAGCCATGGTAGGTGTGGTCCATTAGTCCTTCGAACTAATCTTTCCCTTGTATTTTTAGTTTTCTTCATTCTTCCTTGCTCTGGAAGGGATGAGACCAGTGGTGTATCCTAGATGACAACTCACAGGCTTTTAAGACCCCAGATGCTGCTCCCTCAAGTAGAATGTAAAACATTTTCTTTCTAAACTATGTTGTGTTAATTGAGCTACATGTTCCCTGAGACCATGGTCCCCACAGCCCTTAGTCCAGCAATTCGTTCCCTCAGGGAGTTTAGGTATGTTTGTGGAGCTTCCATGACCTTGTCTTATACAAGTTGTGCTGGCTTCACCAGTATTGTGTACTGTCTTATCCTTCACCAAAGTTACCACTTATCTACTGTCTATTTCGTGTTTTTGCATCCCCTCCCCTCCCTCATAACCATCAAAGAGTGTTTCTTTTTGTGTGTAACCCTTTTCAGTACAGTAGTGGTCTCATACAATATTTGTCCTTTTGTGATTGACTTATTTCACTCAACATAATGCCCTCCAGATTCATCCATGTTGTGAGATGATTTGCGAATTCATCGTTGTTCTTTATTACCAGGTAATACTCCGTTGTGTGTTTGTACCACAGTTTGTTTATCCATTTATCTGTTGATGGCCATCTAGGTTGTTTCCATCTTCTTGCTATTGTGAACAATGCTGCAATGAACATGGGTGTGCATATGCCTTATTTCTCTAGGAGTGGGATTGCTGGATCATATGGTATTTCAATTTCTAGCTTTCTAAGGAAAGTGCCATATCATTTTCCAAAATGGTTGTATCATTTTGCATTCCCACCAGCGGTGCAAAAGAGTTCCGATCTCCCCACAGACTCTCCAACATTTGTTATTTCCTGTTTTTTTTTTTTTTGATTCGTGCCAGTAATGCCGGGGTGAGATGGTATCTCATTGTGGTTTTGATTTGCATTTATCTAATGGCTAGTGAACATGATCATTTTTTTGAAGTTTATATTAGTGCTTCATGAATTTTATACAGGATACCCATTTTATATAGGTTGTCTCAAAGCAATTAATCATTTGTGCGTGTATGTCTGTATATGTATATGTTTATTTAGTCTTGTTTTTTAACACAGAACCACTGACAGCCTGTGGGATATTTCAAGTATTTGCAGAACTTTGGAGCTGAAAGAGATCTGAGCTCTTACCTGGTCTAACAACCTCTCTTTACAGATGAGGAAATTTAAGTCTAGAGAATTTTGGTAACTTGTCTAAAATCACACAGTGCTAGAATTGTGAATAAAACCCAAGTCCCCTGATTGCCAATCCAGTGTTCTTTTGATGTCTTTAAATGAAATTTTAAAAGACAGTACAATATACTGCTGCTTTGAAAAAGACAAGTTCCTGATGACAGATTTTAAATATTTCCTTGGCAGGAACCACAAATCTTTGGGTTCACTTAGGGCCTAGCAGAGTCCTTTGGCATAGTAAGTGCTTGAAACATATATTTCAAACAAATGAATGGCTTTTTTTTAGGGCTATAGTGTATGTGACTTGGGGGAGGAGGGGTAATAGTTCAACAAAACTGGATTTTGCTGTATATAATGGTTAGAAACTACATTAAGTTTATGACCACATAAACGAGTGAATAATAGAACAGTTATCAGGAATTTTAAAAAATTATTTGGCATTACATAAAGTAAGGCTAACTGCCAACATGAATGATGCATAATAAAAGTTCCTTTTTCTAAATAATTTATGTTTTTGTACTTAATGTAACAATTTCTGAAATTTTCACATTCCTTTCCCTATCTACATTGAATCTTGGATTATGTTTCAATGAGGTCACACATCTTGATGAAAACTAGAAAATAAGTTAACCATCAATATATTGGTTTAACTGCAGCAAACTGAAAGAACAAACATAAAATGGTAATCAGAAGGTTTATCCACAATATTATGTTCACATAGTGGCCATTCCAACTGTTGTAATATTGCACAGCCACTAAAAGTCATGATTTTGAAGATAATGTGGCAACATGGGGAAAATGTTTGCATTCTAATATTTCGTTACAAAATCAGTATTCATTGTGACATAATTGTATATAAAGGATTCTGCACAGAAAAGAGGACAAAAAGGAAATATACTAAAATAATAAGTTAGCTGTGTTAGGGTGAAGGCGATATGAGTGCTTCTTTCTTATCTCTGGTTACATTACTTCTGTAACAGAAAAACAGAAATTTCTAGATACAAAAGCAATGAGTTCTATAAAGTAAAAGTGTAGTGAACATCTGCCACTCGTGGCAGTTCTAAATCTTTCAAAAAACCACTCCCCATCTAGGATACTCCACTGGTCTCACCCCTTCCAGAGCAAGGAAGAATGAAGAAAACTAAAGATACAAAAAAAAAAAAAAAAGATACAAGGGAAAGATTAATCCAAAGATCTAATGGACCACATCTACCACAGCCTCCACCAAACTGAGTCCAATACAACTAGACGGTTCCCGGCTACTACCACCGACTGCTCTGACAGGGATCACAATTGAGGGTCCTGGACAGAGCTGGTGAAAAATGTAGAACAAAATTTTAACTCAAAAAGAAAGAGCAGACTTGCTGGCCTGACAGAGACTGGAGAAACCCAGAAGAGTATGGCCCTCAGACACCCTTTCAGCTCAGTCATGAAGTCACTCCTGAGGTTCACCCTTCAGTCAAAGATTGGACAGGCCCATAAAATGAAACAAGACTAAAGGGGTAGACCACTGCTGGGGCAAGGACGAGAAGACAGGAGGAGACAGGAAAGCTGGTAAAAGGAACCCAAGGTTGCGAAGGGAAAGTGTTGACATGTTATGGGGCTGTTAACCGATGTCATAAAACAATATGTGTACTAACTGTTTAATGAGAAACTAGTTTGTTCTGTAAACCTTCATCTAAAGTACAATGAAAAAAAATTTTCTTTCACAGTAAAAAAAGAAAAACAAAAAACACCACTTCACATTTTCATAGCTCCCCACACTGAATATCTTGTCTTCCCAAAGTTAATCCCAAAACTTATATTTCTTGGTCTCCCAAGCCTCTAGAGTCTAAGGTGAGGTCCTATCCTTAGCTTCTGGCACTCAGTTGCACCTGGTCAAAAACTACCTGAAGAGGGTGGGAGGGAGGAAGAAAAGGAATCATTGCTTAGGAAGCACTGAGTATCTGCTAATGGTGATAGAAAATTTGACGACGAGATGGATGATGGCTACACAACATGATTAATATAAGCCATATCACTGAATTGTTCATACAAAAGATATTGAATTGGCAGTGTTGTGTTATATACACATTTTTACCACACATAACACATACAAAACCTACCTGAAGAAACAGTGCGTGGACATCCTTTGTCGGCACAGGTAGCTTCAGTGTCATGGTTCTGGGGTCAGCAGTGGGAGGAGTAGCTTCCCAGTTGCAACAAAAGCAGTTTGGTTCTGAGATTGATGGCACTCCAGCCTAGAGCCTGTTCCTACAGCCTTCCAATGATTACCTTGGTGTTCTAATATCCCTTAATAAATCTCTGCCCACTTAAACAACTACAGTTGATTCTCCAATCTGCAGCTAAGAGTGTTGACAGATAGAAAAGGCTAAAAAACTAGAGCTCACCTAAGAAAAGAAGAATGGGGGGGGCATAATTTAAAAAATCTTGCAATCAGAAAGTTCTGGATTAACTTAATGTCCAGACATTAAACATCTTAACTTCAAAAGAACATTGTGATTGAATAAAATACCTTTTAGCAAGTAAATGTCACTTCTGGGCCCAAGCATTTAAAAGTTGGTGTTGGTGGTTCGAGACTACCCACGGGCATTTCGGAAGAAAGGACTAGCGATCTATACCCAAAAAACCAGCCATTGAAAACCCTACAAAACGCAGTTCTACGCTGACACACATGGGGTCGCCACGAGTGAGAATCGACTTGACGGCAACTGGTTTGGTGTGACCCTGCAGCTCTCTTCTACTACAGCCCCCACGTTCCAGACCATGGAGCTACAAGGAGCTGGAGCCTCCCCTCAGCCTGTGTGGAAGAGAGCTGCCCACTGATCCAAACAGAACATGTAATGTGAGCAAGAAAGAAACTTCTATTATGTTAGGCTCCTGAGATTTGGGGTTAATTACCACGGCATAGCCTAGCCTACTGATTAATACACAATGGTATGTAGTATGGCATGTGATTTAACGGTCAAAAACAAAAAATCAAACCCAGTGCCTTCGAGTCGATTCCGACTCATAGCGACCCTATAGGACAGAGTAGAACTGCCCCATAGAGTTTCCGAGGAGCGCCTGGCGGATTCAAACTGCCGACGCTTTGGTTAGCAGCCCTAGCACTTGACCACTACGCTACCTAAATAAACATACGAGTTTAAAAGCCCTTATGTCTTAGGGAATATTTTACCTAATACAAGTAAGTCAAATAGAATGGATTAAGGATTTTTTGTCATTTTGCATCAAACAAAGATATCTGAGTATACCTGAAAACAACAAAAATGAAAACCCCTAAACATTTAGTGATGTTATAAACAACACTGTATTTTTATGTAAATAATGCATGCCTTCTAAGGTTGTTTGCCAACCCACCCTAACCCCCAGAGGTATTTTCAAAAGCATGCTATGCTAATTTTTTACAGCTACATGTAAAAAAAAAAAAAAAAATTGGCATACTGATGCTTACGAAAATACCTGGGGGGGATGCAGTTGGCAAACAAACATAGGAGGTGCGTGTTATTTGTGGAAAATATGGTAGATTTCACTTTTCAATTCTCACACTAAAGAAAGCAGAATTTGTGATGCATATTAATGTCCTTAAAATAACCCCTCAAAAAGCAATATACAACAATTAAAAAAACCAAACCCAGTGCTGTAGAGCTGATTCATAGTGAACATGTAGGACAGAGTAGAACTGCTCCATAAGGGTTCCAAGGAGTGGCTGATGGATTCAAACTGCCGACCTTTTGATTAGCAGCCAAACGCTTAAACCACTACACCACCAGGGATCCATAATAAAAGAGGAAACCATGTTTATTTGTTGTGAAATCCTTATTTATCTGCAGAGAGAAGTGTGAGAAAGTCACCAGGATTTGCTGAAAGAGCTTCTGGGGAAACGGAAGGAGAGGTGAACCCAGCACTGGTTTCAGCAGACTCGTCAAGGTCTGCTTGCTTCTGTAACCCTCTTCCTTTTCAAATGCTTAATAGTCAGTGTTATAGATGGAATTGTGTCCCCCCAAAATGTGTTGTAAATCCTAACCTCTATGCCAGTGGTTATAATCTCATCCAGGAATGGGTTGTCTTTATTATGTTAAGAAGGTAGGATTAGTATAGGGTATGTTTTAAGTCAATCTCTTATAAGATATAAAAAGAGCAGATTAGGACAAGCCAACAAGCAGAGATAGGGGAAGACAGAAGCCAAGCCACATGAAGACCACCCAGAAGCAGAAGCTCAGAAGAAACAAGGGCCTTCCTCCAGAACCAACAGAGAGGCAAAGCCTTGCCCCAGAGCCGGCATCCTGAATCCGGACTTCTAGCATCCTAAACTGTGAGAAAATAAATTTCTGTTTGTTAAAGCCATCCACTTGCGGTATTTCTGTTATAGCAGCACTAGATGATTAAGACAGTAAGTGATCTTTATTTCACAAAAATGTGCAAGATTCTTTCACCCCGAAATAGCCACTGACGTGGTTATTTTCTATTTGTCCACTATAATCTGCACCACCCTGTCTGCACTGAGTGATCCAGAGTCCTGGACCAACACTGGCAGAGGCAATCATCACAATTCTGTTGTTTGAATGTCCCCAGTGTTCAAACATCCTAATAAACGATCCTCTACTATCCCTTGAAGACTATAAAGGATTTTAGAAAGAGTTGTTTTGTTTTGTTTTTTGTCTACACCACAGAAAAACAAATAAGAGAAAATGAAATTGAAGTACGAGACGTTTATATTGGACATAAAGCAAAATTTCCAGACTGCCAGAATGAAAAAAATATTGGAGTGAATTACTGAGGAAGAATACCTGGTCTTTTGTCAGGTACATCAGTAATACTAACTTTTCTAAAAACAGAAGACCAGATCACTCTCTCATAATCCTTTCCAGTTCTGTAGTTAATGATGGTAAGACTAATGCTGTTGTTAGTTGCCCACAGGCCAGCTCTGACTCATGAAGACCCTACGTAAACAGAACAAGGTGTTGCCCAGTCCTGCGCCATCTTTATGATCATTAGTATGTTTGAATCCACTGTTGTGGTTATTGGGTTAATCCACCTCATTGAGGGTTTCCTTCATTTTCTCTGACCCTCTACTCTCCTGAACATGATGTCCTTTTCTAGTGATTGATGATGTGTCCAAAGTAAATGAGCCGAAGTCTTGCTGTTCTCACTTCTAAGGAGCATTCTGGTTGTATTTCTTCTAAAACTGACTTGTTTGTAAGACTAATATTAAATCAGAATTCTCTTTTGTTTTCATTTATATCATTTAAAGTCTCTAGTGCCTGCCATTGGGTGGGGTTAGATGATGATCCATGCCATTCCCTGGCCAAGAGAACACACGTACACAGAGAGAGAGCGAGAAAGGGTCAAACACCTCTTTACTCAAGCATTCCCAGAGGCAGATTTCAAACTGTATCAGTGAGTCTGGTAGCAGAAAGATGTTCACACTTGCCCTCCTAATCTAACTGATTCATTTCTGAGCATAGTCTCTGAGCATAATCCTCATTGAACAGACCTCGAAGGTATTCCCCAATGGATGTTCGCTTGTCTCTATCACACTAGCTCCTCCCACCCTACCTCAGTGTCCTTTCACTTCTCTCCCCTTTTGCTGTGACCTACCTTCCCTCTCCAAGAGTGGCCCTTCCCCAACAGTGAACAAGCCCTTGGCCACCTCCTGTGGCCTGGAAATCCTCAGTCCCTAACATGAGCTATAAGTCACAACTTTTCTTCCACCTGTTCCTGCTGCTGGGGGAGAAGAAAGGCAAGATTCACAACCCAGAAGTGGAGATACAGTCAGAAGGGCATGTGTTAGAAAATTTGTGTTCTTTCCTTTTCCTCCCCTCTGCCTGCTTTGGTCATCCCATTAAAAAATTCAGACACCTTGCGCTGGAGATTTAATCTCCTGCCAACAGTCCTCAAAAGGTTCATGTATGGGAGTCATATTTCCCTTGCTACTCTAACTTAGGACCTTACCGTACAAAAGAGTGCTGCTTTCCTCCCAACTTTGTGTAACATATTTCAAAATTTCAAGGCCCTCTCTTATTAACTAGGCTTAGGACCAGCTATTATACTCCACTAAGAGTTGAGGGAAGGACAATCTCCCCACACGTGTAAGATACTATGACGTTTTAAGTCAGTATAGTCCAAGGGCCAGCAAACTATGGCTATAGCCTGTGAGCCAAATCCAGCCTACTACCTTTTTTAAAAAAATAGCTTCATTGTAACATAGCCATAGTCATTCATTTACCTGTTTTCTGTGTATCCTATGGTGCTTTTTGCTCTACAACTGCAGAGTTGAGTAGTTGCAACAAAGGCCTATGGTCTGCAAAGCCAAAGATATTTGCTGTCTGGTTCCTTAAAGAAAAAGTTTGCCAATCCCTGGTATAGTGTATTAAATCTGAAAGCAAAACCACCTCAACCTAAAGGACTCATTTTAGTAGAGAATTTTAAGGGTTTTAGACAGCTTTTTCATTTAAATAGGAGACTATAGACTCCAGAGAAGTTTATCCTTTTCCACACCTTGTCTGTCTTTATTATGGCTGAAAGAGTTGTCATACTTAAAATGGCAGAATCTATAAAATCAACATCTTTATATCACTACCAAATGTTTAACTTAGGTAAACAAGTTCCTAAACTTGAAGCTAGTAGTCACTCTTGACTTTCATTCCTTATCTCTCTACCCATACCAACTGGTTATGAAGTTCTACTGATTCTATCTCCCAATGTCTTGTCCATTAATCCCTGATCTGTATTCCCAGGTCCCTACTTGAGGCCTTTGTGTCTTACCTAAACTATATCAGTGGCCTACTTACTTTCCCTACATCCAAGCCACTCCACTAAAGTCATTCTCACCACATGCATACTTCTAGTCTCAGAATTAGGGCTTCCATATAATTAAAGGGAGCCCTGGCGGCAGAGTGGTGAAATCTTAAGTTGCTAACCAAAAGGTTGGAAGTTTGAATCCACGAGTTACTCCTTAGAAACCCTATGGGGCAGTTCTACTCTGTCCTATAGGGTCGTTATGAGTCATAATCAACTGGATAGCAATGGGTTATATCATTAAACAGCACCACTATTTTCCTAGACACTCAAGCCAGAAACCTAGGAATCATCTTTGATTTTTCATTGTCCTTCACACCCCACACCTAATTAATCAACAAGTTCTGTCAGCTCGACCTCCAAAAATACATAGTAATTCTACAGTCAGAGGTAATGGCACCCAATAATTGACAATTCTATTCCCAGCCCAAGTTAAGAACCAACTGAAGGTAGACACAGTAGTCAGACAAACGGAGATGAAAATATCACCTTTACCAGTAACAGAGCTAATATTAATAGCTTGTCTTAGTCATCTACTGCTGCTGTAACAGAAATATCACAAGTGGATGGGTTTAGCGAAGAGAAATTTATTCTTTCACCGTCTAGTAGGCTACAAGTCCAAATTCAGGATCTCAGCTCCAGGCGAAGGCTATCTCTCTTTGTCAGCACTAGGGGAAGGTCCTCATCATCAGTCTTCCCTTGGTCTGGGAGCATCTTAGTTCAGGGGTCCAAAGAATGAGCTTTGCTCCCAGCGCTGCTTTCTTGGCTGTATGAGGTCCACACACCTCTCTGCTCACTTCCTTCTTTTATATCTCAAAGGAGACTGGCTTAAGACATTACTCAGTCTTGTAGACCTCCTCAGTGAAACTGCCACTAATCCATTTTATTACATCATAGTGATAGGGTTTACAACAGGCAGTGAAATCACATTAGAAGATAAAATGGTAGACAATCATACAAGAGACTCATGACCCAGCCAAGTTGACAGGTATTTTGGGGGGACACAATTCAATCCATGACATAGCTCATCCTTCAATCTGCACCTAAGAACACATCCTAATAGTGAATCACAGCTAGACAGACCTCCTACTCAGGCACAGGCCTCACGGACCCGTACAGACTCCATCCAGGAGCAGAGAGTGCCCAGCTCTGTAATACTTAGTGCGTGGAGGCACAGAGCAGAACAAGTGTTTGTGGCAGGTAGGCAGCTCTCAGAGGGAAAGGAGGAGGGAGAGGCTGGGGGAGCATGTTGGCACTGTACAGCTGGTCTGCAGCTGGCTGTAAGACTGACAAGTTCTGGGAGGAATGAGTGAGGATGAAAAAAGAGACAGGAGGTAACCAGGAAGTCACAGGGAAAAAGATTCCCCTCCTCCAACATTCCCAAGATTTTTGTTCTCATACACCATTAAAAAAAAAATTTATATATATATATAAAATCAAGCCCATTGCAGTCGAGTCAATTCTGACTCATAGTGACCCTATAGGAGAGAATAGAACTGCCCTATAGAGTTTCCAAGGAGTGTATGGTGATTCGAACTGCAGATCTTTTGGTCAGCAGCTGTGGTGCTTAACCACTAGGGTTTCCACTAGGCTTAACTATAAGCCAGTGGGTGTGGCTGTCCCCCTTGGGGGCAAGGTCAGCAATCCACCAGGGCAATCCTGTTCCCACCTTCAAAAGATCATTCCCTCAACACCAACCATGGCTCTTCTGGGACTATGAGTAGGCAGTATTGTATTTTTAACTCAGGGAGACTCTAAATTAATTTAAATCCTAAAACCTGCATCCAAAGCTGTAAATTCTTTCAGCTTTTTATTTCCCATCCCAAATTACGTCCGGCCACATTGTCCAACAAATCTCATCAAAATTTTGGCAATGAGATTAAAATAACAATATAAAAGTATTCCAGTAATAAAAATGCCAACAACATAAAGTCTTATAATAATAACTGCCTCCTTTTTATGGATTTTTCTGGGAGGAAAATTAAAGTTAAAAATTAAATTTTCTTGCAAATTAGTCCAAATATTTCAGAGGTCAAGTGAATTAAAGTCCAAAATCACATTCATTTGCAACTGTGTGTCAGAAGTCCAAAGAAATTAAGAGTCTTGACTTTATCTTCCCTGATTTCTTATTCTGCTCAGTCTTAGCTAGAAGAGCCTTTGCTGCCCATGTAGAGCTGTGGTGTCTTTGGCAGCTTCATCCAAATGGAATGGAATGAGCGCAGGTCCTTTAGGCCTTCACAAATCGAATGTGTCTCCTGTATGTCCCATGTTTAAAGAATCCAAGACTTAATAGAACATAAAAGACTATCACAGCACTGGTCCCCTACCCACCAAATCTAGAAAACAAAATAACCTTGTTATCACAACCAAAATTATGTTTCCAGAGCCCAGAATTCCAAAGACCCTACTAGCAGAGACTCAGTGGTAGTGGATAGAAGGAGGTCAGACAAAGAACATAACTTGGGTTAGCCTATCCATGATGTCAGTCAGTCTGGGCTAGTTATCTGAAGTCCAGTCTCTGAACTTACACTGAATCAGGATTAATTTCCCATCAAATGGTTATTTTTGGCACTGTGCATCTACATATCTGTGGAGGAGGGTGGTAAGATCTACCTCTACTCATAACCTTCTTTCTAAGGTAGTAGCATTCCAGACTTTACCTTCTTGCAAAGTTAGAAATTTCTACTGGTGTCAGCCCAAATTACCAAGTTTTACATGACATGCCCCTCTTTCCTGCTTATCCATAATCTCTAATTTTCCATTTCCCCTCTGTGCCCCATGTCTCTGGCACTCCAGTGCTGAACTGAATGTGAGCTTCGTCGACCATCCATAAACAGGCCTTTGTGGTCTAGGCCATGGAGGGTGCCTCTATTGCCTCTTGCTTATTGTTGTTTTTGTGTGCCATTGAGTTAATTCTGACTCCTAGCTACCCTACAAGACAGAGTAGAACTGCCCCACAGGGTTTCCAAGGAGTGGCTCGTGATCAGCAGCTGAGATCTGAACCACTATGTCACCAGGGCCTATGAAATCTTGCTAGTGAAGAGATTTTGGCCGAGTCTTCGAATGTGATTTGCCCTTGACAGATTCCTGAACTGAATTACTATTGATGCTTCAGAGCTTCAACAGCTCTCCAGTGGGCTCCTTGATTTACTTTTCCTCTACTTTTGAATACTCCAGATCTTGAGTAGCATTTATATTTGGGACATCTTTAACTGAAGTACTAGTATATGGCTCTACTGCTTTATTCCCCTGTGCTGTTACCCTGCTCCTTCCAGAAAGGCCAAATTGAATTTCAAAAGTTTAACCTACTCCTTAAACAGGCCCCTTCCTTTTCTAGCACATGTAGGGCCGGAATTATTTTCTGGCCCCCAAAAACAATTTTTCTAGCATATTTCTCTAGAGTTTGATGTTTATGGATCTACCTTAGTGAGAGATACGAAATCAATAAATTCTAAGATGAACAAAAGCAACACTGTTCAAACAAATCTTGGCCACCTTTGTCCCATCAAACCAACATTCAGTCCGGCCTAGACTCTGTTGATTATTGTTCTGTCTGGCTTTCTATTTAATATGTCTCATCTCTGCTGTGCTTTCTCTTAAAATGCCAATTCCATAAATTTCCTGAAACCTTAAGGCACAGGAAAAATCTGCTTTTCACCTTCATTAACTGTCCCCAAATCCAACCCAAATAGCAATCATTTGTGTATGTTATGCTTATCTTCCTATTCCTCCCTCTCAATTTTGTCCAAATCCTTTGTAACCACTTGAGAGTTTGTTGTTGTTGGGTGCCATCATGTCAATTCTGATTCATAGTGACAATAGAAAGAAACACTGCCCAGCCCTGTGCCATCCTCACAATTGTTGCTATGCTTGAGCCCACTGTTGCACCACTGTGTCAATCCATCTGATTGAGGACCTTCCTCTTTTTCACTGACCCTCTATTTTACAAAGCATGATATCCTTCTCCAGGGACAGAGCTTTTCTGATGATGTGTTCAAAGTATGTGAGACGTAGTCTTGCCATCCTTGCTTCTAAGGAGCATTCCGGCTGCACTTCTTCCAAGACAGATTTATTCATTCTGTTGGTAGTCCATAATATATTCAATATCTTCACCAACGCCATAATTCAAAGGCGTCAATTCTTCTTTGGTCTTCTTTATTCATTGTCCAGCTTTTGCATGCATAAGTGGAGATTGAAAACACCATGGCTTGGGTCAGGCACACCTTAGTCCTCAGAGTGACATCTTGGCTTCTCAACACTTTAAAGAGGTCTTTTGCAGCCAATTTGCCCAGTGCAATGCATCTTTTGATTTCTTGACTGCTGCTTCCATGGGTGTTGATTGTGGATCCAAGTAAAATGAAATCCTTGACAACCTCAATCTTTTCTCCATTTATGATGATGTTGCTTACTGGTCCAGTTGTGCTTTTGAATGATCTTCAGCAAAATTTTTCTTGCATGTGCTATTAATGATATTGTTTGATAATTTCTGCATTCGGTTGGGTCACCTCTCTTGAGAATAGGCGTAAATATGGATCTCTTCCAGGGGGTTGGCCAGGTAGCTGTCTTCCAACTTTTTTGGCATAGACGACTGAGCACTTCCAGCACTGCAACCATTTGTTGCAACATCTCAATTGATGTTCCATCAATTCCTGGAGCCTTATTTTTCACCAGTGCCTTCAGTGCAGCTTGGACTTCTTCCTAAGGTACCATCAGTTCCTGATCATACGTTACCTCTTGAAATGGTTGAACATCGACCAATTCTGTTTGGTATAGTGACTCTGTGTACTCCTTCATCTTCTTTTGATGCTTCCTGCATCATTTAATATTTTCCCCATAGAATCATTCAGTATTGCAACTCAAGGCCAGAATTTTTTCTTCAGTTATTTCAGCTTGAGAAATGTTGAGCCTATTCTTCCCTTTTGGTTTTCTATCTCCAGGTCTTTGCACATGTCATCTTAATACTTTACTTTGTCTTCTTGAGCAGCCCTTTGTTCACTTCTTTTACTTCATCACTTCTTCCATCTGGTTTAGCTACTTGACATTCAAGAGCAAGTTTCAGAGTCTCTTCTGACATCCATTTTGGTCTTTTCTTTCTTTCCTGACTTTTTAATGACCTCTTACTTTCTTCATGTATGATGTCCTTGATATCATTCCACAACTCTTCTGGTCTTTGGTCATTAGTGTTCAGTGCATCAAACCTATTCTTGAGATGGTCTCTAAATTCAGGTGGGATATACTCAAGGTCATACTTCGGCTCTCATGGACCTGTTTTAAACTTCTTCAGCTTCAACTTGAACTTGGGTATGAGCAATTGCTGGTCTGTTCTACAGTCAGCCCCTGGCCTTGTTCTCACAGATGATATTGAGCTTTTCCATCATCTCTTTTCACAGATGTAGTGGATTTGATTCCTGTGTATTCCATCTGGCAGGGTCCACATGCATAGTCACCATTTATGTTGTTGAAAAAAGGTAATTAAAATGAAGAGGTCATTGGTCTTACAAAATTTTATCAGGGGATCTCCAGCATTGTTTCTATTACCAAGGCCATATTTTCCAACTACCGGTCCTTCTTTGTTTCCAACTTTCTTGTTCCAATCACCAGTAAATTATCAATGCATCCTGATTGCATATTTGATCAATTTCATACTGCAGAAGCTGGTAAAAGTCTTCAGTTTCTTCCTCTTTGGCCTTAGTGGTTGGTGCATAAATTTGAATAATAGTCATATTAATTGGTCTTCCTTATTAAAAAAAAAAAAAAAAACTCTTTGCCATCGAGTCGATTCTGCCCCATAGAGTTTCCAAGGAGCATCTGGTGGATTAAAACTGTTAAACTTTTTGTTAGCAGCCATAGCTCTTAACCACTACACCACCAGGTTTTCCAGTCTTCCTTGTAGGCAAATGGTATGATCCAGTCACTGACAGCATTGTACTTCAAGATAGATCTTGAAAAGCTCTTTTTGATGATGAATGCAACGCCATTCCTCTTCAAGTTGTCATTTCCAGCATAGTAGATCACATGGTTCTCCAATTCTAAATGGCCAGTACCAGTCCGTTTCAGCTCACTAATGCCTAGATATTGATGTTTAGGTGTTCCATTTCATTTTTGATGATTTCCAACTTTCCTAGATTCATACTTCGTACATCCCATGTTCCGATTGTTAGTGGATGCTTGCAGCTGTTTTTTTCTCATTTTGAGTCATGCCACATCAGGAAATCAAGGTCCCGAAAGATTTAATCCATCCGTATCATTAAGGTCAACTCGACTTTGACGAGGCAGCTTTTCCCCAGGCGTATTTGAGTGCCTTCTAACCTGAGGAACTCCTCTTCCAGCACAATGTTCCACTGCTATTCACAGGCTTTCACTGGCTAATTCTTTTCAGAAATAGGCCACCAGGTCCTTCTTCCTAGTCCGTCTTAGTCTGGAAGATCGGCTAAAACCAGTCTACCACGGGTGGCCCTGCTGGTATTTGAATAGTCGCGGCATAGCTTCCAACATCACAGCAACACAGAAGTCCCCACGTACGACAAACTGACAAATGCGAGAGTTATCATATGACCTAGCCGTTTAACTCCTAGGTATATACACAAGATAAATGAAAATATATGTTCATACAAAAACTTGCTTTTTCACAGCAGCATTACTTGTAATAGCCAAAAAATAGAAACAACCCAAATGACCATCAACTGACGAATGAATAAACAATATGTGGTATATCCATACAATAGAATATTTTCAGTCATAAAAAGGAATGAAGTACTAATATGTGCTAAAACATGAGCTTTGAAAATGCTATGCTAAGTGAAAGAAATCAGACACAGTAGGCCACATATTGTACAATTAATTTTATGAAATATGCAGAATAGGCAAATTCATAGAGGCAGGAAATAGATTCGTGGTTCCCAGGAGCTAGGGATCAAAAGGAGCCCTGGCAACACAGTGGTGAGGAGCCAAAGATCAGTAGTTCAAATCCAAGTCACTCCTTGAAAACCCTATAGGGGCAGTTGAAATCTGTTCTATAGGGTCACTGTTGGAATTGACCTCACGGCAACGGGTTTGGTTTTTGGTTTTAGGGGTAGAGTAAGGAGTGACTGCTAACAGGCTGGAGTTTTTCTTTTTGGGGTGATTGATGCATAACTTTGTAAATGTACTAAAAACCACAGAGCTGTACATTTTAAAATGGTAAAGTTTATGTTATGTGAATCATATTGCAAAAAAAAATTAATGAGAAAAAAAACCTAGCATCAGATCATGATCTTCCACTGCTTAAACTCTTCAGTAGATTTCTGTACCACTCAAATAAAATCCAACACTCTTACCTTGGCCTGTGTGGTGCTACATGATATGTCCCCTACCTGCTTCTCTTATCTCACCCCCACATCACTCCTCTGCCCCCCGCCATGTCCCATTTACATCACATTCCAGGCACACAAGCCTTCCCACTTAAAACTCAAGTCTTTATACTTAAATCTTCCTCCTGCTTGTAGTGTTTTTTTTTGAGAGCTTCTCACAGCAGCCTCCTTCTTATGGAGGTCTTAGATTAATGTCACATCTTCAGAGAGGCCTCCCTGACTACCCCCATCACTGTCTTATCACTATCTGAAATTATTTATTTATTTACTCTCTCCTAGGGAAAAATACTTTCCTGCAGAGCAGAAAATTTGTCTGTCTTGCTCACTGCTATAATCCAAGCACTGAGAACAATGCCTGGCATAATGTAACTGCTCAAAAAACATATATTTTGAGTGAATGAAGGGCTTAATTTGTGTACATTGGAAATTTAGACATTTCGGTGGTATTCAGGGTACTGACCAAGCTGGTGGCTTTGAATGAAAACCTCAGAAACGCTAATTTTGGACACATTGAGGCCATGTATATAGCATCGAGAATAGATTTGCTATGTTGAATACTAATGACCAAAGACCAGAAGAATTGTGGAATTACATCAAGGACATAGTACATGAAGAAAGCAAGAGTCATTAAAAAGACAGGAAAGAAAGAAAAGACCAAAGTGGATGTCAGAAGAGACTCTGAAACTTTCTCTTGAACATCGAGTAGCTAAAGCAAATGAAAGAAATGATGAAGTAAGAGAGCTGAACAGAAGATTTCAAAGGGCGGATCAAAAAGACAGAGTAAAATATTATAATGACATGTGCAAAGAGCTGGAGTTAGGAAACCAAAAGGGAAAAACACACTCGGCATTTCTCAAGCTGAAGGAACTGAAGACAAAATCCAAGCCTCAAGGTGCAATGTTGAAGGGCTCTGTGTGCTGGGTTTTCACTGGGTTTGGTGGGCAAAATATTAAAAGACGCAGGAAGCATCAAAAGAAGATGAAGGAATACACAGAGTCATTATATCAAAAAGAACTGGTAAACATCCAACCAATTAGGAGGTAGCATATGATCAGGAACCAATGGTATTGAACAAAGAAGTCCAAGCTTCATTGAAGGCACTGGCGAAAAATAAGGCTCCACGAATTGACAGAATGCCAACTGAGATGTTTCAACAAACAGATGCAGTGCTGGAGGTGTTCACTCGTCCATGTCAAGAAATTTGGAAGACAGCTACCTGGCCGACCCACGGGAAGAGATCCATATTTATGCCTATTCCAAATAAAGGTGACCCAACTGAATGTGGAAATTATCAAACAATATCAGTAATATCACACACAAGTAATATTTTGCTGAAGATCATTCAGAAGTGACTACAGCATTCAAAAGACAGGGAACTGCCAGAAATTCAAGCTGGATTCAGAAGAGGATGTGGAATGTGGGATATCATTGCTGATGTCTTATGGATCCCGGCTGAAAACAGAGTACCAGAAAGATGCTTTTCTGTGTTTTAATGACTATGCAAAGGCATTCGACTGTGTGGATCATAACAAGTCGTGGATAACATTGAGAAGAACGATAATTCCAAAACACTTAATTGTGCTCATGTGGAGCCTATATTTAGACCAAGAGGCAGTTGTTCAAACAGAACAAGGGGATCCTGCGTGGTTTAAATTCAGGAAAGGTGTGTGTCAGGGTTGTATCCTTTTACCATACTTATTCAATCTGTATGCTGAGCAAATAATTCAAGAAGTTGGACTACGTGAAGAAGAGCAGGGCATCAGGATTGGAGGAGGACTCTTTAACGACCTGCATTATGCAGACAACGCAAGCTTGCTTGCTGAGAGTGAAGAGGACTTGGAACACTACCGATCAAGATCAAAGACGACAGCCTTCGGTATGGATTACTCCTCAACATAAACAAAAATCCTCACAACTGGACCAATAAACAACATCATGGTAAATGGAGAAAACCTTGAAGTTGTCAAGGATTTTATTTTACTTAGATTCACAATCAACACCCATGGAAGCAGTAGTCAAAAAATCAAAAGATACATTACATTGGGCAAATATGCTGCAAAAGATCTCTTTAAAGTGTTAAAAAGCAAAGATGTCACCTTGAAGACTAAGATGTGCCTGACCCAAGCCATGGGTTTTCAATCACCTCATATGCACGTGAAAGCAGGGCAATGAATAAGGAAGACCAAAGAAGAATTGATGCATATGAATTACGATGTTGGTGAAGAATATTGACTATACCGGGGACAACCAAAAGAACAAACGAACCTGTTTTGAAAGAAGTACAACCAGGATACTCCTTAGAAGTTGAGGATGGTGAGAATTTGTCTCACATACTTTGGATGTGTAATTAGGAGGGATCAGTCCCTGGAGAAAGACATCATGCTTGGTAAAGTAGAGGGTCAGCAAAAAAGAGGAAGACCAGATGGATTGACACAATGGCTGCAACAATGGGCTCAAGCATAATAACAATTTTTAGGATGGCGCGGGACCGGGCAGTGTTTCGTTCTTTTGTATGTAGGGTTGCTATGATTTGGAATTGACTCAGCAGTACCTAATAACAACGTATAGCATATAAACCAAAACCAAACCAAAACCCCTGCGGTCAAGTTGATTCTGACTCATAGCAACCCTATAGGACAGAGTAGAACTGCCCCATAGAGTTTCCAAGGAGCACCTGGTGGATTCGAACTGCCCATCTTTTGGTTAGCAGCCATAGCACTTAACCACTATGCCGCCAGGATTTCCATATAGCATATAGGAAGGGGAATAAGGAGCAGGGAGAGTGGGAAAATGTACCCCACCACCATTGCAAATTTCCCAAAGAAAAAATTTTGTAGTTGTGGAAGCCGTAATAAAATTGCCCCAAGTTTATTAAATTGGCCATATAAATCATGTAATATAATTCCCAATTCTGTTTGTTCCCTGAGAGTGGAGGCACAGAGACTAGATGTGGGCGCACTGGAGATCAAAGGGGAGGATGGTTGTATGGCAGCACAGTGAGGTGTCCCTGTGATTG
Organism: Loxodonta africana; assembly: GCF_030014295.1. Lineage (NCBI taxonomy): Eukaryota > Metazoa > Chordata > Mammalia > Proboscidea > Elephantidae > Loxodonta > Loxodonta africana. The sequence goes on along the minus strand of NC_087364.1, from coordinate 77,458,504 downwards.
CTGCTCAGCTCAGCCTCCAGGCTCATGCTTTGCTCCCAGAAAGGGGCAGTAATAAAGAACAAAGGCCCTGTAAACCACAAAGCACAAAGCACATCTGCTCTGGGGCCCAGGAAGAAGATAAGCTAGGCGAGAAGAGTGGCATGACAGCCATCAAGAATGAAGGAGAGAAAATAAACACACCAGTGTTGGGAGTGGAAAGAGATATCAGGGCACCAGGCACCACATGGCTAATGCCAGGAGAGGCAAATGAGGCTGCCCGACCCTTCCCAGAGGAAGACACCATCAGGGTTCTGTGTAAGGTCTGTGTAATATCTGAGGCCTGGCGTCTCTGTATTTTGCTGGTAAAGACTAAGACACACTACTGTGTGTTACAATATAACATAGGAGACAGTCTTCATACTCTGTTATTCAAATGAGGGAAATATTCTGTTTTTATTCTGAGATGGTCTATGAATCATATATGACATAAATTAAGTGGAGGCAACATTGGGGGGACCATCTGTCACTGTATATTTCAGTGAATTTGATCATCAGGCAAAAGAAAATTCTTACCTCTAAACTAAGCTGGGTAGAAAATGAATATAAAGATAATTTAGGTTTAGATTATCAAATGAGGAAAAAAATTATTGAAGCAGGAAAAGAAAATCTTGGAGGGATGTGAAGTAAAGTGGTACAAGAAAGTAAAGACTAGTTTGGAAATTATAACCAACATTGTGGAATGTAATGAGTCAAGTTTTAAGCTCAAAAACAGAAGACTTTGGTAGGGGAAAAAAAAAACTATATATATACATATATGTTGTGGTGGTGGTTTGTGCCACTGACATGATTTGACTCATACAGATCCTATAGGACAGAGTAGAACTGCCCCATAGGGTTTCCAAGACTGTAATCTTTACAGAGCAGACTGCCACCTCTTTCTTCAGCATATGTGTGTGTGTGTGTGTGTGTGTGTGTGTGTGTGTGTGTGTGTATATACACCCATTGCCGTTGAGTCCACTTTGACTCAGTGACCCTATACATTATGTATATATACATATATCGGTATGTGTATCAGTTCGGACAATTACATGAAATGCTGTAAGTGAATGTGTTTAGAAAGGTTAGAAAGTTTAAATATGAGAAGGTGAGAAGGGCATAACGTAGCCCAGTCACCCAAACACACTGACATAACATCTAGGAACATCTTAAACCATGGATTAGACCCATTTCAGATTATAAGAAGGACCCTAGTGCTGGCTTGTATTGGTTTAGATTTCCAGAGCCGCTTGCTAGGTGGCCTCCATTGAAAAGCCACCCTGCACACTTCTATTGCCCAGCTAATCTGTCCAAAATAGGCCTTTAATCACTATAAAACTCAATGCCTTCCCAGGAGTTACTAAATCAACTCTGAACTCTGGCTCTCCAGCCCTCCTTACCTATTCAGCTTTCCTTCTTAGTACTCCCCAGCACACATCCCTCTCTCAGGTTTGTCTCTCCGCTGTCCTGCTTGTGGGCCTTTGCCCAAGATGCTGCCTTTTCCTGAAATGTATGCTGTCTCTTGTCTGACTAGCCAAATGCCATCCTTCTGTCAAGATAGAGCTGACATTTCAATTCCACCACAGGTCTTTCTTGATTGCCCCTTTCTTTGAACTAAAACACAATTGCTCAAATACATATATTCTGCCATGTAGTATACCATGGACTGCCAGAAGAATGAACAAATCTGTCTTGGAAGAAGTACAGCCAGAATGCACCCTAGAAGTGAGAATGGCAAGACTTTGTCTCATGTACTTTAGACATGTTATCAGGAAGGACATCATGCTTGGTAAAGTAGAGGGTCAGCAAAAAAGAGGAAGACCCTCAACAAGATAGACTGACACAGTGGTTGCAACAGTGGGCTCAAACATAGCAATGATTGTAATGATGGCACAGGACAGGGTAGTGTTTCATTCTACTGTACATAGGGTTGCTATGGGTTGGAACCAACTTTACAGCACCTAACTACAACAACATGTATTATTCACTATTGTTTTAGTTGTATTAGTTCCAGGGAATAGAAGCAAAAGAAGAGAGAAATTAATAAAAGAGAAGGAAGAATAAAGAAGAGTGAAAGTCAAGACAGAACCCCCATTTTAGATCTCCAGTTTGGACGTGGGTGTTTTGGTAGGTAGATAGAGGAAGTAAAGCAAGGGGTAAGAGTGATCCCAGAAGCCTTCGATGCACGGAATGAAGTAGAATTAGTTGTAATGAGCACCGTGCTTAACGTGTCTCTTGGCAATAATATATTAAGTGTTCAGCACTATGAGGAATAAGAAATTTACCACATGGATGCTCTGGAAGATAATGGAAGCTTGGAATGCAAATTCTCAGGTCCCATTCCAGACATACTTAATTAGAAACTCTGGTGGTAGGGCCCACCAATTTGTGTTTCAATAAGCACTCCAAGTGATTCAGATGCATGGTAATGTTAGAGAACCACTGCATTAGACCATAGGAACTTTAAAAAGTATATTTATTATACGAAAATACTTCTATAATACATTATGTACTTCATTGCCTTCTGGAACAGAAGTACTACTTTCTTGTGGAGCCAGAGTCACCACGATAAACATCACTCCTTGTCCAGTGCCATTGTAATAGTCAGCATACCAGACAGGAACTCTTGGGCACCACGCTGCCAGGCACACAGTCCATCTGGTCACCCTGTCCTGGGCGATGGATGGCAACTGTAGGTTTGGGTCCACCATCTATAACAATACTGCGAGGGTTCTTTAGCTTGAGGTTTATAAAAACAATATAGGGACCAATGGAAAGTAATTGAGTCACAGTATAAAAGAAAACTCAAGCAGTTACTACTTATACCCACACTTAATACTATAACAAATACTGCACAGAGGCATGATGGTTTCATATTCTAATGGCTCTTCACTAAAGAAGTGATGGCAATTCTTAGGAAATGTTTCTGTTCTCAACTGGGTTTCACTTCTTGTATTATCCAGGCTTTACAGACTCTCCACCAAGTAACGCGCTCTGTTCTTATTCCATACTAGTTTTCCCAGGAGCAAATGCCTACTTACTGGTCATTTGAAAAAATTCTCAAAACCTGCATCTGCAACTGCTCAAAGTTCAGATTTCTAATAAGACATCATCCCAGCTGTTGACTTTGAGAGTTTAGCTTTCCTTGAGTTCATTGTGCTGAACCTGCCACCAGCTTCCTACTACATGGGATCGGCTCCTTTTCCCACACTTGCATCTTTTTGCAAACTCAGGCCCTCTATATTCTGCCCATATGGAGGCTGTCAGTGAAGTTTATATCCAGTTCCTTCTGGTGAGGAATAACTTCTAGCTTGAGTCCAAACAAAACAAAATTTCCATGGGTCCAAGGGTATATGCATATGAAATTTTACAGATATTACCAAAATGCCTTTCAGAGGAATTATACCAGTGTTCCCCAGAAATGTATGAGGGTGCCTGTTTCCCCACAGCCTCATTGAGAGAGAAGGAAAATTCTTTTTACTTTGAATTTCTTAGGATGCTATGACAGTTACCATTAGAAGAACTTCAAGCATTTCTCTCCAGGTGCTGACCCTTTCATTCTGATAAAGTTTTCTTCTTCTTTTTTTTTAATTGAAATAATTAAATTGATTCCACCTAACCTCAAAATTTATAAAGCAAACACTGACATAATTAAGGGGAAAAACAGGTTTACAATATAGTAAAGAAGAAAAAAAAATCCCATTGCTGTCGAGTCATTTCTGACTCATAGTGACCCTATAATAGCAAAGAACTTTAATATACCACTCTCAGTAATGGATAGAACAACTGGAAAGAAGATCAATAAAGAAACAGAATACTTGAACAACACTATTAGCCAACTAGACCTAACAGACATGTATAGAGCACTGTTAGCCAACTAGACCTAACAGACATGTATAGAACACTGTTAGCCAACTAGACCTAACAGACATATATAGAGCACTGTTAGCCAACTAGACCTAACAGACATGTATAGAGCACTGTTAGCCAACTAGACCTAACAGACATATATAGAGCACTGTTAGCCAACTAGACCTAACAGACATGTATAGAGCACTGTTAGCCAACTAGACCTAACAGACATATATACAGCACTGTTAGCCAACTAGACCTAACAGACATGTATAGAGCACTGTTAGCCAACTAGACCTAACAGACATATATACAGCACTGTTAGCCAACTAGACCTAACAGACATGTATAGAGCACTGTTAGCCAACTAGACCTAACAGACATATATACAGCACTGTTAGCCAACTAGACCTAACAGACATGTATAGAGCACTGTTAGCCAACTAGACCTAACAGACATATATAGAGCACTGTTAGCCAACTAGACCTAACAGACATATATAGAGCACTGTTAGCCAACTAGACCTAACAGACATATATACAGCACTGTTAGCCAACTAGACCTAACAGACATGTATAGAGCACTGTTAGCCAACTAGACCTAACAGACATATATACAGCACTGTTAGCCAACTAGACCTAACAGACATGTATAGAGCACTGTTAGCCAACTAGACCTAACAGACATATATAGAGCACTGTTAGCCAACTAGACCTAACAGACATGTATAGAGCACTGTTAGCCAACTAGACCTAACAGACATATATAGAGCACTGTTAGCCAACTAGACCTAACAGACATGTATAGAGCACTGTTAGCCAACTAGACCTAACAGACATGTATAGAACACTCCGCCTGACAACAGCTCAGTGTACAGCCTACTCCAGTGCACACGAATCATTCTCCAGAATAGACCATGTCTTAGGACGCAAAGCAAGTCTCAATAAACTTAAAAAGATTGAAATCATACAAAGTGTATTTTCTGACCACAATAAAATGGAATTAGAATTAATAATAGGAAAAAAAAGTGGAAAATACACAAATATGTGGAAACTAATTAACACACTACTAAGCAACCAATGGAGCCCTGATAGCACAGTTGTTAAGAGCTTGGCTGCTAACCAAAAGGGTGCAAGTTCAAATCCACCAGCCATTCCTTGGAAACCCTATGGGCCAGTTCTACTCTGCCCTATAGGGTTGTTATGAGTTGGAATCAACTTGATAGCAACAGGTTTGGTTTGGGTTTTTTTAAGCAACCAATGGATCAAAGAAGAAATCAAGAGAGAAATAAAAAATACACTTAGAATTGAACAAGAATGAAAAGACAACATACCAAAACCTATGGAATACAAGGAAGGCAGTACTCAGAAAGAAATTTACAGTAATAAATGCTTACATTAAAAATGAAGAGAGGTCCCAAATCAATAGCATAACTGTACAACTCGAGAATTAGAAAAGAAAGACAAACTAAGCCCATAGCTACCAGAAGAAAAGAAATAATAAAGATCAGAGCAGAAATAAATGAAATAGAGAATAGGATAGCAGTAGAGAGAATCAACAAAACCAGAAGTTTTTTTTTTTTTTTTAAGGTCAATAAAATCAACGAATTTTGGTTAGACTGACAAAGAAAAAGATAGAGAAGGTGCAAATACTTAAAATTATAAATTAAAGTGGGGACATTACAACCCATCCTACAGAAATTAAAAGAATTGAACTGAGAACTTACTGTGAACCTAGTTTCTCACAAGTATAAAAATCACAGAATTTACAATCTTGACGTATTTGTAAAGAACTCTATCCTTTTTCGCTTTGAAGAAGAGTCAAGAGTTTTAAAATCAAAAGAACTCTGGCCAAAATGGTGGCTTAGTCAGACACACCACACCATCCCTCTACAGCAAAGACCGAAGAAACCAAGTCAAAGAGATATGGAGGACAACCCTGGAACCCTAAGCATCAAAAAAAAGGTTAAAGAAATAGATCAAACACTAATTGGAAGAAAAGACTCACTGAAAACAGCGAAGAAGAAGAGATGGAGTAGAGATGCCCTGCATAGCATGGCCATCTTGAGACAAAGACAGCAGCAATCACGGGTGAGGAGCAAAGAAGGCAACTTCACAGAATTCCCAACAAGACACAACGTATCTGTATAAACATACCCAGAGAGAAATAGGGTTCTGATCTCTGACTGTGCCCAGTGGGAAGACCAAGCACACCTGCCTGGTGACCAGAGAGGCATACTCCCTTCCACCCTCTGGTGATTAGTGCCACAACCCCCTCATCCCTGAAGCTCCAAGCACCGGCAACCAAGGTATGAATCCCACTTAATGCCCACCCAACCCCAACCGCCACCATCCTCCCCCCCACCCTGATGACCCCACTAAGTGGCAGCAGGCCATCCCAGCAAGGCACCAGCCACTTGCTCCCCCTACCCACCAACCCAGCCAAGCTCCCTCGCCCCTCCCCATGCCCAGTGAGAAGTGGCAGGAGTATGACCAAACGTGCACCTACTCACCACACCCTCCACCCTTCCTCCGCCCAATGAGAAGTAGTGGTGGCGAAATCATGCATGTCCCCGCCTGCTGTTTGCCTCCCTCCCCCCCAACCTGGTGGGGTGCAGCAACTGTGCACCCACACATGCACCCACCCATGGGTCATGACTCATCTGGTTTGGCAAGAGGTGGCAGCAGCACAGCCACACACATGCACACCTGCTGCTCCCTCCCCCCACTCACTACTAGTCCCTTTTCCCCGGTCACCTGGCAAGGGACGGTGAACATGCAACCATGTGCATTCCTAGCCAACAGTCACACTCACACCCTCCCCCCACTTGGTAAGAAGTGGTGGCACATGACCTCGCAGGCACCCATCTGCAACTCACCCTCCATCCAGTGGGAGGCAGTGACCTGTCTTCACTAGCCAGTCACACCCACAACACCTGCTACTCCACCCACTCACCAAGTGCCACTGCCCACTCCTGCACCACTGGACTGGTGACAGATGGCAGCCAACACCCACCCAACCCACCCTCAGCTGCACCACAAGACCAGTGAACAGACCCAGCCACTACCCCATCCACCCAGAGACAGGTGGTAAGTGCTCCAGCGTGGCCACACTAGAAACCAGAGTATCACATCCATTCCACCTGCCTGGATACATCAAAACAAAACATTAAAAAAATCAGGATACAGCAAACACACACACAATTAATAAATAAATAATAATAACACCTTAATGCCTCAAAAACAACAGACATTATCAAATTGCCTAAAGAAGCGGGACAAGATAGCTCCAGCAAGTGACCAAAATAAAGACCCAGGAAACCTCCCTGAGGAAGAAATAGAAATGGAGCTACCGATAAAGAATTCAGAAAACTTATATATAGGGCCCAGCAAGAGATCAAGAAAGAGATCAAGGAAAATACAGACAAAAATCAAGAAAAACACAGACAAAACTCTAGAAGAATTCAGGAAAATGATACAAGAACGAAATGACAAAGTAAATAGGCAATTAGGAATCATACAAAAACAGCATCTAGAAATCCAGAAGATTAACACTAGATTTTCAGAAATAGATAACACATTGGAAGGACAAATGAGTAGGATTGAAGCAATGGAAGACAGAATCAGTGAAGTAGAAGGCAAAGCCCTTGATACCAATCTGTTAGAGGAGCAATCAGAAAAAAGGATGAAGAGAGCCTAAGAGTTATGTGGGACACTTTAGAGAGGAATAATTTACATGTGATCAGAATTCCAGAACAGGAAGCGACCAAAAAAAAAAGCGGAGAGAAAATTTTCAAAAACTTGCTGGCAGAAAACTTCCCTAATATCATGAAAGACCAGAAACTGTCCATCCAAGAAGCTCAATGAAACCCAAATAGAATAGACTCCCCCTAAAATCAGCAAGACATATTATAATCAAACTTTCTCAAACCAAAGACAAAGAAAGAATTCTGAGAACATCTGGGGAAAGATGAAATGTTATCTGCAAAGGAAAACCAATAAGACTAAGCTCTGATTTCTTGGCAGAAACCATGTAGGCAAGAAGGCAGTGGGATGACATGTACAAAACCCCAAAAGAAAAAAAAATTGCCAACCAAGAATTATATACCCAGCAAAACTGTCCCTTAAATATGATGGCAAAATTATGACATTTCCAGATAAACAGAAATTAAGGCAATTCGTGAAAACCAGACCAACTTCACAAGGAAATACTAAAAAGAGTCCTTCAGACAGAGAACCAACATCAGACAACAACCTCAGATTAAGACACATGACAACATCACCTAGAAACCATATAAACCAGATAAAGAATTACAAAAATAAAACAAAGCTACAAGAGTGAAAATAGGGATCCAGAGATGCCAATCTTTAAAAAACAACAACTTCAAAACAAAACAAAAAAAGGAATAAATGGTGTAGTTACAGAACTTCCATATGAACAGGAAGTCAAAGTGATATCAAGATACAACAGACTGTTTTAAACTTAGAAAGATAAAAGTAAATTTCAGGCTTGCCACAATAATAATAATAATAAACCTTCTTACCAAAACAAAAAAGAAGAAAATCATAAAGACTCAGTACACACAATATCAACAGCAATGAAGGAAATGAAAAGGAAATTCATAACCAAAAAGAACTCAGCACAGAAAAGTATACAGAACAAAGAAATCTAGTACTAGCACCACACACACTCACAAAAGCACGACAAAATGACAGCAGGAAATTCATACCTATCGATAATTACACTGAATGTAAATGGATTAAATACACCATTCAAGAGACAGAGAGTGGCAAAATGGATAAGAAAACCTGACCCACCAATATACTGCCTACAAGAGACACACCTTAGACACAAAAATAAAAATAAGCTAAAAATCAAAGGCTGGAAAAAAATATAACAAGTAAACAGCAACAAAAAAGTGCAGGAGTGGCAATATTAATTTCTGATAAAACTAACTTTAAGGCAAAAACCAATGTAAAGACGAGGAAAAAGGGCCTTATATAATATTAAAGTGTCAATCCAACAAGAGGACATAACCAGAATAAATATCTATGCACCAAATGAAAGAACTCCAAAATACATACAACAAACTTTAACAGAATTGAAAAAAGAAATAGACAATGCCACAATAATAGTAGGAGAATTTAACATACCATTTTCAATGAAGGACAGAACAACTAGAAAGAAACTCAAAAAAGATGCAGAAGATCTAAACAAAAATATCAACCAAATTAATTTCATAGACATACGCACAGAACACTCCACCCAACGACAGCACAGTACACATTCTTTTCCAGCACACAGGGATCACTCTCCAGTATAGACCATATGTTAGGCCACAAAGCAAGCCTCAATAAATTCAAAAACATCAAAATAATACAAAGCACCTTCTTGGATAGCAATGCTATAAAATTAGAAGTCAATTACAGAAAGAACAATGGGAAAAATCAAATACATGGAAACTGAATAACACCCTGCTTAAAAACCACTGGGTAATAGAAGAAATAAAAAAGTGAAATAAAAAAAAAATCCTAGAATAAAATGAGAATGAAAACATACCAAAACCTTCGGGACACAGCAAAAGCAAAGCTCAGAGGTCAATTAATAGCAATAAACACACACATCAAAAAGGAAGAGAGAGCCAAAATCAACACCTTAACCCTACAACTCCAACAAATAGAAAAAGAACAGCAAAAAAAGCCCACAGTCACCAGAAGAAAGACAATAATAAAGACTAAATCAGAAATAAATGACACAGAAAAACAATAGAAGGAATCAATAGGACTAGAAGTTGGTTCTTTGAAAGGATTAATAAAACTGACAAACCACTGGTTAAATTAACAAAGAAAAAGGAGGACAAGATGCAGATAACACAAATAAGAAATGAGAAGGGTGACATTGAAATGGAACCAACTGAAATAAAAAGGATAATAACAGAATACTATGAAGAACTGTACTCCAAAAACTTTGAAGCCTAGAAGGAATGGATGAATTTCTAGAAACACACTATCTACCTAAACTAACACAAACTGAGGTAGAAAATTTGAACAGAACCATAACAAAAGAAAAAATGGAAAAGGATATTAAAAAAAAAAAAAAATCCCATAAAAAAAAAAAACCCTGGCCCAGATGGCTTCACTAGAGAATTCTACCAAACATTCAGAGAAGAACAGCCACCAATTCTGCCCAAACTATTCCAAAACATAGAAAAGGATGGAATACTCCTGAATTAATTCTATGAAGCAAGCATAGCCCTGATACCAAAGCCAGGCAAAAACACCAACAACGACATCAAAATTATAGACCAATATCCCTCATGAATATAGAAACAAAAATTCTCAACAAAATCCTAGCCAATAGAATCCAACACCATATCAAAAAAATAAAACATCGTGACCAAGGGGGATTCATACTAGGTATGCAAGGATGGTTCAACATTAGAAAATCAATCAATGTATTCTACCACATAAATAAACCAAGGGAAAAAAAAACACATGATCATCTCAATAGATGCAGAAAAGGCATTTGATAAAATCCAACACCCATTCCTGATAAAAACTTTCAGCAAGATAGGAATAGAAGGGAAATTCCTCAACACAATTAAGGGCATATATACCAAGCCAACAGTCAACATTATTCTCAATGGAGAGAGACAGAAAGCATTCCTCTTGAGAACGGGAACTAGACTAGGATGCCCTTTATCACCACTCTTATTCAGTATAATACTGGAAATCCTAGCCAGAGCAATAAGGCAAAAGAGGGAAATAAAAGGCATCCAAATTGGTAAGGAAGAAATAAAATTATCCCTATTTGCAGATGATATAATCCCACACATAGAAAATCCCAGACATTCTACATGAAAGCTACTGGAAGTAATAGAAGGAAGGATTCAGCAAAGTGGCAGGGTACAAGATCGACATAAAAAAATCAGTTTCCTCTACGCTAACAAAGAAAACTCTGAAAAGGAAATCAGGAAAAAAATACCATTTACAATAGCCCCCCAAAAGATAAAACACTTAGGAATAAACCTAACCAAAGATGTAAAAGACTTATACAAAGAAAACTACAAAACACTACTGCAAGAGACCTACGTAAATGGAATATTTCACAGATGAAGAAGAATTTTGGGATTTTGGACTTGGAGTGATTTAAGACTCTTGCTATGATATGATGGAGTGAATATGTATTACATGTGGCAAGGACAATAATTTGGGGGAGCCAAAGGGTAGAATGTCATGGATTGAATTGTGTCCCCCCAAAATATGTGTATCAATATGGCTAGGCCGTGATTCCTGGTATTGTGTGATTGTCTACCATTTTGCCATCTGATGTGATTTTTCTATGTGTTGTAAATCCCAGACCTATGATGTTAATGAGGTGGGATAGGTGGTAGATATGTTAATGAAGCAGGACTCAATCTACAACATTGGATTTTGTCTTGAGGCAATCTCTTTTGAGATATAAAAGAGAGAAGCGAGCAGAGAGACGGGGGTTCCTCATACCACCAAGAAAGCAGTGCCGGGAGCAGAGCATGTCCTTTGGACCCGGGGTCCCTGCACTGAGAAGCTCCTAGACCAAGGGAAGATTGATGACAAGGACCTTCCCTCAGAGCTGACAGAGAGAGAAAGCCTTCCCCTGGAGCTTGCACCCTGAATTTGGACTTCTATCATAGGTTGTGAGCGAGTAAACTTCTGTTTGTTGAAGTCATCCACTTGTGGTATTTCTGTTATAGCAGCCATAGATAACTAAGACAGTTCCTTGTGCTGCTATAACAGGAATACCACAAATGGATTGTTTTAACAAACAGAAATTTATTCTCTCACAGTTCAGGAGGCTAGAAGTTTGAATTCAGGGTGCAAACTCCAGGGGAAGGCTTTCTCTCTCTGTCGGTTCTGGGGGAAGGCTCTTGTCTACTTTCAACATCTGTGGGCCCAGAGTTCCTTGAAGATCTACATATATCTTGGCATACATCTTCCCCTGGGTCTAGGAAGTTCTAAGTGCAGGGACCCCAGGTAGAAAGGACATTCTTTGCTCCTGGCTCTTCTGTCTTGGTAATAGTCAGGTCTCTCTTTCTCTCCTGGCTTCTGTCTCCTTTTATCTCTTGTAAGATAAAAGGTGATGCAGGCCACACCCCAGGGAAACTCCCCTTACACTGAATCAGGTCTGTAACAGGAGTAAGGGAGGTAACTTAAGGAAGGGTGGTGCATCCCACTGAAATCCTCATTAACATAGCCTAGTCATGCCTCATTAACAGAACAGACAACTCACTCTGAAATGGGACCATAACCACAGGCATAGAGGCTAGGATTTACAACACATAATTACACCTGATCACAAAATGGATGATGACCACACAATACTGGGAATCATGGCCTAGTCAAGTTGACACAAATTTTGGGGGGACACAATTTGATCCATGACAGATAGGAAGACTTAACATTGTGAAAATGTCAATATTAATCAAAGAGATCTATAGGTGTAATGCAATCCCAATCCAGATTCCATCAACATTCTGTAAAGAGATGGAAAAACTAATCACCAACTTTAAATGGAAAGAAAAGAGACCTTGGATGAGAAAAGCACTACTGAAGACGAAGAGCAAAGTAGGAGGCCTCATAGTTCCTGATCTCAAACTAATCACCAACTTTAAATGGAAAGAAAAGAGACCTTGGATAAGAAAAGCACTACTGAAGACAAAGAGAGAAGTAGGAAGCCTCATACTTCCTGATCTCAAACCTACTGTACTACCACAGTGGTCAAAACAGCCTGGTACTGGTACAACAACAGACATACTATACAGCCACGGTGGTCAAAACAGCCTGGTATTGGTACAACAGACACATAGACCAATGGAACAGAATTGAGAATCCAGAAGTAAGGCCCTCCACCTATGGACAGCAGATATTTAACAAAGGGCCTAAATCTGTTAAATGAGGAAGAGAGGGTCTCTTTAACAAACGGTTTTGGCAAAACTAGATATCCATTTGCAGAAAAATGGAACAGGATCCATATACAAAACTAACTCAAGATGGATCAAAGACATAAATATAAAATGTAAAACTATAAAGATCATGGAAGGAAAAAATAGGGGCAAACCTAAGGACCCTAATTTATGGCATAAATAGACTATCAAATACAACTAAAAACGCACAAACAGCAGAAGATAAACTAGACAACTGGGACCTCCTAAAAATTAAACACTCATGCATATCAAAAAACTTCTCCAAAAGGGTAAAAAAGAGAAACTATGGACTGGGAAAAAAAAATTGACAATGATGTACCTGACAAGGGACTAATCTCTAAAATATTTACAGAAAACTTCAACACTTCAACAACAAAAAGACGAACAATCTAATTAAAAAGCGGGCAAAGGACATGAACTGACACTTCACCAAGGAAGACGTTAAGAGAGCCAACAAACTCGTGAAGAGATGCTCTCAGTCATTAGCCAGTGTTGTAGTTGTGGTGCCCGCTCCACCAGGAAGCCTCAACCTGAAGGCACACAACCCTTCTGCTCTCTGGGCCAGGAAGCCCACGGTGCGACCTCCTGCTAGTCTCCTGGTTCTGCTGCCACCACTCACTCCTGCTACTGCTGCGCCACCGTCTCTTGCTGTCTTATATGTTATAGCTCTCTCTCTGTCTCCTGGGTCTAGGAGGCTCCCAGTGCGGGGACCCTGGATCCAAAGGAAGCACGCCACTCTCAGCTCTTCTTTCTTGATGGTTGTGAGGTCTCTCCTCTGTTCTGGAATTGGTTCTCTTTTAAGTCTAGTGGAATGGCAAAACTGACCAACCTCCTCATTAGCGTTCCCATATGCCTTATTTGCATGGCCCCACCCCCACAAGGGTGCCATGCACCTTATTTGCATTATTAGAAACGCTGTCCCATTCTCTTGGTGGGCCACAAGCACCTAATTGCAGAGTCCTACCCAATCATTGTGTGGGAGTCACAAAGATTATGTCTAGAAGGGCCATATTAAGTAATTCATTGCTTTGCACTGGGAGAAGGGGTGAATAGAGCATTGTAATTGACAGCCTCTCTAGGGCTATGTGAAGCAGAGCTGGAGTTCTCCAATGGAGGGGATAAGCTAAGCAACAGCAAATAAGACCAATTATCATATCTTCCCAGCAATTCTGATTCAGAAATAACTACAACATTGGCTTATGGATCTTCATGATTAAAAAATTTTAAAAATCACTGGCAACATTCCCCAGTTCCCCATATCCTCTCTTAGTCTCCTGCTCTCTTAATTATCTGGGCTCTGTTATGTTCAGTCGGGGAGCTCACAGCAACTCCTGTCCCAGGTATGCAAAACAAGCATGCATTTAAACTTGCTATGTGTCTGGTTGGAAACCCTGGTGGCGTAGTGGTTAAGTGCTACAGCTGCTAACCAAAGGGCCAGCAGTTCGAATCTGCCAGGCGCTCCTTGGAAACTCTATGGCGTAGTTCTACTCTGTCCTATAGGGTCACTATGAGTCAGAATCGACTCGACAGCACTAGGTTTGTATGTGTCTGGTTTACGACTTTCCTTGGTATGCTTGGAAAAGAAATCGAAGATATTTAGGACACTGGGGTGTGCTGGACTTTGCCACATATGTTATCTCATTCAATTCTCACAACAATACATTTGACGAATCTAAGATGAAGAAAGGCAAGGTCACAGAGTATAAACATGACAGAGCAGGGACCTGAGCCTAGGCTTTGCACCTCCAAACTTGTGCCCTGTTCCAGGTGCACCACCTTCACAGGTAGTAGTAATAATAAAAATAACTCTTGTAAGTTTATAAGTACAGAAAATGACTGGTACTGAAATAAACACAATTAAAAAATATATATTATTAAGAAAAATGTTCTCCTCAGCAGCAACTAGCACACCCTGAGCCCAGATGGTGGTTTCTAAAACCGAGTGCTGCTCCTTTAAAAAATCATCTATATAAGACCAAACAGTCAACAATTACTTTAAGGCAAACAAAGGTGAGAGGGTAAAGGGACAGGGAAACTAGATTATTGCAAATGGAACAACCAGAATAGAAATAATGAGAATACTGACACATTGTGAAGAATGTAACCAATGTCACTGAACAATTTGTGTAGAAATTCTTGAATGGGAACCTAATCTTCTGTGTATACTTTCACTGAAAACACAATAAAATATTATTTAAAAAGAAAATGCACGGGAGCTAGCCTGAAAGAACTCCCAGTAGTCAAACCTGCAACACTTTGAGGAACAAAATAAATAATGTAGAACTAATAAATTATAACCCAAAGTCCAAACTTACATAACTAGATGATTGAATAAATAAACGAGGAAGAACAGACAAATGTGCCTTCCATGTTGTTGCTGTTAGGTGCCGTCGAGTCGGTTCCGACCCATAGCAACCCTATGCACCCTATCCCTTCCATATAAATTCCAAATAATTTTTGTAGATACCGCCACCTCTCCAGGAAGTGGAGCTTAATCCCCTTAACTCCTTGAATCTGGGCTGAGCTTCATGATTTCCTTCCAAAAACGAAGTGTGGAAAGGGGAAGAGAGTAACTTTACTTTGGAAAACCTAGTAAACACTACCTTAACCAAGTGACCCAGGTTAACATAACCAGTGATGAGTCACATTGATAGCATGTACTCCTGATATGGTGTAATGGGAAGGGCACATCCACTCTGTGGTCATCCTCTAAAAAACCCATAACCCCGGTTTAGCCATGAGAAAAACATCAGACAAACTCAAATTGAGGGACTTGCTGCAAAATACCTGACCAGTGCTCTTCAAAACTGTGAAGGTCAAGAAAATTAAGGAAAGCCTGAGGAACTGTCACAAACCAGAGAAGAAGACTAAGGAGCCATGACAACTAAATGTAATGTGGAATCCTGGGTTGGATCTGAGAACAGAAAAAAGACATTAGTGAAATCCAAATAAAGTCTGGAATATTAGTTTCTTATTATGACAGATATACTGTGTAAGATATTAACAACAGAGGAAACCAGGTGAAGGTCTCCAGAAACTCTCTGTACTGCCTTTGCAACTTTCTTGTAAATCTAAAACTACCCAAAAATAAAAAAAATATTTTTTGAAGAAAGGTACCAATTTACCAATCGCTTAAAATGTAATTAAAAAACAGAAACCAGAAAGAAGATTTCATATACATTCAGTAGGAAAGGAGAATAAAAATAGATTGCATATTTTTCATATTAATTATTGTACATATCTTTTTAAAAAATAATCCTGGGGTGATGCTACTGAATTACCGCACATTAGGAGAAAATAGAGAGGTAAAAGAGAGGACGGGGCAAGTCCAGAGATTAGAGTGTGGCTTAAGGAAGCCGGAGTGACAGAGGAAGCCTGCTCTGCCTCGTTTCCCGTCAACTCCTACCTTGCCCCACACTGTGACCCAGTTGGCATTGAGCTCTGTAACCCAGAAAGCCACACTTTGATTGATGAGGGAGGTCATTAAAATTGGGGAATGTGGTATCTACTCCCTTTCCACATCCCAGATTATCCAAAACTGTCTGGGTCAAAAGCTGGCAATTGGTGAGGGTGAGAAGAATCTAAACTACTCGGGAAATTTCAGGTACGATTGACCTTTCTACCCCAGGTGTGTCCAATCGGCTCCGATGAAAGTTGTTTAGAAAAATAAACTGCAGAGTCATTTTCCCTTTCATGGATGGAGGCACTGATTCATATCCAAAAACTATCTAAAACAATTATTCCCACTATTAACATTGATTTTCATAGATCCCTGGGGCTTAAATGACTACAAGTGTTGCTCTAGAGGAAAGCATTTAAGTAAGAATAAAAAACTTAACTTATACTTACTTCTTTGCTAGAAGCTGACAATCATAAAGAGTTTACAATTTAAAAAACTTAACTGGTTTTTAAGCAACGCTATAAGTTGGAATTGACAGCACTGGGTTTGGTTTAGGTATCTGGTTTTACTCTCCAGCGAGGCAGACATTAGCAGGTATTATTTCCATTTTATAAATGAGAAAACGTGAGGATCTGAGTAATTAGGTAAATGGTTGAGGGGCATACAACTAATAAGTAGCTAAACAAGGTTTAGAAGATCAGAACCCAGGCTATCTGGTTGTGATTCTTGACACTACCCACCAATCCACATGGTTTTCCATGCTGGTAACTGCGTGCTCTCAGCCTGCCTGGCATGACAGGTTCCTTCATAAGCTCAAAGCTTCTAGTTTGAATGGGGTGAAGGTAGACTCTGGTATGTTCTAGGGATAGATTGTGCCTCTCACACTGGCAGGAGAGCTTAGCCTCATCATGCATTGTCAACAAGGAGAAGTGGACTTTTTCATAGCCATAGTTGCACAAAAAGCACTGGGTTCCAGGAAAGGTAGAGGAGATTTCTTACATGGCATTTCAAACATCTCCAATGAAATGATATGATGTCTGAGATTTGCCTTAAAGCAATGCAGGGAGCAGAGGGGAAAGGGGCTCAGATGAAATAGAAATGGCTACATGTTGGAAGGAGCCCTGGTGGCGCAGTGGTTAAGAGCTCAGCTGCTAACCAAACGTTCAGCAGTTCAAATCCACCAGCCGCTCCTTAGAAACGTTATGTTGCAGTTCATCTCTGTCCTGTAGGGTCGCTATGAGTCAGAATTAACTTGATGGCAATGCGTTTTTGTTTGTTTATATATTGATAAATGTTAAAACTAATTAATGAGTACACACAGCTTCATTACACAATTTCCTCTACTTTTGTATGTTTGAAAATTTACATCATAAAAATTAACCAGATTAAGCAGCAAATATAGAAATAAAGAACAACAAAACTAGATCTTGGGAGAAAAAAATTAGGTACTAAATTTTGAAGGAAATAACTGTATTAGTTAGGGTAGGCTAAACTGCTTTAACAGCAGAGGCTCTGCTCCATTATAGGACTCAGCCTAATAGAGGTTCTGCCGTTTTCAACATGTGGCTTCCAAAGACATTCTGCTTGTCACTATCTCAGCTCATGGGAAAGAGGAAAGAAGCACAATGTCCAGTCTCTTGAAAGCACAGTCCAGAGGTGGCACACATTACTTCTGTTCACATTCCATTCACGAGGGCTTAACCCATTGCTGTCGAGTTGATTCCAATTCATAGCAACCCGTTTATGGAAGCAGACTACCGTATCTTTCTCCCGCAGAGTGGCCGGTGGGTTTGAACCACCAACCTTTTAGTTATATCAGCCAAGAGCTTTTAACCACTGGGCCACCAGACCTCCTTAGCAAGGGCTTAGTCACATGAAATACGTAGCTACAAAAGAGGCTGGGAAATGTGGTTCCTGGTTCCACAGGAATGACCTAGCTACATCTGCTGTGGAAGAAAGAGAGAATACATTTTGGTGCTACAACAATGTAGGAGACTTGGTTATTAACATAGAAGGAGGCCGATTTACCATAAAGCTTATGAAACTTAAACTTCAGGGCCTCTTACTTGCATGGGTTCCTTCCTGTTAGGGGCCTGTAGTAGTTACCTATTGGTATATAACCCATTACCCCCAAAACTTAAAAGCTTAAAACAATAAACTTTTTATGATTTCATACAGTTTATGAGAGTCGGGAATCTGGGGCAGCTTAGCTGGGTGATTCTGGTTCAGGATATCTCCTGAGGTTGCAGTCAAGCTGTCAACCAAGGATGTACTTACCCGAAGGCTTGCCTGGGGCTAGAGGATCCACTTCCAAGACGGCTCACCCACATGGCTAGAGGCAAGAGGCCTTAGTTTCTCACCATGTGGGCCTCTCCAGGGGGCTGTCTGAGGTCCTCACAACAGGTAGTTAGGTTCCGCCAGAGTGAGTGGCCCGAGAGAGAGGCTAAATCTATAATGTCTTTCATAGCCTAGCCTCAGAAGTGACATACCATTACTCCTACCGTATCCTGTTGGTTTCTTAGACCAAACCCAGTGCAATATGGGAGAGGTACTATAGGACATAAATACCAGAACATAGGAATAACTGGGAGGCGTCCTGGAGTCTGGTTACCATCAGGCCCTACTAATATGTTTACATGGTCATATGGTTTTGTAAAACTTGCCAAAATATCTTTATATTCTTTTTCTTAACGGGTTCTAAATTGTATAAACTTTTGCCCTCACAAAACAAGAATCCTTTTCTTATATGACCTAGCATGACACTTTTAAAATGGTTGTAGAACTTAGTGAAACTGTTCTACAAACGAAGCCACAGTAACTAAAGTCTGAAGGGAGTTAAGCACTTTTTTAAACGTATGTGTTTCGATTATCATTAGTGCTGTCTAGTTTGCACACTGATAACTTATTATCGATGCCGGGCAAGGAGATGGGAGATCTGGATTCTGATCTAGGCTCTACTTCTAGCAAACTAGGTGATATTCTTTTCATAAGGTACAGCTTCCTTTCTGAGCTGGCTTTTCTTGTCAGCACAACGCGGGCTTGTATTAACTGATCTGTGAGAGAACTTCCAGCCAGCTCTAAACATCTGTGATTTAATGATATCTCTCTATGCCTCAAGTTCTTCATCCATAAAATGGCAGTAATAGTACCTACTAGTTGCAGTAGTGGTTAAATGAAGTAGCCTATGGGTGATTCTTGGTGACCTTATTAAAAGCAGGAGCAGAGAAGGTAGGTGCCAAATTTCAGTGTAAGGGGTGAACGGGAGGTGAAGTGGTTATTGTATCTGATTCTCAATCATCCATCTTCCCCCCAAATTGGAGAATCTCATTCCCCTTGCTATTGACTTGTTTAGAAACATATTAGTATCCTAGTTTTAGACAATAGAGTATACTTCCACTAGTTTAAGTAGAAAGGACTTTATTACAGGTTATTGATTCGCTTACAGGATGTCTGGGAGGGCTGAAGAACCAAGCTCAGATGTTGCACAAACATTGACAAGTCAGCCAGAAGAAATGCCCAGTCATACCGTGGGAACTTTCCAGCAGATATGTCTCTGCTTGATACCCCTGAATCCAGGATCTGGTCACCAGAACGTCTACAACAGCTGCAGTAGAAAAAAATAAAAACCTCTACAACTGCACTTGCCAGAAGAATCGCATGGCCTCTGCCTTGTGATGCTCGCTTCTGCCTGCCAAGTCTGGCAGGGGTGTATCTGCTTGGCAGAAAGCTTGAGTAACCCTAGCTACACTTCAATGGAGTCTTGAATTACAGTCTTTAGCTTTCCAGCTTCTAAAGCTCAGGAAGGCAAGCTCCAATGGGATTGGAATAGTACGGAAAGAGCCAGTTAATAATACCTGCCACTGCCCATCACTTTGGCTACTCAGCATCCATTTGCCCTCTTCTCACACAAATTTTCAACCTACAATTGTAACAATAGCATACTCTTACCTCTAATAATGGAACTATCTCTTGTACCAAAGAAGTTACAATCATCTCTTTTTGAGGCACGGAATCTCATCAGTAACTTCATTTATCATTGGGTAATGTTTTTTCCTCCTCTGGTTGAGTCACAACTAAGTATTGATATAATGAAATCTGTGGACTAAATTGTGAAGTTAACCACAAATGACACGACAAGGGAGAAAAGAACACAGTAAGAAAGAAAATAAAGGCAGCTACTACAGGTCATGAGGCTATAGCTGGTATTCATAACTTCCTTCCTCCATGACCTATTCCATGCTTCCTTTGCCCTCAGCCAGAAGCTCAAATGGATGGAATCATTTATCTGATGAGATGACCCAAACCTTCCTTTCTAAAAGGTCTGAGTCTTGCATGATTCTGACATATAGATTCCACAGGTTTTTCACTCGTTTTTATCACCGGACATGGTAGCAGCAAAAGACAGAAGATGTCCTAGCTTCCAAATATGCTCTTTCTTGCCTTCGTTGTGTGGTAGAAACCCTATTTCCTCTTTAAAATCAGGATCAAACACCCCAGCAATTACATGAAAATTTTTTTTTCTTATTCATGAGGCAAGAAAAGTCCAAAATGATCAGTTGTCAGTCTCAATCTCCATTTCACAGTAACCACTTTTTAAAAAAAAATTGTGGTAAAGACAACCATTTGCCATTTCAACGCTTTTTACACGCACAGTTTAGTGACACTGATTACGTTCACCATGTTCTGCAACCATCCATCACCACTACACATTTCCAAAATTTTCCATCACACTTATCAGCTCAGTGTCCTGTATACAATGATTATCCCTTTCTCCCTCCCTCCCACCTGCCCCTGGTAACCACTGATAAACCCTGGTCTCTATACACTTTCCTATTCTAGATATATCATATAAGTGGAATCACACAATATTTATTCTTTTGTGACTGACTTATTTCACTCAGAATAATGTTTTCAAGGTTCATCCATACTGTAGCATGTATCAGGCCTTTGTTTTTCTTTATGGCTGAATAATATTTCACTGAGTGTATATACTACATTCTGTTTAGCCATTCATCTGTTGATGGACGTTTAGACTGTCTCCACTTTTTGCTTATTGTGAATAATGCTGCAGTAAACATTGATGTACAAGCACCTGTTTGCACTCCTGCTTTCAATTCTTTGGGGGTATATACCTAGGAGTGGGCTTGAGGGATGACATGGTAATTCCATGTGTAACTTTCTGAGGAACCATTAAACAGTGTCTATACCATTTTATAATCCAACTGGCAATGGAAGAGGATTTCAGTTTCTCCACATTATTGCCAACACTTGTTGTTTTCCATTTTTTTAATCACAGTCATCCTAGTGGTGGTGAAGTGATGTCTCATTGTGGTTTTGATTTGCATTTCATTAATCACTGATAACATTGAGCATCTTTTCATGTGCTTTTTGGCATTTGTATATCCTTTTTGGTGAAGTGTCTATTCAAGTCCTTTGCCCAATTTTTTTTTTTTTTTTATTTAGAAATTTTATAAAAAGTATTTTTGGTAGCTAAGGGCTATAATTTGAGCAGGCAATATTTTCACTGAGTTCCTGAAAAGGGGGAAAAAAGATAGCAGAAGAGAGGGATGATAAGCCCTGCACCATTTGAATTTATTTACTCTAAGCAAATTTTAAGCCTACAAATGAGGAAACAAGATTTGATTGTTATTTGGAAAGTCTTTAGCTGGAAAATGTTGGGTTTCTTGATCAAAGGACAAATCATTTAGACAAGTATGCCTGCCAGGCAGCTAACCTGTCGCTGGGATGTCAGCATTCATTTCAACAACAGGGTAACTAGCATCTTTCCAAATGGCCAAAGACAATTTTTAGGCTGGATCAGGGAGACCAGATGAAAACCCATTTTAAGTTTCTACTAGTGATGCTTACACAGAAAAGTATCTCCTACTCCAGGATCCTTCAGCATTCGGTCATTATCCATTAGAAGACCCTGAGGAGAGTGTTTTTATTTTTTATTCTGCTTTAAGGGAAAGTTTACAATTCAAGTCAGTTTTTCATACAAAAACTTATACATTGTTATGTGACCCTAGTTGCTCTCCTTATGATGTGACAGCACTCTCCTCCTCTCCACCCTGTGTATTTCCCATGTCCATTCAACCAATTACCATCCCCCTCTGCCTTCTTATCTCGCCTCCAGACGGGAGCTGCCCACATAGCCTCATGTGTCTACTTGAGCTAAGAAGCACACTCCTCACCAGTACCATATTATGCCTTATAGTCCAGTCTAATCTTTGTCTGAAGAATTGGCTTCGGGAAAGGTTTTAGTTTTGGGCTAATGGAGAGTCTGGGGGTCATGACCTCTGGGGTCCCTCCAGTCTCAGTCAGACCATTAAGTCTGGTCTTTTTTACTAGAATTTGAGATGTGCATCCTACTTTTCTCCTGCTTCATCAGGGATTCTCTGTTGTGTTCCCTATCAGGGCAGTCATTTGTATTTTGGACGGGGGCGGGAGGCACCATCTAGTTCTTCCTGTCTCAGGCTGATGGAGTCTCTGGTTTATGTGACGCTTTCTTTCTCTTGGGCTCGTATTTTCCTTGTGTCTTTGGTGTTCTTCATTTTCCTTTGCTCCAGGTGGGTTGAGACAAATTGATGCATCTTAGATGGCCACTTGCTAGCTTTTAAGACCCCAGATGCCACTCACGAGAGCAGGATGCAGAATGTTTTCTTAATACACTTTGTTACGACAATTGACCTAGATGTCCCCTGAAACGATGGTCCCCAGACTCCCACCCCTGCTATTCTGTCCCTCGAAGTGTTTGGTTGTATTCAGGAAACTTCTTAGCTTTTGGATTAGTTCAGTTGTGCTGACTTCCCCTGTATTGCGTGTTGCCCTTCCCTTCACCTAAAATAATTCTCGTCTACTATCTAATTAGTGAATAATTTCTCCCTCCCTCCCCATCCTCATAACCATCAAAGAATGTTTTCTTCTGTGTTTAAACATTTTCTTATAATAGTGGTCTCATACAATATTTGTCCTTTTGCAACTGACTAATTTCACTCAGCATAATGCCTTCCAGATTTCTCCACGTCATGAGATGTTTCACAGATTCATCATTGTTCTTTATCGTTGCGTAGTGTTCCATTGTGTGAATATACCAGATTTTGTTTATCCACTCATCCATTGATGGGCACCTTGGTTGCTTCAATCTTTTTGCTATTGTAAACAGTGCTGCAATGAACATGGGTGTGCATATATCTATTTGTGCGAGTGCTCTTATTTCTCTAGGATATATTCCAAGGAGTGGGATTGCTGGACTGTATGGTAGTTCTATTTCTAGCTTTTTAAGAAAGCACCAAATCGGTTTCCAAAGTGGTTGTACCATTTTACATTTCCACCAGCAGTGCATAAGTTTTCTAGTCTCTCCACAACCTGGAGAATGTTTTTAGAAATCATGTTGAAATGACCATGGCTTCATGATGATCTGTGTATTCCAGGCCCCAACTTTCCTTCCAAAGGCTTGAACAGCTGTGCAGCCTCTGAAACAAAACTGGTCCTAAAACATTATAAGGCAGAATAACTCTACAAACACCTTTCCTCCTCTCCACACACTTCGCCTTAAGAAAAGTCCTTCTGTACTCTTCATATACTGACAATAATTCTTAGTTAAATCAAGTATACATATGTAGGCATATGTGCTGAGTCCAACAACCATTACCTTTGTCCTTTTTTTGATTCGGTTGTCTTTTTGTTTTTAAGTTTTAAGAGTTCTTTATATATTCTGGATATTAAACTCTTATCCAATCTGTGGTTCTCAAAAATTTTTTGCCGATCTATAGGTCATCTCTTCACTTTCTTGATAAAGTCCTTTGATCAACACAAGTTTTTAATTTTGATGAATCCAATTTATCTACTTTGTCTTTTGTTGCTCGTGCTTTTGGTGTCATATCTAAGAATTAGTTTGTTAAAAACTAGGTCCCGAAGTATGACCCCTATGTTTTCTTCTAAGAGTTTTATAGTTTTAGTTCTTACATTAGGTCCTTGATCCATTTTGAGTAAATTTTCATATATGGTGTGAGGTATGGGTCCAGCTTCATACTTACGCATGTGGAAATTCAGCTGTTAAATGTAACTGCTTTTGTGTCTCCTGATAGAATTATTCCTCCCTTGAGTAATAAGACCACTAGACCAGCAGAGTTAAAAGTCTCTGGAATAGGAAACAAAAATTTAGTGGGCAGGCCATTAAATTTATTGGTGACTGTCTTAGTCATCTAGTGGTGCTGTAACAGAAATACAACAAGTGAATGGCTTCAACAAACGGAAGTTCATCCTCTCACAGTCTCATAGGCTAGAAGTCCAAATTCAGGGTATCGGCTCCAGGAGAAGGCTTTCTCTGTCGGCTCTGGAGGAAGGTCCTTGTCATCAATCTTCCCCTGGACTAGGAGCTTCTACATGCAGGAACCCCGGGTCCAAAGGACATGCTCTGCTCCCAGCACTGCTTTCTTGGTGGTATGAGGAACCCCTGTCTCTCTGCTCGCTTCTCTCAAAAGAGATTGGCTCAAGACACAATCCAATCTTGGAGATTTGGTCCTGCCTCATTAATATAACTGTCACCTATTCCACCTCATTAACATCATAGAGGTAGGATTTACAACACACAGGAAAATCATACCAGATGGCAAAATGGTGGACAATCACACAATACTGGGAATCATGGCCTAGCCAAATCGATATACATATTGTGGGGGACACAATTCAATTCATGACAGTGACTATGGAAGAAATGCATTTACTGCATCCTAACTTATAGCATTACAACCTCACAAGGTATTGTTCCCCAGTTGGTACATTAACTGGCTCTCCCAAAGAACCTTCTACATTTCTAAAAGCCCATTCATTTCTGAGTGATGGGCTACATGGTAAGACCAGTAAATCTCAATAGTACCAGCTCAAAGCTTTATTTCGTTTACCATTAAACAAATTTCCTAGTCAGAAGCAATGGTGAATGGGATATCATTACAGTGAATAAGGTACTTAGTACATCTATGAATAATGATGCAGGTAAAAATTTGGTGTGTAGGGGAAGTAAACCATATCCATAATAAATATATACAATCAGCTCTCAATAGTAACGGTAGTTATGCTCTATAAAGTGACTACAAACACTGAATTAGCAAATACTGAACGATTGCTCCTCGGGGAAATACAGGATTGAGTTTCTATGAGCCTCTGATCACATTTTCATTCACTGATCAATACATAACCTTGTTTTATGTGTGTTTTGTTTAAAGATACCTTATGTAATACACACTGTTGATTCAGAGCTCTGTAACTCAGGCTTGAACAAAGTTTATCTAACATGTATTTTCTCCATAAGGCAGGTCATAGCCTTCCTGTGCCTAAGAAAATTAGACAGCACTTTAGCACCATGGAAAATCTGATGGTATAGTGGTTAAGAGCTATGGTTGGCAGTTTGAATCTACCAGGTGCTCCTTAGAAACCCTATAGGGCAGTTCTACTCTGTCCTTTCGGGTCACTATGAGGTGGAATTGACTCAAAGGCAATGGGTTTTTTTTTTAGCACTATAGTTGGAGGTCATTTTAAACTGAAATCAGCAACACAAAAGCATAAAAATGTGAAAAACATGGCACTAGGTAGACTTTAAAAATGACACTTTTTCACAGTATCAGAGCTGAAACAAAGAGGCAGTGCATCACCTTTTTCAGTCTCAACTGGAGACATGTACATCGACCAACTCAAAAATTTTCACTGCTCTCTGCATGTCTGTAAATGACTGTAAAAGCGCTGCGAGTATTTATTTTGGGATTATAAATTTTAGTGATTAGGCAATTTGCAGGTACGAAATCTGTGAGTAATGAAGATCAGCTGTATTACATAAAATTGCTGCCTCCCTCCACAATGGAAAAAAACAAAACAAAAAACCTGTTGCCGTTGAGTTGATTCCGACTCATAGTGACCCTACAGACCTATATAATCAAACTACCACTAAATGGCTGGCTGGTATTCCAGGGTTGGGGAGTGGATCAGGAGATCAAATATTGATCACTGCTGCAGGTATTGTAGGCACTCAAGAGTGGAAGTAGCCAAATCAGCCCTAGTAGAGGGAGCCAATATTGAACCTATGCATAATCTCCTTCGCTGCCACCATGGGGACTTCCTAATGAGCCTATTGAACAAGCACTTAGATGCCTGGAGAAAAGCCATCTTGTCTACCTAATTACTGAGAATCTCCTCTACAGACGGAGTCCTTTGACAAGCATCCACATGATATACAGTGATTTTTATACTCTGGGCCCAATCTAAAGATATCCATCCACACAATTTTTCCCTCCCATCTCCTTGTCACAATCTTTCAGCTTTATTCTTTTCATAACCTGACTTACCTCTCCACCCAGGAATCAGTACAGGTGCACACCTCAGGCCACCTCCTTCCTGAGAAAATAGACCACGAGATGTTTCCTACAAAGCTCACACATGGGCATCTGCTTGGGAGAAGCTTGTTACGTAAGAAAACTTCAATGATGATTCCTTTTTCCCTGTGAGGTAGGAGGCCAGGTAATCTCCTGAAAGTGAGGAAGCATGTGACAGGGTCCAAGGTTTGAGGAATTCAGAAGATTGCAATAGCTACTCATGATACAGCGTGGATTTGGAAAACAAAGAAAGGATTTGGGGACAGTTCTGAAGGTGAATAGTGTTTTCCAAGAATTAACCAAGAATTATACGGTTGTGTGATTTTCTCCAGCAGCCCTACTATAAGCCACTGACAATACAGAAATCATCACAATAGACAAATACAGCATGTTTACTGCAGCCTCAAAACTATTCACTCATCTATGTTTAAATAAAGGAGTCCTGGGGTCCAGTGGTAAGTGATCCGCTGTTAACGGAAAGGTCAGTAGTTCAAACCCACGAGCTGCTCTGGAGAAGAAAGACGTGGTAGTCTGCTTCTGCAAAGATTTACAGCCTTGGAAACTCTATGGGGGCAGTTCTACTCTGTCCTATAGGGCTACTATGAGTTTAAATATGTTTAAATATAATGACTATTTCACAAAATCAATTTGCTGGTATGCTAGTTAAATCAGGGTTATTATTTAGATATTAGATTTTTAATAGCATCTTTTGTTAAGGCATGAGAGTAATGTATAAAAATTATTTTTCCAAAAAAGTATTATTTGGAATAATCATCTTTTAAAATCTGTAAAATTGATTGGTAACAGTGGTTGCCTCTGGGAGAGGAACTAGGTGGCTGAAGGACAAGGGCGGAGAGAGATTCACTTTTCTCTACATACTCCTTTGTTCCTTTTGAATTTTATGCCTATGCAGCCCCTTGGTGTGCCCAGCCTGACCTAGCACAAGTACAGCTCTCTGTAAGACGGTGAAAGGACAGGGATCTGTGCAGCCGTGGGCCTTCTGTCCATGAGGTCCTGCCTATACCAAACGACACCTACTGATGTCTTTCTAAGCCATTTTCTTGACACCAACTGATCAGGATATTTACCATACCTGTGTGGTGGAAATATGGATATCTCTGATGAGAATAGGAATGAATTTTTTCCCCTATTTTTCCAAACTTTCTATAAATTGCATGTTTATTAGTTTATAATCAGGGAAAAATGTATCATAAAATTTTTTGTTATATTTTGTCATGTGTTCATCCATTCATTTATCCATGCATTCAACCAACTTTAATTGAATATTTATTTTTTGTGGGTACTAGAAAACCCTATGCTATGTGTTCTAGGAAATACAGAGCTAAAAAGAGGAAGTGTCTAGTTGCCTCAATCTTTTTTGACCGGAACAGGTTATAAATAAGAAGTGATGCCTGCCTTCCAGTATTTACAGACATGTCAGGGATGCAAACATGTAGAAAAATACCCAATCAGACAGAATGACTTAAAAGCTCTATCCAACAAGCAATGTGCTGTATGAGTACAGACTACATGACTACATCCTGGGCATATCACTAAAGGTATCTAAGCTAAGTTTTGAAGGATGAGTAGAATTTTAGAGAAGAGAAAGAGATACGAAGTGCATTCCAGGTGGAGGAAACAGCACGGGCAACGCCATGGAAACGTGAACATGCACGGCAAGTTTGGAAAAACAGTCACAGTGCAGTGAGATAAGAATACAGGGAAACACTTAGTGGGAGAGGATGCCAGAAAAGAATGGATAAGTCATACAGGACCTTAAAGAGTAACCTGAGGTATGTATTGAGGAGCCACGTCTATGAGAAGGGAGGAACAAGTTCCACCCTGTTTTAGGAAGATGTCATGTTTTAGGCAGAAAGTATGATGACAGAAAGATCCTAGACTTTGAAGTTAAGGAGACCTAAATTTGAATCTTGTCTTTTACTCACTAGCAATATAATTTGGGGCAAGTTGCTTAACTTCTCTATTTCTCAATTTCCTCATCTCAGACTACAGTTGACAAATGAATGACTTGGCACTTTCATGACACATAGTAGATGTTAAAAAACTTATTACTATTATTCTGTGAGCATACCTCCTGTATAAACATTTCATAAAACTGATTTGTCCAAGTATGTTTTCCTTTTATGTTGGTTGGCCTCTCATGTGTTGTGAGGCTGCTAGAAACATTGCCATGCCTTACCACCTTTGACCCATAGCAGACCTTCGATAAATGTTTTCTGGTTAAAGAAATGGATGTTTATTGTGTGGATTGTAAAATGCAGTAGAGATCAATAATGGCTCTCCAAAATAGTGCAGAAATAGGACAGATGAATTCAATATAGATAAACGTTAATATAAAAGCACTGGAAGAAAATAATTCAGATCACGCTAATATTGGGTTCTTATCTGTCAAAACACAACCAAAGAAAATAATGTAAAACATAAATAATTTGTTCACAGAAACTATCTACCTATGTTCTCTCTAGGATAGTACCTCGGTGCCATGAACTGTAAAGGGAAACTCTATTCACCCTGATTTTAGAAATGTAGTATTCATATATCAAAGGCGAACAGGTATTGACCATGAAAAGACAAAAGAATTTCTTATGTGCAAAAAAAAATCAAGTAGCAGCAAATAAAATTATATAAATTTACAAGTAGGTTTATGAAAATAGAAAATAGACATCTTGTAATACTTCTTCAGAAAATCCCCCAAAAATCTAGGTCACGTACACAGGATTTCCTTGTTTGGTGCGGTGGGTTCACTTACAGCTCCAAAGTCCAGATCAGAAATTGCTTTGGAGAAGTCCAGGTTATTTTCAACAGCTCTTCAAATTCTGCAACACTGAGGGGAAAGGAATATTCCATAAACTATAAGGTAAAATGAAATTGTTTCAAACCTCTGATGAGTGTTGCACTTATTACTATCTGTGTTCATAGTTTGGTTTCTTTAGCACAGTTAAATTTTAACCTGAGCAATGCCTCTTCAATGATCCAAAACAGGGCATTCTAATTTTTATCGTGCAAGATACTGTATTGCTCCAAGATACTCTTTAAACCTTGAAGTCACCTTTAAACTAAATAGCATTTTAGCTCAAAAAGAATGCTACTCTTGAGAATTGTGCTCTTTTAAAAAATTGTCTCTGTAAGACCAAAGGGACAACAGTTACCATAAAGCATGGATGAGAAGTCTGTGGGCAGTGAGAGGAAGTTAACAGGGGTCTACACAATGTGATTATGTATTAGAATGTCGACACAATGTGAAGAATGTAACAAATGTCACTAAACATTATGCCTAGAAACTGTTGAAGGGCAGCATGATTTGCTGTACATTTTCACCAAAAATACAATAAAATATTTTTAAAAAAAAGTAAAGGATCTGAACAAATTGTGAAAGGATTAATTCACTGGGTAAGAAAAGACTGGCTGTGTGTAGTACTGAGGTTAAGGAGCTGGGAAATAAGGTAGGCGGAACTCACTTTGGGTCCAGATTCACATGCCATCACGCCTTCCATGAGCCACAGATAAACTGGTTAATGCTATCTGGGCTTACCCGTGGTGGAGCTATACTAGTACATTAACTTAATGAAGAGTGGACAGAAAGAGGTAGGTCACCTACCTCGGATTTCCTTGCTTGGTGAGATGGGTTCACTTAGGGCTTAAAGTCCAGGTCAGAAATCATTTTGGAGATGTCCAGATCGGAACCTAGAACTTATACGTTCATCAAAATCTGGATTAAAAAAAATATATATATATATATATTTTTCCTTTTTAAGCTCAATGTTTGTTTGGAGAACTGGAACCAGTTACAAAGAATTCAAAAACAACTTGCTAACAAAACTATCCTTTTTCCATTTAAGGGTGTTTCATCATTCATTTAATTTGATGTTTTTGTGTGAAAATTTTTAGGGATAGGAAAGTTTCCCAGATGTTCTACACCAGAAAGCACAACCTTTGCACTCACTCCAAAATGTCTCTCTAATTCACCTTAATATTTCACATTAGTGATTTTCAACTGGGCTGGCTGGATGGGCTTGATCTGTGTCTTACAGTTTGAAAAATCTACCAGTGTTTGGAATGCATAGGGTCTGTACTTTCTCACCTCCAGATACTATGTTCACATACACACACACTCACATACACACACTCTCTTACATACACGCACACACTCACATACACACACACTCACACACACACACACTCTTACATGCACACACTCTCACATACACACACACACTCAGGGTCTACATCACTACAGCTAGGATTTTATCCTATTCCATTACAGCACCTTGTCACAGAAGAAAAACATAGCCACCAAATGAGCAGATTTTATCAAGCTTAATTTTCTTGGTTTGTATTAGGAAAACAACAGTCATATTGAATACCCTTTTTAAATTACACATGCCCTCCCACCTTGAGAATTATTGTTCTAAGCTTACCATTCTATTCTTCTGCTAACTGCACCATTTCCTTAAATATATTCCTCACACCTTTATCATGGCAAAATTCCAATTTATAATAAAGCATGCGTGACATTATAAAAGATTGCTTTAATAAATTCTGGGTAAGTTTCTACATAAGTGTAATGTCTCCATAATACACTGTGACATTTGCTGTCACTTATTAAATTCACTTTTTTGGTTTTGGCTTCCCCCCAAATTTTATTCACTTTTCAAAAAATTGCATTTAATATAGTAAGGCACCACAGTCTTTTGATTGAATCTACAGGGCCAGAGATGTAAATTATAGATCTTACTGAAGCAGTCATAAAATTTTAAACATGAATTTTTTACTTACTTTATTTAAAATAATCTTTATTAAAAATCATTCAACTATTTGTTATTTAAAATATTTTAAAGCCACTTTTAAAAGTAATTCAGCACCATTATTGACAACTTCAGGGGCATTGGCGGTTGAGTGGTAGAATTCTCACCTACCACGGAAGATACCTGAACCATCTATCTGTCAGTTAAGCTTGTGTTGCTATGATGCTGAACAGATTTCAGCAGAGATTCCAGACTAAGGCTGACTAGGAAGAAAGACCTGGGTATCTCCTTCCAAAAATTAGCCAGTGAAAACCCTATGGATTATGATAGTCCAATCTGCAACGGATCACGGGAACGGTGCAGGTCCAGGCAGTGTTTCATTCCATTGTACGTGGGGTCACCAGGAGTCAGGGGCGACTCCACAACTAGTAACAGCAAGAATAACCTTTGTTATTCAGCCGACACAGGGGGCCTATGGTGTGGTCTTAAAACCAGTGCCATCCAGTCGATTCCTACTCATAATGGTGTGGTTATAGGAACACAAAAATCTCTAGCCAGGCTCTAGAGTGGGTACCCAAACACTGCAAAGTTTATTTCTAATTCTTTCTTGAGTATGTCACTTCATTATTGAATTCTAATTTGTTATTCTTTCATTTCTTATTTAATTTTCTTAAGGTCTTTTATCTTATTTTGAAATAATAGTGTTTTGGCCTGTGTTTTGAGTATGTCTTTTTGGTGTACTGTAATTATTTAAAGGGATATTATTTTTCTCCTTATTCTCTTTGTTCTTCTCATTCTTTTTTTTCCTATAATAATTTTGTGTGGCATTTGACATCGATATTCTTCCATTGCTCACTTTTATGTGAATTTAGTTCTCCTGAACTTTTAGGACGCTTAGTTCAACTTTGGTTGTTAAAATATGACAGCATGCTTTCTGAGGCTTCCTGGCTGTCCCCTCCCCCACCTTAGTCTAGGCCTGCTCTGTCATCCTTTGGCCCAGTCCTGCTGTGCTCCTAGCACTTTCTCCTCCACCAGAAGGAAGCCCTGGCAGGTCTGTTGGAGAATTCATGGGACCACTCCCTCAAGCCCTCTGTATCCTAGTTCTGCCACTTACTAGCTGTGTGACCTTGGACAAATTGCTCTACCTCTCTGTGCTTCCATTTACTCATCTGAAAAATGGGGATCAAGTAATAGGATAATGAGTTTTCATTCGTGAGGTTTTTAAAACATTGCTTGATGCTAAGCGAGCACTTTCTGAATGTTTCTTTAATACATAAAATATCCATCAGCTCCCTCTTTATGAACTTACCTTTCTGAAGTTGTAAAAGTTCTTGCTCAGCTGATCTCAAACCTTCAGCCCTCCTCAGTGCCTCTGGGGATCTATTCATGTCTATTCATAGGTAAAGCTTTAATTTGCCCTATCAACATATGTCACACAATTTTTGTTTTCCCTAACAAACTCAAGAGAAAGGAAAACTGCTCAGTGTCACCCAGCTAAAAACACAAATGCCCATGGTCTCCCTTGTAGTCAGGAAAGGACATTTCTCATTATATTTTGTTTCACTTTTCCCCTTCCCTAGACTCACTTGGGAGTTAGAGGTAACTTTACTTGCATGAGGAGCCCTGGAGCACATGCTGCTAACCAAAAGGTCGGCAGTTCAAACCCACAGAAAGATGAGGCAGTCTGCTTCCATAAAGATTTACAGCCTCAGAAGCCCTATGGGGGCAGTTCTACTCTGTCCTATAGGGTTGCTGAGTTGGAATCAACTTGATGGCAGTGGGTTTGGGTTATTTGCAAACAATCATAGGACTTCCCGCTGTTAGTGTGACCCCATGTGTGCAGAGTAGAACTGCTCCATACGGTTTTCAAGGCTGTGACCTCTCTGAAACAGATCGTCAGGCCTGTCTTCCCAGGTGCCTCTGGGTGGGTTCAAACTGCCAACCTTTAGGTTATTAGTTGATTGCTTAACCACGTGTGCAGCCCAGAGCATCCTCAACACCTGGTTTCTTTAGCAAAATTGGGAAACAATCTTTTGAGTAAAAAAGGGCTCTGTGAAACCTTAAATGTCCAGAACACGTTAAGGTTTTTGAAATTGTTGCTCTTTGTAGTTTATTATTTATTGCTGCAAGTTTCTGTTATCTCTAGTCAGTGTGCCATGTCTTCAACCTATAAATGACACCATTGGGACAACTGATGAAACTGAATAAGGTCCAAATTCAGGGTGTCGGCTCCAGGGGAAGGCTTTCTCTGTCGGCTCCGGAGGAAGGTCCTTATCCTCCATCTTCCCTTGGTTGAGAAGCTTCTCAGGTGCAGGGACCCCGGATCCAGAGGACATGCTCTGCTCCTGGTACTGCTTTCTCGGTGGTATGAGATCCCCAGCTCTCTGCTTGCTTCCCTTTCATCTCTTGAGAGATAAAAGGTGGTGCAGGCCACACCCTAGGGAAACTCATCACCTTGGATCAAGGTGACCTGAGTAAGAAGTGTGTTACAATCCCATCCTAATCCTCTCCACATAAAATTACAATCACAGATTAGAGGACAGCCACACAATACTGGGAATCATGGCCTAACCAAGTTGATGTATTTTTTGGGGGACAAAATTTAATCTATGACAGTCCAGTACAAAATGAAAACATGAGGCCCCTTGCTAAAAAATTAAGAATTTTAAGACAATGACAGCAGAGCTTAAACCAAGCATGGGGCCCTTCTAAGGGCAGAGCAGTTTTAAGTGCAAGCCCTGTATGACTGTACAGGTCACGCGGCCACGAAGCTGGCCCTGACTACACTACACACTAAACATTATACACGACAGTACTCTATACTCTTGGACATTCACTACACTCTGCTACACATTACACTATATACACTAAGATTACACAACACTATACAAACACTTAGGTATATGCTAAGTGGTTGTTTGTATACGGTCAAGTGGGTGTAAATTGTACATATTGTCTATCTCCCCCCTTGTTATTCTGAGTATTGTAATATGGTTGATACCTTGTGAAAAGAGCAATACAGCTGTTTAAATTATTCCTAAAGGGAGCTGGCACATCAAGGGTGCTGAAATGAGTGATCTGTGAGTGTACCCTTCGGAGTACTTCACATGCCACAGGAGTGCCTCCAAGAGGACTGACAGATTCAGCGAGGAAACAGATATGTGCAGGTATTAAGAGTTCTATGGCAAATTTAAATTACCCATCTGAAGAGTTTTTAATGCTAAGGACTACCTGGACTAGTGAATGCTAAGTAACTTTTTTTCTTCTTTTCACGTGGTCAATAGAAGTATATGAAAAAAATAAGAACAAAGATGTAACAGTTGAGCAGGAATTTCCTATCTCTAGAAATTAAATAGCTCTTCTAGACCATCTGGGTATTGATAAATATTTTTCTACTGCTCTAAGAGATTCTATAATATCCTTGAATTAATCAAGTAACAGTATTATTGGTCATTAGTTGGCTTGATCAGTCCACAAGTTAAATGTTTCCTCTGATGTTTCTACTTATAAGTAGAACTAAAAACTTGGCAAGTCTAATTTGGGATCAGCATGGTAGCTTATGTTCTGCCATGTAGAACATCAGAGTTTGATTAGACAAAAGGCAAAGAGTACATACAAGACATTCTAATACCTAATGGGCTCTAAATACGGTGGTCTAATACTTACCAGGCTCTAATTCTCGGTAGTAATAAAAACAGGAGCCTTTAAAAGGTCCCACTGAGGATGTAACCCTGGTGAAAATGTAACCCTGGGTGGTGCAAACCCACTGACACCTCGAAGGAAAGCCTGATGATCCACTTTCAAAAAATCAGTCACTGGAAAATGTATGGAGCACACTCCTACTCTGACATATATGGGGCTGCCATGAGTCAGAGCTGACTGGATGGCAACTGGCTGATTTTTTACCAAGAGTGTTGGGATAAGCCTTTAGGTGGAAGGACACGGGTTTCCAGGATTTCAATAGAGGGGGTAAGGAATGAGAAAAACATGGGAATACTTGTTGTTAAAGGTTTTTCCTAAGTCCATCATCAAGTTATCGGTGGTAACTAAGTCCAAATGGCACACCAGGAGCTACGGACCTTTGACTTCTGGAGGCATTCTGGAGACTGTTGAAACTCTATTTGAGAAGTTTATCCAAGACATTTCAGGGCTTTGTATAACATGGTGACAGACCTACAAATAGAAAGCTGATAAATCCTATGAGGTATGTATTTCAAGACTAACTTCTATGCCTTTAGTCAATCTTGCACTATTTTTTAATTCATGCTCTAGAATTATAGTTATATGCATATACATGGTACTGTATGTCACATATAATCTACGGCTCAGTGAAGAACAGCTGATAAATGCATTCAAATCCTACTTACATGTGATTATCCAAGGCAGCTATTGGTTTTAGGTCATCAGTTCTGTCTTCATTAAAGTTATTAAAGCCACTCATAGTCCCAAGAACTAATTTCCACCAGTCCTACACTACTATTCTCAAATTTCACAACAGAACCTATAATCCAAGTGTAAGATATTACTTAAGGTAGGACCCTATCATTTTTTACAAATACAAAAGGAGCTCTGTTTAATGCATTTGCCCTTTGCGATCTCCATACTTAACACCTTCTACTTTAAATACTACAATGAATTTTTAAAATTATTATATTATATACACTTGTGTATATGACATGAAGAATTTTCCCATGGTATTCACTGAAGACTGAATGGGCTACAACATAAAGAAATACTGAGTTCCCATTAATGAATGTTTTGTATGCAGAGGTTGGAAAATCAGTTGATGTGGATGTTGAAGTGAGAATTCAAGCACAAAATATGTGAACTAGATAACACTTACGTTCTCTTCCAACTCTGAGACATCATGAATATGAAAAAATTCTTACAGGTTTTGAACAAGGCAGAGGATGGGGCACTGGGAATTCAGAGGAGGCAAATGAGAGTTACACAGTGGAGATACCCTATTTATTCAAAACAATGTGGCACTGACCGGAAGTGGAACGCAGGAGAAAAGGAGGACAAAAATCAAAGGCCTCTATGTTTTCAGTCTAAGAAACAAGTAGAGTACCATTAATAGAAACAAGAAATGAAAAGAATTAAGAATTAACAGATTTTTCTTTTTTCGTTGTTTTGATTTTGAAGGAACCCCCCTGAACAAGGTGACTAAAAATAGCGGTTAACCCTGTATTTGTTCTGTTTGTTGATATCAGAAGTGATTCCAAGAGGTCAGTCCAGATGTGGCAGGAAACCCCACTTGTGCTTGGACTAGTGGGGGCAAGGCCCTGAGAAAGGAGCTAGTACAGGAAAACTAAAATACCTGGCAAATGGGCTGGAATTCCAGACCAGAGGTAATTCAAGCCTGTATTCCCAGAAGAGTTAATGGGGATACATTCTCTTTGAGGATTGACTCAAGAGCTGGGACAGGCTTGATCCTTGAAGGAGCTGTAGTGGCAGAGTATATGAGATTCAAGATAACACTAAGGAACTCAAAATAGACTCAACAGGTTCAGTGGAACGTCTTTTTTTTTTTTTTAATTAATTTTTATTGTGCTTTAAGTTAAAGTTTACAAATCAGGTCTCTCATACGAAAATTTACATATGCCCTGCTATACACTCCTAATTGCTCTCCCTCTAGTGAGACAGCACAGTTCTTCCCTCCACTCTCTCCTTGTGTTCATTCACGTAGCTTCTGGCCCCCTCTGCCCTCTTATTTCCCCTCCAGACAGGAGATGCCAACATAGTCTCATGTATCAACTTGATCCAAGAAGCTCATTCTTTACCAGCATCATTTTCCATCCCATATTCCAGTCCAATCCCTGTCTGAAGAGTTGCCTTTGGGAATGGTTCCTCTCTTAGGCTAACAGAAGGTCTGGGGACCATGCCCTTCAGGGTCCTAAGTCTGGTCTTTTTATGAGAATTTGGGGTCTGCATCCCACTGCTCTCCTGCTCCCTCAGGAGTTCTCTGTTGTGTACCCTGTCAGGGCAGTCATCGCTTGTAGCTGGGCACCATCTAGTTCTTCCGGTCTCAGGCTGATGTAGTCTTTGGTTTATGTGGTCGTTTCTCTTAGGCTCATAATTACCTTGTGTCTTTGGTGTTCTTCATTATTCCTTGCTCCCAGTGGGTTGAGACCAATTGATGCATCTTATATGGCCACTTGCTAGTGTTTAAGACCCCAGACGCCACTCTCCAAAGTGGGATGCAGAATGTTTTCTTAATAGATTTTATTATGCCAATTGACTTAGATGTCCCCTGAAACCATAGTCCTTAAACCCCCACCCCTGCAATGCTGGCCTTTGAAGCGTTTAGTTTATTCAGGAAACTTCTTTGCTTTTGGTTAACTCCAGTTTTGTTGACCTCTCCTGTATTGTGTATTGTCTTTCCCTTTCCCTAAAATAAAACTTATCTACTATCTCATTAGTGAATACCTCCTCCCTTCCTCCCTACCTCCCCCCTCTCATAACCATCAAAGAGTATTTTCTTTCTTTAAACTATTTCTCCAGTTCTTATAAGCGGTCTTATACAAAATCTGTCCTTTTGCAACTGACTAATTTCACTCAGCATAACATCTTCCAGATTTCTCCATGTTATGAAATGTTTCATGGATTCATCATTGTTCTTTATCGATGTGTAGTATTCCATTGTGTGACTATACCACAATTGATGTAACCATTGATCCGTTTGATGGGCACCTTGGTTGCTTCCATCTTTTTGCTATTGTGAACAGTGTGGCAGTGAACATGGGTGTGCATATATCTGTGTAAAGACTCTTAATTCTCTAGGATACATTACAAGGAGTGGGATTGCTGGATCGTATGGTAGTTCTATTTCTGGTTTTTTAAGGAAGTGCCAAATCAATTTCCAAAATGGTTATACCATTTTACACTCCCACCAGCAGTGTATAAGTGTTCCAGTCTTTCCACAACCTCTCCAGCATTTATTATTATGTGTTTTTTGGATTAATGCCAGCCCTGTTGGAATGAGATGGAATCTCATTGTAGTTTTGATCTGCATTTCTCTAATGGGAGCCAGTCTTTGAGAAGAATGTCCCAAAGAAAACTGTGTTTGAGAAAACTCAAAACTACAGAGATCCAGGAAAATATTGCATAAATCTATTCAGAAAGTAATATGGAATTGGATATTATTGGCCTGCAAATTTTTTCCTTGAAACACAAAATATTTAGTACATTCTCCAAGTAAGAGATACAAAACCATTATTTTAAATACTCATAACCTTGAAATTTTGCATGTCATATCATCTATTACTGTGATGCCTAATCACCCTTATTTTAACTCTTTACTTACTTTAGGGTTGAGACCACCTTACAATGAGACCTGTTAGACCTGTTCTCAAATGTGTCCTGTGGACCAGCAGCATCAGTATCATCTGAGCTCGTGTCAGAAATTCAAATCTTTAGGCCCTATTCCAGACCCACTGAAACTGAAACTCTGGGAATGGAGTCCACCAATCTGTTTTATGCCCTCCAGGTGATTCTGATGCACTCCAAAGTTAAGAACCACTGCATTAGGCATTTCACCAAAAGGTCAGCAGTTCGAATTCACCAGCCACTCCTTGGAAACCCTATTGGGCAGTTCCACTCTGTTCTATTGGAATCGACTTGATGGCAACAGGTTTGGTTTGGCTTTTTGTATATTGTACTTAAGAAGGAGCCCTGGTGGCACAGTGCTTGAGAGCTACAGCGTGCTATGGCTGCTAACCAAAAAGGTTGGCTGTTTGAATCCACCAGCTGCTCCTTGGAAAACCTATGGGGCAGTTCTACTCTGTCCTACAGGGCCACTATGAGTTGGAATCGACTGGACGGTAGCAGCTTTGGGTTTTTTTTGTCTGTTTTTATACTTAAGGAGCCCTGGTGGTGCAGTGGCTGAAGCATTCAGCTGCCAATGGTTTGAACCTACCAGCTGCTCTGTGGGAGAAAGATGTCGTAGTCTGCTTCCATAAAGATTTTGCAGCCTTGGAAACCCTACGGGGTGGTTCTACTCCGTCCTATAGTGTTGCTATGAGTCGATGGCAATGGGTTTGGTTTTTTCTTTTTTGGTATACTGTATTTGGTTGATACTATAGAGACGCTATGAGTCGGAATTGACTCAAAGGCAGTGGGTTTGGGTTTTTATTATTATTAAGGCAAAACTTTAAATTCGAGGGAGGACAGTGATCCGTCTAGGCACACTGATTTCAAGTTTCCAGAAACTATTCTGCTTAACACTAACGTCTCAAGGTACACCCTGATAAAGTTCCTAACATTATTAGAACAAGGAAACTTTTCTTTTCTTTTAAAAGAACACCTACTGCCATCTAGTTCTGGGGACTCCTTGAGAAACACTACCCCAAGTCATAATGTTAGTCTCCTTGAATATCTGGCTTCACAAGTAACTCCTCTGTGTTTTTCATTTTTTTTTAATTAAACACAAATAATATATGTCTTTTGTTTTCCAGTATTTTAGGCCCAAATAAAAAGCAAGTGCAAAAAGCTATAGAAAGTCTATGCATGTCTGCCTGGCAGCAATACAAATAGGTATTGTATTCATTCTACACATGAATTCTAGGTTTTTCAACAATTGAATAAAAAGTCAAAGTTAAGTTTTTTTAAAAGAGAAAAACTGGGTGGCTCATTACAATCAAATTAATATCAGTGCTAGCATTTTAATTCACAATCTATTGCCATTTGGGGACTTCAATCAAAATAGAGTAGTTTTCTCCATGCTCCTCAAGTTATAAGTCAGATGAATAAACCAGTTAGGCCAATTGTTGTACCTCGGATGGCCACTTGCAAGCTTTTAAGACCCCAGAAACTACGCAACAAACTAGGAGGTGGAACAGAAGCACTGAACACATTACTAGGCCAATTAACTGGGATGTCCCATGAAACCATGACCCTAAACCTCCAAACCAAGGAACCAAATCCCATGAGGTGTTTGTGTATAAGCAGCCTCAGCACCTACATTTTTTTTTTTGTCGTTGTTGTAAATATACCACACATCTTTTGCAATTTGACTTTTTACAGGTGTACAACTTATTGACAGCAATTACATTAATCGGCTGTGCAACCCTAGCCTTAATCAATGCAGTTTTTCCATCACTGTAAACCAAAACTCAGTACTCCACAAGCAATACCCCCCACCCTTTCTGCCTTCCTTCTGCCCCTGGTAACCACTAATAAACATTGGTCTCCAAACATTTGCCTGTTCTTGTCTTTTTATACAGGTGAGGTCATAAAACATTTGTCTTTTTGTTGTGACTGACTTTTTTCACTCAGCATAATGTCTTCAAGCTCTATCTATACCATAGCATGTATCAAGACTTCATTTCTCTTACTGGCTGAGTAGTATTCCATTGTATGTATATACCACATTTTTTCACCCATTCATCTGTTCACGGGCATTTAGGTTGTTTCCACCTTTTGGCTATTGTGAATAGCGCTGCAATGAACACTGGTGTACAAGTATCTTTTTGAGTCTCTGCATCCAAGTCTTTTGGATATGTACCTAAGAGTGGAGTTGCTGGGTCATATGGTAGTTTTATTTTTAGGTTTTTGAGGAACAACCACACCGTTTTCCACAATGCTATATCATTTTGCATTCTCAGCAGCAATGGATAAGACTTCTAATTTCCCCACATCCTCACCAAAAAAAAAAAAACATTAAACATCTGAAACCTCTTAATCGGAGTTAGGCCTGCCATATTATGCCAGTTAGATTGCTGATCTGCCTTTTAGACCTATTATCAAAGAACTTCTTTGCCCTGCTGATAAATTCTGTTTCTTCTGTCTGGAAAGAACTGGGAATAAAGACACTAAACATTAAACTAGGTAGCAAATGGGTGGTGTGTGAGAAAATTTCAAATGAAAAATTTAGGCTGGCAAAGAGAGTACCTAAGACTTATAATCAAAGACAATTGTCTTAGCAAAGTGTCACAACTATTTTTAAACATGTAGGAGGTTTTGCCCTGAAACTTGTATCTGAGCTATTCCCTTAACTTTAACCCTGGAATGAGCATGATACCAAATCCAAAATTCTTAGCACAGAGCCCAGTGTAAATTAGAAGCCTTAACAATTCAATTTATATTTTTATCAAAAAATGTTAACTTGCTTTTCAATTATAAGAACAAACATTTTAGGAAGCTTAGATTCAAATCAGTCATTCATGCTTGATTTGACAAATAGTCACTAAGAGCATACTATCTGCCAAGTACTGCTAGGTTTTGGGTATAAGGTAATGTGCAGAATGCATAAGGTCATTGACTCCAGGGAGCTTACTGTCTAGAGACGGAGACAGTCCTTAAAGAGACATTAAGCAAATTAAATTACAAGCAGCGGTTATTATTTATATTGCATCCTCCTCAGTTAGTAGCTGTGATCACACCCTTCTATTAGGAGTATTCTGTAGAGAGAATCTCAAGTTGTTGTTTAACCATCAGAAACAAGTACTTGTAGCTGGGAGACATGAAGACTTCTGTAATAGTAGACATTCTATAACCATCATGAAAGCCATCATGGAATTTATTCCAAGGAGTACTGTCATCTATACATGCATGTTGACAGGATAACTTTAATCATAGGGTGAGAATTCATCTGTAATCTGTCTTCCTGAACTCTGCTCACAATCAACTGAAAAACTACTGGAGAGCACACACATGCTACAACTTTTCAGCTGCAATTTCTAAACTAATTTTGAAAAAACATCAGCGCTCCAGCATGCAAATACAATGTTTATTCAATCAAATATTTCGCTGGAAAATAAAGATTTATAATGAGCTTCATAATCTGCATTTTAAAATTTGCATTGAATTTTACATTCGAGTTAACCTTCTGTGTGAATGCACAACTTCTGTTTGCCATAGCCCAGTTGAAGGCACACAAGTATTGAGAACTGCAAAGGTATTATTCTGCTCAGAAGTTTTACCTCCCCCAACCCACACACACATTATGACACCGCATGTGACTCCTAGGAGCCCTGGTGGAAGTGGTTAAGCATTCGGCTGCTAACCGAATTAGGCTGCTAGCCAAATTCGTATCCACCAGCCGCTCCTTGGAAACCCTGTGGGGCAGTTCTACTCTGAGTCGCTATGACTCAGAATCCACTCAACGGCAGCGCGTTTTATGTGACTCCCAAAGTCCTCCCGCTCTTCATCCCCATGCCCCGAAACGAACTCAGCGCGTTTATACTCTTTTTTATTTTTATTTTTCCCTCCTTTGACATTAGAAGTGTTTCCTCAACGCACATTTGCCATTTTAAACGTTTTATCGCTGCACGTTGTTCTATTAAAAAAAAAAAAAAAAAAACCAGTAAAGAAGTGGGA
This sequence comes from Loxodonta africana, assembly GCF_030014295.1. Classification (NCBI taxonomy): domain Eukaryota; kingdom Metazoa; phylum Chordata; class Mammalia; order Proboscidea; family Elephantidae; genus Loxodonta; species Loxodonta africana. Next base: position 77,415,822 of record NC_087364.1, on the reverse strand, counting down.
GGGAAGGGGACACGGAGTTACAGGCCCTGGAGGGGTGTGCACCAAGGTGTCCCCTACCTGGCCAAGTTCAAGCACCCCTAACCCCGCTGCTCCTCCTCCCGGCCTGAGGTGCCGCTCGCTACCTCACGTAGCCCTGCACATTTCAGCGCCATTATTGGCTATTTAAATATACCTTTAAATCATTTTCTCCTTCCCTTTTCTAAAACACTTGAATATGTTCTTTAGTGTCTGTGTTATTTCTGTCTCCGGTAACGACGGTCCCGGTACAGACGTGTACCCTCTCTCAGTAGCTGCGACTTTACCTTAGCACGTCAGGTGCGATGGTCCCCGGCCTCCAGGGCTTCGTACAGTGCCTTGTGGCCAGGTAGCTTCTTGAACTTCCGAAATCCCTGAGGTGAGTCCGCACGGGCGGCCTTCCCAAGTTCCTACCTGTTGGGGCACCTGGTCTGAGGGGAGCAATCAGGTTTGTGCAACTGGCCTCTTGGCGTTCCACCCACCGTGCCCTCCGCTTTCCGCTGCGCCGCCGGCACCCACCTGGTCCCTGCCGACCTAGGCCCTGAGGCCCGGCCGCAGGCGCCGGGGATCCCCTCCCGGGGAATGGTGCTGGGGGTTCCCCGAGCCGGCACGGGCCCGAGGTGCAACTCCCTTCCCCGCACAGCCGGGAGAGAGCAAGGAACGCCCTGAAGGAGAGGGCTCGCCGGCGGAAAAAAAAGAACGTGCCCGTGCCCTGACGTGTGGGGACGCCCAGACAACCGGGAGAACCACCTAACCCTGCCCAGCACCAGGCCTCCCCTGCCCCTCAGAATTCCACTTCTCCTCAGCTTCCTCCCCTCAGGCCCCGGCTTCCTCCCCTCAGCCCTCGGCTTCCTCCCCTCAGGCCCCGACTTCCTCCCCTCAGCCCTCGGCTTCCTCCCCTCAGCCCCCGGCTTTCTCCCCTCAGTCTTCGGCTTCCTACCCTCAGCCCTCGGATTCCTCCCCGCAGCCCCGCGGCACGTGGTCCCTCCCCTCAACCCCGAGGCACGTGGCCCGGCCCCGCCCGGCCCCGCCCCTCCCAGCCCTCCAGTCCGCGGGCCCTTTCTTCCCAGCGCCGCTCGCTTCCTCTCTCGGTTCGCTCTTCCGCCCCCGTTCTCCATCGCCCTTTCGGATTGGTCGAGCGCACCGGGGCCGGGTTGGCCAATCGGCGAGCTGGGCTGGCGGGGATGGGCGTGGCCGCGGCGCCGGGGCCCTCACATCGAGGCTGCCTCCCCCTCTCAGCCGGCAGCACATTCCGCCGCCGTTGCCGCCGCCCGGCCCGCAGTTGTCTTCGCCGGAGCTGCCGTCGCGCCAGGGTTAGGGCGGGGGGCGGGCGGGGAAAGGAGGAGGAGGCCGAGGCGGGGGCGAGGGGGGAGGACGCGGCGGCGCGGCAGGCGTAGCGGCTCAGGCGGCGGCCGGTTCCTGGGAGTGTCGGTGCGGCGCGGTGGTTGGGCGGATCCCGCGGGGCCCGGGCGGGGGAAGGAGGCGCCGGCCCGGCCATGGCGGACAACGAGAAAGTGGACAACCAGCGGCTCAAGAATTTCAAGAACAAAGGCCGCGACTTGGAGGTAGAGTCGGGGGCGCCGCAGGGTGGGGGCCGGGGCCTGGGCCTGGGGCCGGTCTCCGCCGGGACTCGGAGCGCGGGCAGTCGGGGCGGGCGCCGCCGCCGGGCCGCGGGGGAATGGCGCTGGGCCGGCCGCTGCGTGACGCTTGTGCTCGCGCGCCGGGAAGTTTGTCGGGCCTGCTCCGCCTCCGCGGGAGCGACGTGCGGTGCGGCCGGTGCGGCCGGCGCGGCCTAGGCCCGCCCGGGGGAGTCGGCCCGGCGCGGCGGCCGCGAGGGGCCGGGCGGCGGGTGCGGGGCCGGCGTGCGAGCGCGGCGCGGCCGGGCCCGCTCCCCGGCCGCCGCGGAGGTTCCGGCCCCGGCTCGGCCCCAGGTTGGACGCCGCGCCTGCGGGGAGGGCGGCGTGGGGCGAGCGAGCGGGGCGCGGAAGTTCCTCGGCGAGGCCCCGGGCGGCCGGCGGCGTCCGAACTGCGGGAGCCGGGTTCCCTGTCGGGGGCGCGGTTCCCTGTCGGGGGCCCGGTTCCCTGTGGAAAGCCCGCGGGCGCGAGCGCCGCCCTGCCGACGGTAGCAGCCCTTGCAGCCGCCCGTTTGACCCTGGACGCGGCCGGTTCGGGACCCGGCTCGCCGGGTGCGCTCTTCAGGAGAGGCTCCCCTTCCTTCAGCCAGCCCTCGGCTCTCCTGACTCCCTCCTGCCGCGCTGCGAGCGCTGAGGTCCAGACGGGTTTACGGACCTGTCATCCCTCCACCTGCTGGTGCTGGGGGAGGGGGCGGGCTCCGGAATGGCCCAGTCACGTTCGATTATTAAAGAACGGAAAAAAAAGAAAAAGCTTCATTGTCTTAGCTGCTGCTGCTCTCGAAGTTCTCAGGCTACAAAAGGTGTGTGGGTTAGACACACGCAGAAATCCCTGCGATTTCTGGCAGAAGACGTGTTCCCTTCGGCCTTCAGACCGAGTGAATGGTGTGGGGAGGCTTTGGATGCCTCCCTTCTGCGTCCGAATCCAGGGCCTCTTTCTGAAGACACAGTGGTCGGTGGTGTGTTTTATGTTGCTTCTCTACACATTTTTATACAGAGGTCTTCAAATTCGCACCTTATGGTTTCTGAACTTAGAGCATTTGCTTGACTGAGTAATAACAATTTTGGGGGCTTTCCACAAAGCCATTGCATCTTTTTTTTTTGTTATTCAATCTTAATATAAGGTAGATTTTGCTGTTTTAGTGGCCATTCAATCTTACTATAAGGTAGTTTATACTGTTAATGGGTTTCAATATGGGAGTTAAGTGTCTGGGAATGTGGTTTATTTTAAAGCTAATCTTTGTGATCTTTTTATAAAAATTTAAATATTGATATATAATTTACATACTATAAAATTCACTCATTTAAATATACAATTTATGATTTTTAGTAAATTTTCCAGGTTGTGCAACAATGTGATGAACAATTTTTTATTATATTTATTTAGAATGAGAAAAAAAATCACTAATTGTAAATTTTAAAAAGCTGCCCAAGTACTACAAAGTTACAAAATCCTGAAAAATAGCAATTACATGCTTAAAAATATACTATAATCCTTTTTTTCTCTTTTCTGACTGGATTTTTTAAACAGCTTTATCCATTTTAGGGTGCAATTTAATGGTTTTTAGGGTATTCAGAGTTGTGCAGTCATCGCTGCAGTCAATTTTAGAATGTTTTCCTCAACCCAGAAAGAAACCAGTCACTCTCCAGTGCCTCCTCACCCCATCTCAGCCCTAGACAATCTCTGGTCTACTCTTTGTGTCTTCAGACTTGCCTATTGGGGGCATTTGATACAAATGGAATTACATTACATGGGATCTTTGGTGACAGGCTTCTTTCACGTACCATATTTTCAAGGTTGATCCATGTTGTGGTAGGTATTACTTACTAGCTCATTCCTTTTATTGCCGAGTAATAGTTCATTGTAGGAATATAACAGGTTTTGTTTATCCATTCATCTCAGTTGGTAGACAGTTGGGTTGTTTCCGCTTTTTAATTGTTATGAATAATACCTCTGTGAATATTCATACACAAGTTTTTGTGTACACGTTTCAATTTCTCTTGGGTATATACATACCTAGGAGTGTAATCGTCGGGTCATAAGGTAACTTAATGTTTATCCTGTTGACAGACTGTCAGACTATTTTCTAAAGCAGCTATCCCATGATCCTTATTTTTTAGATGGATATTTCCCATAACTCTATACCCCTTATTACTTGAGTAAAAATAAGACAAAGTAGTGAGTCTATAGTAAAAGAATATTGTGCTTTGTGATTCTTAAAAACGTAACTATAAATACACATTAGGCACATTTTTGAGAAGTTCATAGTGTCTTATGGGCGTCATCTGGTGACTTTGATATCCTCCTAAGTGCACTAAGGATAGGATTATTTTCACATTCTATATAGGGAAACGATGTATGACTTTGATGAAGAGTCATACTTTCTCTTAATTATGACTTACTCAGAGTCACATATATAGCTGTAATGAAATAGAAACATCTTTTATTACCCAAGAGAGCACTAGAGTGGTCTCCTTTGTGTATTTGTTAATTACACACATGCTTATATCTCTCAAAATGCCTGTTATGCCCGTGCCTCCCACCCCCGGGCCCATGGCTACTGTGTTGTGTTACAACAAGGTTTAGGAACAAATTGCTTTTTGGTTATGTCTTACCATGACATCTGAGAACCACATATGTAATTTAAAATTTTCTGCTAACCCTAACCCTGGTGGTGTAGTGGTTAAATGCTATGGCTGCTAACCTAAAGGTCAGCAGTTCAAACCTGCCAGGCGCTCCTTGGAAACTATGGGGCAGTTCTACTCTGTCCTGTAGGGTCTCTATGAGTCAGAATCGACTCGACTCCAACGGGTTTTTGGGTAGCCACATTAAACAAAAGTTAAAAGAAACAGGTGAATTAATTTTAGTAATGTTTATTTAGTCTAGTATATCCACACTAGCATTTCAACATGTGATCAGTGTAAAAAAATTTGGTAAGATTTTATGTTCTTTCCATACTAAGGAAACCCTGGTGGCATAATGGTTAAGTGCCACGGCTGCTAACCAAGAGATTGGCAGTTCACATCCGCCAGGCTCTCCTTGGAAAGTCTATGGGGGCAGTTCTCTTCTGTCCTGTAGGGTTGCTATGAGTTGGAATCGACTCGATGGCAGTGGTTTTTTCCATACTAAGTCCTCAAAGTCCAGTTTGTAATTTATACTTAAAGCATATCTCAGTTTGGACTAGTGCTTAAAAGCCACATATGGCTATGGCTGTCATGTTGTACAGCACAGATACAGAGGATAGCATATAGAGTGAGGTAATTGTATTACTTTTTGGTTAGAAATATCACCGTTTGTTTTATTAGAAATGATGACGAGTACAGAGTCCTAGGGTTTAGTTTCTCTCATCTCTAACTTTATTTGTGACCTTGGGGGAATCACTTAGTTTTATGGTTCTTTCATCCGTAAAACTAGAGGTACTTGATATCGGCTTCATGAGTGTTGTGAAGATTAATAGGTGAAGATGCCTGGCAATTCTCTATCACTTTCAACTTTCCTGTGTGGGAGGAGAGAGGGGATTTTATGAGATTAATTGTAATTCTCTTACTCTTATTTTGAGTTGGTTCTCTGTGTGCATATATAGCTTAAGTTACATTGAATTTACAATTAATGGGGAAATTTTTAAATACAGAGACGTGTAATTGCTTATATTCCAATCATTGATGGGCAGTTTGGGCTCAAGAAATGAGTGACCCTTCAAAAGTCATAATTTCTAAGTTATGTTGCTGAAACTGATGCATGACTTCTAGTGTACCGTTCTGGCTACTCCACAGTGTAACTTTAATGAAAGACAGAAACATCAAAGAAGGCATATGTGGATATTTCATTTAAAATAATTTTCAGAAACTGTCAGATGATACTCACCAAGACATGCCTCTTCACTAGTGTGGTAGAAGGATCACCACTATTAAAGAATAATAACCATAGAAAGGGTATACAAAGCAGCACAGGAAATGAATAGTGACCAATCTTCAAATAAAAAACTTGTCAGAATAAAGCAAACTGAGCTCATCTAGTTTATGTTTTAAGGAGCCCTGGGGGTGCATTGGTTAAGGGCTCCGCTGCTACCTGTGGCCCCAACCCACCAGCGGCTCCAAGAAAGAAAACACCTGGACCTGGCAATCTGCTGCTGTAAAGATTACAGACTAGGAGACCCTGTGGAATGGCTCTACTTTGGTACGTTGGGTTGCTGTGAGTCGAAATTGACTCAGTGGCATAGAACAACAAGAAGCTTGTTTTAAAAGTAGAGAGGAATGCTCTTGTAGATTTTTAAAATTATTTTTACAGACGTCCCTAGAGTACCCACGTTCAAATAGAGTTGATACATAAAGCCTAAATGTTACGAAAGTAATTACATCCTATAAAAAGGGAACTTCAGAATGCAATTTATCATAAATATAAAAGAATGTTAAAATGCTACATAATTAGAAACATGTGACTGTCCACAGAACATAAAATATCAAGTCAACCTGAACTTTTAAAATCATGTTAGCAAAATTACTTGCTTCGTTGGCAGAAGTTTAATAAATTGATGAACTGTTTTGTTTAGGCATAGCCTTAGTGATTTGCTAAACTGTACAGAGTGAGAAGCATTGTTAAGCTGTTAAGTCTGGTTAACTTTTAGAGACTGACCTCTCTCATCACAAATCTTGGACCATATGTACCATTCTTAAAATAACTACTGTCTTATTTTTCATATAATAGTCCAAGCATGTGACAATATGAAATATCTGATAAAAATATAGTTAAGAATTAATTATATGATGGTTTTTCTACTTCCTCTCACTTTTCATGTATGTAGTAAAATCTGTCCTTGAATCCTGATTTTGGAACAGAGGGAGGAGTGTGACGAGCACCTACTGTATATGCTTTTGATATAACTTCTGTATATGCTCTTAACTTTATTCTCATTTCTTGCAGTCTTATATAAATAGAAATTATTATTACGTTCATTTTAAAGAAGGAAAAAGTAGCTTAATAGCATAACAGTCAAGGGAATGATTTTAACTCGTGAGTTAAAGTAAAGCTTACCTTTTATTATGCCATACTACTTCCTTTGAACTTTTCTCAGCTTCTCTCAAAACAACAGTAATACAGGTCTAAAAAGCTGATGAAGAGAATAAATATGAAAGCACGTAGCACAGTAAGTGGGGTATAATAGGTGTTCAGTAAATGTTTCCCTTTTTCCCTAGAAAGGTTTTTGGAAATTGTGTATCATTTGTGGACATTAAGCAATAAAGAATACAATCAGTTTTTTATGCTTTCAGTTTAGGTTTAAGTACAAGGTACTAAAAATACAGGGGTGTTTTCTTCTACAGTTACATGAGAACAATCCTTACACTGATACCTACAAAATAAGGCAATATAGACTTGCTTGTAATGACTTTAGTTCAGAAGCTTTCAAACCTTTAGGGCCCAAGACCTGTTTACACTGTTAAAAATTAAGGCCCTCGAAGAGCGTTTGTAGGTTTCTATTGATATTTACCATTTTAGGAGTTAAAAATAAGAATTAAAAAAATTAATTCATTTAAAGTAATAAACCTGTTTTATATTAATGTAAGTGTATATTTATTGAAAAATAACTTTTCCCAAACAAAAAAAAATTACTGAAAAGAGTAACAATGCTTAACATTTTATCCACTTCTCTTTAACAGCTGGGTTCTCATATGTACTTCTGAATTCAGTCTTCTTTGTTATGCTGTTTAGGTTGAAGTATATAAAGAATATCCTCCTTCACACAAATAGGCAGTTGAAATAGAGTGTCTTAATAGCCTTTTCAGATAATTATGGAAATTATTCTTTATTACTACATGATAAAAAAAAAAACCAAACCCACTACCGTCGAGTCGATTCTGACTCATAGTGACCCTATAGGAGAGAGTAGAACTACTAGGTGATAGCTCCACAAATTGTAGCTTCATAAAGGTTAGTTGCAGTGCACATTCTGAAACCACGTCACGGAACTTTTATTACATGAAAATACACTGGTCTGTCTTGCACTTTGTATCTTATACCTGATTTTGTAACATCATGTAATGGTCATTTGGAAAGTATTGGACACAGTTCATCAAAAGAATAAGTACTGGAAATCTGTCAAACTCACAGTGCTGTATACGTGTGATGCGATTGATTACTTTTGTGTGTGGCCTTTCTAGCCATTGCCTTGTAACTCCCACCTTGGTGATTGGGCAGGTGATTGCGTGATAAGGTAATTGTGGTCCACCAAGGGGATTGGCCAGTCTTCCCTTAAAAAAAGAGCTAATTCCAGAGCAGAGAGGAGGATCCTACCACCACCAAGGAAGAACAGCTAGGAGCAGAGAGCACAATCCTTTGGATCCTGAATTCTTTTGCTGAGAAGCTCCCAGAAGTGGGAGACCGTGAGAGAGAGCAAGCTGTAACCTTGAAGATGGTGAGAAGTGGTGGCAGGAGAGACCCGGCAGCAGGGAGGTGGCCCCAGGCCAGGGAGGGGGAAAGCTGAATGCCTTTCGGCAGAGGCCTAGGGCCGGGGAGAGGCATGCCTACAAGTACAGCTGGGGAGAGGTAGTCCTGATGAAAGAACTGTATCCTGAGCATTCCTGAGCCTGCGCTGTAACTTCTGTCATAAACCCCGTAATCATGAGTGTGGTTTGAGAGTTCTCTGTGGCCGTTGCAGTGAATAATCAAACTCCCCAGAAAAGTAGAGAGTGCTGTGGGAGGGCCAGTTGGGGTCAAAATTGGTAAAGATGCCGGAGAGAGAAGGCATGTCTGACCGCGACCTCATGGGAATCAGCCTTGGGCGGTTGATCTTAGTTCTCCTTCCCCCTTGTGAAGTTAAAGGAGGTCAGGCACTGCCCTCATGTCATTTTTACAATACAGGTTTTCCAAAATTCAGAGTTGCACTTGAAAAGCTTGGATTTTATCATCAACAACTAGTACTGTTATTTGTAGTCCTTGAAACCATAAGCTCACATCATTTATTTTTGGGAAAACATCTGCCAGACACTAAGTCTGAATAACCATTATTTGTCTGTCATTTGTTTTTTCAAGTAGAGACAGTGTTCAGTGTAAAAAGTGGCTAGTTGAATTTGCAACTCAAACAATTGCACAAGTACTTTTCCTTGAGAACATCAACTGCAGGAGTGCGTATGCTGTAGAAGTGTTCTGTGCTAATTCCCATTTTTATCACATAGAATATTAGAAAGGGCCGGTGTTTAATAACAGTAATTTTTACTGCTCATCGAGGGCATCCTTCAGTGAAACTGGCCTTTTTTTTAACTTTAAAATAGTGACGACTAATTCATTGCCTTACATAAGCTAAGGCTTCAGCAGCTTTACCCACCATTGCATCAGTGCAAATGTTAACACAATAAAAAAAAGTACTGATGTTAATTAGTATTATTTTAAAAATAGTTTTGACCTTGTAGACCTTCAGGAAGAGTCTCAGAGCCCTGCTGAGGCATATGGACCAGACTTGTGAGAAACACATTCTTAGTTATTATACTTGGTTCTGTTAAAAGTGACTGTCATTTTTTAATTAGTGTATACTCTTAAAAGACACCAGAGTATAGGGGTTAAAGTATAGGCACCGTGGAGTCATTTAGACCTGGGTTTGAATACTGATTCTTCCATTTAATAGATATGGAAGTTACTTACTCTCCCTAAACCATTTCCCCTCCTGGAAAATCAGTAGAAATTCCTGCCTTATAATATCGTCAGAGATTAAATGAAACATATGTAAGTGCTTAACAGTGCCGGGCATATAATATAGAGTGAATGGAGACTTTTACTACTGTCAACTTCATCATAAACTGCATCTAAGTAAACTTCTCTGTCTTCTGTCAGAATAGCATTTTGTTTGTGATTCCTTGTATAGAACTATGTGCTGTAACCCAGAGGGCATCCCAGGAACTGGGGAAGCCTTCCTTTTCCCCCAACTTAGGCCCCAACGGAAAGCTTTTTTTTCCTCTCCCACCTGCTTCAGCCAAATTGTCACAAGATTACTAGTTTCTGGTTCCATTTCTCCAATCCTCTGTTGTAAGTAGGTTAATAGATACTTTGTTTTTGTAGATTTTAAAACTTTTCCCACAATATTGTAGATTTAACCAGAAAACATCTTTTATTCACATGCTTATTAGAGATCTGTGATTTTTCAAATTTTATCAGGTATTTGCTGATAATACAAGAATTGTTTGATTACTAAAAAGGTTAAACTTTTTTCTATGAGTGTTCATTCACAGGTAGAACAGGATTTGGTCACCTATCCCTTTTACTTTAAATTTAACTTATGCTCAAATGAATGTAAATTACATTTATAATAGTGGGGTTTTTCTGTTTTGTTTTTTTGCAAACCTGGAATTTCGGTAAATTTTTTTTAACAACTCAAAATCCTAAAGATAATGCATTTCCTAATTGGGTGGTGGACGTACTTTCTAATAACCCAGTAACCCAGTGCCCTCCAGTTGATTCCGACTCATAGCGACCTATCTCAGTTTTCTGTTCTTTGATGAAAGTTTATTTGCCTAATATCAACTCTTAATACTTGTTTTAGTTTTTATAGCGAATCTTTGTGGTTCTTTAAATTTGGTGTTAGATAAATTTTATTTAGTAGTTGTATCCTGAAAGCCTTACATTAAGTGGTCTCCTATTCACCATCCTTCCTGCCTCTTCCTTCACCTTGGTCCTTTCTAGCCAGTTTCAGCTGTTACTGGTTCAGAAAAATAAGCAAAATATGTTCTTAAGAATTTCAAGTTATTTGCATTCCTCCTGTTGCTTTAGTAAATATGAAACACAAGTATTTTCTTGAATACTTTTAAATAATGGCTTTAAGGATACTATAAAGTCCTTTCAGATAATGTCGATATTAAAAGTTAGGGCTGATACTTTAGGTTAAAAGAGCTGATCTATTTTAGGGAACGAAAACCCAGCTCAGATTAGTTTTGGCATAACGGGGGTATCTGGCTCTCATTACAGGGGTAAGTGAGAGCTAGAGCTGGCATTTAATAAGAGGAAAGTGCCAGTGAAAGTCTAGGAAGGGGCCTGAATGGCCAGTCTTTTTTTTTTTTTTTTTAATGGTTTTTGTTGTTGTTGACAATGCGCAGCAGAACATACACCAGTCCAACAATTTTTACATGCACAATACAGTGACATTGACTACATTCTTGAAGTTATGCAACCACCCTTCAACCCTTTTTCTGAGTTGTACCTCCTCCGTTAACATAAACTCATTGACCCGTACGTTTTCTACTAATCTTGTGAGTTGCTGTTGTCGGTTTGGTCTTTTGGCCAAACTCTGATTGCATGCTTATACTAAATCACCATGGGCTGAGGAATACAGTACTGTGATTGGCCATGATGAGGTCATGTACCATGTGTCCAGCTGTGTGTGGGGCGGGGGGATGAGACGGTATTGGTAGCTCCACTTTAAACCACAGGTTGGCCACAAGAATGAGGGGTCTCTTAGAATAAGAAGAAAGGAGGAAAAAAGGCCTGTTGAAGACTATAAAGTGCCACCATGCAGTACAGATACACAGTGGCTCCTTATTTCACCTCTGAGTATTACGTGGAGGTGTTCATTGTGTTACAAGCATATACTTTTTCCCAACTCCCTTTTGTTCTCTAGCTTTAAAAGAGTAACAATTTTTAAATGATAAAAAGCTTAGTTAAGACCAATAAACAAATGCTAAGGTGAACATCATCATTAGTCATTAGGGGAAACGCAAATAAAACTACAATGAAATTATCACCTCCCACCCACCAGGGTGGGTATAATCAGAAAAGTAAAAAATAAAAGGTTGGTAAGCCCTGGTGGCACAGTGGTTAAGAGATCAGCTGCTAACCAAAAGGTCGGCAGTTCGAATCCACCAGCTGCTCCTAGGAAACCCTATGGGGCAGTTCTGCTCTGTCCTGTAGGGTCACTGTGAGTTGGAATCCACTCAATGGCAACAGGTTTTTTTTTTTTTTTTAGGGTCGTGGAGAAATTGGAGCCCTCATACATTGCTAGTGGTAATGTAAACCAGTTCAGCACTTTGTAATAATAGTTTGGTAGTTCCTCAAAAAGTTAAACAGAATTTCTGTGTACCCCAGCCATTCCACTCCTAAGCGTATAACCAAGAGGATTGAAAATATACGTTTACCTAGAAACTTGTACGTGAATGTTTATAGCAGCATTATCCATGATGACCCAGAAGTATAAATACCTCAAATGTCTATCAGCTGATAAATGAATAAACAAAATGTGGTATGTCCGCATGCAAACCCAGTGCCGTCGAGTCAGTGCCAACTCATAGTCATCCTGTAGGGCAGAGGAGAACTACCCCGTCGGGTTTTCAAGGCTGTGAATCTTTTTTTTAATTTTTTTTTTTTATTGTACATTAGGTGAAAGTTTACAGAACAAACTAGTTTCTCATCAAACAGTTAGTACACACATTGTTCCATGACATTGGTTAACAACCTCATGACATGCCAACACTCTCCCTTCTCAACCCTGGGTTCCCTATTACCAGCTTTCTTGTTCCCTCCAGCCTTCCAGTCCCTGCCCCAGGGCTGTGCACCCCTTTAGTCTTGTTATATCCCGTGGGCCTGTTCAGTCTTTGGCTGAAGGGTGAACCTCAGGAGTGACCTCATTATTGAGCCAAAAGGGTGTCGGGGGCCATACTCTCAGGGTTTTTTCAGTCTCTGTCAGGCCAGCAAGTCTTTCTTTTTGAGTTAGAATTTTGTTCTACGTTTTTCTCTAGCTCTGTCCCGGACCCTGTCAGAGCAGTCAGTGGTGGTAGCCAGGCACCATCTAGTTGTACTGGTCTCAGTCTGGTGGAAGCTGTGCTAGATGTGGTCAGTTAGACCTTTGGGCTAGTCTTCCCTTGTATGTTTAGTTTTCTTCGTTCTTCCTTGCTCCCGAAGGGGCGAGACCAGTGAAGTATCCTAGATGGCTGCTCACAGGCTTTTAAGACTCCAGGCGCTACTCACCAAAGTAGAATGTAAAACATATTCCTTGTAAACTATGTTATGCCAGTTGAGCTGGATATTCCCAGAGACCATGGTCCCCACAGCCCCCAGCCCAGCAGTTCGGTCCCTCAGGGCGTTTTGGATGTGTCTCTGGAGCTACCATGACCTTGCCTTGTACAAGTTGTGCTGGCTTCCCCAGTATTGTGTACTGTCTTAACCCTTCACCAAAGTTTCTACTTATCTATTAAGTGCTTTTCCATCCCCGCCCCTTCCCTCCCTCATAACCATCAAAGATTGTTTCATTTTATATATAGACCTTTTTATGAGTATTTACAGTAGTGGCCTCATACAGTATTTGTCCTTTTGTGATTGATCTGTTTCACTCAGCGTAATGCCCTCCAGATTCGTCGTTGTTCCTTATTGTGTAACACTCCGTTGTGTGTATGTGCCACAGTTTATCCAGTCATCTGCTGATGGGCATCTAGGTTGATGGGCACCTTGGCTGTTTCCATCTTTTTGCCATTGTGAACAGTCCTGCAGTGAGTATGGGTGTGTATATGTCTGTCTATGTGACAACTCTTATTTCTCTAGGGTGTATTCCTAGGAGTGGGATTTCTGGATCATATATTATTTCTATTTCTAGCTTTTTAAGGAAGCGCTATGGAAACGCTGGTGGCGTAGTGGTTAAGTCCTACAGCTGCTAACCAAAGGGTCGGTAGTTCAAATCCGCCAGGCGCTCCTCGGAAACTCTATGGGGCAGTTCTGCTCTGCCCTATAGGGTTGCTATGAGTCGGAATTGACGCGACAGCACTGGGTTTTGGTTTAAAGAAGCTCCGTATTGTTTTGCAAAAAGGCTGTATCATTTTGTATTTCCACCAGCAATGCACAGGAGTTCCGATCTCCCTGCAGCCTCTCCAGCATTTGTTATTTCCCGTTTTATTGATTCGTGCCAGTAAGGCCGGGGTGAGATGGTATCACATTGTGGTTTTGATTTGTTATTTCTCTAATAGCTAAAGGTCGTGAGCATTTCCTCATGTGTCTCTTGGCTGCTCAGATATCTTCTTTGGTGAAGTGTCTGTTCATTTCCTTTGCCCATTTTTTAATTGGATTATTTGTGTTTTTGTTGTAGAGGTGTTGGATTTTCTTGTAGATTTTAGAAATTAGACTTTTGTCTGATTTGTAATAGCCAATTTTTTTTTCCCAGCCTGTAAGTTCTCTTTTTATTCTTTTGGTGAAGTCTTTTGATGAGCCTAAGTGTTTAATTTTTAGAAGATCCCAGCTATCCAGCTTATCCTCTGGCGCTTGTGTGCTGTTCGTTGTGGTTTGTATTCTGTTAATGCCGTGTATTAGGGCCTATGAATCTTTTAAGGAAGCAGACTACCACATCTTTCTTTTGCGGAGCTGCTGGTGGGTTTAAGATGCCGACCTTTCGGTTAGCAGCCGAGCGCTTTAACCACTGCACTACCAGGGCTCCTTATATCCATACAATGGGATATTATTTGGCCATAAAAAGCAATGAATTAGTGATACATGCTCCAGCATGAATGAGCCTCGAAAACATGCTGCGTGATAGAAGCGAGTCACAAAAGATCATATATTGTATACTTTCATTTATTATATAAAATGTCCAAAATAGACAGATTTGAAGAGACAGAACGTACATGAGTGGTTGCCTAGAGCTGAGGTAGTTGGAGGAATGGAGAGTGACTACTAACGGGGAAAGGGTTTCCTCAAGGTGTGATGAAAGTGTTCTGGAATTAGACAATGGTGATGTGCAACTTTGTGAATAAAGTACCTACCACTGAATTGTACGCTTTAAAGGAGTGAATTGCATGGATTGTATCTCAGTGAAGCTGTTATTTATTTTTAACAAAGAATCAAGACAAATGAGTGGGGGTCGGGTTAGCTTTCCACTACCTTAGGGTCACTGGGAAACTCTAAGCAGCTCTTTTTCACTGACTTCCTCTTCTGTTCTTCCCTGTATTGAATTCATTTTTTCTGCAAATATTTCTTCAGCATCTGTGTCCCAGTTCTGTTGCAGGCAGTGAGGACAGAACAATGAATAACAAAGGCTGAATCCCTATTCTAAGGGAGCTTACATCCTAGCGCAGGTCAAGATCGCTCAGATCTCTGACCTTAAACTGATCCTGTGGAAATATTCAACCATTGTGAGCTAGGGTTGTAGCGCCTCCCTTATCTTTCTTTCCTAAACTCGATTTTGCAACAGATAATCTTTTAACTTGAAGGGAAAGGAAATCCTAAATATTTTGTGTCAGATATATAGCTCTTCCCTTGGGATTTATGGGAAAGCTTGATTTTGAGAATGAGAAGACCTTGGATTGCATTTCGATAGCTATATGCAACTAAAACGAACAAACAAAAAAAACCCTTGCCATTCCGACTCATAGCGACCCTATAGGACAGAGTAGAGCTGCCCCAGAGGGTTTCCATGGAGTGGTTGGTAGATTAGAATTGCCAGCCTTTTGGCTATCAGCTGGAGCTCTCCATAGCTCTTAGCTTCTGTGCCACCAGGGCTCCTTGTGCCAGTAGAAAAGTTTAATAATTTTTTTTTTCAGCTTCAATTTCAACATCTGTAAAATTAAAATTCCACCTTCGAGGTGCTTGTTTTGATTAGGCTCTTAAAGAATGTAAAACCAAGGAGCACCTGGTGGACTCAAACTGCGGACCTTTGGGTGAGCAGCCGTAGCTCTCAACCACTACACCACCAGGGTTTCCTTAAGAATGTGAGGAGCACCCTTATTCTGACTAGCTTTAAAGTAAAGGTGTGGAGTGTTAGGAAAGGGAAGGGACCAATTCTCAGAGTATCCAATCTACTTTAGTATGAGTGTCCTGCTGGTAGGAACTCATAGATCTTGACTGCTGTACTGTTCTGGCAGCTGCTAACTCAGCTGCAAAGTTGTCTTTTTTTTTTTTTTTTTTTGATACTGGCTTAGTCCTTATGTAATACTGTGTTAAATTACTAAGAGAGGGAATCTGACTGAGCTGATAAGCTCTGCCCAAGCAGCATCAGATAGTTTTTTATCGCAGACCTGCGCATAGATGGGCTTCCCTGGAGTCAGGTGCTTTTCCTTTTACCACCAGTCAGCTGTGGTGTGTCGCTGGGGAGGGGGTGGGCGAGGGATGTCACATGATAAGGAGCGCCCTTTGACTGCTTCTGCAGCAGCATCTCCAAAAAGAGCAGTTTCTCTTTAGACATTTTAAGTGTGACATTATTTAGTTAATGTGACTTCTGTTAATCTTCTACACACTGTTCTAATCTAGGGCAAATCATTATTACCCCATCTCTCCACAGTGGTCACCTTGTTTCTGCTGTTACTCCTTTCCAGCTTATAAAATAACCATTGTGGTTCTTTAAAAACATAAATCATGCCCACCCCTTCCTCTACTTCAGTAGCTTCTTATTGTATTTAGAATAAAATCCAAACTCTTTACTGAGATCTTCAAGGCCTTGGCAAATCTGGTCCCTGGCTACCTTTCCAACATCTCTCACTTCAGAGAGACCATCCCTGAACAAGCTAATTAAAAGTTTAGCACATTAAGATGTTTTCTAGTTACAACCTCATCTCAAATCAAGGACTTGTGTTTTTCTGGGGTTCTACGAAAGGGGTATAAAAGAAGGCTGTTTTTTTTAAGTTAGCCCTTATGTTACAGAGCAGGCTGTGTATCGTACATGCAAATATAATAGTTGTTTAGCAGCATACCTTGCCTCTACTCACAAGATGCCAGTACTTCCCTCTCCCCTCAGTTGTGGCAACCAAAAATGTCTCCAGAATTGCCAAATGTCCTGTGAGTGGCAAAATTGTCCCAGAATAGAACCAGTGGTACACAGTTACTTCAGTAAATGTCCCAGAGCACCATTGTCATTCTCACTGTTCTACTTAGAAACTTCTATTGGCTTCCTGTTATCTTACACAAGAGGCAGTCAGCAGTTCTTAATAAGCTAGACATTTCAGGCTCTCAGTTTAGTTTAGCAGATACATTTGAGTGTTTGCTGCATATGAGGAACTCTTAAATGCCAGTGAAGATGCAAACATAAAATTTCCTGACCAAATTAGTGCTTACTTTTTTAGTTTATGACTCCCTATGCATATAACTTCATCTCTGACTCTCCTACCACTTCAGGTAGGTGAACCCCCTTCACCTTTAGCATTTAGTACTGCATTCTATCTTTGGTTTTGTTGGGTCCCTATTGGAAACACCTTCTAGTCTTCCCTTTACTTTCCCATTTTTTTATTTATGCTTACAAGTCGAACTTAAGCCTCCAGGCCTTGGTTAAATTTTCCCTAATCTCATCAATTCATATCACTCCTTCCTTTATTGAACTCTTAGTTATTTCTGTACCCATGTTTGGATATTTTGTTTTTACTTGTCATGTTTTTTGTAGAGAAAAGAGAATTGCAAAGGATATGTATGGCATTATGCCATTCATGTAAAAAAATTTTAAATATATAAAACTATTATTGACATACAGTAAAGACATGAGAATTACACTAATGAAATCAGAAAAGGGATTGCTTCTGGAGGAAAAAGAAAATGAGAGAATGGAGAGCGTTGAGGATGTAATGAGATTTTAGCAGTATCTATAGCATTTTATTTTTATTTCTTTAAAAATCAAATATGACAAACAGTAACATTTATTAGTACATAGGTATCTGTTATGATTTTCTATACTTTTATATTTTACACATTTTGTGGTTGATTTTTAATTAAGTTCATTCTTGTAGAAGTGGCTGATTTGGAAAGTTCTGTGTTAAAATGTAGTCTGCTCCATTGGCTGCATTGTAGAAGGAACACTTATGGACACTTGACACAAATTTAGTCAAAGGCATGTCCCAGAAATACCACAACTTAGTCAAAAGTAGGACTTTGTCCGCAGAGTGACTTAAGCAAAGGAGGGCAGGAGAGTGGATTTTGTTTTTGTTTGGTGAGATCTCAGTGTTTTATGAAATGCTGGGACATTTGTTTCTACGACAGCGATTAGCCGTATTAAATTTGTAAAGTAAGTGGATGTGTATTTAGTAATCCAGTGGTTAGTTCTCAGCTCTCTTCTTATTTCACCTGTTAGTAGCATGTGACACAGTTAATCATGCTTCCTTGAGAAATAATTTTTTCCCTTGGTTCCGGATTGTCACAGATCCTGGGTTGCCTTAATTCTGAATTCCCCCGGGTTGTGCTAACTCACAGAGCATCCCACCTAGTCTCCTAGCTTTAAATAGCATGTATATACTGATGCCTTCCTAAGTTCATATTTATAGGCCCAGTGTCTCCCTTGAACTCCAGACTCAGTTCACTACTTGACAGCTTATTTTGATACCATTGTATGCACCGTAAACGTAGCGTGTCCAAAACTGATCATGTCCTACTTCAGTGAATGGCAGTTGCTTGGGCCAGAAATCTTGAAGCCATCATTGTCTCCTCTTTTTCAGTCTTATTAAGTCTATTAGCAAATTTTGGAGGTTTGATTTTTAAAATATATCCAGAATTCAGCTGCATCCCACAACGCCCACTGCCACCACTCAGGTACAAGCCACTGTTCTCTCTTGCCTGGATTACTGCAGGTACAGCGTATTGCCAGCACAGCCCCTGGGATTATTCCGAGTCGGAATGCCCAAACCCACTGGGAGTAAATGCCAAAATGGCCCATCCATTTCCTACTACTTTCATTGCCTGTCGCCTGCCTCCTTGCTTTAAATTCTTTCATATTTAGGCCTCTTTTACTTGCTAATCCCTCTACCTTGAATTAAAAAAAAAAACCAAATACCCACATGGCTTTGTGTACTCACTTACTTTCTTAAGGTATTTATTTAAAATTATCCCCCTTCCCTGCTTTATATTTTTCTCCCTAATATTTATCACCATCTTGTACACTATACATTTTAGTTTTATTTATTGTCTCTTTCTTCCCACCTAAAATATAAGTTCCGTGAAAGCAGGAAATTTTCTCATTTCGTTCCCTACTATATCATTAACAGGAGCCCTGGTGGCACAGTGGTTAAAGCAATCAACTGCTAACCGAAAGGTCAGCGGTTTGAAACCACCAGTGACTCCTCAGGAGAAAGATGTGGCAGCCTGCTTCTGTAGGGATTTACAACCTTGGAGACCCTGTGGGGTTGCCGTGAGTTGCAGTCGACTCGACGGCAGTAGGCTTCTGGGGTTATATCCTTAACGCCAAGAACTATGTAGGACATAGTTCAGTAAACATTGTTGGATGAATGAATAGCTTTCCATGTAGATGTACATATCTGTTTAGTTTTGTGAGCATAACTAAAGAGTTATGCTTTTAAAATAGTAAAGTAATTCAGTAATTTGGCTTTTAATGAAGGTTTTTCGTTTGTTTTTTATTGCCAAGTTCGAAGTCATTGAAATAAGCTTACAAGTAAAAATTAAAGAATTTTTTTTAAATAAACATTGAGGGAAAAGGGAAGGAAAAATATCTGAAGATAGACAAAAGTACATAAGAAAAGCAGACTAAAATGAAAAAGTAGTGTAGTATAAAGAACATTGAATTGGGCCCCAGCTATCTGAGCCTTGGTATTTTGGGGAAGTCAGTTATAAAATTCTATAATGCTATTTGTTTAATTTTTTTTCCATAGGAAAACCATGAATTTGAATGTTCTTTAATCATATAGCATAGAAGGAAAGCATTCCTTAATCGTGTTTCATTTTAACCTGATGTTGTTTGGTAAATGGAAAAAAAGAATTGTTTTTCTTATCTGAGAATACACCAGATCAGCAGAGAAATCATATTTTTATTTTCATTATGTTCATAATAATATGTTAAGTTTCAATGCTTATAATTTGAATGTAGGTCATTTTAAAGTATGGCTTCTGTAGACTAAAATTATTTCTTAAAACTCTTGCAGTAGCTTGTCAAAGTTAACTTTCTGGCTTCCTACCCTACGCATCTGTTATACTGTGGGGGCTTGTGTGTTGCTGTGATGCTGGAAGCAATGTCACCGGTGTTCAAATACCAGCAGGGTCACCCGTACCGGACAGGTTTCAGCTGAGCTTCCAGACTAAGGCAGACTAGGAAGAAGGACCCGGCAGTCTACTTCTGAAAAGAATTAGCCAGTGAAAACCTTATGAACAGCAGTGGAACATTGTCTGATAATAGTGCCGGAAGATGAGCCCCCCAGGTTGGAAGGAGCTCAAAATACAACTAGGAAAGAGCTGCCTCCTCAAAGTAGAAATGACCTTAATGACATGGATGGAGTCAAGCTTTCAGGACCTTTATTTGCTGATGTGGCATGATTCAAAATGAGAAGAAACAGCTGCAAACATCCATTAATAATCAGAATGTGAAATGTATGAATCTAGAAAAATTGGTAACCATCAAAAATGAAATGGAATGCATAGACATCAATATCCTAGGCATTAGTGAGTCGAAATGGGCTGGTACTGGCCGTTTTGAATGGAACAGTCATGTCGTCTATTGTGCCAGGAATGACAGCTTGAAGAGGAATGGTGTCGCATTCATTGCCAAAAAGAACATTTCAAGATTTATCCCGAGTAGGATAATATCCATATGCCTACAAGGAAGACCAGTTAATACAAATAGGATTCAAATTTACCCACCAACCACTAAGGCCAAAGATGAAGAAATTGAAGATTTTTACCAACTTCTGCGGTCTGAAATTGATCAAACATACAGTCAGGATACATTGATAATTACCAGTGACTGGAATGCAAAAGTTGGAAACGAAGAAGGGTCAGTAGTTGGTAAATATGGTCTTGGTGAGAGAAACAATGCCAGAGATCGCGTGATAGAATTTTGCAAGACCAATGACTTCTTCATTGCAAATACCTTTCTTCATCAACATAAACGGCAACTATACACATTGACCTCAGTCCCTGGAGAAGGATATCATGCTTGGTAAAGTAGAAGGTCAGCGAAAAAAAGAAAGACCCGCAGTGAGCTGGGTTGATATGATGGCTGCAACAATGGGCTCAAACGTAACGATTATGAGGGTGTCGCAGGACCGGGTAGTGTGTGCTTCTGTTGTACGTAGGGTCACTGTGAGTCAGAAGTGACTCGTTAGCACCTAACAACAGCCCTAAATTTAGTTTCAAAGCCCTCTTTACTTACATTTACTCTACCTCCATTAATCTTTTCACTAGTTGAAAAGAGGTAAGAACTTTGTTCTGTTTATGAAGACTTTTGCCCATCACCAATAGTACTAATTAGATCTTTTCTCCATTACCGCTACTACTAATACATACTCTCTCTTAGGTAATAAATCCAGTTTGAAAATTAGAACTAAACTTCCTACTTAAATGAACTTTTCTAAACCAAAGATTAGATGTTTTTAACTAGACTAGACGTCAATTATTGACCCATTCGAGTAAGCTTTTAACAATATTGGGCATTTAAAATTTTCCCTTTTAATGTCATAAATGTAAAATTCAGAGTTTATCTGCTAATCACATGCAGTTCGTCAGCACATATACTATCTGGCAGAGGTATAAATAAGCACCATGGGGGCTGGTGGTGAAGAGATGTACAAGTACAGATGAAAGGAGGGAGAAATAGGAAAAAAATGGGAAAACAGACTTCTGTAGTTATGCTATTCTTAACTGTTGATATACTACATTAATTGGGTTGAGCAGCTGTTGTACCTACTAAGTATGTCTCTTGCAATAATCATCTGTGTTTAAAACACCAGTAACTCACTTTTCTCTGAAATGCCGTATAGCTTATGATAGATACGGTTACTAGATTTGGCTTCTTGACTGTCTTTCCATTCCTGGCTTCTGACATTCTTCAAAACATCTCTGCACATGCCATCTTTTGTAATTCTCTCTTTGTATATGCTGTCTTTTCTACCTAGAATGCCTTTCCTTTAAATGGCCTTCTGGAAGATTCCACTTACATATCGTCTTTAGTATTGTCTGCTGTCAGGGTACCTTGTGTGCACATTATAACACATTTACAGTTATTAAATGAGTTAAGCCATTTAACATGCTTAGAATGGTGTTTGGCACCTAATATTTACTAAATATTTGGTCTTGTTATTTTACTGAATTATAATTGTATTTCTGTACCGTAAGAGTATTACTTCCTTAAGGGCCTGGATATGTTATGTCTGGTGCATCTTTGTATTTCTAGTGCCTGGCAGATAGGCGAGTTGGTAAATGTTTGAATGAATGACTGAATCATTCCAGGAGGCTCTAAATGGTGTAGTCATAGAAGAGTAACCCCTGCTGGGCAGATGTGTGTGTGATTTTTTACAACTTTATAGAGATATATAGATACATATTTGTTTGTTTTTTTTGTGCTTTAAGTGAAAGTTTACAAATCAAGTCAGTCTCTCATACAAAAATTTATATATACCTTGGTGTATACTTCTAATTGCTCTCCCCCTAATGAGACAGCACACTTCTCTCCACTCTCTATTTTTGTGTCCTTTCGGCCAGCTTCTGACCCCCTCTGCCCTCTCATCTTCCCTCCAGACAGGAGCTGCCCAGAGAGTCTCACGTGTCTACTTGATCCAAGAAGCTCACACTTAACCAGTATCATTTTCTATCCCATAGTCCAGCCCAGTCCCTGTCGGAAGAGTTGGCTTTGGGAATGGTTCCCACCTTGGGCTAACAGAAGGTCTGGGGACCATGACTTCCGGGGTCCTTCTGGTCTCCGTCAGACCATTAAATCTGGTCTTTTTACGAGAATTTGAGGTCTGCATCCCACTGCTCTCCTGCTCCCTCAGGGGTTCTCTGTTGTGTTCCCTGTCAGGGCAGTCATCGGCTGTGGCCAGGCACCATCTAGTTCTTCTGGTTTCGGGCTGATGTAGTCTCTGGCTTATGTGGCCTTTTCTGTGAGATATAGTTTACATATCCTAAAATTCACCTGTAAACTAAACTATGCAGTTCAATGATTTTTAGTTAAAATTTCAGGATTGTGTGCAGCCGTTACCACAGTCCAGTTTTAAACTATATCCCATCACCTCGAAAGAGATTCCTCCTGCCTGTTTAATTTTTAAAATTTTTACTTTCTCTTGATTGTAGTGCTGTTAACTAGTAATCTTCCTAGGGTATGAATGACAGTCAGGCTGGGTGAAATAAAATCAAAAGTATTGTATTTCTTTGTATGATGAACTCTAGGAAGAATTAAAGCTAATTCTAAAGAATTAATGAGAAAAAATTTAAGAGTTTCTATAAGTTTCTTTCCTGAAATTAAGTCTTAGCTAATCTAAATCCTGTTACTTTTTGTTCAAGAATATTCAAAACATCTGAATTTCATGAAATATATTATTGCATGAACATATTGTAACTTAATGACTTTTTGGATTTTTAAAGAACTGTGTATTGGTTAAACTCACCTGAAAATTAAAAGAAATTAAGTAGCCACTAATTGGAAAGAAAGTACTAGACCCCACACCCCAGAAGAGCAGAGAAAGTGTTCAGCACCTAGTTGGGCACATAGTAAATATTTGGGACCTTAGTAAGTATTTGTTAAATATAAATGACAATCCTTTTTGATAGAGATAGCGTTCTGTATTTATGTGAGATTAATTCGTTTGAATTTTTTGGGAAAATTTCTTGTCCTCTTTTGCCTGAATTTAGAATTTTGTAACTGTATGACAAAGAAATAAAACATTGTAGGTGATCTGCCCTCATTTACAGCCTTGGTCCTTTAGATAGCTCTCTTTGTCCCATAAGCCATTTGGCAAGTTTGGCAGCTTTTTTAAATTCTAAGGTTAGTGACCCTATAGGACAGAGTAGAACTGCCCCGTAGAGTTTCCAAGGAGCGCCTGGTGGATTCGAACTGCCGACCTTTTGGCTCGCAGCCGCAGCACTTAACGACTGCGCTACCAGGGTTTCCATTCTAAGGCTTACTACTTGCTATATCAGTGTAAAACCCCATTGCTGTCGAGTCGATTCCAACTCATAGCGACCCTATAGGACAGAGTAGAACTGCCCCTTAGGGTTTCCAAGGAGCTCCTGGTGGATTTGAACCGCTGACCTTTCAGTTAGCAGCCGTACACTTAACCACTATGCCACCAGGATTTCCTGTAAGTAGTGGAAATTCACAACTATTATATCTGTGTGTATGATACACAGCCTGCTCTCTAACGTAAGGGCAAACTTAGAAAAAACATCCCTCTCTTTATACCCCTTTCGTGGGACCCAGAGCCCTGGTGGCATGGCAGTTAAGAGTCTGGCTACTAACTAAGAGGTTGGCAGTTTGAATCCACCAGCTGCTCCTTAGAAACCCTGTGGGGCAGTTCTACTCTGTCCTATAGGGCCGCTATACGTCAGAATCAACTCGACACAATGGGTTTGGTTCATGGGATCCGAGAAAAATAAGAGT
Organism: Loxodonta africana; assembly: GCF_030014295.1. Taxonomy (NCBI): domain Eukaryota; kingdom Metazoa; phylum Chordata; class Mammalia; order Proboscidea; family Elephantidae; genus Loxodonta; species Loxodonta africana. Next base: position 77,391,926 of record NC_087364.1, on the reverse strand, counting down.
CCTTAATTTGAGATGAGGTTGTGACTTGAAAATGCCTAAATATCTAATACCACTTTTGAGGGTTTTTTTTTTTGCAATAAAAAACATGGATAAATGCTGCCAAGCTGAGGTGCATAGACTACTTTTCTACCAGTTTATTCAGTGTTCTCTTTATCTTGGAGGTGGTAGTTTTTTGTTTGTTTTTTTAAGGGAAAAAAACTCTTTTCTTACTCTATAATAAAAGGATTGTCAAATCTCTTGTTTTACAATTCCTGTAGGTAGTAATAGACTCAGTCTTATGTACAACTACAGTGTTAAATTGGTTTAACAAATCCTTTATTCATAATTTTGTATTATCAGAAATTCCAAATTTAGTAATAAGATTCACTATAATGGAAAAATTCTTTTTGGGGTAAACAAAATATGGAAATTTACAGTAATTATTTTGAATTTAACAGTTCCTCTACTGAAAAGTTAGTCAGAGTTCATTCTACCTTAATCCTGCTACTTTGGATGGAGCAGTCAGTAATAAAAGACTAGAGATACCTCTCTCCCTCAGAATTCCACCTTATTTAATTTATTGAATAGTAGTACGTTTTATAAATTTTATTTTCTTTGTATGGTTTTTTTGTTTCCTAGAGTCATTCATTGATTTTTGTTTTTTGCTTTTTGTGATACTGTGCAAAGCCCTTGCCTTGATAATAGTTGTTTTTAGCCGCCATCAAGTTGGGGCCTACTCATGGCAACCTCATACACAATGGAATAAAATGCTACCTGGTTCTGTGCCATCCCCGTGATCAGTTGTGGATCAGACTGTTGTGATCCATCGTAGGGTTTTCATTGGCTGATTTTGGGAAGTTGATCTCCAGGCCTTACTTCTTAGTCCATTGTAGTCTGGAAGTGCTGCTGAAGCCTGTTCAGCATCATAGCAACACACCAAGTCTCCACTGACAGATGGTGGCAGCTGTGCATGACATCTCATGACGGCAAGAATTGTACCACTGAACCCACAGTGCTACAGTCTTGGTAATAGTACTTTTGATTTAGTGTGAACCAGAGACTCTGAAGCTGGCTGGAACTATATTTGGTTTTAAGACTTGTAGAAGACAACATGGCTTAGTGATTAAGTATATGGGCCTTGTATCCAACTGTCTGGGTTCTAATGTAATGTAATGCTAGCTGTCACACTTACTAGCCATGTGACCTTCGACAAGTTACTTAACCCCTCTAAGCCTTAGTTTCCTCATTTGTAAAAAGAAATATTTCTTCTTATACCTATAATAATTAAATGAGATAGTGAATGTTAAAGCTCCTATTGTAGTGTTTTGACTATTTTATTCATTTTGCAGCCTACTTACTAAATTTTAAATTGAGTCTTGATATTTTTAAAATCCATATCTGTATCAGAGCTCTGAAGATCACTCAAGCTTCACTTAAGCAAAGATAAATTGATCTGACAAAAAAAAATTGCGATAAAAGATTTATGCGTATGTAAGATTAGCTAAGACATTTTGAGAAAGAATGTTTTAGTTTCCTACTGCTGCCATAACAAAAAATACCAGAAATGGGTGGCTTTAAAAAACAGTTTTGGAGCTTGGAAATCCAAATCAGGGCATTGGCTTTGGGGGGAGTCCTTCCTTGTAGGTAGTCCCTGGTTTTCCTTGGTATTCCTTGGCTTGTAGATGGTTCCTCACATGGTCCCTCTACCTGTCCCCCCGCCTCCGTGAATCTGTGTCTGTTCTCTTTTTATAAGACACCACTCAGAAGGGATTAGGCTTAGAACCGACCCTACTGGAGTATGATATCACTAACCTTTATAGAAGAAAACTGTTTCCAAACAGGGTCGTGTTTGTAGGTGCAGGAGTTAGGACTTCAGCGTAACTTTCAAGGGATGCAATTTGATCTATAACACTCCACCTTTTAGCTTCCCCTAAATTCATGTCTTTCCCTCATGCAAAATACATTCACCCCAGCCCGGCATCCCCGAAAGTCTTAACCCATTCCAGCGTCTGCTCTAAGTCCAAACTCATTTTCTGAATCATCTAAATTAAATATGGGTGAGACTCTGGGTAAGATCTATCCTGAGGCAAACTTCCTCTCCATCTGTAAACCTATGAAACGTAGGATGCAAGTTACCTGCTTCCAAAGTACAGGCACGAGGTAGACATTCCCATTCCAAAAGGGAAAAGTTAAAGGGAAAGAAAGGGTCACAGGTACCAAGCAAGTCCAATATCTAGCAGGACAAATTCCATTAGATCTCAAGGCTAGAAAATAAACCTCTTCTCCAGGCATATCTAGGTATTGGCCCCACCCTCCATTTTCTGAGCAGAGGCCCTACCCTTCAGATTCTGGGCAGAGGCCCCTCAGCTAGCCCCCTTTCTAGGCCCACTAGGACAGCAAACATGCCCCTCAGCCCTGGGTGGCCCTATTCTGTCCTGTGGAAACAGCAGCCATGCCCTCCGGAACTCGAGGTGGTAGCCCTACCCTTTCAACCCTAGGAAGCAGCCCCACCTTTTAAATTCAGCTATGTCATAAAACTACTGTAATTAAAACAGCTTGGTACTGGCTCTCATATAGACAAAAATAAAGAGTTCAGAAGTAGACCTGTGGCTATAGGAATTTAGTACATAGTAAAGTTGGTATTTCAGATCGGTGGGGAAATTATGGACTAGTTTATAAATAATGTTGAACAATTGACTATCCATTTGGAATTCAGCTGGACTCTGCCATACACTGTTCCCAAAATAAACTTCAGACAAATCAAAAAACTAAAAAGGGGAAATAATTTTTTTTAAGTGTTATGAGAAGAAAATAGAAGCCTATTTTTATAATCTTGGGGAGTTTCCAAAAAAAAAACCCAGAAGCTATTAAAAAAAAAAAGATTGACAGATATGCTTTATAGAAACAAAAAAAACCTTTATATGGAAAAAAATAGCAGTAAAGTCAAATAATAAAGATTGGTGTCCAGAATTTAACAAGAATTCCTACACATCAGAAACAAAAAGATAAATCACAAAAGAAAATTTGGCAAAGGTTCTAAGAAGTCATCTTACTAGTCAAGGAAATAAATGCAAATAAAAACTACAAGATGGGCAAAAATTGGTTTGGTGAAGCTTTTTCTTAAATGGTAATAGCTAGTGTTTATGAGAATGTGGGGAAATGGATCCTATGGGACACTGCTCGGAGAAATCATTTGGCATATGCACTTTTCAGAGGACGATTTGGTAGGCTCTCTTGATTTAAAATGTGCGTATTCTTTGAGCTAACAAATACACTTAAGGACTCTGTCCTTAAAAAATGCTTGTATGAATACAAAAATTTGTATGTACAGTCTTCTTTGTTTTTTTTTTTTTTTACATGGATGAGATTGTTTTTTCATTTGGTAGATGTTTGTTGTGCATCTGGTACGTCAGGCACTGCTAAGGGTACAGTACTTACACAAAACAGGCGAAAATTCCCCTCCTAAGGAAGACAGAAGAAGAATTGATGCATTTGAGTTGTGGCGTCAGCAAGGAATATTGAATATACCATGGACGGCCAGAAGAACAAACAAATCAATTTTAGAAGAAATCAACTAGACTGCTCCTTAGAAGCAAGGATGGTGAGACTTCAGCTTGCTTACTTTGGACACATCATCGGTAAAGACTAGAAAAGGACATGATGTTTGGTAAAATAGAGGGTCAGTGAAAATGTGGGAGACACCCTCCATGAGCTGGATTGACAGAATAGCAACAGCGGACTCAAACATACCAATGATCGTGAAGATGGCACAGTCCGCACAACCTTTCTTACTGTTACGTGAGGTCTCCGTGAGTTAGAGGCAGTGCGCCAGCGACTGACGACAACAACAGTGTGGAACTTATGTTCTAGTAAAGGCAGAAACAATACGCAAAATAAAGTTATATGGTTTATTAGGATGTGATAAGTGAGATGGAGAAAAATAAAGGGAGAGAGTACCCAGAGGGAGTGTTGCTGGATGGTCAGGAAAGGGAAGACCTCACAAGGGAGGTGATATTTGAACAAAGACTCAAAGGAGATGAGGGAGTGAGTCCTGCAGATACTGGGGGAAGAGCATTTCTACTTAAGGTAATAGCAGTAACAGTGATAACTAACATTGCTGTGTGCCAGGAACTATTTAAATATACCAAACCAAAAAACCACACCTGTTGCTGTCGAGGCGATTGTGACTCATAGCAACCCTGTAGGACAGAGTAGAGCTGCCCCATAGGGTTTCCAAGGACTGCCTGGTGGATTCGAACTGCCGATCTTTTGGTTAGTAGCCATGGCTCTTAACCACTATGCCACCAGGGTTTCCATACTGTACATGCATTGACATATTTAATCCTTACAGTGACTTCATGAAGTAGGTATTTTATCCCCATTTTTTTAGATGAGGAAACTGGGGCACAGAGAGCTGAAAGTTGAACGTAAGTAGTTTGGCTCTGAAGTTAACTTCCTAGCAGTTGCTATATAGTGTATTAGTTAACAACTTGAGGCAAGAGAAGTACCAGTGTGTTAGAAAAATAGCAAGGTTAGTGTGAGTACAGCAGAATGAGTGAAGGAAAGAATGGTAGGAGCTGAGGTCTGACAGGTGGTAATGGGAAGGGGATGAGATGGGAAGATTTGACTGGACTTAAGCTATTGTAAAGACTGGGCTTTTACTCTGAAGTGGGGAGCCGTTGCAAAGTTTTGAACAGGGGAATGATGTGATCTGACTGGCATTTTTAAAAGGAGATTCTTTAAGGGGTCCATGGACCTTTCTTCCCACAGAGTCTGTGGGTAGAATTAAGGAGGGCCTGGGATCTTTAAAGGTAGAATTAAGGTGGGCCTGGAATCTTGAGGGGGGAAACCCTGGTGTCGTAGTGGTCAAGTGCTATGGCTGCTAACCAAAGGTTAGGCAGTTCAGATCCACGAGGCACTCCTGAAAACTCTATGGGGCAGTTCTGCTCTGTCCCATAGGGTCGCTATGAGTCGGTATCGACTTGACGGCACTGGGTTTTTGAGGATCTTTAGAGAAAAAAATTTTATCTTTATTTTCACTAACTTCTAACTGAAATTTAAAACCCCATAGGATTTCCAAGACTGTAGTCACAGGAGCAGATGCCCCATCTCTCTCCTGGTAGGTTCGAACTGTCATCCTTTCAGTTAGCAGCAAAACCCTTAACTACTGCAGAACCAGGACTCCTTGAAATTTAGTACTTCCTTCATTTAATAATATAGCCAGTAAACCACAGTAGTTTTAAAGATACTTGAGACTTTGGCGCCACCAATAAAAACCACATTGTTGTTGTTGCAGAAATCCTGAAATGCCATGTATACTTACCATTACTTTGAAATTAAAGTAGTTATTAAGGAGCCCAGGTGGCACAGTGGTTAAGCACTCGGTTGCTAACTGAGAAGGTTGGTAGTTAAAACCTACCCAGCAGCTCTGTGGGTGAAAGACCTGGCAGTCTGCTTCTGTAAAGATTACAGCCTAGAAAGCCCCATGGGGCAGTTACACTCTGTCACGTGGGTCACTGTGAGTCGAAAATTGACTTGACAGCACACAGCAAGAACTAGATCTTATTTAATGTCATAATAAAAAAGCTCATGCACTACAATTTGGTGTTTTTTTTTTTTTCATATTTAGATAATTCTGTTTTTATATTTTGATATATTTTGTTAATAAAGGATCTTTGGTGGCATACTGGTTAAGTGCTCAGCTGCTAACTGAAATGTTAGCAATTCAAACCCACCAGCCGCTCTGGGGGTGAAAGATGTGGCAGTCTGCCTTTGTAAAGATTGTAGCATTGAAAACCCTATGGGACCTTCTACTCTGTCCTGTAGGGTCGTTAATGAGTAACAACCCAACAGCAATGAGTTTGGGGTTGGTATATATCAATACAGTTGGTTTCCTTTGCAATCTTATGTTTTCTTTTTTCAATTTTGTTTATTTTGTTATTGTTGAGAAAATACACAGCAAAACATAACACCAATTCAACAGTTTCTACATGTACAGTTCAACGACATGGATGAGTTGTGCAACCGTTCTCACATTCATTTTCTGGGTTGTTCCTCTCTCATTAACTCGTTGCCCCCTAGGGTTCCTGTCTCACCTTTCGATTTGCTGTTGTCAAGTTGATCCCATACAGGTAGTTCTCAAAAGAGCATAATGCTCAAGGCAGACTTTTTTTTACTAGTTAAGCTAAAATATTTTTTGGTTTTAAGACTGCAGGCGATATCTTTTGGCTTAAGGTTTAAAGATTATCTCAGGGTAATAAATTCAGGGGTTTATCCAGCTACCATGACTTTAGAAAGCCTGAAGTCCATGAGAATTTGAGATTCTGTTGTGCATTTTCCCCCCTTTTGACCCAGGATTCGTGTATTGAATCTTCTATGAAAATGTTTAGAAATGGTAGCCAGGCACCATCTAGTTCTTCTGGTCTCATGGCACATGAGATAGTTGTTCATGGAGGCAGTTAGCCACGTTCCACTTCTCTTGTTCCTGACTCTCCTTCTTCCTCTGTTGCTCCAGGTGAACAGAGACCAGTTATTGTACATTGGCTGGCCATTGCAAGCTTTTAAGACTTCAGGCACTGTGAAATGAACTGGGAGGTAGAACAGAAGCACTGACCGTGTTATTAAGCCAGTTAGTTGGGATGTCCCATGAAACCATGACCTCGAACCTCCAAACCAAGGAACCAAATCCCATGAGGTGTTTGATTGTACATAAGCAGCCTCAGCACCTACACTTTTTTTTTTTTTTTTTTTTTGGTCGTTGTTGTAGATATATCACTCAACTTTTTCCAGTTCAACTTTTTCCAGGTGTACAGCTTATTGACAGCAATTACATTAATCGGCTGTGCAACCCCACCCTTAATCAATGCAATTTTTCTATCACTGTGAACCAAAACTCGATACTCCATAAGCAGTAACTTCCCCTTTTCCCCTACCTCCCACCCTGGTAATCTCTGATAAACTTTAATCTCTATACATTTGCCTTTTCTGATCTTTTTTTTATAAGTGAGGTCATACAATATTTGCCCTTTTGTGATTGACTTTTTTCACTCAGCATACCATAATGTCTTCAGGCTCCGTCCATTATTACTTCTTTTCTGTATTTAAAAACACTATTCTGAGATGGTATCCATAGGTTTTACCAGACTGCCAAAGGAGTCTGTGGTACACAAAATTTAAGACTCTTCGTGAGGATTATTCTGGTCGTTTTGATATAAATGAACTGAGGAGGACGGTGGGGGACAAGCGTAGAAGGAGGATACAAGGTGTGAGGTTTGTGCAGTGATTTAGGTAAGAGGTCATGGTGAGATGGATCAGAGTAGAGGCCGAGGGGAGGTGGTGATGTGTAGACAAGAGTGTGTTTAAAGGTCGAGCCACCAGAGTTTGCTAACATTGAATGTCAAATGTGAGAGTAAAGAAGAATCAAGTCTGGCTCTAAGGTTTTTAGCCTGCACAGTTGGGAGGATGGAGTTGCCATTTGCTGAGATGGGGGTGGAGTAGGTTTGTTTAAGATCAAAAATTCAGTATTGGATGTAAGTTTAGGATATTTATTAGACACTTAATACTTTGTAACTTGCTGTTTCCACTTAATGTGTCTTGACATATGCAGTCATTAGAAAGAATGAGGTGAATCTATACACAGACATGGAACGTATATTGCTGTGAACATTTGAATGCTTTACAGTAGGCATGTGTCTGTGCGGTGGGTGACTTAAAAAAGAGAAGAGTATATATTCAAAAATAAGAGAGTGGTTACAGTATGTGATAGAGCAGTAACATGGTCATTAGAGAGAATGAAGTAGATCTGTGTATGCCACCATGGAAGAGCGCTAAGATCTAAAAATAAACACAAACAAGGTAAAGAGTAGGAAAAAAAAAGTCAGAAGCATAGTAAATTTAATAGTGCTTACTTTTAGGGGAAAAGACTGTGGGTTTCCCCCTGCCCCCCCCCCCCCGCTTCAGTTGAATTTACTAACCTTGTCCAGGTATTGTCTTTGTAACGTCATCTGTGCGACTATAGCTTTTTTCGAGGAGAGCCTGTAACGTACCTCTGTATTTTTATAAGCCTTACGAAAAAAAAAAATTTTTTTTTTATGCAGTATTATAAAGCTAGTAATAATTTTGATGAGCTTTTCAATACTTGGGACTATGAATGTGCAATGAAGATAGAAAATCATCTATATATGTTGTTAGGTGCCGTCAAGTCAATTCCGACTCATAGCGACCCCATGTACAACAGGACAAAACACTGCCCGGTCCTGTGCCATGCCCACAATCATTGTTATGCTTGAGCCCATTGTTGCAGCTACTGTGTCAATCCACCTGGTTGAGGGTCTTCCTCATTTTCATTGACTCTTTACTTTACCAAGCATGATGTCCTTCTCCAGGGACTGATCTCTCCTGACAACACGTCCAAAGTATTTAAGATGTAGTCTCACCATCCTTGCTTCTGAGGAACATTCTTGTTGTACTTCTGAGACGGAGCTGTTTGTTCTTTTGGCAGTCCATGGTATATTCAGTATTCTTTGCCAACACCTCAGTTCAGAGGTGTCAGTTCTTCCCGTCTTCCTTATTCATTATCCAGCTTTTGCATGCATATGATGCAATTGAAAACACCATGGGTTGGGTCAGGCGCACTTTAGTCTTCAAGGTGAGGTCTTTGCAGGACATTTGACCAACGCATTGCATCTTGATTTCTTGACTGGTGCTTCCATGGGTGTTGATTTGAGGATCCAAGTAAAATGAAATCCTTGATGACTTCAATCTTTTCTCCATTTATCGTGATGTTGATCATTGGTCCATTTGTGAGGATTTTTGTTTTATGTTGAGCTGCAGTCCATACTGAAGGCTGTGGGCTTTGATCTTCATCAGCAACTGCTTCAAGTCCTCTTCACTTTCAGCAAGCAAGGTTGTGTCATCTGCATAACGTAGGTTGTTAATGAGTCTTCTCCAATCCTGATGCCCCGTTCTTCTTCATATAGTCCAGCTTTTCGGATTATTTTCTCAGCATACAGATTGAATAGATATGGTGAAAGGATACAACCCTGGCGCACACCTTGCCTGACTTCAAACCATGCAGTATATCCCCTTGTTCTCTCTGAACAACTGCCTCTTTATCTACAGGTTCCTCATGAGCACAATTAAGTGTTCTGGAATTCCCATTCTTAGCAAAGTTATCTGTAATTTGTTATGATCCATATAGTCAAATGCCTTTGCATAGTCAGTGAAAAACAGGTAAACACCTTTCTGGTATTCTCTTTCATCCAAGATCCATTTGACATCAGCAGTGATACCCCTTGTTCCACATCCTCTTTTGAATCTGGCTTGAATTTCTGGCAATTCCCTGTCAATATACTGCTACAGCCTGTGTCGTTTAATATTTTCCCCCATAGAATCCTTCAGTATTACAACTCAAGGCTTGAGTTTTTTCTTCAGTCCTTTCAGCTTGAGAAATGCCAAGCCTGTTCTTCTCTTTGGTTTTCTACCACCAGCTCTTTGCACATGTCATTATAATACTTCGTCTTCTCGAACCTCCCTTTGAAATCTCCTGTTCACTTCTTTTACTTCATCATTTCTTCCTTTTGCTTTAGCTACTCAATGTTCAAGAGCATATCTCAGAGTCTCCTCTGACATCCATTTAGGTCTTTTCTTCCTTTCCTGTCTTTTTAATGACCTCTTGCTTTCTTCATGTATGATCTTGATGTCATTCCACAACCTATCTGGTCTTCAGTCATTAGTGTTCAACACGTCAGATCTATTCTTGAGATGGTCTCTGAATTCAGGTGGGATATACTCACGGTCATACTTTGGTTCTTGCAGACTCGTTCTAATTTTCTTCAGTGTCAGCTTGAACTTGTGTGTGAGCAATTGATGGTCTGTTCCACAGTTGGCCCCTGGCCTTGTTTTGACTGATGATATTGAGCTTTTCCATCGTCTCTTTCTACAGATGTAGTCGATTTGATTCCTGTGTATTCCATCTGGCAAGGTCCATGTATATAGTCGCCGTTTATGTTGTTGAAAAAAGGTATTTGCAGTGAAGAAGTCATTGCGAAATTCTGTCTTGTGATCTCTGGCATCATTTCTACCACCAAGGCCATATTTTCCAACTACCAATCCTTCTTCTTTGCTTACAAGTTTTGTGTTCCAATCACCAGTAATTATCAATGCATTCTTGATTGCATGTTCAATCAATTTCAAATGCAGAAATTGGGAAAAATCTTCAGTTTCTTTATCTTTGGCCTTGGTGGTTGGTGCATAAGTTTGAATAATAGTCATATTAACTAGTCTTCCTTGTAGGCATATGGATATTATCCTATCACTGACAGCGTTATACTTCAGGATATGTCTTGAACTGTTCTTTTTGACCATGAATGCAACGCCATTCCTCTTCAATTTGTCATCCCTGGCATAGTAGATCATATGATTGTCTGATTCAGAATGGCTAATACTAGTCCATTTCAGCTCAGTGATGCCTAGAATATTGATGTTTATGTGTTCCGTTTAATTTTTGACGATTTCCAGTTTTCCTAGATTCATACTTCGTACATTCCAGGTTCTGATTATTAATGGACGTTTGCAGGTGTTTCTTATCATTTTGAGTTTTGCCACATCAGCAAATGAAGGTCCTGAAAGCTTGACTCCATCCACATCATTAAAGTCAACTCTACCTTGAGGAGACGGCTCTTTCCCAGTCAACTTTTGAGTGCCTTCAACCTGGGGGACTCATCTTCCAGCAGTATATCAGACAATATTCCACTTCTTTCATAAGGTTTTCACTGGCTAATTCTTTTCAGAAGTAGACTGCCAGGTCCTTCTCCTTAGTCTGTCTTAATCTAGAAGCTCAGTTGAAACCTGTCCACAGTGGGTGACCCTGCTGGTATCTGAGTACCGGTGGCATAGTTTCCAGCATCACAGCAACACACAAGCTCCCACAGTACGACAAACTGACTGTATATAGTATACTTAATATACATATAAAACTAGGAAAAAAAATTCGGGGGTGTGTACATTAAAAATATCAATAGTGGCTTTCTCTGGGTGATGGGGATTTGAGATGATTTAAAAGTTTTTTTGTTTAATTTCTTGTAGACCATGAGAAGACAACGAAATGAAGTCGTAGTTGAGTTAAGGAAGGTGAGTCTGACTAATATTGGGTTACTTCCAGGAATAATTTTAACAGCATTATAGCGTGTACATATACATTTCTCCAGAAAGGTGTCAAATGTATATTATATTTTTATGTAAAATATGTAAATCGTATAACTAAATTTCATTTACTGAACATAGTTAAGCTTTTTTTAAAGATCTCAAGTGCTTAGTATTTCTTTTCCTCTTGAAAAATGAAAATTTTTTACTAAATTTGATAAGCTGTTGAAGTTGGCAAGATATAACTTGCCCACTATCCTAAGATAGAGATAACCAACGAGTTTCCAGATGATTTTATTGTCTGTAATTTTTAAATATTTATATAAAGTATAAATCATAGAGATAGTTGTACTAAATAGCTCTGCTCTTTATAGGTTACTAGTTACGCATGAAAAGAACTTACTTAAAAATTTTATTCACTTTCTAAGTAGGTTATACTGAAGAATATATTTGTAAATTTGTCCCAGCCGTTTTAAGTGAAGTTTCAGGTAGCGCTTGGTTTTTGAAAGGCATTGCTGGTTTTTGTCTGATTTTGAACTGCCCAACTTTTGCTTTGACTTTGCTTTTAGGTGAGAAAGAGAAGCTCCCAGATGATGTGTAAAACGGTTTAGTACTTCTAAAGAAATATGTATGTTTGGTTCCGACTTAAACTGTACACTATTTTAATTTTAAAAAATTCTTTTTTTTTTTTAATAGATCACAGTTCATTAAAAAATGCAATATTTGGGGTTTGGGGTTCATATTAATGTGGCGTATTTAATTCACAGTTTAGTTTAATTATCTGCATTTGAGTTTTACTTTTAAAAAGCACTTAATATTTCAGTGTGTAGGCATAACAATGCCTAACCTTTGTTTTAAAAAAAAAAGTGTTTTTTTTTTTTAATTGAAGTTCCTTTTTTATTTTTTAAGAATAAAAGAGATGAGCATCTCTTAAAGAGGAGGAATGTACCACATGAAGATATCTGTGAAGACTCTGACATAGACGGTGATTATAGAGTGGTATGTTATTGTTATTCTGATGATATAAAATTACTAGCAAAATATTTTGCATAAATACAGAATTTCAGGATGACCTTTTAACTTCATTTTCACTTTATCTTTTTTCCCAGCAAAATACCTCTTTAGAAGCTATTGTTCAAGTAAGTTTTTTCCTCTCCCTTCAATTGTATTTCTTGGACTCAACAACTGATTGTTTGTCTACATCATAAATTGTTTTTCTTTTCTTTTTTTTTCTTTAATAGAATGCTTCAAGTGATAACCAAGGAATTCAGCTAAGTGCAGTTCAAGCTGCTAGGTAGGTTAAACTTCGAGGATATATTTTAACTTCCACTGGAACAGGGGTTCCATTTTGGGCTTTTACAATATAGTAGCCCTGTCAGTCAAATGAAATTTTGATGACAGCAATAGAAAACAGTCATACACCAAGTTGTTCTCTAATTTAGAGTATTAAAATTGGTGGCAATTTTTTAAACTCACAAATATGTTAAAGCTTTAGTGCACAGAAGAGATGCTAGGGAAAAACTGATTTGACAGGTTAATGACAAACGAATTGAAAAACATTATAAAATCTTACCTTTACTAATTAATAGGTTTAATCTTATAAAAAGTCAGGCTCTTCAAATCCTGCCCAGGTAGCTAATTTTTCTCATCATCTTCATATTGATAAAACAATAAATCAAGAGTGATAAGCTTGTATCAATGTTATAGGCAAGAAGATTTAGGGGTAGAAACACTCCTATTCTCTTTTCCAGGGAGAAATACCAAGTTATTTTGCACAGTTCTCTTGTGAAACTCATTTTCTCATAGATTGTTTACAGGAAAAGCCAGAAAAACTGATTACTAAGACCTTCATATTAGTTTGAGGAAAACATGTTTGTGTCATAGTAGAATATAGTGGTTCGTTTGTATATTCGTGAATTTAAGAGTAAATATTCTTGTGTTGTGATATCAGTGAGAAATTGACTTGTAGAATTTCAGAATTGAAAAAGATTTCACAGGTTCATCAAGTATCTTATTCAGTGCATAGAATCTCTTATATTTATTGGAGCTTTCCTACTTTTGTGTATTCAACTTTAAATAACCTAGAACAGATAAAGAAATTATTGAATTACAGTGTTATCCACTGCAGGTAAAAGAACTTCTTTGTTAAGTAGACAGAAAATTGCAGAAGTCACACCTCAGAATGGCACATAAATGTTTATACCAAAACCTATTGCTGTGGAATCGATTCCAAATCATAGTGACCCTATAGGACAGAGTAGAACTCCCCCATAGTGTTTCCAAGGAGCCCCTGGCGGATTCAAACTGCCAACCTTTTGGTTAGCAGCCATAGCTCTTAACCACTGTGCCACCAAGGTTTCCAGTGTTTATAGGAAGAAAGAATTAATAAGTGGTTAAATTGGTCATTAGGTTCACCATCATCAGAGTTGATTTTTGACGTACAACAAAATGAAACACTGCCTGGTCCCGAGCCGTCCTCACAATTGTTATGCTTAAGTCCATTGTCACAGCCACTGTGTCAGTCCATCTTCTGGAGGGTCATCTTCTTTCCTTACTGACCTTCTACTTTACCAAGCATGGTGTCCTTCTCCAGGGCCTGATCCCTCCTGACAACATGTCCAAAGTTGTCTCGCCATCCTTGATTCTGAGGAACATTCTGGTCGTACTTCTTCCAAGACAGATTTGTTTCTTCTTTTGAAAGCAGTCCGTGGTATATTCGATACTCTCCAATGGCACAATTCAAAGGCGTCAGTTCTTCTTTGGTCTTTCTTATTCATTGTCTGGCTTTCCCATGTATATGAGGCAATTGAAAACACTGTGGCTTGGGTCAGGCGCACCTTAGTCTTCAAGGTGATAAGGTGATTTCTTTGCTTTTCAACACTTTAAAGAGATCTTTTGCAGCAGATTTGCCACATGCAGATTTTTTGATTTCTTGACTGCTGCTTTCATGGGTGTTGATTGTGGATCCAAGTAAAATGAAATCCTTGCCAACTTTAGTCTCTTCTCGGTTTATCATGATGTTGATTATTGGTCCAGTTGTGAAGATTTTTGTTTTCTTTATGTTGAGATGTAATCGATATTGAAGTCTGCAGTCTTTGATCTTCATCAGTAAGTGCTTGAAGGCCTCTTCACCTTCAGGTTGTGTCATCTGCATAGCACAGCTTGTTAATAAGTCTTCGTCCAATCCTGATGCCCTGTTCTTCTTCATATAGTCCAGCTTCTCGGATTATTTGTTCAACATACAGATCGAATAGGTATAGTGAAAGTATCCAACTCTGACGCACAACTTTCCTGACTTCAAACCATGCAGTGTCCCCTTTTCTGTTTGAACAACTGCCTTTTGATCTATGTACAGGTTCCTCGTGAGTGCAGTCAAGTGTTCTGGAATTCCCGTTCCTCACGATGTTATCATAATTTGTTATGATCCACACAGTCAAATGCCTTTGCATAGTCAATAAAACACAGGTAAACATCTTTCTTATATTTTCTGCTTTCAGCCAGGATCCGCCTGACATCAGGTATTATATCCTTTGTTCCACATCCTATTCCGAATCCAGCTTGAATTTCTGGCAGGATACACTGCTGCAGCCACTTTCGAATGATCTTCAGCAAAATTTTACTTGCATGTGATATTAATGGTATTATTCAATAATTTCCACATTCAGTTGGATCACCTTTCTTGGGAGTAGGCATAAATATGGATCTTTTCCAGTCAGTTGGCCAGCTAGCTGTCTTCCAAATGTCTTAGCAGAGGCAAGTGAGCACTTCCAGCACTGCATCCCTTTATTGAAACATCTCAGTTGATACTCTGTCAATCCCTGGAGACTTGTTTTCGCCAGTGCCTTCAGTGCAGCTTGGAGTTCTTCCTTTAGTACCATTGGTTCCTGATCATATGCTACCTCCTGAAATGGTTGAACGTTGGCTAGTTCTTTTTGGTACAGTAGACTCTATATTCCTTCCATCTTCTTTTAATGCTTCCTGTGTTGTTTAATATTTTCCCTGTAGAATCCTTTAGTATTTCAACTCGAGGCTTGAATCTTTCTTCAGTTCTTTGAGCTTCAGAAATGCAGAGCGTGTTCTTTGGTTTTCTAACTCCAGGTCTTGGCACGTGTCATTATAATACTTTGTCTTCTCGGGCTGCCCTTTGAAATCCTCTGTTTAGTTCTTTTGGTTCACCATTTCTTCCTTTCGCTTTAACTACTCAGCGTTGAAGAGCAAGTGTCAGAGTCTCTTCTGACATCGATTTTGGTCTTTTCTTTCTCAGGTAGAGTGAATCCCTGGAGGACCCTGAGATAAGAGCAAAACTACTTTCATAATAATTCTAAGACTTTATTTGCCGTTTTTCACTGTGTTAGCATTGAAATTAATATTGCAAAAACAGTGGGGGGGGGGGTAAAGTTGCTGGCACCTTAGCACAGATCAAGACAGTGCACCAAACTGATTTTGTTATGTTTTTTGGATTTTGTGTTTTTCACCATCATGCACTCAGAGGAAAAAAAGGGCCATTTCTTTTAAGATTAGTCACAAAAACAGTAATTAAAAAAAATAACCTTGATGCTTAATTTTGTGTCTTTAATATTATATGTTACAAAAATGAGAACTGCATAATGAATTAACTTCTCTCTATTGCATGTGGAATGGTACTAGCTATGTATCATCCTTGGGAAAATTGAGAAAATTTCACGGAAATCATTTTCTGTAAGGCTTAGTTCTCTTGTGGAATCTTGGCTGAGAAAGGCTGCATTAAAACTTTTACAAGTTTGGTTTCTTTTGCTTACTTTGATCTAAGTACTATTCAGTGTTTTACAGAAGATGCTGTGAAAATAGCACGTGTTATAATTCTTGCTTTTTAAGAAGCTTAGAAGCTAATTGCGAAGGCAACACTATACAACAGAAGTAGTGATTCTCAACAGCGGGTGTTAAGACTATGATGTATGAATACTCTAGGAAATCAGAGAGGGTATTAAGAAGAACATAGAACTTGAAATGGACATGGAAAGGTATTCAGAGTTTGGGTTAGATAGAAGAGAGGGCATCTAAGTGAGATGAGTAGGATGTGAAAGGCTTGGAAATGGATTGAAATTGTGCAATAGAGATAACTGACCTGTTGGTGAGTTACAGAGAATAAGATTAAAAAAAAAAGTTACAGAGAATAAGATTAGTTAGGTAAAATATAGCCAACTCATGGAGCAGTTTAAAGCTAGGTCAGCGTTTACATTGATAGGGTAGTAAATGAGCAGCCAGCAGTTGGTTTATATAGATGAATGATCAATAAAGCTTTCTTAAACCTTGCCTTTATCTAGTAGTATGGGGAATTTGAATGGGTAACCATTTGTGTTAGGCCACGGAGAGGACTTATCTGCTGATGAACCTGAAGTCTGCTCTATGTATATGTGGGCACATAGAGAGAGGACTTACCGGCTGAACCTGCAGTCTACTCTGTGTGTGAACAGGCACTAGATTTTCGTTTTTGTTTTTGACATCTAAGCTCTAGCTCTAGTAGTGCAGGAATGTGTTTGACTTTTTCACTTCGTACCTCCAGCACATCTTTGAATATTTTTCTGTGTGTTCCTATGCTTATCCTGTATCAGTTTAGTTTCTGAAATGAGAATGTTGTTGGGCTTTTATGGCCTTAAATTGAGTGTGTGGAGTAGGATGAAGAATTGGACACTAGAATTAGCTATGAATTTAAGCTAGCGGCCCATCACTGAGATTGATCCTATTTTTGTTCTTTGACTCTGTTGTGATGTATTATGAAAAATTTCAGATATTTTGGTGACCTCTTAATTCCTTTCTTAGCAAGGTAAATGCCATATTGAAGGAGTCTGCCCACTTTTTTTCTCTGAACTCAAAATTAAGTCCAAAGGTAAAACATATAGAACATTTGTTGTTGGGTATCATCAAGTTGATCTCAACTCATAGCAGCCCCAAGTGACAGAGTAGAACCCCCCATAGGGTTTTCTTGGCTGCAAACTTTTACAGAAACAGATTGCCAAGTCTTTCTCCTGCAGAGTTGCTAAGTGAGTTCAAACTGCCAACCTTTTGGCTAGTGGCCAAGCTCTTAACCATTGTACCACCAGGGCTTTATATACAGTGTTTTGTTGTCTTTTTATGCCATATTTGGGACATTATAGAGGGAATAGTATTACTGTAGTAATGAAAATGGTGAAGTGGTTCGTGTCTATATATTCTTCTAATTATTGATCATCTCTGCAAATTTCATTTATAAATTAATCTTTTTATAATTAGAGAAAAGGTTGTATTATAGAAATTATAAAGTAACTTTCAGAGAGGATACTTGTGCCAAATATTCAGGTGTTTGGTTATATCTATAAAAAAAATCATATATGAATTCAAATTTAATTATAATGTATGTCATTAAGTTTCACAAGGGGTATATGTATCTCTCATAGGAAGCTTTTGTCCAGTGATCGAAATCCACCAATTGATGACCTAATAAAATCTGGAATATTGCCTATTTTAGTCCATTGTCTTGAAAGAGATGACAAGTAAGTACATTATTAAAAAATAATAGTACTTTTACAATGTATCCTTTGTAGAAGACAAGATTTTCTAGTAGTTAGTTTGATCTTTAAAGAAAAAAGAAAAGGGATATGGGATGGAGTTGAAAAGTCAAAGAGAAAAACAATACAAACTGTGGTAAACCCAAGAGATGACGGTAAAGGCCAGAGAGCAAATTGAGAATGAGACATTTAACTTATTTGTAAACTTTGAAAATTTGTAAGAACTGATTTGGCTAAATAGGTACTTGAGAAAACTGGGGAGTGATGTATAGATAGCTTAATAGAAAGTTTTTACAGAAAATAAGAAGAGCACTCGGGGAGGTTGTATGCTTTTTATACTGAAGAGATTGTTTTAAACAGTCTTTAAAATTAAAAAGATAATAAAAATGCTGAATGGATATGTTTTGAGACAAAATGTTTAATATCTTCAAAAAGCTGGAAGGGAGAAATGATTGGTAGACATTTGGGCCAATGTAAAAAATCCTTAGTGTTAAGAATATTTGTTTTTTTTTAGTCCTTCTTTACAGTTTGAAGCTGCGTGGGCTTTGACAAACATTGCGTCTGGAACCTCTGAACAAACTCAAGCAGTAGTTCAGTCCAGTAAGTTGATTATTAATAGACAAAGTTGTGATTTTTAAAAAAGAAATCTGTAAAAAGTAAACAGTGATTCTCCTAAAAGAATTATAGGTACTGTTATTATAAAATTACGGCTACCCAATTAGATAGTTGAAATAGGCCAACTTAAGTATGTCTCTTTTAAGTGACTGACATTTTCTGTTTTGGAAAATTCATTTGATTCATGAGAACATTTCCTAATTATTGTAGTAGATTAAATTATTGATTTCTGTTGTACATGGTAATCTTTTACAAAGTAGTCGTATTGAAAGAATGATGCGACAGTTTTTCATCGTCATTATAATAAGATTGATTTTCATTTATGTTTCAGAAGATGTGAGTGGGAAATAATTATTGAAGCTAATAATCTGAGTATATTGTTTTCATGTCTCCGTAGTCCCCCAACTTACAATGTATTCAAGTTACGATGAATCACACTTAACGGCTGTTTTTTGTGTTTTGTTTCGTACATTTTGTAATAGTAATATGTACTACCTACCATGCTGCAGCATGTAATTTGCTAATGTTACCGTTCTCAGATACTCACTCCCACATGTTCTATTTACTGTTCAAAACATTGATGGATAGGTTGCACAGCTCATTATCTTAAATACTGTCAATAAGTTGTACACCTGTTAAAAGTTGAATTGACAAAAGTTGTGTGATAGTTTTTACAACGATGCTAAAAAAAAGTAGCCGCTGAGGCTGCTTATGTACAACCAAACACCTCTTGGGATATCGTTCCATGGTTTGAAGGTTTGGAATCATGGTTTCAGGAATTATCCCAGTTAACTGGCATAATAATGTGTTCAGTGTTTCTCTTCTACCTGGGGTCTTAAAAGCTTTTAAAAGCTTGCAAGCAGCCAGCCAAGGCGTAACAATTGGTCTCTATTCACCTGGAGCAACAGAGGAAGGAGAGCCACAAATAGGAGGAGGATATGGAGTGCCTGGCTAATTGCCTCCATGGACGACTACCTCCTTTGTCACAAGACCAGAAGAACTGAATGGTGCTTGGCTACCGTTACTGAACATTTTAGTCAAAGATTCAATAGAAGAATTCTGAACAAAAGGGGGAAAATGCAGAACATAATCTCAAATTCCTGTGGACTCTATAGACTTTCTGGAGCCATGGAAGGCAAGATGAACCCCTGGAACTGTTGCCCTGAGATAATCTTTAAACCTTAAACCAAAAATACCCCTTGAAGGCTTCTTTAAACCAAATAACAGTTTAGCTTAACTAGTAAATAATGTCTGCCTTGAGCATTATGCTCTTTTAAAAACTATCTACATGGGATCACATTGACAATACCTTACCTTACCCATTGCTGTCAATTCTGACTCATAGCAACACTATAGGACAGAGTAGAACTACCCATAGGATTTCCAAGGAGCACCTGGTGGATTCGAACTGCCAGCCTTTTGGTTAGCAGTCACAGCACCACTATGCCACCAGGGTTTCCTAAATTGACAATAGCAACTCGAAAGATTAGAGAGGAAACCTAGGGCCAGTGAGTTTGTTACTGAGGGAGGAACAACTCAGAAAAGGAGGGCGAGAATGGTTGCACAGCTGGAGGAATGTAATCAGTGTCACTAAATCGTATATTTAGAAACTGTTGAGTTGGTGTATGTTTTGCTGTGTGTATTTTCAACAACAGCAAAATAAAATTTAGGAAAAAAAACTGAGATAAAGCAGGCTATGGCCTGGTCCGCAATGAAACCTGTGTTGGTGTCAGTGTAGGGAGTTGTAAGGGATAGAAAGCTGGGCAATGTTTACCTCTAACAACTTAAAAATGGACTGTGCACTCGCCCGACAGCTGTTACGACTCTGACTTCATTGTTATGATGCTGTCTCCAGCAAATAAAGATCAGATTTATAAAGATACTGATAATAAAAGCCAATAATAATTTTTAAAAAATAAGAGAAAAATGTATTCGACTTACGTCAGAACTGACTTACGAGGGTGTCATTGGGATGGGAACCCAGGTGTAAGTTGGGGACTACCTGTGTACTTGTCTAAATTTGTTAAAATCTTAAACACTATGTATATAGACACTTCTGTTATAATTTTATTTAGGAAAGATAATTACCTTAAGTCTTAGTAAAACAGGTTTAGTTCTGAGTTTTGGTAGTTTTTTTTTTGGCTTTGTTTTGTATGGTTTACTGTTAATGTAAATTTCTTAATCCCTCTCATTCTTTTTCCATTCTGTTTTATATAATCTTTAAAGATTAAACAGGCTTACAAATTAACACTGTTAGTCTGTTTGAATATACCAAAAATAATAAATAAATTACCTTTTGTTACAAGTAAGCATGATTTATCTACATATACACAAATTGTGTTTTTCAAAGTAATATTAGAAGAAAGTAGAAGTCATTTATTCATTCAGTGCGTTATTTCTGTTCAGATGCAGACCTGTTTCAGTGTTTCCCATCCTCTTTGTTGAACAATAGAATCACTTTCTGATTCAGAAGATTTCATGTGGCCCAAGATTCACTGGCCTGTTTAATAGGTCTATTTAATGTTACCTTAAATTTCTATATCCATAAGTTACTTCAACAATTAGGCTCCCCCCCCCCCCCCCGTTTTGAAGATAATACTTGACCTTAAGTGCGTGGTAAAGAACAGGATGAATCCAGTCCCTATAATGTGAAGATTGAGCCAATACATTCCCACTTCTCTGTCACTAGCTGCCTCTCTGGCACTTTTTTTGTCTGACTCCGGTCACATGGAGCTAGGCCAGAGCTCTCAAATTAAAAGGAGACTGTCCTTCAGACCACTAATAGGCAGGCAGTAGCTACAAGTTTGGGGAGTTCACATGACATGCCAGCCTTCTTACCTGCCAGCCACCAATTTGGGGCTGGTTTCCCACTACCTCATCAAGATGCCCGCTGCAGGTTCAGGAGTCCACATGACACCTTTGCTTTCTGACCTCCTGACTCCTCCTGCCCCTTTGGGTTCAATAATGTACTAGAATGACTCACAGAATTCATGGGGAATGTACCATAATTATGACTATGGATTTATTATACCCAGAAAGGATACAGCTGAAGAGACGGCTCTGGGAGGGTTCTGAACATAGAGCTTCCATGTCCCAAGGGATGTACTATCCTCCCAAGAGTGAATAGTTCTCACCAACCAGGAAGCTGTCTGAGCATTTTTGTTGCCCAGTCCTTCATGGTAGTCTAACTCATGCCTTCTGAGGCTGGTTTATCTTGGCCCCCCAGGTGAGTCTCTTCTGGTCTGGCCAGCCCCCACTTGCCAGCACAGATTCTCTGGTGTGGCCTGGAAGTTCCAGACCAAGGCACCCCAGTTATTCCAAGGGGTATTTCTCTGGAGCCACCTTACTTAGGGTAAAACTAGGTCCTTTAACCCACAATAAGGAACTAATTTTAAAATTAGAACTAAATCCAGGTTTCATTGTAAATGAAATGTGTCGACATAAATTTGATCTTTGTCCATATATTAAGAACTATCAAAATTCTAGCCAATAGAATTCAACAACACATCAAAAAGATACTTCACCATGACCAAGAAAAAATGTAATCTGTTGTATAAATGAAACAAAAGACAAGAACCACATGATCTTATCAATTGATGCAGAAAAGGCATTTGACAAAGTTTAACACCAATTCATGATAAAAACTCCCACCAAATTAGGAATAGAAAGAAAATTCCTCAACATAATAAAGGGCATTTATACAAAGCCAACAGCCAACATCATCGTAAATGGACAGAGTCTGAAAGCATTCCCCTTGAGAATGGGAACCAGACAAAGATACCCTTTATCACCACCCTTATTCAACATTGTGCTGGAGGTCCTAGCCAGAGCAATTAGGCTAGATAAAGAAATAAAGGGCATCCAGACTGGTAAGGAAGAAGTAAGAGTATCTCTGTTTGCAGATGACATAATCTTATACACAGAAAACCCTGAAGAATCCTCAAGAAAACTACTGAAACTAATAGTTCATCAGAGTATCAGGATATAAGATAAACATACAAAAATCAGTTGGATTCCTCTACACCAAGAAAAAGAACATCGAAGAGGAAATCACCAAATCAATACCATTTACAGTTGCCCCCAAGAGGATGACGTACTAAGGAAACCAAGAGACCTACATAAGTGGAAAAACATACCTTGCTCGTGGATAAGAAGACTTAACATTGTAAAAATGCCTGTTCTACCAAAAGCGATCTGTGGATAAAATGCAATTCCAATCCCGAATTCCAATGACATTTTTTAATGAAATAGAGAAACAAATCACCAACTTCACATAGAAAGGGAAGAGGCCCTGGATAAGTAAAGCATTACTGAAAAAGAAGAACAAAGTGGAAGGCCTCACTCTACCTGATTTTAGAACATATTATACTGCCACAGTAGTCAAAACAGCCTGGTACTGGTACAATAACAGATGTGTAGACTAATGGAACAGAATTGAGAATCCAGACATAAATCCATCCACATATGAGCAGCTGATATTTGACAAAGGCCCACAGTCACTTAAATGGGGAAAAGACAATCTTTTTAACAAATGATGCTGGCATAACTGGATATCCATCTGCAAAAAAAATGAAACAAGACCCATACCTCACACCATGCACAAAAACTAACTCAAAATGGATCAAAGACCTAAATATCAAATCTAAAATGATAAAGATCATGGAAGAAAAAATAGGGACAATGCTAGGAGCCCTAATACATGGCATAAACAGTATACAAAACGTTACTAACAATGCACAAACACCAGAAGAGAAACTAGATAACTTGGAGCTCCTAAAAATCAAACACCTGTGCTCATAGAAAGACTTCACCAAAAGAGTAAAAAGATTACCTACAGACTGGGAAAATGTTTTTAGCTATGACATTTCCAATCAGCACCTGTCTCTAAAATCTACACGATACTGTAAAAACTCAACTACAAAAAGACAAATAACCCAATTAAAAAATGGGCAAAGGATTTGAGCAGGCACTTCACTAAAGAAGACATTCAGGTAGCTAACAGATACATGAGGGAATACTCACAATCATTAGCCATTAGAGAAATGCAAATCAAAACTACAACGAGATTCCTTCTCACTGCAACAAGGCTGGCATTAATCCAAAAAACACAAAATAATAAATGTTGGAGACTTTGTGGAGAGACTGAACACTTATATACTGCTGGTGGGAATGTCAAATGGTACAACCACTTTGGAAATCGATTTGGCACTTCCTTAGAAAGCTAGAAATAGAACTACCATAAGATCCAGCAGTCCCACCCCTTGGAATATATCCTAGAAAAATAAGAGCCTTTACGTGAACAGATATATGCACACCCATCTTCATTGCAGCACTGTTTACAATAGTAAAAAGATGGAAGCAACCAAGGTGCCCATCAATGGATGCATGGATAAATAAATTATGGTATATTCACACAATGGAATACTATGCATCAATAAAGAGCAATGATGAATCCATGAAACATTTCATAACATGGAAGAATCTGGAAGGCATTATGCTGAGTGAAATTAGTCAGTTGCAAAAGGACAAATATTGTATGAGACCACTATTACAAGAACGTGAGGAATAGTTTAAACAGAGAAGAGAATATTCTTTGATGGCTACGAGAGTGGGGAGGGAGGGAGGGAGAAAGAGGGGTTTTCACTAATTAGTAGATAAGAACTATTTTAGGTGAAGGGAAAGATAACACACAATACAGGAGAGGTCAGCACAACTGGACTAAACCAAAAGCAAAGAAGTTCCCTGAATAAACTGAACGCTTCAAAGGCCAGCATAGCAGGGGTGGGGGTTTGAGGACCATGGTTTCAGGGGACATCTAAGTCAACTGGCATAATAAATAAAATCTATTAAGAAAACATTCTGGATCCCACTTTGGAGAGTGGCATCTGGGTTTTTAAACACTAGCAAGCAGCCATCTAAGATGCATCAATTGGTCTCAACCCACCTGGAGCAAAGGAGAATAAAGAACACCAAGGACACGAGGTGATTACGAGCCCAAGAGACAGAAAGGGCCATGTGAACCAGAGACTGCATCAGCCCAAGACCAGAAGAACTAGATGGTGCCCAGCCACAACCGATGACTGCCCTGAAAGGGGACACCACAGAGAACCTCTGAGGGAGCAGGAAAGCAGTGGGATGCTAACCTCAAATTCTCATAAAAAGACCAGACTTAATGGTCAGACTGAGACTAGAAGGACCCTGGAGGTCATGGTCCCCAGACCTTCTGTTAGCCTAAGACAGGATTCATTCCCAAAGCCAACTCTTCAGACAGGGATTGGACTGGAGTATGGGATAGAAAATGTTACTGGTCAAGAATGAGCTTCTTGGATCAAGTAGACACATGAGACTATCTGGGCAGTTCCTGTCTGGAGAGGAGATGAGAGGGCAGAGGGGGTCAGAAGCTGGCTGAATGGACATGAAAATAGAGAGTGGAGGGAAGGAGTGTGCCTGTCTCATTAGAGGGAGAGCAACTAGGAGTATATAACCAGCAGCCGTAGCACTTAACCACTACGCCACCAGGGTTTCCAGGGAGTATATAGCAAGGTATATATAAGTTTTTGTACGAGAGACTGACTTGATTTGTAAACTTTCAGTTAAAGCACAATAAAAAATTTTAAAAAACTATAATTTTGGTCCTGAATAAATAATTTGTTAGTCAAAATTCTGCTAATGTTCTAATAAAAAGCACTTTTATTAAGTGGGATATATTTTAAACATTTTTGATAGATTTTTTTGCTTTTAGATCTCAGGCAACAAAATTGATTTTTGGTTTAGAGTATAAAATGAGTAGTATCTTCAACCTAAAGTGATAGTCCCACCCCTGCTTTTTTTTTTTTTTTTTTTCCTTCAGATGCTGTGCCACTTTTCCTGAGGCTTCTCCATTCACCTCATCAAAATGTTTGTGAGCAAGCAGTGTGGGCATTGGGAAATATCATAGGTTTGTATAAAACTTATAATGCTAGCCCAACATCTGTTGTTATCAAATACTAGGTAATTAAAATGACTATTAGTAGTCTAAAAGAAAAACTATTTGCCTTTTTCTGTACTAATTTTTATCAAATTCTACTAGTTTCTGTACTAGTAGTTTTATAAAAATTATGCTGTTTAAGTGTAAACCCATAGTAAACAATGAAAATTTTTGTTGCTTATGATACCATTATATCAACTTCTGATATTTCAATAATCGTGAAGTATGTATATGATTTAGATTCCATCTCCTCTTCCTCCTGACTTAAGCTGAAGTCCATTTTGTTCTTTGACTCTCTGCATCAAAGAAAGAGAGAATTAAAAAAGAGGCAGCAAAACCGTACACCAGTAATTTTCTGCATGACAATTTTGAGAACATCTGAAGTGAAATTTTTATCTCTTGGTGATTTCAGTACATTAAGATATAGCAATGTCACCCCCTATTATCATAAGTTATCAGAGATATATGTAGCCTGTGGCCAGTCTGGTTGTATGTTGAACACTGTAATCGCCATACCTTTTGGATTTTCTCTGATAAATAACTGAGGACAATTCTGTTATTTCAAGGATTTGTATTTATGTAGAGCCTAACTTAACCCAAAATCAAAAACTCAAAGAACTGTCTTCCACTGGAGAATGGAAAAAATCTAGGGTCTGAACTGTATTATGTCATAGCTCAGGTGCTTTTTGTAGGATTCTTAGTAATTTCGTAAAGGAGAAGGATATTCTTGCTTTTGCATGGAAGTAATATTGCTTTCATATAATTCTCTTTATTGCCCTTTACGGGGCCAAAGCAGGGTGCAGGGGATCATTACTCTACCACAATTGCAAGTTTTCAAAAGGGTGGTGTCTTGGGCTGGGTTCTCTAGAGAAGGAAAACCAGTGAAGTGTATGTTGTTGTTGTCGTGTGCCTTTGAGTCGATTCCGACTCATAGCGACCCTATAGGACAGAGTAGAACTAACCCATAGGATTTCCAAGAACAACTAGTGGATTCAAACTGCCAGCCTTTTGATTAGCTGCCTGAGCTCTTGACCACCTCACCACCAGGGCTCCAGTGAAGGGCATGTGTGTGTGTGTGTGTGCGTGCGTGCGTGTGCGTGTGTGTGTGTAGAAAGAAAGAGATTGATCTCAAGAAAACGGTTCATGCGATTGTAGAGGCTAGCAAGTCCCAAGTCCCTGGGCCAAGCATCAGGCTGGAGGCTTCTTCTGACTCATAGAGTTACAGGGGCTGACGAACCCAAGATGGGCAGGTCAGATGGCAGGCCACTGGCTCATGGGCTATGGAGGCTGATGAATCCAAAATCAGCAGGTAAGATGACAGGCTGCTGACTTACAGGCTGCAGGTTGATGAATCCCAGGATCGGCAGGCAATATGGTAGGCTCAAGTCTCAGGAACTGGAGGTCAGATGATGACAAACCAGAAGTAGGATCCAGAGCAAACAAGCAAGCTTTGCCAGAATGTCCATATATATTGGATGCAGGCCACACCCATGAGGAAACTCCCCTTACAGCTGATTGGCTGATACACCAGATCACAACATGGAAGATGACTGTATCATTGCATAACTGCCAAATTACATCATTACATAACTGCCAGACCATTGAGAATTGTGGCCCGGTCAAGTTGGCACACAACCTTAACCATCACAGGAAGGTTCCTCTGTTCTTTGCATAGGACATATTGTTATTAGGAATACCATTTTTTGCATATCCAGGGTCCCCCAAATCAGCCTGGTACAGAGTTCTGTGCTCCTTTGTTTTTATGCAGAATTTTAGATTTAATACTGGTAAAGCTGCGTTTTGATTTTTAATTCCAGTGACATCCTAGAACTGATTAGAATACGTGGATGCAAAAAGAGCATTTTACCTCCAAATACTATAGTGCAAGAAAAGTGTTTCCATTTATGGAATGTAATTCTTCACCATGGCTTCAGAAATTAGAGTGATATGCTTGGTACAGAAATTAATCCTGCACCCCTAGAGTTTCTGCTTCAGTGGATGTGAATGGGTCCCCGGGTGGCACAGTTAAGTGCGATAGTACTAGCCAAAAGGGTGGCAGTTTGAACCCACCCAGAGGTGCCTCAGAAGACAAGCCTGGTGATCTGCCTCTAAAAGATGACAGTGTTGAAAACCCCATGGAGCAGTTCTGCTTTGCACACATCATGTCGTCATGAGTCTGAATCGACTTAACGGCAGCTAACAACTACAGGACTGAATAGTTGATATACTCTTGGTGGTCTGAAATAGGAAGGTCAATATGAACTCTACAGACATTTTCTCTTTAATAGTATTTTTATTACATGAACGTTTGAGAGAGATGATAACAGCAGCAGTTCTCTGCTCTTAAAGCATTTTAAGGGAACCTTGAGCTTACTGAGTTTATATGGCAAGTGAGCAACTTACTAACCTAAAGACATGAGTAATTTCCAAGAAATTTCCGTACCACTTCATGTTGCTTCTCTTGGTTTCAAAACCTGGAAAGTAAACTTGGGTATTACTGCCTAAAATTTTTATGTAGAACGTAACTGTATTATCTGGTTAAAATACAGAAAACAGCATATTGTACCTAGTGCTTCATATTTCCTCAACTGTGTATTGTCAATATATTTTATTGAATTAATAAATCCTCCTTCCTACAGGTGATGGACCCCAGTGTAGAGATTATGTCATAAGCCTTGGAGTTGTGAAACCTTTACTTTCCTTCATAAGTCCATCTATTCCTATAACATTCTTAAGAAATGTTACTTGGGTTATGGTAAACTTATGTCGCCACAAAGACCCACCACCCCCAATGGAAACCATTCAGGAGGTAAACAAGTTTTCTTTTTTTAAAGTGGAGTAGATACAATTATGTGTATTTTTAATCTATATATTTTTATAAAAATGTGTATATATTTTTCTCCTCAGATTCTTCCAGCCCTTTGTGTTTTAATTCATCACACAGACGTAAATGTGAGTAGAAGCTTCCCATCATGTATTGACATGTGTATGTATGTATGTCTAGGTCTACCCCTCCTAAAAAAATAGGGGGAAAATGTTATACTAGACATCATGTCAGTGCACTTTATCAGATTTTTCCATTTCCAGAGCTGTAATCAATTGTTATTTGTTAAAAAAAAAAAAAATAGGTTCCGTCAAATCATCAAACTGACTCATAGCAATCCTGTGTACAACAGAATGAAATACTGTCTGGTTCTGTGCCATCCTCACAGTCATTGCTATGTTTGAGCCCATTGTTGCAGCCACTGTGTCGGTCATCTCAGGTCTTCCTCTTTTTCGCTGACACTTTACCAAGCATGATGTCCTTCTCTAGGGACTGGTCTCTCCTGATAACATTCCAAAGTGTGTGAGACCAAGTCCCGCCATCTGTCGTTGCTTCTAAGGAACACTCTGGCTGTACTTCTCCTAAGACAGATTTGTTCATTCTTCTGGCAGTCCACCGTATGCTCGGCATTCTTCACCAACGCTACCATGCAAAGGCATCAGTTCTTCTTCAGTCTTCCTTACTCATGGTCCAGTTTTTACACACATATGAGGCGATTGAAAATACCATGGTTTGGATCAGGTGCACCTTAGTCCTCAAAGTCACATCTTTGCTTTTTAACCCTTTAAAAAGGTCTTTTTGCAGTAGATTTGCCCAGTGCAATAATACATCATTTGATTTCTTGACTGCTGCTTCCATGGGCGTTGATTGTGGATCCAAGTAAAGTGAAATCCTTGACTTCAGTCATTTCTCCATTTATCACGATGTTGCCTATCGGATGTTTTGTGGATTTTTGTTGTCTTTGTGTTGAGGTGTAGTCCATCCTGAAGGCTGTGGTCTTTGATCTTCGTCAGTAAGTGCGTCAGGTCCTCTTTGCTTTCGGCAGGCAGGGTTGTCTCGTCTGCGTTCACAGGTGGTTAATGAGTCTTCTTCCAGTCCTGATGCGGTGTTGTCCTTCATACAGTCCGGCTTCTCAGTCCTGATGCGGTGTTGTCCTTCGTACAGTCCAGCTTCTCAGTCCTGATGCGGTGTTGTCCTTCGTACAGTCCGGCTTCTCAGTCCTGTGCGGTGTTGTCCTTCGTACAGTCCGGCTTCTCAGTCCTGATGCGGTGTTGTCCTTCGTACAGTCCAGCTTCTCAGTCCTGATGCGGTGTTGTCCTTCGTACAGTCCAGCTTCTCAGTCCTGTATGGTGTTGTCCTTCGTACAGTCCAGCTTCTCAGTCCTGATGCGGTGTTGTCCTTCGTACAGTCCTGATGCGGTGTTGTCCTTCGTACAGTCCAGCTTCTCAGTCCTGATCAGCTTCTCAGTCCTGATGCGGTGTTGTCCTTCGTACAGTCCAGCTTCTCAGTCCTGATGCGGTGTTGTCCTTCGTACAGTCCAGCTTCTCAGTCCTGTGCGGTGTTGTCCTTCGTACAGTCCAGCTTCTCAGTCCTGTTGCGGTGTTGTCCTTCGTAAAGTCCAGCTTCTCAGTCCTGTGCGGTGTTGTCCTTCGTACAGTCCAGCTTCTCAGTCCTGATGCGGTGTTGTCCTTCGTACAGTCCTGATGTGGTGTTGTCCTTCGTACAGTCCAGCTTCTCAGTCCTGATGCGGTGTTGTCCTTCGTACAGTCCAGCTTCTCAGTCCTGATGCGGTGTTGTCCTTCGTACAGTCCGGCTTCTCAGTCCTGATGCGGTGTTGTCCTTCGTACAGTCTGGCTTCTCAGTCCTGATGCGGTGTTGTCCTTCGTACAGTCCGGCTTCTCAGTCCTGATGCGGTGTTGTCCTTCGTACAGTCCGGCTTCTCAGTCCTGATGCGGTGTTGTCCTTCGTACAGTCCAGCTTCTCGTCCTGATGCGGTGTTGTCCTTCGTACAGTCCTGATGCGGTGTTGTCCTTCGTACAGTCCAGCTCCTCAGATTATTTGCTCGGCAGGTAGATCGAGTAAGTGTGGTGAAAGGATGGGGCCCTGATGAGCACTTTGCTGACTGTAAACCATGCCGTACCCCTTCGTTTCAGTGACTGCCTCTTGTTCTACGTAAAGTTTCCTCATGAGCACAGTTAAGTGTTTTGGAATTCCTATTCTTCGAAATATTTTCCATAATTTGTTATGATCCGCACAATCAAGTGCCTTTGCATAGTCAATAAAACATGGGTAAACATCCTTCTGGTATTCTCTGCTTTCAGCCAGAATCCACTGGACATCAGCATTGGAGTCCCTCGTTCCATGTCCTCTTGTGAATCTAGCTTGAATTTCTGTCAGTTTCCTGTTGATGTATTGCTGCAACCATTTTTTAATTATCTTCAGCAAAATTCTACTTGAGTGTGATGTTAATGATAACCTAGTACCTGTTGCTGTCACGTCGATTCTGACTCATAGTGACCCTGTAGGACGGAGTAGAACTGCCCTATGGGGTTTCCAAGGAGCAGCTGGTGGATTTGAACTGCCGACCTTTTGGTTAGCAGCCGAATTCTTAACTACTGTGCCACCAGGGCTCCATGATATTAATGATATTATTTGATAGTTTCTGCATTCTGTTGGATCACCTTTCTTTTGAATGGACACAAATATGCATCTCTTCCAGTTGGGTGGCCAAGTAGCTACCACATTTCTTGATAGAGATGAGTGAGTGCTTCCAGCATTGCGTCTTGTTGAAACATCTCAGTTAGTATTCCGTCAGTTCTGGAGATTTGTTTTTCACCGATGTCTTCAGTGCAGCTTGGATTTCTTTCTTCAATATCATCAGTTTTTGATCGTATGGTATCTCCTGAAATGATTGAATGTCAGCCAGTTCTTTCTGGTACAGTGACTGTGTGTTCCTTCTTTATGTTTGATGCTTCCTGCATTGTTCAGTTTTTTGCCCATAGAATCCTTCAATATTGAGGCTTGAATTTTTCCTTCTGTTACTTCAGCTTGAAAAGTGCCAAACGTGTTCTTCCCTCTTGGTCTTCTAACTCCAGGTCTTTGCATATTGCATTATAATACTTTGTCTTCTCGAGCTGCCCTTTGAACTCTTCTGTTCAGCTCTTTTATTTCATCATTTCTTCTATTCACTTTAGCTACTCCACAATGAAGAACAAGTTTCAGGGTCTCTTCTGAAATCCATTTTGGTCTTTTCTTTCTTTGATGTCTTTTTAATGATCTTTTGCTTAGTTCATATCTGTCATTTTCACACATGCCTTTAATGTCATCCCACAACTCATCCAGTTTGGTCATTAGTGTTCAACTCGTCAAATCTATTCTTAAGATGGTCTCTAAATTCAGGTGAAATGTATTCAAGGTCATACTTTGGCTGTCATGGACTTGTTCTGATTTTCTTCGGCTTTAACTTGAACTTGTATATGAGCAGCTAATAATCTGGTTGGCCCCTAGCCTTGTTCTAACTGATGGTATTGAGCTTCCCCATTGTCTCTTTCCATAGGTGTAATTGATTTGATTCCTGTGTATTCCATCTGCATGTTATACTAGGTGGTTGGTCTTGCAAAATTCTATCAGATGATCTCCAGCAATATTTCCAACTGCTGATCCTTCTTTGTTTCTAGCTTTCTCATTCTATTCACCAGTAATTATCAGTGCATCTTGATTGCATGTTTTCAGTCAATTTCACAGAACAGAAGTTGGTAAAAGTCTTCAATTTCTTCATCTTTGGCGTTAATGGTTGGTGCGTAAATTTGAATAATAATCATATCAGCTAGGGTTCCTTGTAAGCATATGGGTATTATCATTGGCAGAGTCGTACTTCAGGTTAGATCTTGAAATGTTCTCTTTTTTTGACAATGAATATGAAGCCATTCCTCTTCAGCGTTCATTCCCGGCACAGTAGACCATACATACAATTGTCTGATTCAAAATGGCCAGTACCGTTCCATTTCAGTGCACTAATGCCCCTAGGATGGAAACCCTGGTGGCTTGGTGGTTAAGAGCTATGGCTGCTAACCAAAATGTTAGAAGTTCAAATCTATCAGGAGCTCCCTGGAAACCCTATGGGGCAGTTCTGCTCTGCCTTTAGGGTCACTATGAGTCGGAATCAACTTGACTGCTCCGGGTTAACGGAATGCCTAGGGTATCTGTCTTCAAGCATTCCATTTCATTTTTGACGACTTCCAATTTTCCTAGATTCATACTTCGTGCATTCCACATTCTGATTATCAGTGGATGTTTACAGCTGTTTCTTCTCATTTTGTTTTATTTCGGTAGTTTGGTATTTATTTAGTATATCCCCACCCCTCAAAATATAACTAAACCCATTGCCATTGAGTCGATTCTGACTCATAATAACCCTATAGGACAGAGTAGAACTGCCCCACAGAGTTTTCAAGCTGATAATCTTTACGGAAACAGACTGCCACATGTTTTCCCTGTGGAGCAGCTGGTGGGTTTGATCCACTGACCTTTTTAGTTAGCAGCCAAGTGCCTTAACCACTGCACCACCTTTTTAACTATATCACAAAATTTAATTTTAGTGAAGAAATCAAGACTCACTGTTGCTTTAATCAGGGCTGTTATATGTTAGTGTTATGCAAACTCACAGTAAAAGTTTTTGGTATTGCTAATATGTGATCTTTCTCACTAAGGTAGTAATTGTTCATAAGCTTTTTGTGGAAGCTCATTTGGACAGCCTGGCCAACGAGAGCACATACACTTAGAGATATTTTTGGTTTAAAGATAAAAGAGAAATATTTATGCTTATGTCCATATTCATAGGCATTTGTGTGTGATTTTGGTAGTGACTTTGTGTGGAAATGTCTCTTAGTTATCCAAACAACAAGGGGGAGCAATAAGTGCAGAAAAAAAATTAAAACATAATAAATATCCTGTTCATTCATTCTAACACAAATGGCAAAGAAAAAGCAAGTCAGAGAGGATGAATGATATGGAAGACCGCTCTGACTGCTTATGGAAGCGAGACTACCCCCCCCCGGCATGTTAGGGAAGCTAGGGATATAGTGAATTAGGGAAATTACCCAGATAAAATGTATAGCAACTATCAGGAACTTTCCTGGTCCTTTAAAAACAGTTTGGTATAGTGATCAGTGTTTGATGAACTGATTTATTTCTTTAAAATTTCTAGGGTAGGCCTTTTTTGCCAGGACCTCTCTAAAACATATGGAACAAATTTTAAGGTTAGAATTAGATTACATCAAGCAGTGACAAAATGAACATGATCTTTGCTCTAAAGATTTTTTTTAGCTTCAGATTTTCTAGGTTCTTAAAAAAAAAAATGTAAGCAGCTTTTGTTGTTTGCTCTTTTTAGTCAAGTTGAGGCCTGGTGGCACAGTGGTTAAGTGCCTGACTGCTAACCGAAAAGTCAGCCGTTCGAACCCACCAGCTGCTCTGCAGGAGAAAGATGTGGCAGTCATCTTCCGTAGAGATTACAGCCTTGGAAACCCTGTGGGGTGGCTCTGCTCTGTCCTGTGAGGTCGCAGTGCATCGGAATCAACTTGATGACAATGGGCGTGGCTTGGGCATAGCCAAGTTCTTTGATTAAATTATTTTAGTTATTTGCTTTAAAAAAAATTTACAAGAAAGATTAATCTCAAAATTCATAACTCTATCTAAAAACTACACATCTTGGTTGACTTTATTCACAGCTGTGTGTGTTGTCTCCACCTGATTACCCTAATCCAGCTGAACTTTATGACACCATTTTTCTTGCTTTTAATTGATGTGTCTTGAATTTCTCAAGCCATTTTACATTGTGTTTTTTAGTAACACATTTACTAAGTAATGTTTACTGAAAAATAAAATACTAGGTAAATACATAGCAGCAAGTTCTTAGATCTGGCCGTCAAAGTTTAAAAACCACTGCTTCCGTGAACCGTGAGTGAGACGCTGTGGCAGTAATTGATAAATTCACTATGAAATGTAAACTTTCTGATAAAAAATGTGTAGGAGATCTAGTCTGATTCGAATTGTAAACTTTGATCTGAGCATATTAATGACATGCTTAGCATTGGGCCTTTAAAAAAAAAGTACCTGTTTTATGTACAGTCGTGCCCAAGTAACTTCTTGGATTTTTTTGCTTGTGTTAACAAATTTTGGCTCGTGTTGCTGTGCCCGAGGAAAAAAAGTCCTAGTTACATTTGCACATTGAGCTTAGTTGTTTCACATATGGTTGACAGCCGTTTATATATTGTTTCTTATTTTTGATATCTTTGATGTCTGCTTTTTACACTAAAAATAGTTTCTGAAGGAAACTTTTCTCTTTCCAGGAGCTTTTTGGGAATCATAAGCAGAACACTGGGTTTGAGTTTAAAAGGTTTCAAAGTTTTCTGGCCTGTCCTTTGAGGCAGAGTCCATGTTCCAGGCACAATTATTACCCCACTGTCTTTGTTAATGATTATACTATTTATGCAGCCGTCTAGTAGTTTGTTATACTTCTCTTTGACCATCACCTCTACTTAGGACTTACACATACAAAAAAAGATCACAACACAGTGGTGTGCTATACTTCAGAATACAAATGAAATACAAAACAATTAAAAATTATAAGCTGTTGGTATAATTACAGAGGTTTCTTTGTGGGTTATTTTATTATTTTTTTCTTTTTGTAAGTTCTGGCAGCTAGTGTAAGGTGTGTATTTTTAACAAGAAATATATTTTTTTTAATTATAGATGTTACAGGTTGACTTGTGGTTGTTTTTAATGTCTTGATTGTCAGATGTAGGAGACTTTACCACTACTTAGAAAGCTACCTAATAAGGCAAAGCAAACTAGTTGGAGAAGATTATACTACTATAATCCTGTTACTGGTCTATTGGCTGTAGACATACCTGTATGATATTGGTGATACTAGAGAACACCTTGAATATATCCATTTACCTAGCCCAGATGTTAGGCACCACTGTGCATGGTGGGTACATACAGTCTTTCTAACTGTGTACATTTACCACAATAGTTTTGGACCTGTCATCTTTCAGCATGAACATTTGGGAAAGAAAAAAGCTTTTTACCCTTCTCTCATGTGCTATGTAGTGAGTATATCTTAGTGTGAATTAAGATTCGGTACTAACCTGGGATCAGGATCATAATATAAATATTCTGAATGTGGCTAAAAGATACATATGCATGATAAAGACATACATAGATGATGTTTTTAATACCATAGAGAAGGTTAAGATTTCAGTGAATTGAGGTGAGAGAAGAATGGAGGAAAGAAGGTAGTAGAACAATCTTAAATTAGTCTGAATGATTAGGAGTTATTGAAATGAAAATTATTCAAAGGCTATTTGGATTTTCATTCTGTTCATTAGATATTGGTAGATACTGTCTGGGCCCTCTCTTACCTTACCGATGCTGGCAATGAACAGATACAGATGGTAATAGACTCTGGAATAGTTCCTCATTTGGTCCCTCTGCTCAGCCACCAGGAAGTTAAAGTTCAGGTAAGTTTCTTCCTGATAAAAACATAACTTTTATTACCACTAATTGCTTTAAGCATGGCATTCAAAGATGGACAATTTCAATATATATTTTTTAATTGTTTAAAGTATATTCTTAGCGACAACATATCTGTGATGAAAAAAGGGAATTGCTATATCTCCATTGTAAAGATAGAGAAAATGAGGTAACATTACTACAGGGATTGCCCTCCCCCGCCCCGCCCCCCCCCCCCCCATGTGCACGCGCACACACACACACACAAAGGCAGAGTTCATTGTGGAAAAGTGTTTTCTAACACAGACGAGGGCAGTTCGGTGTAGCAACTTGGGTAATATCTGAAACAAGTACTGCTGCTTTTGTTTTTCCTGCTGTTCTTGTTTTCCCTTCTCTTTCACTCTCCTTCTCCAGTGCACCTGGCAGGGTGAGTTAACGCTTAGCTTCACTGGCACTGAGATGAAGGTTTTTTACCTTGTACTGAGATGCGCTTCTCAGGGGCTTCCTAAATTGTGTCCTTTCAGGTATTTAAATTTTTTCTTTTATTCTTTTATAATTTTTTTAATCCTTCCAAGTAACATTTATCCTAAAGAACTTGCATCTAGAAAGAGCCAGAAAGATAGAATGAGGAGTTCTCGCAAATCCAGTAAGCAGTAACCGCAGCGGTAAACCACAGTGGTGATGGGGGTGCGGCAAGATCTCCCTGTCCCCCTGAGGTGACGGTTTAACCTGGTGATGGCTTAGAATCCATAAAGTACAGTAATTGCGTAAGGAACACTGTTAACCTAAGTCACTGGTTCTCTCAACCCTAGCGGGGCATCAAAGTCAAATGTGGAGTTTTTAAAAAAAAAGAAAAACCCTTTTTTATTCCTTTGCTCAGCCCCCAGGTATTATCTCAGTAAACCTAGGGTGTTTCCCAGATTCCTGAGCTTCTGAAATCTCTACGGATGGTGCTGCTGTGCGGCCAGATTGGAGACCTGCTTCCCACTTGAAAGAGGGTGAACTTAGCTGAGTTCAGAAAGAATTGATTAGTAGAACATGTTGTTTATGCTATTTGGGAGTATTTTTTACTTAATTCAAATATTCTTACTAGACGTTTATCATTAGTTTGCGTTTTTTAAGTGTGATGCTTATGTCTTGGCATAGGTTTTTGGTTTGTATTCTGTTTTTGTTTTTTCAGAATGTGTCTTCAGCTTTAATACTGGACTTCACTGAGAAAATAGGGCTTGGGGTTTTTCTTTAGCCGACTCTCAAGGGAAGTTAATGTTTTATATTTCACCTGATAACTAATAGAGATTTTTTTTTTAAAACTTTTCAACTTTCACGCCGGAATTTAGGAAAGTAGAAAGACTAGTGTAATGAACTCTCATGTTTATGTTTGCCCTCAGTCACTCCCCCACAAAGTATTTTGATACTAGTAGTTTCAAAAATCAAAATCCAAACAAAGTCCATGCATTGCATTTGGTTGATATGTCTCTTACGTTTTCCTTCCTGCAATTTAAATTTATTTGTTAAAGAAGCTGGTCACAACAAAAAATTGTTGAAAGAAGTTAAAGAAGACCTAACTAAATGGAAAGACATCCTGTGTTCATGGATTGAAAGACTTAGTATTGTTAAGATGACAGTACTCCCTGTCTTAGTTATCTAGTGCTGTTACAGCAGAAATACCACAAGTATATGGCTTTAGCAAACATATTTATTTTCTAACAGTTCAGGAAACTAAAAATAAAAAAAACCCTTTGCGATCGAGTTGTTTACAACTCATAGCGACTCTATAGGACAGAGTAGGACTGCCCCATAGGGTTTCCAAGGAGCAGCTGGAGAATTTGAACTGGTAACTTTTTAGGTAGTAGCCAAGCTCTTAACTACTGTACTACCAGAGCTCCATTTAGGAGGCCAGAAGTCCAAATTCAGGGTGCTAACTCTAGGGAAGTGCTTTCTCTGTCAGCTCTGGAAGAAGGCTCTTTTCTCTTCTGAGCTTCTGTTCCTGGGCAGTCTGCATGGGGCTTGGCATGTCTCTTCCCTGTTTCTGCTTACTAGCTTGCGTGTAATCTGTTTTATCTCAAAAGAGATTGACTCAAGATACACCCTACACTAACCCTGCCTCATTACAAAGACAACACTTTCGCAAATGAGATAACCACAGGCATAAAGGTTAGGATTCACAACACGTATTTGGGGGCCCACATTTGAATCCGTAACACTTCCCAAATTGATCTACAGAGCCAGTGTAATTCCTATCAAAATCTCGAGTGCCTTTTTTGTAGAAATTTATAAGCTAATCCTAAAATTCATATGGAAATGTCGGGGTCTCAGAATAGCCAAAGCAGTCTCGATAAAGAACAGAGTTAGAAGACTCTCACTACCTGATTTTAAAAATTTACTATATAGCTACATTAAACAAGACTGTGTGGTACTGACATAAAGTTAGACCTATCGATAAATGGAATATAACCAGGAGTCCAGAAATAAACTCATACATTTATGATTAATTGATTTTCAACAATGATGTCAAGACAATTTGATAGGGAAAGAATAGTCTCTTGAACAAATGGTGCTGGGACAACTGAATACTACATGCTAAAGAATGAAGTTGGACCTCTGCCTTCTACCACATATAAAAATTAACTCAAAAATGAATCAAACATCTAAATGTAAGAGCTAAAACTATATAAAACTCATTGAAGAAAACAGGAATAAATCTTTATGACCTTCAGCTAGACGGTGGTTTCTTGGATATGATACCACAAGCACAAATAATAAAGGAAAAAATGGATAAATTGGACTTCATCAGAATGACAAACTTTTGTGCTTGTAAGCGTGCCAACAAGAAAACAAAAAGACAGCCCACAGAATGCACGAAAATATTTGCAGAACATTTATCTGAAAAGGGGCTTATATCTAGAGTATATAAAAATGTTTTCAACTGAACAATAAAAAGACAAATAACCCAATTTAAAAATGAGCAAAGATTTTGAATAAACAGTTCCCCAAAGAAGACATACAAATAGCCAATAAGGTTCTTAATATCATTAGTCATTAACCCCCCGCTATTGAGTTGATTCTAACCCATAGCCACCCTGAAGGACCAAACAGCTGCCACATCTTTCTCCCCGGAGCAGCTTGTGGGTTCAGACCACTGACCTTTTGGTTATCAGCCAGACATTTAACCACTGTACCACAAGGGTTCCTCTCCCTCGTTAGTTATTAGGGAGATGCAAATCAAAACCACAATGAGATACCACTTCACACCTGCTAGGATGGCTAGAATTTTTTTTAAAAAGTCATAACAAGTACGGTGAGGATGTAGAGAAATTGGAATCCTCATGTAATGCTTGTGGGAACGTAAAGGGGTACAGCTGCTTTAGAATACAGTTTGGCAGTCCCTCAAACATGAGAGTTTTCGTACGACCCGGCAGTTCTCCCCCAGGTGTATATCCAAGAGAGATGAAAACACATGTCCACATAAAAACTTGCACGTGCATGTTCATAGCAACAGTATTCATAATAGCCAGAGTGGAACCGACCCAGATTTCCATCACTTGCTGAAAGGATAAACAGTATGTGGTATATCCATACGATGGAATGTTATTCAGCTGTAAAAAGAACGAAGTGTTATTACGTGCTTAAAACTTGGATGAACCTTTAAAGCACTGTGCTAAGTGAAAGAAACCAGACGTGATCGGGCCAAACATTGTACAGTTGGATTTGTGTGAAATGCTTAGGCAGATCCGTAGAGATAGGAAGTAGATTAGTGGTTGCCAGGGGCTTGAAGGTAACAAGGATGGGGCTCCGAAGCCCGGGAGTGATTGCTAATAGGTACCGAATTTCTTTTCGCAATGATGAAACTTTTGGAATTAGATACTTACAATGGTTGCATAACTTTGAATATACTA
Source organism: Loxodonta africana (assembly GCF_030014295.1). Lineage (NCBI taxonomy): Eukaryota > Metazoa > Chordata > Mammalia > Proboscidea > Elephantidae > Loxodonta > Loxodonta africana. The sequence continues at coordinate 77,352,467 of NC_087364.1, read as the reverse complement.
AAAACCCCTGAATTGTACATTTTAAAAGGATGAATTTTGTGTTATGTGAATTACATCTCTCTCTCTCTCTCTCTTTTTTGGTAAACTGGGTCATTTGTTTTGTAGAAGAAAAAATTTAAAAAAGCTCTAAATTGACAGAAAATGACCGAATAGAGCTATAGAAAAATAATTAAATCCATTTGCTAGTGAAATCTCAAGTATCTTCTTGCTATCCTTCAGAGAGACAGTGTTTTTTAACACACACACACCCCCCAAAAAGACCATATACATACATCAATATTAATATAAAGTAATGTGTTTTTCAGCACCCGGAAGTTTTTTTTTTTACCCGCTGACCCAGCTGGTAGTCAGTAGTAAGGTAGAATGCTAACAGAAAACTTTCTCTGAATAAATAGCCAAATGGGTCGTCTTTCTGTCATTAAAAGGGCGGGGGGAGGGGGGGAAGAGGAGTGCAGTTCTGTTTACAAAGTACATGTACGGATTTGTGTGTGTGTGTGTGGTGGGATAAATATAACAAAACGTTTGCTGTTTCAGCCATTTTTACACGTACAATTGACTGGCATTCTTTACAGTCCCTGTGTTAGGTTGTGCAGCCGGCCCAACTGTCCAGTGTTTGAAATATTTTGATGTGCAGCATTAACGTTAAGTTATTTAGAAGAAAAAAGTCAGTATTCAAATTGTTCTAGAAAAATACGAGATTATTCCATCAATCAGCACCCTACTCCTTCCACGACCATTCTTATTTTCTTTATGGCACTAATTGCTGTCTGAAAGTATCCTTCTCATGTGTCTGTCCTGTTTATTAATTGACTTTATTCTGTATGAAGCTCCATCAGGGCTGGAGCTTTTGTCTGTCCTGTTCAGATCAGTTTTCAGATCAGTGCCTGACACAAAGTATTCAGAAAGGCCAAGATGGCTGAGATGGCTGAATGAATGAATGAATTTCGCTTTCCTAAGTTCTCCCTGCTTCCCTTTGTGGTAATAAGGAGCACTTCACATGGAACAACATCTCATTAAATCTTCGCACATTTCAGACTGCTGCGCTTCGAGCTGTAGGCAACATCGTTACTGGAACTGATGAGCAAACACAAGTGGTTTTGAACTGTGATGCTCTTTCACATTTCCCAGCACTTCTGACACATCCCAAAGAGAAAATTAATAAAGTAAGTTTTATTTAATAGATACAGCACTTTCCATTTGTAAAACTGGGATCTGAGAACTATCTGTAATATTGATAGTTAATACGTCATTTCAACTTAAATAGACTGTAAAATATCTCACTATTTATAACGTGGATTAATTAGTATCTGGTTTTTTATAAAACAAGCTAGTTGTAAAGTGCTAATTTGGCTCTTTTGGAAATGATGAAATAGAGATAATTGGGTGTTGAGTGTTGGATGATTGAATTTTTCAGTAAGTGTTTTAAGTAATTATTAGTCTCAGTGTAATATTTTATGTAATTGTGTGCATGAGGGTGTGTGTGTGTGCGTGAGTGTGGAGCTATGGAAAGGGGGCACTGACTGGTGATGCTGATTCCGGAGTGCATCTGAGGCTGTTGTAGAAATACCTGGGTGCTGATTACAACACTGCCAGTGATTATAACCCAAGAAGAGCTCACCTGACTAGCCTAGCACCCTAAAATCTCTAACAGGTTCATTAAACATGGCCCTGTGATCTGATCCAAAAGAGCCTAGTGTACCTTAGCTAATGCTAACATTTTTTGGAGTAAAACTTGATTACTGGTTTGAAACATAGTAAATCACTAAATTTAACATATTATTGAGCTTGGTAAGTTATAATATCCTGCATTAAATGTTGGGTAAACATTTCCACTGAAATGTGGTTTCAGTGTACATTTATTATTTATGAAAGTTACAAAACACTTGGGGCGAAACCACTGTCTTGGTAAACATGGCACAATTACGGTGTGAGGGGCAGCATAAAACGACCATTAAAGTGAATCAGGAAAGCAGGCAAACGTTTGGTTTCGCTTTAGCTCTTGAGGAAATGGTGTAGTATGAATGACTATTACAAGTCAGTATACTGAAACAACCCACTACTTCATTTTTCTTATCTTCCCATCCTCATGGATAATTGAGATTTATATCTGCTTTGGCAGGGACTTTTGATCAGAATAGAATAAAGCACAGTATGGAGGGAATCTTTTGAGACTTGAATTTACAAATTTTTCATCAATTCCTTAGTACTTGTGGAGCCAGCATTCTTTTGAGTCGTAGGCACTGTTTGAGAACCTTGCTTTCAAGAATTCTTTAGAATTCTGTAGTTTATCATAAATTTGTTTAAAGCAAATATAGAAAGGAGGTGGAGGTGTTCAGATTCCTAAAATTTTTATTATGGAATGGATTCTAAAACGAAACTAATTGGACAGTATAGTGAATGTATTTTCTCTTAGCTCAAGTGTGGATTTTATTTTTTTAATGAGGGTATTGAGAGGGTCTTCTTCTACAGGAAGCAGTGTGGTTCCTCTCTAACATCACCGCAGGAAATCAGCAACAGGTTCAGGCAGTAATTGATGCCAGCCTCGTACCAATGATAATACACCTTTTGGATAAGGTAAGTCATCTCGTATGCATCTAAGAATGGGGTAGGGATTTAAACCTAACAAATTAGGTGAATATATATGTTTCTGTTTACTTGATTAGGACCTATAGAGTAGCATGAACACTAAAGTATTAAAATTTGATCCCAGCAGTGTTTTATATACAAGAAAACTGAAGTATTAAAATTTGATCTCAGCGGTGTTTTATATGCAAGAATGCTAAAGTATTAAAATTTGATCCCAGTAGTTTTTATATGCAAGAATTCTAATGTATTAAAATTGATCCCAGCAGTACTTTATTTACAAGAAACATTCATTTTTGGAACCCCCTGGCCATTCTGTATAGTTCTTTTTACCAAAATTGCCATTATCTTGGAATTTATTAGAAAACAGTATTGTTACTACCAATAATAAATGTTTGTTTATAGTTCTAAGCACTTTACATTGAAATTGCATTTAATACAATAACCCTCTGAGGTTAGATACTACTATTATCCTCATTTTACAGATGAAGAAATTATGGTGTAGATAAATTGGCCAAGGTCAAACAGCTAAGTAAGTGTGCTATTAACCATGTGCTATATCATCTCTCATACTCCTATTAACATTTGGGAAACAAGCAATTTATAATGTTGCAGTCACAGCATGAGGGTTTTTTCCTGAAAACCGACCTGTAATAAAAGAGAAAACATGTCTGTATTTCCTCTGTGTTTCCTGTAAATTGGTGATGTAGCTGCTGTCATGTCAGTTCCAACTCACAGCGACTCCCATCCATAACAGGACGAAACACTGCCCCATCCTGCACCATCCTCACAGTCATTGTTATGCTTGAGCCCATTCTTGCAGCCACTGTGTCATTCCATCTTGTTGAGGGTCTTCCTCCTTTTCACTGACCCTCTGCTTTACCAAGCATGATGTCCTTCTTCAGGGACTAAATAGTCCCTCCTGATGACATGTCCAAAGTAAGCAAGACGAAGTACTGTCCTTGCTTTTAAGGAGTATTCTGGTTGTACTTCTTCCAAGACAGAGTTCTTTGTTCTGACAGTCTATGATATATTCAGTATTCTTCATCAACACTCTAATTCAGAAGGGTCAATTCATCTTCAGCCTTCCTTATTTGTTGTTTCCCATGCATGTGAGGCGACTGAAAACACTGTGGCTTGAGTCAGGTGCATCTTAGTCCTTAAAGTGACGTGTTTGCTTTCTAATGCTTAACAGACGTCTTTTGCAGCAGATTGGCCCAGTGCAGTACATGGTTTGATTTTTTGACTGCTGCTTCCATGGGCATTGATTGTGGATTCAAGTAAAATGAAATCCTTGACAACTTTAGTCTTATCTCTGTTTACCATGATGTTGCTTATTGGATGTTGTGAGGATTTTTGTTTTCTTTATGTTGAGTTGTAATCAGTAGGTGCTTCAAGATCTCTTTGCTTTCAGCAAACAAGGCTGTATCATCTGCATAGCACAGGTTTTTAATGAATCTTCCTCCAATCCTGATGCCCTGTTCTTCTTCATATAGTCCAGCTTCTTGGATTATTTGCTCAGCACATAGATTGAATAAGTACAGTGAGAGGATGCAACCCTGAAACACACCTTTCCTGATTTTAAACCATACAGTATCCCCTTGTTCTGTTTGAACAACTGTGTATAGGTTCTGTATGAACATAATTAAGTGTTCTGGATTTCCCATTTTTCACAATGTTATCCATAATTTGATATGATCCATACAGTCAGATGCCTTAAAACACAGGTAAACATCTTTCTGGTATTCTGTTTTCAGCCAAGACCCATCTGACATCGGCAGTGATATCCCTTCCTCCGTATCCTATCCTGCATCCAGCTGATTTCCTGGCAGTTCCCTGCCAATGCATTGCGGCAGCCATTTTTTAATTCTCTTCAGCATCATTTTACTTACATGTGATATTAATAATACTGTTAGATAATTTCCACATTCCATCAAATCACCTTTCTTTGAAATGGGCACGATTATCTGTCTCTTCCAGTGGTTGGCCAGAAAGCTGTCTTCCCGATTTCTTGGCATAGATGAGTGGGTGCTTCCAGCGTTGCATCTGTTTGTTGAAACTTCTCAGTTGATACTCTGTCAGTTCATGGAGTTGTTTTTCACCAGTGCCTTCAGTGCAGCTTGGACTTCTTCCTTCAGTGTCACCAGTTTTGATCATATGCTGCCTCCTGAAATGGTTCAATGTCGACCAATTCTTTTTGGTACAGTGACTCTCTGTATTCCTTCCATCTTCTTTTGATGCTTCCTGCATCATTCAGTTTTTTGCGTATCTTGTTAGGTGCCATCGAGGCAGCTCCGACTCGTAGCAACCCCGTGTACAACATAACAAGACACTGCCGGGTCCTGCGCCATCATCACAATCATTGCTATGCTTCGGTCCATTATTGCTGCCATTGCGTTAGTCCATCTTGTTGAGGGTCTTCCTCTCTTTCACTGCCCATAGAATCCTTCAGTATTGCAACTAAAGGCTTGAATTTTTTTTCTTCAGTTTTTTCAGCTTGAGAACTGCCATGTGTGTTCTTCCCTTTTTGGTTTCTTACTCTGGGTCTTTGTACATTTCATTGTAATACTTTGTCTTCTCAAGCTGTTCTTGGCTGTCTTCTGTTTATCTCTTCATTATTTCTTCCTTTTGCTTTAGCTACTGTCTGTTCAACAAGTTTCAGAGTCTCTTCTAACATCCGCTTTGGTCTTTTTCTGTCTTTTTAATGACCTTTTGCTTTCTTTATGTATGATGTACTTGATGTCACCCAGAACTCAGCTGGTCTTTGGTCATTAGTGTTCAACGCGTCAAACCTAGTATGGATTCAGCTCGGGTGTCCGGGTAGTCAGTCACTAAGTGTGTGGTGCAGACTCTCACCTGCAGTCCTGGATAAGCAGGAGTGATTGGTGTAGGCACAGGTATCTGGCAGCAATAGGCGGTCATGTACTGAGCAAGGCAGGGGGCTGATAGCTGCCCATGTCTGTAAGGAAACTGTGTCCTTGTTCCCTAGAGCACGTAGGTGGATAGATTTTGCAGTTGGCCTATGGGTACCCAGTGCTGTTGGCTGTAAGGACTGGGAGGCACCACTTATTCTTGGACCTGTGTCGCAGGTGGCTAGGTGTCACGGATGGAGCCACCAGTCCTCAGGCCCCTGATATGGGTAGGTGAGGACCCTGCTTAATAGGCAGAGCAGTGTCAACTGTTATGAACCTGCTTCTCCACCATGTAGCTGAAACAGTTGGAAGTTAGACTTCACGTATATACCCTGTTGTACTGTGCTAATGAGGGCCTACACTGTTGAAATGGGCCCACACAGGTCCACGCAGGGGTGAAAGGCATTCAGAGTCCATAGACCCCTTATGCCTGTGCCTAGGAAAGGGAACCGTTTCTGCCCTGAGTTCCCGGCTTAAGGGAGCTGGCAGATTATTTTTTCCCTGTTTGTTAATTTGTTCCCTCTCCAAGGATGGAAGAATGGCTCAGGGAGAGTGCAGGGTCCTTCTTCCAGCCCAGGGGATGCAGCTGGCTGGGACCCAGTGCAGGGCGGGAAGATAGGCGGTAAATGGGAGAGAGGTTTTTCCCGAAGGGGTATTTTTGGATCTCAGTAGGTTAAACGTAGGTACTTATCTTCTGCTGATTGAGGGCTGCTTTGCTCTTGTTCTGGAGGGTTGAGCAGACTCTGCTGCTCCTCCTTTCCCGTTGTGGAAAGCGCATCCCAAAGGCCACTGCTTTGCCTCTCTGCGCTCCCGGCAGTGGAATCGGCCTGCGGGGTGTCGGTTTCTGCCGGGTCAGGTGTGGCAACTCCTCTCTGCTTCTGAACCATTTCTCCCTTCCCCTGCTGCTCAGTCTGATTCCTCAACTTTGCCTTTGATATTCAGGGCTCCTAGCTTGTCATAGATAATCAATCCACTTGGTCTTATGGGTCTTTGTTGTAAGAGGGACCACTGGAAGCAGCTGACTACTCTGCCATCTTGGCCCAGCCCCCTCAAATCTGTTCTTGGAATGGTCTCTAAATTCAGGTGGGTTATACTCAGGGTTGTACTTTGGCTCTCTTGGATGTGTTTTAATTTTCTTCAGCTTCAGCTTGAACTTGGCATATGAGAAACTGATGGTCTGTTCCATAGCTGGCCTTGTTCTGACTAATGATATTGAGCTTCTCCATCATCTCTTTCCATAGATGTAGTCATTTTGAGTCCTGTGTATTCCATCCGATGAGGTCCATGTCTGTAGTTGCCGTTCATATTGTTGAAAAAGGTATTTGCAATGAAGAAGTCGTTGGTCTTACAAAATTCTGTCATGCAATCCCCGGCATCATTTCTGTCACCGAGGCCATGTTTTCCAACTATCGATCCTTCTTTGTTTCCAACTTTCACATTCCAATCACCAGTAATTATCAATTGCCTCTTGATTGCATGTTTGATCAATTTCAGACTGAAGTTGGTAAAAATCTTCAATTTCTTCATCTTTGGCCTTGGTTGGTGTGTAAGTCAGAATAATAGTTATATTAACTGGTCTTCCTTGTAGGTATATGGGTATTATCACCGACAGCAGTTCAACTTCAGGATATATCTTCAAATGTTCTTTTTGACAAGGAATACGTCCCTATTCCTCTTCAATTTGTCATTCCTGGCATAGTAGGAATCAGATGATTGTCTGATTCAGAATGGCCAGTACCAGCCCATTTCAGGTCACTTATGCCTAGGATATCAGTCTTTATGAGTTCCATTTCATTTTTGATGACTTCCAGTTTTTCTAGATTCATACTTTGTACATTCCACATTCTAGTTACTAATGTATGTTTGCAGCTGTCTTTTCTCATTTTAAGTCGTGCCACATTAGCAAACGAAGGTCCCAAAAGCTTTAATCCATCCAAGTCATTAACGTCTACTCCGCTCTGTGAGGCAGCTCTTCCCCACTCATCTTTTGAGCGCCTTCCAACCTGGGGGCTCATTTCCTGTAAACTGCTGGATCAGGTTCTGTTTTTTAGATCAAAATACTTTGTGCACAGCTTTTTTACTTGCAGATGATTCCCATGAGGAGGCACGTACTGTCTGCCTTGCGTCTGGTGCGGTTGGTGAGCGAGTTCAAGTCCTACCAGCCTAATCGAGCTGGTTATGGTAAAAGTGACCGTAAGCCTTTGGTGAGTGAGTTCAGGTCTCACCAGCCTAATTGAGCTGGTTATGGTAAAAGTGTCCGTAAGCCTTTGGTGAGCGAGTTCAGGTCCTACCAGCCTAATGGAGCTGGTTATGGTAAAAGTGTCCGTAAGCCTTTGGTGAGTGAGTTCAGGTCTTACCAGCCTAATTGAACCTGGTTATGGTAAAAGTGTCCGTAAGCCTTTGGTGAGCAAGCTCAGGTCTCACCAGCCTAATCGAGCTGGTTATGGTAAAAGTGTCTGTAAGACTTTCACCTGATGGTTTTTTGCTGCCATTGACAATTATTGTCTGGATCTGTTTTTTCATGAGGAGCTGCAAAGTGGTGACTCTGTAGTTCTGTCGTTCTTTATGTATTACCCAGATTCTTCAATAAAGGCTTTTCTTATTTAGGAAAGGCAGGAGAAATGCTGATCTTTTTATTATTAATCAATTTTTAGAATGACATGGTTTCCTGGCAACCTTGAAATGTTATCAGAGTGAATTTTTTTAGTGTCATTAGGAAAGTTTGGATTCTTACGTATTTGATGAGCTTGAGTCCATTATGGTTGTTACTCTTTTTTGACACTCCTTATCCCTGATCACTGGGTACCTTTTATAGTTTGTGCCTGTGTCTTTTTTGACATTACACCAGTAGTTTTTGAGAGTTTCCTACCTACCATTTGGATATGACATGTCCCAGGCTTATCTTACATATTTTCTGACCCAGGCCTGGAATAAGTTCATGAACATGAGAATTCAGAAGAAATGAATCATGAATGAAACGTAGGAAGTTTTTAAAGATTGTTATTTAGGATAATGAGGTTTTTCTTTTCAATTATTTGATTTTATATCTTTTTTTTTTTTTTTTTGCTAAAAAATGTGAACATATGTGCTTATTTGCCTTATGATGTATTGGTACACACACACATATACATATATAAAACATCAAAACAACAAGACTAACATTGCCACTAGCACGTGACTACTGGATGCAGTTTTAAGATTTCCTTGAGGTTCTTTTTGTCCGTAGAGTATATCCCACCAGTGATGTACTTGAAAATACTGTGTCACTTGAAATAATTCTTTTATGTGTGATTAAGCCACCAACTTGATAAATAGGTTTGTTCCTGATTTTTGTTATTGTTTTCTGGGATTACTTTTTTATTTTATTATGAAAAGTACTAATATGGTTCCCAAGTTAAAATATGTACCTTGTTTTCAAGGTACATACACAGAGGTCTAGACTCCAATTCTGTCCTTCCCCTCCACCCCATCCTCTCCCTTTCTTTACAATTACTCATTTTTATTTTTGTTTATCCTTCCATTGCTTATTTTTAAAATAAAAGTAAATGCATATGTTTATTCCTGTTTCTCCCCTTTCTTACACAGAAAGTAGCATATTATATATTCTTGCATTGCCCTTTTATTTTTCTTTATCCTGGAGTCACTTCCATAGCACTACACAGAGAGCTTCTTCATTCCTTTTATCACAGCTACATGGTACTCTGTTGTATGAATGTACTATAGTTGATTCAGTCAATCCTTTATAGTTGATTCAGTCAATCCTTTGTAGGTTTTTTCCATGTTTTTGCCAGATTATATTTGGGGTTACTGGATGAGAGAATAAACATACGTAAATTTTGCTATAGAATGCCAGTTCTCCTTTTTAAAGGTTGTACCCTTTTTCGCTCCTACCAGCCTCACTGGCAAATATTTGGATTTTATCAATCTGATAAATAAGGAAGGATAGCTCAGTGCAATTTTAATTTGCATTTCTCTTACTTTACTTTTTTTTTTTTTTTGCTTTATTTAACGTCATAAGCATTTTTCCATGTCCCTAGTCTTCTGAATATTTAATTTGTTCTTGTTAGTTGCCGTTGAATCGATTCTGACTGATAGCGACCCCATGTGTGCAGAGTAGAACTGCTCCATGGGGTTTTCTGTGAAGACAGCCCAGGCCTGTCTTCTGAGGTGCCTCTGGGTGGGTTCGAACCATCAACCTTTGGTTAGTAGCCAAGCCACCCAGGTACTAATAGCAGCTTCTTATCTAATTAAGTAGATTTATTATGGTTAGTCAACTGTTGCCCTGTTGTTAAGAGTCATACCTGCTTGCGCTTTTTGGCTCTTATAGTGATGCTATGACCATATGTAGAAAGATATACGATTATGCTTTGCTTTATTTTCTTACAAATCTCAAAGGTGAGATTACTAAATCATATTTTCAAATGATTCTTAAATATATTTTGCCAGTTTGTATTTGAAAGGCAGTGTATTTGAGTAACATTTTATCATAGTCTCCTTAATGCTGGGTATTATTTTAAAATCTTTGTTAGAAGTTAAAAAGGATACTTTAACTTAAAATTCTTTTGGTTATAATGAAATTGTATATTTTTCCATTTTGTTCAACAGTAATATCAAGTGTAACTCTATGGGGCAGTTCCACTCTGTCCTCTAGGGTTGCTATGAGTCAGAATCAACTCGATGGCAGTGGGCTTGGTTTGGTTTTTGTTGTTGTTGTTGCCAGGAAGCTTATAAAAAGAAGTCTCCATTTGTATAGGGTAGATTGGGTATAGTTCAAAGACTTACCTTAAAAATATATATATATAAAAATTACGTGTGCATGTAGAAAGGCTAAAAAGAATCCTGGGGAAATGAGCAGTTGATAGATCATTTCAGAAAACCTTTATTCCAGTAAAATTTGGCATATGTTACAATTTATATCCATTTGTTTTGCTTTTACAGGGGGATTTTGGCACTCAGAAGGAAGCTGCTTGGGCCATAAGTAACTTAACAATTAGTGGAAGGAAAGACCAAGTAAGTTCAGCTTTTTTTATTTCTAAAAATTGATAAAATAACAATATAGTTAATTCTAAGATTTAGACTTAAGTAAATCATAACTTAAAATAATAGCAAGATAACAGGCATTCTGTGATCCCCCCCCGCCAATATGGTAACCTCACCTTGAGTTCCTTTAGTCATATTCCATAGAAGAAAAGTATTCTCTTTCCAACTTCTTGACCTATAAGAATTTTCTAACCCAGGGTAAGGTCAAAGGTCAAGGCTTTTACAGTCAGGGTTGGTTTTTTGCTTGCTTGTTAGTTTTTTTGTTTGCTTTGACAATATTAAGAAGGAACAGGACTTTTTATTTTAATATGGCAGAATGAGACCACCTTACAAATTCTCCTAACAAATGAACTAAAATTTATAAAAAGGCAAGCAAACAAAAATTCACCAGCAGCAAACCAAACAAGGAACTAAACTAGGGTGAAGCGTGTGAGGCATTTAGGACATAACATTTAAAGAAGCACTCGCTCATCCTCTGGGTCATGTGGGTGATAAAACTCACCCATTGTACTAACTGGCAAAGAAAAAATAGTTTTAAGAGGCCCAGATCTGTTTCACAGAGCAGGTAAAAAAGGGTGAATTTGGAGCTCAGAAACAAAGACATTGATAACTGTCAAAAAGGAGCCATGGACCGGTAATGACAGGTAAATCCACTTAAATATGAATGTAGAGCAGAATATAGATGTAATTCGTGAAAGTAAAATTCATGACACTATTATAATGTTCGAAAAATATTATGAAAACAGTGGAATCAGGAAAAGTGGGCGGCATGTGAGAGTGCTAATTACCCTTCCCTATTACAGCAATTATTACAGCAAAGAGCCAGTAGACTCTGTCAAGTTGAGCCATTATAGTTTAAAAAAAAATAAAATGTTCAGCTGCTTAACTGATTTCATAACCTCTTAATCTTAGAGGGGAAAGGATCTTTGAAGGAAGTTTTCCTTCTGGCAAAGAATGTTTAACATGAAGTACAGTGATGCCTTCATTTTTACTTTAGTTTTGCTTTCTAAATTCCAGAAAAATAAACTTACCTGCATTAAAAAGGAGAAGAGGTTTAATTAACTTGTAATCTAGTTTAGTAACATGAGAGATGAGGTCATGTTTCCATTCTCAAATTTTCAAAATCACAGTTACTTCAGTGGAATAATACAGTATACAAACTAAGTTTCCTTATGTGTATTGTTTCATTGTGTTTGTATCCCTCAGGTGGCCTACCTTATCCAACAAAATGTTATCCCACCTTTTTGCAACTTGCTGACTGTAAAGGATGCACAAGTTGTGCAGGTAGTACTTGATGGACTAAGTAACATATTAAAAATGGCTGAAGATGAGGCAGAAACCATAGCCAATCTCATAGAAGAATGTGGAGGTAAGTTTATTACAAGCTAATTTTCTACATTTCAGTGTTGTTGCTGAAACACTTTTATTTTCTGACTAATGCAGCATTTCCGTATTTTTCTTCATTAAGGTACAGATATTCTATATTCTGTATGTGCAGCCCTGCCCAGTTTTTAGCATATTCTTAAAACCAAAAAACCAAACCCGTTGCCGTCAAGTCGATTCAGTCTCATAGGGTTTCCAAGGAGTGCCTGGTGAATTTGAACTGCTGACCTTTTGGTTAGCAGCCGTAGCTCTTAGTCACTACGCCACCAGGGTTCCCAGCACATGCTTAGGTAACTGAATAGCTGCTGTGCATTGAACAGGCACCATGCTAAGGTACAGGAGAGAGAGTGGTAAGCAAGGCATCATCGTTGCCCTCAAGGCCTGTAGTCTGGTCATGGAGATAACCATGAACTGATTCAGTGTGCTAATTATCCTAATAGAAATGTACAACAAAATGGGATACCTAATCCATCCAGGAAGAAGCAGGAAGTGACACCTGAGCGAGATTTTGAGAGATGAATAAGGATTAATGATATAAAAAGGGATGAAAGGTGTTCCAGGCAAAGATAACACCATGAGCAAAGTCCGAGGTGAGAAGCAGCATTCAGCAAATTATGAGTAGTTCAGTGTTGCTGAATCACAAAGTGTGGGATAGAAGCTGCCAAGAGGTGAGGCTGGAGAAGTAGTCACCAGACCCCTACCAAGTCTTGGAAGCTTTGTAGCACTGCAGATACTTTATTCTGTAGGGAATAGTTCCCAAATCTGACAATTACCAGAACCATCTGGGGTATAAAGAACAAGGATTATCTACAACTCAGAATTAACGTAGGGACAGAACATGGGTGTCTCATCCAGTGTGGCTGTCAGAATATAAACACTGTCAACCTGGGTCAACGTTACGGTATTTCTGACACGTTGAGAAGGAAATGAAAGGAGAGAGCCACAAGAGTAGGGGAAGCCGTATCTGATCTTACTTAGTCGGGGAGTCAAGAGGCATGAAAATTGATGTAGGAAGAAATAGGTGTACAGGCAGTCCCCAGGTTATGAACGCGATCCATTCCTGGGTTTTTAAGTCCAACTTGTAGGTAAGTCAGAACAGGTGCATAGGGTTCTTATTTAGCCTGACTTTAGTGCATGAAAAGGCTCAAAGCCTTTCCAGTGATTTAAAAGCTGCACCTGCAGCAAGCGAAGGTGATTGTGATGAAGAATTTTGTGTGACTAGGGATTAGTTGGGGCTGGTCCGTTTGCTTCAAAGCGAAGGCAAATTTATGTAACTCTAAAGGGCAAGTATGAGTTGTCTGTAAGTCGGCTGTTCCTAACCAGGGACTGCCGTCTTTAAATCTACTAAAGTGATGAACAGAAGAACAAAAAAGAGTATCAAGGTAGGATCAGGAGATTAGGAAGTATAAAAAAAATTTTAAACTAGTCTTTTTAAAAATTATTATTGCTGGGTTTTTTTTTTTTTTAATTATGTAAACATACCTTAATTATTAAAATGTCTTTGTATGTTAAAATCAAAATATGGGCTCTTAAGCATTACGTGCCTTACTGGAGGCAGGGCCTAGGAATCTGTTTTATATAAGCTCCCCCAGTGGATTCTGCTGTAGGGTAAGACAGGCAGGCCATTGAAGGATTTTATATGTTGAGGGAATGTGGGTATCAGGGAAATGGGGCCGTTGGAGACAGGAGACAGGGAAGCCTGTTAGGGAAGTCTGTAATGGTCAGGCCACACTAAATGAAGGCAGCCATAATAGAGGTTTAGGGGAGATGACAAGGTTCAAGAAATGGATACACTGACATTTTTGATATTTGACTGTGGCGTATTAGGGAAAATGAAACTTAGGCTTTCTCTCAGATTTCCCAAGCGGTTATTATCACCAAGTAAGGATACAGGAGAGAAAAAGAGTTTACATGAGGAAACAAATAAAACGAGCTGTTTTGGACAGTTTGAGTTTTAGGTACTTGTGAAATGTCCTCATGGAATTACCATACAGGCATTTGAATTGTATGCATCTGACACTAAGAAAAGAAATGTAGTTGTACATGTGCAAGTCTGCAGTTTATACGTAGTAACTAAAATTTTTTATTGGAAGGGTTTTACCAAGAGGGGGCAGAGTATAGAGTGAGAAATGAGCCCAAGACAGTTCCTTCCATTTAAGGATAGGATAGAGGAAGAAGACTCAAGGGGCCATTTCATTTTATTTCAGAGGCCTTAAAAGTAATTATTACTCCTATAAAGCAAAACAAGATAGAGCTTACATGTCAGCAAGTTACGTATGTATATTCTTTTTAATGTTTCTGCCTTTGATTTAATAAACTTATTAACGTTTACAGGGAAGATTTGCTTTTCCTCTGAAATACTGTGGTTGATCTTGATCATTAACAGATGTCTTCAGTGTATTTATTTATTAATCAACTGCACTTTTTAATGTTCCTCCACCCCCAGTATATTCTCACCAGAAAAACTTGGCAGATAATAGAAAGAAGGAAAGAGGAGAAATTACCCATAGTCCTGCAGTGCAAACCACCTCTGTGGTATCTCGCGAGTCTTTTTTTCTGAATGGCTGTAATCAAGTATATAGGGAGAATTTTATAATCTACTTTTTACTTCTAACAAATAAAAGCAGCTGTACGTTGTTATTCTTTATAAACATTTGTTATATTCTATTGAACAAAAAAAAAAAATTTTTTTTTTTTTTTTATTGAACATGTCCCATTGCTTGCTTAAACATTTAATGCAGTTAGACACTAAGGCTAATTTTTTTAAGATAATAAGCTTTATCTTTGTGCATAAAATGATTTTTATTTAAAATTCATCTTTGGAACATATTCCCCAAAATTGGACTATGTGGTCATAAGATTATTGTAACATTTTTGTTGTTACTTTTCAAATGTCACCATTGTTTCACTTCATAAAATATCTTACAGGACTGGAGAAAATTGAACAACTTCAAAATCACGAAAACGAAGACATCTACAAATTGGCCTATGAGATCATTGATCAGTTCTTCTCTTCAGATGATGTACTTAGTAATTTTGTAGTGTTCTTAGTTTTATTTATAAAACATAAGTCTGGATGAAATAATACAGTAAGCTAGGATATACAGTGTGCATTTTTTAAATGAAATTAAAATAGCTATTAACAATAATGTCATTTGCTTCAGAAACTGATAAATACTTCAGTATTTTAAAATCCCTCAGGGCATTACAAAGTACCACAAGCCCTAATAGTAAAAAGATAAGGATTTTTTTGACAGGGGGTGAGTCGAGCTTTATTCTTACTTGATATCTTTATAGTTTTCATATGTTTTATTAATGGCATAGTGTATTTCTAAACAGAACAGTGATATCGGTATATCCTATAATAAATCCTTCATGACAATATTAGTTCAACTACATTTGAATATAGCATCACTGTTATTTTTATTTGGTGACCCAAAACAAATATGAAAATAATAAACAGACAAAATGAAAACAATAAATCATCCTAAAAAGATAAAGTACTATGAAAGTGGTGGGCGTACACACACACATACACAGTCATGGGCCGCATAACGTCCATTCGGGCAAAGTCCGACCACATACACGTCTGTGGTCCGGTACGCACCCTCCGGGGAAGCCCACAGCCCAGCTCGGCAGCAAGCCCACCCCGCTGCCCCCCACCCACGGGAACAGGTGCCCCTGCCACTAGGAGGGGCAGACACCTGATCTGCTTCTGGGTGCCCAAGGTCAGTAGGCATCACCAGGGCCCTGCCAGGACCAGGTGCCAGGTGGCTGAGACCACTTCCTTGCTGCTCTGGCGCACACCCGGAGCCTCCATGACCTTCATGGGGTAGGGATGGCATGCTGGGCAGGACCTGGCCAAGCGCTCACCTGAGGCATCCGCAGCAGTAGCTGCTCAGGCCTTGCACCCCACAACAGCCCCCAGGCCTGTGCGCTTGAGAGCCCCACGCTCGGCAGACCCAGGTGTTGGTACGACATCCACATTACATAACATCCCATTTCACAGGACGTATCATGGGCGTTAAGTGATGCGTGACTGTGTACTCATCGTACCAACAAAAAAGAGAAGGCATAATACAGTCTAAGATAGACTAGAGTATCTTCAGATTGCCAGTATACAGTAGTTTGAATGATAGTATAATTTATTTTTAGTATTTCCTCTTTGGAAAAGTAAATCTAAAATTAAAGGAATTGTCATTTAGAAAATTATAATGGTTCGGTACAGCCACCAGTATATTTCCTAAATGATTTCCTCAGTTTTTCAAAGAATAAGTCTTACATCACAAACTTTTTCACGAAAGAGTGCTGTGTTATTAAACATTTTGTTAGATGTGTGTGGTTGAACATTAGTCTAACAAGGACAGTACTAGGAAATCATAGACTACTTACACATGTCCAGCCCAAGTCCTATTTAGAATAGAATGCCGACTAAATAAACCAGAAATAAAATCCAGAAGAAAAGTCTTTTAAGGATAGCATGTCTCAAAGTTGCATTTCTGGAGGTTCTAATTTGCAAACAGAGTGTGTCAGGATCTCTGATACCTCCGCGTGTAGTCCTGTGTTAGTCACTCTTACGCTGTGGGAAGGATAATTCAGCTGGTATACATGGTTATAGGAACTGCACTGTAGCTTTGTAATTTTGTGGTATTTCAAGAAAGGACCTTAGATATAAAATACATTATTAGAGCTATTATTTAACCACCTGCCTCTAATTGTTATCAAAAGGTTAGCCAGAGATTTCACTTATTCTCCAAAAGTGCTGGCATTAATTTTTTTCAGTATCATCAACTGTGTCCACTTTAAAGGTACGTGGACACTGTCGTGAATACCAGTGAGTGGACCCTCACTTTCTGAGAACTAGGACCGTCTCCAGTTTATTGCTCCTGTTTCATTATTTTGGCAGATAGCCATCTCGTATATCCTCTTAAATTCCCTTTTATTTTGGCTTCTCTTATAAAAAGCCTTTAAAAGTGTCTCAGTTTCCTATAGGCAAGATAGAACAGTGTCGTGACGGGAATACGGCTGTAGTGCCATTTATGGGTGCCCGTCGTTTGACAGTGACTTTCTTCTTGTCTCCCCAGATCGATGAGGACCCTGGCCTCGTTCCAGAGGCCGTACAAGGTGGAACGTTTGGTTTCAATTCATCTGCCAACGTACCAACGGAAGGGTTCCAGTTTTAGACAGATGTTGTGGAAGTTAGGTCCATGCAGCACTGAGATATATATATATACACATATATATAAAAAGGTTTGATCCATCAAGCTTGGCTCATGGGATCTGCTGCTGCATTAAATCGGGAAAGAAAATGTGAAGATTTCATTTGGAATCACAGAAAATGCCCAAATGAGGTCAGGATGGCGAGTGGATGCGAGTGAGAATGAGTGGCAAAATGTAATGAAAACTTTACATGGATGCTTATTTAGGTTGTTAAAAGTAAAAAGGGCTACAGGTCACAGATCTTTAGTGCCTGAGAAGGAACACTGACTTACTCTGTATCAGTCGAGGGGAAAGTGCAGTACTGTCATCTTCAAACCTTGTAAGCATAAAAGAGAATAGGATGCCCGTATGAGTCAAAGGAAAATGAGCCCAGGCCTTGCTCTGAAGCAGTGTGTGAGTGGACAATGTTGGATGAATGTCTGGCTCAGTGATGGAGAGCCAGGTTCATCTTTCACATCTAGGGCTCTTCACTCCTGAAGCAGACTCCTAGAGCTGGAGTGACTGTGTACGAGAGTATGGTTGTAGTGCTGTATGTGAACGCATGCAAGCTTGATTCGCCTTCAGGGGGCTGATAACAAACCTAGTAAATCATCAAAGTGAGATCCTAAGTGTTAAAGTACACTGGACATGAAAACAAAGACCGGTTTAGCAGCAGACATCGGTTTACTCTGCAGCCTGTGTTTTCTATCCCTCCCCTTCCCTTTTCCCACCTCCCGCTCCCACCCACCCACCCCCCCCCCCCCCTTTTTTTAAAGCCTTTATTTACTTTACCTAGTATGGCTTTTTAGTTGCTTCTCAAGTCAGAAAACTTTTCAGGAAGGTTCCCTGTGCATTTGCACCAGATGAGTGTTTGATGCTATGAAAAGCTTTCCATATCATCAAAACGAATTTGTGTAGATTTTTGCATGAAAAAAAATCATAAATTTCCCTCAAAATAGACTGTTGCAGTACACAAGTTGCCATAATAGTATAAAACAGTAAAATGTACTTTAAAAGCCGTCCTTTTCATTTTCAGAGATAACATAAAGATCTTTGCATGAGGTAAATCTACAGCATAGTTCATTTTTAGATTTTGTTGAGTCCTGTAAAGAAGAAGAAGAAAAAAGTTTCAGTTGTGGTAGAATACCGTGCTGTGTTTAAATGTTACTTGTTTTCAAATTTTGTTTTCTATGAAAATGATATGGAAACTTCTAAAATGGAATTTGGTGCATATGTACTGCCGAATAAAGACCGATGAAGAGGTTTGAGTAGATGTACAAATCAAGTAATGGTTTGAACACCTTTAACTATGCCTCATCTGTTCAGTTGTTTTAGAATCTTTTTATCTTAGATGTAGGCAGCCATGAACAATCTATTTTGAGCCACTTTAGGGAGAAAACTTTGTATTTTTAAAACTTGCATAAAAGTTATGCAAGTGGTTTTTATAAATTGGAATAATGCCTCAGTTTTGAGGTTATGCACACTAAATTAAATGTGACATAAATTAATTTGTACAAAAAGAACTCTTTATAAGGTGGCTCATTGTAGGAAATCCTGTGCCTTCCCCTTTGAGCACAAGTGTTGCATGAACAACAGTTTGCTGTAAGAAACACACACGATTAGCCACCATTAGCATCTATATCTACTTTGTGTTTAAAAATCAACTGGTAATTCTGAAACACTGTAGAATGGATAAAAATTATTTTGTGATCATAACTCTTTGTTGAACTAGAGTATTTTTGCAGCATTCCTTGTCATCAGAAACATGGTTAAAGTTTAAAACTAGAAGCAGCAGAAAACTAGCTTGTAAAATTTATCCAAGTAGAATGCAGGCTAGGCTGTCTTGGGGAAATAAACATTAAAACTTAAAGCAATGTTTTAAATGAGGTGTGTGTGTGTGGTGTGTGGGTTTTTTATGTTAATGTAGAGTATAATTCAAGGACTTAAGTTAGCATCTTTCTTAAGCTTTTGACCTAAAACCAGCATAAGAGAAGAAATTTTATAAGTTCTGTAATTTGGATATGGACATAATAATATCCTAACCCACTGAATTTGTTCACTTGACACCATCCATACTTCTTTCTCCCTGTCCAAACCAAGGTTTTGTCCTGCCTTCCCTCTTCCAGCAAAATGGACTGAGAGAGATAAAAGTATTACTGTAACTTCAACAGATGGCTCCAAGTGACTGCATTACAAAGTGTAGTTTTTACAGAAGGCTTAAGTTACCCCAGAAGGTGAACATAACAAAACTTTGTGTGATTCATGTTCTGTTTTTTAATAAAAAATCTGGGCGAAAATGAGCCATTGAGCTTATAATAGGCCAAATTATTTACTGGATTAGGTTTTCTTATATACATAATAGTTACGGTAATCTTAACCTTTCTGAGTACAAGGGCTGCCAAATGATCTAAATATTTTATTTTTACCTGTGGTCTCATGAAATTCATTTCAGTTACCCACAGTTAACTGATTTTAATACAACTCTATTTTCCGATCATCTTAAACTGACTTTTTAGACTATCAGGCCATTTGCAAGTGTATAAGAATACTATATTAGAGGTATGTGACTAGCCCTACTCTAAGACAGTATCTTTAAAGATACTTCTAATTTTCAAAGAGTCCAGTAATTGTGTGACGTGGTGGAAGCAGTACTTTCCACATTGCTCTGGACCAAACCCAGAGCAGTCCTTTAATTTAAGCTATCTAATAATCATTAAAAATACATCTGGAAGATTTTTTTGTCATTTAGTTCAGGCTTACCTCAATGACTGCAGATCATAGGTTGAGGCGTTTTGTATGTTTAAAGGTATAACGGCATTTCCTTATGAGATGACTGCCTTTATTGTAACATTAATGGATTCTCCATTGCCTCAAGTCTCTAAAGAAAAAAGTTATGAGAAATTAAGCTTTGGCTTTAAAGACTAAAGAGGGAGGGGTATATTAGTTTTCTATTGCTGTATTAACAAATTGCCACAAACTTCAGTTACTTAAAACACATTATTTCACAGTTTTCTTTGGCTCAGAGTATGGGTACAGCTTAGCTATGTCCTCTGCTTAGTGTTTCACAAGGCTGCAATCAAGGTGTCAGTCAAAGGTACAGTCTTATCTGAGGTGCGAGGTCCTCTTCTGTCCTCGTGTGGGAGAATTCCTGTAGGACTCATGGCAACTTGCTTCTTCAAAACCAGAAGTAGAACTTTGAGATCAGGGAAGGCCCTAAGCCCTCATGTAAAGGGCTCACCTCATTAGGTCAGATGCACCCAGAATAATCCCCTTTTGATTAACTCAAAGCCAAAATTATTAGGGACCTTAATTGCACCTGCAGAATCCTTTTACCTTTGCCGTATATTACATCTATAACCTAATCGTGAGAATGATGTCTTCCTTCGCAGATCCTGCCCATGCCTAAGGGGTTTGTACAGAGTGTCTACACCAGGGAATCTTGGGAGCCATCTTAGAGCTCTGCCTACCACACGGAGTATCAGTGTTTAGAACTGGAGCATTTTAGAGGTGATGACTTAATGGAGGAAGTTTGTTTTTGGATTAGGGATGCCTGTGAGAATGTTAAATGCTGGACAGCTTCCCCCAAAAGTGTACCTACATGCAGTTCTCTATACAGTTTTAGGGGATCTTCAGGAGCCGGTGAATTTCAGAGTACAAATGAGTGATCTGTCTCAACTCTCCTCTTCAGATGACGGAGTTGCCAAGAGGTGACTTGTCCAAGGTCACACAGCTAGTGAGAGCCTGATAAGACCCTGATCTCAACTTCTAAATCATGCTTGCTTCCAACTATTTTCTGAAACTAAGTTCATTTACATTTGTGAACCTATGCAAAAAAATGTTTATTCAACTTTTCCTATCTAGTATATAACTAATAGGTTACAGGAGCTTTCCTGAGAGTTTTGAAATTATTTGATTTCTCCTTTTTGAGTTTTCAATATTGAATCTTCCATTGTAGATATTAAGCAAGTGAACTATAAAACAGGCCAACATAGCTTTAATTAATAACAATTACAAATTGTTAACTCCTTTAACTGATTAGGATTATTTACCTCAACTATAAAATCCATTGTTAACTATTTTGAAGGCCAGAATACCTGAGTATTCTTGAACCTTTTTTCTTGATTATTTACTCAGATTGGCAGAATTCATTAGATATTAGCCAATAATTTAATATGACTAGGATGGGGAAGTTTGCCCAGATGATTGATCCGATATTACCAAACACTCTGCTAGCAAATTCATGCCTAACAAACTTGACATCTTGACTTTTTAAATGAGAAAATAATTTTTCTCAAAGTTTTAAATGACCATTAATAAAGTATGCTTTTTTCAAAAATATAAGTACAGTAATAAAAATTTTGCTTCGTAGATGCCTTTAAGTCAAATCAAGGTGTGCCTTGATGGTCTTAGTGCGATCAGAATTGATTCAAAGGAATAAAGGAAGATGGGAAAAAAAAAATTGTAAATTCTGTATTCTGGTGTGATGAGAAGCAATTCCAGACCGCAGTGTCACGTTTCCTATTAACCAGCACATCAGTAGTGTACGGGAAAGTAGGTTTTTTTCCCTAAGGGCTTAGAGTTTTGAATATTCTTTCTAAATCTAGGCCCTTTTGTTCAGAATGTCCATGACTTGACAGCTGCTGGTTTGTGCACAAGAGCGGTTAAGTGTGAGGAAAAGTAAATGACTGCTTCTACAGGTGTTCCTGACCTACCTCCCACCAGAGGACTGCACCACCCCCTGGTCGTCCCTGATCTCTGCCGCCCTTTCTGCCTTAAACCCTCTACCAGGCGCTCCTTGGAAACCATATGGAGCAGTTCTACTCTGTCCTACAGGGTTGCTATGAGTCAGAATCGACTCAACAGCTGCAGGTACCCTCCACAAATTTTCTATCTTTTGTAGCTCCAGATATGCTGCCTATTCCAGGTTGCTTAGCTTTTCCAAACTAAGTCTACCAGTCCTATTCTTAGAAATTTTCTGTTAACATTTTCCATTTGTGCTTTTCTTTCTGTCCTCTTACCTGATCTGGATAGCTGATGGACTCTTTGACCATGGTAGTTCTTAACCGTATAACTTTACCTAAGATTTCTCCAGTGTGTTTCTACTCTTAGTTTGAAACAACTGTTACAGACTTCTAACAATCTGCTGGAGTGTACACGCTCCTGTTTAGTCTCAGTCATTAATGGTCATCGTTCAGCCCTGATTTTAGTGATGCCCTCGATCTCCAGTTAGTTACCTGTCTTTGAGGTCGTTCCCTCAGTGTCCTTCCATTCTTCTGATTTTTGAGCCTGTTGGCTACCCTTCCCTCATCGTTTTTATGGGTTACTTTTTTACTCTGGCTACTTTCAGTGATAATTTCCAAATCTTAGACTTGACTTAGAAGAGTATTTTTCTTTAGGGAGGGGGCTCCACATTTTGGGTCGTAGTTCTGAAGGAATCAAGTTAACCTTATTTTCTCCTTTACTGTTTTTCTCTCTTGTTTCTTAGGGGGTGTCACCTGTTGAACTCATTAACATAAAACTTATTCCTTACCTGTTCTTGGTATTTTCTACCTCCAGCCATTTCCCTGTGTACTGGCAGATACACTGGCTCCGTAAACAGGTTATATCCTGCCTCATCCAGTAGCTATCAGGGAGTCAAGTACAAACGGCGGGCCACCTGTGTCGTAGCAGTTCTGCCCTGTCTGTACTGATACACCTCGTCCAGTGGTCTTCAGCATGAGTGGCAGTTCTGGGCATTCTAACTTTTCAATCCTTGGCATATAATTGGTAGAAAAAAAAAAAAACAACTGGTTTTTTACTTTTTTTTTTTTTAAACCAAGTTAGGGTGGTCTGGGACAGCTGTTAGGCTACCTAAATAATAACTTTGTTCCAGTCCAAGTCAGGTAGTGGTCAGAGGTGCTAAAAGGGTACTGAAAGTTTGTCACCCTGTTACCTCTACCCCATATCCTTTGTTTGGCAGTTCTCCCCAGCTACAGGGAGTAAGAAAAGAAGCAGCAGATGGGAAGTGGGTCTTGGTTCCTTCCTGGTTTTCTCAACTCCATTGTCTGTCCTTTGAATTTCCCAGGTATCTGTTGCCTTCAGGAAGTCAGGACTATCTATATCTAGGCTATCTACAGCCCTGGCCATCACCCTTATTTTGCAGTGTGCGTGTTACGTTTGTGATAATTTCCCGTTCTGTAGTGTCTGTTGAGTCATTGCTTTATCATGTCTGCATTTCTCAGTCTCCACTAGATTGTAAGCTCCTTAAGGGCAAGGTCCGCCTACAAGCAAAGCACTGTAAACTCCATGAAGGTGCCATGAGTCCTTTGGGCACTCAATAAAGGCTTGTGGTAATGATGCAGCTTCTCAGATTAACTCATTGTAGCGATTGCCTCTAAACGTCTCCAATTTAGAATTTTTTGATTTGCCTCATTGCATCTGAGGTTTAGAGGGCTTCCCGTAGGTGAGAAGGATGCTTCATCCCTTGGCAGATGAGTGCTCATTTCCTTTTCTTCACTTTGATATTTTACCCAATATCAGATCTGGATATCTGGCACCCCATAGGGTACTGAAGTGGGCTGTCATGTGTTTTCAAATACTGGTTTTACACAGGAAACAGGTAACCCTGGTATCGTCCAATTCTATTGAAGCAGCTGCTTTTTTGAAGCGTATCATTTATTGAAAGAGCTTTCCATCAAAATACATGTTTTTACAAAGAACATCTGAAGCATAAAGGTAAGTGATTGTTGTTTTGCTCAGTCTAGCAGTAGTATGAAGTTACTAGGATGCCTTGGTTATCGATGTCTCGATGTTTGTTGCTTAATCGTTACATATTTTATAAGCTCTACTCTGCCTGAATAGCTATAATTGCTGTTATCAGTAGTTAGAAATAATGAGAAACAAGGACAAAGAACTCCCTCTTCAGTTTTATCTAGTCCCAATACCTAAACAATTGCAGTAATCACTGTGGTGTTCACCCATCTTTGCTCTTGATTGCTGCAGAAACCCTATGCACAAAGTCATATAGTGGCCCCTTTGATTATCTGGCTTCAAATCCTGGCTGTGACCATTGAAGTCCCATGGGAACTTGTAAAGTTATTTAATCTCTACGTGCATCTGTTTCTTTACCTGAAAAATGGAAAACAGAAATACACCCTCCTCAGTGGGTTATTGTATGTGGCTTAAATGAGTTAATTCACGTAGAGCACTTAGAATAATCCTAGCTAGGTCATAAGCACTCATTTATAGCTGCTAATAAAAATATATATATATATATATATATATATATATATATATATATATATATATATATGGGAAGTTCCCTTTAAAGTTCACTGCAAATAGAGGCAGAAGCTTTATTCATTGTATTTGACAAATACTGGAGAGTCCACCTTGGGCTAGACGTTAAACTAAGAGTTAAGGATACAGAACCAACTAAAATGTAGCACTTGCTCTCAATTTAATTTACAGGGAGAGAGAGTCATAAGTGAATAAGAGGCGGTAGGTACAGTGACAGACACACGTGATGCCTCAGGTCAACACGCTGCTTTCTCTGGATCTGCCGGAGCACGTAGGAAAACGTGGAGACTTAGTATCTCTAAAGTCACGATCTCCAACTTCAGGCTTGCTTCAGCTTTTATCAAACTTCTTTTCTCCATCCTGCCCCCTCTTAGTAGATGACCTTTCGTGTCTCAGTGCGGGGAGGTGGCAGCGCCCTCCTCTCACTCCCAGCTTAACCAGAAACCAAACCCGCTGCCGCTGCGTCACTCCCAACTCAGGCAGCCCTGTGTGTTACGGAGGAAAGCCGAGCTCCACCGTGTTTTCCTGACTGCAGATCACCAGGCCTTTCTTCCGCGTTGCCACTGGGTGTGGTGCACAAGCCATTTGCACCACTCAGGGACCTGCTTGCAGCTCAGAAACCCAGGGATATCACTCATCCTCTTGCTGTTCCATTGGAGGAGGTGGCTTTCCTCAGGACTGAGGCAATCCCATTTCCTACTGTCAGGAATCACATTATGAATTAGGGCTTGGCTTTTCTCCCCTGTTATGTTCAGCTGTTCCCCTTCAACGTTATCCTTTCTATTAACACTTAAACATGCTCAAGTTTTTCCCGTCTTCAAAAACAAAACAAAAGCTCAACATCTCCCCTTCTAGTTACCGCCCCATCCTTTCCTGACCGTCACAGCCATACTTCTACGACGTTTGCTTGCTGCCTCCAATTGTTCAAGCTCCACTTACTTCCCAGCCCATTCCCATCTGGCATTTTCTCCCATTGCTCCATAAAGCCCTTGAAAAGTCACCATTGCCCAGGTGTCACTGAAGTGAGTGGTCATTTTTGGCTAAGAAACATTAAACGCGACCATTTCCCTTTTAAAACCCTAGATCTTCACACCACCACACTGTGTTTCTTTCACTTCTCTGACCGCTGCTACTTCTCTTCCCCCCGCCTCCCAGTGTTCTGTCTCCTTTCTAGCTCAGCCTCCCTGGTCATTAAATGTTTTGGAGTTCTCTAAGTCTCAGCCTAAGGTTCTCTTCTCACACCAGGGCCCTTATTCTACACGAAGATACACAGATCACACCTCAGTGATCATCTGTGATGTGTCACTGGTCCCCAGTTTAGTATCAGCTTTCTCTGAAATGCACGTCACAGCCGAACTTGTCCAAGACTAAGCCCCCACACTGAAGCCAGAGTGAGCTTTTTAAAAATCAAATCTGGGTGTGCCACATACAACCTTTGATATGTATCGCTCCTTGGAAACCCCATGGGGCAGTTCTACTCTGTCCTATAGGGTCACTATGAGTCGGAATTGACTCAACGGCACCGGGTTTGGTTTTGGTTTGGTTTATGTATTTCTGTAATCAAACCTGGGTGTGCCATCACCTTGCTCAGAACTCTTCATAACTTCTCGTTGCTATTAGAATAAAAACCAACATATTTTTTCCATTGATTAAATTATTGGGCATTCCAAACAGAAAATTGGAATAAAAGAATTCTCATGTCTGCATCACTCAACTTCAACCACTATCAACATACATTCTGTCTTGTGTCATCTCTGTCCCACCCACCTTCTCTGTCTCCCTTAGTTATTATGAAGCAAATCCTCAACATTTCATTGTGTATCTGTAAAAGTAAATTTTTTAAGCATAATCACAATACCATTATCACGTCTTTTAAAAATTAACAATTCCTTAGTAGCAAGTATTTAATCAGTGCTCAAATGTCCTTGTTTTAAACCACAATCATGAACATGGCCACGGCCTTTCATTTTCTGTTGCCTGCCTACTTCTCTAACCATTTTTCAAGCCAGTCTTCTCTGTGCTATAAATTACACTGGCTTTTCAACTCCTCCTTTCACGCCCGTCACCAGTTGCTGTCGAGTCGATTCTGACTCACGGCAACCCCACGTGTGTCAGAATAGAACTGCTTTATAAGGCTTTCGTGGGCTGATTTTTCACAAGTGGCTTTATAGGTACTAACCCAGGTCCAGGAGAAGTGTGGGGGAAGGTTTTTTGGAGGAGGGTAGGGCCTCTTGACTGGGGACAAGAGAATTCCAGTATAATAAGTGTCAGAAAAGGGAGACACGAAAACCACTTTAAGTCTAAAAGTTCACAGCAAGCAGCGATGGGAAGAGACCAGACCAAGGGACACAGTATGCTTTATTTAGGAGAATGAACTTGTGGGTTTTAAGTGGAAAAGTATCACTGTCAAATATGGACTTTTCAATAAATCACTGTGTTTTAAGGAGACAGGAGTAAAGGCAGAAGACTAATTGGGAAGAATTTAGAGCAACATGGGAAGAGCTAAGAAGGCCCTGAATAGAGCAGTGCATAACAAAAAAGAAGAGGGACTAAAAAAATACTTCAGTTTTAAATCCATCTTTCTTTGCCTACTTTGTGACACTGGAACTGGACCTTGTAAGCTTTTCTCCTTTACCAGCTGGCACAACATTGGGCTTTGTCCAGAGAGAACACTGGAGTGACATCCGAAAACTTCCGTGGCTGGAAGACACTTCTGGGTCCCAGTTCTGCCTTGAGTGCAGCAGTCCAGCGGCCCTCATGGACCAGCTCCTGCTGTGCCTTCAGGCCCTGCCGTCTCAACACGGCAGCTGCTTCAGAGCCGTTCCAACAGCCCACTTCCACAGCAGTGTGGTGTGTATGTGTGTATCATACAGAAGAGATGATGAAAATAAGTTTATAGTAGAAAATTTATACAAGGAATAAACTTTGATAAGCAAGAAATGTAGAGAATTTATGCGAGGAAAACTTTAAAAAGCTACCAGTTCACAGAACCAATTAATGTAATTCACCATTTTAAAGTGCCACTGACAGACACCAACTGTGCAATCCATTAAAAAAAATACTAATAAATTAGACTTCAGCAAAATTATAAACTTTTCCTCCTAGAAAGTCACTGTTAAAAGAATGAAAAGTCACAAACTGGGAGAAAATATTTGCAAAATAAATCTGATAAAGGACATGTCAAAATAGATGAACAACTCTCAAAACTCTGTAACAACCGAGTTTAAAATCAGCAAAAATTTACACAAACACTTCGCCAAAGAGGATGAATGGCAAACACATGAAAAGATGTTCCACATCATTAACCATGAGGGAAATGCAAATAAGGACTGCAGTGCGTCACCACCACGCACCTGTGTTAGTGACCGAAGTCGAGGAAAGTGACAACTGCAAGTGCCAGCGAGGCTGCAGGGCGGCTGGGGTTCTCAGTCACCTCGGAAACCCCGTTCCTGGCCAGCAGCCTGCAGTCTCGCCCGCGGGTACGTGTGTCGGTCATCCATGCTACTGTAAGGGAGAGACAACAAGTGGATGGCTCTGACAAAGAAAAGTTGATGTTCTCAAAGTAGACTAAAAGTCCAAACTCGGCGTCAGCTCCAGGGGAGCTAATCAGTCTCTGCTGGCCTTCTCGCCAGCTTGCCCCTGGACTGTGAGACTCCCCACGCACCAACCCCAAGTCCAAAGTGCGTGCCCTGCTCCCAGCACTGCTTTCTTGGTATGAAGTCCCCCCACCCCGTGCTGGCTTCTTTCTTTTATATCTCAAGATATTGCCTCAGGACACAGTCTAGTCTGGTAGACCTGAGTCCTGCCTCACTAACACAACTGCCGCCCCATCCTCCCTCTTTAACACCCTCGAGGCAGGATTTGCAACATATAGGAAAATCACAATACCAGGAATCATGGCCCACCAAACTGATAACACGTTTTTGGGGGGACATAATCCGTGACAGTATTTATCCAAGTGAAATGAAAACTTCACTCACACACACAAAAAAATGGTGCATGAATGCTTTACACTTGCATTTTTTTCATGATCACCCAAAACTGGAAACAACTCATATTTCCTTCAGCTGGTGAACAGATAACCAAACTGTGGTACATCCAAAAACTGTATTACTGTGTAGCGGTAAAAAGAACCTACTGATACGTGCAACCAGATGGATGAATCTCAAATGCATTACGCTAAGTGGAAAAAGCCTCATTCAAAGGCTTCATAAAAGACAAATATATGAAGAATATTCACACAAATTCTGAGAATAAGGGATAAGTTATCCATAATTAAAATGGTAGAATTAGCTCAATACATTCGATAGAGCCAAATTTTTTTAAATCCAGAAACCCAAACAAACGAATACAGTATATACTAAAGATAGCATCTGAAATCACTGAGATAAGATAACATTATTGAATAAATAATGAAAAACTGAGCAGCCAACCAGAAAGTTGGCTTCATACCTCACAGCTCATACCAGGAAAAAAATCCGAATGAGCAGAAGTTCAAAAAACAAATTCACTGGTACTACGAAAGTACTCATGAAAAACCATAGGAGAACTGTAATTGCAAAGTGGGGAAGATCTTTTTTAGGTATAACAGAAACCATAAACAAGAGATCAGTAAATTTACCCACATAAGAAAAAAAATCTGGGAAAATTTTCAAAAGTAAAATGAAACACAATGCTGAAAGATATTTCCAATCATCCTAGACAAAGGACCAATTTTTCTTAACGTGAAAAGTTCCTTGAAAATAAAATGGTGCCTCCTTAAAAAAGCTAGAAGTAGAAATACCATCAATCCAGCAATCCCACTCCTAGGAATATATCCTAGAGAAATAAGAGCCGTCACACAAATAGACATATGCACACCCGTGTTCACTGAAGCATTATTCACAATAGCAAAAAGATGGAAAGAACCTAAGTACCCATCAACAGATGAATGGATAAACAAATTAGAGTACATACAATGGAATACTACACAAATGATAAAGAACGCTGATGAATCAGCGAAAGGTTACAACATGAATGAATCAGGAGGACATTATGCCGAGTGAAATAATCACAAAAGGACAAATATATGAGGCCACTATTTAAAAAATCAAAAAAAAGGTTTACACACAGGGGAAAAAAAAAAAAAAAAACTTTGGTGGTTACGAGGGAGGGGAAATCACTAAATAGTAGAGAATTGTTAACTTTGGTGAAGAGAAAGACGTGCAAAAAAGGGGAAGTCAGTATAACTTGACCAAGGCAAAGTTATAGAAGCTTCCTAGACACATTCAAACACCTTGAGGGACCGTGTTACTGTAGCTGAGGGCTAGGGGCCACTGTCTCAGAGGACATCTAGGTCAACTGGCATAACATAGGTCATAAAAAGAAATATTCTACAGCCTACCTCAGTGAGCAGCATCTGGGATCCATCAAAGAGAAATCTATTGGTCCCATCTTGTCTGGAGCAAAGGAGAATGAAGAAAACCAAAGACAAGGAAAATATTAGTCCAAAGGACTAATGAACCATGGCTTCCACCAGCCTGAGCCTAGAACAACTAGATGGTGCCCAGCTACCACCACTGACCACTCTGACAGAGATCACAATAGAGGGTCCCGTACAGAGTGGGCAAAAAATGTAGAACAAAATTCACATTCACACACACACACAAAAAAGATCAGACTTACTGGTCAGACAGACTGGAGGAACCCCCGAGACTATGGCCCCCAAACACCCTGCTAACTTGGAACTGAAGCCACTCCTGAAGTCCATCTTTTAGCTGAAGATTAAACAGGTCTATAAAACAATAACACACATGAGGAATATGCTTTTTAGTTCAATCAAGTATAGAAGACCAAATGGGCAAAACCTGCCTAAAAACAAAGACGAGAAGACAGGAAAGGACAGGAAAACTGGACAAATGGACATAAGGAACCCAGGTGGAAAAGGAAAGGGGGAGGGTGCTGATACAATGTGGGTATGGCAACCAACGTCACAAAACAATTTGTGTATAAGTTTTTTACTGAGAAACTAATTCGTGCTGTAAACTTAAAGCACAATAAATTAAAAAAAAAAAGGGTCCTACAAATCGACTTTAAAAGACTCAACAGAAAAATGAATAAGACCTCTAAACAACAGACAGTAAGAAAATACAAATGGTTCTTAAACATGAAAATATACCCAGCTTTCCTCCTAAGTGAAATTCAAATTACAAGAAACCATTCATGGGCAATCAGATTGCTAAAGATTGCAAGACTTGACAGTGTCGCTGGTGTGGGAAAACGTCTGCACACCCTGCTATGCAAGTGCAAATTGGTACAGACTCAGTGGAGGGAAATTCGACAAATCTATCAAAAATACAAACGTATGTATCCTTCCCAACATATGAAATGGCATACATACAAATTTATTCATTGCAGCATTATTTGGAAAATCAAAAGATTGGAAGCAACCATCAATAGTGACCTGGTTAAACAACTCAAGGAACATCCATATAAAGGAATATTTTGTACTTTAAAGACTCTTGTGTATTGACAGAGAAAGATTTTCAGAATATTAAAAGGCTGAAAAGGTAAAATATGTAACTGTGTGCTATCATTTGGGTAAAAAATATATAGGAGCCCTAGTGGCGCAGTGGTTAAGAGCTTGGCTGCTAACCAAAAGGTCGACAGTTTGAACACACCAGCCGATCCTTGGAAACCCTACAGGGCAGTTCTCCTTTGTCCTATAGGGTTGCTATGAGTTGGAATTGACTCAACAGCAACGGGTTTTTTTTTTTTTTTTAATATATATACACATATATGTATTTGTTTGAATATGCTTAAATATCTCTGGAATAATATACACAAACTATTAACACTGGATTCCCTATGGAGAGGCACGGGTTTTCTGGAGGACCAGGGTCGTAGGGAGACGTTATCACATGGTATTTTTTTTTTTAATGATTTTTATTGTGCTTTAAGCGCAAGTTTACAAATCAAGTCACTCTCTCACACAAAAACCCATATACACCTTGCTACACACTCCCAATTACTCTCCCCCTAATGAGACAGCCTGCTCTCTCCCTCCACTCTCTCTTTTCGTGTCCTTTTTGCCAGCTTCTAACCCCCTCCACCCTCTCATCTCCCCTCGAGGCAGGAGATGCCAACATAGTCTCAAGTGTCCACCTGATCCAAGAAGCACACTCCTCACCAGCGTCCCTCTCCAACCCATTGTCCAGTCCAATCCCTGTCTGAAGAGTTGGCTTCAGGAATGGTTCCTGTGCTGGGGCAACAGAAGGTCTGGGGGCCACGACCACCAGGGTCCTTCCAGTCTCAGACCATTAAGTCTGGTCTTATGAGAACTTGGGGTCTGCATCCCACTGCTCTCCTGCTTCCTCAGGGGTTCTCTGTTGTGTTCCCTGTCAGGGCAGTCACTGGTTATCACATGGCATTTTAAAATAATACTGTTTGAATTTTGGACCTCATAAGTAATATAAATAAATATATAGTTTTTACACGAATAAACCAGTTCTAGAAAACCAGTTCTTCTCCACAAAGAATCCAATGTCAATAGTTTCTTGTGTAAGTAGGCCTGATGGCGCAATGGTTACGAGCTCAGCTGCCACCTGAAAGGGCAGTTTGAACACATCCAGCCGCTCCGAGGGAGAAAGACCTGTCAATCTGCTCATGTAAAGACTACAGCCTAGGGGACCCTATGGGGCAGTTCTATTCTGTCACATGGGGTTGCTATGAGTTGAAATCTACTGGAAGGGACCTAACAACAAAAAACTAAATAAAGTTTCACTTTTTTCTGCCACAAGGTGGCAGTGTTAAAGGCTTTATGGAAGAACACATTATTTTTAAATTCATCTCATGACAGGAATTTTTGCATTTGGTCTGTAATTTTCAAGGACTCAGTAGGGGACTGAAAATATATAAAATATATTTTTGTGTAAGGTAGCATAATTTGGGAGGCATATAAATATTTTTCCTTTATTTCTCTAATTTTATAATCATAGTTTTGTTTTTGCTTTAATCAAAGCACTACAGACCCATGGTCAAAATCAAAACCCAAAACTGAGGCATCCAAAGAAGGTAGATGGAATATGCAGAGTTACTATACCAAAAAGAACTGGTTTGATGTTCAGCCGTTACCGGAGATAACATATGATCAAGAACCAATGGTAATGAAGGAAGACGTCCAAGCTGCACTGAAGACACTGGCGAAAAACAAGGCTCCAGGAGATAAGAGAATACCAGTTGAGACGTTCCAATAAAAAGATGCAACTCTGGAAGTGCTCACTCACCTATGCCAAGAAATCTGGAAGACAGCTACCTGGCCAACCTACTGGAAGAGATCCATATTTGTGCCCATTCCAAAGATAGGTGATCCAACAGAATGCGAAAATTATCAATCTCATGAATATTACACATGAGTAAAATTTTGCTGAAGATAATTCAAAAACAGTTGCAGTAGTACATTAACAGGGAAGTGTCAGAAATTCAAGCTAGATTGAGAAGAGGACATGGAACGAGGGGTATCATTGCTGATATGAGATGGATCTTGGCTGAAAGCAGAGAATACCAGAACGATGTTTACCTGTGTTTTACCAAGGCATTCAACTATGTGGATCATAACAAATTATGGATAACATAGTGAAGAATGGGAATTCCAGAACACTTAATTGTGCTCACGAGGAACCTGTACATGGTCATTCAAACAGAACAAGGGAATACAAAGACAGAAAAATTTACCTTCGTGAGGAAGTTACCTGAGGATGAATGTCTGTAAAACAAAAGGAATAAACAAGAAAAAGAGAAAGACATGGGATCCGAGAAGGAATTGATCAACCCCAGTATTAGTGCTGTGCAAGAAGTCCAAATTGGAGCAGAAAGTGGAAGACTCTGGGAGGGATGTGTCAGGAGATAAAAGAAACGCAAGGATTTCATGTAATGAACAATATAATTGAGAGGCTGGATAAATTTAGAGTGATAAATTTAAAGATACAGTAATTCAGAAGAGGACGTGGAATGATGTTAGATGGGTATCGGCTGAAAGCAGAGAATACCAGAAAGATGTTGTGTTTTATTGACTATGCAAAGGCCTTCAAATGTGTAGATCATAACAAATTATGGATAACATTGCCAAGAATGGGAAATCCAAGACACAATTGTTCTCATAGGGGACACTGTCTTATGTACTTTGGACATGTTATCAGGAGGGATCAGCCCCTGGAGAAGAGGGTCAGCAAAAAAGACGAAGACCCTCAACGAGATAGACTGACACACTGGCTGCAACAATGGGCTCAAACACAGCAACAACAACCATGAGGATGGTACAGGACAGGGCAGTGTTTCCTTCTGTTGTACTCGAGGTCTTTGAGTCGGAACCAACTTGACAGAACCTAACAACAACAACATATAATCCTACATTCAAACATAGAATTCTCGGAAACTTGAAGGCGTTATTTCATTGTCTTCTGGCACCTAATATTACTGACTCGACAGCAATGGGTTTATTCTTATGCCAATCTGATTCTCACTCTCATTGCCACGTTGGTGGTCTGTTTCCCTCCCTCCCCCGCTGAATGTTTTAATGCACTGTTTCCATTTGATGTTCTGAAGTTTTGTAATAATGTATCTAGTGTGGATCTTGCTTCAGTTATCCTGTTTGTCTTCAGATCCTGGCAACATTCCGCTATTTCTGTGATAGTTCTTCCCCTCCATTTTCTCTCTTCTCTTTTTCGGGAACTTAGATACTAACCCTTAGATGCTGCTTTTCACCCTTTTGTCTTTTTGGCTCAACACTGTGGGAGAGTTCTTGGACTTCATCTACCAGTCCTTACAGTAATTTTTTTTTTTAACTTTGGTAATCATACTTTTGAATTTTCAGGCGCGTCATGTGCATTCCTGAGTGTTTTTCATTGCATGCTATTCTTCTTTTGTGAGTTAATACTTCTTCTCTCTAAAAACATTAATTAGAAGACTACTGCCTCCTCTGTCCCTTGAATTTTATCTGTTTCTTTTGTGATCAGGTATTTGCTTACTTTGATCCTTGTCTTTCTTGCCACTGGTTTTCCTCATGGGTGCAGTTAGCCTTGGTTTTCCGTTCATCTTTAAGAATGAAGAGCCAAGGTGATAATTTCAGGTAGCTAGTCAGTTTTCTCATTTGCTGGGTTGTGGGTCTTTTTCTCCCAAGAGACCTCTCCTTAAACTGAGAAGACTAACTGAAATTTCTGCACAACTGAGCAGTGCTTGTTGACTGCAGACTTGCTTTAAAATGTGTGGACAGTTTAAGTATGCATGATCATCAGGCTGAAAGCCTCAAAATGTCAAAATAAGGAAGACGAAGACTTCGTTCTCCTTAAGCAGGCTATTTTCTTTAAGTAAGAGCCGGGGTGGATTGTTCAACAGACAAGGTAAGCATGACGTTTACCTTGCTTACCAGATCTGTAGTGAAACTGTTCATTATAGATTAGGAAGTAAGCACAAGTAAACCCGTGCTCACCTTCCTTACTGGGTCATCCACTGTCAGGGACTGTAAATTTGGAAAGAGGTTTTGATTCAGTAGAAAGGTGCTGTGGGGTTTGGAGACAGACATTACCAGCCATTCCTAGAAGCAGAGTCTTTGATGTGGTGCAAAAATGTGAAATTGTTCACTACAGGTGATCTGGTAAGCAAGGTAAGCACTGGATACAGCTAGAAATTGGATATTGCTGCCTCCGCTACAGAACAGATTCTCCATGCTCCCGGCTTCTTTACATTACTGGAGTCTTTGGGTGGGACAAACGATTAATGCACTCGGCTGCTAAGCAGAGAGACTGGAGGTATGGGTTCACCCAGCGACGCCTCAGAAGAAAGGTCTGACAATCTACTTCTGAAAAGTCAGCCACTGAAAATCTTATGGAGCAAGTCCTATTCTGACACACATGGGGTCACCATGAGTTAGAATCAACTGTTTTTTTGTTAGCTTGTTTGTTTTTAACCAAAGGCTGTGTGCATCTAATTCAGTACATATATGCCCACGGACACATGGACATGTCCTTGCTCTAGTGGATTGAGAAAGTGAGTGACTGGCCTTTGAATTTCTATAGGGGAAGGCAAGCATCTGCTTTCCACGAAGACCCATGTGGTAGGAAATTCGCCAGAGACAAAGAGATTCAGAAGCCAACAAATTATTAAAGTCTACTGCCAAAACAAAACCAAACCCGTTGCCATCAAGTCGATTCCTACTCACAGTGACCCTAAAGGAGAGAGGAGAACTGCCCCATAGGGTTTCCAAGGAGCGCCTGGTGGATTCAAACTGCTGACCTCTTGGTTAGCAGCTGTGGATCTTAACCACTGCACCACCAGGGTTTTGAGTCTACTGCACAGGCATGTATATAACTTCTTCCTCAATAATACTCACATAGGTACAAGGTTGTTTTTTTCCTTATTCCTTGATAAGAAGAATCTGTCTACTCTCCGTCTCCCTGAGCACTGTGAAAGGCCCTCTTGCATGGCGCTGTCTTACAGCATTTCTCATATGTGTTCTGTTCTCATCCCATACCAATCCTTATCCACCCCCTGCCCCCGCCCGCCCTGCATCCTTTCTGATCAGGCCTATCCCTGACATCTGTGGGACCTAAGACAAAAGTACAAGTTTTAGTCAATACTACTTATGTGTAAATATTTAAATGTCACAAATTAAGGTAAAATTTTTTTAAATTTTACCTTCCTACCTTGGCCGATATACGTTTATAATGACCTGAAGACTGAGTTCTAATTTACAATTCTTATCCTGTGCCAAATCTAGTGATATAAGAAGAGCCAGCACCTGGCCCTCAGCCCACCTCATTTCTTCACCTTCACCTGTCCATGTATCCCAGCAGAAGAGGCCTGTGCAGGCCCTGCAAGTGGGAGGCTCAGGATGTTCCGTTAGAATTCTGGGGTCCCAGTACACAGAGCAAGATGCAGAAGAAGGGGAGAGGGGTTTAGGCTCTGCATACGCATTTCCTCTGGGGGGGCATTTGCTCTGGTGGTGGGGTGTGGCTGGAGGTGGGTAAGGGTGAGGTCTAGGATGGGGCTGTTTCCGGCCCAGTTCAGACTGTACTTCTTCCTGAAGCCTCTCTCAGCTCCCAAAGCTCACACTGGCCACAACTTTCACACTCCCAGAGCGCTCACTGCTGACGGCATTCATTCGGGCAACTACTCGAACATTGACTGTTTTGTTACTCAGCTGTCCCCTAAGAGTATAGATTTCATGGCTTCCCAGCTAGAAGGGATAGGTGCATGTCTTATATTGTTACCACAATAGATGCTTCATAAGTACTTGATGAATTGAATGGCATCAAAATAATATAACAGTAGACTAAATTTATATGAATAACCTTATTTGATACCTGCAATGTGACCACGTATGCTTTTGCCATACTTGCAGGATTATAGCCTTTGATTTTGCCAAACAAACAAAAGCCACCCTGCAAAAGCAACTGTTAATGGGTGGAAATTAGCACTGTGATAAAAGCTGTTACACAGAGTATAGTTCTAAAATTTATCTATTAATATTAAAAAAAAAACCCACTTGTTTGTCAGTTTGTCATATTGTGGTGGCTACCATGTTGCTGTGATGCTGGAAGCTATGCCACCGGTATTCAGATATCAGCAGCGTCACCCATCGTGGACAAGTTTCAGCTGAGATTCCAGACTAAGGCGACCTCGTAACACCGAGGAAGTAGAGCCAGGAGAATAGCACGTTCTTTGGACCTGGGGTCCCTGCACTGAGAAGCTCCTAATCCAGGGAAGATTGACAACAAGGACCTTCCTCCAGAACTGACAGAGAGAAAAAGCCTTCCCCTGGAGCTGACACTGTGATTTGGACTTCTAGCCTACTAAATTGTGAGAGAATAAACTTCTGTTTGTTGAAGACATCCACTTGTGGTATTTCTGTTACAGCAGCATGAGATAACTAAGACAACTATTATTCAAATTTACTCACCAACTGCTAAGGCCAAAGATGAAGAAATTGAAAAATTTTACCAACTTCTGCAATCTGAAATGGATCAAACATGCAATCAAGATAAATTGACAATTACTGGTGATTGGAATGCAAAAGTTGGAAACGAAGAAGGACTGGTAGTTCGAAAATATGGCTTTGGTGATAGAAACGATGCTGGAGATCACATGATAAAATTTTGCAAGACCAGCAACTTCTTCATTGCAAATACCTTTTTTTTTTTTTTAACAACTTAAACAGTGACTATACACGTGGAACTCACCAGATGGAATACACAGGAATCAAACAGATTACATCTGCGGAAAAAGATGATGGAAGAGCTCAATATCATCAGTCAGAACAAAGCCCGGAGCCAACTGCGAAACAGAGAATCAATTGCTCATATGCAAGTTCAAGTTGAAGCTGAAGAAAATTAGAGCATGTCCACAAGAGCCAAAGCATGACCTTGAGTATATCCCACCTGAATTCAGAGACCATCTCAAGAATAGATTTGATGCATTGAACACTGATGACCAAAGATCAGATGAGTTGTGGAATGACATTAAGGACATCATCCATGAAGAAAGCAAGAGGTCATTAAAATGACAAGATAGAAAGAAAAGACGAAAATGGATGTGAGAAGAACTCTGAAACGTGCTCTGGAACGTCGATTAGCTAAAGTGAATGGAAGAAATGATGAAGTAAAAGAAACGAACAGGAGATTTCAAAGACTGGCTTCAGAAGACAAAGTATTATAACGAGATGTGCAAAGACCTGGATTAGAAAACCAAAAAGGAAGAACATGGTTGGCATTTCTCAGGATGGAAGAACTGAAGAAAAAATTCAAGCCCTGAGTTACAATACTGAAGGATTCGATGGGCAAAATATTGAACGACACAGGAAGTATCAAAAGAAGATGGAAGAAATACACAGAGTCACTGTATTGAGAAGAACTGGTCGATGTTCAACTGTTTCAAGAGGTAGCCTATGATCTAGAACCAAGAGTACTGAAGGAAGAAGTTCAAGCTGCACTGAAGACAATGGCAAAAAGCAAGGCTCCAGGAATTGACAGAATACCAACTGAGATGTTCCCATAAACGGATGCAGCATCAGACGTGCTCCCTCATCTATGCCAAGAAATTGGGAAGACAGCTACCTGGCCAACCCACTGGAAGAGGTCCTTATTTATGCCTATTCGAAAGAAAGTTGATCCAACAGAATGCAGAAATCATCAAAAAAGATCATGAATATCACCTACAAACAAAATTTTGCTGACGATCCTTCAAAAGCAGTTGCAGCAGTACATAGGGTACTACTAGAAGTTCAAGCTGGATTCAGAAAAGGATGTGGTACGAGGGATATCATTGCTGATGTCGGATGGATCATGGCTGAAGGCAGGGAATACCAAAGATATTTACCTGTGTTTTACTGACAATGCAAAGGCATTCAACTGTGTATCATAATAAATTATGGATAACATTGCAAAGAACTGGAATTCCAGAATACTTATTTGTGCTCATGAGGAACCTTTACCTAGATCAAGGGACAGTTGTTTGAAGAGAATAAGGAGACACTGAGTGGTTTAAAGTCAGAAAAGATGTACGTCAGGGTTGTATCCTTTCACCATACTCATTCAATCTGTATGTTGAGAAAATAATCCAAGAAGCTGGACTATATGAAGAAGGGGGCATCAGGACTGGAGAAGGACTCATTAACAACCTTCATTATGCAGATGACACAACCTTGCTTGCTCAACATGAAGAAGACATGACACACTGATGAAGATCGGAGACTACAGGCTTCAGTATGGATTGCACCTCAACAAAGAAAACAATCCTCACAATGGTACCAATAGGCAACATCATGATAAATGGAGAAAACACTAAAGTTGTCAAGCATTGCTTGGATTCACAATCAACACCTGTGGAAGCAGCAGTCAAGAAATAAAACAACACATTGCATTGGACAAGTCTGCTGCAAAAGGCCTCTTCAAAGTATTAAAAAGCAAAGATGTCATCTTGAAGACTAAGGTGTGCCTGACCCAAGCCATGGTATTTTCAACTGCCTCATACACATGGGAAAGCTGGACAATGACTAAGGAAGACCAAAGAATTGGTGCCTTTGAATTGTGTTGTTGGCAAAGAATGTTGAATATACCATGGACTGCCAGAAGAACACACAAATCTGTCTTCGAAGAAGTGTAGCCAGAATGCTCCTTAGAAGCCAGGATGGTGAGACTTCGTCTCACATACTTTGGACATGTTATCAGGAGGGACCAGTCCCTGGAGAAGGACATCATGCTTGGTAAAGTAGAGGGTCAGTAAAAAAGAGGAAGACCATCAATGAGATGGATTGACACAATGGCTGCAACATTGGGCTCAAGCATAACAACAATTATGAGGGTGGCGCAGGACCAGACAGTGTTTTGGTGTTGTACATAAGGTTGCTATAAGTTGGAACCAAGTCAACAGCACCTAACAACAATGACAGCTTTATGTAAAAAATTAAGTAGGCCAATAATACACTTTAGAATTATTTCCTTGAACACAGGACATTCTAGGAAAATAGTTTCAACACAGCACACAATTTATACAATGATCAGTTAAGCAGGTCACAGATATTTCCTGAGCACCTTCTATTTCCTGAATACCGTTCTAGGCCTAGGTCTTAGAGATATTCAGTGGTAAATAAATTAGACAAAATTCTCAGTCTCATGGATCTATATTCAAGCTGACTATTACAAAGGACTACAGATACATTTATCATCAAGCATTACAGTTGTAACTTTAAGTCCAGGCCAAGTTAGGTTGCCTTAGCTACACAGTGGTGCCATAACAATGAATACCACAAATGGGTGGCATAAAAAAAAACAAAACAAAACAAGAATTTATTGTTTATGACCACCCTGACAGGGAAGACAACAGAGTCCCTAATGGAGC
Source organism: Loxodonta africana (assembly GCF_030014295.1). Classification (NCBI taxonomy): domain Eukaryota; kingdom Metazoa; phylum Chordata; class Mammalia; order Proboscidea; family Elephantidae; genus Loxodonta; species Loxodonta africana. Next base: position 77,312,202 of record NC_087364.1, on the reverse strand, counting down.
AGGTGAAAAGTGGGATACAGAACTCAAATTCTAGTAAAAAGACCAGACTTAATGGTCTGACTGAGACTGGAGGAACCCCAGAAGACATGGTCCCAGGACTCTGTTAGCCCAAAACTAAAACCGTTCCCAAAGCCAACTCTTCAGACAAAGATTAGACTGAACTATAAGACAAAACGATACTCATGAAGGGTGTGCTTCTTAGTTGAAGTAGCTACATGAGACTAAATGGGCAGCTCCTGTCTGGGGTGAGATGAGATGGCAGAAAGGGACAGGGGCTGGTTGAATGCACACGGGAAATACAGGGTGGAAAGGAGGAGTGTGCTGTCACATTATACGGAGAGCAATTAACTAGGGTCACATAAAAAAGTGTGTATAGATTTTTATATGAGAAACTAACTTGAACTATAAACTTTCACTTAAAGCACAATAAAAATAAACAAATAAATAAAAATATCGTTCACAGTTTGGAGCTTAGAAGTCCCAATCGGGGCATAGGTTGTAGGGGAGAGTCCCTCCTTGATAGTAGCTGAGCATTCCTTAGCGTTTCTTAGCTTGTAGAAGGATCTTCATGTGGCACCTGTCTTCCTGTGCGTTGTCACACTATCTGTCCTACTCTTTTTATAAGACACCATCAGAAGGGATTAGGTTTAGGATCCACCCTACCGTAGTATGACTCAACTAAAGAAAGCCCCTCTTTCTAAACAGGGTCACATTCACAGGTGTAGAGGTTAGGACTTCAACACATGCAAGGGGTCTGAGGAAGAACTCGACAGGGTCAGCATAGGGTCACCATGCACCCTGGCAGCTGCAGTCCTTCCTGCTGCTCTGAATTTGTCATCTTTTTATCCAGGGGGTAAGATGAAGAGTAGCACCACCTCAGGACCACCTGCTCACCTCTGTGTTCCATCTTCTTCCTGTGGAACTGCAGCTCAAATTTTTCCAATGACTATTTACTCAGTCAAGCCTTGTGTCTTGGGTTTGATTTTGAAAACCCTAATTAAGGCTCCTTATCACTGCTGCTTAACACTGCTTCGAGGCTGTCTAGGCACTACTAAGAACAAAATCAGAGTCTCCGGGCTACTCTAAATGGTGTTTATTGTTCTTGCTTTTCCCTAAGTCCTTCACATGGAAACAGTAAGGAAATAGCAAGGGGGAGATTTAAAAAAAAAACAACAACCAACAGATTCCGACTCAAGGCAACCTTATGTGTTAGACACTAGAGCTGTTCCATAGGGTTTTCTTGATTATAATCTTTACAGATGAGTCCCTGGATGGCACAAACGGTAAAGTGCTCTACTTCCAGTCAAAAGATTGGCAGTTGGAACCCACCCAGAGGCACCTTGGAAGACAGGCCTGGAGATCTGCTTCTGAACGGTCACAGCTTTGAAAACTACGGAGCAGTTCTACTCTGCACACGTGGGGTCGCCATGAGTCAGAACTGATGTGACAGAAACTAGCAGCAACAATAAACACAATCTTTATGGAAGGAAATCACCAGGCCTTTCTTCCATGACACCTGGGTGAGTTCAAACCACCAACCTTCAGGTTAGCAGTCAGCTGCAATCCACCTGCACCATGCAGGAACCTTAGGAGGGGAGGAAGAGGGAGACACAACTTTGTTCAGGCTCTTGGAGATCATCGCCTCTCAGGCTGCCCCACACCAACGTGGGAGCAGCTCTATCAATTTAATGATGGAGCATGGCTGGGCAAAGGGGGCCCTCATGTTTAGATGGCCTGATCTACCTACAGCTCCATGCTATGTAGACACCAAGCTGAGAGCAGCATGTCCACCCTGAGGCCCAGTGAGGCAGAGACTGGGGTGCAGACCAAGGCTAAAAACCTGGGGAAGAGGGTAAGGCAGAGACTCGGAGGTCCACAGGCAGCAGGAGCCAGGAGAAAGGCAGGTATCCAGGTGAGCACAGGGAGCACTGCCTGAGCAGAGAGAGCCCGAATCTCTGCTCACACCAGACTCAGACTTCAACCTCATGACAGCAGTGCAGAGAGAAACTAAGTGGACAAAGGTTTTCCACATCCTCCAGAGACAAAGACAAAAGCAAAGACGAGACAAAACCTGCATGTGGTTCCCCGGGCCTTGCCTTCCTCCCAACCAAATGCACAAAGTCACAAAGGAACTCTCAGTTCCCATCATGCAGACCCATCTTAGGGAGGGAAGGACCTTAGCAACTGTTTCCACGAGAGGCTGAACAGTGCCCAAAGAGATGTTTAAATTAGTAAGATTAAGCTTTAAATTGGATTGGCATTTAGTTAAAAAAAAAAAACAAAAACTTTTTGTACAAATAATGTATATTGGGAAGACCACCAAATGGACTAGATGAACTAGAGATTAAAATAAAGACAGTACTTTTTCTCTGCATGCCCAAGTTGTAGGACATGTTAATATTTTAACCCTGCTGCACGGAAAGGTCTCCTCTGTGGCCCTTCCTCTCTGGACCACCCAAACACTGCTGGCCAAGCCTGACCTGTGGTAAGCTCACAGGGGAGATAAATGATTTTAGGTGATTTTTTTTTCTCAGACGGATGTCTTGCAAGACTATTATCTTGTTTCAGAATTTTATTTTTTAATGTCAGAAGCTGATATTACCAGTAATGTTTCTAATTTCCTTTCCAAGTAGATGGCAGTGGGGCCAACTATAAATGTCATGTGTTCAGAAAGCCAAGATATTATTGCACATTAGTAATTTTCAAAGATAATGTCGAGTTCAGATGTGTTCTTGCTACACAAACTTCTTTTAAAATAACTTTGACATTCAACAATCCTTTCTTGTAAACAATATTCCAATGCACTCTTGAACTGAAAGGTCCTTAACAGTGACTGAGTCTCTTAGGTTCGTTTCCAGTGAAGATAGACATTTTCTCCCTGAGTTGGGTCATTTATTAGCACCATTTTCGTTGAGTCACTAGCCAATATAAAATGTAGCATTAATGTCACCTGTTTTCTGTGATGACTGAAGCTTTCGTTTGGTGACTATGGTCTGGGAAGACCAGTATAATCTTGAAAGTGGTTTATTGAAGAGCTTGCCTTGTGTTGTCTACCTCTCCATCCTTCACCTAAACCTAATTTCATAGTCAGCCTTGAAACTGTGTATGTTTTTCTAGATCCAAATGAACCCAGTGGAGGATGGAGGGAAAGGGGAGGGACACAGGACGAGAACAGGCACAGGGACTCTAGAGCCCTGCCCCCTCACAGTCATGCTGAGTCTGTGGGGGGGAAATGTGAGGTTTGCTGCTTTCCTCAATTTGGAATTTTTATAAAGTATTAATTCAAAGATACTGCTTATATTTACTTTCCTGTTACGGCTGATGCCGAAATTTGTAGCAATTGTTACAAATTTAAACCTTCGTTTATTTGCAAAAGTGAAGGATTACATGGTTTTGCAGAAATGACATGATCCAAAGTGCCTTGGGGAGCTCATGCCTCTGAAGCTGGAAGGGAGTTTAGAGATAAGACCCTTTCATTTTATGAGTGAGAAGACTGAGGCCCACAGACAAGTATCCAGAGCCATCTAACAGGTCAGTGGCAGAGCAGAGATGCAAGTTCTCACCCCTAGTTTACACTGGCTCATTCCCTCATTCTTCAAGAGACGTTTGGGTTTTCACTACGTTGCCAGACACAGTTCTGAGCATGGCTTCTCTCTCAGTGAATGTACTTACACGTTACATGTTACAAGTGCTGAGACTCAGCCTTGGGGTAGGTACAGGCTGCTATGGGAGGTGCAAGGAAGCTTTCTGAAAAGAAATCTGAGGCCTGAAGTACCAGGAGGATTCAGCAGATCTGGGGAAAACTGGCCTGGAGGCAAAAGCTCACAGGCCCCTCTAGGTAATAAAGACTAGTCGTTTGGGTGTGGCTGGAACAGTGGAAAGGGGTGTGAGGAAGCAAAAGATGAGAGGCTAGGGAAGGGGGCAGGGTCAGATGTCCAAGAGGTGTGTAAGCTAGCATGTAGCCACAGAAGGCCTCTGAGCAGTACCGTGATCTAGTGAGGTGGTGCTTTACTTATAAAGACCATTCCGGAAGCAGTGTGGCGGGGGGGTGGGGTGGGGTGGGGTGGGATTAGCTTCCCAGTGTGGCACTTGTGGCTTTGAAGTGAGCCAAGACAATGAACCCCTTAGCCTCAGGGGCAGGAAGCCTCCAGCAGCCTCAAGTGGTTATCTACCCCGCTATAAAAGTTGTCAGTTTTCTGGGTACGCTATGATGGGCAACAAATTCAGAAGCACGTCCTAGGAGGAAAGCCGATTCTCCGTGGGGAGACTTGTTGGATGCCAAATCCAAGTGGGAATCACGTTGGCCTGCACCAAGAGGTCGGGACCTGGATCTGGACTTTGAAATTTTAGGAGAAGTAGGAGTAAAAGAGACCCCTAGCCTTGGGCAGGAGTCCCTGGGTGGTGCAAATGGCTGACACGCTCAGCTGCTAGCCAAAAGGTTGGAGGTTCATGTCCACCCAGAGGCACCTGGGAAGAACAGCCTGGCAATCTACTTCCGAAAAACCAGCCACTGAAAGCCCCATGGGGCACAGTTCTCCTCTGACACACACAGGCCACCAAGGGCACCTAGGTGGATGATGGTGCCATCACTGGCATGAGGAACGTAGAAGAAGTGGTTTGTGGAGAAGGATGACAAGTTAGGACGTGTTCATGGTAAGGGCCCTGCAAGACAGCCAGGGTGAGACGTTCAGTCAGCAGTTAAATCAACTCATGGGGATCCTCAGCATATCCATGGTAACTGAAGCTAGGACAGTGGATATGGTTGGCTAAGAGGAACGTGTAGAGTAAAAGGGAAATGGGGCTAAGAGAGAACTTAGAGAAGCAGCAACGTGAAGCTTGGGCACAGAAAACGAGTTCCAAAAGAGAAGATGTGGCCAGAGAAGAGGGAGGAAGATCAGTGGCTGTGGTGTCCTAAAAGGCAAAAATGAAAGCCTTTCTAGAAGATAAAAGTGGTTAACAGTGCCAGATGCTGCAGAGGCTTCTTGTGTGGGGCTGTAAGTAACCCCAGCCCCTGGCAATAGTTTGTACTAATTAACATGCATGGGTGGTGGTAACTTGTTTTGGTTGTTACCTGGGTGTCTGAAAGAAATGGAGGAAAATGAAGGAAATGGAGACTCTGAACTGGAATGATGAGGGACCTTGTGAGATTTTGGAGCCTGGGGGACACAGAGTTGGAGGAAGGGGCCTCACTTCTCAGCAGTCCACAAAGCCACCGTCTGGCTGGGCCCACAGAGCAGTTGCAGGGCAGCATCAGGCCAGCCTCTATTGGCTTGTGGAGTCTGTGGACTCTATTTAGGATCTTGGCGAGAAGAGTGAGAGTGCAGGGAGCTGCCCTCTGGGGCTACAGCATGGGAAATTTGGGGGGCTGAGAGTCTGCTGGCACAAAATAGTTTTCATCTATTTTGGTCAGGTGCTGGGTGTTGGAGAATGAGCAGCATCCCCTGGGGAGAGCTGTAGGAGACAGGGTTCCCCAGGGCAAAGCCAGCTTCCAGGAAGTGGAGGGAAGTTTTATTGAAAAGGTGGAGGGTAGGGGGAGTTTGTTTTCCTGGAAATAGAAGTCCCAGAGGTCACAGTGAAAAGGAAAGTTCAGGAAGGAATGAGATGGTACAAGTCTAGGCTGGGAAAAGACAGACCAGAGGAACGTGGGTTTGAGAGTGCAAAACAGGAGTGCTGATCAGAAGGGTTATCTTCTGGGCAGTGACCAAAGATAATTAGGAATTACAGATGGATGGAACAGCGAGATGGGGAGCTGGGGGTGGGAAGGTAAATTCAACTGTGCTTCCAAATTTGAGGCCTCTTTCTGTTGTTGGAGAAGAGCAGTCCCTGGTGGATGGGGTATCTCCCACTTCCTGGAGAATTTATTCATGACCTGGCCTGTGACCTCTGGGGTGGGGGTAGGGGTTGCTGCCATGCCTCTTCCCCTCCAGTATCTCCTCTGCTCCTCCAAAGTAACTCAAAGCCTTTAAGTTAATTACCCCTTGGTGGCATGGGAATGCCTTTGTATTAACTTCCCTCCCTTTCTTCTTGGTGTTTGGAATGTGACTGTTAATTCCATGCTTGTCTTAGCCTCACATGCTCTTAAAACTGTGGCCCTACCTGTCCCATTTGAACTCCCTGCCTATCAGGCACCCCCAGGCTGGACTAACCCAGAAGACTGTAGAGTGGCTGGGCAACTCGGCAGATGATGAGACAGCCTCTAACAGCTTTGCATTCAAAATCCTATTTTCTTTGCTTGGCTTCCTCCCCCACAGTGTTGCATTAAGAATCCTGTTTCCTTTGTTGGGCTTCCTGCCTGCCAGCTTTGCATTCAAATTCTGCTTTTGCTTGGAAGTTCTATGTAAACCCCATTGCACCTAGGTAGTATGATTAAGAATGTTGCTGACTTAACTTGTATGAACTCTCTACTTGTAAATGCCTTAAAAGTAACTTTCTTCTCACCCTCAGGGACCAGTCTTGGCGGCAGCAGCCCCAACTGACTCCTTTTCCTTGTACAACGAAATAAAGGTGCCTTTCCTGTTCTCCCACCTCCATCTATTGGTTTATTGGCCAGTATGAGTCATGCCGAGCAAGAACTTGGGGTTTCCACGCAGTAACATTTCAGTCAAGAGGATGGCCAAGCCCCTTCTACCTCTGTGTGCCATGGTTAGGAAGGGAAGGTGTCTGATCAGAGAAGTAGAGCAAGCAAGAAGCAAATGTATTATTGTAATGGATGAGTGAGAGAGGGATGTATTCTCTTAAGTAGCTGGTGCAGGAGTTCTTTTTGGGAGAGTCCCTTCTTTGTAGTCACTTCGGAGGCAGATGTGGGATAGAGGTTGAGACCTGGGTGAGTTTTCACAGATATGGGAAAAAGCTGCGTTGAAATAATCCTCATTAACTTCTCAAAACCCTGGAAGGCCTGTTAAACACCAACTGCTGGCCCCATCCCCTCGGTTTCCGATTCAGTAGATTGGGAGAGGATTCAATAATTTGCATTTCCAATAAACTCTCAGGTGGTTCTGATGTTGCTGGTTCAGAGACCACATTTTGAGAACCACCAAGACTCCCTGGATAACTGAGGGTAAAGAATTTGGGGTTGGGGAGAAGAGGAAGGCAAGGAAGATGATGGGATGCTGGGTATCCTGTGATGCAACCCTTCAGTCTTTGGTAAAGACTTTTCAAATATGACATCTTGGTGTGAAGAGATTTCTTATGGGAACTGGATATGGGGTTGAGCTCTGCATTCTGGGATGACATGGGGTGAAATACAAGCATCCCTCATGGGGACAAAGGTACCTAAAACTAAAGCTGTTGACATTTTCAGAAATCTTAGGGAGGAAACTGAGAATTTCCCCATGTTGTGGAAATTGAGAGACTGCACTTTAAAATTCAAGGATCAGGAGTGGAATGAGTTTGTGTACCTCAGCTGACAGCAACATTGCACGCCATCTAGGAAGAAGTACTTACTGGGGAGAAAGAAAGATTCTGGGAGAAGATACCATTATACAGTCCAGTACCTATGTATATAGTAGGGTCGTTCCTGAGGAAGAGCTGATAAAGCCTAATGTTTGAATTCCGTCAAGTCTTAGCAAACACACAGAGAACAAACCAGGGGGACTTCTCAACTTATGAACAGGAAAGCATTCAAAGGCTTTTAATAAGCCCAAGTGTTCATTAAGTTCAAGGTAACACTAAAAACACTAGTGTACAATTATCCACTAACTTTATTCATCGGTGACTGGGAGAGTCAATGAGGATTACTCCAGTGCAGCTTTTTCCCGTATCTGTGAAAACTCGCAAGTAAAGGCAATTTCCATACACACCAAACTAGTAACAGTGGTTACCTCTAAGGGGTGGAGCAAAAGGTTAAATCTCTCAGCAGCTAACCAAAAGGTTGGAGGTTGGAGTCACCCAGAGGCTCTTCCAAAGAAAGGCCTGGCCGTCTAATTCTGAAAAATCAGCCATTGAAAAACCTACGGAGCACAGTTCTACTGTGACACACCTGGGGTTGCCATGCGTGGGAGCAGACTCAATAGCAACTTTTTTTACTTCTAGGGTGAGATTATTACACTATCTACTTTTCTACACTGATGATATTTTTAAACAGTGAGCTCTCAATACTTTTTTTTTATGTTGTTGAGAATATACAGAACATACACCAGTTCAACAGTTTCTACATGTACAATTCAGTGGCACTGATTACATTCTTCCAGTTGTACAACCATTCGCACCCTCTTTTTCTGAGTTGTTCTTCCCCCATTAACATTAACTCAATGCCTCCTAAAAAGCAATGAGCTCTCGTTACTTTTGAAATCAGAAAATATTTTTAGAGAGCAGATTTTATTTCGCACTGCAGTCTTCAACTGTGTCATGAACTTCGAGATTTATTTTTTCACTTGATAATGGAAAATAAAAAAGTATTATCCTAAAGATGGGAAATAGTTTAACTTTGCTGTGCTGATACTTCACAGATATAGATGATCACACTGCCAAGTGTGTGTTTGTAAGTGAACTGAACTAACCTGTCTTGTAACAAGTTTAACAAGCTTCCAACAGAAACTTGTGATGAATACAGCCATGTGGCAGTCAGACAGCTTTTCTTGACAGTGGTTTCACTCCGTAGCCCATATATGGACACCAGCTCATTGGTACACAGGTCAGGAGTGACTGCTAACAAAGACCAGGAAGTTTTAGTAACATTCAAAACAATACAGTTGGATCTAACTGCAGACAGTTGTTGTTGTTAGGTGCCATTGAGTCGGTTCCGACTCATAGTGACCCTATATACGAAACACTGCCTGGCCCAGCGCCATCCTTACAATTGTTATGCTTGAGCCCATCGTTGCAGCCACTGTGGCAATCTATCTTGTTGAGGGTCTTCCTCTTTTCCACTGACCCTGTACTTTACCAAGCATGATGTCATTCTCCAGAGACTGATCCCTCCTGACAACATGTCCAAAGTACGAGAGGCGCAGTCTTGCCACCCTTACTCCCAAGGAGCATTCTGGTTGTAGTTCTTCCAAGACAAATTTGTTCGTTCTTTTGGCATTCCACAGTATATTCAATATTCTTTGCCACCACCACAATTCAAAGGCATCAACTCCTCCTTGGTCTTCCTTATTATTCTCATTGTCCAGCTTTCACATGCATGTGATGCAACTGAAAATACCATGGGTTGGGTCAGGCACACCTTAGCCTTCAAGATGACATCTTTGCTTTTCAAAACCCTAAAGAGGTCCTTTACAGCAGATTTGCCCAATGCAATACATCTTTTGATTTCTTGACTGCTGCTTCCATAGGTGTTGGGTGTGGATCCAAGTAAAATGAAATCCTTGACAACTCCAATCTCTTCTCCATTTATGATGATGTGGCTTATTGGTCCAGTTGTTAGGATTGTTTTCATTATGTTGAGGTGTAATCCATACTGAAGGCTGTGATCTTTGATCTTCATCAGTAAGTGCTTCAAGTCTTCTTCACTTTCAGCAAGCAAGGTTGTGTCATCTGCATAACTCAGGTTCTTAAAGAGTCCTCCTCCAATCCTGATGCCCTGTTGTTCTCACCATCCTTGCTTCTAAGGAGCATTCTGGCTGTACTTCTTCCAAGACAGATTTATTCATTCTTTTGGCAGTCCATGGTATATTCAATATTCTTTACCAACACCATAATTCAAAGGCGTCACTTCTTGTTTAGTCTTCCTTATTCACTGTCCAGTTTTCACATGCATATGAGGCAACTGAAATACCATGGCTTGGGTGAGGCGCACCTTAGTCATCAAAATGACATCTGTGTTTTTCAACACTTTAAACGAGGTCTTTTGCAGCAGATTTGCCCAGCGCAACACGTCATTTGATTTCCTGACCGCTGATCCCATGGACATAGATTGTGGACCCAAGTAAAATGAAATCCTTGACAACTTCAATCTTTTCTCTGTTTTTCATGAAGTCACTTACTGGTCCAGTTTTGAGGATGTTTGTTTTCTTTATATTGAGCTGCAACTCCATACTGAAGGCTGTAGTCTTTGATCTTCATCAGTAAGTGCTTCAAGTCCTCATCACTTTCTGCAAGCAAGATTGTGTTACCTGCATATCTCAGGTTGTTAATAAATCTTCCTCCAATCCTGATGCCCTGTTCTTCATATAGTCCACCTTGTCGGATTATTCGCTCAGCATACAGATTGAGTAAATATAGTGAAACGATACAATGCTGATGCACATCTTTCCTGATTTTAAACCACACAGATCCCCTTGTTCTGTTTGAACGACTACCTCCTGGTCTATGAAAAGGTTCCTCATGAGCACAATTAAACGTTCTAGAATTCCCATTCTTTGCAATGTTATTCATAATTTTCATGATCCACACAGTCAAATGCCTTTTTGTAGTCAATAAGACACAGGTAAACATCCTCTGGTATCCTCTGCTTTCAGCCAAGATCCATCTGACATCAGCAACGATATCCCTTGTTCCACATCCTCTTCTGAATCCAGCTTGAACTTCTGGCAGTTCCCTGTCTATGTACTGCTGCAACGGCTTTTGAATGATCTTCAGCAAAATTTCACTTGTGTGATATTAATGATATTGCTTGATAATATCTGCATTCTACTGGATCACCATTCTTTGGAATGGGCACAAATATGATTTCTTCCAGTCATTTGGCCAGATAGCTGTCTTACAAATTTCTTGACATAGATGAGTAAGCACCTTGAGCACTGCACCTGTTCATTGAAACATCTTAGTTGGTATTCTGTCAATTCCTGGAGGCTTGTTTTTCACCACTCTCTTCAGTGCAGCTTGGACCTCTAACTTCAGTACCACTGGTTCTTGATCATATGCTACCTCCTGAAATGGCTGGACACTGTCCAGTTCTTTTTGATACAATGACTCTGTATTCCTTCCATCTTCTTCTGATGCTTCCTGTGTCATCCCATATTTTGCCCAGAGAATCCTTCAACATTGCCATTGCCTAGAGCTTGAATTTTTTCTTCAGTGTTTTCAGCTTGGGAAATGCTGAGCATGTTCTTCCCTTTTAGTTTTCTAACTCTAGGTCTTTGCACATTTCATTATAATACTTTACATTGTCTTCTCAAGTAGGCTGTTATGGATTGAACTGTGTCCCCCCCAAAATGTGTGTCAGCTTCGCAAGCCCATGGTTCCCAGTATTGTGTGACTGTCTACCATTTTGTCACCTGATGTGATTTTCCTATGTGTTGTAAATCCTACCTCTATGATGTTAATGAGGTGCGATTATAGGAAGTTTTGTTAATGAGGCAGGACTCAACCTATAAGATTGTGTCTTAAGTCAATTTCTATTGAGATATAAAAGAGAAGTGAGCAGAGACACACGGGACCTCATACCACCAAGAAAGTAGATCCAAGAGCATGTGTCCTTTGGACTCAGCGTCCCTGTGCTGAAAAGCTCCTAGAGCAGGGGGAGATTGATGACAAGGACCTTCCCCCAGAGCCAACAGAGAGAAAAGCCTCCCCCTGGAGCTGGCACCCTGAATTTGGACTTCCAGCCTCCTAGATTTTGAGAGAATAAATTTCTCTTTGTTAAAGCCATCTACTTGTGGTATTTCTGTTATAGCAGTATAAGATAACTAAGATTTTGGTACCAAGTGTGGGGTGCTGCTCTAACAGATACATAAAATGTAGAAGTGATTTTGAAACTGTGAATGGATAAAGGCTGGGAGAGTTTTAAAGTGCCTAATAGTAAAAGCCTAGAGTGTCTTGAAGAGGCTGCTGGTGCAATTATGGACATCAAAGGCAATTCTGGTGAGGACTCAGGAGAGAGTGAGGAAAGCTGTCACACTGGAGACGGTGCAGACAGCAAGCAGCAGAGAAATGGCAGCAGCAGAACCAGGAGACAAGCTTCAGACAGTGCTGGGGCCAACTCACGGAGTGAGCAAGAGAGCTGAGTGCCTTTGTGCAGGAGGCTTCCTGGCAGAGTGGGGTGCCTCCAGGTACTTCTTGGGGGAGCTAGGCTTGCTGACCCATGAAGCAAGAAAGCTGAGTGCCTTCTGGCCAGAGTTTACTGATGGAGTGGGGTGCCACCAGGGACTTATTGGTGGAGCTAAAGTGCTTTGGAACATCTGCCCCAGCTGGGAAAATACAGGTGGTGAGTCCCAAGGGGCCAAGAAATCAAGGAACCAGGGAGCAGAAGCTGAACAGACAAGGAACACAGGAAGCAGAGCTGCCTCAGTCTCAAAGGGTATGGCTACGACCTCTGGGGTCTCAAAGGGTGGAGGTGCCACTCAGATGGACTAGGATAATGGGGCTGCCTAAAGCCAAAGATGGATGTCAGAGGAGACTCTGAAACTTGCTCTTGAGCGTCAAGCAGCTAAAGCAAAAGGAAGAATTGATGAAGTAAAAGAACTGAACAGAACATTTCAAAGGGCCTCTCGAGAAGACAAACTAAAGTATTATAATGACATGTGCAAAGAGCTGGAGATGGAAAACCAAAAGGGAAGAACATGCTCGGTGTTTCTCAAGCTGAAAGAACTGAAGAAAAAATTCAAGCCTTGAGTTGCAATAGGGAAGGATTCCACGGGGAGAATATTAAACGACGCAGGAAGCATCAAAAGAAAATGGAAGGAATACACAGAGTCATTATACCAAAAAAGAATTAGTCGATATTCAACCATTTCAAGAGGTGGCATATGATCAGGAACCGATGGTACTGAAAGAAGAGTCCAAGCTGCTCTGAAGGCACTGGCGAAAAACCAGGCTCCAGGAATTGATGGAATATCAATTGAGATGTTTCAACAAACAGATGCAGCGCTGGAGGTGCTCACTCGTCTATGCCAAGAAATATAGAAGATAGCTTCCTGCCCAACTGACTGGAAGAGATCCACATTTACGCCTATTCCCAAGAAAGGTGATCCAACTGAATGTGGAAATTATTGAACAATATCATTAATATCACATGCAAGCAAAACTTTACTGAAGATCATTCAAAAACGGCTACAGCAGTATATCGACTGGGAACTGCCAGAAATTCAGGCTGGTTTCAGAAGAGGACGTGGAACCAGGGATATCATCACTGATGTCAGATGGATTCTGGCTGAAAGCAGAGAATACCAGAAGGATGTTTACCTGTGTTTTACTGACTATGCAAAGGCATTCAACTGTGTGGATCATAACAAACTATGGATAACACTGCGAAGAATGGGAATTCCAGAACACTTAATTGTGCTCATGAGGAACCTTTACCTAGATCAAGAGGCAGTTGTTCGGACAGAACAAGGCGATACTGATTGGTTTAAAGTCAGGAAAGGTGTGCGTCAAGGTTGTGTTTTTTCACCATACCTATTTAATCTGTATGCTGAACAAATAACCCAAGAAGCTGGAATATATGAAGAAGAACGGGGCATCAGGATTGGAGGAAGACTCATTAACAACCTGTGTTATGCAGATGACACAACCTTGCTTGCTCAAAGTGAAGATGACTTGAAGCACTTACTAATGAAGATCAAAGACCACAGCCTTCAGTATGGATTACACCTCAGCGTAAACAAAAATCCTCACAACTGGACCAATGAGCAACATCATGATAAACGGAGAAAAGATTGAAGTTGTCAAGGATTTCATTTTACTTGGATCCACAATCAACAGCCATGGAAGCAGCAGTCAAGAAATCAAAAGACGCGTTGCATTGGGTAAATCTGCGCAAAGGACCTCTTCAAAGTGTTGAAGAGCAAAGATGTCAGTCACCCTGAAGACTAAGGTGCGCCTGACCCAGGCCATGGTATTTTCAATCGCATCATATGCATGTGAAAGCTGGACAATGAATAAGGAAGACCGAAGAAGAGTTGACGCCTTTGAATTGTGGTGTTGGCGAAGAATACTGAATATACCATGGACTGCTAAAAGAATGAACAAATCTGTCTTGGAAGAAGTGCGGCCAGAATGCTCCTTAGCGGCAAGGATGGTGAGATTGCATCTTACATACTTTGGACATGTTGTCAGGAGGGATCGTTCCCTGGAGAAGGACATCAAGCTTGGCAGAGTACAGGGTCAGTGGTAAAAAGGAAGACCCTCAACGAGGTGTATTGACACAGTGGCTGCAACAATGAGCTCAAGCATAACAGCAAATGTAAGGATGGCGCAGGACTGGGCAGTGTTTCGTTCTGTTGTGCATAGGGTCGCTATGAGTAGGAACCAACTCGACGGCACCTAACGACAACAACAACAAAGCCAAGGGGGCAGAGCTGCTGTCCCAATGGGCCTAGAAGGCGGAGCTGAAGCCGAGGGCCGAGGGGCCTACACCCAGAATCAGGAGAGTGTGGTCAACACCCAGAGACTGCAGGGCAGAGCCATTGCCTAAAAGGCCTCGGAGAGCAAGGATTATTTTCAAGCCTTGAGAGCTAATGTAATGTGTTCTACTGATTTGCTTGGTGCCTGTTACCCCTTTTTTCCTTCCAATTTCTCCCATTTGTAACAGAAATGTCTAGCTTGTGCCTGTCCCACCACTGTACTTTGGAGGTAGATAGCTTGTATTCTGGATTTCACAGATGAAGAGGAACTTTTGGATTTGGGACTTGGAGTTGATTTAAGACGTTTTAAAAGTATATGTATTCTCTTTATTATATGTGGCATGCTACTATACACATTGTACACTATTCAGGGTTGTAGAGACAAAACAATATGTACTGTGCTTTATATCAACTGCAAGAGTAATTCTGACTATATGATTTTTGCCTCATGCTTTGAATTTTTAAAAATTAAAAACTTTTTTATTCCACTTTAGATGAAGGTTTGCAAACTAGTTTCTCATTAAACAATACATATATTTTGTGACACTGGTTGCCAATCCCACGACATGTCAACACTCCCCCCTTCTCGAACTTGGTTTCCCCATTACCAGTTTTCCTGTCCCCTCCTGCCTTCTCGTTCTTGCCCCTGGGGTGGTGTGCCCATTTAGTCTCATTTTGTTTTATGGGCCTGTGTACTGTTTGGCTGAAGGGTAAACCTCAAGAGTGACTTCATTACTGAGCTATAAGGGTGTCTGGGCGCCATACTCTCAGGGTTTCTCCAGTCTCTGTCAGACCAGTCAATCTAGTTTTGGGGGTTTTTTTGTGAGTTAGAATTTTGTTCTACATTTTTCTCCAGTTCTGTCCAGGACCCTCTATTGTGATACCTGTCAGAGCAGTCGGTGGTGGTAGCTGGGCATCATCTAGTTGTGCTGGACTCAGTCTGGTGGAGGCTGTGGTAGTTGTGGTCCATTAGTCCTTTGTACGAATCTTTCCCTTGTGTCTTTGTTTTTCTTCATTCTCCCTTGCTCCAGAATGGGTGAGACCAGTGGGGTATCTTAAATGGCTGCTCACAAGCTTTTAAGACCTTAGGCGCTACTCACCAGAGTAGAATGTAGAACATTTTCTTTACAAACTATCTTGTGTCAATTGAGCAAGATGTTCCCCAAGACCAAGGTTCCCACAGCCCTCAGCTCAGTAATTAGGTCCCTCAGGGAGTGTGGATGTGCCTATGGAGTTTCCATGACCTTGCCTTGGACACATTATGCTGGCTTCCCCAGTATTGTGTACTGTCTTACCCCTCACCAAAGTTAGCACTTATGTATTGTCTATTTAGTGTTTTTTCCTCCCAGCCCTACCCTCCTTCGTAACCATCAAAGATTGTTTCTTTTTGTGTGTAAACCTTTTCATGACTTTTTATAGTAGTGGTCTCCTACAATATTTGTCCTTTTGTGATTGACTTATTTCACTCAGCATAATGCCCTCCAGATTCATCCAAGCTGTGAGATGCTTTGCGGATTCATCATTGTTATTGTTGTGTAGTATTTCATTGTGTGTATGTACCGTAGTTTATCCATTCATCTGCTGATGGGCACCTGGGTTGTTTCCATCTTTTGCTATTGTGAACAATGCTGCAATGAACATTGGTGTGCATATGTCTAGTTGTGTGATGGCTCTTATTTTTCTAGGATATATTCCTAGGAGTGGGATTGATGGATCATATGGTATTTCTATTTCTAGCTTTCTAAGGAAGCACCATATCCTTTTTCAAAATGGTTGTGCCATTTTCCATTCCAACTAGCAGTGCATAAGAGTTCCAATCTCCCTGCAGCCTCTCCAACATTTGTTATTTTCTGGGTTTCTTTTTTTTTTTTTTCATTTGTGCCAGTAATGCCAGGGTGAGATGGTACCTCATTGTGGTTTTGATTTGCATTTCTCTAATGGGTAGTAACCAAGAGCATTTCCTCATGTATCTGTTAGCTGCTTAGTGTCTTCTTTGGTGAAGTGTCTATTCCTATACTTTTGCCCATTTTTTAAATTGGACTATTTGTGGTTTTATTGTAGAGGTGTTGGATTTTCCTGTAGACTTTAGAGATCAGACCTTTGTCCAATTTGTCATAGCCAAAAATTCTTTCCCAGTGTGTAGGGTTCTCTTTTTACTTTTTTGGTGAAGTCTTTTGATGAGTGTAAGTGTTTAATTTTTAGAAGATCCCAGTTATCTAGCTTAATTTCTGATGTTTGTGTATTTTTAGTTGTGGTTCATATCCTGTTAATGCCCTGTATTAGGACCTCTAGAGTTGACCCCAGTTTTTCTTCTATGACCTTTACAGATTTTGGTTTTATATTTAAGTCTTTGGTCCATTTTGAATTAGTTTTTGTGTATGGTGTGAGGTATGGGTCTTGCCTCATTGTTTTGCAGATGGACATCCAGTTTTGCCAATACGATTTGTTAAAAAGACTGTCTTTTACCCATTTGATGGACTTTGGGCCTTTGTCTCTCCTTTTACCGAGAGTGGTGTGTTGAAGGCTCCCACTATTATTGTGGAACTGTTAATTTCTCTTTTCAGTGCTGTTAGAGTTTATGTATTTTGGAGCCCTGTTACTGGGTGCATAGATGTTACGGTTATGTCTTCATGATGCATCGTCCCTTTAATCAGTATATAATGCCCTTCTTTGTCTTTTATGGTGGATTTTATTTTAAAGTCTATTTTATCTGAGATTAGTATTGCTGATCCTGCTCTTTTCTGGTAGCTATTTGCTTGATATATTTTTTCCATTCTTTGATTTTTAATAAATTTACATCTTTGTTTCTAAGCTGAATCTCTTGTAGACAGCATATTGATGGATTCTGGTTTTTTTATTCATTCTGTCACTCGGTCTCTTTATAGTGCATTTAGGCCATTTACTTTCAGTGTAATTACTGATAGGTGTGAGTTTACTGCTGTCATTTTGTAGTGCTTTTTTTTTTGTGGTGCAGACATTTTGTTATTCTTACTCTCCTGTACTGATTTCCTTTTTTTTGTGCATTTTTTTCATTTCTTTTGTTTTTATTGAGACTTTGTTTCTCTTCTTTATTTTGATGAGTCAGTTTAACTTTTTACCTTGAAATTTACCCTTATCTTCCTAAGTTTAAACCAGTCTTTTATTACTTGATAATGCCTTGACTTCCTCTCCATTTGAAAATTCTATACCTATGCCATTTATTCCCTCTTTTATTGTTCTGATGTTGTTGTCATTTACAGATTGACGCCTCTGGTGCCCTACTGTAAATTTTTAGTTTTATTTTATCTTTGAGAGTTCATTATCTAGGTTGGTATCTGGTTGACACTGTCTTATGTGCTAGATTCAGGTTGTTGTCTGATGTTGCTGGTTTTCTAACTGAAGGACTCCCTTTAATAATTCTTTTAAGTTTGATTCAGTTTGTAAGTATTCCCTGAATTTCTGTTTATCTGGAAATGTCCTAATTTCATCATATTTCAGCGACAGTTTTGCAGGATATATTATTCTTGGTTGGCAGTTTTTTTTCTAAGTGTCTGTCTCCTAGTGGGAGCTCTGTGGAATTTCCTTCCCATACTCCCTGTCTGCAGTCTTTGGTGGCTGAGGTCCAAGATGGTGAATCCAAGTAGTGGTGAGCTGGTACCTCTCTGGCCGAGCAATCATGGCCTGTTGGCAAGTGGCAGAGGCCTTGTACAGGGAAGAAGGGTGACAGGTGGGAAAGTTTGTATTCCTGGTTACTGGGTGCTCTGTCTCCTGTTGGGTATTCCAAGAAGTTGCCTTCCTGTACTTCATCTGAGTTCTGTGGTGTCTGTAGCCCTGGATAGCTAATCCAGCCATGTTAGCTGGTACTGGACCTCCACTCCATAGCTCTCGTTCTGTTCTCTGTCAGTTTCTTATTCCATTTAGTGCTTTATGGAGTTCTTTATTCCTTTATTTGGTACTTAGGGTTCCAGGGTGGACATTTATATCTGTTTTACTTAGTTTTTCCAATCATTGCTGCAGAGGGACAGCACTGTACTTCTGTCTATAGCACCATGTTGGCTCCTCCTCCCCTAATTTAAGACTTTTGCTATGATATGATGGAGTAAATGTGTTTTACATGTGGCAAGGACATGAATTTTTAAGGGCCAAAAGGAGGAATGTTAAGGATTGAACTGTGTCCCCCCAAAATGTGTGTCAACTTGGCAAGTCCATGATTCTCAGTACTGTGTGTGTGTCCACAATTTTGTCATCTGATGTGATTTTTCTATGTGTTGTAAACCATACCTCTATGATGTTAATGAGGTGGGATTAGCAACAGTTATGTTAATGAGGCAGGACTCAATCTACAAGATTAAGGTGTGTCTTAAGTCAGCCTCTTTTGAGATATAAAACAGAGAAGTGAGCAGAGAGACAGGGGAACCTCATACCACAAAGAAAGTAGAGTCAGGAGCGCATGTCCTTTGGACCCAGGGTCCCTGCCCTGAGAAGCTCCTAGACCAGGGGAAGATTGATAGCAAGGGCCTTTCTCCAGAGCTGAAAGGAAGAGAAAGCCTTCCCTGGAGCTGGTGCCCTGAATTGAGACTTCTAGCCTCCTAGACTGTGAGAGAATAAATTTCTCTTTGTTAAAGCCATTCACTTGTGGTATTTCTGTTATAGCTGCACTAATAACTACGACATCACCCTTTGAGATCTTCTGTTCAGCTTTTACTTCTTCATTTCTTCCTTTCATTTTAGCTTCTCTATGTTCAAGAGCAAGTTTGAGAGTCTCTTCTGACATCCACTTTGGTCTTTTTTTTCTTTGTCTTTTTAACGATGTTTTTGCTTTCTTCATGTATGATGTCCCTCTTAATTATCAAGTGCTGCTATAACAGGAATAGCACTAGTGGATGGTTTTAACAAACAGAAGTTTGTTCTCTCACAGGCTAGCAGGCTAAAAGTCCAAATTCAGGGTTCCGGGTCCAGGGGAAGGTACTCTTTCTCTGTCAACTGTGGAGGAAAGTCCTTGTCATCAATCTTCCCCTGGTCAGAGAGCTTTGCAGTGCTGGAAACCCAGATCCAAAGGATGTACTCTGTTCCCAGCACTACTTTTTTGGTGGTACAATGTCCCTCTCTCTGCTTGCTTCTCTTTATATCTCAAAAGAGACTAACTTAAGGCACAAGTTAATCTTGAAGACTGAGTCCTGCCTCGTTAAAATAACTGCCTATAATCCTGCCTCACTAACATCATAGAGGTAGGATTTACAACACATGGGAAAATCACATTAGATGACAAAATGGTGGACAATCACACAATACTGGGATTATGGCCTAGCCAAGTTGACACATATTTTGGAGAGACACAATTCAATCCATGACAATGTCTCTGATGTCATTTCATAACTCGTCTGTTCTTCAGTCATTAGTGTTTAATGCATCAAATCTATTCTTGAGATGGTCTCAATTCAGGTGGGATATACTCAATAATGAATAATTTCTTTTATAAGGATCAGCACAAAGCTGGTTCCTATGAGGCGGACGTTAAAGATGTCCCAAATTTCCAATTTTTCCAAACTGCTACATCACTCCATTATTTCTAACATCAACTACGCCCTCTCCCCTCAATACTCTCCCTCCCGTCGGGTTCCCTAATTCACTGCAATGTCTCACAAAACTCACAAACCATATAAAGAAAATGGCTCATACAGTTGTGGAGGCTGGCAAGTCCCAAATTAGTGGGTCACGCTTCTCCCGACCCACATGGCAACTAGGACTGACAAACCCAAACTGGCAGTTGAGACCACAGGCTGCTGGCTCACAAGGCTGCAGAAGCTGGCAAATCAGGTCACATGATAGGCCACCAGCCCAAGGGGCTGTGGAGGCTGGCGAATGCCAGAATCGGCAGGTCAGAGATCAGGCCTCTGGCCGGAGGTCAAATGATCATGAACCAGACACGAGATACAGACAGAGTGAGCCCCAACAGGACACACAGATATATCTTAGATACAGGGCACACCCCCAGGGAAGGGCATAACTTGTGTAAGTGTAGAACTTGACTTATGCCCTCCTGCAAGGCCGTGACCCAAGACAAACGCTATACCAACTCTACCTCATCAACATGTAGAGGTCAAGCTCCACTACACATAAAATGGAGGACAACCATACAATAATGGGAATCATGGACTAGCGAAGTTGACACATAACTCCAGCCATCAAAGGTTCCGTATACCTTATGCACATAGTCCCACTCAGTCACTGTGTGTGAGTCACAAAGACCATGGCTAGAAGGGCCACATGAAGTAATTCATTACACTGCACTCAAGGTTGTATTTTGGCTCCTACGAACTTGTTCTTCAGCTTCGACTTGAACTTGCATATGAGAAACTGATGGTCTGTTCCACAGTCAGCCCCTATTCTAACTGATGATATTGAACTTTTCCATTGTCTCTTTCCATAAACCCGGTGCCGCTGAGTCGATTCCGACTCATAGCAACCCTATAGGACAGAGTAGAACTGCCCCATAGAGTTTCCAAGGAGCGCCTGACGGATTCGAACTGCCGATCCTTTGGTTAGCAGCCGTAGCACTTAACCACTATGCCACCAGTGTTTCCATCTCCTTCCACAGACGTAGTCAATTTCATTCCTATGTATAGTCACCGTTTATGTTGTCGAAGATAGGTATTTGTAATGAAGAAGTTGTTGCGGTCTTGCAAAATTCTATCATGCGATCTCCAGTGTCATTTCTATTACAAAGGCCATATTTTCCAACTATCAATTCTTATTTGTTTCCAACGTTCACATTCCAATCACCAGTAATTATCAATGCATGTTAACTGCATGTTTGCTCAATCTCACACCACAGAAGCTGGTAAAAATCTTCCATTTCCTCAACTTTGGCATTTGTGGTTGGTGCATAAATTTGAATAATAGTCACGTTAACTGGTCTTCCTTGTAGGTGTATGGATATTATCATTGACATCATTGTACTTCTGGACAGACCTTGAAAAATTTTTTGGACGATGAATGTAACACTATTCCTCTTCAATTTGTCATTCCTGGCAGACCATATAATTATCCAATTCAAAATGGCTAATATCAGTCCATTTCAGCTCACTAATGCCTAGGATATCAATCTTTATGTGTTCCATTTCATTTTTGATGACTTCCGACTTACTTAGATTTATATTTTGTACATTTCATGGTATGATTATTAATGGATGTTTGCAAATGTTTTTTCGAGTTGGGCCACCTCAGCAAATTAAGGTCCTGAAAGCTTTACTTCATCCCATCATTAAGGCTGACACCAGTTTGAGGAGGCAGCTCTTTCCCAGTCATATTTTGAATGCCTTCCAACCTGAGGGTTTCATCTTCCGGCACTATATCAGACAACGTTCTGCTGTTATTTCTAAGGTTTTCACTGGCCAATTTTTTTTTTTTTTTTCCAGAAGTAGACTGCCAGGTCCTTACTAGTTTTAGTCTGAAAGGTCCACTGAAACCTGTTCACCTCGGGTGACCCTACTGGTATCTGAAATACCAGTGGCATAGTATTCAGCATCGCAGTAACATGCAAGCAACCACAGTATGACAAACTAACAGATGTGTGGGGGTCTTCCTCGTAGGTGTATGATATTATCCTATCACTCTACTGCACTGTACTTCAGAATAGATCCTGAGATGTTCTTTTTTGAAGATGAAAAGAGACAATGGAGAAGCTGAATATTATCAGAACAAGGCCAGGGACCGAATGCGCAACAGACAGATCAATTGCTCATATGCAAGTTTAAGCTGAATAACATTAAAATAAGTCCATGAAAGCCAAAGTATGACCGCGAGTATATCCCACCTGAATTTAGAGACCATATCAAGAACAGATTTGACACATCGCACACTAATGACTTAAGACCAGGACATCATACAGGAAGAAAGCAAAAAGTCATTAAAAAGACAGGAAAGAAAGAAAAGATGAAAACGGATGTCAGAAGAGACTCTGAATCTTGCTTGTGAATGTCAAGTAGCTAAAGCAAAAGGAAGAAATGATGAAGTAAAAGAGCTGAACAGATTTCAAAGGGTGGCTCAAAAAGACAAAGTATTATAATTAAATGTGCAAAGACCTGGAGTTAGAAAACCAAAAGGGGAGAACATGCTAGGCATTCCTCAAACTGAAGAAAAAATTCAAGCCTCAAGTTGCAATACTAAAGGATTCTATGGGCAAAATATTGAATGACACAGGAAGCATCAAAAGAAGATGGAAGAAATATACAGTCACTGTACCAAAAAGAATTGGTTGACATTCAGCCTTTTCAGGAGATAATATATGATCAAGAACCGATGGTACTGAAGGAAGAAGCCCAAGCTGCACTGAAGACAATGGCGAAAAACAAGGCTCCAGGAATTGACAGAATACCAATTGAGATGTTTTAACAAACAGATGCAGTGCTGAAGGTGCTCACCTGCCTACGTCAAGAGATTTGGAAGACAGCTACCTGGCCAACCAACTGGAAGAGATCCATATTTGTGCCCATTCCAAAGAGAGGTGATCCAACAGAATGCAAAAATCACTGAACAATATAATTAATATCACACACAAGTAAAATTTGGCTGAAGATAAAAAACGGTTGCAGCAGTACATCAAGAGGGAAATGCCAGAAATTCAAGCCAGATTCAGAAGAGGACATGCAACCACAGATATTACTGCTGATATCAGGTGGATCTTGGCTGAAAGCAGGGAACACCAGAAAGATGTTTACCCGTGTTTTATTAACTATGCAAAGACATTTGACAGTGTGGATCATAACAAATTATGGATAACACTGTGAATAATGCGAATTCCAGAACACTTAATTGTGCTCATGACAACCCTGTACACAGACCAAGAGGCAGTTATTCAAACAGAACAAGGGGATATTGCATGGTTTAAAATCAGGAAGATACGCATCAGGGTTGTATCCTTTCACCACACTTAATCTGTATGCTGAGCAAATCTGAGAAGGTGGACTGCATGAAGAAGAATGGGGCATCAGGATTGAAGGAAGACTCATTAACAACCCCCCGATATGCAGATGACACAATCTTGCTTGATGAAAGTGAAGAGGAGTTGAAGCACTCACTTACTGATGAAGATCAAAGACACAACAGCCTTCAGTATGGACTACACATCAACATAAAGAATATAAAATCTTCACAATTGGGCAATAAGCAACATCATGATAAATGGAGAAAAGATTGAAATTGTCAAGGATTTCATTTCATGTGGATCCACAATCAACGCCCATGGAAGCAGTACTCAAGATATCAAACCATGTATTGTTCTGGGCAACTCTGCTTCAAAAGACCTCTTTAAAGTGTTCAAAAGCATAGATGTCACTTTGAGGACTAAGGTGTGCCTGACCCAAGCCATGGTATTTTCAATAGCCTCATCTGCATGTGAAAACTCGGCAATGAATAAGGAAGACTAAACAAGAAGTGACGCCTTTGAATTATGGTGTTGGTAAAGAATATTGAATATACCATGGATTGCCAAAAGAATGAACAAATCTGTCTTGGAAGAAGTACAGCCAGAATGCTCCTTAGAAGCAAGGATGGTGAGACTTCGTCTCACATACTCTGGACATGTTTTCAGGAGGAACTAGTCCCCGGAGAAGGACATCATGCTTGGCAAAGTATAGCGTCAGCAAACCCTCAAGGAGATAGAATGACACAGCGGTTGCAACAATGGGCTCGAGCATAGCAATGATTGGGAGAATGGCACAGAACTGGGCAGTGTTTCATTCTGTTGTACACAGGGTCACTATGAGTTGGAACCAACTCAACAGCACCTAAAAATAACAAAAACAGATATAAATTTCAAAATTGCTAACTGAAACTCCTGTGATAATTTTTACTAATTACCGTACAATACTTCTTTGTAATTTTTTGTCTTTAGCCTCCAAAACACTGTTTTCCAAAGTTACTTAAATTAGTTCTTTCCTTCCTCACCCTGTCTAATGTTGTTGTTATTTTTTTTTATATTTCCAAAAGTTTGGTTAATTATTTTTTACAGACTTTATTTTTTAGAGCAGTTTTAGGTTACAGAAAGTACTGAGAGTTCTCACATACTCCTCTATCCCCCGCACGGTTTCTCTAATAACATCTTATATTCCTATGGCATATTTGTTATGATTGGTGAACCAATATTGTTATACTACTATTAACTAAGGAAACCCTGGTGGCGTAGTGGTTAAGTTCTATGGCTGCTAACAAAAAGACAGGCAGTTCAAATCCACCAGGAGCTTCTTGGAAACTCTATTGGGCAGTTCTACACTGTCCTAAAGGGTCGCTATGAGTCAGAATCAACTCCACAGCAACAGATTTGGTTTTTGGTTTATTATTAACTAAAATCCATAGTTTACATCAAAACCAAAACCAAATCACTTGTCCTTGAGCCTATTCTGACTCATAGCAACACCATGTGTTTCAGAATAGAATTATACTCTATAGGGTTTTCAATGGCTGTGCTCTTTTGGAAGTAGATTGCCAGGTCTTTCTCCCAAGGTGCCTCTGGGTAGATTTGAACTGCCAACCTTTCAGTTCGTAGCCAAGCACTTAATCATCGGCACCACCCAGGGCAATCATAGTTTATACTCACTTTTTGTGCGAACAAATGGGCTTTGACAAATGCTTAATGTCACATGTCCACCATTACAGCATCATACAGAATAGTTTCACTCTCTGAACAGTATCCTTCACAGAGCAGAACTTTTTAATTTTAATCAAGTCCAAGTTACTATTTTTTTCTTTTATGGCTTGTGCTTTTGGTATTGTATCTAAAAAGTCATCACCAAACCCAAGGTAACCTAGATTTTTTTCCTATATTACCTTCTAGAATTGTTATTCATTTTTAGGCAGTTAGTTTATTTGTTACTGATTGTGTTCCATTTTGGGTTCTGCCCACATCCTGGCTTTATTTGTTTTTCTTCTGGGCACGGGAAACATTACTGTAGTTCTAAGTCAAACTAAACAAAAAGGCTTACTCAGAGAAGTATCATTCTCCCCATTCCATTTCCCATTCTCTTCACCCCATATCCAGCCATCCCTGTTGATAACGAACCGAATATTAGTTTCTGGATTATTCTTGCTGTATTTCTTCTTGCAGAAATAAGAAAATGCCTGTGTGTCCTTATATCCAATTCTTTCTTACCCGAAAGGTAGCAACTATAGATACTCTTTTATACTTTGATTTTTTTCACTTAATGTATCTTGGAAGTCACTACATAGTAGTTATAGAGATTTTCTTCATTCTTTTTTGCAGCTGAATAGTACTCGTTGTACAGATACACTGTAGTTTACTCAACCACTCTTCTGCATAGAAACATTCAGGTTGTTTTTAATATTTTGTAATTACAAACAACACTGAAACAAAAAACCTTTGTGCACACTGTTGTTGTTGGTACTGTCAAGTTGATTTTCAACTCACAGCTACCCATGTAACAGTATTACTTTGCCACAGGGTTTTTCAAATGTAATCTTTACGGAGCAGATCGCCAGGTCCTTCTCCTGTGGAATTGCTGGGTGGGTTCGAACCACCAACCTTTCAGTTAGCAGCCTACTGCTCATTAACTGTTGTGCCACCAGGATGCCTTTGTGCATATCTATTTTTACATTGTTGGAGGTGTGTCTTCAGAATAAACTTCTAGGATTGTTGGATTAAAAGGTAAGCGCAGATGTAGTTTTGTTAGATATTGTCAAATTTCCCTCCAAAAGAGTTTGCATTTCCCTCAGCAATATGTGAGAGTGCCCTGTCTCTCCAGAGCCTTACCACAGAAAGTGTTGTCATGCTTTAAAAGTTTCACCAATTGTATAGATGAGAAATAGTATCGAGGTGTTGTTTTAATTTGCATTTCTCTAATTATAAGTATGAACACCTTTTTTACTTGTTTAAAGGTTATTTTTATTTTTTGCTTCTCAACTTCTTAAGTTTTTTTCTCGTCTCAATATTCCCTTATTATTGTACTTTAGATGAAGGTTTACAGAGCAAATTAGTTTCTCATGAGACAATTAATATATTGTTTTGTGACACTGGTTGTCAACTCTGCAACATGTAAACAAGTTCCCCTTTTCTACCTTGGGTGCCCTTTTGCCAGCTTTCCTGTCCCCTACTGCCTTCTCATCCTTGCCCCTGGGTTGGTGTGCCCATTTAGTCACGTTTTGTTTTATGGTCTTCTCTAATTTTTTAAATTTTTTGTTGTTGTTGAGAATAGACACAGCAGAATATACACTAATTCAACAATTTCTACTTGCACAATTCAGTGACACTGATTACACTCTTTGAGTGTGCAACCATTCTCACCCTCCTTTTCTAAGCTGTTCCTCCCCCATTTACATTAACTCACTGCCCCTAAGTTTTCTATGAAATCTTTCAAGTTGCTGTTGTCAATTTGATACTGAACAGGTAGTTGTTAAAAGAGCACAATGCTCAAGGCAGACGTTGATTACAAGTCAAGCTAAACTATTTTTCTGGTTTTAAGAAGACTTCAGTGGATATTTTTGGCTTAAGGTTTAAAGATTATCTCAAGGCACTAGCTTCAGGGGTTCATCCAGCCTTTATGGCTTCAGAAAGTACGGATTCCAGGAGAATTTGAAATTACAATCTTTGTTTTCCTCCTTTTTTTATGAATTATCTGTTCATATCTGTTTATGTCTTTTTCCTATTTTTCTATCAGGTTTTGGTCATCTGTTCCTCATTTTTTAAGAGTTCTTTATATATTAGGAATATTAGTCCGTCTGTGATATATGTTGCAAATATTTTCTCCTAGTTTTTCCATTGTCTTTTATTTATGGTGCTTTTGCCATGCAAAAATTTGGAATCAGAGTTAGACATATTTTTCCTACACCCAGGTTAGGGAGCTACTCACCTATGTTTATGTCTAAAATTTGTATGGCTTTATTTTTTATATTTAGAATCTTGATACATTTACAATTTATTCTATGCATGGTGTGAAGTGTGGATCTAACTTTACCTTGTTCCAAATGGCTAATTAATTGCCCCCGCACCATTAATTTAAAAAGCCCATCTTGCGCCAGTAATTTTTGATGTCACTTTGATCATATACTCAGTTTTCATACATGCTTAAGTCCATTACATGACCCTGCAGTCCAGGGGTCGGCAAGCTTTGCCTTCAGGGCTGGATCTTAAATATTTAGGCCTGTTGGTGATAAGGTCTCTGCTGCTGTAGTCCAAAAGCAGCCACAGACAATTCATAAATCAATGAGTGGGGATGTGTTCCAACACACTTCATTTACAAAAATAGCTGGCCTGGGGGCCATAGTTTGCTTGCCAAATATAAGATACCCCTAAAGAAACCAAACCCATTGCCATCCAGTTGATTCCAACTCATAGTGACCCTATAGGACAAAGTAGAACTGCCCCACAGTGTTTCCAAGGAGCTGCTGGTGGATTCGAACTGCAGACCTTTTGGTTAGCAGCCAAACTCTTAACCACTGTGGCACCAGGGCACCAAATATAAGACAGACATGTGAAATAAACTGACTATTTTGATCTTGTTTGTTGTCTGGTTCAGAAACTAACTCTAAAGAAAATTCCCAAAGAAAAGGTGCAGAAATGCTTTGATTAATATTATTAGGATCATCTGAGTAAATGTAGCATCTCCCAGTGTGTTACAATTTAGAGGGACGGCACTTATCAAGATATATCCGGTGGGGGTTGTGATAAAATTAACTTGTAAAACTTATCTTATGGTTACAACTTTTACAGACATATTTTAAAAATTATGCTGAGCAAATATTTTGAAACATAATAACCCCTAAAATTTTTGAAATATTACAGGATGTTACAGGCAGGGGTAGGAACATTTTTAATAGTTTTTTTCATGGTAAATATCTTGTCAATTACAAATAATGTGTAATTCTAGACAGTCTAAGATCGTTCTAAAAAAAAAATCCTGTCAACCATTTCTGACTTATTTAGGAGAAAATTCTTCAGCTGGATAGCTATAAATGGTAGAAAAATTTCCAGTTTTATGAAATCCAGACCTTTGTCCTGTCATCAAATCATTGTTGAGAACCTAGGTACTAATCTGGCAATATTACTTTTGTCAATCCTATAGCTGGATCGTGTAGACTTTATGAACAGAAATTCAAAAGCTGTGAATGAATATCAATCTTGTAACTCCCTGTCAACCACTAGAGACCAAAAACATTGAAATGTAACCAAGCAAAATCTCACCAAACATGTGAAAACTCTTGTAGGGAGTTTCTTGGCTTTGATGCTACATAATTTTTACTGAAAAGGAAAGATTTTATTTATGAATGTGCACAGTGGGAAACTCACTTTTGGTTACTATCAAGTGTGATGGGAGATAAAAACTACAGTATCTTTTCAGCTGACACCAGAATTTCTTTCAGAGGAGCTATCATTCCTTGTGAGAAAGTAACTTGACCCTGACAGTATGGATGTCAGTAGTTCACACAGTAAGAAACAGCTAAACTGCTCTCTATGGAAAAATGAAGACTGTGTTTTGCTCCTTGTAGACAGCAACAGAGACAGAGGTCGGTGAAACGAAGGGAGGCAATGGCAGTGTGATGAATGGCAGCAGGCTGGAAGCCATCACAAGCTGGGACCCATCTCTGCCAACATTGTCCCACTATAACAAACATCTTTTTGTTTACGAGTAACAGATCTCCAATTGTTCACTGACAGGTGGTTGAGACTGTGACTTTTGTCTTCAACACAGTGGAACTAGTAATTTCAAAGAGAACCTACCAACTACATGGCAACTTCAATTTTGCTCTTCTACTGCCCCCTTAAAAGGTACTCAATCCTCGGACCCTGGAGGAAAACTCCAGCAGGCTCATGACTTTCCTCGTCAGTGTTTGGTAACCCGAAGTTCAGAGGCCCCTTTAAATTGCAAAACACAGTCTCATTTCAGGAATCGGACCTACTGTCAAAGCTTCTAACTCCATTTAAAATTTTAGTTACTCACTCTGCCTCAGATCAGGCCTGCTCCCGGGGGCTAATGACTCCTGGGGAAGCTGCAAGGTTGGCTGCTGCTTTGTGTGACCTCCTCTCCACCTTCCCCACCCGAGCTCACTGCTGGCTCTGGTCCCTCCCAGGTTGGAGCGGAGGGTGGAAGGAGAGAAGTAGGAAGATTCTCACCTGACAGGCTGTGGAAGCACGTTTTCTGGGCCTGGGCCTCTTACGGGGTCGCTTCTGCGCTTCTCTGGAGCTTTTTCATGCGCTCTTTGGAGTCCGTTGCTAGGGACTTCGCACCTGCAGTTGGCCTGACCCGGTGGGTGTGCTCCACTCAGGCTCACGGCTTACTCTCGCCTCAGCGCCTAGGAGTGGCCACCCCGCCTTGGGGCTTTCTCTGCTGAGGCCTGTGTGCAGAGGCCTAACTGGGCGTCGCGTGCGTGCCGGGAGCGTCGTGCATGCTGGGGGCCTCGTGCGTGCCGGGAACGTCGGGCGTGTGCCGGAAACGTTGGGTGTGTGCCGGGAACGTCGGGTGCGTGCCGGGGGCATGGGGTGCGTGCCTGCTGGAAGCGTCGTGCGTGCCGGGGGCCTTGCGTGCCGGGAACGTCTGGTGTGTGCCTGGGGCGTGGGGTGCGGGCGAGCCGAAGGCGTCCGGTGCGGGCCTGGGGAGTGGCGTGCGTGCCGCGGGCGTCGCATGCGGCCAGGGGCGTGGGGTGTGGGCAGGGGCATCGCGTGCGGCCAGGGGCGTCGCGTGCGTGCCCGGGGGCTGGTTGAGGCCAGGTGTCAGTTAGAGTAGAAGTCCCCTCCACGGCAATGGTCTCGCAGTTTCCATTCACAGCTATGCGAGATCATTCAGCAATTTAACACTAGTTGCCCTAGACTCTATTTTCGGTAGATAGGCCCCTGCCTGTTTGCCAGTCTAGTCCATATAATTGGGCTGGGCTTTAACTGCGGGGGAGGGGGGGACTTTAGGCAACCCCATCCCGCACCCCCTTGGCTCCTGTGATCCTTGGGAAGCAGGCAGGCTTCCTTCGTGGTGCCCAGCAACTCTGGGAATGCAGCAGCAACTCGCCTTCACTCTGGCCCATCAGGGTCAGCTGTCACTGTTGATTTCCTGAGAATTAGTAAATGCCAGTCCACTCAATCTGTCTATGGCGAGGGAGACATACCTGAGCCCTCCCACTAGGCTTGAGGTGAAGGTCAGGCACTGGGGCAGAGGATGGTACTCAAGGCACACCCACAACCCTTTCCAAGGTAGACCTTGTCACAAATCCCCTTCCCAACCCTTGCCCACTCTCTCTGATGGTGAGAGGGTAAGAGTCCTCTAACCAGTTCTCAAATCCCTGTATTTCAGAAATTCCCCATAGTAGTCTGCCTCCCACTTCAATTTGGTATTTGATAGCTTGTACCTTCATGCACAGCTGAAATTTCTAATACAAAAGCCATCTAAAGGAAAGAAACTTATTTTTCCTGGAGAGGAGGGAATTGGTCAGATTCTAAGACCTGGACCCAATCCCTTAGCATCTGGCCACAAATCGATATAATTATGTATTTTTCATAGCTATGTAAAACAGCATGTCAAAGAAAAACTTTTCCTGGGCCTGAGATCTGAGAGAAAAATTTGTTACAGAGATATACTGATAATTGTGACAGATGAAAAAACAATATGAAATGGAAAATTATTCTTTAAAAAATTTTTATTATGATAAAGTATAAGAAAACCTTTGCCCTTTCAACCATTTTAATGTATATAATTCAGTGCCATTACTACATTCACCATGTTATGTAATCACTACTATCCACTTCCTTTTTTTTTTTTTTTCCATCTCATTTAACAGAAACTCAATACCCTTTAAGCATTATCTTCTCATTTCCCCCTCGCACCTGCTCTTGGCAACCTCTAATAAACTTTGGTCTCTATGCATTTGCCTATTCTAGATATTTCATACAACTGGGAACATAAAATATTTGTCCTTTTGTGTCTGACGTATTTAATTTAGCATAATGTTTTCAAAGATCATTCCTGTCCTAGCACTTAATAGAACTTCATTTCTTGTTATAGCTGAATAGAAAAGCATTCTTAATCACACAATGATGTGTACTAACCATCCTCTCACAATGCAAAATAACTACTGGGTTGGACATAAGGAAGTTTAAGTTGTGGTCTTAGCTCTGCTGTGAACTTGCTGTGTTATCTTGGGCCTTAGTTTATTCTTCTGAGGAATAATGAGATGACCCCTGGGATTCACTCTCTGTGTAGTATTCTATGAGTCCATTAAGCCCTCAACCCCATATATATGACAACTCCAATCTCAGAAATCTTATTAGGAAGGTGTAGTGGATTGAATGATGGCCCCACCAAAAGATGTGTCCACATCTTAATCCCCAGAACCTGTGACTGTGACCTTATCTGGAGAGGTCTCTGCAGATGTAATTAAATTACGGATCTTGAGAAGCGGTCATTCTTGATTACTGGGTCAGCCCTAAATCCAATGATAAGTACCCTCATAAGGCCAAGAGAGAAGAAGACAGACATATAGAGGTGAAGATCATGTGAAGGCAGAAGCAGAGATTGGAGTGATGCAGCCACAAGCCAAGGAATCCCTATAGCCACCAGAAGCTGAAAGAGGGAAAGAATGACTCTTCCTTACAGCCTTCAAAGAGAGCACCTACCAATTCCTTAATTTCAGGCTTCTGGCCTCCAGAACTGTGAAAAAATAAGTTTCTGTTGTTTCAAGCCATGAATTTGTAAGGTAGTTTGTTATGCAGTTCTGGGAAATTAACAGAGAAAGTGAGGAAGAAAATGAAAGCACAGGAGTGAAGAGTACCTGCTCTGGAGTTAGAAAAGCACAGTGGGAAGCCTTGGGGGAGTTATTTAAACTTGCTAGAGTTAAGCTTCCTTCTCTGCACAGAGTAAAAATGGAGACCACTATTATTTATACTCCATTTAAAAGTTTTAAAAAATGATAACTATTTTTAGGGTGGTAAGAATTAATTCTTAATTGACTTAATTGACATGTGCAAAGAGCCGGAAATGGAAAACCAAAAGGGAAGAACATACTCAGTGTTCCTCAAACTGAAAGAACTGAAGAAAAAATTCAAGCCTCGAGTTACAATAGTGAAGGATTCTATGGGGAAAATATTAAATGACGCAGGAAGCATCAAAAGAAGATGGAAGGAATACACAGAGTCGTTATACCAAAAAGAATTAGTCGATGTTCAACCATTTCAAGAGGTAGCATATGATCAGGAGCCGATGGTACTGAAGGAAGAAGTCCAAGCTGCTCTGAAGGCACTGGTGAAAAACAAGGCTCCAGGAATTGACAGAACATCAGTTGAGATGTTTCAACAAACTGATGCAGTGTTGGAGATGCTCACTTGGGAAGACAGCTTCCTGGCCAACTGACTGGAAGAGATCCATATTTATGCCTATTCCCAAGAAAGGTGATCCAACCAGATGTGGAAATTATAGAACAATATCATTAATATCACATGCAAGCAAAATTCTGCTGAAGATCATTCAAAAACGGCTACAGCAGTATATTGACAGGGAACTGCCAGAAATTCAGGCCGGTTTCAGAAGAGGACGTGGAACCAGGAATATCATTGCTGATGTCAGATGGATCCTGGCTGAAAGCAGAGAATACCAGAGGATGTTTACCTGTGTTTTATTGACTATGCAAAGGCATTCGACTTTGTGGATCATAACAAACTATGGATAACACTGTGAAGAATGGGAATTCCAGAACACTTAATTGTGCTCATGAGGAACCTTTACATAGATCAAGAGGCAGTTGTTCGGATAGAACAAGGGGATGCTGATTGGTTTAAAGTCAGGAAAGGTGTGCGCCAGGGTTGTATTCTTTCACCATACCTATTCAATCTGTATGCTGAGGAAATAATCCAAGAAGCTGGACTATATGAAGAAGAATGGGGCATCAGGATTGGAGGAAGACTCATTAACAACCTGTGTTATGCAGATGACACGACCTTGCTTGCTGAAAGTGAAGACGACTTGAAGCACTCACTAATGAAGATCAAAGACCACAGCCTTCAGTATGGATTGTATCTCAGCATAAAGAAAACAAAAATCCTCACAACCGGACCAATGAACAACA
The DNA here is from genome assembly GCF_030014295.1 of Loxodonta africana. Classification (NCBI taxonomy): domain Eukaryota; kingdom Metazoa; phylum Chordata; class Mammalia; order Proboscidea; family Elephantidae; genus Loxodonta; species Loxodonta africana. Next base: position 77,278,942 of record NC_087364.1, on the reverse strand, counting down.
TCATGATAAACGGAGAAAAGATTGAAGTTGTCAAGGATTTCATTTTACTTGGATCCACAATCAACAGCCATGGAAGCAGCAGTCAAAAAATCAAAAGATGCATCGCATTAGGTAAATCTGCTGCAAAGGACCTCTTTAAAGGGTTGAAGAGCAAAGATGTCACCTTGAAGACTAAGGTGCGCCTGACCCAAGCCATGGTATTTTCAATTGCATCATATGCATGTGAAAGCTGGAAAATGAATAAGAAAGACCAAAGAATTGATGCCTTTGAATTTTGCTGTTGGCGAAGAATATTAAATATACCATGGACTGCCAAAAGAATGAACAAATCTGTCTCGGAAGAAGTACAACCAGAATGCTCCTCAGAAGCAAGGATGGTGAGACTGCGTCTTACATACTTTGGACATGTTGTCAGGAGGGATCAGTCTCTGGAGAAGGACATCATGCTTGGCAGAGTACAGGGTCAGTGGAAAAGAGGAAGACCCTCAGCAAGGTGGACTGACCAAGTGGCTGCAACAATGGACTCAAGCATAACAATGAGTGTAAGGATGGCACAGGCCCGGGCAATGTTTCGTTCTGTTGTGCATAGGGTCGCTATGAGTCGGTACCAACTCAACAGCACCTAATAACAACAACAAGACTTAATTGAGATAATGAATGTAATTTAGCCTGGTTCATAGGAAGTGCTCAATAGATGTTAACTATTATGATTATTACATATATGAGATGGCAGTCTCTTCCTTAATGCTGTTACTAAAACTAATTTGGTGTTTAGTCATATATCGCTGGGATCATCTCAAAATGAGGGAGGGTACAAGACAAATCATACCATATGCTTCTGTCTCCAAAGGGCACACAACAGACAACTCCTGAGGGAGCGGGAGACCAATGGGATGCAGACCCCAAATTCTCATTAAAAGACCACACCTAATGGTATGATTGCGACTAGAGGAATCCCAGAGACAATGCTCCCCAGAACTTCTGATGGCACAGGACAGGAACCATCCCCGAAGACAAATCATCAGGCATGAAAAGGACTGGTCAGTGGGGGGGAGAGAGATACTGATGAAGAGTGAGCTAATTAAATCAGGTGGACACGGGAGAGTGTGTTGGCAACTCTTGACTGGAGGGGGGATGGGAAGATAGAGAGAGAGGGAAGAAGGTAAAATTGGCACGAAACGAGAGACTGTAAGGGCTGACTCAATAGGGGGAGAGCAAGTGGGAAAAGGGAGTAAGATGTATGTAAACCTACATGTGACAGACTGATTGGAATGGTAAATGTTCACTTGAAGCTTAATAAAAATTAAAAAAAAAAAAAAAGAAAGAAAAGGTGAATTCTGGTTATTATGAACGTTAAGAGCATCCTGAATGGGAAAACAAAAGGAACTATCTGTACTCATTTACATGAACTAATTCAAGTCCTTAGCACAAACATATATTTGGCATTTACCATTTTGAATGTACAGGATGACATGTGTACCCTGACTGTGATGTGCCCACATTAAGAAAGTCTTTGTGGCTAGAAAAGGGGCCCTCATGCTTTGCATTTAAGAGAGAATGGGGAAGTTCCTCAGCAGATTTAAACAATAATAATAAAAAAAAAGTGTTTTATTACTGAAGTCCCCAAAACTTGAATGTTATCTGATTTCTCATTGGTGGTGCCAACTAGGGTTGGAAAGGAGTTAGTCCATCTGAGGCTTGCCTTTGTTTCCCAATTCCAACCATTCTGTGTACAGGGGACACACTATCACTGGAAAGGTGGTGTAGTATAGGCATGGCCAATGGGAAATTAATTGTGAAGTTAGCAGCCACTCTGATTTGTACCTGCTATAGCAACCCTTAATGAATCTTGGAACATCAATGAATCTTGGAACAGGTGAAGATCACCTACATGCAGCTCCAACTACAACGCTTATGACCTGGGCTGCCCATCCCAGTGTGGTATACAATCACTCTAGAATACAGATTATCTGATATTATCATTTAAATATTTTTCTATTAACTCATTTAAATAAGCAATTTGAGCATAGGACCCGTGTTTTTTGCATCTTGTATGCTGTGTATTTATTAGGCAATTAACAAATATGGGTTTGATGCAATGGATTCTGAGGTCATGCAATACTGTATCGAAATCAAAATTTTATGAAGGATTTATAAGAAAAAATTCTTGAAATTAAAAATGCTTGGATAACTAAAATAGATAAATGATGCTGGCATAACAACCCCCCCTGTGTCTGTCAGTTTGTCGTACTGTGGGGGCTTGTATTTTTCCGTGATGCTGGAAGCTATGCCACTGGTATTCAGATACCAGCAGGTCACCCATGGCGGACAGGTTTCAGCTGGGCTTTCAGACTAAGACAGACTAGGAAGAAGGACCTGGAGGCCTACTTCTGAAAAGAATCAGTCAGTGAAAATCTTATGAATATCAGCAGAACATTGTCTGATATACTGCCGGAAGATGAGCCCCCCAGGTCGGAAGGCACTCAAAAGACAACTGGGGAAGAGCTGCCCCCTCAAGGTAGAGTTGACCTTAATGACATGGATGGAGTCAAGCTTTCGGGACCTTCATTTGCTGATGTGGCAAACATCCATTAATAATCAGAACGTGGAATGTACAAAGTATGAATCTAGGAAAATTGGAAGTCGTCAAAAATGAAATGGAATGCTTAGGATCGATATCCTAGGCATTAGTGTGCTGAAATGGACTGGTATTGGCCATTTTGAATTGGACAATCACATGGTGCACTATGCCAGGAATGACACCTTGAAGAGGAATGCCATTGCATTCATCATCAGAAAGAACATTTCAAGATCTATCCTGAAGTATAACGCTGTCAGTGACAGGATAATATCCATACACCTACAAGGAAGAACAGTTAATGTGAGTATTATTCAAATTTATGCACCAACCACTAAGGCCAAAGATGAAGAAACTGAAGATTTTTACCAGCTTCTGCAGTCTGAAATTGATCAAACATGCAATCAGGATGCATTGATAATTACTGGTGATTGGAATGCTAAACTTGGAAGCAAAGAAAAAAGATAGACAGTTGGAAAATATGGCCTTGGTGATAGAAATGATGCTGGAGATCAAATGATAGAATTCTGTAAGAGCAATGACTTCTTCATTGCAAATACCTTTTTTCACCAACATAAACAGCAACTATATACATGGACCCCGCCAGATGGAATACAGTGGAATCAAATCGATGACATCTGTAGAAAGAGATGATGGAAAAGCCCAATATCATCAGTTTGAACAGGGTCAGGGACCCACTGTGGAATGTACCATCAATTGCTCATACGCAAGTTCAAGTTAAAACTGAAGAAAAGTAGAACAAGTCCACGAGAGCCAAAGTATGACCTTGAGTATATCCCATCTCAATTGAGAGACCATCTCAAGAAAAGATTTGACTCGCTGAACACTAATGATCGAAGACCAGACGATTTGTGGAATGACATCAAGAACACCATACATGAAGAAAGCAAGAGATCATTAAAAAGACAGGAAAGAAAGAAAAGACCAAAATGAATGTCAGAAGAGACTCTGAAACTTGCTCTTCAACATTGAGCAGCTAAAGCAAAAGGAAGAAATGATGAAGTAAAAGAGCTGAACAGAGTATTTCAAAGGGTAGCTTGAGAAGAAAAAGTAAAGTATTATAATGACATGTGCAAAGAGCTGGAGACAGAAAACCAAAAGGGAAGAACATGTTCAGCATTTCAAGCTGAAAGAACTGAAGAAAAAATTCAAGCCTCGAGTTGCAATAGTGAAGGATTCTATGGGGAAAATATTAAATGACCCAGGAAGCATCAAAAGAAGATGAAGGAATACACAGAGTCATTATACCAAAAAGAATCAGTTGTACCATTTCAAGAGGTAGCATATGATAAGGAACCTATGGTACTGAAGGAAGAAGCCCAAGCTGCACTGAAGGCATTGGCGAAAAACAAGGCTCCAGGAATTGATGGGATATCAATTCAGATGTTCCAACAAACGGATGCAGTGCTGGAAGTGCTCACTTTTCTATGCCAATAAATTTGGAAGACAGCTTCCTGGCCAACTGACTGGAAGAGATCCATATTTATGCCTATTCCCAAGAAAGGTGATCCAACTGAATGTGGAAATTATAGAACAATATCATTAATATCACATGCAAGAAAAACTTTGCTGAAGATCTCTCAACAGTGGCTGCAGCAGTATATCATCAGGGAACTGCCAAAAGTTCAGGCCGGATTCAGAAGAGGATGTGGAACCAGGGATATCATTGCTGATATCAGATGGATCTGGGTGATGTCTGATGGATCAGAGAATACCAGAAAGATGTTTACCTGTATTTCATTGACTATGCAAAGGTATTCGACTGTGTGGATCATAACAAATTATGGATAACAGTGCAAAGCATGGGAATTCCAGAACACTTAATTGTGCTCATGAGGAACCTGTATATAGATCATGAGGCAGTTGTCCAGACAGAACAAGGGAATACTGTGTGGTTTAAAGTCAGGACAGGTGTGCGTCAGGGTTGTATCCTTTCACCATACCTATTCAATCTGTATGCTGAGGAAATAATCCGAGAAGCTGGATTATATGAAGAAGAACAGAGCATCAGGATTGGAGGAAGATTCATTAACAACCTGCATTTTGCAGAGGACACAACCTTGCTTGCTGGAAGTGAAGAGGACTTGAAGCACTTACTGATGAAGATCAGAGATCACAACCTTTAGTATGGATTACACCTCCACATAAAAAAAAAAAACAAACCGAAAATCCTCACAACTGGATCGATGAGAAACATCATGATAAATGGAGAAAAGATTGAAGTTGTCAAGGATTTCATTTTACTTGGATCCACAATCAATAGCCACGGGAGCAGCAGTCTAGAAACCAAAAGATGCATTGCATTGGGCAAATCTGCTGCAAAGGACCACTTCAAAGTGTTAAAAAAAAAAAAAAACAAAGATGTCACCTTGAAGACTAAGGTACGCCTGGCCCAAGGCATGGTATTTTCAACTGTATCATGTGCATGCAAAAGCTGGACAATGAATAAGGAAGACTGAAAAAAAATTGACATCTCCGAATTGTGGTGTTGGTAAAGAATATTGAATATACCATGGACTGCCAAAAGAACAAACAAATCTGTCTTGGAAGAAGTACAACTGGAATGCTCCTTAAAAGCACGAATGACGAGACTGTCTTACACACTTTGGACATCCTGTCAGGAAGGATCTGTCCCTGGAGAAGGACACCATGATTGGCAAAGTACAGGGTCAGCAGAAAAGAGGAAGACCCTCAGTGGGATGGACTGACACAGTGGTTACAACAAGGGGTTCAAGCATAACAATGATTTTGAGTGTGGCGCAGGACTGGGCAGTGTTTTGTTCGGTGGTACATAGGGCCACTATGAGTAAGAACTGACTTGATGGCATCTAACAACAACAACAGCATAACAAACTGAATGTCCTAGAAAATTGGATATTAAGGGCCTAAATTAGAGACCCCCAATTTTATTTAAGGTAACAGTTACCCATAACATTGAGAATTTTAAAAAAGGTTAAGGGCAAAAATAAAAAAAGTGGCATTTGAAATAAAATGATTTTTAATGATAGACTCTAACTGACAGAGAGACTAGTTAGAAGGTAAACTGCTAATGGACAGAAGACATTCTTAATACTCTTCCAAATTACATTCAGAAATAGCAGAAAAGGGGTATATGAAAATAAATTCTATGTAACACATTCTATTGTTTAAAATTGTATAGTTTATATATTTTTAGGTACACTAATATTCAAATTTGGGCTAAAAGTCAATTTAAGGCAGCATAAACTTTGTTTGCAGGTTTTTCTCCCCTGAAGATGAGGGTTTTTCTAGATTACTTGTAAAATCCCTTCCAAATCTTAATCTTTGAGTCTATGAATTCCAGTGTATTATACAGCAGGGTGTGTTTTTCCAGGTAGAATGACATTTATGAACTGTTAGGTGGATTCTTCTAGCTCATTGTCTCTGGTTGGTTCACTGTCACTGTAATCATGGCTGCAGTTGGGGCTGTATTTTCTTTAAAGTCCTAGAAATAAGGCATATGAGACTTCTAACTTTGGAAAATCGTATGTTCTCTTTATTTATAATTCTGTTAGGCCAATATGATAGGAGACAACAGAGGGGTATTTAAACTCTGTAGCTTTTAAACCAAAAAACCCAAACCAATTGCTAATCGAGTCAATACTCACAGTGACCTTATAAGACAGAGTAGAACTGCCCCATAAGGTTTCCAAGGCTGTAATCTTTAAGGAAGCAGATTGCCACATCTTTCTCCTGCCTGTAGCTATTAGAACTCCTAATTAGAAAGTGTTTTTTCTCTCCTGATGAGCATTTGTGTGATGAGAACTCTTGTTTCAGCACTTGAGACAATGTCAAGCAATAAGTCTGACCTGTGCACTGAAAGGTTGTCATAAAATTAATGTTTTATTTATTTCCTCCTTTTCCTATACCTGGTAATAACTGCAAATGTTTATCATCTTTTGTCCTTTTCTTATACATTATCAAGAGGACATTGCTGGAAGTATATAGCAGAGATCCAAAGACAGCTAAACTCTCCCTTTTTGGTGGCTAAGCACCTTAGCACCTCAGATTTTTTTAATTTGTGGATTTTAAGCACATAATCCTGCATCTGTTAGTTCTTTTGTTCATCTTTTCCATGTCAACATTATTTTCTGTAGAAGGCATGAATCACAGTCCCCAAATCCAAGTACTTCAAGTTACTGGTCAAATTGACTGCCACTTCTGAAGCTGCCATTGTTCTCGTAGGCACTTGTGGCTCTTTGCCACTTCCCTGTCATGTTGGGTTACAGATATCCTTGACAGGGTTGGGAAACCCTGGGCCTCTTAGCCAGTCTCTCCAGAGGCACAGACATAGACTTTCCTTTTTGGCATCATAGCTTCTCTCCCACCAGGACCTGAGTTATCTCTATTTTGGGGCTAGCAGACTTATTTCTCTGTTCCTCCAAAGCGTTCAACTTCTCCCCTCAAATGTTTTTCTCCTCAATGGGCTCAGTATTTTTGGAAAACCAAAGCCAGTAGTCACTTCTGTTTTCCTGCTACACACAGAAGTCCCTAGAGGTAAGGAAGCACAGAGGGAAAACAGGTGGAAAAACTATAGCTGAAAGCATTACTAAGCTACGCTAATATAATTCCAGAGCAGTTACATTTATTTATTCTTTAAAAAGAGAATAATTTTATAGAAGTATAGTGCATTTGACCTTTTTAAAGTGTTAAAAAGCAAAGACGTCACTCTGAGGACTAAGATGCGCCTGACCCAAGCCATGGTATCTTCGATCACCTCATATGCATGTAAAAGCTAGATAGTGAGTAAAGAAGACCTAAGAAGAGTTGATGCATTGGAATTATGGTGTTGGCAAAGAATACTGAATATACCATGGACTGCCAGAAGAACAAACAAGTCTGTTTTGGAAGAAGTACAGCCAGGATGCTCCTCGGAGTCGAGGATGGTGAGACTTTGTCTCCTGTACTTTGGACGTGTTACCAGGAGGCACCAGTCCCTGGAGGACATCGTGCATGGCGGAGGGTCAGCGAAAAAGAGGAAGACCCTTGAGGAGATGGATTACAAAGTGAATGCAACAATGGGCTCAAACATAGCAAGGATTGTGAGGATGGTGCAGGGCTGGGCAGTGTCTCCTTTTGTCATACACAGGGTCGCTATCAGTTGGAACCAACTCAACTGCACCTAACAGCAACAACTTCGTGCATTTATTGCTATGGAAAGATATTCACAATATATTGTTTTGACAGCAAGTTAAAAAGCCGTCTATCAGGATGATCCCAGAATTTAAATAGAAAATGTATACTTATAAAAAATTTAGAATGGATATGTATCACCATGTAACAGTGGGTATGTCTGGATATTGCTTGAATTTACACTTGCATTATCAACCTTTTAGGCAGCTGAACTGAAGATATTTGAGATTGACTCAGACTCTCTCGTACTGCCTTATCTCTGTAGTTAAAAATTTTTTTGTAATCAATCTATTGTATAAGAACCTAAGACCTGAGTGTACAGGCAATGCACAGTGTATGAAGTCCTACAATTTTACTTAGCACAGCAGTATAATTGTGAAAGGGAAGCTGTGATAGAGTATGTCTCGAGATATAGTTGGATAAAGTTTCTCAAAGAGAAAAAGGGAAAAGAACTGCTGAACTGTGGTTTCTGATTCTATGGGGTTAGAAACATGAAATAGGAACTTGGTGGGGAAGTTGGGAAAAGTGTTGAATTGTAGGTAAGGAATTCTGGGCAACAGCAGTCATCTTGTTACTAGACGCAATGGGTTTGCTGCTTGTACTGTCATTAAGAATAACTGAGAGTCAAGTGGATTTAAAGCAAGGCATAATTTATTACTTGCAGCGAGTATGGAGACAGGAAGATCACTCTCAAAGCACTATCTCCCAGAACAAAGGGCTGCAGGATGTTTTATACTATGTGGGTAAAAGAGAAGTTATACATATTCATCAACTTTCTGGGAAATAGCATGCATATTCAATGTAGCGGCTTGATGCATGCCAGTGTGGTGTTGCCACAAAGGAACATCAATCCCTTTGGGAGACACAGGTAGGCAATACCTGCACAACTGTTAAACAAACTAGCGTGATTAAAAATTGGTTTTAGCCAGGACTCAGGATATGGTGATAGTGTAACACCTGGGGTTGCATCCAGGGTAGGTTCCCAATGGGCATATCTTATTTTTGTTGCAGATTTTATTGGCCTCATTTCTGAAGTAAGTAGGGTTATCATAGATCTTTGGAAGGCACTGGACTTGCATTTTTGGTGCTGTCTATTATCAGGTGACGGGAAAGGCATCCCCAGGACACTCAAGTGGCCTGTACTAGTTTGGGAACAAAACTGGTCCACATCAGCAAGTGCCAAATGTGGAAGCAGGAGTTATTTTTATAAAATACAGGTATGGGAGATGCTTGAAATGGTGATATGGGAAGGGCTGTTTTGTGCCAAAAGCTGTTCCAAAGGCTGTCAGGTTAATATTGTGCATGGGGTAGACAGTACACAAGGGATCTGAGCTCTCTGTTCAACAGTTCGTTGGGGTCTGATAACAGATTTAACAACATGCTAAATTGTTTCTTCAGGCAATGGCTTGGGAGGCATTGATTAAATAGTTGGTATTACTTGATGTTAAAGCTGAATGGATTAATGGAACAATTAGGCTTGCTGTAGCCATAGTAAGAAGGATGAGTTTCCAACTAGGGCTTCCCATTTTAATACTAGGTGGCTATTTTTACCACACTTATTGTCATAATGCTTATCTATGGATACTTGTTCTGTCTTTTGAACAGCCACTTGAGGCCTTTAACCAGGTCACAGGTGTAGGAATCTTGGCTTGTAGGAACTTCATCAGGCTGTCCAGGTGGAGACAAAGGCTTGACCTGGGAATGATGGACCCACAGATTAACTCCTTCTAATCTGAGGGCAGATGGGGTTGTTAATAATACCTGGTGTGGGCCCACCCATTTTTTCAGTCAGTTGGTCTCCTGGGCTCCCTTCTTGCCAAATCTTTAAAAGCGCTAAGTCTCCTGGCTAGAAATAGAACAAGTCACCCTTTTTAGGTTTGAGGAGTATTTGGTTTCCATACTCCTGGATGATATTCCTCAACGTCTGTTGAGTTTCTTGATCTAAAAGATCATCTGCTTTAAGGAAGGGTCTCCCACAGGTCAGTTAAAATGGACTTAATTTTAGAGCTCCTCTAGGGGCAGCCCGTACTCTAACCAAGGCAATAAGTAACATATTAACCCATGTCTCTTGGGTTTCCTGCCATAGTTTGGCAAGAGTCCTTTTTTGAGTCTGATTCATTGCTCAACCTTTCCTGAGGACTGAGGGCTTCACGCTGCCTAAGGATTGGGATAAATTCTGAGTTATTTTGGCAGTAAATCCAGGGCCACTGTCACTCTTTAGGGACTGGGGTAGGCTGAATCTGGAAATGATTTCCTTTAGGAGCCATTTACACACTTCAGTGGCTTTCTCAGTCCTAGCAGGGAAGGCTTCTACCCATACTGTAAAGGTATGTACAAACACCAGTAAATGTTTGAACCCTCAGCACGGGGTATCGCTGTAAAAGCTATCTGCCAATTCTCCCCAGGGTATGTTCCTCGATGTTGGGCAGGTTTTACTAAGCGGGGAGGCAGTGGATGATTATTTGGGTTGTCTCTTAGGCGTATTTCGCAGCTTTCAGAAACCTGTTGTAAGTAGACACATAAGACTGTGTTGGCATGTCCTGCCGGAGGGGTGATGAGAGGGCAGAGGGGGCCAGAAGCTGCCCGAATGGACACGAGAAGAGTGGAGGGAGGGAGTGTGCTGTCTCATGAGGGGGAGAGCAATTAGGAGTGTATAGCAAGGTGTGTATACGTTTTTGTATGAGAGATTGACTTGATTTGTAAACTTCCACTTAAAGCACAATAAAAATAAAAAGAAACCTGTTGTATTATCTTTCTTAAATCTCTTCCCTATATCCAAGTTTTGAGCTGCAAATACAATATTTCCTGACCATAATGACTGGCTTCACGGGTTGCTTTTATCACCTTCCATAGTTGACAACTGGGAATGTAAACCTTTTTGCTTTCATTCAAATACCAACTATCGGCCTGTTTCCGAAATCCTTGGGTTTCTGCACCTTGAATGTCCCCCAGGCTGTAGTAAGGAGTGATATTTGAGAGTTTAATGTCAAGAATGAGGGCCATGTGGGTCACCGGGGTTTGTCATTGTGATGCCTTCTTTGTTACTCCATCAGCCTTACAGTTTCCACGTGAGACCAGGGTATCTTCCTTCTGATGACCCTTACAGTGTATAACCGCCACCTCAGTAGGTTGCTGCACTGCCTCCAAAAGTTCTAAAATGAGGCTGCCGTATTGAACAGGTGAATTTCTTGAATTTAAAAGCGCTCTTTCTTTCCAGATAGCCCCATGAACATGTATCATGGAGAAAGAGTATTTAGTCTGTATATATACTAATTTTCTTGTCTTTAGCTAGTTGCAGGGCTTCAGTGAGGGCAATGAACTTAGCCTTTTGAGCAGAGGTTTGGGGAGGTGAAGTCTGGGGCTTTATAATGTCATGCAAGCATACAATAGCCTATCCTGCCTTACGAATGCCCTGTTCTACAAAGCTGCTTCTGTCGGTGAACCAGTCCTCATCTGCATTTTTAAAAAGTGTATCATTCAGATAGGGTGTGCTGGAATAAACTTGATCTATTGTTTCAGTGCAGTTATGAACTAGTTTGTTGCCCTGAGTTATAGCAGGCAGGAGTGTGGCAGAATTTAAAACCTGACAAACCTTTAGAGTCACTTCAGGAGAGTCTAATAATATGGCCTGATATTGGGTTATTCTACCTCCTGAAAACCAATTTCCTCCTTTAACCTTTGGAACGGTCTGGATCTGATGGGGCATCAGCACCTCCATAGGTTGCCCCACAGTAAATTTAGATTTCTCTTTGACCAGGATTGCAGAGGCAGCAACTGCCCACAAACAACCTGGTCAATCATATGCCACAGGATATAACTGTTTAGAAAAATAAGCAACTGGCCTGAGGAGGGGGCCAGTTTGTTGGGGGAGCATGTTCAAAGCCTATCCCTATCTTTCAGGGACATACAACCTGAAAGGTTTTGTTAAGTCTGGAAGGCCCAAGGCGGGGGCTCTACCCAATTCTAACTTGATGGTTTCAAATGCTATTTGGTACTCCTGAGTCCACTCCAAGGACTGGCTTTCTTCTCTTTTAAAGCCTCATAAAAAGGTCTTGCTTTTAGTCCAAAGTTAGGTATCCAGATTCTGCAAAACTCGGCCATCCCCCAAAATCCCTGCAGTTGTTTTCATGTGCTAGGTACCAGTAGGGCGGATACACCTAATTTTCTCTCAGCAATTGCTGAATGCTGGAGAGACCTGAAACCCCAAATATTTTACTTCCTTCTGTGTAATTTGGGCTTCTTCAGGTGAGACTCCATAACCTTTATCTGCCAAGTGTTTCAGAGTCTTGACAGCATTCTTGTCTGAGCTGTTCTGGTCTTCACTAGCTTTCAATAAGTCGTCTACATATTGGAGCAATATTCCCTTTTTTCAGCTTTAAATCTCTAAGGTCCCTGGCTAAAGTCAAACTGAAAGGATGGGAAGAATTTTTGTAGCCTTGAGGAAGGACTGCCCACTTAAACTGGGCCTTTTCTCTAGTTTCTGGATCCTCTACTCAAAAGCAAGTAACTCCTGGGAGTCAGGATGCAAGGGGACACAGAAGAAAGTATCCTTTAAATCTAACACAGTAAATTAAGTAGCAGTGGTGGGTGCCTGTGCAAGCAGGGTATATGGGTTAGGGACCAGTGGGTGAATAGTTACTACAGCCTTATTCACTGCTCTTAGATCTTGCACAAAGCGATACTCTCTGTTAAGCTTCCTGAGAGGTAAGATGGGGGTGTTACAAGGAGACTGGCAAGGTTCAATAAGTCCCTGTCTGATGAGCTTTTCTAGTACTGGTTTAATCCCAGTTCTAGCCTCTGGCTTAAGCAGGTATTGTCTGTGCCAAGAGAAAGCAACTCTGGGTTTCAACTCAACTTAGACAGCTTCGGCATTATTAGCCCTCCCAGGCTGGTTCACATCCCAGACTAAAGGGTTCACCTTTGCCAGGATACACTGAGGGATAAGGGTCTTTTGTGTTGAGCAATCTGCCTCAAGGAGAGCTAGAAGTCCAGCTCCTTGGCTCTTATCTGTTTTTACAGTGACCAGAGAGGAAAACAGTAAGCTCTAGTTAACAGATCCCTGCCGAGCAGAGGGACTGGGCATTCAGGTATATATAAGAAGGAATGTGATAGAGTACGAGTAACCACTTCACAAATAAAAGGAAAGTAAACTTCTTAATCTGGACCTGCCCCAAGACGTCCATTATCACACTATCCTGATTGGAGAGTTTGCCAGTAGGTTTGTTCATGACAGAGTAGGCGGCTCCCGTATCAAGTAAAAATGGAGTTTTCCTACCTGCCACATAAAAATTAACCCGAGGTTCCACAGGGGAGATGGAGATCTGCTGTCGTTCTGTGGGAGCCAGACGGTCCTCTAGGCCTCGTCACTCAGAAAGTTGTGGCATTTGCAGTTCAGGGCCATGGTTGGGGTAGCGATTGAGCCATCGCGACTGAATACGGTCCGGACACTGCCTTTTCCAGTGCGCTTCCTTCTTGCAACATGCACTTTGTTGGGGCCCCAGCTTTCCCGGTGGCCCTGAAGGGCGGCTCCAAGGTCTGCTTGGTCGAGCACTTACCTGTGGTGTTCCTGGTTCACTTGGGTTACCTCCAGGTCACCCCTGAACTACGGCGGCCAATAACTGAGCCTTCTTTTCCATTCTTTTATCCTTCCTATCTTCCTCCACCTTATCTCTGTTGCTGAAAACCTTAAAGGCTTCTACCACAAGCTTGGACAACAGGGTCAGGGGATCAGCCTCCAGCTTCTGAATCTTCCTTCTGATATCTGGGGCACTCTGGGTTACAAAGTGCAGACCCAGCAAAGGGGAAGCCTCTGGGTCTATGCTGGTAACTTTCTTAAAATTATCAGTTAATATATCTAGGAAAGCTGCAGGATTCTCATCCTTCCCTTGAGTTATTTGAATAATTAACTGGTTTATAATGATGAAGTGTTTCATTCTTGCCCAATCAAACCGGCTCTGATAGTCCCACCAGGATCGGCCCCAGGTGGACACTGCCCGTCCAGAAAAGGTTCAGTCTGCTCTGAGAGCTGACTCGGGGGACCCCAATTAGGGTCCCATCTGGGTTGCCAGGAATCTCTTGGCATTAATTTCTTAAAGTAGATAATGCGGTGCGGGGACTGGAAGGGAAATGGTCCCAAATGATTCCTAAGGTTCCTATTTGCTCTCAGATTTCTCCTTAGGTACAAGAGGACTCCATATAATTAGGACCAACCTACTGCTATGCTCAGTCCAGTACTCCAGTGGGTCTAGGTCTCCAGAATCCGTGTACCAAAGGAAACTCTGGCCCCGAGCAGCACGGAGTGTGCCTAGGTCAGCAGAGCCACGAGCGCGTGTCCTCAGGGTGGGTGGGGACTCCTCTGGGCCGGGAGCCTGTGAGGTAATAATGGAAGGCACTGAGCTGTAAAGGGTAGAATCAGAACGTGCCGACTTGGCTCAGTGTAAAAAGTCCCATGAATCTTTCCCCCAGAAATGGGCAGTCGACCGCGCTTCGGCTTTGTCCCCACCAGGATCCCCTCTCCCGGGGCCACTAGCACTACCCGTTTCCCGGGTGGACCCCGGCCCAGGAGCCACGACCGCCGGGGCGCCCCGCAGCCGAAAGCACCGCGCCCCACGGTTCCTGAGGCGAGGCACGCCTAGTGCGCATGCGCCCGGAAGCTGGGCAGGGCCTCCAGCCAAGTCATCCCGGCCAAGCCCCCGCCGCCTCGGCCCTCGCCGCCGGCCGTTGACTTTCGAACCTCGGCCCGCGCTCTTTGCCATTGGCTGATGCTACGCAGTTGAACGTTGCCAGGAGACGGCGCCTGCGTCCTGAGGCTGCGCGAAGCCCCGCCCCGAGCACGGGAGTCGCTCGGGGAGGAGGGATGCAGGGCGGGGGACGCCGAGCGGCTCTTAGCGTCCGCTTGGAGGCCGCGGGGCTCGGTGGCGGCTGTGTGGCGTTGCTTGGCGTCTCGCTCCTCACGGTGAGTGTCGGGGCCTTATCTTCGAGCCCGGGAAGGCGGCTCCGCGTCCATTTTCTTTTCCTGTAGTTCAGGCCGGTATGCCGGCGTGTGGAGCGGCCGTCGTGCGGCTTGGTGCTGGAGAAGCAGACTTCGGGTCCTGCGTCCGTCCGGTCTTGTCCCAGATGGAAGTTGGGGAGTGTCTTACCCGCGCCCCGGAGTGGAGCCGCACTTCTGTGGGGCAGGGCCCTCTGGAGCTGAGGGCGAGCGGAGCCGCCTCCACAGGACTGGCCGCCGCGCGGCGCTGGGACGGAGGCCCGGAGCGTTTGCCGCCAACCCTCGAGGAAGCCGAGGGTGCTGCCATTTTGAGCGCCTTCCCGGCGCGAGATCTCACGGGACTTTCCCGGGAGTGTGTAATTATGCCCATTTTACAGATGTGGAAACCTCACTTCTGAGAGGAGTTAGGCAAAAGGGGCCCAGGGTCCCGTAGCATTTAAGTGGCAGAACTGAGAGGTATGAACACAGGTGTATATGGGAATAATCTAAGGTAATATTTATAGCTTGGGGTTGGCAAAATCTTTGTAGTCCCATGGATGATTCTTGTCTTCCACTTCGCTTTAGAAAAACCAAACCAAACCCAGTGCCGTCGAGTCGATTCCGACTCCTAGCGACCCTATAGGACAGAGTAGAACTGCCCCATAGAGTTTCCAGGGCGCGCCTGGCGGGTTCAAACTGCCGACCCTTGGGTTACCAAACGTAGCTCTTAACCGCTGCGCCACCGGGGTTTCCCTACTTCACTTTAAGCAGTCTAAAATGACCGTGAATGTTTGTTCCGTCATCACCATTATTGGCTCACATTGTCCCGAGCTCATAAGATACCTGACGCTGTAAAAAAAAAAAAAAAAAAAAGGTCCTTTGTGAGAATTTGGAAACCCTGGTGGCGTAGTGGTTAAGTGCTACGGCTGCTAGCCAAAGGGTCGGCAGTTCGAATCCCCCAGGCGCTCCTTGGAAACTCTATAGGGCAGTTCTGCTCTGTCCTATGGGGTCGCTAGGAGTCGGAATCGACTCGAGGGTACTGGGTTTGGTGTTTTTAAGAGTTTATTTGGTCACAGAATCGTTGCGGCTTTCCAGGCACAAGTAGTACTTGTGCTGCTGCAATAACTGTTGGTGTTTGTCATTCGTTTTTCTAAAAACACGATGAGGTAAGCATCAAAGGTAAATATCAAATACAGTGGAGTAACATTCGTATGACCTGTTAAGTATATTCTTTAAGGAAGTAAATATAACATTAAAGATATAAAATTATTTTAAATTTAGAGTAAGAAGGAATCTGAAAAAGTTGGAGAAGATAAAGTATATTTTTGGTCCCCAAACCAGGAGATCAACAAAGTAGGTAAGGTGTGAGCTCTGGTAAATTAAGAGAATATGAAAGAAATCTTCAGTAAATTTTTATTGAATTTATAATTTAAACAATAAGATGAAATTTTTATATCTTAAAAAAATGTTCAGTATATAGAAGGAGCGTAAGTGGAAAGTAAGTGTCCTCATCTGACCTATCGCTTGAAGGTGGTCACTTTGGTTACGCTTCAGAAATTTTAAAAGGGTGTGTATGTATTCACACACATACATAGGTACACACACGCACACATGCCCACACACACAATATTATACATACAAATCTCGAAATGCATTTGATAAGTTAATTGGAAAATTTTTCATAATGCCTGTACATGCTATCTACTGCATTCTTTTTTAATGCCAAGTAGCTATCCTTTAAGGGAATATACCATCATTTTGCTAGTGTGGCAGGGTGACGATTTTTATTTTAGACAGTGTCAGCTTTGACATTGCCTTTCATTATACATGTTGTGGAATATTTCTGGCAAATATATTTGCATTTTGAAAAGTATGAGAACAAAACCTCAACTTTTCATGTCGGTTGTAGTTAAATTTCGTTATAGTTCCTTTTTTTGTTTGGGGGGAACTGAGTTTGATGTCAGAATGAAGGAAAACAGTACAAATGGACAGCTAAAATTATCTCTGACTATAGTTTTTTTTTTATTATTTGAAAGAATTAATGGTGGTCCTTCATTATTTTCCTATTTTATGTTACAAACGTATTTTAAAAAATGTGTATGTATAAACATGGCACAGTTAGTATTTCTTAAGTCTTGAATGAAGTGTTCCTTTCTCTTTAATTAGTTAAGGTCACAAAGATGTGAGCCCCAGTCTGGGTAGTGGCACCTTTTGAGTTTTCCCAGACATACAGCTGACTCACTATAAGTCCTTTGGCAGGTCATCTAACTCTATGTAGTAAATACAGTTTCTCTTCGGAGGCTTTAAAAGGTAATGAATGTTTTATAACTACTCATGTTTAGAAATGAAAGGCAGTGAAGCGTTAGTGAATTAAAAGTTTTAAAAAAATGCTGTAAGGAAGAGGTCCTTTGTGACAATTTATTTGGCCACCGAATTGTTGGGCTTTCTGGGCACAAGTGGTACCTCAACTGTTCCTCCAGCAACTGTTGGTATTTGTCACTTCTCTAAAAACACAATGAGGCATAGGTAAACATCAAAGGTAAACATCTAATACAGTGAAGTAACTGGGTAATGATATTTTTGGTACTACTTAATTCTATATCAATTATTATCAAAGTTGGCCATCCATAATGCTATGGTTAGACATTGACGTTCCATATAGAATCAGCCCACTGGAGAGAGACCTCGTAAAAAGTTTGGAAATTCCTGAGTGTGTTTGCATTGATTGAGTTAAACACAAGAAATTTGTGAAATAATTTTTCTGGTAAGTTTTTTTGTTTGTATTTCTTGGTGACTTATAAAAGGGAAACAAGAAATCTTGAATTAATCTACAAAGTTTTACTTGGGCTTTTAGTACTCACTGGAGGAAGATATATTTCACGTGAATTTATCACTTTTTATTACTTTTTAAAAGTATAGAAATAGTACACACTGGCACCAAAATAAATTTGGCAGAAGAAAGGCTGGGTGATAGATAGGCAAGGCACATTTGAAACACGTGGAGGAGGAGGAGACTTTCTCTACCAGGTATCAAAATATTATATAGTCATTAAAACGTGGTAGTAATGTTAAGAAAAGAGCAATGAAATGATGAATATAACATGAATGTATGATAAAGGTGGCATTTTAAGGAGCAAAGATTAGACTACTTAAATGGTTTGGAGGCATTTGGCTGTATTTTTGGAAGATACTTAAATTAGATCTCTACTTCACCAAAAACAAAAACACGTTCCAGGTAAAGATCCAGAGATAAAGAATAAAGCTGTAGGCTAGTACTAAAAGAAAATACATGAGATGTTAACACAGAGAGTGGAACAGCCTTTATAAGTAAAATGCATAAACCGTAAAGAAAAAGAATAGGTTGGGTTATAGGAAAATTAACTGTACAATAAAATTAAAAGACAAGTGGTAGATGGCGAGGACGTTACTGACAAGGGTATTAATATTAATAGCTAGAACATATAAAGACCTACAAAGTAGTTAAACATTTTAGAAAAGAGCAGCTACTAATATCAGGGAAAGAAAAGTTAAACAAGAGTGAGCTCTCACCTTCAAAAAAAAAAAAAAACGTGTTGGTAACAGTGGAAAAATGTGTGCTGGTGAGCATGTGTAATTTTAAGTTGCTGTATCCATTTTGAAGGACAGTTTTGCTGTGTCTTGAAGCTTAAAATGCACGTACCCTTTAGCCTAGCAGTTCAAAGTATCTCTGTTAAGAGTTGCAAATATGCATAGAGAAGCTGTGTGTGTGTATATTTGTATATAAATCATAACTATTTGCTTATATACATAATGGATAGAAAAAAACCTAGAAGGATAATATTAAGCCAAAAGCCATGGTTATCTTTGAAATAGATAGGGATGAGATTTGGAGGTGAAGTAAGACTTTTGAAATATTTATAAAGAGAATGTGTTATTTAGAACTTTAAAAATTTTCGTGTAACAACTTTTGAAGTAGAGGAAAATAAATTCTCACACCCCTCCATTCCCATCTCTCAGAGAGAACCCTTTGCTATGAGTTTGATGCATATATTTCCAGACTTACATTTTATGGTGGTTTAATAGATCACAGTTCTTTGGGCGTAGTTTTAAAAAAAGAGCTTCTAAACTTGTAAAACTGGAACCTTGTTCTTTGATTCCACCGAGACACATATCATATATCTTTGCTACACATTGCTTGAATATTTTTGTAGACTAAAACTTGTTGAAAATCACTATAAACTTAATTATATTTTAACAGATATTGCCAAATCACAGCCTTCCCCGAAAAATTAAGCTCCTGTTAACAGTGTGTGAAATCTGCTGTTTTGCTACTCTCGGAGAACAGTACAGATAATGCAGCCTTTTAGTTCTTGGCAGTCTAATGGGTAAAATGGTATCTATTTTAAACTTGTGTTTTAAAAATTATAGAGGTTGAGCATTTTTAAAGAAAATTTTTTGTCCATTGTATCCTGTGTATTTCTTTACTGGCTTTTGTATCACATGCCTTTTTCACATCGAATGTGGTCATAGTTTTTCTCCATTAACTAATTGAGTGGGCTATGTTAATAGATTTTCTCTTATTAATTACATTACTGGAAAGAACTTTATGTCATCATGGTATCATAGTTGTATGCTGTTGAGTCGATTCCAACGCATAGTGATAGCGACCCTATAGGACAGAGTAGAACTGCCCCATAGGGTTTTGTGGGCAGAAATCTTTACAGGAGCAGATTGGCAGGTCTCTTCTCCTGTGATGTCGCTGGTGGGTTCTTACCGCTGAACTTTTGATTAGCGTTGGCGCCACGAGGACTCCTCGATCATGTTATGCTTCTCTTTTTATGTATTCCTGGATTTGTTTTTGCTAATAATTGTGTTTAGGCTTTTATATCAGTATCCACTTTTTTGAAATTAGTCTACATTGTCTTTTTAGCTGAATCATTTTATATTCCTTTTTGTTTGATAATAAAATAACAAAACCAAAACCTGTGGACATTGCTTTGTTGCCTTCTAGCATTGCTTGTTACCTTAGAGATGTTCTGGCAATCTGTTGCTGTATAACAAACTACCCTACTACTTAGTGGCTTAAACCAATTTATTATTTTCCATGGTTTAAATTGCCTGTGGCAGTTGTCACTTGGGGTCTCTGCGTTTGCAGTCAGTAGTGGCTTGGGCTGAAGTTATCTGGAGGCTTGGCTGGCTGGATGTCCAAGGTGGCTTCTTCACTCACATGTCTGGCACCTCAGTGCTCCTCCACTTGGCTTTTCTCTCCAGCCTGGACTTCTTACACAGGGGTTTGTGGCTCCAAGAGGCAGGAAGCTGCCAGGCTAGTTAAGGGGTATTCACAGTATAGGCACAACATAGCTTGCACTGTATCTTACTGGTCAGAGCAGTCTCATGGCCTGCCCAAGTGTTTTTTTTGGGGGGGGGGGGAGGTGCGTGGAGCAGATTCCATTTTTTGATGAGGAGGTAGCAGCAAAGTCACATTACAGAAGAGCAGATGGAGTGGAGGGGAGTAGTTATTGTGGGCATCTTTGGAAATTATGGTCTTCCAGAGGAGAATTCTGAGACCCCTATGTTTTTCTTTTCCATTTTTATTTAGGTAACCCACTTCTCTGCCTGGATGCTTGTCTGTCTTTTCAAATATTTTTTACTTGTATGTTCATAGTTAAAAGTATAACAAAATTATTTAGGTTTGCAATGAAGAGTAGCGGTCCCTGGCCATAACTCTCTCCACTCTTGTTTCTGTTCTCCGGAAGCAATCACTTTCATCTCTTTTAACTGTTTCCTTTGCCATTTGTTTCTGTTTTTCTAAATTATATTTACAGTGTGAGTTGATTTTCATTTTTAGGTATTGTTGAGTCAGAATCGACTCGACAGGGACGGTTTTTTTTTTTTTTTTAATTGAGTACTTAGAGGAACCCTGGTATCACAATGGTTAAGCACTTGACTGCTAACCGAAAGGTCAGTGGTTTGAGCCCACCAGCCACTCCGTGGGAGGAAGATGTGGCAGTGTGGTTCTGTAAAGGTTATAGCCTTGGAAACCCTGTGGGGCACTTCTGCTCTGTCCTATAAGGTGCTGTGAGTAGGAATCGACTCGATGGCAATGGGTGGTGGTGGTGGATTGACTATAAGAGAAGCTTAAGGTCTTAAACACTGTTCCCTTCTCTTACTTCCTCATCTCTGTGCTTTTATCACCCTTTTTGGTAAAATCAAAAATTAGTGTTTGCTATGTGTGTGTTAATATTATAACTGGACTTTGTAATGTACTATAATATTTCCTTTTGTTGCATGATTCTTTCACCTTTCCTTCAATTTAGTTTTCTTATTCCTCTCAGCATGTTCAGATACATGAGATACTCTCTAAGCTCTAGTTTTTACTTAAAGACATCCATTCTGGATCTCTCTGTCTTCCTCCTCCAGACTTGTTCTCTGGGCTTGCAGTATAGTTGTCCTGGACTTTGTTTCACCCTTGTCCTGGTGACAGTTCTTGCTTTGTTTCCCTACAGTAGCTTCTTTAGAAAGGGTAGTCAGGGGGTTATTAAGTTTTGAGACCTTGTGTGTCAGAAACCATCTTATTCTACTCTCAAAATTGATTTGATGGATTTTCTGGGTATAGAATTTTAGTGGAAGCCATTTTTCCTGAGAATATTGAAGGCACTGCCTCATTGTCTTCTAGCTTCCGTTGTTGAGAAATCTGATACCATTTGTATGTGATGTGTTTTTTTTTAATCTGGAAGCTTTTTAGAATTTTATCATCATCTTCAATGTTTTAAAATATTATAGTTTTTTTTTTTTTTTTTCAACTTTAATGTGCTGGGCATTTGGTGGACCTTTTCAGCCTGGAAATATATTTCCTTCAATTCTGGGAAATTTTTTAATGCATTTATAGTTCTGTTGACTCCACTGGTGCTCTTTTTTTTTTTTTTCCCCCCTGAGACTTTTGTTATGTAGATATTGGACTTCCTGGGTTGGTACTCTAATTATTTTATCTCACATTTTCCACTTTTTGGTCTTTTTTCTGATTTCTCTGGTTTTATCATTCAAGCCTTTTATTGATTAAAAAAAAAAAATTCTGCTCATTTTTAATTTCTGAGAGTTCTCTCTTATTCTTGTAATATTCTTATTTACATAGCATTCTGTTCTTGTTTAATGGAAATCTGTTATCTTCCTGAGGATATTAATATTCTATTTTGAAGTTTATTGTGTTTGTTACATTATTTTTGTCCCTGAGCTTCCTTTTTCTGCTTGCTATTTTTGGTCTGCTTCACGTTGACGGTTTTCCTCAAATTTCTAGTGATTCTTGTTTGTCCATGGTTGAGAAGAGGAGTAAACTGCTGAACCTCTTTGTGTAGAGGACACATTTCAGCTAGAGGGTTTCATTATAGGGTAGCCATTCTCAAAGTGTGGTTTGGTGATTTTATAGGAGTCTGAGATCCTTTCAGATCCAAACTATTTTCATAATAATATGGTTAGTAATACTAAGATATTATATTTGCCTATTTCACACTCATTCTCTCATGAGCATACGGTAGAATATTCCAGAGGCTATGTGACTTCTGATACAATAGATGAAACGCTGAAGTGGCGTGGGAATCTGTCTTGTATTAAGTTAGACATTAAAGAGGCTTGTAAAAATGTAAAACCATACCACTCATTTTTTTTTTTTTTTTTGGTTTTGAAAAATATTTTTCATAAAACAGGTTAACATTTTCAAACAAATTACTAAATATTTTTAAGATGTGTTGGCTTATTCTGTATTAGAAATAAGTAAAACCTTTTGGAGGTCTCAGTAATTAAAAAAATTGTAAAAATTTCTGAAACCAAAGTTTGACATCCAGTACTGTACAGTGAGCAGGTGGCTGCCAGGGTTAGGTAGAATTCCTCCGAATTGTCAGTACTGGTAAATATTTTCTCTTGGTTGGTTTCCCCAGAGAAATCTTCCACTTTTCTGTCTAGGGGGTATAAGCAGAACTCTAGCATTCAAGAGGGAGTAGCCACTAGCCACATGAGACTATAAAATAGGAATTTACTTCTTCAGCTGTACTAGACATATTTCTTTTTTATTGTTCTTTAAGTAAAAGTTTACAATTCAAGTCAGTCTCTCATACAAAAACTTAGACACACATTGTTATATGACCCTAGTTGCTCTCCGTACAATGTGACAGCACACTCTTTCTTTCCACCCTGTATTTCCCACGTCCATTCAGTTAGCTCCTGCCCCCTCTGCCATCTCATCTCACCTCTGGACAGGAGCTGCCGACATAGCCTCATGTGTCTACTTGAGCTAAGAAGTACACTTCTCACCAGTATCATTTTATGGCTTCTAGTTCAGTCTAATCGTTGTCTAAGAGTTGGCTTCAGGAATGGTTTTAGTTTTGGGCTAACAGAGAGTCCGGGGGCCGTGACCTCTGGGGTCCCTTCAGTCTCAGTGAGACCATTAAGGCTGGTCTTTTTACTAGAATTTGAAGTCTGCATCCTACTTTTGTCCTGCACCATCAGGGATTCTCTGTTGTGTCCTGTCAGGGGAGTCCTTGGTGGTAGCCATGTGCCATCTAGTTCCTCTGATCTCAGGCTGAAGGAGTTTCTGGTTTATGTCGCCCTTTATCTTGGGCTCATATTTTCCTTGTGTCCTTGGTGTTTTTCATTCTCCTTTGCTCCAGATGGGTTGAGACCAATTAATGCATCCTAGATGGCTGCTTGCTAGCTTTTAAGACCCTAGATGTCACTCATCAAAGTGGGATGCAGAATGTTTTCTTAATAACACTTCGTTAGGCCTGTTGACTTAGATGTCCCCTGAAACGATGGTCCCCAGACCCCCAGCCCTGCTACTCTGTCCCTTGAAGTGTTTGGTTGTGTTCATGAAACTTCTTAGCTTTTGGATTAGTCCAGTTAGTTGTGCTGACTTCCCATGTATTGTGTGTTGTCTTTCCCTTCACCTAATTCTTGTCTGCTAATTAGTGAATTCCCCCCTCCCTCCCTCCCCACCCTCGTAACCATCAAAGAATGTTTTCTTCTGTGTTTAAACTTTTCTTGAGTTCTTATGATAGTGGGCTCTAGACTGATTCAGGAGCTCTGTAGCCACAGGTCAGTAGTACTGTTTTCAGGAGCTCTGGAGCCACAAGTCAGTAGTAGCTACAGTACAGGACCACCTGGATATTGCATATTTCCATCCAGTTTCCAGTTTTATTGGAAATGTCAGTTTTCACTGAATCCCCGTTTCCACTGTGGTGATTCATCCCTACTGCAACTGGATGTAGAGTTCATCAGTCTAGAACCTGTATGGTTCAGCCTTTCTGTAGAATCTCTAGGCTTCTGCCAGGGTCAGAACAGAAAAAAATCCTTTGCCGTCGAGTCCGTTCCGACTCAGTGACGCTATAGAACAGAGCAGAGCAGTCCGGTAGGGTTTCCAAGGGTGTCAATTTTTATGGAAGCAGACTGCCACATATTTCTCCTACAAAGGGGCTGTTGGGTTGAACCACCGGCCTTTTGGTTAGCAGCTGGGTGCTTAACCACATGATCACCATCTATATTTCCTATTCCTCTGGCAGCAGCCATAGTCAGGAAGTTCCTGGACCTATGACGTTATCTTTCAGCCAGCCTTGCTTTTTCAGCCAGTTTTGACTTATGGTGAATTTGTTGCCTAAATGTTACAATAAATCAGAGGAGAATAAAATTTGATTTCTGTGACCTTCATGCTATCCACAAAGCTGACTAAATTTTATAATTTTTATACTTTGAGACCATCATGATTTTTGCTTCCATTTTATATAAGCTCAGTAGATGACATTTTCTTTACAATGTTATGGGTACTCTTTTCCTAAAGAAAGTTGAGCTTTTGGGTTCTCAGGAGAAAGTTGTTCCCTAGCTTTTCAACAAAATATAATAGAGCTTTGGATGGGAAGGATTCTGTTTTAGAGCTAGATTAGGTACTTAAACATTAAATAGCTCTAATAATAAATCTAGATTGAACATATGTCTAGTCTTTGAATTTTATTCCTTACAAAGTGCTGTTCTGTGTATCCCTTTATTGTGAATTCTGACATCACTAAAATACCCAAGAAACATTTTTTCTTGGATGATTTTTGTGTGACTTCAGAGCTCCATGTAGGTGTACAGCGCATTCACTTGAATTAATTTGCTGTCAATGTCGTCTTCTGTATTGTTGCCCAATTACCTTAGTTTTCTGGAATGCCTCACAATTCCAGCTTAATCTCTCTTGGCACATCTCGACTCCATAGGGTTCTGAATATTACCATTCAGAATGGAGTGTTTTCTAATGGACTCTACTGTTACAGTTTTTCCTAAGCAAAATAGACATTTTGCCCCCCCCCTTTTAAATTAAATTTGTCTCTTAAGAGGCATTTGCTCATTCAGTAGTAAATGAATGCCTACTGTGTGTCAAGTTTGTGCTAGATTACAGTACTATAACTATAGTTTGGACATGTTTCTTGCCCTTACGGCTTACATTCTAATGTATACAAAAATGTTACAAAATTATTTCAAATAAAATCTTGTTAAGTGCTATGAAGGAAAAGTGGCAGTGTTCAATGAGATTAACAGGGGACCTGATCTGGGGGATGGCTCAGTTTGAGACTTGAAGGATGAGTAAGAGTTTGGTTTTGCAAATCATGAAGGGAGCCAAGAGTAGAAAAAGTCTAAAGAGGTTTTTTGTTTATTTAAAATACAGTTAGTTATTTTTAGGTGCTGTTCTCTCCAACTTTTATTGTTATCATTTGGAGAGGATTTGGTAGTGTGTTATATTCTACATGAATGATACCTGAATTTGTTTGTTTTTTAAGGATCTTTAAACAGTGGCATAACTTAATTTTTCTGTCAAGTATAAGTGCGTCCCAACCCCGGACAGTGGCTTGCTTTGGGCATAGTTACAAAGGGACACTGTAAGAGGTGGTAGGGTGCAAAACTGTCACGTGCCTGTTGTTGTCAGTAACAGCTTGCCAAGAGGTCAAGTTGCTTGTTTCTTTTCTGTCTGGAGGAAATACTCACCAGGGGACTTTTTCATGAAAGGGAGATGACTAATGGTGGTCTTTATGTTCTTTACCACTAATGTGCTAGTTTTTCACTTACTTAAATTAACTAAGTTGGTAATTCATAGTTATCACAATCAGCACTTCCATTTTTCATGCTCATTTCCATTGCAAGGAATGACTTAAAATTTTTTCCCTTCCTATTCTTCAAGTTAAAATTATTGCCTTAGAAAATTGCACCACGTTGATTCTGGGCTGTAATTAATATTCCAGTTCAAGAAGCTAAGAAATTTGTAGTTAACGGTTACTAGAGAAATTTAATAACTTGCTTTAGAAACCATGATTGAGCCAACTGGGAGCATGTTTTCTTCTTTTGAATTAAAGAATATTTCTAAGCCTACTTGTAATTTTTTTTTAATAGAAATGTTTAGTTTTATTTATTATACAGCAGGCCCCCTGTATCCGTGGGTTCCGAATCCGTGGATTCAACCAATTGTGGGTTGAAAATATTCAGGGAAAAAACATAAGTGATGTGTAGGCATACCCTGCCATTTCACAGATGTCCAGTCTTCTCTTCAGCACTTGTTTGAACAGTTTGCCTCATATCTGACATGTACTCTGGAGTTAGGCCTACAATGGTTGAGTCCATACTGAACGTGTACAGACTTTTTTTTGTCATTAATCCCTAAACAATACAGTATGACAACTCTCTTACCTTGTATTAGGTATGATAAGTAATCTAGAGATGATTTAAGGTATACGGGAGGATGTGTGTAGGTTATATGCAGATATGTACCATTTTACATAAGGGTTTTAGAGCATCCTTGAATTCTGGTATCTGTGGGGGTTCCTGGAATGAATCCCTCATGGATCCTGAGGGACGGCTGTGTGCAGTTCATTTTGGCTTTAGTACAGTATACTTAACAATTAAGTAGGCATCAACAGAACACTTTAAATTTTTATTTAGTTTGGATTACATAGAAACAAACTTAACTAAATTTAATTTTGAAGCACTTTATTACAAGTTGGAGTTATCTTGTGTGGGATGATTTTTGCTCTAAAGGAATAAGTTCTGAAAGAGGATCAAGTGTTCAATATTATATTGTGGCAGCGGTGGTTAAATGGTAGAATTCTTGTCTTCCATGAAGGAGACCTGGGTTTGATTCCCGATCACTGCATCTTAAGCGCAGCTACCACCAGTCTGGCTTGGATGCTGCTAAACAGGTTTTACCGGAACTTCCAGACTAAGATGAGGAAGAAAGGCCTGGCAGTCTTACTTGCCCCCAAACCAGCCATTGAAAACCCAATGGATCAAGAGGTCTGATCCCGTTGTGCCTGGGGTTGCCAGGAGTCAGGGTCGACTGGATGGCAGCTAATAATACGTACACGGGAACTGAATTGCTAAGAAAGCATCATTGTTTTCATCTCAGTAAATAATTGTCTTCTTTTTAAATGATAACTAGAGATAAGATTGCTGTTGACTGTGACTCATGGTGACCTTACGTACAGCAGAACGAAATGCTGCTATTCTTGCGCCATCCTCATAACTCCCCGTATGTTCAAGCCCATCACTGTGGCCACTGTGCCCCCCCATCTCAGCAGGGGTCTCCCCTCTTGCTCTTGCTGGCCCTCTGCTCCACGAAGCATGATGTTCTTCTCCAAAGATTGACCCTCTTGGTGAGGTGTCCCAAGCAAATAAGATGGACAGTGGTGTTTTGAGATTCATAAGGTGTTCGCTGGCTAGTTTTGGGGAGTAGATCGCCAGGCCTGCCTTTCTAGTCTATCTTAGTGTGAAAACTTCTGAAGCCTGTTCACCATGGGTGAGCCTACTGCTATTTGAAATACCGGGAGCATAGCTTCCAATATGTTAGCAACACACAAGCCACCACAGCACAGTAAACTGAGAAGAGTGGTGATTCTAAATGATAAAACATAGTATGCTAACAGTTTGGTGGTGAACTCCTGAAATTTTACATAATGTGTGCCAGTTCTTTGTTATGTGTAGACTTAGAATATTTTTTTCTTTTGACAGGAAATGCACAATTTTGAGGATGAGTTAACATGTCCCATTTGTTACAGTATTTTTGAGGATCCTCGTGTACTACCATGCTCTCATACATTTTGTAGAAATTGTTTGGAAAACGTTCTTCAGGCATCTGGCAACTTTTATATATGGAGACCTTTACGAATTCCACTCAAGTGCCCGAGCTGCAGGAGTATTATTGAAATTGCGTCAACTGGTATTGAATCTTTGCCTGTTAATTTTGCATTAAAGGCTATTATTGAAAAGTACCAGCAAGAGGACCATCCAGATATTGTCACCTGCCCTGAACACTACAGGCAGCCATTAAATGTTTATTGTCTACTAGATAAAAAACTAGTTTGTGGTCATTGCCTCACCATAGGTCAACATCATGGTCATCCTATAGATGATCTTGAAAGTGCCTATTTGAAAGAAAAGGACACGCCTCAAAAACTGCTCCTACAGTTAACTGACACACACTGGACAGATGTTACTCGTCTTATTGAAAAGCTAGAAGAACAAAAATTGCATTCTGAGAGAATGGTCCAAGGTGATAAGGAAATTGTTCTACAGTATTTTAAGGAGCTTAGTGATACATTAGAACAGAAAAAAAATTTTTTCCTAACTGCTCTCTGTGATGTTGGAAATCTGATTAGTCAAGAATACACTCCACAAATTGAAAGAATGAAAGAAATAAGAGCGCAGCAGCTTGAATTAATGACACTTACAACATCTTTGCAAAAAGAGCCTCCACTTAAATTTCTTGAAAAAGTTGATGATGTCCGTCGGCGCGTGCAGATTCTGAAACAAAGACCACTTCCTGAAGTTCAACCTGTTGAAATTTATCCTCGAGTAAGCCAAGTACTGAAAGAAGAATGGTGCAGAACAGAAATTGGACAAATTAAGGAAGTCCTCATTCCTGAGATGAAAATTTCTTCAAGAAGGATGCCATTGTCCTGGCCTGATAAGGATGAAAAAGTTGAATTTTTAAAAATTTTAAACATCGTTACAGTTACTCTAATTTCAGTCACACTGATGTTGGTACTCTTTTTTAACCAACACATAATCACCTTTTTAAATGAAGTCACATCAGTATGTTTCTCCAAAGTGTCTCTGTTTGTTTATCAAAGTTTTTCCAACAATCTGTATGATTTAAAGGATAGACTATGTCACACTCTATATTTGCTGAAGGAATTTATGTGGAAAATAATTTCTCGTTGAAAATTCAAATCTGTTGCTTAAATAGGCTTGTTTTGTACTGCAGAGACGAAATGGAGAAATAGGGATAGCATGGATAAACTAACAGGCTAAATTTTAGAGTTGCAACAAATACATAGAAATATTTGTTACACCTTTCATACTTCCGTAGGCTAGAAATGATGTGTGAAAAAAACAAGACACAGAGTGGCCAAAACATGATTCAGATCATTAGAAAATGAGAATAAAATCTAGTATTTACATGATTTTTAATTAAAAATACATGATCCCACTTTTGACTTGATATAAGTTGACTTAATATTGCACTGTGACATTTAAACATCCCTGCCAGTGTTATTTTACCATAATTACATACTGCACTGGTTGGCTTTGCACTTACGTATATATGTAGCTTTTAGATTAAAAAATGTTAAAATCCTAAAAGTGTGTATGCCTTTGTGTACTTTTTGAATGGTGAGTAAAGGTGGTGAGGTTTTTAAAGTCAAGCAGTGCAGTATAAAATGATAAGGGATTACTTAGATTTTTCTATTCGATTAAACATTTCCTGAGTCACATATCTAATGTATTTTAAATTAAGAGCCCTAAAATGTTTATAAACATTCATTCCAAACAAAGCTATTGGTTTTGGGTTAATCTAGTAAGAGGGAACAGTGACGTTTTCTAGTGACTGTCATATCCTATGATTTGTTGTACATAGGGTCACTGTGAGCCAGAACCGACTTGACAGCACCTAGCAATGACTTGTTGTGAATTGAAGATTGTATTTGATCTTGTGTAGTGTTTTACTTTTGCCACTAGTTAAATCAGTTATTGGGTGAAAATTCTAAAATGTTACTTCAATTACTTGAACAGAATGGAATTGGTAATATTCCATTTTCACGATTTTGATGGCATCTTGTGAACTTTGCCTTAAAAATTGTCTTTAACTTTTTATCTCCTAAACATTCCCTTATGCTGATACCAGAGTGCCAACAGTTTTATCTAGTTTCCTTGAATTTTGCTTAGAGAGCCTACCTATATTGTCAGATCCCTTTAATACAGTCATCTTAACAGTGACTGCAACTGTGATGCTTGTGGTAGGACTTTTTGGTCTGTTGTACCTGCATCCTTTAGTGCCAACTGTCGCTTTCCAACTTCCAAAACAGACTTGCTGCTCTCAGACTACACTTCTATTGAGTCTTACCTCATTCAGAGACTTTCCAGGTCAGGTTAGGCAATGTTTCTGGCCCTACAGATTACATGTGTGTTATAAATGAATAAATATGGCTATAGTAGGGACATTACTTGTAAAACACTCCTGAGGGCTCATCTGAGAAAAAGTCTTAAGAGGTTTGATTTAAGCTGGCCATATTTGTGACATCAGAATATGCCTAGCACAGTTAGTTACTGTGGGGGCAAAGAGCACTCGAAGGGTGTCACGTGGTGGTATCTGTTCAGCTACTTGGAAATGTAAATATTAACTTTAGACCTAAGTTGCACTGATCTTAGAAAAATATTAGTCTTACCACAAAAGTGGAAACCGTGGTGGTGGTATGGTTAAGAGCTACGGCTGCCAACTGAAAGGTCGGCAGTTTGAATCCACCAGGCGCTCCTTGGAAACCATGTGAGGCTGTTAAAACTCTGTCCTATAGGGTTGCTATGTGTCAGAATCAACTTGATGGCAATGGGTTTTGTTCTTTTGGTTTACCACAAAAGTGCTGTGTATTTGTAAATACATATAAATATTAGTAAGCATTGAAATGTTAGTCTTATACATCAAGCTCTTAATTGCATAGCTCTCACATGAGTATAGATGAGGCAACAGGCACAGGAGTAACTTGCCCAAGGCTATACAGCTACTATGTAGAAGAACCAGAATTTAAAACCATACATTTGCTTCAGAGTTTGTGCTGGCTTTAAAGGATTCGAGTAGGCCAGGATTAATTTTATTAGTTTTCAGTCTGCTTTTAAGAATTACTTGTAGCTAAGTACTGAAGTGGAAACCCTGGTGGCATAGTGGTTAAGTGCCACAGCTGCTAACCGAAGAGCTTGGCCGTTCACATCCGCCAGGTGCTCCTTGGAAACTCAATGGGGCAGTTCTACTCTGTCCTATAGGGTCGCTATGAGTCGACTCGACAGCAGTGGGTTGGTTGGAAGTACTGAAGGAACGTATAATGCCTGTTAACTTTTAGGCTTGATACTGTTTTGTAACTTGCTAGGTTTTAGCAGATAAAGCTATTTTTTGATGAATTTTATGACGTGTGCATGAATATAGTTAAGTACCAAGTAACTAATTATACATGCTGCTGTTTTGTATTTTTACCAGGAGGATGAGATTACATAACTTAGTCTTGCACTATTTCTAGGTTTTATGTATAACGAAAGTACATATTTTAATAAACTCATTTTGGTATTTCACTTGCATTTGAATGGTTTATTAAGGCCCAGGAAACTGGAATTTTCAGGTGGGTTATGGGTATTATCTACTTTAAAACTTAGTACGGAGCTACTACTCCATTGGTTATCAAGATGTAATAAAAATTAAATTCCATCTCTACTCAGTGAAAAAAGTATTTTATTATAATTTTTCACGTTACAAAGGAAGTATACATGCATTACTAAATCCTTGTAAACTTTCTCGTTTATATTTTAGTGGGTGTACTATGATACAAACTGTCTGTTGTTGGATTTTTAATACCTAATCAGTGATGCATTGAACGGGGCAATTAACTCTTAGGTATCTAGAAACTGACTAGCTAGGGCAAAGACTTTTAATTCAACACCAAAATAACCTTCTGAAAACCAAATGGCTGCGACTTCCTTTCCAGTAGCATTCTATAATACTCTTGAGCTATTATGGTGTAAAAAAAATCCCGACAACTGATAGGCAAAATAAGTGGCATTCCTAAGTTAACCCTTATGTATTTGTCTTTTTATAAACCAACTCTAGTGGGGCATTTTGCCTTTCAGACATAAGATATCCTAGTCACATTCAGATAATTGTTGGTTTCTCTTGTTAAGGTTGTTTCAAAAAAGTGAAGCGTGAAAATTCTTAAAAAGCATAGATTTAAAAAGGATGTTTCCATTCTTTTTGGGTAATAAATACAGTCCAAATTTTTAAGTACAATGCTGTCTGGCTGGGTTCTCTAGAGGAGCAAAACCAGTCAAACATGTCTATACAGAGGGAGGAAGGAAACTGCCGTTAAGACTGACTGACTGACCGACTGACCACATCAGATCCCATCATGGAGGATGACTGCATCATCATGGATCTGTCAAACCCCCTGAGAATCGTGGCTCAGCCAAGCTGACACAGCCTTAACCATCACAAATGCCTTAATTGACCCATTTCGTTGGCAGCTTTTCCAGTGTAGTCTGAAGGTTTGTGAGGGCACGCTGAGCTCTTTGACTTCTCAATCTAGTTTAGAACTTGACTGTGCGTCAACAAACTTTCAGCTCTGCTGGAAGCAACTTGGGACTGTGGGGAAGTCACCTAACCCTCCAGGCATCTTATTTTCTCACCATCTGAGGCTTACAAAATGGCCAGATTCCTACAACTTCCTAGAAACATGTATAGAGAATATTTTATTAGACTTAAAACATGTCATAACAACACAAAATTAAATTTTGTGATCCAGTTTAGGAATATGTATTTTATAAAATTAATCATTTACAAAAAAAATACACGAACTATGCAGATGGGGAGAATCTTCAGTATAATCAAGTTCAGCAAAGTCCTTTAGATGCGATTTCTTTTGGGTTTACTGCAACACTTTTTGTTATATTGTACGTCTTGTAAATTCCAATAAGTCTATCTGAAATCTCAAACATATTATTTCGAAGAGAAATTATTATGAACTGGGCATTTTTTGTTTGTTCCTAAAGAGAAAGAAAGGAAAAGTTAGAAATGTTATAACAGGTAAACAAACTATAATAAACACCTCAACTTTCATTTCCCTACCACTACTTTTGGGCAATAAATTCAACACTGATGACTTAACATGAATAGGGATGATGGCAGGGATAATTCATGTAACAGGATTTGGTTTTGGGAGAAATGTGGAAATTTTAGAAGCATGATGGCCTAGAAGTCTTCCAGTGAAAACTGGATCCAGACAGCAGAGCTGGGATTCCAGTTGCCAAGTTGGGTGCTAATTTGCATTATCAGTTTATATTTTACCTTTCCAAGATGGAAATACTTGGTTCAATGACAGGACTTTGTCTACTTTCGTA
This sequence comes from Loxodonta africana, assembly GCF_030014295.1. Lineage (NCBI taxonomy): Eukaryota > Metazoa > Chordata > Mammalia > Proboscidea > Elephantidae > Loxodonta > Loxodonta africana. The sequence goes on along the minus strand of NC_087364.1, from coordinate 77,245,808 downwards.
CCAGAGGACGTGAAGTTGGAGAATAGGGAAAAAACGCAAAAGTAAGGAATAAGTCAAAGAATTGAGTGTAAAATTTTTGAGTGAAAACCCCTAAATGATTACTTACGTATATATAAAATGCAACAATTGACACATTTTTAAAATCAAGGGCTGCATCGATCTCGTCCATGAAGTACAGGGGAGTGGGTTTGTAGTGGTGAAGAGCAAATACTAAAGCCAATGAACTAAGAGTTTTCTCTCCTCCAGAAAGGTTGAAGATCTTCTTCCAACTTTTCTTAGGTGGTCGAACGCTGAAATCAGAAAATCCTCTATTAGTCAAGTGACATGTTAAGACTTTATGATTTTCAACTGGCTTCTACCATCTTCTTCCTTGGGAAGTCTCTAATTTGCTTTTCAGAATATTACATAGAAACACCTAACAAACAGCTCACTGTTCATTCTTTCCCCTTTTCCCAAAGCAGTTTTTCACTTTTCAATTTTTAAATTTTGATGTTAAATTGAAATGGCTTAAAGGGGGAAAAAAAAACACAAACTAGATGAGTATCTTGTAAAGCTTGCATGTTTTGCTGTTTGTCCTTAATTTGTGCTGTAAAAATGTCAGAATATGAACAAATTAGTCTTTAAGTTAAGTAAAACAAGTTTTAGATCTAACCTTGTCAAACCAACCCAAGAAAAACTAAGAGTTTAGAGAACATGTAGAAGGTAAGTAACATCAGGATTAAGTGTGTTTTATAATGACAAACCTGAACATGATTCCTTCCGAGAAGGGATCCAAGCTGTCCACAAGTTCCAGTTCGGCATCGCCTCCCAAGGTCAGCATTTGGTAATTTTCTTTTAATTTATTTGTTATTACATAAAAGCCAGCCATAAACTCATTAAGCCTTTGTTTCCGAAGATCTTCATATGCCTCTCTAAAACGATCTCTTTCGTAAGTAATTTTGTCCAATTCTGCTACCCGTTGCAAGTATAATTCTTCCTATGAAAAGAACATTCTCGTAAGAAAACCATCTATTCTGATAAAAATGAAATGACCTGATCGGTGAGAATTAACATTGCTAGTTACATAAAATCTAAGATTCACAATGTAGGCTAAGGACTAAAGGGGATTTCTAACTATTAAGCATAATGGCTCATCCATACCTTCTTTTTATATTCTGCAATGGCACCCAGATTTGGCTTTATTTCATGACACTGGGCCTCCAACAGCGCAATTTGATTTGTTATAGAATCTGGATTCTTGATTGTCTCAAGATCCTCGGGACGCAGAACTGAGACCTCTTCAACAGGGCTATCTTCTATACGATGGAGTGATATTTTTGAAATCTGAAAGTTTATTTTAAATGAATATTTAGAGAAGATACATTACAGGCGATTGTTTAAAAATGGAATATATGACAAATTACACACCTAGTAAAATATATGCTAATGAGTTTTAACTTAATTTGTGTATCAATTTTTTAAAGGATTTTAAGAAAAATGCTGTAACTTTCCAGTGTTCACATAACCTTTTGTTAAAACTTCAGATTATCTGTAGGGTAAAACTGCAGTGGACTAGTTTTAACCATTACCCAGGTTTTTATGTATATTTTATTATAGGTTATTTTATCTCCTATAAACCTGAGAAGTGATTATATCATAGAATTAAGAATCACAACATACCTTAAAAACAGAAACAGCCCTTTCCCTATAAAGGATATATTTTAAATAAGTGAAATTTAAATGGTAACCGTCTCACCTCTTTTTGCCAGTACTTTATTTTGGAGTTATGCTCAGCAATGTGGCCATCTATCTGTTCGAGTTTCAGCTTAATACTAAGTGCGTCTTTTTGAAGAGCATGCTCATTCTCTTGAATGACTTTCAGTTCTTGAAGTAGATTACGATGTTCTTTTTGGATCTCTGGTAAGGACTCCTGAAAAATCAAGTAGAACTGCTCCAAGCACAACCTTTCCAAATAGAAAACCTGTTGATGTTGAGTTGATGCTGACTTCACAGTGACCCCGTGTGTGTCAGAGCAGAACTGTGCTCCACAGGGTTTTCCGTGGCAGATTTCTTCTGAAGGAGACTGCCAGGCCTTTCTTCCATGCCACTTCCGGGTAGGCGTGACCCTCCCACCTTCTGACTAGCAGGTTAGCATGCTAACTTATCACCCAGGAAATCCTCCCAGGTAGAAACAAGTATTTTCAGTCACAAAGATAAAGCAGGATCCCCATGCCCCTTCCGTTTTGAATTAAAAACAACAAAACCCTTTTTAATTTACGGAAAGGTTTTAACAAACACACCTGTTGCTGTCAAGTGGATTCCAACTCATAGTGACCTGATAGGACAGAGAACTGCCCCACAGGGTTTCCAAGGAGCACCTGGTGGATTTGAACAGCTGACCTTGTGCTTAGCAGCCGTAGCTCTTAACCACACCACCACCAGGGTTTCCTATAATACACAGTACTCATATATATTCCTTACCCAAATCTACCAGTATTAAACATTGTCACACTCGACATAAAAATTTTAATTATTTCTGAGTGGTAGGATTCACGAATGATTCGTTTGTATTTTCTAATACACAATATTTTATTGTACAAATCAGTTAATATAGTTATAAAAACTTTTTAACCTACTGAATGTTTAGTGTATGTGAGGCCCTGAAACCCAACTCTTTCAACTATTTCAAATACTGTCCCCTCCCCTCTCCCAACACAGGGCAAGTCTCACCTCTGCAGCATTTGTGTTCTTCACAACCTCTGTTGCTTTGTCCTCCAGACTTTTTAGCTCCGCTGTGAAGTCATCTATTTCTTTTTGAGTATCTTTTATTTCTTTCTCTGTGCGAAAGACAGAGTCTTGCACCTTTTTAAGATTTCTACACAAGCAAAATGATACAGTAAAAATGTAGTAATGAGTGATTTGTTATTGTTTCTGAAAATCTACCAAAGAATTTCTCATGATATTTAACATGACTTTTTGTCTGTCACAGATTTCTTTGCTTATAATTTACTAAATCATTCTTGAATCTGTTTTTTTTTTTTTGGTTTATATAAACATCTGTGGCATGAGTTATTTTATTCAACTCAGTATATATTAAATTTCCTGTCTTATATTAAGTTTCAATTATCATCTTAGATTCTTGTCCAGTGAATTACCATAGTCTCTTGTCAGATTTGAAATTCTTAATTCTCTACACCCATGAAGTTGTAACTTCCAAATAAATAACTCATAGTTCAATCCAGGGTACCAAGTGCTTCTAAAAAGGGGGGGAGGGATATGCACATTACAGTTTCCTTAATAAAGTAATAACTAACTTCTGTAGCTTAGTTTACACACAGTCTGTTCCTGACATAAACAAAAAAATGGCTTATTAGCTCATCTTCGAACAAATACCACTGGAATAACAACCAAAAAAAATTTGTTGTGTTTTTAAAAGGAAATGAAACTGCTGTAACAGCTGTTTAAATCTCAACATTCTATATAAAATTAGCTTTATTTTAAGAGCACTTAAATATTCTAAAAAATTTCAGAAGATCTAAGAAAGACTAAAAAAATTTTCTGGGGGTTCAGATGGGCCAAAGGAATGTTCTAGCCCAATTAAAAATTTAAGTTAATGAAGACAATACGCTTTGCTAAGCAGTCCCACTCTTACAGCTTTTACACAATGGGGGAGTTATATGACTGTTTAACATAAAGAAAAAAAATCCTAACAATTGGACCAATAAACAGAAACCCTGGCAGCGCAGTGGTTAAGAGTTCAGCTGCTAACCAAAAGGTCGGCAGTTTGAATCCACCAGGTGCTTCTTGGAAACCCTATGGGGCAGTTCTCTGTGCTATAGGGTCTCTAGGAGTCTGAATCGACTCAATGGCAATGGGTTTGGTTTGGACCAATAAGCAACAACATGATAAACAGACAAAATTTTGACGTCAAGGATTCCATTTTACTTGGATCCACAATCAACGCCCATGGAACCAGCAGTAAAAAAAAAAAGAAACAATGTATTACATTGGGCAAATCTGCTGCCAGAGACCTCTTTGAAGTGTTAAAGAGCAAAGATGTCACTTTAAGGACTAAGGTGTACCTGACTCAAGCCATGGTATTCTCAATCGCCTCATATGCATGCGAAAGCTGGACAAGGCATAAGGAAGACTGGAGAAGAACTGATGCCTCTAAATTACGTGTTGGCAGAGAATACTGAATATACATGGACTACTAGAAAAACAAGCAAATCTGTCTTGGAGGAAGTACAGCCAGAATGCTGCTTAGAAGCGAGGATGATGAGACTTTGTCTCACATTACTTTGGACATGTTTTCAGGAGGGACCAGTCCCTGGAGAAGGACATTACACTTGGTAAAGTAGAGGTTCAGTGTGAAAGAGGAAGATCCTCAACGAGATGGAACGAGTGGCAGCAAAAATGGGCTCAAATGCAATGACCGTGAAGACAGCACAGGACTGGGCAGTGCTTCATTCTGTCGTACGAAGAGGGTTGCTATGAGTTGGAGCTGACTTGACAGCACCTAATGACGTTAACTGCTACTTTTCAACTCATGCCCGTTTACAAGTTGAAAAAAAAAAATCGGTCATGTGATAAATGTTTTTTCTATATATATATATATATGTGTATATATATATATATATATTAAATGGAAACCCTGGTGGCGTGATGGTTAAGTGCTACGGCTGCTAACCGAAAGGCTGGCAGTTCAAATCCGCCAGGCGCCCCTCGGAAACTCTAATGGGCAGTTCTACTCTGTCCTATAGGGTCGCTATGAGTCAGAATCGACTCGACAGCACTGGGTTCACTGGGTTATATATTAATTACTATTAGGGAATAATCTGTCAGATGGGCTTAATAAGTAGCAGCAAGGTGAATATTTAATGACACAGTACATTTAACTATTAATCCCTATTCTAACGTGGGGAGCCCTGGTGATATAGTGGTTAAAAGCTTGGCTGCTAATCAAAAGGTCAGCAGTTCAGATCTACCAGATGCTCCTTGGAAACCCTATGGGGCAGTTCTACTCTGTCCTGTAGGGTCGCTGTGAGTCAGATGGCAATGGGTCTGTTTGTTTTTTATTGCCATGTGGAGGTGAGGAAGGGGAAAGTTGGGGTATCATGCATACTCTACCTGTCTGCAGTCTTGATTGCTACTTGGGCTTTAGTAACAGCAGAGGCACATTCATCTAATTGCTTATTTATTTGATCAAGTTTGTCTTGCTGGGACTTGAGTTTATGGTTATTGATTTCTACAATGATATTGTGCAATCTTTTAACCTCAGCTTCTACTTTACCAGCTTTCTCAGCCACATTGTTGTATTCTGAAATTAAAAAATAAAGAACTTAATTCATGTTTCTATGCTAAAAACAAGCATCCCTTGTTAGATGTAAATTTCTTTAGGTAACACGACAACCTGGTGCATGTAAAAACAAGAAATTCTAGCCATTTGGGGAAAAAGTCTCTTTAGAGCTCAGGCTGCTAACCAAGAGGTCAGTAGTTCAAATCCACCAGCAAGTCCTTGCAAACCCTATGGGGTAGTTCTACTCTGTCCTATAGGGTCACCATGAGTCAGAACTGACTCGATGACAATGGGTTTTCTACTCTAATTAGTTCTTTGGGATAGACTATCAGTATTGGCTTTTTTGGTTCATGAACCAAAATGGAACAGGGTTCCTTCTTGAGGGTGTAATGAGGGCTATGTTTGGCTGGGGTCACTAAGATGTTATATGCCTGGAAGGGTATGTGGCCACGATCCATTCCTTCCTCCCCCTACAGTAAGATGCCCATCTATGTTTGACTGAAGCCAATGCACAAAGAAAGCAGGCTACTCAAGTACACGATCAGCTATAAAATAAAACTCTATTAGCCTATGAATTCTCTAGGCTACTGTGTATATGTGCGTGCAAAGAAACAAGTTCTGGAAGGAAAAATATGTATTTTCAAAGTTTTCCAACAGGTATCATTTGTCTTCATGTGCACATAAGTTTCTGCTAATCCTCCATTTTGTTAATCTTTGAAGTACCTACTACACTGAAGGGTTCTTGTGAAGGTTAGGGCCAATTGATATAAAACAGGAAATGAAGCGTGCCGGCCCTGAATTTCGGTACCATCATGTACCGTGCTGTGTGTCCTTAGGCAAATACATAATCCACTCTGTGCCTGTTTCCTTGTCTATCAAGTTAGGATCTTAAACAATACTTTATAGCTCTATTGTGAGAATGAAATAATAAAAAATGCCAAACAGCCACTGTAGTCATTCACACACAGTATATTTTGCTGGTATTACTATTTTACAACCTGCCATCTTAAACATTTCAAAGTTTAAAACTTGTTTTTGACAATCTCAAAGAAAGTCTTTATCTTTAAACATACCTGTTTTGAAAGCACTGACATTTTCTTCCAGCAATTTCTGCTTTTTTTGGTCGGGGGCTGTAGCCAGTACATTAGCTTCAAGCTCCTTAACCTGCACATTCAAATATTCTTCTTGCTCGGATAAGTGCTACAGAAAGGTTTTAAAGATAAAACATGAACCACTGATAGAAAGAAGGAAAGTGGCCAATTATTACATGAAAGGACAGGCAAGCTCACTACAAACACAAGCTCAAATACCATTTTTTAACTCATTAGAGAAGCAAACTTAAAACATAGTGAAGAGTACCTAGTATTTAAAGACTCAGAAGAACAATCACCAGCACGTGCTGCTAGTACATGAATTAGAACCATCTTTTGGGAGGACAACTTTGCATTATGCAACACATGCCTTAAATACTGCACACACAATGTGTGACAACTGTAATTTTAGAAATCTATCCTGAGGAAATAATTCAATTAGAGTGTGTTACGGTACACCCACAGAGATAGTTTAACAGCCATGTACATGATAATATAGAAAAACATCTGTCAAATAGTGCTCTGCAGTAACTGAAAACTAAATTTTCGTGGGCTTAGAAATTCTCATTAAGTGAAGAGAAGTATAGTATGATCTCATTAAAAAGCCCCATGTACTTTGTATTTTTAATATATATAACACAACACAGTCTATGAAGTTTATGTTCTACATCCTAGATTGCTAAGTAGTATCTGGGGTCTTAAAAGCTTGTGAGCGGCCATCTAAGACCCAACTTTTGGTCTCTACTCTCCTGGAGCAGAAGAGGTAAGAAGGAAACCACAGGCCAGAGAGGCTCACCCACAGCACTACAGCCACACGGACTAGAGCCTTGTCTACCGAGACTAGAACTAGACGGTGTGCACCTACCATTACCGACTGCTCCAAGCAGGGACATGACAGATGGTCTCGGATAGAGTGGGAGAAAATTAGAGAACAAAACTCTAATTCTTATAAAAACAGAGGCCAGACTTACTGGACTGGTAGCAACTACTGCCCTGAGATAGCTTTAACCTTTGAATTGAAGCTACCTTTCAGCTGAACAACAGACTGGTTCATAAACAATCTCACCCGTGAGTACTGTGTTCCTTTAAAAAAAAAAACAAAAACCCCCCTATAAGACCAAATGGTCAACATTTACCCTAAACCATGGATGAGGTGGGGGATGGGGCAGGGCCAGGAAGCTGGATTAATGGATCGAACAATCAGAATGGAAATGTGAATATCTTTGGGTACTTTCGGCGGGCGGGGGGGGGGGGATTTTTTTTTTTAAAAACAGTGGGCGTGCAATGTTTTTTCATAATCAAGAAAAAATTCCAGTTTGAAAAGAGAATGAAAACAAGGGGTCATATAGCTGCTAACAAAGTCCCTGGATAGTACACACGGTAAGTACTCACTCGACTACCTTGGATCAAAGGCCTGGTGACCTACTTCCGAAAGGTCAAACCTTGAAAACCCTAGGGAGTGCAGTTCTACTGCGTACGCATGGGTTGTCACGAGTTGGCATGGACTCAACTGCAACCGGTTAGGTGAGGTTAGCTGCTAAGGGAAGACATGTCTGTATGGAGCACAGACAGCAAACAGGGTTAGCTACGGCTGGGCCAACACTGGGACGGCATTACCATTAGTACTCTGGGAAATACAATCATCAAGAGACACAGCTTCCACTTACAGACCCACCCTCTGCCTCCCTAGTATTAAAAAAATTTAATAGCAAAATTGTTGGTGCATTCCAACAGGTTCAGCTAATGTTGATGAAAAGATACCTGGATGCTTGCAGTAAACTTTTCTAGTGTATTCCTCATTTCTCGCTCACTGTGCCGTAATTTAACTACTGCTTCTTCAAGTTGTACTTTCCGTTCCTGGATTTGCACTGCTTTTTGAGAGTCTCTTTGCAACTGTGATTCCATTTTATTTACCTACAAAGAAAAGTACCAGTGAAATAAGTTTTCTAAGAGTCATTTCAGATTAAGAGTAAAGTCAATTCATGAATGAAGAAAATGCAAAGTATACATAAGGATAAAAATGGAACGTAGCCATTTTTCCTGAACATTCTGACATGCTCATACACTCCTGGTGGGAATATAAGTACAGGAATAAAATCTTTAGAAATAAAATTTGGAAACATGTCATCAGAAGTCTTTGCTATATTCACATCTTAAAGGAATACTGTGAAATAAAAATGCATTATGCAACGCACCAAGGATTAGGTGAGAAACCAACAGACAAATGCCAAACAGTAACTGAATGGTTAAGTAATTACGAAAAATCTGTATGAAATGTAATAATTGAAAAAAATATAATGCACATATAGTAATTTACATGTTTTTAAAATTTTAAGTATTTTTTACATTAAAAAACCCACAGCTTATATATACATCAGTAGTTTATATTTCAATCTGTTAATTTAAAATTTAAGTTGCACTATACTTAAAACGGGTGAATTTTGTGTCAAGAGCTCAATAAAGATGTTCTTCTTAAAAAAAATAAATAAATAAAAGTTTGCCTGCAGCTTTCTATGTGCTGACCTCTTCTTCAGAGATTTCAACCATAACTGACGAGCCCATCCTTCCTTTCATTACTTTGCTTCCACCGCCAGTCATCGTACCTGGAGAAGCAGGGAGAGACGTGAGCCTGAGTTATCGTCCGTCACAGCACTGAACGCACTCAGCCAGGAGACCCGCCGCCATTACCTGACTGCTCTATGATCTGTCCCTGCAGAGTCACCACTCTCCATCTTCTGTCCTTCTGATATGCCACTCTGGTGGCTTGATCCAAGCTGTTAGCTACTAAGGTATCTCGTAAAGCAAAGTAAAAAGCTTGGCGAATTTTCTCATCTTTCACGTTTACTAAATCAAATAATCGAGGAGTATTTTCAGGAGTTTGAATTTTGGTCATTTTTTTTTCCCATACTGCCATCTAAAAAAAAAAGTATAAAAAACATACCATTTCTTCTAGGTATTTACATAAGTAATAAACATGTATAAAAGGTAAGACAAGCACAGAAGGTTCTCAGAGTCTACATAATTGAATATTATTTTGTTACTGTATTTTTATTTTTAAAGTTACTGTAAAACTGTTGCTGTTTGCAGATGACAAGATCCTGTATACAGAAAATCATAAAGAATCCGCAAAAATCTACTAAAACTAATAAACAAGTTCAGTAAGGTTGCAGGGCCTAAGGTTACTATACAAAAACCAACTGTATTTCTCTACAATTAATATAAAAATGAAATTAAGACAATTCCATTTACAAGAGCATCAAAAAGAACATACTTAGGAATAAACTTAACAACAGAAGCATAAGAGTTGTACATTGAAAGCTACAGAATATTGTTGCAAGAAATTAAAGACCTAAACGAAGACGTCCCATATTCATGGTTGGACAACTTAATAATTTTAAATTGGCACTATTCCCCAAACTGATCTACAGATTCAATACAATCCCTACTGAAATCCCAGTTGCCTTTTTTGCAGAAATTAACAAGCTGATCTTAAAATTTACATAGAAATTTGGGGACCCAGAATAGCCAAAACAATACTGAAAGATAAGAATAAAATTAAGAGGATTCACCTCTCCTAACTTCAAAGTTTATTACAAAGCTACCGAAAACAAGCTGGGATGGCACCGTCATAAAGTCACACGTATAGATCAATGGAATATAATCAGGGTCCAGGAATAAACCCATACATTTACAATGAGCTGGTTTCCATTAAGGGCGTCATACCAGACAATTCAATGGGGAAATAGTCTTATGAACAAATAGTGCTGTGACAACTGAATACCACATGCAAAAGAATGAAGTTGGACCGTGCTACATTACACCACATACAAAAATTAGCTCAAAATTGATCACATACCTAAATGTAAGAGCCAAAACTATAAAACTCTTAGGAGCATAAATCTTCATGACTTTGTATTAGGTAGTGGTTTCTTAGATATTACACCGCAAGCACAAATAAGATAAATTGGACTTCGTCAAAATTAACGTGTGTTTCTAAGGGCACCACCAAGAAAACGAAAAGACAACACAATAAGACCATATGTGCAAACCATATATCTGAAAAGGGACTTGTATCCAGAACATATTCAACAATAAAGACTATTAACTCAATGAACAAAGAGGCAAAGGACTTTTGCATAACTTTTCTGTAAAGAAGAGAAATAAATGGCTAATAAGCACACAAAAAAGATGCTTGACATCATTAGTCATTAGGAAACGCAAATCAAAACCACAATGAGATACTTCTTCACATCCATTAGGATGGCCAGTATAAAACAAAACACAACGAAAATGGAAAATAACAAGTGTTGGTTAGAATGTAGGGCAATCTGAACCCTCATACACTGCTGGTGGGAATGTAAAATGGTACAGCCACTGTGAAAAAGTTTGGCAGTTCCTCAAAAAGTTGAACACAGAATCACCATATGACCTACAATTCCAACTCTTTTTTAGGTATATACCCAGGGGAAATAATACATATGTTCACACAAGAACTTCTACATGCATGTTCAGAACAACATTATTGCCGAATCAGCCAAAGCCTGGAAAAAACCCAAATGTCCAACAACTGAACGTGGTGTATGCATACGACAGAGTATTATCCACCCGTAAAGAGGGATGAATACATGATGGATGACCTCTGAAAACACACTAAGTGAAAGAAGCCACACACAGAAGGTCACCTTAGGGCTCCATTTACATGGATTGTCCACAAGAGGCAAATGAATAGACAGAAAGCAGATGGATGAGTGGTTGTTGCCTGGGGCTGGATGAGTGGTGTGGGGAATGACTGCTCTTGGCTATGTGGTTTCTTTGGTGGTGGAGATATTCTGGAATTAGACAGTGTAAACCACCTTGTGAATATACTAAAAGGCACTAAATTGTACACTTTACAATGGTAAATTTTATGGTGAGTGAATTACATCTCAATAAAGCTGTTCTAAAAAAGTTATTGATGATGGAAGTCAGAACTGCAAAATATCAGTAACACTGGAATATAGATTCCTTTAGAGAAAGCACTGCATGATTTTTTTTTTTTTTTTTACAACTACGTAACCTCTGAGATAATTTTCAAAATCTATCAGGTGTTCAACCAATAACTCAAGAAATAGCTAGGATTCAAGAGGAAACATTGCCATTTAAAAGTTAAATTGCAGGCAGCTTATAGTGAATACTCACCTTATCTAAACCTATAAAAGTAGCAACTCCAATATTTTGTCTCTTAAGGAAGTTCACGCATTCCTGGGCTGTATCAATAGTATCGACAACAATGTAGTCTAACGCATGACAACAGGATGAAATAGCAACATCATATTTTTCATCAATGGCTCCTAAGTCCCCCTAACAGTTCAGAGAAGGAAAAAAAAAAATGAAAATGCAATTAGCAAGGAATGAGGCAAAAAGTACTGGATTGTTCCAGTACTATTCACATGGATTTTTCAAGTTATTTTTTGAGAAATTATACACATGGTTTTTAAAAAATACAAAAAGGACATACAATGAAAAATTCAAGTCTCTTTCTCTCCAGACTTCCCTTCCTGCAGAAGCAATCATTACCAATGGCTTTTAATCTACCTTTGGAAAAAGTTTATGGATATGCAAAGAGTTTAAATTCTTAATGAGAGCACAAAACGAACTCTTTTCATTTTGTGAAAAAATGAAAACTTGTACTGCCAAGATTTAGAACCTAAAAGGACCAGAAGGCAAAACCTAGACAGTAAGAAAACTGTGACTTATTGAAAGCTACCTAAGATTACACAAGTCCTGAGGAAAAACATTTGCCTGCTTTTCTATCAGCATTCCCCAACTGGCTCTCCTCTTTGACAGCAAATGAATAGGATCAAATCGTGTATCTTTAAGAAAATCAGGTGGAAGTCACTTGATGTGTAGACCTGGAAGCAACTGTTTGGGAATTTTTCACTTGCCCTTCTAGATCTACTCTTTCCTCTGCTGCCCTCTCCAGGAAGCTCTTAGGGTGTGTACCAAAGGACTCTCCCCGGCTCTCAAGCTTCAGCCAATGTGAGGTACTAGCTAGAGAGGCCTGGAGATGTATGGGGTCAAAATATTTATTTTCCTGGATTCCTCCTGGCCCCTCTCTAGCTGTAGCTACAGCTTCCTTCCCGCTTTAGGCTTAGAAGTGGTCAGTGGTCCCACAATTGCTAGCCTGTTGTCGTATACCATCAAGTCAATTCCAACTCACAGCAACCCTACAGGACACAGTAGAACTGCCCCATAGGGTTTCCAAGGCTGTCACCTCAATAGGAGCAGACTGCCACAACTTTATTCTGTAGAGCAGCTGGGAGGTTAGAACTGCCGGCCCTTGGGTTAGCAGGTGAACACTTTAACCACTGTGCCACCAGGGCTCACTAATCACTAGCCCAGAGGGTCTATATTACTCTTTGTTGATTTCCTTAAATCCTGGTCATACCTTCTGTATAATGGTACAAAATCCAGCATATAATTTATCAAATACCTATTTTTTTTTAAAGGATAAAGGAGTCTTGTTAATTAAATTTATTTATCACTACTAGTTATTTCAGCACCGTATGTATAAAATGTAATCACCCCAAACTAAGAAAGATTTATTTTTAGCACAAGAGAATCAATACCACAAAGAATTTCATCATGCCTGAGCAGGTGTAAGACCAAAATGTTTTAAAATCAGTGTTCCTTAAGAAAAATGGAAAGGAACGTTATTTTGGGTACTGTGACACTCAATATACAATTCTTTATGTCAAGGTAAGGAAATAACTCACAATGTCTTTCTTAAGAAAAATGTCAAATTATTCCCAAATAAATTTTACCAATCGTCCGTATATTCCTGGAATCCTGCCTGATTTTTTTTCTTGAATTATTGCATCAAGGACTTTCCCCCGACTTCGATTTGTTGCTAAGGAGCTCTTTGCTTCTTCAACTTTTTGGAAAAGATCATGAACCAAACTTTTTAAGTTTATTTCTTCTTGTGTAAGTTTCTGAAGTTCTTTTTCTTTCTAAAAGTGAAAAGTAAAGAAAATGAATCCCAGAAGCATTAGATCTTAAACATGGCTAATTATAGCATGGAATTGCACTCAAAACCTCAGTAATAACAAAAAGACCAACACAAACACTTGATTTGGAACTCAGCAGCCATACTGCAAACTGCTGGTTTGGTTTTGAAAGATGTGGATGGGTCTCTTATTTTTAAGATGACACAATTTGGGTCAACAGTAATATAATAAATAATCACAAATACAATTATGATTACAGTGGCAGTCCATTTTGATAGAAAAACTAGACCTAGGACTGTGGAAACCCCAATCTGGCACCTTATAATTATGCAAAAGTATGTTCTAATTCTTAAATTCTGCCTTAATCCAAAACAGAGCCAGTATGGCACCCAGGTGTGACAGACTGGTCAGGACCATAGTTATGATGTGCTCGATTTCTTGTGAATCAAAGGAAAAAAAAAAAAAAAAAAACCACCCGCAGTTCTGGAAATAAGTAAAAAGGGGAGGAAGATGCTTTTATAGTCAGTCCTACTGTTGGACAAAAGCGTCTGGTTGCCAACATGAGGGGAACAAACTCACACAAATCCAAACTCATTTTTTCAAGTTCCAACTTAGCAGTAACTATTTTTCCAGCTGGCATTGTCTTGGGAGCTCTGGTGGCACAGAGGTTAAGAAAACTGGCTTCTAACCAAAAGGTCAGCAGTGTGAATCCACCAGCTGCCCCCTGGAAACCCTGTGGGGCAGTTCTGCTCTGTCTTCCAGGGTGGCTATGAGTTGGAATTGACTCAACAGCAATAGGGTGGGTAGCGTCTTGACTCATGGCTTTAAATCATAACTACCATTACCCATCACTGGCATAAAGTAAAAGTTCAAGTTACAGATATAAGGCACCCAAAAATAAACTGAATCACCAAGGAAGGTATTCACTGGATGTTAGCTTAAGTTTACATTTAAATTCTACAAGAAATTCCTTAGACTAGTGTGCATTCACCAAAATGAAAAAAACTTTTATTCTTAGTACAACGTCTTTTCAAAGAGCATTTTCTTCTGCCATTTCATCATTCCTAAAAGAGGGTTTGGAGATGATGTTAAAGTTTATGAAATTCCTTAGACAGCTAATTCACTCAAGAAGGGGGAAGCAAGATGATGAGCTAAGCTAGACAAAAAAAAGCTAGATACACCTTGATTAATTTATAACACTGGAATTCCAATAGGGAAGAAATGATATTCATAAATTTTAAAACAGAAAAAAAATAAGATAGCTGTTTACGTATTTGTTTCTATATATTTTTTTCATTTACCCTTGCATAAGTTGCCTACTCTTAGATTTAGAGACACACAAACTTCCTTTCATTTAAATTATTTCCATGGGAGGGGTGGGGGTGGTGGTGTTATTTTCTGTTTGATGCTTCTGGGGAGAATATAATTAGTCTTCTGATAGTCTCAATTCGTATCAGAAGTAATGCTGTAATGTCAACCCCGTTCTTTTGGAAAGATTACACTGAATGAAAAAAACCAAACGTGTGTAGTACATACATAAACTAAGGTGGATTAACAATGTTCAGATGACCCTCAGAAATGTATTATTTACCTCTTTTAACTCTCGTTCAGTATGAGGGAGTTTTGCTTCTATATCTCCAATTGCAGCTTTCCTTTCTTTGAGAGTCTCAGAAGCTGCTGTTAGAGCTTCCTGGGCCTTCCTCAGCTGAGATGCTGCCGTGTTATGCCGACTGAGGTAGATGTCGAGTTCTGACTGGGCTACGTCCATCTTTGAACGTGCTTCGTTTACTGATTTACTGAAACCCATAAGTTCTTTCTCTCGACTCTGTTAAAATATGATAGATTCAATTAAATTCGAAACACATGTATTTTTAAACCTAAACTGGAATGGAAACTGTATATTTTCAATTCAACTTAACAAAGGAGATTATACAAGTATAATATAAATAACTCTTACAAGTGGAATGGACTAATAATTTTTGCCTCGTCAATGTGCACTGTAAATAATCTCACAGATTTAAGTATTATAAACGGCATACATATATGCATCTTTAAATTTAAAACAGTTAAACTAAATAAAGTTAAGGAGCCCTGGTGATGCAGTGGTTAAGCCTTGGCTCAAAGAAGTCAGTGGTTTGAATCCACCAGTCACTCCACGGGAGAAAGATGTGGCAGTCTGCTTCCATAAACATTACTGCTTTGAAAATCCAGTGGGGCAGTTCTACCCTGTCCTATAGGGTTGCTATCAGTCAGAAATGACGATGGCAAGGGGTTTGGTTTTTTAAAACTAAAGTTAAAATTGGAATTCTGTAACACTTTTATAATTTAACACTCTTTTTCCAATTGATTTTGCTATAGCTCTGTGAGGTAGATATGAGTATGCTCATTTTAGAGATTAAAACAAACAACAAAAAGGAACTGTTAACGGTGGTGGGAAAACTGGATTTCCACATGTGCAAGTTTGAATCAGAATCCATGCCTCAAATCATACACAAAAACCAATTCAAAAATGGATCAAGGACCTAAATGTGAAAACTAAAACCATAAAATTCTTAGGATAAACTACATAGGGGTGGCTGCAGCGTCTAGTTTTTAATGATGGGTTATCAAATATGGCAATAAAAACATGAGAAGCAAAAGACAAAATAAATGGGAGCTAATAAAAATTAAATATTTTTGTTCATCTAAGGATGTTATCAACTAAGTGAAGGGCAACTTAAGAGGTTGTGAAGAAATCTTCAGGAACCATGTATCTGATCCAAACCAAACCCGTTGCCGTCTAGTCGATTCTGACTCATAGCGACCCTATAGGACAGAGCAGAACTGCCTCGTAGGGTTTCCAAGGCGTGCCTGGTGGATTCAAACTGCTGACCTTTTGGTTAGCAGCCATAGCTCTTAACCATGCCACCAGGGTTTCCATATATCTGATAAGGGTGCCTGATTGCCAAAATATATTAAAAAACTTCTATAACTTAACAATAAAGACAAAACCAATCAAAAAAGAAGAGCAGACGACTTGAGTAGACATTTCACCAAAGAGGATATCTGAATGGCCAATAAGCATATGAGAAGATGCTCATCATAATTAGCCATTAAAAAAAAAAAACAAAAAAAAAACCTGTTGCTATTGAGTTGATTCCGACTCATGGTGACCCTACAGGACATGGCAGAACTGCCCCACTGGGTTTCTGAGGAGTGGCTCTTAACCACTGCAGCACCAGGGCTCCCAAGGGAGATACAAATAACCACAATGAGATACCACCTCGCCCCCATCAGAATAGCAATGATTGAAAAAAAAAAAAAAGGGAAAACAATAGCTGTTGGCCAAGTTGTGAAGAAACCAGAACTTCTCATTCATTACTGGTAGGAATGTAAATAGTGCAGGCACTGTGGGTAAGTGTGGTGGCTTTTTAAAAAGTCAAACATAGTACTACCACATGACCGGTCATTCCAGTCCTAGGAATATACCCACAAGGGGAAACAGGAACGCAAACGTACATCAACGTTCACTGCGGCGCTTTTTACAACAGCCAAAAGGTGGCACAGCTGAAATGTCCATCAACAGATGAACAAAATATGGTATATACATACGTTAGAAAATTACTGAGCCACAAAGAGAAACAAAGTTCTGAGGCATGTACCACAACATGGATGAACCCTGAAAACGTAAGGCTGAGCAAAAGGGGTCAGTCACAAAAGCACAAATACCACATGATGTCATTTATACGAGATAAGCAAATATATAGACACCAAAGAATATCTGTGGGTACCAGGGAGGGGGAAAGGGAGGGTTTTTGCTTAGGGAGCACTGAGTTTCCATTGTTGGTGAAATCATCTGGAAAAGGATAGCAATAATGGTTGCACCACACGAAAGATGTCGTCAGTGTTACTGAGTTACAGTTAGAAACTGGAGAATCAGTGACTGTTCCGTTGCATATATTTTCACCACAATTAAAAAAAAAAAAAAAGATTGAAAGAACAAAATCTTGGGTCTAAACTCTCGATTCTGTGCTCTTTCCACATTACCTTACCTGAAATGTTAAGGTATAAACACTATTCAGCAAAAAGTTTCAAGTATATTTGTATTGAAAATCATTACGAATTTTATATTCAAGGCAAGGTACCGCTCCCCACTAGACACTATTTGATGAGTGTTGCAGAAATTATAAGGAACACTAATTGACTATTTTCAGTGTTGCTGCTGCTGTTTTGTATTCTGGCTGTATTCCAACCCCGAGGCTCATTTTCCAGCACTGTTATCAGAAAACATTCTGTTGTGAGTCTTAGGGTTTTCATCGGCTACTTTTCAGGAGATTGCCAGGCCTTTCTTCCTAGTTTGTCTTGGCCTGAAAGTTCCACTGAGACCTGTCTACCATTGGTGAAACTGCTGGTATTTGAAACACTGGTGGCATAACCTACAGCATCACGTAAAGGGCCACAGTACAACCAACTGACCAACGGGTGGTGGCCGCTCACAGTGAAGACGCCCCTGAGCAGCCGGGACGTCGGCCATTACACTGCACTGAGGAATGAGGACACTTAGATTTGACAACTTGCTCTGTCAGTACAAAGGGTGCTGGCACAGGGGAGTACGTAATACACACCAGATGAGCCAATGTTAAAACCCGTTACCCACTGCCACTTTCTCACACGGGCATCCTAATGAAGGTCTGTTGTCTGACAGTAGAATACACTCACATTCTAAAACAATCTATCAAATTCTTCAATCTTTTAGATAACCAATTCAATCACCATTACCCATTTAAATCTCTGTTTTATACAGAAAAAAAGAAGAGACGTCTATCTGGGCTTAGTGTACCCCCAGTTTTATGAAGGAGTAACACATCAATTACCAAGAAAATAACTGAGGAGAAAATGAGAAGAAAATTTGTTAATGTTGAGCAGCCTTAATGAAGATCGGTATGTGTGCTGATCAAAGTATCTGGCAATCACAGGGCTAGATGTCACATTTTCTGCTAACACTATAAATTATTCGGTTACTTCTTTTTAAATTGGGAAAGCTGAAAAATCAGTAAGGGAAAGAGTCTAGGCTGATCATTTCTGGGAATGCTAGATGTTAAAAGTTCAAGTTTTTTCTTCTTTTTTAGTATCACTGCAAAAACATTCCCCAGCTAAAAAGCAATGTACCTACTAAAATAAACACCGATAATGAGCCTTACCTCTTTTTCTTTCTGGAGCCCTTGTGTTTCCCGTTTAAGGCTATCCATAACTTCCCTTAATTTTTTCTCTTCTTTCTCTTTTTCCTTCTCAAGGACATTGTTTCTAGATGTTGCCTCAGTTATTATACTCTCACTCTTGGCAGGTATACTTTTATATTCTTCAACCTAAGATTATAAAACAAATTAAAAGTTATAAAAGCATATACCTTTGGGATACCCAATACAATTACTATCTGACTTATCTGAAAGCGTCTCTCAGGATCCTCTAGGTGCTGGGTGTTGTCACTGTAATTAAATTTGACCCAACTGGCTTTAACAAGTGCTTTCCTAACCATTCACTGGAATTCCTACGTGCTCTCAATCTAACGGCAAAGCTAATTCTACGAACTCTTGATTCCTAATGAAACAGAGTTCTCCCTGGCAGGACTGTAGGTCTTTTTTCTTACCCTCCCAATTTCAGGCTTCTTTAGCTATAGATACACCTGACTTAATGGTCACAGACCTAAATACATGGAATTTCCTAAACTAGTCCTTCGTGATACATTACAACTTACCATGAATTGCTTTCATAGCCACAAATCTCCCTCAGATCCTAAGATCTTTCAAGATTTTACCCTCTCAGAGTCATCAGGTAGGACCAGTATTTTATTCCATTAATACCTTCTGGTAATACTCATTTATCACCTATCTACTTTTATACCTAAAAACTAATGTCCTTAAAACAGTGTTACTTGACTTAGTCTGTTCATTTTGGGTTTTTTTCCCTCAAATTCTTAGGTTATTTTGTTTATCCTGATTATCTAGTACCAGAGGAGTTCCACATTTCCCAAAATGGTGTTCTTCAAACACTGATTCACATAAGATTTGTTAGATGTACCCTGCAGAAATTTTTCTGTAAACAAATACATTTGGAAAATGGTGAGAAGGTAAAGCAGAGCCTATACTGTAATTACTGTGTAATAATATAGTATAAAGCTTTTCTGAAACTTATTTGGCCATAAAAACAGTTGCCATCAGGTTGACCCTCACTCATGGTAACTTCATGTGTGTTCAGGTAGAAACTGTGCTCCACAGGGTTCACAGTGGCTGATTTTTTCAGAAACAGATTGTTAATTCTTCTGAGGTGTCTCTGGGCAGACTCGGACTTCTAACCTTTTGGTTAGCAACCCAGAGCGTTAGCTGTTTGTACCATACCAGGGACTCCTATTTGGCTATAGGTGTTATATACAGTAATATCTACCGACAGACCTATAAAGAATATAGTTTGAGAAATCCCAAACTAATTGATTAGTCAGGCCTAGCAAGTTAGGTGTTCACAACAATTTAGTTCAAACTTCATCTTTTTTACATTTAAAACAGCTAATCACTCTCTTACTTTTAAATTATGATCTTCCTCCTCCCCTCTGAAGGGGGAGCTCCTGCTCTGATCCTCTTAGGAGGCAGGTAACTTTTTTAAAAGCCTACGATATCCAATAAAAAGTATCTTTTTAAAACACTACTCAAGGAAAATCGTATTGTTTATCATCAAAATAGAATTGCTGATGTAATAAATGTTTTGGCAACAACATAGATTATAGTACTTTAAGCTCTAAAACTCATAGTATAATAAATGTAAGGTTTTCCCCTGGGGAGAAAAATCAGGGTCAGAGATAAACCTTAAAATACTCATTAACATTCAGAACCTAACATCCTCTTAATTAAAAAGTTAATATATCCATGAAAAATAATGAAAACCAGATGATACTCAGACACACAGTTCTGATCTTTCCCGACACCTACCTTCTCTTTATCTTTCTGCAGTTGCTTCTCCAGTTTCTTCGCCTTACTCGTAACATGTTTTAACTTTTCCCGAACGTGAACGTCTTCCAAATCTAGCTGGGTAAATTTTTCTTTGTTCTCCTCAATAAATTTTGTAACTTTGTTCAGTTTCCTAGTAAAGCAAGAAAATTATGCCAGTATTTTGGATATTCAGATATTTTAAAGCCATGTTATATATTCTGCCTGGGGACACTTCTTTTATAAATGTTTCCAAAGAAGGATCCTAAAACTCTGCGTATTCTAAGAGGATCCTCTGTTACCCTCCCACCCCCCACCGCAATATTCAAGGAAGCCATTAAATCTTGTGATTGAAAGTTGTTTTGCCCTTTCAAACTGGATGGGAAATACTGTATTTTCCAATAACTATGTCTATAAAAACTTTATTATTAAAGAATAAAAAAGAAAATCACAGACAAGAGATACTGATGTCATTGAATACTGGCACAGAGTCCCTACACAATAAACTTAAAATTCTACCGCTGATTCAAATTTGTGGACTGTTTTTTCTTAAAAGGACTAACCTATCAGGTCACATGCTTATTTCTGCAGGCATGTTTTTTGTTTTGTCACTAGGGGGTAGCATCCTCCATTATTTTGTGACTTCAAAGTTTGGCATTCAATCCATGATGAGGATGAACTGGATGCTGGGCAATTTAAAGGTTTTTGGCGGGGGGGGGCGGCAGGGGGGGAGGAGGGGTAAAAGGAGACCATTTTATATGCTGGGAAATGTTTTACACTCATAATACCCTGGCAATAAGTTTATATACAGACACACACTAAACAAATTCACTGATTTAAATACTTTTAGTATTTTCAAAAAGAATGATTACTTCTCTGCATCTTTTACAGCTTTATTTTTAGTTTTCATTTCATTGGACAGTATATTGCTCTTCTCATTAATTTCTTTGGTATCTTCATGAATTTTTTCCTTTTGAGTTTGCATTTCAGTAATTCTTTTCTGCAGATCATAACTAGAAGAGGGAAAAAAAAGAAAACGGGAGATCCCAAAACATCATTTCTAAAATTGTATAACTATTTTAGTAAAATCAGCTGTTTCTACAGTATTCTTATTAGTCAATTTACAGTTACCTAGGGCCACTGAGGGGAAAAAAATCCAGATACAAGGATAAAATTAGGAGCAAGATAGATTCAGTGTAAACAAAATCAGATCTGCTAGTATATGAAATAATAATAAAAAAAGTACATGTAAAGCTATTAAGTATAGTAATGAGCACTTGTGAACCACCTTCCAACTTCAAGGAGGAGACTAAAAAGCCAATCTCAGTGCTATGGGAAAGAACCCCAATTCAATGAATTCATCACAAAAAACAATTCTTGGAATATTTTCCGCAACAGTTTTCATTTTTTTTAATATAGCAAAGAGTCAAAGACAAAAAAAAAAAAAAAATTGATAAATTCAGGTACTTACATGTAATACTGACAAACGTGACTCTTCTTCCTGAATATTTCATTTTCTAAGGTAAGAAATTCGACAGCTATGTTTTTCTCTCCTTCTAAGGCATCCTTTTCCTTTTCTACCATCTTAACTCTGTTTAACTACAAGAATTAAAATATTCCAACATTAAATAAAAACAAACTATACTAACAAGGAGAATGTTCAACATTAATGTTGCCAACAAGAAAAACATAAAATTTAAGTTAAAATAGCAAATATTTCTCCAGTAATTCCTACCACCTATTAAAGCCTGGATATCTGACTCAGTTAAGTCTGTGATTCATAAACTAAACATTTGGATTTTCAACAAAAACCTACAGAACATTCACCTTCTCTCCTCTGTGTTCATTTAATATTTCAACTCTCCGACAAAGGACTTTAATAGGTTCATTTAGCCGTCCACAACCAATTATATCTTCTAAATATTCAAGCATACCCTCATCGTGTTCAGTTTGGCCTTTTGGTTTCATCATGGCGATTTGTTCAACTTCACCCTTAAAAAAAAAATTGTATTTCATACACTCATTGTTTATGTTTGGCCAAATTGAACTTACATGAATTTGGGAGTAGTCAATTAACAAACCCAATAGTAATGAACTAAACGATGTGTACCAAGTAGCTTTAAAGAGACTGAATAATATACAAATCAAAGCATTCCCTCCACTGATACTCTCCTTAATGAGCTCTAATTTTACACAAGGGGTAAGAAATGTGTATTTCCACTCCCTTAAAATCATGATATACACCACACATACACAATTCCAAACAAAAATTCCTCACCTAGAATGCTATTTCATAAGCACTTTTCTATTAAGCAAAATTCAGTAAGATATTCATATTATCTATGATTCAGTTATTGTGGCAACATTATCAACTACTATCTAACCTAATTCAAGCTTGTTCTAAAATAATTTTCAAAAAGACCCTTTCACAGTTAAACTATAGGTACCCTGTCCCAAGGTGGTTAGTATTTACTTAATTTTCTCTGTAAATCTGCTGTTATGAGTTCCTCAAGAAGTGCTGGGCTTCATAAGGGTGTCTCAAGCTTAATGCCCTAACTTTCTAAAAATAGGGGCCTAAAGTAGAAAGGAAAATGGTCTATTTCTCTCAATAATAATAGAAGAAACGTCACTGACCGCCTTGAGTAGAGAAAACTAACGGCACTAGTACATAAGACATTGGAACATTTTTGCTGCAATCATTAACAACTTCGAACTGTAATTAAAACCTTAGATTAGCCTATTTGTCTACATGCAGCTTAATTATAAAGTTCATACAGGTATGGACAAAAAAATACCCACAATGAGTAACCTTAAGGGCTTCCAGGCAGCCATTTAGTTTGGTGGTGGAGAGAAACTGTCTGAACAAGCTTAGGCAAAATCTACTCCTGAACACTACTTCCCTGCTTAAAAAAAAAATAGAAGGCAGACAAGTAGAAAAAACACATACTCATATTTTCAGCAAAACAGCAAAGATGAAGAAAGTCAAGAAAATAAATATGCACATTAAAAGGCACAGTACTCCTTCAATTTAAATATTTTAGCCCTTTCTGTATCATTAAATCTTAAAAATTTGCTAATCATAGTGTCATATTTATCAAAAGACTCAATATAAGTATAGAAAGTTTAAAAAAATAGGACAAGATAAAAAGACTCATTTAAAAAATATATTTGTTCAAGGGCATAATTAAAATTTTAATACATCATTACTTTTCTGTACTTTGACGCTCCATCAGCATGTGATTAACAAAAATAAAGTGTTATTCAAAAACCTGTTTTTTTAGGCTTTTCTTCAGTATATTACACATGGATCAAAAAAAGTATTTACGTAAAGTATCTTACTCTGATTTCAACTGTCAGCTCCTCCCAAATGTCTGCAGCAATAATATAAATTTCAGATTGGAGTCTAAGCCTGCAACAATGTCCAAAGTTTTGGATCACAACAGGATGAATTGCAGTCAACAAAGAAGCCAAAAATCTTCATTGAAGTTTTTATCTAGAGCAGGATTTATTAACAGTGGCACTATTGACATTTCAGGCTGGATATTCTGTTGGGGAGCGCCGTACTGGGACTCATACCATAGATGCCGGTAGCACACCTACTACTTGTGACCATCAGAAATGTCTCTGGATACTGCTATATGTCCATGGGTAGGGGTGAGAGAAGGCAGCAAAATTGCTGGAGGTGAGAACCCCTGACCTAGAAGTTGTAGTTTATCTTTTGTCTTAGTGTTTATAATCTAAAAGTAACAAATAATAACAGCTGAAATCTAATGTTCTAATAACTAATTCAATTTGAATATACAAACGTCTGACTTTAAGATGAATGAAAAACCATGCCGAGTGAACTTACATGAGTCAAATGGCCATAAGACAGCATATATAAGTATACATTTTTTAGATAAAGAAAACTTGGAACTCAGTGTTAAACAGTTTATACTGATAAACATATTCCTGAAAGTATCACACTTTCCCTGGCCAAATTAGTTCTTGAGATGAGGTACAGGTAGGTAATAGGAGACTGCCTAGCTTTGGGGAAAGTATAGTATTTGTTTTTGGCTATCCGTTCCTCCTTCCCCAGTTAAAATGAAGGATATACATAAGCTACGATTTTCTTCTTATTTAAACTAGGCTGTCCAACTGAAAAGTTAAATAAAAAGACAAGGAAGTTTATAATCAAAATTGTTCTGTCTGAAGTCCCATACAGCATTCAGTTTTAGACAGCCCAACGCTGACGTATCTTCAACACAAGATTTTTCAGACTGTTTACTCTAGCGATTGCTCTACTACATGGGTCACTACGCTATGTGGCACATTCATTTCTTTACCAGGTACTGTATTACCAGATAAGCAGTATCTGAATCAACAGGCGATTAGAACGTTTAGGCCTTTACCTGTCCTTTGACTATTAGGACTGCTGTGGTATCCCACGACAAGCTGGGTCTTCTGTGTGACTGTTTCTCAATGCTCCTTGCCTGCCCAATTGCTGGCTATCATTTCAGAAGCCATTTACTTTGTCCTTTCCCATTCTGTGCCAGCTTACATTTTACCTGTTGGCCAACAGTCTGTGTCTAGAGGACTTCTTATTTTTCAGAAAACTTATCCATCCCATGTGAAATTATAAAAAGTAGTTTTAATTTAGGGCAACAATAAATTCCATACATTTCAGAAACAATTTAAAAGTATCAATCTGAATTTAAAGCCATCTTCTCTACCAAGGCTCTTACACATATTTGCAGCATGATGACACAAAAAATGTTTTAAATTTCTAAAACGCTAGCACTGTTATCTCTGCTTTCTATAATTTATAACATACTAAGATTTTAAAGAACTCTTTTCCACTATTATTTACTATAGACTTTCTACGTTTTATGTTCATACCAAATCAGGAATATTCAGCAACTGTGCAAAACGTCAACTATAGTTCTTGAAAGTAACACAACATGACAAAAGTGCTGCATGAGGACATTTCTAATACCAAGGGGCTGAATCTTAACTTACTGACGGCTCTGCTGGATGGCAAACCAGAGTGCTGTAATGTTGTATCATTCTGTGCTATCTAATTTACAGGAGTACAGCTCAAAAATAAAAGAGGAATGAATAAATATCCTTTATCCATATTCAAATGTAGATCAATGGTATTCAACTAGGAGCAGTTTTGCTCCTTCCTCTTCACCCCCCAACCCCCGCCCCAGACATTTAGCAATATTTGGAGACATTTTTGGTTGTCACAACTAGGGGGTGTGCTACTGGCATCTAGTGGGTAGAGGCCAATGATACTGCAACTCAAACAGTGCATAATGAACTTTTTCCTAATAAAACCTCAAAAATTCTTAAGATAAATATGGGTGTTTGTATCAAAATTAAATGGCCCGGAATGGCTTGGGCCTTCAATCTCTATTTTACTTTGATGATCTTTTTCATTTCTCAGCGAGGCATAAGTTACTGTTTCTTGCCATCACTACATCTTCCCTTAATGAATTTCAGTTTAATTTGTTCTTTGTGAGCTACCAGAGGCCAAGAAACCAAATCACCAAAGTTACTATCTATGTAAAATGAGAACAGAAAGAATAATAATTTAGAGGGTAAACTTTTTTCTTTTTTAGATTATCGTAAGTAGGGTTGTAATAAAACATTTCCCATTTCAATAGTCTTCACATATACAATTTAGTGACATTAACTGTATTCATCATGTTGTGTAACCATCACCATTATTAGGGCGGAATTCTTGACATCTACGTTGGTTGCTCAAAGGCAGCTTCCTATTGTCTTTTATGGTTGAGGCTGCTGAATCAGACACCAGTGGATAACTGAGGTATTATTGATAAGGCTAAAAATTTCTTTTGACATCATAGCACAGACTTATTTCTACAGACTGAACAACTAGACCTGAAACAGTTTGTATGTTACGCCAAGCTACCATATGGGAAATGGATACTGGAATAAAAAAAAGGAAGAGATGGTTGGGTAACAATTCTAAAACTAAAAACCAAACCCACTGCGGTCAAGTTGATTTCAACTCATAGCGGCCCTACAGGGCAGAGTGGAACTGCCCCAGAGTTTCCAAGTAGCACCTGGTGGGTTTCAACGGCCAACCTTTTGGTTATTTGCCTGAGCTCTTAAACACTGCACCACCAGGATTTCCAGTAACAACTCAAATCTATGCTAATCCAGTCTCCAAAATTTACTAAACAATAATCTTGGTTTTTGTTTTTAAATTTTAATGTTTATTTTGTAATATGAAGATAAAGTACACAAGTTGGAAATTTGTATAAAACTAATGTTGTGCTAATAGCTGCGGCTTTTTAGGAGTTTAGAAAAACATTCCCAGAACAACAATCATTAATGCAACAACTCTGCACTGCAATGAAATCATCATGGTTATCATTCTCCTAACCTCGAATGGAGCAAACGCACCAAAACCAATTAAACCCAGTTTATAAGTCACAGTTACCGATGAAATGCTATACAGAGCTAAAAACACCCTACTTGTTTGGACCAATATTTGTTTATTATAAGGAGACAAAGGCACCCAAATAAGGTATATATAAATGAGGAAATACACAAACATGGGAAATACAACGGTCAGTTATAATCTAACACTTTCTGAGGGCATATGGAAATGCCTCTAAGGTGAATGATAGCATCTTAGCATAGTGTTTAATTAGGTACTCATCTGAAAGGTCAAACGATGAAATTTTAAGTGAATTCAAATCCTAGATATGCTTGCTTGAAAAACTTACTAAACCAAATATATGTTGTCGTCATTGCTACGTGCTGTCAAGTTGGTTTCAACTCATTGTGACCCTATAGGACAGAGTAGAACTCCCCAAAGGGTTTCCAAGGAGCAGTTGGTGGATCTGAAGTGCCAATCTTTTGCTTAGCAGCCGAGCTCTTAACTGCTACGCCTCCAGGGCTCCAAACCAATATACAGACGTTGTAAGAAATGAAATAATAAAACCCTTGTGAACTTCTAAAATTCAGTGCTTTTAACTTAAAATAAATTTTTACTTTTACTAAATTTACTTAGACTGTTAATCACTACCATGGGCCAAAGAGTTTATATACTTTATTCAATCGCTTACGTCTTGGATGGTGATTTAGGGTGCTGTCTCCAAGTTCCTAGGCCTCCCAAACCAAGACTAATTTTTAAGATAAATTTTATTCAGCAGGAGAGAAGGTAATAAAACCCACATACTTACCTTTAAATGATTTAAATCTCTAGTATAGCAGTCTAAGGTTATTATGATAAAAAATTTAATAAAAACCTAACACAAATCACCACTTTCTCTCAAACTTCTTACAGGGCACCATTAGTTCTCCCTAGCTCAATCCCTGTGTCTTCTTCCTACCAGGTGAGTTCCTAAGGTTCTTATCTGTAAATTTAACATAACTGAATCTCATCTGTTAACTTGAAAAGTTTACCTCAGCATTATTTTGGGAGAAATGTTCAATATGATTTGTTAAGATCACACACACAAACAAAAGTACAGGTAATTACAAAGATAAATGATTTACACATTCCAGGTACTTCAGAAGCATATATTTAATATAAAGTGGAAAATTTAGAACTTATTTACTTCATTGGTAAGTTATTAGCTTCCTTTATTACTGAACCACATACAGGGAAGCTACAGTCAAGGAAAAAAATTATCCTTACAAAGGTTAAAATGCAGTCTACTCTAGTTTGATCAGTCTTTGCAAAGGTATAAAACTTTGAGTCATTATCCCAGAATGAAAGTAAAGAAAAAGCAGAGAATAAAAGATAAGCACTAAGCATGGTTTTCTACAAAATGACAAGTTTCATCATCAAATTTAGTACTATAAAAGAATATAACTTTTGATCTATAATTAACCAAATCAAGTCCCAGAATATAGAAGTTCAGCCATTTTCCAACATTTATTTTTAAATAAGTTTGGGTCATAGAGATACTACTAATGTACTGTGCCTGATAACGAAAGATATTTATACAGATTATTCCAAAATGATATTAATTTACCTTATATACTACATATACCTAAAAGTATTTTCTTTTTTTAGGTAATTGAAGAATAAAAATTTAAATGGAAGTAGAGACTACTATTTTTTAAGTATGTTACTGGGAACACTCAGTTACCCTAACAAAGCTTTTGACGTCAAATCAAAATTTTCAACTTATTTTAATATCACTTTTTAGCACAAGACACTAAAGAATATTAACAGCAATTTATGTATCACAAACTAGTTTTGCTTTTATTATTATGTTCTTGCTGATTCTAAACAGGACCCAGAAAAAGATAGTTTCAAATAAAAAAGGGATTTTAAAATGTCTGATAAAGCCAAAGTTTTTTTTTTTTTTGAAAAGTAAGGCACAAGAAACAAAAGATAAGGAGTTTTCTTACCAAGCAATACCGGTAAAAATAAAAAACACAGAATCTCTAATAATAAAAACCGACTTAACACCTGGTACTTGATTTTTATACTCCTTTAAAAAAAAAAACTTTTGTTCTTTAAGAGTTGTGATACTTAAAGAATGAGACATCAAAGTTACTTTCTCATTTACTAATAGCATTGGTTCAAGAAAGTAGGCCATTCTAAACAAAACAAAGCATCTATTTGAATAAACTTCTAATTTACCAGTGTAAGTATTAAAAAGATTAAATTAGGTGCTTACCGAGCACAAAGTATAGAGATTTCGATTTTCTTTTTTTTGCCATATAATATTAGTAGACATAATAAGAACAAATATAAAGAAAACAGTACACTATTAAAAGACAGTGAATTCCACTTAAAATGTTACCTTCAAGGAGCTAAGGGAGCAGGGAAGCTAGAGGACTAAAAATGGAACAATCAGAACACAATTAATGAGAATGCTAACACAAGGTGAAAACCTTAATATCACAATCAATTTTTGTAGAAACTGTCAAAAGGGAACCTAACTTGCATTGTAAACTTTCACCCGAAACACAAATATATATATATAAAAACTTATCTTCAAGGCAAATAAAAACAAATGGTAAATAGATGCTGTATCCCTGTCACACTAAAGCAGCACAATAATATTGGGGTCTAATATTTACTTCACTACGCCAATATTTACGTGCTGCTAGAGTGGAACAAGCATGTCAGTCCATCCAAACATTGTAGTAGTATCTGATGATGAAAACCGTGTTTTGAATGAATTTCCTTAAATTTCTAGAGCAGCAAATAATGATTCGCATCTTGACTGTAGTATGTAAACCATGATGTGCTGCTACAGTACTTTAAGGCCTCGAAAATACAGGATTGATCCAACAGGGGAAAACCCCTACCTTTACTGAAAACAAAACAAAACAACACAACACAAGACCAAGAGAACCTATGAAATCTTTAATAAACTTACCTGTAAGATTAAAAATCTATTATGGTCCAAGTCAATTCCATGGCTTCGAAGAAGATTTCCAACATCCTTAAATGTCTTTTTCTTCCCACTTATGTGGTAAACAGAAGTATTATCTCTGTAGGCTGTTCTGGACACATAGAAGTTACTGTTAGGAATGACTTCATAATCATCTCCTTCCTGTTGTGAGAAAAAACAAAACCAAAAAAACAATCGCTGGTATTAAATAGGCATAGTCTACTTCAAATTTCACATTGGAACTAATTCTATGAATTAAAAACTTCATTGAACGTGCATACAACAAACTGGCAGTAATCCTCAGAAATAATCTTGCTTAGCAAGACGACATACTTCTCCAAGTTGTTTGGTTCCTGACTCACAGATCACAAAAAAAATACCAATCGACAACAGCAAAAACACTCAACCTCCAAACAAACCTAAAAACATACTGGCTGAGAAAACAGAGTTGACGAAGGGGGCCAAGAATTCTACCATGTTCAAAACAAACCCATTCAAATTATTAAATAATATTGACAGATTAAATTACTAGTTCATTAAAAAAAGCTACAGCAATAGACCATTCAAGGAAAAAGGAAGGTAGGCAGTGATACAGTGACACGGCAACGTTTTCTGGGGGTAAAGAGCACCTTTAATTCAAAGTAAAAAGAAAGTTGCAAATAATTGACAACTACATGCCCTGATTTTTTTTTTTTAACCAAACAGATTTTTAAAAAATCAAGGGCAAATCTCCTTTAATCTTAGAATTTGCTTTCCCTTACCCTTAAAAATAAAAGGGCTGTCATATTAACATTACGGCTTTTAAAAAATGCAGTCAAATCAAATATGATTTACTATGTATTCCTCAACCCAAAATGTACAATAGAAAACATTAAGAAAATTAAAAGATACTTCCATGTAGATTTAAAATCTGTTATATATATTGAAAGAAAAAGGTCCATTATGTAATTAGTTCCCCGTATTTTTATCTTCCACTGACATTTTTTAAAGCATGGGTTTCCAAAGTTAACTATTTAAGCAAAATAAAACAAGAAACCAACAAAACAGTGCAAATAATCTAAATAGGTATTTTACTTATAATTGTCTCCACTTCTAGAAAACAAACAGTAGTTTGATGACCTTTCCCGTTTAAAAAGGACTTCATCACAATAGTTCAAACTGAAGCAAAGTAAGCTCTCTCGTATTACAGACATACAGGACCACTAACAACGTTCACTTTCACATAAATATTGAGGATAGCAAAGTTAGTCGGTTGTAACATTTTCAACCACAGGTAATTTTTAAAAATCAATTACATGGTAGGTTTTAAAATGATCCCAAAGTTTATAGTAAAACAATGTCTATCTGGCATGCAGGATACTAAAACTGCTCAACATTTTCTTTCAAAAAAGTAAAGATTAATACGAATTATTTGTAATTCATTTCTCTAAAAATTTTAATATTTTAAATAGCCACTACACTCTCCAAAAAGCGAACGCAGCCAGAGGTAACGGAATCAATAATTGTTCTGCTTTAACTATATTCAAAATTTAAAAAGCCAATTTAAACCAAAAATACTGTGTAATATTTGTGTTCCCTAAATTTCAAAGAATCAAGTAGTGAAAATCCCTTACCTTATCAATTATCTTTTGGAAATGAACTTCTACAGTACAACTCTGAATATCCTTGTGCTCATCAGAATTATGTATTAGTACAGAGAGTTTTTTAGACCTAATTTTTTGTGCTCGATAGCCAAACACAAAAAGCATAGAGTCAATAACATTGGATTTGCCACTGCCATTTGGCCCAATAATACACGAAAAGCGCTGCATAAAAAGAACAGAAAAAAATTAAAGTTAAAGATGTCATACTAATACTACTGATTTTGAACTACTAATTTTTTTATCTGAAGTAAAACTACACACGTTTACAAGCTTTCATTGCTTGAAGACACCCAACTTCAACTTTTAAGTTTTTTTTTAAAGTGTTTTCCTCTCTCACAAGCTTTCACACCTAGAGACCATATTCTAACTGTAACCCACTTTTTTTTTTTTTTTTTACGAAATTCATTTTTGTAGTTAAGGAAAAACACTCCTTTCAAACAAAAAACTAATCAATTCTTCTTAGTGAAGAAACTTTATATGGAATGAGGTATTAAAGAGATCCAGATAAACAAAAGCTAGTTTCAGATGTTGAAGCATGAGAAACACTCGATATTTATCTATGCACATACACGATAAACACATCACTCAGCGTGGCTCAAAATAAACAGTTAAAAACACTGGAAAGATCATGTAAGAACTGATACCTCCGCTAACAGCAGTTACGTAAGAGAGGCACATACCTTGTGAAAAGGTCCCAGAATTTTCTCCCCGGCGTAGGATTTGAAGTTCTGGTTCACGATGTGCGTTATCATCAGCCTGGGAGCGCCGGCTTCATTGGTCATCGCCGGAGGCGGCGGCGGAGGGACGCTGCCCAGGATTTCTTCTAAACTTCGGCTGTCGAGGTCCTCCCCGGGCGCTTCTAGGTCGGCGGAGGCAAGGCAGGGGGCCTCCCTCAGCGCAGGGAGCCGACCTCGGGGCGCGGCACCCCGCCTTTCCACCTGAGCCCAGGGAGGCTCCCCGCGCGCCTCAGCCCCGGACTCCGGGCCGCGCGCCTCCTTCCTTCTGCCACAGGTGCCTCAGGCCACGCGGCCGCGCCGAGGGCCCGCGACGTGCCCGCGGGGTCACAGACCAGGCACCGGCGCCGCCCGCGAACGGCCACCGGCCCTCGGCCGGCCGTGCCGACTTCCGCCGCGCCAGGGACGGGCGTCCGCGCCGCCACCAACCGGCTCCCAAGCCGAGCTACGCGCTCGCCCCGTCCCCGCCGCGCCGGAGCGGCTTTCCCGGCCGTCGACGGCCCGGCCCCGACCCCCGACCCCCGGCGCCCGGCCCCCGACGCCCGCCCGTCCCGGGGCCCCGCACTCACCCGCGGCGGAGGAGCTCGGGCTCTCGGCGCGGCCGGACGGCGGCTCGGGCTCGGCGTCGGGGCTGGCGTCGGCCGGGGACCGCGGCGGCTCCTCTCCGCGCCGGGCGGTGGAGGGCTGGGCGCCTTTGCGGGGCATGGTGGCTGGGCGGGGAGAGCCCGAGCCAGTCAGCCCGCGGCGGGGGCGGCCTCCTCCAGGCGGGCCGGCTCGGCCCCCCGCCCCGCTCCCGCCGCCCCCGAGCCCACACCCCGCCCGCCGCTCCCCGACCTCGTACCCCCGGCTCCCCGACCTCGTACCCCGCCCGCCGCTCCCCGACCTCGTACCCCCCGCTCCCCGACCTCGTACCCCGCCCGCCGCTCCCCGACCTCGTACCCCCCGCTCCCCGACCTCGTACCCCTCGCCCGCCGCCCCCAGCCCTGACCCCATACCCCGCCCGCCGCTCCCCGACCTCGTACCCCCCGCTCCCCGACCCCATACCCGACCCGCCGCTCCCCGACATCCGACCCCAGCCCCCCGCTCCCCGACCCCATAGCCCGCCCGCCGCTCCCCGACCCCATAGCCCGCCCGCCGCTCCCCGACCCCGCTCCCCGACCTCATACCCCTAGCCCGCCGCTGCCCGACCCCCGACCCCAGCCCCCCGACCCCATACCCCCAGGCCGCCGCTGCCCGACCCCCGACCCCAGTCCCCCGCTCCCCGACCCCATACCCCGCCCGCCGCTCTCCGACCTCATACTCCCAGCCTGCCGCTGCCCGACCCCCGACCCCGATCTCATACCCCCAGCCCGCCACTCCCCGACCCCCAACTCCCTCGGGGAAGAAGCCACAATAAAACCGAAGGGCAGGAAGGCGGGATGGTTTTCTCAGGAAGACCTGGGCAGGTGGGGAAGCCCAGACGTGCCCGGGAACCAGCCAGTTAACCCTCCAGGTTTTTCAGGACCCTCGGCCCCGGGGCGCCCCCAGTGTAGCCGCACAAACTAACTCGCCGACGACCCGACCCCACACGCAGCCGACGCCGACGGTCGTGCCCGCTCTCCGGCGTAGGCAGCAGCGCGCCTCGGCCCCGAGCGGCCGCCGGCCCTCCCAGGCCACCCAGGAGGGAGCCCCTCGCCGCCGCGGGCCGCTCGGGGGCTTCGCCGTCTCCCCTCCCCGCGCGACCCCGAAAGGGCGGCCGAGGGCTGGGTCGGCGGCGGCGATT
Source organism: Loxodonta africana (assembly GCF_030014295.1). Lineage (NCBI taxonomy): Eukaryota > Metazoa > Chordata > Mammalia > Proboscidea > Elephantidae > Loxodonta > Loxodonta africana. The sequence goes on along the minus strand of NC_087364.1, from coordinate 77,211,984 downwards.
CCCTCCTCAGGACGGCCCGCGGCCGAGCGCCGTTAGACGGAAGTCAGCCGGGAAGGGTCGCCAGCGAAGGCTCAGAGGCGGCCGCCAGTCCCTCGGGGGCGCCCGGAGGGCCGGGCTCGGGCCGGGGGCACGGCTTTCCCCGCAGAAGCGGCCGGCCAGGCGGCAGCCCGCCCAGGGGACGCCCGCGGACCGCGCTCGGGAGAAGCGCGCGGGGCCCGGACCGCGGGAGCGGCCGGGGGGGGAGGGGTGACAGCGGGGAAGCCGCTCGGCGGAGCCTCGGGACCGGCTCCGCGGTCCGGCTCCCGGCCTCTGCTCTCCGGGCGCCCCGGGCCGGTCGGCAGCCAAGGATCCGACCACCCGGCCGGGAAAGGAAGTACTTTACCTGCGGGCCAGTCCAAGGTTGGAGACGGTTGCGGAGCCCACCGCGCTCCTGCCGGTGTCTCGGCTCCGGGTCCTTCACTCGAAAATGGCGCCTAAAATACAAACTCGAACGGAAATTCGTTACAAACGCGCGCAATGCTTTCTGGGATCCCCTAATTTGAAAAAAAGTGCGGCGATTACCGCCGCCATCTTCTGGTCATTCTTGCGCAAGCGCAAACTCCGGGCGGACCCCGGGCGGTAGGGGACGTTCGTCCTAAGTGAAAACGGAGGAGAAGGGAATGTTTACCCAGCGGCCAGTAGCAGCAGCACTATTATAAACACCACATTTAAAAAACGTGGCGGTTTTTGAAAAAGAGAAAAAAAAATAGAGTCGGGTTCCGCCCACAGCTGAAGGCGAGGCTCAACGTCCAACGACGCCCCCTGAGGAGCGGGCGGGCGCGCTGCGGGGCGGGGCCTCGGCTCGGCTCCGTGACGCGCCGTGCGGTGCGGGGGGAAGTATCGCGGGAAGGCGGGGAGCGTTGCTGGGAGACGTCACTATGGTGACTGCCCAGGCTCTGTGAGGCCAGTCTCCTCCGCTTCACTGGGACCTGAGGTAAATCTCGTCAGCTCCGGACGCGGCCAGGAAAGGGCTCCTCGTTGTAGCCAGCACCTTTCCTGCTTTGAGGGTGCGTGTGGCACGGAGCACCTGTTACAGTCTGTCTCCCTGGGGTACAGGGGCTTTGGGCGTAGCTTTTGGGGTACCGAGGAGCCCAGAGTTTGGGGGGCGGGGGGCTCCAGGAGAAGAGGAGAGCCTGGATTAGTGGTTGCTCGTGTACGCCATGTGGGAATAGCAAGGTAATGACTGTCGAGTTATTGGGGTTAGGTCATTAATGTTATTAGTGAAAGGGAGTTTCGGGCTTTTCAAATTATTTGACAAAAGGGCTCCGCAACGGAAGAAGCAATTTGCTAGTGTCATTTGGTTATTTTTATCGATCGGCAAACATTAAGGGGCTACTGTATACATGGCACCGTGCAAGACAAAATCAGGATTTTCAAGCAAGTAGGAGAATTCCTGTCCCCAGAGAACTGAGTTTTCTTTTGGGGTTTTTAGCTGGGGTCTTTGTATCCAGTGGTAGGCGATTTGGCTTCGGAACAATTCATAACCCCTTTGTCATGTTATACAAAATTCTGTGTGTTTGTACGTTTTTCTGGGGGGTTAGTTTTCCCAGTACTTTCTTCGCATTCTCAAACGTGCCTCTAGGCCCCCTCGGTGTTAAACAAACAAACAAAACCACTGGTTAATTTGACGACCTCCAGTAAGGATTTACCCAGGACTCTTATGTACTCGACATTGAGAACTGGGAGTCTTTTTTTTTTTTTTTTTTTTTAACCTTTTGCATACTTAGGGCCTACCTTAGAGCCTCGTTTATTAAAAGCAATAAATCTGCTTTATGAATGAATTTACATTGTCACTCTAAACATGTAATGGCTCCTGCCCTGAAGGAGCACACAGTCAGGTTCAGGGGTGAGGAGGACACGTTCCCCAAGTGTAATAATTTGCTGGGGTTGGGAGGCTGGTGTGGTTTGAATAAACAATAACTAGTTATTATAATATGCATTTATGTTTGCAGTTGAAAAAATAATCATCGTTTTCATAACACAAACTGCAGAAAATGAAGCTCATTGAGAAAGTTTTTGGCTGGTATTCATACCAAGAAGATCTAGTGGTTCTCTTTGATGGCTCTAGAGTCTTGTGGATTTTTGAATGTTGTAAAATTGATGCAAACAGTTAATGTACTTGGCTGCTAACCAAGCACTTGGGAAGAAAGGCCTGGAAATCTGCTTCTGAAAAATGAGCCGTTGAAAGCCCTATGGGGCACAGTTCTACTCTGACACACATGGGTTTTGAGTAACATAGCACAATGAGTATGAGTAACATAGCACAATGTAGTGGAAAAATATATAGATAAATGTTAGAACCCCAAATCTCATCACTTTTAGGTACATACTTTGACAATTTACTCAATTTATCAATTTACTCAATTTATCAATCTCTCAGTATTTATATATAAAACCAGTGTTTAACACCTATCCCATAGGAATGCTTATGAGAAAATTTCTAGCACACATCCTATAAGCATTTGATGTTGCTATGTTTATGACGTTGACTTTGTTAGGATATGTACATGAAAAATGGGATGTCAAGTTGGAGAAGGAGTAGCTTATGGAAGGTCTTGAAAACCAGGCCAAGGATGTTAGATGTGATATGGAAGAAAATAGAGCTATTAAAAAAGTTTTGAGCCAAGGAGCAACTTGGTGAAAATAGGAAGAATAATTAACAGTAGTACGTGGATGTGCTAACGGAAAGAAACTGAAATCAGTCATGACTTTAGTTAGATCATTGCTGTACAGTTCTCCATGTGAGAGGTGAGAATTGCCAACATAGCAGAATGGAGAAACATCTGGAATCATTTTGGGGGAAAAATCTATATAATTTATATAGGTTTTGATGGATGAGTATGAATTTAAAATCAGTCAGATACTGTTCTTTGTATGTGAATCCCTGAATTAATGACTAAGAGGTAGGAATAAAAATAAATCTTAAAAATGAATCCTAGTTTTAGTGCCCTTGATGATTGCTGTCAATATGGTAGGACTTAGTGACTGATGAGAAAATAACGTAGTTTCAACAAATCAATAAGCTGACCCACGGTCTTAGGTTTACTTGAATCTACGCCCCATGAAGAACAAATATTTTCAAAGCAGGCTTAAATCAGGCTACATAATGAAGTAAACACATTTGTAACAAGCAGCTCCAGGGTAGACTTTAATTTGGATATTTATATGTACTATGAGAATAAGACCCCCACGTGTCTGTCAGTTTGTCATACGTACTGTCAGGGCTTGTGTGTTGCTGTGATGCTGGAAGCTATGCCACTGGTATTCAGATACCAGCAGGGCCACCCATGGAGGACAGGTTTCAGCTGAGCTTCCAGACTAAGACAGACTAGGAGGAAGGACCTGGCAGTGTACTGAAAAACATTAGCTAGTGAAAACCTTACGAATAGCAGCAGAACATTGTCTGATATAGTGTTGGAAGATGAGCCCCCCAGGTTGTAAGGCACTCAAAAGATGACTGGGGAAGAGCTGCCTCCTCAAAGTAGAGTCGACCTTAATGACGTGGATGGCGTAAAGCTTTCAGGACCTTCATTTGCTGATGTGGCACGACTCAAAATGAGAAGAAACGGCTGCAAACATCCATTAATAATCGGAATCTGGAATGTACAAAGTATGAATCTAGGAAAATTGGAAATCGTCAAAACTGAAATGGAATGCATAAACATCGATATCCTAGGCATTAATGAGCTGAAATGGACTGGTATTGGCCATTTTGAATCGGACATATAGTCTACTATGCTGGGAATGACAACTCGAAGAGGAATGGTGTTGCATTCATCATTGAAAAGAACGTTTCAAGATCTATCCTGAAGTACAACGCTGTCAGTGATAGGATAATATCCATACACCTACAAGGAAGACCAGTTAATAAGACTATTATTCAAATTTACACACCAACCACTAGGGCCAAAGATGAAAAAATAGAAAATTTTTATCAGCTGCTGATCAAACATGCAATCAAGATGCATTGATAATTACTGGCAATTGGAATGAGAAAGTTGGAAACAAAGAAGAAGGATCAGTAGTTGGAAAATATGGCCCTGGTGGTAGAAACAATGTCGGAGATTGAATGATAGAATTTTGCAAGACCAACGACTTCTTCATTGTAAATACCTTCTTTCACCAGCATAAATGGCGACTATACACATGGACCTCGCCAGATGGAACAACCAGAAATCAAATTGACTACATCTCTGGAAAGAGACGATAGAAAAGCTCAATATCAGTCAGAACAAGGCCAGGGGCCGACTGTGGAACAGACCATTAATTGCTCATATGTAAGTTCAAGCCGAAACTGAAGAAAATCAGAGCATGTCCAGGAGAGCGAAAATATGACCTTGAGTATATCCCACCTGAATTTAGAGACCATCTGAAGAATAGATTTGACGCATTGAACACTAGTGACCGCAGACCAGACGAGTTGTGGGATGACATCAAGGACATCATCCGTGAAGAAAGCAAGAGGTCACTGAAAAGACAGGAAGGAAAGAAAAGACCAAGATGGGTGTCAGAGGAGACTCTGAAACTTGCTATTGAGCGTCGAGCAGCTAAAGCAAAAGGAAGATTGATGAAGTAAAAGAACTGAACAGAACATTTCAAAGGGCCTCTCGAGAAGGCAAAGTAAAGTATTATAATGTCACGTGCAAAGAGCTGGAGATGGAAAAACAAAAGGGAAGAACACGCTCAGTGTTTCTCAAGCTGAAAGAAGTGAAGAAAAAATTCAAGCCTCGAGTTGCAATAGTGAAGGATTCCATGGGGAAAATATTAAACAACGCAGGAAGCATCAAAAGAAGATGGAAGGAATACAAAGCGTCATTATACCAAAAAGGAATTAGTCGATATTCAACCATTTCAAGAGGTGGCATGTAATCCGGAACTGATGGTACTGAAGGAAGAAGTCCAAGCTGCGCTGAAGGCATTGGCGAAAAACAAGGCTCCAGGAATTGATGGAATATCAATTGAGATGTTTCAACAAACAGATGCAACCCTGGAGGTGCACACTCGTCTATGCCAAGAAATATGGAAGACAGCTTCCTGGCCAACTGACTAGAAGAGATCCATATTTATGCGTATTCCCAAGAAAGGTGATCCAACCGAATGTGGAAATTATAGAACAATATCATTAATATCACACACAAGCAAAATTTTGCTGAAGATCATTCAAAAACGGCTGCAGCAGTGTATCGACTGGGAACTGCCAGAAATTCAGGCTGGTTTCAGAAGAGGACGTGGAAACAGGGATATCATTGCTGATATCAGATGGATCCTGGCTGAAAGCAGAGAATACCAGAGGACGTTTACCTGTGTTTTATTGACTATACAAAGGCATTCGACTGTGTGGATCATAACAAACTATGGATAACACTGCGAAGAGTGGGAATTTCAGAACACTTAATTGTGCTCATGAGGAACCTTTACCTAGATCAAGAGGCAGTTGTTCGGACAGAACAAGGGGATACTGATTGGTTTAGAGTCAAGAAAGGTGTGTGTCAGGGTTGTGTTCTTTCACCATACCTATTTAATCTGTATGCTGAACAAATAATACGAGAAGCTGGACTATATGAAGAAGAACGGGGAATCAGGATTGGAGGAAGACTCGTTAACAACCTGTGTTATGCAGATGACACAACCTTTCTTGCTGAAGGTGAAGAGGACTTGAGGCACTTACTAATGAAGATCAAAGACAGCCTTCAGTATGGATTGTATCTCAACATAAAGAAAACAAAAATCCTCACAACTGGACCAACGAGCAACATCATGATAAATGGTGAAAAGATTGAAGTTGTCAAGGATTTCATTTTACTTGGATCCGCAATCAACAGCCATGGAAGCAGCAGTCAAGAAATCAAAAGACACATTGCATTGGGTAAATCTGCTGCAAAGGACCTCTTCAAAGTGTTGAAGAGCAAAGATGTCACCTTGAAGACTAAGGTGCGCCTGACCCAAGCCGCCGTGGTATTTTCAAGAGCATCATATGCATGTGAAAGCTGGACAATGAATAAGGAAGACCGAAGAAGAGTTGACGCCTTTGAATTGTGGTGTTGGCGAAGAATACTGAATGATACCATGGACTGTCAAAAGAAGGAACAAATTTGTCTTGGAAGAAGTGCGGCCAGAATGCTCCTTAGAGGCAAGGATGGTGAGACTGCGTCTTACATACTTTGGACATGTTGTCAGGAGGGATCAGTCCCTGGAGAAGGACATCATGCTTGGCAGAGTACAGGGTCAGCGGAAAAGAGGAAGACCCTCAGGAAGGTGGATTGACACAGTGACTGCAACAATGAGCTCAAGCATAACAGCGATTGTAAGGATGGTGCAGGACCAGGCAGTGTTTCATTCTGTTGTGCATAGGGTCGCTATGAGTCGGAACCGACTCGACGGCACCTAACAACAACAACATGAGAATAAGACACTCAGATTGAGTGTGATTTTTGAGAAAAGCTTTAGGTAACAAGAAATAAAGACTTGGTTGATGGTTGCCAATACTTTGCATTTCTTGGGAAATTAAGAGTCTAATTATAAAAAGAAGCTGGTCGAACTATAACAGGGGGTTACAATCGTTTTGTAAAACATAACCAAATCTCATCTTCCTGGTCCAGAACCATCTACCAACAATCCTTAGTGTAGTTTCAGGCGGTCTGAGAAGATAACCCCAAAGAGAAAAATTAGAATTAAAATCCACATTTGCAGTTCTTTAAGTGAACCGTTAAGTTTTGTGATCATTGTAGTATGTGTTTTGTCTGCCCTCTAAAAGTGTGTACAGCACTTAAGAAAGTCCGAACTTGGATTTGTGAGTAAATGTTTAAAAATATTGACCAATTAAGTTTGTAATAACTAATAAAATGAATAAAGATGAATTGTGTAAGTAATATATATTTACAGAACACTGCTTGACTAATATATCCTATATATTAATCAAATGTATTAATAAAGTTAGGTATATACAAAATACAGATAGTAATGAGTATTCCTCTTGATAATATAAGCCCACTAGTACATTAATCTTAATCTTACTGAAACTCTCACCTGATTTATCACAGAAAAATCAGGAAACTGGGAAGTGGAACAGTTTTTTTGCAGGGGGGAATAATTTTGAAAGATGAGTTTTTGTTCTTGTAGGTTGGGATTATGGGGTGACAGTCAAGAAGATGTATCCAACGGGCGGTAGAGGTAGAGAATATAGCTCAAGAGAGAAAATAAGATGAGATAGTGTTACAAAAAAAGATAGGAAGGAACACTAACCATAGATTGGGTTTTTTTAGGTTGTGAGACGGGAATAGCAACTGACTGGGGATATTGAGGAAAAGTCTATTGTTAGAATCTAGGAAGAAGAAGTAATTACAGTAATGTTTCAGGTAGGACCGTCTAGGTTAAAGTGACAGGATATCCAATCCAAATTGTCTTGAGAAAAAAAATTATTGGCTCCAATAACTAAAAAGCTAGGTGAGTGTAACTGGATTTAGGGACTCAAACAAAGACACCAGGATTTGGTTTCTTTTCTTTACTCTGCATTCCACTGTCTTGGCATTTTTCTCAGGCACCACTCAGTGGTCTCTGGCACCTCCAGGCTCTCCTGTGCTATGGTAAGATAGCTACAGTAACTTGAGCCTCAAATTCCCTAAAGTTAAAGACCAGTGGGTAAAGAGAGCTTTTTTTCCCCTTCATTCATTTGAATAAAAGTACTGGGCCACCTGTGAAACAGCCACTGTGTGGACGGAACGGAATGCTCTAATTGGCTTAAGGCTGGGTGTCATGCTGGCTCCGCTCAAGCCTAGAGTAAGGAAGGTGTCCTGAAAAGAAATTCTTTGCCGGTGGGAAAAGAGCGAATATATGTGGGATGATAAAAACAACAGTTTTACTACAAATAGTTAGCAATCACTGAGTGCTCACTTTCACTACAGAGCCCTCGTGGTGCAGTGGTTAAGCGCTAACGCTGCTAACTGAAAGATTGGCAGTTTGAATCCACCAGCCATTCCTTGGAAGCCCCACGGGGCAGTTCTGCTCTGTCCTATAGGGTCTCTATGAGTTGGAATCAACTTGATGGTAACAAGTGCGGGTTTTTTTTGGTTTACTTTGACTACAAATAGTTAGCAATTATTGAATGCTTGTTGTATTCAATCCATGGCATTTTCATTCGCCTCATATTCATGGGAAAGCTGGAAAATGAATAAAGAAGACAAAGTAGAATAGATGCCTTTCAATTATGGTGTTGGTGAAGAATATTGAATGTACCAGGAAGCACCAGAAGAATGAACAAATCTGTCTTGGAGGAAGTACAGCCCGAATGTTCCTTAGGAGTAAGGATGGTAAGAGTTTGTCTCACATGCTTTGGACATGTTATCGGGAGGGACCAGTTTCTGGAGAAGGACATCATGCTTGATAAGGTAGAGGTCAGTGAAAAAGAGGAAAGCCCTCAACAAGATGGACTGACACAGTGACTGCAACAGTGGGTTCAAACACGGCAAGAATTGTGAGGATGGCACAGGACCAGGCAGAGTTTTGTTCTGTGGTATGTAGGGTTGCTATGAGTCAGAACTGACTTGACAGCACCTAACAACACAACAACTGTGTGTCAGGCACTCTACTGGACATTTTGTATGTTTTATCTCATTTAATCATCATAACCAAACTGTGGATTAGGTATTATTAGCCGTATTTCACGACACATGAGGTCACCAAGAGTCAGAATCAACTTGGTAGCACAATGATAAAATGCTTATAAAGAATAAAGAAGGAAACAAAGAACAGTATCAAGAAGATAGGCTAGACGTGAGCTTGAATAAGAAGGGGGTCAATTACAGTAGAGATGGCAGAGAGAATGAGCATGGAGACCTTATGAAAAAAATAACGTTACCTTTCTTTTAAATGCAGAAGCATATAAAGAAGAAAACAAAATTGAGCCATATCCTGTTACTCAGATAATCTTATCGTTAATACATAAATGGATAGATTAACAAAATAAAACCCTATGAATATGGTTAGAAATCTCAAACAGTGCAGAAAGATATGATGAGAAGTAAATGCCTCCTGTCACCCCAGTGCCCCTACCCCCACAAACGTCTCTATTATTTAGTGTCTTACACATCTTCCCAGAAAAATATTTTTTTTGTCCACTACCTTTAAATATATATCACTTTTTATTTGCATAAAAGGGATTGCTTCATATAATATTGCTATACACCTTGGTTTTGTTATTTAGCGTATTTTAGATACCTTTCTGTATCAACTCATACAGATCCAGCTCATTTTTTAAAGATTTATGCAGTATTCTGATATATTGTGTTGAGTGTGATTGTTTTATGCTAGTTGGTGAATTAAAGCATGAATTAAAGATGATTACATATTCTTTAATTTGTGAATCACAGAGTTTATTGGCTAAGTTTATTAGGCCTCCCTGCAAGAGGATGATAAATATAGCCAATAAGAGAATAATACTGAAGTATGGTTGACAATATCTACTGATTAATAATAACCATAGCTGGAATTGCAAGGAAATGTAATTACCACAGCATACCCATAGAACCAAAAAAAAGAAAAAAATCTGTTGCCGTCAATTCCGACTCATAGGGACCCTATAGCGACCTTATAGGACAGAATGAAACTGCCCCATAGGGTTTCCAAGGAGCGGCTGGTGGATTTGAACTGCTGACCTTTTGGTTAGCAGCTGAGCTGTTAACCACTATGCTACCAGGGCTCCATAATCTTCAATGGACGTTTAAATTTTCTAGTCTTTTGATAGCACTATAAAGAGTTTCGGGAGTTTGGTAGCGCCATAAAGAGTTCTGCAAGAGAAAGATGGGGCACTTTGCTTCCAGAAGGATTTACAGCCTTGGAAACCCTGTGGGGCAATTCTGCTCTGTCCTCTAGGGTCACTGAGTCAGAGTCGACTGGATGCCAGTGGGTTTTTTTTTTTCTTTTCTTTTCAAAAACAGTTGACCTAGATTTCCCCCAAGACTATGATCCCCAGGCCGCAGCCCCAGCTACTCAGCCCCTCAAAGTGTTTGGATGTGTCTAGGAAACCTCTGTGCTTTTGCTTTGGTCCCGTTGTGCTGACTTCCCCTATATTGTGTGTTGTCCTTCCCTTCACCGAAGTTGACAGTTGTCTACTATCTAGTTAGTGATCTCCCCTTCCTCTCCCTCCCCACTCTCACAGCCATCAAAGAATGCTTTTTTTCTGTGTGTAAACTTTTTCTTGAGTTCTTATAATGGTGGTGTCATTCAATAGTTGTCCTTTTTGTGACTGGCTCATTTCATTCAGCATAATGCCCTCCAAATTCATCCATGTCCTGAGATGTTTGGTTTTATACAGAGTTCAGGGAGCCCCGGTGGCACAGGGTTAAGTGCTCAGCTGCTAACCAAAAAGTTGGCAGTGCAAACCCACTGGCAGTCTGCTTCCATAAAGATTAAAAAAAAAAAACAAACTTGGAAACCCTATGGGGGCAGTTCTACTCTGTCCTATACGGTCGCTATGAGTCTCAATCAACTCTTATACAGAGTTCAGTAGTGATTTCTGGTACTCACAGTGTGTCATTAGTCAAACCTGTGTCCTCAGCTTTTACTCTGAATGATCCGTTTACTTTCTTAGTCTTACATCCTGTTGTTTCCTAAGGAAACTGCTCTCAAGTCCTCTCAAGTAGAAGCTATTTTGCTTCCCAGACCCCCATGTGCCAGAGGGCCTTGTTTCTTATTACTGTGCCTATGAGCAATTGATTTATCTTTTCTCGTCTTCCCTAAAAGCCCCTAGTCTCTTTAAAACAAGGCTCATCGGTTTAAAACAAGGCTCATCAGATTAACCCATTCTCCGCCCTAATAGTCGTCTACAGATCTCTGCTATTGTTCCTCATTCAATGAATGTTTTACCACCTGGCTAACTATCTTCACTACTATTCTTGTCATTATTCTCTGTAATTTAAATATCCACAGATCAACCCACCCCATTCTCTGGCCTCTGTTTCTTAGGCTTGGCCACCTACTCTCATAGTCATAATCTACCTTGTCATTATCGATACCTACACTCTCCAAAATTTGTTTTAAGCATTCCATTGAATATCTCCACCTGTTTTTTTCTAGTTTACTTCCTCTAGTATCTTAAAGGTGACTATCCTTTAGACTCCACTAGAACCTCTAGGCCATTGAACCTAGTACCTTTGCATTTCCCTTGGGTGGCCTCATCTTATTCCATGGGTTTAAATATGATTTTTGTGCTGACAACCCTCAAATTGATATCTCCAGCTCCAACCTCTCCCTTGACTCCAGACTTATATATCCAATATCTCCTCGAATTCTCCATTGTGATGTCTAATAGTCACCTTAAACTTAACATGGCAAAAACAACTTTTTATACCACCCTTTCCAACCTGTTCATCCCTCAGTCTTCCCCATCTTAGTGAATGTCACTTCCATTCTACCTGTGGAAATTTTGAGTCATTTTTGACTCCTCTTTCTCTTAAACCCTCTACACAATCCACCAGCAAAACCTATGTAATCTTCTTTCAAAATGTATCCATAATATGACTACTTCATGCCCTTTGTGCCACTGCTGTCTTCCTAGTCCTAACCACTTTGATCTCTCTTCTGAGTTATTGAAATCCTAACTGGTCTCTCTGTTTCCATTCTTGCTCATTCTCTGCTTCCCATGGTCAGATTTTTTTCCCCTAACCATCCATAGTGATCCTTTTAAAATTAAGTCGGATCAATCACTCCTTTGTCCCTAACCCTCTACTGGCTTCTTGGTTCATTTGGAAGAAGAACGGAATTTTTTTTTTTCACTGTGTCTTTTCAAAGACCCTACATTATTTGCATCCTTCCTCTCCTTCCGCAATTTCCTGCAATTCCCTTCACTCAGTCTGTTTTAACCATATTGTCTTCCATGATCTGACTTAACCTTCAAAGGATTACTGACTGCTATATTTAGAAGAGGAAACCCTGGTGGCATAGTGGTTAAGTGCTCCAGCTGCTAACCAAAAAGTCAGCTGTTCGAACCCACCAGGCTCTCCTTGGAAACTCTATGGGCAGTTCTACTCTGTCCTACAGGGTCACTATGAGTCAGAATCGACACGAGGGCAATGGGTTATATTTAGAAGAGATTGATGAGGTAATGTGGAAGCCAGGAGATTAGTTATGAAACTATTGCTGTAATCCAGGTGGGGGATGACGATGGCTTTGGACCATGTTGAAGGTACTGAGAAATGGCCAGATTTGAACTATAATTTAGTGGTTGGACTGTCAGGATTTGTTGGGCACATTTTTTCCTCATGAGCATTGACCCACACTGGACCAAAGACAACTTATAAATGATTTTTAGTAGCAAAGGTATAGTTACTGCCACCTGTTCTCTGTGTGAAGTTGCATAATAGACGTGGTTGTCCATACCTTCAAAATTTTCTTTTTTGGTTGCCCTTCCAAATATCACTGGATAGTCAAATCCTCAGTCACCAATGCTTTTGAGCAGGTACAGATGCCTCAGGGCAGCACTCAGCCAGCACTTTCCTGAACTGGCTGTGTTCTAATATGACTTTTCCCTTATTCATCCCTTCAACCCCATATCAGAATCTACATATCCTTCATGCAGTTGATCCTAGCTAAATGGAATGTATGGGTAAGATCTTTCTGAGCAAGAGGGAACCTTCTGGTATTAGGATGCACCCTCCTCTTTCTTTGATTCCTTGGCACCATGTTCAGCATGGTTGCTGATTGCTTTCCTACAAAAACCATACTACGGTGACTGTTCATAAAGGATTATGATTTCTTAGGTGATAAATTATCCTAATTATGAAGTTCAGCAGTTTGTGGTATTCAGATGAAGGGTACATCATGCCTTTGCCAGAGATCTCTTAGGTTTCTGATCATAATAGTATTCTCAGCTTATATATTACATTTTTTTGTCTATTTGATGTTTGTCAACAGTTTATCTGGCTTAATTCTTTTAAATCCCTGTAAGCTGAGCGAATTTTAATTATGAAAAAGCAGCATTTTAAAAGGTGATATTACGGTTTTTTTCCCCTCTCTATTTATTTATTTATTTATTTATTTATTTATTTATTTATTTAACTGGAAGAGGTCTGATTAAAGGGAGGGAGGAGTTTTGAGGGAGGTGCTGAAGCTCCTAGGGACAAACACTGGCCCTGTGAAGTGTGCCTGGGGTAGACTGTGTTCTAGCACTGGCTGTTGCACACAGTTCATAGTTTTGAAGTTCAATGGAAACCTCCTCAAGAGTGTTAAAAGAGAGAGAAGATTTCTGATCCTAGTTGTACACTGGCTGGTCAAATGTTTTCTGTGGTCTAAACAGTTTTCTCCCTCAGTCTAACAAATTTGTGAGTAGAATAAGACAAAAAGGTGAAATGCAGATGTATTTAACACCTTGCTCATCTAAAGATCTTCCTGGACTGGGGGGAATGAGAAATTATCTAAGAGAGGTTTGCTGTATTCTCATCGATAGCCAACACTTCTTTTGATGTAGTTAGCAGTAATTTTCTATTTGGTGAAGAGATTTCATTTGATTTATTATTATTTTTTGGTTAGTGATATTACTCAGAATTCTGTAAGTATAAATTGGACTCAGACAACTTAACAGTTTTTTGATTTGTACCTTTTGATGACATGGCTATTTGGGGAGCTGTTTTACTCTTCTAAGTTTTTATTTGGCAATTATGCTGTAATTTATATGTAACTTTGATAAGAGGTAATAAAGAAGCTTTCATAAGTAACTCACATATTTTTTATATTGTCACTGGTAAACATAACTGTTGGGTAATACGTCTATACCCCAAAAAATGTAAATGCCATATTAAGCCACTAGGTTGATGATGTCCACATGGGTTCCAGAATTGTCAAGGCCCTTAAGAAATGTAGGTTAGGCCCCAGTCAGACCTTTGGAATTTATTCTAATCAATATCCACTCTGTAGGATCAAAATTGATCTGCGATGAAGGGTCCCCAGTTTGAAGAATCTTTTAATTTGGCCCTAGGACAGCCTTTAAAAGCTACCTGACCTGATTTACTTAGTGGAGTTATGGACCTGGATGACCTCAGGCAGGTTGTAGAGGACCCCAGGGGTTTCACCCTCAGGCACTCAACCATCCCTTGGCAGGATTGGCTTATCCACTAGCTTTCTGCTTCTTTACCTGTGTTTATAATGTGTTTCAGTACACCTGGGGGTGTTCTGTTTTATTTGCCTTTAATTAATTTTTTTGTGTACATGTGTTTGCTTTTAATACTGATTTTATATTTTTTCCTCTAACTTTTATATTTACAGTGAACACAAGTGCCATTTTTTCGTTTTGTTGGAAACTGGAGACATGAGGCTGAAGATATCTCTTTTAAAAGAACCAAAACATATCCTTTTAATACTTACTATAGTATTGTTAAAAATTTCCTTTTATTTGGTATTCTAGTTGGGGAATGCATTATTATGATTATTTTTAATGGCAACTTAGCTAAATTGTTTTTGAAATATTTAAGATTATTTGTGTTCAGATAACTCTCCAAAGCAAACTATTGGCTCTAAATCTTACTTTCAAATCCTTTCTGACATTTTTTTACTCTACTTAAGTATTGTACTCAAGTACATAGGTGGCAGTTTTTGTTCAGTCTAGTAGGATCTTAGAGAAGCTTTTTTTTTTTGGTAAACCCAATAATTTCTTTGCTGGTTTGAGCTGATGTGTGTTCATTGAGCTCAACTCTGTTCACACTTGTGGTAAAGCAGGGGACAAACTGGCAAAAATCTGAGTAGTCAGACCTTTATTATTTTACGTGGGAAGGTGGCAATTACTATTTTCTTTAATGTATGATTTTATGTTCTGTCACCAGGAGTCCTCAGTTAAGTAAAAGGAAATACGGTTGGCCCCTCTAGCATCATTCTTAGTCATTTAGACAATTCTACTCAAAGTATCATCTGTGGACTTTGTTACAGGTCTCTGTGGGTATGGTATGGAAATTGAAAGTAAACTTGGAGAAATCTTTAAATTGACATTACCACAGCATCCAAATGTAAGATCATTTTTCTAGTAATTCATTTTTATTCTGTTTTACAAAATGCCAACATACAGTGGGTTTGAAACAAAGAAAAATCTGGTTCTGCATCAGAGAAGCACTGAGTTATTTGATTGATCTTTTTGAGTTTATATGTGTTTTCATTTGTATTATCTTGTTTGCTTATTTTATCTCTTAGGTGAAGATATAATTCCTTTTATTTATCCTTAAAAATTTTTTAATGTATTGTCAAAGTGTGCCCTCCGGAGTTCATGCCGTACGTAATTTTTTAGATTTTGACCATGTCCGTTGTTTGCTCTTACCTTTTCAAACTGAAGAATAATAATCTTTTTAGACTTTCTTATTCTGGCAGTCCTCTCATTTCTCCCATAATTGTAGTTGACCTATTAGTTTGAAAATACAATGATCAAAAACTGCATCATGCATCTCTGATGTGTACTTTCAGCAGTTTATATAAAGATGAGCCAGTGTTTTTTGACTTGGGATGTGCATGTATGTTGTCTCCCTTCCCAGATTTACCTAACTGTGTTTAAGCTTCGACAGTCACGTTGGAACAGGCTTTTTAGGAATGAGCCAGTGACATCACTTCCTTTTGTTTAGGTTGTACTTTGCATTCTGAGCACTCCACGCTACTTTACTACCTCTTGGTGCAACTCGTAGGATCGTCCTATAACTTCTTTTTAACTTTCCGGTTATTGGCTAGGTCTGTCATCCTTTGAAGTGTAAAGAAAATCTTACAACAATCCACAATAATTGTGGCACCATTGTTTCTTTCCCTTCCCTTAGAAGGAGCTTGTTGGCTACTCAGATGAACCAAACTAACCGTAAGAGAGCAAACCTGACCAGGAATGGTCTGGCAATACAGACATCCAGATTCAGGCAGGAGAAAACATGCTTTGTAAATGAACTGAAATGCCTCCTGTAGGTACACAACTGTTGTTAGGATAAGCAGCTACCTGATAGATGAGGTGAAGGCTTCTTGAGCACCTTAACTTTTATAGAAATCATCCTGATAAATTGGAGGCTGAAAATAAGGGTTAAATAAAGTAAGAATTTTAGAATTCGTATCTTCTCCAGCACTATGCACCTTGTATGTGTAGTAAATTAGAACAATTATTTTCTGAATTTAGTGTCATAAAGTTTGGTAAGATTTTAGTTTCAGCGGTTAAGCTCTGTGTTTTTTCATTTTGTATATTGTTATTTTAATGTGTGATATAATCAGATATTTTACTGTTTGATTTCAGTCTGTTGTTAATACTTGATTGTTTTTCTTATCAAAATAATACATGCTTGTTCAAATAAATTTAAATGATACAGATATATATAAAGAAAGCAAATGTGGTTCTTTCCTAAAACCGTTGCTATCGAGTCGGTTCCGACTCATAGCGACCCTATAGGACCGAGTGGAACTGCCCCATGGGGTTTCCAGCGCCTGGTGGATTCAAACTGCCAGCCTTTTGGTTAGCAGCCGTAGCTCTTAACCACTACCCACCAGGGTTTCTGGTTCCCTCCTGTTACCTGCCAATTCCCCAGTAGTTTAATGTAGCTCCTTCCATACCTTTTGATCTGTTTGATGTCTTGTGTCTTTTGGTCTTGTTTATGGAGTATTTTGTAGCACAGAGGTTTTTAATTTTCGTGACATGAAAAATTTTTTTCTTCCATTTTTGGTATCTGGATTCCTTACATTGCTTCCCATTGTTCTTACAACTGTTTTGATATTTATTTTCTTCTATATAGAAAAAAATATTAAAGTTATAAAATGAAAAATACCTTTAGAAGCTTGAAAATGTTTGGCCCTATTTTACTTCCTTCTTGTAACCTGTATATGCACATTATTGTATTTATTAAGACTTTGGTGTGTTTTATGCCTCCTTAACATGGTGACACATCAAGAATTAGTAAGCTGTGTGGGCTGGACGACTGCTGAAGAACTGTATTCCTGCAGTGATGATCACCAGATAGTGAAGTGGAACTTGCTGACCAGTGAGACAAGCCAAATAGTAAAGCTTCCTGAGGATATTTACCCAATAGACCTTCACTGGTTTCCAAAAAGTTTAGGCATAAAGAAACAGACTCAGGCAGAGAGCTTTGTCCTCACAAGTTCTGATGGTAAGTTTTTAATAAATGATATATGTTCATCTTTGTGTTTAAAATACATAATATGTTAGTATGACTTATGCTTTGACTTGTTTTACAAAACTGATATTCGTGGATTTGACTACCTATTGTCATGGAAGAAAGTGAATTATACTGTGCTGTCCAGAGCTGAGTTAAGCTGTCACCATACTCTTGATTTCTGGTTTTTTCAAATTTAATTATAACATAACTCACTTAAAAAAATAATGGACGTAACTCAGACTTTGTTATTGTCGTTAGGTGCTGTTGAATTGGTTCCAACTTATAGCGACCCTATAGTAAACATTTATTAAATATAGCTTTTAATATCCAGTACATGTTAATTTCTACTTAAAGAGTTGGAGATTATGTAATCTTAGCTATATTATTGGTAAATAAAAAGCATAATTTTTTCCCTGCTTTTTAAGGGAATTTTTTATTTTTTTTTAATAATTTTTATTGTGCTTTTAGTGAAAATTTATAAATCAAGTCAGTCTCTCACATAAAAACTTATATACACCTTACTATATACTCCCAATTACTCTCCCCCTAATGAGACAGAACGCTCTCTCCTTCCACTCTCTCTTTTCATGTCCATTTCGCCAGCTTCTAACCCCCTCTACCCTCTCATCTCCCTCCAGGCAGGAGATGCCAACATAGTCTCAAGTGTCTACCTGATCCAAGAAGCTCACTCCTCGCCAGCATCCCTCTCCAACCCGTTGTCCAGTCCAATCCATGTCTGAAGAGTTGGCTTTGGGAATGGTTCCTGTCCTGGGCCAACAGAAGGTCTGGGGGCCATAACCACCAGGGTCCTTCTAGTCCCAGTCAGACTATTAAGTATGGTCTTTTTATGAGAATTTGGGGTCTGCATCCCACTGCCCTCCTGCTCCCTCAGGGGTTCTCTCTTGTGTTCCCTGTCAGGGCAGTCATCGGTTGTAGCTGGGCACCATCTAGTTCTTCTGGTCTCAGGATGATGTAATTGCTGGTTCATGTGGCCCTTTCTGTCTCTTGGGCTCGTAATTACCTTGTGTCCTTGGTGTTCTTCATTCTCCTTTGATCCAGGTGGGTTGAGACCAATTGATACATCTTAGATGGCTGCTTGTTAGCGTTTAAGACCCCAGACGCCACTGGGATGCAGAATATTTTCTTAATAGATTTTATTATGCCAATTGACATAGATGTCCCCTGAAATTACGGTCCCCAAACCCCTGCCCCCGCTACACTGGCCTTTGAAGCATTCAGTTTATTCAGGAAACTGCTTTGCTTTTGGTTTAGTCCAGTTGTGCTGACCTCGCCTGTATTGTGTGTTGTCTTTCTTAAAGGAACGTTTTTATTTTTGTTTTCTTAGAAATACTTGAGTTATTTTCATCTGTTGTTAAACTTCACTCACTTTGTCAGCTAGGGTACATTCACTGAAAATAACAGAAACCTTGTAGACTAATTAGCACACATGGCATTTCTGATTCACCTAGCCCCAGGGGCAGATCTTCAAACGCTGCAGTATCAGGCCTTTGTTCTTGCAGAAAGTCTCTTGGATAACCTGCCCCACCTGATGAACATGACGGCCGCCAGAAGCCCAGGGCTCTTTCTTCAAGATCAGAAACACGAGCAGAAAGAGTGCTTCTCTCTCAGTGTCTCTGGCAGGCAAGCTACAGAGAGTCCTAGCCAAGCTTGGGTCGTGTGCCCATCACTGAGTGAATCACTTTGGTCAAAAGAATGGGACGCTGTGACTGGGCCTCAGGTCATCCCCGTGGCAAAGGAAAGGAAAGAGGACTTTTATAGCCAGAAGAGGGAAGGGACGTTATGGCAAATGGTGACATCAGCTCCCACTTCATTTACAAATGAACTGTGGCCAGTTCTTCTTAAAAAACCTTGATTTTGAAAAAAAAAAAAAAAATTTTTTTTTTCCTGAAACTCACATTAAATGAGATATATGGGTGGAAGCACTTGGTGCCTAACGTATAGACGATTGAATCCAAAGTGGAATTTGGTTGTGTTTGTATCACAACGAAAATTTAACTTACCTCAGATGATAAAGTAGAGGATTGACCTTTTTTAACTATTTAATTTTGCATTTACAGAAAAGTTGCAAGAATAGTACAGTGAACTCTGCATATCCTTTATCTAAATTCACCAATTGTTAACGTTTTGCCCTTTATACTGTATTGTTGTTGGCTCTTCTCTCTCTCTCCCTTCCCTCCACCCTGTACACACACGCACATGCATATGCACGCACACGCACACACATACACGCACGCACACACATGCACACACTCCCCCCGCCACATACACTTACTTTTGTTTTCTGAAATCTTTGAGAGTAATTTGCAGACATATCCCTTTAACCATAAATACGTAAATGAACTTCCTAAGAATAAGGATTTTCTGTTACATAACCACGATACATTTAGCAAAATCAGGAAATTTTATGTTGATGTAGTACTATTATCTAATATATAGTTCACATTTAAATTTCACTAATTTGCCTAATAATGTTATCTACAGAAATTTGTTTTTTCTGGTCCAGGATTATACATTGCTTTTATCATGTCTCTCTAGCCTCCTTTAATCTGGAGCAACTGCTCAGCCTTTGTTTTTTTTTTATGGTACTGACAGTTTTAAAGAAAACAAGCCTATTATTTTGTAGAATGTCTGATGTTTCCTCATGATTAGATTCTTTGTATATATTTTTAGCAGGAATATTACAGATGTTTATTGTGTCCCTCTCAGAGCATCAGATCAGGAGACTTATGATGTCCATTTGACCAGTAATTGGTGATGTTAACTTTGATTACTTGGTAAGGTTGTGTGCACTAAGTTAATAGAATGTAAAATCACTATTTTTCCGTTTTAGTAAACAATTTATAAAGGTATACTTTGAGACTAAATATTCTCTTCCTTCTCAAGCTTCCTCCCACTCTCTTAGTATCTATTGATGATTCTTGACTGAATCATTTATTGCTAAGATGGTTGCCAAATGGTGATTTTTTTTTTTAACTTCAGGCTCACCTTGTATTTTCCTAGTCCCTGCCCCCAGATCAGCCATTTATCCAAGGAAACCTGTTTTGTGTATTTTTCTTCATCCCAGCAAGGTTTTTTTGCTTCAAGACCCTTTCAGTGGATAGACCTAAGAAACAGAAATTTAAATAAATGTATGTTCAAAAACATACATATCTGTAGCTATTTCTCTCTGTCTAGCTGTCTGTCTATCCATCCATCCATCCATCCACCCATATTAAAAAATCACGAATTCGTACTGATACCAACAATTGTAATATAACACCACAGAATTAATTCTAGTCTTTACTTTTTCCATGTTTGAAAACAGTGAGGAAGCCTGGCTTCCATTATTCTCAATATATTTACTCAATTCTACAATATACAGGAAAGATTAGTGTGAGAATTGCTAACCCATACTAACATACTACTTCAAAAAATAAATCTAATACAGTTGAATATTTGTTTCATGTTGTTTTTTATCTTTAGACTGAGGATATAGAGTCAAAATCCTAGTTGAAAAGTTACTTGCGTTATTTCTCTAACTCCTGCTTAGGTGTGGTTATGTTACTCACTGGAAATACAGTTAGGTTAATTTATTTTTTTATGTTTCTCATTCAAGACCTTCCTATTCCTTGTTGATCTGATTATTTTTAAATATGTAAGACATTAACATGGGTGGTTCCACAAAGTCAAAACTACATTAAAAGATATACTCAGAGGAGTGTCACCTCCTCAAACTCACATATCCTGTTCTTTTCTACTCCCTGTAGGTAGCCAGTGTCTTTGGTTTCTGACTTATGCTTTCTGTGTTTCTTTTGGCAAATATAAGGAGGTAGACATGTGTTTTCTCATTTTACTTTCTTTTAAATTCACAGTGCATGAGGGTTGACTTTTATGGGCAGTGAGCATAACTAGTCTTGGTAACTTTTGTTGTCTGAATGTTTGCCTGAATTATTGAGATGACTTACTTAACACTTAACTGAAGGGTAGTTGCATGAGCCTGTATTTCACACTGGCTTTAGATAAAACACTTTCTCATAGGAAAAAATGTCTCAAGTAAAACAAAAATGTATGGTAATTTAAAAGATAAATTGGCAAGCTTAAGTATGGCAAAATATATTGTGGATCTTGAGAAAGCATAATGTTTAATTTTATTTTAATGTTTATTCTTTAAAAAAAAAAAATAATAATGTAGCATGCCACAACGAATTGTAGGGAAAAGAGAGAACAAAGTGGAGTGTAGTAGTTGAGTATTGCTTCCTGGCAAGTTCGAGGGTTATTTGGGATCTTATACGAGAGGGAAAAGAATGATAGCTCAAAGAAAAGAAATGGAAGAGTGAGACACAAAACAGCACCTGGAAACGAGAAAGATGTGTTCAAAGAAGGTGGATGACATCCAGAGGTGGTCAGAGGACCTCCTACCACTTAAACATCGGAGGCCACTTTATAGTTTAGTGCCATGTTCTTTGTTCGTGCCTTTTTTTTTTTTTTTTTAACTTTTCAAATATTTAATTTGTTGCTCAAGAGGTCCTCTTTTCCAGTGAATACCAACTTGTTACCTTGATTTTTCTTCCCCTAAGGTTGGCAGAAATGAGGTTACGGTATCTGCATTTGTTCACCATTCTTCCCTTTGTCCGGCCCCCTCCTTCTGTTGTTTTAAATTCAAAAAAAGATCCTTGGGATTTTGGGTAGGTCTGAAGTATAGGAAGCAGACTTTTTTTTTTTTTTTAAATAATTTCTATTGTGCTTTAAGTGAAAGTTTACAAATCAAGTCAGTCTCTCAAGTATAAACTTACATACACCTTACTACATACTCCCATTTACTCTCCCCCTAATGAGTCAACCCACTCCCTCCTTCCAGTGTCTCCTTTTGTGACCATTTTGCCAGTTTCTAACCCTCTCTACCCTCCCATCTCCCCTCCAAACAGGAGATGCCAATACAGTCTCAAGTGTCCACCTGATACAAGTAGCTCACTCCTCATCAGCATCTCTCTTCAACCCATTGTCCAGTCCATTCCATCTCTGATGAGTTGTCTTTGGGAATGGTTTCTGTCCTGGGCCAACAGAAGGTTTGGGGACCATGACCGCCGGGATTCCTCTAGTCTCAGTCAGACCATTAAGTCTGGTCTTTTTATGAGAATTTGGGGTCTGCACCCCACTGCTCTCCTGCTCCCTCAGGGGTTCTCTGTTGTGCTCCCTGTCAGGGCAGTCATCAGCTGTGGCCGGGCACCATCTAGTTCTTCTGGTCTCAGGATGATGTAAGTATCTAGTTCATGTGGCCCTTTCTGTCTCTTGGGCTCGTAATTATCTTGTGACCTTGGTGTTCTTCATTCTCCTTTGATCCAAATGGGTTGAGACCAATTGGTGCATCTTAGATGGCCGCTTGTTAACATTTAAGACCCCAGACACCACACTTCAAAGTGGGATGCAGAATGTTTTCTTAATAGAATTTATTTTGCCAATTGACTTAGATGTCCCCTGTAGCCATAGTCCCCAAACCCCTGCCCTTGCTCTGCTGACCTTCGAAGCATTCAGTTTATTCAGGAAACTTCTTTGCTTTTGGTCCAGTCCAGTTGAGTTGACCTTCCCTGTATTGAGTATTGTCCTTCCCTTCACCTAAAGTAGTTCTTATCTACTATCTAATCAGTAAATAACCCTCTCCTACCCTCCCTCCTTCCCCTCTGTCGTAACCACAAAAGAATGAGTTCTTCTCAGTTTAAAGTATTTCTCAAAATCTTATAATAGTGGTCTTATACAATATTTGTCCTTTTGCATCTGACTAATTTCGCTCAGCATAATGCCTTCCAGGTTCCTCCATGTTATGAAATGTTTCACAGATTCCTGATTGTTCTTTATCAGTGTGTAGTATTCCATTGTGCGAATATACCATAATTTATTTATCCATTCATCCATTGATGGACACCTTGGTTGCTTAGGAAGCAGACTTTTGCCAAGTATTTTTTCTCATCAGGTTCTAGCTACAACGTTATTGCCTCTTTCTCAATGTTTCCTGCAGCTGTAACTCACTTTTAAGAAGAGATATTTCTTTGTTAATCACATTTAAAAATGAACTGAATTATTTAAAATGCCTTAGAAGAACTGCTGTATAAAGGAATTCTGACCTAACATCTTTCGTGAAGTCATTAAACACTACGTAAACTATATTTAATGAAAATTGACTTTTTTAATACACTGTATTGGTTATGTTAAAGTAACCTAAATATTCTTTTATTTAGTTAATATGTCCATTTTTAAATCTCACTTTAAAATCTATTTGTGCATTTATGTATTTGATTTTTATCATAAGTTAGCCATTACCAATCTCTTTGTGGCTTTTTGTAAACCTCTGCCACGTTTTTGCAACCATTTGTCCTCTGCAAAAGTGCTCGTGTGTGTTTTTCCCTAAGTGCTCTGTTCCAAGTCTTCTTGTGCTCCCTAAAGTAGCCATTTCTTAAGGCATTTCTAATATTTTAAAATGCATTTCCTGTATTTTTTATTGTTGAGAATATACATAGCAAAACATACTCCAATTCAACAGTTTCTACACGTACAGTTTAGTGACATGGACCACATTCTTCAAGTTGTGCAGCCATTCTCAGCCTTTCCTGAGTTGTTCCTCCTCCACTAAACGTGAACTCATTGCCTCCTAAGCTTCCCGTCTAATCTTTGCAGTTACTATTGTCAGTTTGATCCCGTATGCCAAACCAGTTGCCATTGAGTCAAATTTCGACTCACAGCGACCCTAGTCTTTTGGGAAGCAGGCTGCCACATCTTTCTGCCACGCAGTGGCTGGTGGATTCTAACTGCTGACCTTTTCAGTTAGCAGCCAAGTACTTTAATCACTGCGCCACCAGGGCTCCTTTGATCCCATATAGATAGATCCTAAAAGAGCATAATACTTGAGGCCGATATTCTTTACTAGTTAAGCTCAATTATTGTTTCATTTTAAAAAGACTTCAGGGGATATTTTTGGTTTAAGGTTTAAAGATTATCTCAGGACAATAGTTTCAGGGGGTATTTCATGTATTTTCAATCCACTTCCTCTGTTCTTTTTCTTGTTTATAATCTTTCTTTTTTTAGTTTATCTTTTATTTAATAATGAGATTAATTTTATTCTTTAGGGTTTAGATACTCATCTTTTTTATCCAAATCATTCATTGTTTGCTGAATGAATGAATGAATGAATGAATCTTCTTGTTTACATTCTCTTCCCAACCCCACCCCGGCAAGTAATTAGAAATAATTTAGCCCTAGTCTTGGTCTTGCATTTTTTTAAGTGTTATAGAAAAGCTGGGAAACGTGTAGAGAAGAACCCAAATAGTTAGATGGGTAATTATAGGTTTTAAAATATTTGACTTACGTTACATGACTCTGGATGTGTTATTCAAGCAATTTGTTACAATCAGATAAAATACAAAGGTCAAAAAGCAAAGAAACTGAATGCTTCGAAGGTCAGCAGAGCAAGGGCGGGGGTTTGGGGACTATGGCTTAAGGGGACTTCTAAGTCAATTGGCATAATAAACTCTATTATGAAAACATTCTGCATCCCACTTTGAAGTGTGGTGTCTGGGGTCTTAAATGCTAACAAGTGGCCATCTAAGATGTATCAATTGGTCTCAACCCACCTGGATCAAAGGAGAATGAAGATCACCAAGGTCACACGATAACTATGAGCCCAAGACAGAAAGGGCCACATGAACTAGATACTTACATCATCCTGAGACCAAAAGAACTAGATGGTGCCCGGCCACAGCCGATGACTGCCCTGACAGGGAGCATAACAGAGAATCCCTGAGGTAGCAGGAGAATAGTGGGATGCGGACCCTAAATTCTCATAAAAAGACCAGACTTAATGGTCTGACTGAGACTAGAAGAATCCCGGCAGTCATGGTCCCTAAACCTTCTGTTGGCCCAGGACAGGAACCATTCCCAAAGGCTACTCATCAGACATGGAAGGGACTGGACAATGGGCTGGAGAGAGATGCTGATGAAGAGTGAGCTACTTGTATCAGGTGGACACTTGAGACTATATTGGCATCTCCTGTCTGGAGGGGAGATAGGAGGGTAGAGAGGGTTAGCAACTGGCAAAATGGTCAGGAAAGGAGAGACTGGAAGAAGGGAGCGGGCTGACTCATTAGGGGGAGAGTAAATGGGAGTATGTAGTAAGGTGTATATAAGTTTATACGTGACAGACTGACTTGATTTGTAAACTTTCACAATAAAAATTATTAAAAAAAAAAATAATACAAAGGTCAACGATTTATTGAGTGCCCAGTCTGTGCAAAAAGCTGGCCTCCCTGTCCTGGTGTATGTCTTCTATAAGGTCATGGAATGCAAGAGTAATTTTGGTACTAGTCAGAAAAATCAGTGTTACGTATTTTCAGACAGGAAATATCAGGAATCTAATATGCCATTTCCTTAAAAAAAGGAATAGGTGATAGATAATTTCTGAGCCCCTCATTTCTGGTTCAAGAGTTATTTGGTTAATCTCTTTGTTGATGGATTCATTCATTATATTCAACAGTTGTTTATTACGTGGGTACCATGTGCCACGTAATATGCTCTCATTTAATGAAACAGACCTGGATAAAGTAATGATCCAAGGATTAGCTTAAAGAAATGCATTTTAAAAAGTACATTCAAATTAGTTTTAGAAAGCTGTAATAGCACAGTTGCATTCAAAATAATCTTATTACATAGAAAAATGGCCCAGTGGTAAATATAAAATAAAAAGGAAAGTCTGAGGAAAAGTCGATGGTGCTAGTAGAATGGTTAAAGGAAAGTGGTAGCTTATGGTTGAGGATGTAGGAAATGATGAGAGGAAGAAAGTTATTAAAATGAAAGAAAATGTCAAAGTAGGTCACTTTGTAGAGTTCCTCATATGGTTACTGAGTTGGTTAAATTTAACAGATGCTGGTTGTGTAAAAGGATTGCTGGAGGTAAAAATGTGTGTAAGGCCTGGCTCCCTGCCCTGAAGGAAGTCACAGCCCAGTGGGAGATGCCTAACGGAGCTACAGGTCAGGTACACAGTGAGCGTGTGCCGCCGTAACGGAGCTACAGGTCAGGTACACAGTGAGCGTGTGCGGCCGTAACGGAGCTACAGGTCAGGTACACAGTGTGGTGTGCGGCCGTAACGGAGCTACAGGTCAGGTACACAGTGTGGTGTGCGGCCGTAACGGAGCTACAGGTCAGGTACACAGTGTGCGTGTGCGGCCGTAACGGAGCTACAGGTCAGGTACACAGTGTGGTGTGCGGCCGTAACGGAGCTACAGGTCAGGTACACAGTGAGCGTGTGCCGCCGTAACGGAGCTACAGGTCAGGTACACAGTGTGGTGTGCGGCCGTAACGGAGCTACAGGTCAGGTACACAGTGTGGTGTGCGGCCGTAACGGAGCTACAGGTCAGGTACACAGTGTGGTGTGCGGCCGTAACGGAGCTACAGGTCAGGTACACAGTGTGGTGTGCGGCCGTAACGGAGCTACAGGTCAGGTACACAGTGTGGTGTGCGGCCGTAACGGAGCTACAGGTCAGGTACACAGTGTGGTGTGCGGCCGTAACGGAGCTACAGGTCAGGTACACAGTGTGCGTGTGCGGCCGTAACGGAGCTACAGGTCAGGTACACAGTGTGGTGTGCGGCCGTAACGGAGCTACAGGTCAGGTACACAGTGTGGTGTGCGGCCGTAACGGAGCTACAGGTCAGGTACACAGTGTGGTGTGCCGCCGTAACGGAGCTACAGGTCAGGTACACAGTGTGCGTGTGCGGCCGTAACGGAGCTACAGGTCAGGTACACAGTGAGCGTGTGCGGCCGTAACGGAGCCACAGGTCAGGTACACAGTGAGCGTGTGCCGCCGTAACGGAGCCACAGGTCAGGTACACAGTGTGGTGTGCCGCCGTAACGGAGCTACAGGTCAGGTACACAGTGTGCGTGTGCGGCCGTAACGGAGCTACAGGTCAGGTACACAGTGTGGTGTGCGGCCGTAACGGAGCTACAGGTCAGGTACACAGTGTGGTGTGCGGCCGTAATGGAGCTACAGGTCAGGTACACAGTGAGCGTGTGCGGCCGTAACGGAGCTACAGGTCAGGTACACAGTGTGGTGTGCGGCCGTAACGGACCTACAGGTCAGGTACACAGTGTGCGTGTGCGGCCGTAACGGACCTACAGGTCAGGTACACAGTGAGCGTGTGCGGCCCTAACGGAGCTACAGGTCAGGTACACAGTGTGGTGTGCGGCCGTAACGGACCTACAGGTCAGGTACACAGTGAGCGTGTGCCGCCGTAACGGAGCTACAGGTCAGGTACACAGTGTGGTGTGCGGCCGTAACGGACCTACAGGTCAGGTACACAGTGTGCGTGTGCGGCCGTAACGGACCTACAGGTCAGGTACACAGTGTGGTGTGCGGCCGTAACGGACCTACAGGTCAGGTACACAGTGTGCGTGTGCGGCCGTAACGGACCTACAGGTCAGGTACACAGTGTGCGTGTGCGGCCGTAACGGAGCTACAGGTCAGGTACACAGTGTGGTGTGCGGCCGTAACGGAGCTACAGGTCAGGTACACAGTGTGGTGTGCGGCCCTAACCGAGCTACAGGTCAGGTACACAGTGTGCGTGTGCGGCTGTAACGGAGCTACAGGTCAGGTACACAGTGAGCGTGTGCGGCCGTAACGGAGCTACAGGTCAGGTACACAGTGTGGTGTGCGGCCCTAAGGGAGCTACAGGTCAGGTACACAGTGTGCGTGTGCGGCCCTAACGGAGCTACAGGACAAGTACACAGTGTGCGTGTGCGGCCCTAACGGAGCTACAGGTCAGGTACACAGTGTGGTGTGCGGCCGTAACGGAGCTACAGGTCAGGTACACAGTGTGGTGTGCGGCCGTAACGGAGCTACAGGTCAGGTACACAGTGTGCGTGTGCGGCCGTAACGGAGCTACAGGTCAGGTACACAGTGAGCGTGTGCGGCCCTAACAGAGCTACAGGTCAGGTACACAGTGTGGTGTGCGGCCATAACGGAGCTACAGGTCAGGTACACAGTGTGCGTGTGCGGCCCTAACAGAGCTACAGGTCAGGTACACAGTGAGCGTGTGCGGCCGTAACGGAGCTACAGGTCAGGTACACAGGGTGCATGTGTGGACGAGGGGGAAGGACTTTGTTGCTGGGAGTGGGTAGGTGGTCAGTGCAGTAAGCAGAGGGTGCTAGCTGTTAAACGTCTTAAAGCTGTCTTAATTATCTGACTTAAATTACGTCTTTAATGGATTGTTATTATTAGATCGGAGTATTTACGAGTTAAAAGTGAATTTAAACAAAATAAATCCTCTGAGCCAAAGTTTGATTAGGCAGCTAATGTTCATGCCACATTATTCTTTTACTGCAGAAATAACTTCTTTTTTTAATTTGGGGAAAAATTTCTAGTTTCATTGTACTTTATTATATTTATTACTCACTAAAAAAAAAACAAAAAACTAGACTTCTTGATCCTTCCAAACTGCACTGATCCTTTCGTGGCTTCCTGTAGCACTTACTCTGCACACTGGTTTGTTCTCTTGACAGCTCTTACATAGTTTGCTTATTTCTTTTAAAATTTAAAGTTCTTTACTTTTTTGATTATATATGTGTGTAAACTTCTTGAGAACAACAAAGTAGCTGGCTTCTTTTTGCCTTTCTGTACCTGGCACGGTATAAAATCATGTAAGACAGGTGTTTTAAAACCTGAGATTATCCATTGTCTTAGTTATCTAGTGCTGCTGTAACAAATACCACAAGTGAATGGCTTTAACAAGGAGAAATTTATTCTCTCACAGTCTTGGAGGCTAGAAGTCCAAATTCAGGGCACCAGCCCAGCAGAAGGCATTCTTTCTCTGTCGACTCTGGAGGGGGTCCTCATCATCAATCTTCCCTGGGTCTAGGAGCTTCTTCGTGCAGGAAACCCGGGTCCAAAGGACGTGCTCTGCTCCTGGCACTGCTTTCTTGGTGGTATGCAGTCCCCACGTCTCTCTGCTTGCTTCTCTTTTATACGTCAGAAGAGATTGTCTCAAGATGCGATCGAATCTCATAGATTGAGTCCTGCCTCATTAACGTGACTGCTGCTAATCCCATCTCATCAACATCATAGAGACAGGATTTACAACACACAGGAAAATGACATAAGATGACAAAATGGTGCACAGGCACACAATACTGGGAATCATGGCCTAGCCAAATTGATATACATATTTTTTGGGGACACACAGTTCACTCATTTTGTTACCTATTTTGTTCCTCTCCTCTACAGCTGTTTCAGCTTTTCTATAGCCTTTAAAAAGAGCACAAGACTACAGAACTCTGCTTAAATAAGTCTTTCTTGATGTTTCTCCTGGTTCCTCTTGGCCATATCCCAGGAGATTTTTATTGTCTCTCTGAACTATGATAGCACTGTATTCAAATGTCTGTAATAGCACCTATCTCAGAGTTTTATAATTTTGTTTTTGTGTCTGTTTTCCAATAGATTTGAATGTTCCCTGAGAGTAAGAATAACTATGTGTTATTTACCCTGATGTCTCCACTGTGTAACACTTTGGTAACTAGTTGTAAGTAATCAATAAATATTTGTTAGCTAAATAAATTGGTTTAATAAAATATAATTTCTTCTAGGTAAATTTCATCTGATTTCCAAGTTGGGAAGAGTGGAAAAAAGTGTAGAAGCTCACTGTGGAGCGGTACTTGCAGGAAGATGGAATTATGAAGGGACAGCATTGGTTACAGGCAAGTTATCTGCAGAAATGATGTTTCAAATGCAGTTTTTTTGAAAAATTTCCAAAGGAGAAAAATATTTTCATTTAGCTATACTGTAGTGTCCTTCACTAATAGCAAATAATTGGAACAGAATTGCTCTAGACTTCTATATAAATGTAATCATTAGTAATGCCATGTTAATTATTAGTTTTCTTTGTGACTTATGGAGAATGTTCAGTCAAAGAAGGCTTTGGTACAGTCAAGTATGGAGAAAATATTCTCATTTAACAGACCTTTACTCTCTTACATCTTCCATCCCCTACCCTATTCCAAGGATTCATATCTTCATCTATTGTATTATCTTTGGCTGCATAACAAATAATCCAACAGTTAGCAGCTTAAAATAATAAACATGTATTATCTCACAGTTTCTGTGAGTCAGGAAGCGGCTTAGCTGGGTGGGCCTGTTTGGCTGAGTCTATCGTGATGTTGCAGTCAAGATGTTGGATGGGGCTGCAGTCACATAGGCGTGTCTGGGGCTGGAGTGGCGTCTTCCACAATGGCTCACTGACATGACTGTTGGTAAGAGGCATTAGTTCGTCCCTGGCTGTTGTCAGGAGACCTCAGCTCTTGGACACAAGTCTCTACATAGGGCTGTTTGAGTGTTCTCACAACATGGCAGCTGGCTGTCCAAGAGTGAATGATCCAAGGGAGAGCAAGATAGAAGCCACCATATCTCTTATTAGCCACCCTTAGAAGTCATACTCCATCATTTCCACCACATTCTTTTCACTAGCAAGTCACTGAGTACAGCCCACGCTTATGAAGAGGAAAATTAAGATCTATCTCTTGAAGTAGGAATAACAAAGAATTTATGGACATGTTTTAAAACTATCACGCCTGTCCTCTAGGCCGTCTCTAGGACTTTTCTCAGGGAGTTGACCCTCCTCTCACCTATCTTCGCCTTGTTCTTTTCCAGTGGTTTGTTTTTCAGCATATAAATGTGTTCAGATGTTGCCCATTTTAAAAATTAACCAGAAAGAAATCCCTCCCTTAAGGAAGCAACTCTCTCTAGCTACAACTTCATCTTTCTTTTTTCCCTTTTTAGCTAAGCTGTTTAAAAAGGTAGTCTACTACTTCATTCAGTCCCCAACTCACTGGAATTTGGCTGCAGCTTTTCTTATTACACTGAAAGCACTTTTGTTAGAATTCTGAGATGAAGACTGCCTTGAAATAGAAACATTATTTGAATAGTGTAGTTATGTCTTCTCAGATTGAATCAATGAGGAAAACTGAAGAATTGATGCCTTTGATTTGTGGTGTTGGCAAAGAATATTCAGTATACCATATACTGCCAAAAGAATGGACAAATATATCTTGGAAGAAGTACAGCTAGAATACTCCTTAGAAGCAAGCATGGCAAGACTTCTTCTCACATACTTTGGACATGTTATAAGGAGGGATCAATCCCTGGAGAAGGACATCATGCTTGTTAAAGTACAGGGTCAGTGAAAAAGAGGAAGACCCTCGATGAGATGGATTCACACAGTGGCTGCAACAATGAGCTCAGGCATAACAACTGTAAGGATGGCACAGGACTGGGCAGTGTTTCGTTCTGTTGTACGTAGGGCTGCTATGAGTTGGAACTGACTTCATGGCACCTAACAACAAGGACAAGATTGAAAGAAAAAAATAAAATTTTCATCATGGAAGTTAAGCTACTTTATTAAAATTGTTTTAAAGTAATTTGTGTTAAACAGTTGTAATGCACTCTGTCATTTAAGTAGAGTAAATTGTGTTTGAATCTTAAATGTGCATTAATATAGATACTGTTGATAGTTACATGTAAACGTTTCAATTTGTTTTCTATAAAAATATCAATTATTTTCTCTCCACAGTTGGAGAAGATGGACAAATAAAAATCTGGTCAAAGACTGGGATGCTAAGATCAACTTTAGCTCAGCAAGGTATGTTTTATAATCAATAATTTTATTTTTTCAAAAATTATAGAATACAAAAATGTCTTCACATTTTTCTTTGAAAACAGCCTAATAGAGTTTTTGAGACAATTTGGTAAGGTTCAAAACCTGAAATCTTTTATTTCTATTTACACTTTTTCCCCTTACTTTCCATGTTGCCTGTTGGACCACTGTAGCCATATTATTCTAGCCAAGAATTATAAGAAATACTCAAGGGCTTTTTTCTTTATACATTAGTTAATCTGTGTGAAGGTGATTATAGGCTAAATAATTCTGAAGTTTTTGAACCGGAATAGGGTTGTGATTCTAGTTATATGAATACTATTGTGAGAAAACTTTATAATATTAGTGCCCGTTATAAATTTATGTTGTATGTGTGGTTTCTGTACTAATGGAAGGGAGCAGACACGCTGAGGATTCAAAACTTGGTAAACCAAAAACTGTTCAGGAGCATCCCAGTTTTCCAGTTAGTGGAAAAAAGTGGCCATAAAATCATTCTTGTTAGAATTTAGTCTGCTTATGATTTTTTTTTTTCCTGTATAGCAGATTTATTTTCCTAGTTGGGTTTTACCTAGCAATAATAATGCAGCTTTAATGTTGGTCTGAGCACATATCAGCTGATTTTGAGGTACAGGTTGCCGAAAAGCTCGTAGACTGTTTTTTAGGATTATACAATAAAGTTGTATTGTGAAGTCTCTCCAATGACTAACTTTCCAAAATTTTTCAGATTTTATTTTTAAATTGTTTTTACTTTCAGGGTAATGTTAAAATTACTTATAGTTCTTTGAGCTACACATTAATCGAATGTTGGCTTTGGTAACCAGAAGTATTAGGCATTGGTTATCTCCTAAGGTTAAATCTTTGCTACAGATAACTTCCAACGGGATTATTTATCCAGGAGCAGAAAATTGACAGTTCATGGAAGCATTCACGGATGATTTTCAGTTAGGAAAAAAATGTTACTTTATTAATAAAACGTACCTTAAAAAAAAATCTTACTTTAATCTCCTAGTGGACATGGGAATTTACTTTTGGCTCTATAGATTTTTCTATTTGGATAATTATTGGCATTCTCACTGTGGTGTCTGGCTTATGAACAATTGACAGAATTCTTCCTGAGATCACTGGCCCCATGGAAGGACTGCAGGGACCCTTAGTAGTGGTACCGAAGCCACAGTTCTTTTCAGCTATTGATGCTGCTGAGATGTAGCCTTTATTTCTTTTTTCTTCCTTCTACTAAGTTTGTTGCCTACGGAAGACATGGATCTTCAGAGAAATTTTGAACGCTTATCCCACTGTGGAAACCCTGGTGGTGTAGTGGTTAAGTGCTACTGCTTCTAACCAAGATGTCAGCAGTTCAAATCCGCCAGGCACTCCTTGGAAACTCTGTGGGGGCACTTCTACTCTGTCCTGTAGGGTTGCTATGAGTCGGAATTGACTCGACGGCAGTAGGTTTGGGTTTTGGTTTTATCCCACTATACACCATATAAGATCTGAATTCTTGGCTGAGACCCTTTACCAGTATCCCCCTAAGGCTTCTTCAATTTCCTTAAATCTCCCCAGTCATCTCCTTTCCTTTTACTACCCCTTGATCCACCCTTTTAGGCTTTCCAGAGTCCAAAGCTGAAACTTGGAATAAGTTTTAATATAAATATCGTAAATCAGAAAGACTGATACAGTTCTCTTAGTTCAGTACTATAGTTTATTTGGAGCCCTAGGGGCATAGTGGTTAAGATCGTGGCTGCTGACGAAAGGCCGGTGATTCAAACCCACCAGGTGCTCCTTGAAAATCATATGGGGACAGTTCTACTGTGCCCTGTAGGGTGGCTATGAGTTGAAATCAGTGGGATAGTTTCCCTATACGTGGGTCTGGAAACCAAACTGCTGTTTATTTTACTCTGATGAAGAAAATATATGTAGTTTCCAAACTTGCAAAGACAGTTTGAAGGTGCAGTGTACACATAAATTAAGGACTTCGTATAAATCAGAGGTTACAAATAAGTTGTTAAGGCCCGTCATCTGCATGTAAACCACTAGTAGCACAGTACAGGCCTGACATTAAAAATCAGTCAGATTTTCACATTTTACATACAAATTGGGACTTCCGGTTCCTCTTGAAAACGGGGACGTCTTGTAGCGTTGGCCTGTTTTCCTGCGTGAATACAGTCAGCTGGGGTTCAGTAGTGGCTGCTCCATTTTTAATTGCATCTTCAGCTTCTCTGTGTCTTCTTATTTTTCTTTTTCTCCATCAACTTCACTCATTTATAGTACACGGTAGAACATCACACATTCCTGGAGAGATTTTGCAACCCCTGCTTTCAATAATAGTGAACATAAAATTCGATCGTTAATATATACCTTGCAGAGAACCCTTGAATCTTTTCACTTCAATTTTTAATATGTGATAATTCACATGGTTCAGAATTTAAAACTCAAAAAAGTATGTAAATTTACTTTATATCCTTTTTTACCTTTTAAACACTATCCCTCTCTCCAGTGTTACCCCTGTCTTCCAACTACTGAGCTCACATTCCCAGGGGCAACTTATGTTACCATTTTTTTGTACAGGAGCAAATATATACCGTATGTAAATATCACCTATATAGTCTTTTTATTTATTTATTGTGCTTTAGGTGAAAGTTTACAGCTCAAGTTAATTTCTCATACAAAAATTTATATACACATTGTTATGTCACCCCAGTTGCAATCCCTGTAATGTGACAGCACACTCCCTCTTTCCATCCGGGGTTTCCCGTGTCCATTCAACCAGCTCCTGTCCCTTTCTGCCTTTTCATCCCACCTCCAAACAGGAGGTGCCCGTTTAGTCTTGTGTATCTACTTGAAGTAAGAAGCACACTCTTCATGAGTATTATTTTATGTTTTATAGTCCAATGTAATCTTTGTCTGAAGAGTTGACTTCGGGAATGGTTTTAGTTCTGGGCTAACAGAGAGCCCAGGGGCTATGTCTTCTGCGGTTCCTCTAGTCTCAGCGAGACCGTTAAGTCTGGTCTTTTTTATGAGGATTTGAGTTCTGTACCCCACTTTTCTCCAGCTCCATCAGGGACTCTGGTGTGTTCCCTGTCAGGGTGGTCATTGGTGGTAGCCAGGCACCATCTAGTTTTTCTGGTCTCAGGATGATAGAGTCTCTGGTTTATGTGGCCTCTTTGTCTCTTGGGCTAATATTTTCCTTATGTCTTTGGTGTTCTTCATTCTCCTTTGCTCCAGGTGGGTTGAGACCAATTGATGTGTCTTAGATGGCCGCTTGCAAGCTTTTAAGACCCCCGACACCAATCACCAAAGTGGGATGCAGAACATTTTCTTAATAAACTGTTATGCCAGTTGACCTAGATGTCCCCTGAAACTGTGGTCCCCAGACCCCTGTCCCTGCTACTCGGTTCCTCGAAGTGTTTGGTTGAGTTCAGGAAACTTCTTAGCTTTTGGATTAGTCCAGTTGTGCTGACTTCCCCTGTATTGTGTGGTGTCCTTCCCCTCACCTAAGATAATTCTTGTCTACTGTCTCCCTTATTCCCCACCCTTGTAACCATCAAAAAAATGTTCTCTTATGTGTTTAGACCTTTTCTTGAGTTCTTATAATAGTGGTCTCATACAATATTTGTCCTTTTGCAACTGACTAATTTCACTTAGCATAATGCCTTCCAGATTCATCCATGTTGTGACATGTTTCACAGATTCCTCCTTGTTCTTTATCATTGCATGGTATTCCATTGTGTGTATATACCATAATTTGTTTATCCATTTGTCTGTTGATGGGCATCTAGGTTATTCCCATCTTTTTACTTTTGTGAACAGTGCTGTAATCAACATGGGTGTGCATGTTATCTATTCATGTGCCGGCTCTTATTTCTCTACTATATATTCCAAGGAGTGGGATTGCTGGATCATATGGTGCTTCTATTTCTAGCTTTTTAAGGAAGTGCCAAATCTTTTTCCAAAGTGGCTGTACCATTTTACACTCCCACCATCAGTGTATAAGTGTTCTAGTCCCTCCACAACTTCTCCAGCATTTATTATTTTGTGTTTTTTCGATTAATGCCAGCCTTGTTAGGGTGAGATGGTCTCTTTTGGTTTGCATTTGTCTAATGGCTAATGATCGTGAATATTTCCTCATGTATCTGTTAGATGCCTGTATGTCTTTGGCAAAGTGCCTGTTTATATCCTTTGCCCATTTTTTAATTGGGTTATTTGATTTTTTTTTTGTTGAGATTTTGCAGTATCTTGTAGATTTTAGAGATTAGACCCTGATCAGATACGTTGTAGCCAAAAATATTTTTCCCAGTCTGTAGGTTGTCTTTTTACTTTTGGTGAAGCCTTTTGATGAACATAAGTGTTTGATTTTTAGGAGCTCCCAGCTATCTAGTTTCTCTTCTGGTGTTTGTGCATTGTTATGTTTTGTATACTGTTTATGCCATGTATTAGGGCTCCTAGCGTTGTTCCTATTTTTTCTTCATTAATCTTTATCGTTTTAGATTTTATATTTAGGCCTTTGATCCATTTTGAATTAGTTTTTGTACATAGTGTGAGGTATGGGTCTTGTTTCATTTTTTTGCAGATGGATATCCAGTTATGCCAGCACCATTTGTTAAAGAGACTGTCTTTTCCCCATTTAAAGGACTTTCAGCTGCTCCTATGTGGATGGATTTATGTCTGGATTCTTAATTCTGTTCCATTGGTCTATGTATCTGTTGTTGTACCAGTACCAGGCTATTTTGACTGCGGTGGCGGTATAATAGGTTCTAAAATCAGGTAGTGTGAGGCCTCCCACTTTGTTCTTCTTCAGTAATGCTTTACTTCTCTGGGGCCTCCTTCCTTTCCATGTGAAGTTGGTGATTTATTCCTCCTCTCATTAAAAAATGTTGTTGGAATTTGGGTCAGGATTGCATTGTATCTGTAGATTGCTTTGGATAGAATTCACGTTTCACAATATTGAGTCTTCCTATCCATGAGCAAGTTACGTTTTTCCACTTACGTACATCTCTTTTGATTTCTTACTGTAGCATCTTGTAGTTGTCTTTGTATAGGCATTTTACATCTCTGGTTAGATTTATTCCTAAGTATTTTATCTTCTTGGGGGCTTCTGTAAATGGTATTGATTTGGTGATTTCCTCTTTGAAGCTCAACTGATTTTTGTATGTTTATCTTGTATCCTGAAACTTTGCTGAAATCTTCTATTAGTTCCAGTATTTTCTTGTGGATCCTTTGGGGATTTCTGTGTAAGACCTTATCAATGAATATAGGGATCCTTTTACTTCTTCCTTACCAATTTGGATACCATTTATTTCTTTTTTCCAGCCTAATTTGTCCTGGCTAGGACTTCCAGCACAATGTTGAATAAGACGGGTGATAAAGGGCATCTTTGTCTGTTTCTGGTTCTCAAGGGGAATGCTTTCAGACTCTCTCCATTTAGGGTGATGTTGGCTGTTGGCTTTGTATAAATGCCTTTTATTATATTGAGGAATTTCCCTTCTTTTCCTATATTGCTGAGAGTTTTTATTATGAATGGGTTTTGGACTTTATTAAATACCTTTTTTGCATGAATTAATAAGATCATGTGGTTCTTGTCCTTTGTTTTATTTATATGATAGGTTACATTGGTTGTTTTTCTAATGTTGAACCATCCCTGCATACCTGGTATGATTCTCACTTGGTCATGGTGTATTATTGTTTTGATATGTTGTTGAATTCTATTGGCTAGAATTTCATTGAGGATTTTTCCACCTATGTTCATGAGGGATACTAGTCTATAATTTTCTTTTTCTTTTTTGGGGGTGCCTTTACCTGATTTTGGTATCAGGGTTATGCTGGCTTCATAGAATGAGTTTGGGAGTGTTCCATCCTTTTCCATGCTCTGAAATACCTGTAGTATTACTGGTGTTACTCTGAAAGTTTGGTAGAATTCTCCAGTGAAGCCGACAGGGCTGGGGTTTTTTTTGTTGGAAGTTTTTAAATTATCTTTTCAATCTCCTCTTTTTTTATGGGTTTATTTATTTCTACCTCTGTTTGTGTTAGTTTAGGTAGGTAATGTGTTTTTAGAAATTTGTCCATTTCTTCTAGATTTTCAGATTTGTTGGAGTACAATTTTTCATAGTATTCTGATATGATTCTTTTAATTTTAGTTGAGTCTGTTTTGATATCACCCATCTCATTTCTTATTCAGGTTATTTGCTTCCTTTCCTGTTTTTCTTTTGTCAGTTTGGCCGGTGGTTTATTGTTTTTGTTGATCTTTTCAAAGAACCAGCTTTTGGTCTTGTTAGCTCTTTCAATTGTTTTCCTATCTCTACTTCACTTATTTCTGCTCTAATTTTTATTATTTCTTTTCTTCTGGTCCCCGTGGCCTTCTTTTGCTACTCTCTTTCTATTTGTTTGAGTTGTAGGGTTACTGGTTTGATTTTGACCCTTTCTTCTTTTTGGATGTGTGCATTTATTGCTATAAATTGACCTCTGAGCACTGCTTTTGCTGTGTTCCAAAGGTTCTGGTAGAATGTGTTTTCATTCTCATTTGATTCTGTGAATTTCTTTATTCTGTCCTTGATTTCTTCTATAACTCAGTAGTTTTTGAGCATGGTGTTGTTCAGTTTTTGATTTTTTTCCCGTTACTGATTTCTACTTTTATGGCTTTATGGTCAAAAAAGATGCTTTGTAATATTCCAGTGTTTTGGGTTCCATTAAGGCTTGTTTTGTGGCCTAATATATGGGCTGTTTTGGAGAATGTTCCATGTGTGTTGGAGAAAAAAGTATACTTGGCTGCCGTTGGGTAGAGTGTTCTGTATATGCCTATGAGATCAAGTTGGTTGATTGTGGCATTTAGATCTTCTATGTCTTTATTGAACTTTTTTCTGGATGTTCTGTCCTTCACCAAAAGTGTGTGTTGGAGCCTCCTACTGTTATCGTGGAGCTACCTGTTTCTCTTTTCAGTGCTGTTAGGGTTTGTTTTATGTATTTTGGAGCCCTGTAATTGGGTGTGTAAATATTTATGATGGATATGTCCTCCTGGTGTATTGACCCTTTAATTATTATATAGTGCCCTTCCTTATCCTTTTTGGTGGATTTTGCTTTCAAGTCTATTTTGTCAGACAATAATATTGCCTCTCCTGCTCTTTTTTTATTGTTGTTTGTTTGATGTATTTTTTTTTTTTTTCCATCCTTTGAGTTTGCGTCTTTGAGTTGAGGGTGTGTCTCTTGTAGGCAGCATATAGATGGGTTATGTTTTTTAATCCACTCTGCCACTCTGTCTCTTTATTGGTGCATTTAGTCTATTTACATTCAGCGTATTATTAATAGGTATGAGTTTACTGCAGTCACTTGGATTTTTGTGTGTGTGTGTGTTGTTGACAGTTTTTTTTGTTCCACTTAATTTTCTGTGCTGAGTCATTTTTCTTCATGTATTTTCTTTTCCTTGTTGATTTCGTATTTGCTGAGTCTTTATGTTTTCCTTCTTTTTTATTTTGATGTGTAGGATTATAGTTTCCTTAATATTTACCCCTGTTTTTCTAAGTTTAAACCCATCTTTTATTTCTTGATATGGCCTTGACTTCCTGTCCATATGAAAGATCTATTACTACATTATTTAGTCCCCCTTTTTGTTTTAATGTTGCCATCTTTTTTAGATTGATGTCCCTGTTTCCCCATTTTCAGTGTTTTAGCTTTGATTTATTTTTATACCTTCCCTGTCTGGGTTACTATCGGGTTGTTCTGTCCTGTGTTCTAGTCTTGGGTTGTTATCTGATGTTACCGACTTCTAACAGGAGGACTCCCTTTAGTATTTCTTGTAATTTTGGTTTGGTTTTTGCAAGTTCCCTTAACTTCTGTTTGTCTGAAAATGCCCTAATTTCACCATCATATTTGAGAGACAGTTTTGCTGGATATGTAATTTTTGGGCTGGCATTTTTTTTCCTTCAAGGATTTATGTGTATATCATCCCATTGCCTTCTTGCCTGCGTGGTTTCTGCTGACTAGTCAGAGCTTAGTCTTATTCACTCTCCTTTGTACACGACTTTTTCTTTATCCCTAGCCACTTCTGAAAGTCTCTATTTTTGGTGTTGGCAAGTTTGATGATAATATGTCTTGGTGACTTTCTTTTGGGATCTACCTTGTGTGGGGTTCAATGAGCTTCGTAGATAGATATCTTCTCATCCTTCGTGGTATCAGGGAAGTTTTCTGCCGACAAATCTTCAACAATTCTCTTTGTGTTTTTTGTTTTCCCACTGTGTTCTGGTACTCCAGTCACTCGTAGGTTATTCCCCTTGGTAAAATCCCACATAATTCTTAGGGTTTCTTCATTTTAAAAAAATTTTATCTGAATTTTCCTCAGATAAATTGGTGTCAAGTGGTTTATCTTCAGTCTCACTAATTCTGACTTCTGTTGCCTCAGTTCTGCTCCTGTGACTTTCTATTGAATTGTCTAGTTCTGAAATCTTGCTGTTAATATTTTGGATTTTTATTTGCTGTCTCTCTATGGATTTTTGCAGCCTGTTAAATATGTTATCAGCTCTTGTATAATTTTCTTAAATTCCTCTGTTGCTTTGTCTGTGTCTTCCTTGGCTTGGTCTGCATTTTGCCTGACCTCCCTGATCTCCTGAAGAGCTCTGTATATTAATCTTTTGAATTCCACCTCCAGTAATTCCAAGATTTTCTCTTCCTTTGGGAGGTTTCTTGGCTTCTTGTTTTGTTCACTTGTTGAAGCCACATGGTCTGCCTCTTTATGTGATTTGATATTGACTGTTGTCTCTGAGCCATCAATAAGTTATTATATTTATTTACTTTATGTTTGCTTACTGTGTCTTAGCTTCTTGTTCTGTTTTGTTTCGATATGCTCAAATAGGCTGGTCACGTGACCTATTTTGATTATTGGCGTCTTTGAAGCTCTCATGTCCTGTCACCAGGTGGTTAAAGCTGTTACTAGGTATGTGAGCCCAGGAGTCTGTTTACTTTTCTTGTGCGGATTCAGCTCAGGTGTCCAGGTCGTCAGTCACTGAGTGTGTGGTTCAGGCTCTCACCTGCAGTTCTAGATGGGCAGGGCTATGTATGGGTGATTGGAGTAGGCACAGGTATCTGACTGCAGTAGGGGGTTACGTGCTGAACAAACTAGGGGGCTGACTGCTGCCTGAGTGCCTGGGTGGAAGGTGTATCCCTGTTCCCTACAACACACAGGTAGGTGGGTTTTGCAAATGGACTTTGGGCACCCAGTGCTGTTGGCTGTAAGAACTGGGAGGCACCACGTACTCTGGGACCTCTGTTGCAGGTGGCTAGATGGAGTGGGTAGAGCCACCAATTCTCAGGCCCCTGATGTGGGTAGGTGAGGACCCTGCTTAATGGGCAGGGTGGTGTCAGACGTCATGAATCTGCCACTCCCCTTTAGCTGTTGCAGTTGAAAATAGGCTTCAGGTATATACTCTGTTGTACTGCGCTAATGAACGGGCCCACACAGGTCTAAGCAGGGGTGAAAGTCGTTCAAAGTCTGTGGACTCCTTATGCCTCTGCCTAGGTAAAGGGGCTGTGCGTCCTGAGGTTCTGGTTTAGGGGAGCTGGCAGATTATTTTTCCTTGTTTGTTAATTCGTTCCCTCTCCAAAGCTGGGAGAATGGCTCGAGGCACCCAACGGATCCCACTTCCGGCCCAGGTGGTGTGGCAATCGCTGAATCCAGACCAGGACTGGAGCAGAGCGAGGGGGGCAGGTGAATGGCACAGAGGTACTTCCCAGAGAGGGGAGGGTATTTTGATTCTGTGTGGTAGGTTAGATGCTTGCACTTAACTTTCGCAGATTCAGCACTGCTTCTCCCTGGTTTCGGAGGCTCGTGCAGACTCTCCGCCACTTGGTTTCTCTGGAGTGCTACTGCTTGCCTCAGCCCATGCGCACCAGCTGATCCAGCCTGCAGGGTGCCAGCCAGGTCAGGTCAGGCAAATCCTCGCTGAGTCTGAACTGTCTCGCCCTCCCCCTAATGCTCAGTCTGACTCTTCAACTTTGTCTGTGATTTTCAGGGCTCCTAGATTGTATACATAATTGATTCGCTTGTTTTTTCGGGTCTTTGTTGTGAGAGGGACCATCTCGGCCCCTCCTCTCTTCTTTTTTCTTTTATGAAGCAGGTGATACCGTATTGTACCTATTACAGTATGCTACTTGCTTTTTTCACTTGAATTGTGAACTGTTTTGGAGATAGTTCCATATTGGTACATAAGAATCTTTCTCATCTTCTATATGACTGAATATTATTTATTACATAAATTCATCCCATTAACAAATCTCTGTTTAGCCTGCTGGTGATGCGTTCATGGACAAAGAAAGATCTCTGCCTTCATAGAGCTACATCCTGTATGAATTTATGAATTTTTTAAATTATGTTACTAATGGATATTTAGGTGGTTTCTAGTTTTTCGCTCTTACGAACAGGACTGCATCGAGTAATTTTATGTGTACATCCTGTAGTACATGTAGGGATGTAAGTGGAATTGCTCAGCCAAAGGCTATGTATATATGTAATTTTCATACATTGCCATGTTGCCCGTAGGTCTACTTACTTATACTCCTGCTAGTAATATATACCATTACCCGTTTTTCCTATTTTTCTTCATAGTGTGTCAATACACTTTGTGATGTTTGCCTGTCTAACAAGTGAAAAATTGTATCTAAATATAGTTTTACTTTTTATTTTTTAGCAGCTTTATTGAGGTAGAATTTACATACCATAAAATGCACCCATTGTAAGTATATAGGTCAGTGGTTTTTAATAAATGTGTAGAGTTCCACACTCCTCACCGTAATCTAGATTTAGAACATTTTCATCACCCCCAAATTCCGCGCGTGTCCATTTACAGTCAATCCCTGCTCCCAGCCCAAGCCCCAAGCAACCCCTGATTTCCTGTCTCTGTAAATGTGTCTTTTGTGGCTATTTCATGTAAATGAAATCATACAATATGTTATCCTTTTTTAAAAAATAATATTGTGTTTTCAATAAAAGTTTACACAGCAGATTAGGTTCCCACTTGACCAATTTCTACATGCACTGTTCAGTGGCATTAGTTATGTTTTTCACAGTGTGTCAACATTTTCTAATAGCATTGACTTTTGAGTTGTATATAGGTGGTTTATTAAGGGAGCACTACACTCGCAAATAATGTCCTTTATTTTGTGCACCAATGTGTTATTTTGCTAAAAGGTGACCTAAGGAGATAGTTTTGGTTCAAGGTTTAAAGAGTATCTCAGGGTGATAGTCTCAGGGAGTCCTCCTCTAGTCTCAATTGGTCCATAATTCTGGACTTTTAAGGAATTTGAGTTCTGTTCCGCATTTTTCTCCCATTCTGTCAGGGTCCATCTATTGTGGCCATAATCAGAACGGTTGGTAGTGGTGGTTGGCCACCATCTAGTTCTTCTGGTCTTGGGTAGATGAGTCTGTAGCTTGTGTAGGCTGTTAGCTCTGTAGACCAGTTCCTCTGAGACTTTGATTTAATCTGTGGTCCTTTTTGACTGGCCTCTTTCACTTAGCATAACATGTTGTTAGTGTTTATCCATGTTGCTGTTGTCAGGTGCCATCAAGTTGGTTCCGACTCAGAGCGACCCTACGTACTACAGAATGAAACTCTGCCTGGTCCTGCGCTGTCCTCGTTATGCTTGAGCCCGTTGTTGCAGCCACTGTGTCAATCCATCTCATTGAGGGTCTTCCTCTTTTTAGCTGACCCTCTACTTTACCAAGCATGATGTCCTTCTCCAGGGACTGATCCCTCCTGATAACATGTCCATAGTATGTGAGATGATGTCTCACCATCCTTGCTTCTAAGGAGCATTCTGGTTGTACTTCTTCCAAGACAGATTTATTTGTTCTTCTGGCAGTCCATGGTATATTCAGTAATCTTTGCCAACACCATAATTCCAAGGCATCAATTCTTCTTTGGTCTTCCTTAGTCATTGTCCAGCTTTTGCATGCAGACATCACGATAAAGGAGTAAATATTGAAGTTGTCAAGGATTTCATTTTACTTGGACCCACAATCAATACCC
This sequence comes from Loxodonta africana, assembly GCF_030014295.1. NCBI lineage: Eukaryota > Metazoa > Chordata > Mammalia > Proboscidea > Elephantidae > Loxodonta > Loxodonta africana. Next base: position 77,168,150 of record NC_087364.1, on the reverse strand, counting down.
ATGTAAGTAGCAGTCAAGAAATCAAAAGACACATTGCATTGGGCAAGTCTGCTGCCAAAGACATAGTTCAAGTGTTAAAAAGCAAAGATGTCACGTTGAGGACTAAGGTGCCCCTGACCAATGCCGTGGTATTTGCAGCTGCCTCATAGGCATTCAAAAGCAGGACAATGAATAAGGAAGAAGAATTGATGCATTTGAAGTAAGGTGTTGGTGAAGACTATAGAATATTTTCAACTCCCTAACAAAAACTCAGAACCTCTTAAGTACATCTTTTCGTGTGCTTATTGACCATTTCTTTATGTTTTTTTTGGAAAAATGTCTGTTCAAGCCTTGATGTATCTTTTGAAGCATAAAAGTTTTGAGATGTCCAATTTATCTATTTTTTGTTTGTTTGTTTGCTGTGCTTTTGATGTAACATCCAAGAAGCCAATGCCTGATCCAAGTTATGAAGATTTAGATCTAGGTTTTCTTCTAAGAGTTTTGTAGTTTTTACCCCTTACATTTAAGTCTGTTACTCATTTTGATTTTATTTTTATGTATTGTGTTTATTTTGGTGAGGGATGATAGTGCGCCCCCTCCCTTTTTTTTCCTAGATAAATGGGCAAATAGAAGCTTCTTAAAAGCTAAAATACAGATTATGTCATGTAATACAGGTAATTTTATTATACACTCATCATATCATGTAAAACTATTATCCATCAGCATTCCGAATAGCTGTAATATCCTTAACATCAAATGGCTGTGAAAGGACTAAAGTTTTTGCCTTATTTTAATCTTATTTATGGTTCTCACTCAAGGTTTCTGTTATCTCTGAGGTTACTGAATAATATTAAATTACGGGTAGTCCCCAGGAATGAATGAGATCTGTTCATAACTGTGTCTTTAAGCTGAATTTGTAGGGAAGTCGGAACGGGTGCATAGGGTTCTTACTGAGCCCCTGGTGGTGTAGTGGTTAAGAGCTGTGGCGGCTAACCAAGAGGTCAGCAGTTCAGATCCACCAGGTGCTCCTTGGAAAGGGCATGGGGCAGTTCTGCGCAGTCCTTTAGGGTCCCTATGAGTTGGAATTGACTCGACAGCAACAGGTTTATGGTTAGCGCAAGAAAAGGCTTGGAGCCTTTTAGAAGCTGATTTAAAAGCCACATTGCAGCAAATGAAAGTGATTGTGATGAGGACTTTGTTGTGAGTGGGGTTGGTTCAGTGTTTCAAAGTGAGGGCAAAAGATATAATTTACACAACATTAAAGGGCAAGTAGGAGTTGCCCGTAAGTTGGAGGTTCCTAACCTGGGGACTGCCTGTATATAAAATGTCAATTGAGTAATCATTTCTATTACGAATCACAAGTTTACTATAAAACTATGCATCTAATTTTTGAATTTTTAAATCATTGGTTCGAGCTACACTTTTCTAATAATGCATAGACTTTTCCTGTTTATACCTGGGAAAAGTTGTTAGAGAAGTTAAGTTATAATGACACCCAGAAGGAAAAATTCTTGATTGTGTATAAAGTTTGATTTATTAAAGGCTACAAGTTTTGAGGTTTATTGTAAATCTGAATTACTGAGACCTAGCTCAAGTAAGAAGGTCAAGGCAGGTGGGGATGGAGACTCCTGCCCCTTTTGGGGAGAGAAACTGTTGATTTGGGCAAAAAATGGGTAACATGAGCCTGAATTATTGTAAAACTTGGAATTCAGTAAACAATTTTCAATCTCAATTAAATGAAACTCAGTGCTTCCCAAACAATGTCTCTTCCGCTCCCCACCCCCAACCCCTGGTTACCACTAGTAAACTCTGGTTTCTGTACGTTTTCCTTGGCTAGATATTTCATATTAATGGGCCATACAATATTTGCCCTTTTGTGACTGACTTATTTTACTCAGCATTAATGTTTTCAAGGCTCATCCATGTCGTAGCATGTATTAGGACTTCATTTCTCTTTATTGCTGAGTAATATTCCATTGTATATTTACCACATTTTGTTTATCCATATTTTGATGGACATCATGGTTGTTTCCACCTTTTGGCTATTGTGAATAGTGCTGTAATGAACATAGATGTACACGTGTCTATTTGCATTGCTTGTGGATATATACTTAGGAGTGGAATTGCTGGGTCATATGGTAGTTCCGGAAACCCTGGTGGCATAGTGGCTAAGTGCTACGGCTGCTAACCAAGAGGTCAGCAGTTCAAATCCACCAGGCGCTCCTTGGAAACTCTATCGGGCAGTTCTACTTTATTCTGTAGGGTCACTATGAGTCTGAATCGACTCGACAGCAGTGGGTTTTTGGTATGGTAGTTCTGTTTTTAACTTTTTGAGCAACCACCAAACTGTTTTCTATAGTGGCTGTACCATTTTGCATTTCCACCAGCAATGGATAAGAGTTCCAATTTCTCCATGTCTTTGCCAACATTAGCTATGAGTCGGAATCAACTCGACAGCAGTGGGTTCAGTGGGTTTGCCAACATTTGTTGTTTTCTGTTTTTTGGTCTTAACCATTTTAGTGGGAGTGAAATGGTATATCATGGTTTTGATTTTCATCTTCCTAGGGCTAATGATGTCGAACAGGAAAGAAACTTTGAAGGTCTGAGAAGTTTTTATTTTTATTTATAATATATGCTTGTATATTTTACTTATATAAAGTTCATTCAGAATGGTTGTGAATGATATACTTTTTTAAAGTCAGGCATATTGAGATATGTTCTACATACAATAAAATTCACCTTATTTTAAGTATGTAGTTCTGTGAGTTTTAGTAAATGCATATGGTCATGTAGCTACCACCACAATCAAGATATATTTTGATCTTTTGAATGCTCCGCTTACCAAATTCACCAAATATTCTATATTAGTTTTCAGTAGTGAGCTCTTTATGCTAAATTTGTCTTGGATTATTTAGAAAGCATTATGGAGTAACAGATAGTTACTCCTCTCTGATTCCATAATACTTTAGTAAAAATTAGCATTAATTATCATTCATATTGAAGATGTAGGAATTTGGGCTTAATGTCATACAGTGCTGGGTAAGCTCTGTGAGGAATGGAGTGACAAAACACGGAACCTGCCTGCCATGAGTTTGGAAAAGGAGGTAAATTGGAAATATAAATAACTAATTCAGAGTAGAATGTGCTCATTGGTATAGGTGCTATGGGAGGACAGGAAGGCAGAGATTAGTGTTTGGGAGAGAAGGGGGGTATTGGAAAAGCTTCCTGGAAAGCACTGCGGCATTTTTTGCTGAAATTTTGAATAATGAAGAAATGAGGTAAGGAAATTGACTTGTTGGCATTGGAGTGGAGCTATGGGAGAAGTTAGCAGGATCAGAGGGAGGCATGGAAGTCAGGTGAGTGGTGGACCCCTTTGGCCAGGGTGCATGCTGTGTGAGGGATAGTACTGCCAGAGGGACCAAAACACTGGCAGTCTTGAATGCTGAATAAAGTGGTTTGGAGCTTATCCTGTAAGCATATACCGGCACTCCTTGCCGTCCAGTCCATTCCGACTCTTAGTGACCCCATCATAGGGCAGAGTAGAACGGCCCCACAGCGTTTCCAAGGCTGTAATCTCTACGGAAGCAGACTGCCACATCTTTTTCCACGGAGTGGCTGGCAAGTTCAAACTGCTGACCTTTTTGGTTCACAGCCGAGCACTTTCACCACTGTGCCACCAGGGCAGCTGAGTAAGAGTTAAGGGCTATCTTTTAGGAAGATTACCTTAACAGTAAAATATGTAGGATAAATCAGAGGAGATAAAGATTAAATGGGCTGGGCAGTTAAGGAGGTTACTGAAATGTTCTTTACAAGTGTTAATGAAGGCTTGAACAGAGACAGTAACGATTGTGATTGAAAAAAGTGAATAGTTCCCAGTAGCTGAGACTATGAACACCCTGTAAGCCGTAGAGAATTCAAAGGGAGAAATAAATTAGGGGTGATAGTTTTGAATATGTAGAGTTTGAAGGTTTGTTGGGAAGATGTATCTAGGGCAAGTGAAAATGTTGTAGTAGAGTTTGGAGGTAAAGACTAGAATATTAACTTGGAAATAAGTTGCTTGAAAGTGAAAGGTGAATCTTTGGGGGATGTTGAGATCCCCCAAGGAAGAGGTGGCTAGGAATAGAAACTAAGGAAATAATCGCTTCATTTAAATTTACTCTCTGTACTGATCCAGTGACCTACATAACCAAAAAGTTGCTTTTTTGGAATAAATTCCATTTGATTACCCATTGTTAGTGTATGTCTCCTACAAGCAGAATGAAGGGGAAATAATTCTTGGTCTTTGAATTCTTGATGATTTAGCACACACACACAAAAAAAGAGTACCTGCTATGATGAACAACACAATAAGGAAATGGTTGCTTATTGCATTACAGAATAACTTCTAGTGATAGTAATGAACAGATAGTGCTGCTCTAGAACCAGACGCTGTTCTCAGCAGTATATTCACTCAGTACTGGCTAATAGTGCATTCAGGGCAAAGAGCTAATGCTTCATTACAGTAGTGAAGAGTTTGTTTCAAAACATGCAAAAGCAGCATATTTTAGGGGATATCTTTATAGTATGAATGTGAAAAACATGGTATATTTGAACATGTACTTCCTTAAAACAATTGAAATACATTTTTGTCTCCTGTGGTTTAAAATGCCTTCAACAGGTTGAAAGAATTTAGATAATTTGTTTTACAGAGAGATAAGGGTCTGACATTTAACCCAACCCCAGGTGCATGTGGTTTCTTAAAAAATGTCAAAAAGGTCACATGATCTTAGTGTACAAAGTCAGAAAAACAAGATCTTTTTCAATGTCTTAACTGAAATGGAGCATAAATAAAAATTCCCAATATAAAGAAAGAACTTATTTAATCATTATAAAACTTTTTATTAAGTGCTTTAGTAAATTTTTTGTTAATAATGAAATTAGTAACATCTTGTTCCATAATTTGCTAAACTTATTGTTTTAAAATAATTCAGTCTGAAGGCTAAATTTGTTATTTCCATACTGACTTTGCAATGTGAAGTGTAGCACTGGGAATAATTAGTGACTTGAGTCATTTAAAAAAACATTTTAAATATTAAGGATTTGTTTCAAATGCTAATGGGATGCATTTCCTCCTCATAGCAACCGTTATTTTCCCTGATGCCCCCTCGTCCACTTTCCGTAATGCTCTTCTTCATCAGAACACCCAAACTGGAAGTCTTAAAGCTATGTAGTATATCTCCTTTTGAAAAAGAAAATGTGTATACAGTAGTTTCATGCTTACTTTATTAAAAATTAGGTAATGAATATAATGAAGACTTGCCTTAGTTTTTGATTTTATATACATTTTGAAATTTTATGGTTAGGAAGGATTGAACTAATGAGACTTAGCTATGGATTTTATTTAGGGTTACTTATTTATTGTAAAAGACTCCATGTTTGTTTCCATTCCTTGTATTCTGATTTAAGGAATGTGGCTAAAAAACACATGTTAATGCATGTATCTTTTGTTGGTTGATTTCAACAAAAATGCCAAGTCCATTCAACAGGCAAAATATAATCTCTTTAATAATTGGTCCTGGGAGCTGGGCCTGTACCACACACCATATATGAAAAGTAACTTAAAATGGATCAAGAACCTAAGTGTGAGAACTAAAACCATAAAACTATTGGAAGAAAAGAGGGGTAGTGCTCCGGGGCCTGGTTTTTAACAATGGGTTCTTAGATATGACACCAAATGCACAAGTGGCAAAAGGCAAAATAGAGAAATTAGACTTCATCAAAATGAAACACTTGTACATCAAAGGACTTTATCAACAAAGTGAAGAGACAACCTACAGATGGGGAGAGAAAAATTTGGCGGAACCATATATCTGGTAAGAATTTAATATCCAGAATAAGAACTGCATAATCTTACAACAAAAGACAAACAACTCCATCAAAAAAATGGACAAAAGAATTGAATGGTCATTTCACCAAAGAGGATATACAAATGGTAGACTAGAACATAAAAATGCTCAAAGTCATTGGGGAGATTCAGATCAAAACCACAATGAATGACTGTGTTCAAAAAAATAGAAAATAACAGGTGTTGGCAAAAGATGTGGAGAAATTGTCCATTGTTGGTGGGAATTAAAAATGGTATAGCCACTGTGGAAAATAGTTTGGTGGTTCCTCCAAAATTAAACATAGGCTGTAAACCTTTACCTAAAGCACAATTAAAAAAAAATAATAATAATCACCAAAAAGCCTTTGAGAAAAACCATCATCTATTCCTAATAAAAACTCTAAGCAAAAAAAAAAAAAAGTTAAACATAGAACTGCTACTAGAATTGGAAGAAGGAACACAAACGGAAACTCGTTCGCCCATGTTCGTTGCAGCAGTGTCCACGTAGCCGAAAGGTGGAAACAACTTGCATGTCTGTCCACCAACAGATGAGTGAACAAACGACAAAATGAGGTGTGTACGTGCAGTGAAGTGTTGTTGTTGCTGTTAGTTGCCGTTGAGTCCATTCTGACTCCTGGTGGCCAGCACAGACCATTACTATATATAAAGAAAAACGAAGTCCCGATGCATACTAGAATGTATATGAATCTTGAAAACATTACGGTGAGTGAAAGAAATCAGTCACAAAAGGTCAAATATTGTATGATCCCACTTATATCAAACAGGCAAATGTATAGAGACCAAAGTTTCTTTGTGGTTACCAGTGGTAACAAGTCCTCCCTCAGGGGAAAGGGAGAGTCTTTGCTTAGGGGACGCTGAGTTTCTGTTACAGGTGGTGGAATTATCTGGAAAAGGATGGGATGATGGTTGTACAACATGATGAACGTGATCTTTGTCCTGAATTTTGTATGTGGGGAATGCTGAATTGGCGAATGTTTTGTAATCTACATTTTTACTACAAACAAATCAACAAACAAAAACAAAACCACTTGTTATAACAAAGGGATTACTTTTTCCTCTATAGCTTGTTTTGTTATACCTGTTTCTTTAGCATTATTATTGTTAAAAGAAATGGTTTCATAAACATGAAACGAATTATTTCCATATCCTAACTCCATGTCCTGGTAAGTATTCTGAAGAAAAATTTATAAGCAAGAAAATGGTGACACAGCTGACTTGCTGGGGCTATAAATTCAGTTAGTTAAGAGGACAAAAGAGTCCCTAGCTCCTCATCCTATACCCAAACCATGCCTTTTACCACAACTAAAGAGCTAGAGTCACATCCTGTATAACCCAATGGGAGTTGTATTTACTGAATTATTTCCTTGTGGGTAGATGTTTGTCATGGGTTAGTACACTCCTCAGGAAAGTGTAATTTTATACTTAGTGTATTCACGAAGATTTGGTAGCCCATAAATTAAAATATATTTACTTACTTTGTGTAAATTACAACTATAATAACAGAAATAAAGAAGACACCTACAATTCTACTACCCTAAAAAATAAGCTGTTCTCCCCCATACTCCCTTTCCAGTCCTTGCCGAGAACCACATTTCAAATATCTGAAATTTTAACCTACATTTTCTGGGAAGTTTATTAGAGTTGATTTCTGTTTATTTGGAGGTGACTCTTGAAGCCCAGGTCAGTTCCTGCTATTCCCAGAGAGTGTGCTTAACAAGTAGAGGAAGAAATAAAACTTTCTGAGGTTGGCCATTTCTTTGGGAAGAATTCCTGCGAGTTTCTTTTATATAGAACTGTCTTAGATGCCAACGACTGAACTGGATATTTAGACCCATTATAGCATCTGACCTAAACTGTGGAAGGCATGCTTCAGGGCTTCTTGGACTACTAAAGTAGGCTTTCTAAAGCCTATACCATTGGGACTTGCTCACAATCGAATTATGTTTGGTTGGGAAGAAAATGGCACAAAAAAAGTAGGCTGCCAATTGAACAAACACATTTGTCTTACTGAAATTTATTCCCTGTTGATCACGGTGCTAGTTGGATTGTCCGCTTAAATAAACAGTTAAATCCTATTGATTGTCCATAAATCCTCAAAGTCAAATTTCATTTTACTGAGAGAGTAAATGCTTGAGAGATTTGTTTCATTCATTCACTCACTTATTCATTCACAGACAGGCAGCTGCTGTAACAGTCTGACTTACGGGTTCTGGACGATTTTTAAAAGCTTGATTCCATAAATATAATTGAGTTCATATTTCATAGATTAGTTGTAGAACCTTGATTTACTTTCTTAATGAGTAGATAGCTGGGTCAGGGAGCAAAATACAAATTATTTACTGCCGTGTAATTAATGTCTTTTAATAGACATAATGTCCATTTTTTAAAACTAGGCTTACGTAAAGTTACAGAACATATTGGGTAATCTAGAAAGTAATTGAGTTTAAAAAAAAAAACTGTCTTTAAATTTAATCGAGTTAAAAAATAGACTCGCTAAATTGCTATCCTACGAAACTGAAAACAGTGTCCCATTTAATGTATTTTATATGTAGTATGTCAGGTAAATGTACCTGGCACCTTCCCTGTGGAAGTGGAAGCACCTTTATCTTGGTTACAGAATGTTTGAGCCCTTCTCATCCTAGCTTTCAGGCTAGGCTACCCTGATAGCTAGCAAAACTTCTCCTATTCTGGTATTTAAGTTGCCATTCATAAATTTGTAGGTAGGAGGGAGAGATAATTTTGGGGTGGGTGCTTTCTGCCCATTAGACTACTGCTTAAACAGCAGGCGGGAGGGGCTTCTGTTGCCTGTTGCAGCATCAGGGTGGGAATTAACCCATAAAGTGCATGTATCATGTGTATTTTCATACAGAAAATTTACGTCAACTTACATACTGAGTCAGTTTAAATCATGATCGATGTTGATGATGGGAAAATGGTAAACTGTGAGTTTTCTGATATCTGTTTATATCTTAAATATGAAGTGTATTTATTTCTTTTTGAATGGATTTCCATAGCAGACTATCTGGAATTTCTAAAAACTCTGTATTTTCTCAGCAAGTTCAAAATCAGTTAAAAATGTCCTTTGTCAGTTGCTCCCAGATTTTCGGTGGCCAATATAATAACCCAGTCTCCAGTTCAGTACCAGGCTGTCCTGCAGTTGGAAAGGGCCATTCAGTAAGGAGGAGATGATGTGACACCCCGAATCGCTTTTCCACTGTCCTTTGATCCTCTTAGCAATCTCCCTTCTTATAAGGTTTAATTAAAGTTTTTCAGTCTGTTTTTCTTCTTCCATTTTACAGGAACACCAGTATATTCAGTAGCGTGGGGCCCTGATTCAGAAAAGGTCCTTTACACAGCAGGCAAGCAGCTGATCATCAAACCTCTTCAACCAAGTGCCAGAGTGTTACAGGTACTTCTCGGACGTCATTGTTGGGATCTGTCAGACGCTAGGCACGAGGACGCTTTCTGGGGAGTCCCTTTCTTCTGGGTGGTCTTTTTACAGTCTGAGACCTTTAAGTGTGTGGTTTTGTCAACCTTTATTACAGAACAGGGAGTATCTAGGTGTATTTCCATCAGAGTTCACGTGCGCTTGTTCAGTTTACATTTTACCAGTAAATCATAAATGTATTTTGAATTACAAAATAGTCACATGATTTGGCAAAACTGAGCATGTTTAAATTTAGCAGCAGGGTCAGTCTCCAATGTATAGATTTGAGACAAAACAGGACTAAATCATACAATTTTAGGAGCTGGTTCGGACTTGGTTTTTTACTATCCTCCTCTTCCTCCTCACCTGTTTAACACACTTGAGCTCTAAGTCTGTCATTATTTTAGGACTTTTAGAGTGGAGGAGGAGGGGTCGGTGTAATATTCAAAACTAAGTATTTACCTTAAAGATAGTCCAATTTCACATTTTATTTTGTGCTTTTCAGAAAGGAATAGTTAAGCTAGGAGCTGAATCTTTTATTGTTATTATTATTTTTATTGTGCTTTAAGTGAAAGTTTACAGTTCAAGTCAGTTTCTCATACAAAAACTTATACAGACATTGTTATGTGACCCTAGTTGCTCTCCCTGCAATATGACAGCACACTCCTTCTCTCTACCCTGTATTTCCTGTGTAGGAGCTGAATCTTAAAGAGGAAAAGGAAATTTGTTTTAAGCCTACTGTTATTGTTGTTGTGTGCCGTCGAGTCAATTTTGGCTCGTAGTGATCCTGTAGGACAGAGTAGAACTGCCCCATAGGGTTTCCAAGGAGTGGCTGGTGAATTCAAACTGCCAACCTTTTTGGTTAGCAGCCTGAGCTCTTAACCACTCTGCCACCAGGGCTTCGTTCTAAGCCTAGGGACCAGGAAAAATGATTTGTTTAGTGTCTTAGTTATCTAGTGCTGCTAAAACAGAAATACCACAAGTGGATGGCTTTAACAAACAGAAATTTATTTTCTCAGAGTTTAGGAGGCCAGAAGTCTGAATTCAGGGCGCTGGCTCTAGAGGAAGGCTTTCTCTCTCTGTTGGCTCTGGAGAAAGGTCCCTGTCTGTTTTGAGCTTCTGCTCCTGGTGATCTTTATGTGACTTGACCTCTCTCTTCCCCCGTCTCTAGTTGTGTTTGCTTGCTTAATCTCTTTGATATCTCAAAAGAGATTTAAGACACATCCTCCGCTAATCCTGTCTCACTAACATCACAAAGTCCATTCCCAGATGGGACTATAACCACAGGCATAGAGGTTGGGATTTACAACATGTAGTTTTGGGTGATACAGTTCAATCCATAACATTTAGAAATGTTACAGAAAGGGACAAACTGAGAACCACACAAAAGTAAGTAAAACAGTGGTGGCAGTCGAGACAGGTCAGGGAAGGACAAATTATGGGAACCTTTTAAGTTTATGTCTAGGATTTTGGTGTTTGTTTACAGTGTTCAAAGGTTGAATCATTTTGTTTATATTTTGCTAGTGACACAGTGTATGTGGGTGACAGGCTTTGGAGTTAGTCTCCTGGGTTTAAATCCTCTCTCCATTTTTACGTGTCTGCAACCTTAGGCAAGTTATGAAATATCTTTGAGCCTCAGCTTTCTCATCTCTTAGTTGGTGATGCTAATACCTGCTTGACACAGTTGTTGTGGGGATTGAATGAGTCAAACTGCAAAGTGCATAGGACAGTCCTGGCATATAGTGAGCATTCACTACAGAGTTCGAATCCACCAGGCACTTGGAAACTCTATGGGGCAGTTTTACTTTGTCCTATAGGGTCACTATGGAATCGACTCCAAGGCAACGGGTTTTGGTTTATAGAGTAGCTATTTCAACGGCACTGGGTGTGGGTTATTATTAATATTATTGTGTTATTATGAGTTATTATGTCATCTCAACCTTTTAGTCAGGAGCCCCTGCATGGTATAAAGAGTTAACATGTTTGGCTGCTAACCAAAAAGGTTAACAGTTTGAGTCTACCCAAAGGTACCTCTGAAGAAAGACCTGGCAGTCTGTCCCCCAAAAATCAGCCATTGAAAACCCTATGGAACACAGTTCTTCTCTGACATACATGGGGTCGCCATGAGTCAGAATTGTCTCAGAGGTGCTAAAAATAAAACCCTTTTTGTCAGCCTTTAATAAATGAGAGCCAGGCAGGCTAGGGACAAGGTATAGAATGACTAGGTCATGGGTAAGGGATTTGGTGGTCGAGATTAACAGGCTACAACAGATATAAAAGTGTTGTAAGAAGAACATCAGCTTTAGCAGTTAAAAGATTTAGATTTGGGGGAGTAAAAAACCAAACCAAACCCAGTGCCATTGAGTCGATTCTGACTCATAGTGACCCTATAGGACAGAGTAGAACTGCCCCATAGAGTTTCCAAGGAGCGCCTGGCGGATTCAAACTGCCAACCCTTTGGTTAGCAGCCGTAGCACTTAACCATTACACCGCCAGGGTTTCCAACTTTTGTATGTATTGTGCTATACAGGTAGTGCCTGTCTTACGCCAGGGTTTCCTTACTGACGACTCCTTCATAAGTCACTTCTGACATAAGTCAGATGCCTCCTTTTTTCTAGTTTTTATTATTATTGCCTTTTTATTATCAGTACCCATCTTTGAACGTGTGCAAGTGAACATCTGAGAATAACTTCAGCAAACTACACACTACAACGTTGTATGTAGTATGTATTACTGATGATGAGATGTACCCAAAAAACAAAACTAAATAGGTGGTTGTAAGTACAGTTTGCGTAACTGGAACAGGTCGTGAGGGACTACCTGGATATATTGCCTAGAGTCCACATGCACTTACATTTTTACTGTGTGCAGAACACTCTGCTAAGAACTTTGGGGACAAACAAAAGAAATAGAAAATATAAGTTCTTGCCCTGAGGCCACGAAAGTTGGAAGAATTTGGGCAAAGGTAAGAAGCTGAAAAAGAGGACTAGATCTGACTGCCTTTAGGTAAAGTCCTTCCATACCAATCATTTACACTGTGAAAATCTGCTATAAAATTATACAGCAAAACAGGCAAGTTGATTGATCTTTTAGTTTATACCTGTAATTCTGTAAATTTGTTCAGATATTTGTAATCAGCTTATATATATGAAACTCAGGAAGGTGCTTCTATCACCATTGATGAACTAAATTGTGGCTTAGGGGTTCAATAGAACTTTTGGGCCAGGACATAGCAGAGAGAAGAAAAAACACCCATTGCCAAAATTCAGCTAGAGTGGAAGAGGAGTTAAATTATAATTAGTAATTTAATGCAAATTATTTAATCCTTTTGGAAAACTAAAACTGCAGCAGTTCTCCTTGAGCACAAACACATTTTCAAATCGGAGTTGTCCACAACGAGGAATGCGTAATTAATTCTTGCTTTTGGAATGCAGTTCAAAAGTATATACCTCATTTCCTTTAAGACTTTTTAGGGCCTCTTCTGGGTACCCAGAACTTGTTTTTATAGTGAGGTGACTTTGGTTTACTTATTCATTCATTAAAAATGTAGCATATACCTGTTCTACGCCAGGCACTGTGCTGGGCGTGAGACATTCAGAGTGGAACTGAACACCGTTCCTGCCTTTAAGTAGCTCTTTGCTCACAAAATACCTAATAAATTGAGAAATAATTGAAAATTGACTGTATTATATGTAGTATGTAAATATGTATTTCATATATAAATTGATATCCAAAGTTATATCTTTAGAATACAGTAAATGATAAAATTTAAATCATTTTTTGCTCGTAACTTGAATATGCAAAAATTTGTTTTCTAACTCTAAAATGAAACTCTTGACAGTCATTGTGTGTATGTGTGTGTGTTTGTAATATTTTTCCTTGCAGTTTATGCCAGGAAATTAGATTAACTTGACAGATAATTGGGAGAATTACTGCTTTTTAACATGTATTATCAAAACATTTGTTTCTAAAATGTATACTTTTGTATATCTTGAATAAAGCAAGTTACGAATTATTGCTTATTCTTAGACCTTATTTGACCCTAATTTAATAGTTTATTCTTTATACAATAAGACCAATAGGTTGGGAAGGGTTTGTCGAGAGAGCCCTTAAAACTAGTCAGTCTTTTATATGAAGTTAATTGGCTCATTCTTCAAAATGTACTTTATAGTCTTCGAGGAAAGTTAATTCTGTCTTAGATACGTTCTTCTGCCTAAACATGGTGAAAGACAGCTTTTAATTACGTGTGTGTTAATAGCTAATGGGCACATCAGTTTAAGTGCAGGAAGGCATTCTTGCTTCCTTTCTAGGTTGCCAGCATATGGGTGACTTCAGAACGTATATGTGTTTGTGGAAAAACATCATCCTTTTCTTGTACGGTAAATGCAGGGGGAAATTATCAGAGTAGCCCAGTTGTGAACCAGGACAAGTGAAGGTAAAGAGAGGAAAGCTTAGGGGAATATGCAGAACAGAACGAAGAGAGTTCTGAAGATGACGCGATGAAGTAGGAGCTAAAGAGAATTAGTTCACCAGGAGGCAACATCAGTATTGGAATCAGCTGCACAAAGGTGACAGCAAGATTTGGACTCAGCTAACATTTTTTGAAGTATGTATATGACATTCATTCCTGTGTTGTCACATAAATGTTGAGCTTGAAGTAAGTCAACAGCAAGTGATTTTCCATGTGGAATCTAGGAAACTGAGGACATTTTTGAGGATGTGAGCTGTATAGTGGATGGCATGGTGCTAGGTGCCTTCATTAGTGTAAATTAGAAATGAAACAAGCAAATGACATACTGCTCAATGGCTGTAAAAACAAGACAGGAACCCCTGAGTGGAAGGCACGAGAAGAATCACTAGAAAGAAGCAAAGTGTCTTTTCTTACAGAAAATACTTCTTAGTGCTCTTAAAGTTGTAATTTAATATCTTTTTTCCTCTCATAGTGGAAGGCTCATGATGGCATTATTTTAAAAGTAGATTGGAACTCAGTTAATGATCTTATTTTATCTGCCGGCGAAGACTGTAAATATAAGGTATGTAATGTTTAAATTTATCATATGGTTGAAAGAATCAAATTTGGGTGAAAAGTGTTTAGCATATGATAATATTCTTTTAGTTCCTCACCTTAACCATGTCTTTTAACTGGTAATTTAGCAAATTTTTATTTTATATTTTAAAGTGGTATTTAATAATTTTAACTGTTATTTTAAATTGCTGATTGCATAAAGATGATCTCATTGACCTATAGAATTTGATTTAAAAAGTAGCAACATATAGTTCCTCATTTTAGTGACTCAGCGTTAATCTAATAAGTTCTAAAAAATCAACGCTACTAGTTGATTTACTTCAGACCATGATAGTTTGTGGGAAAGAATAAGATTTAATGTAACAATACAAGAAATTTAGTTGAAATAAACACTTTTAGGGAAAGGTGATAGAGCACTTATTGGACAAGAAAAAATTTAAGCACAAAACTAAACATTTCAGAACTTTAAAATAGTAAATTAAAATTTATTGTGGTAAAAATATGTATAACAAAACATTTGCCGTTTCAACATTTTTTACTTGTACAATTCTGTGACATTAATTACGTTTTTCTTATCTTCTCCATCACCGTTCTCCATTTGCACGTTTTTCCACTATCCTTAACAGAATCTCAGTGTCCTCCAAGCAGTGACTCTCCCTGAGGACTCATGCCCTAGTAACCACTAATAAACTTTGCTCACTATACATTTGCCAAATTCTAGATATTTCATGTAAGTGGATCATATAATATTTGTCCTTTTTTCATCTATGTTGTAGCATGTATCAGAGTTTCATTTCTCTTTATGGCTAAGTAATGCTGTGTTTTTGCATATGTCTGTCCCATTTTGTTTGTCCATTAATGGATATTTAGGTTGTTTCCATCTTTTAACTATTGTGAAGAGGGCACAGTGAACATGCTGTGCAAGTATCTGTTGCGTTTCTGCTTTCAGTTCTTTGGGGTCTGTCCCTAGAAATGGAGTTGCTGGGTCATACGGTAATGTTTGTTTAGCTTTTTGAGGAATTGCTTTCCACAGTGGCTGTACCATTTTACAATTCCACTAGCAATGGATGACAGTCCCAGTTTTTCCACATCCTTGTCAATGTTTCCTGTCCTTTTGATGATAGACATCCTGTTGGAGGTGAAATGGTGTTCGCTGTGGCTTTGAGTTGCATTTCCCTATGGCTTTGAGTTGCATTTCCCTAATGACTAATGATGTCAGGCATCATTTCATGTGTTTGTTGCCCATTCGTATATCTTCTTTGGCAAAATAGTAAGCCTGTTGCTCATTTCTTGATTTTTTTTTAAATATTAAATTTAAAAGGACTTAAAATGGGTAGATTTTATGTTTAATGAAAGATTTAGTAAAATCTGAAAATTATGGTGTTATCATAAAATGTATTCTTTTTGAGATATTAGGTTTCAAGGAACACTACTTTTTTTTCCCCTTGCACAAGAGTATAAAACAAAAACAAAAGTAAAGGTATTTAATTACTAATATTTTAAAGTGATGATTTCTAAGTCTCGATACTTTACTAGAGGACAAACTTGTTTGTAATAATGTGGTGGCTGTTAGAAAAGATAAAAGAATTACTTGCTTTTGTAGGTGTGGGACAGTTATGGCCGCCTGCTGTACAGCTCACAACCTCACGAGCACCCTATCACCTCAGCTGCCTGGGCTCCAGGTGGAGAGTTATTTGCTGTTGGATCGTTTCACACTTTACGCTTGTGTGATAAAACTGGGGTAAGTTACCGTGGTGAGCAGCCACAGATGTGCTGTTGTAAATGTGGAACGCACAACACACGTGGCCCTGTAAATGTGGAACGCGCAACACACGTGGCCCTGTAAATGTGGAACGCGCAACACGCGTGGCCCTGTAAATGTGGAACGCGCAACACGCGTGGCCCTGTAAATGTGGAACGCGCAACACGCGTGGCCCTGTAAATGTGGAACGCGCAACACGCGTGGCCCTGTAAATGTGGAACGCGCAACACGCGTGGCCCTGTAAATGTGGAACGCGCAACACGCGTGGCCCTGTAAATGTGGAACGCGCAACACGCGTGGCCCTGTAAATGTGGAACGCGCAACACGCGTGGCCCTGTAAATGTGGAACGCGCAACACGCGTGGCCCTGTAAATGTGGAACGCGCAACACGCGTGGCCCTGTAAATGTGGAACGCGCAACACGTGTGGTCCTCAGTCTTTAAAAAGCGTTTTCAGCGAATGCGTCTGACTGAATCTTTCTTGTTCGTCTTCTTAATACATTGGTTCAGTCAGTTCCAGATTTATGGGACCACATGAACTCTTTAAGTGTGGAGAACAGGCATGTTCTCCACGGTTTGTCTTTCTGGAGGTACTTATTTTGAACATGATTCTGAAGGATGGATAAAGTATTAAAATTTATGCCAAACCAATATGGAGAGTGTAGTTTTAAACTTTTTTTTTTTTACTCTCAACATGTTTCATAAAATAATTTTAGTTGCATATTTTTGGTAAGGAATTAATTATAAAAAATATGGTTGTTTTAGAACCAAAGGACATCTTTCTGTTTGTCAGTAATTCATATTTAAATACTTGTGAGAACTGAAAGGAGGAAGCGTGCTGACTCATTGAGGGGGAGAGTAAGTGGGAGTATGGAGTAAGGTGTATATAAGCTTATATGTGACAGACTGACTTGATTTGTAAACTTTCACTTAAAGCACAATAAAAATTATTAAAAAATAAATAAATAAATACTTGTGAGAATTTTTCCTCAAAAGAGAATATGCTATACTTCATACAAATTCTGTTTAGAACCTAGGCAGACAGCCAAGCTCAGTGGCCTCTCCCCACTCTCCACTGTCTGCAATGCCCCAGAAGCAGCAGCATCGTGAGCGAGGCTGTCTCTACTCCTCCTAGCTACGAAGAGATCACGTAACTGTGGCTCATTTTCCTCAAATACAAAATAAGACAGTTAACTTAGACTTTTTTAGAGCTTTATTAATGATGTATTAAGTATTCTGGATATTTATTTTCTAGCACATAAAATATAAGGTTCTTTGTCTGGCTTTGGAAACCCTCTGAAGCTTGGTGCCATGAAATGCGTTCAGTCTTTTCTCCCCCAACTCCCTGATGAGTATCTGTGCCCAAGTCAGGCTGGACACTGGCTCTTGGATCTTTCCTGACCCTGACAAATGTCCTCGGTCCTGTTCTCCTCTCATGGAATGCTCTCACTTCTGTCCTAAACTTACTGAGTTCTACCCAGCCTTCAAGGTTGATCTCATTTATAGGCAGTTCATAGTTCATTTTTTTTTTTCCTTAATTTTTCCTCACCCTAGGTCTCTTCTCAGGATGTTAGATCAAATCATCCCATCACTTAGGAACTTTTACCTCTGATTGTTTACCAGTGATCCCAATGCTATAAAATATGTAGTCCCATCTTCACAATTTATTATGCTCTTATGTACTTTACTTTCATGTATATTATTTTTGATTCCCTAGATAGTTTATAATATCCCATAGCTTAATTATTCTATACCTATTATCTATACAAAATAGTAGATACTGTATAATTTATTAATAACTTTAAGCATAATAATTTTAGTTTGCTATTTAGATGGAAATATGTTAATATTTTAAGTTCAAACTGGGGCAATAGGTTGATCTGAGTAACTGAATTAAAGATTTACCTCACTAAGCACCAAGTCTTTTTTTAGAATGTTAAATATTCTAGAAAAATAAACTTTCTAGAAGAATTTTGCTTTTACTACATTCATCTGAATAGACTGAATAGAATGTAATGATTTTTTTGAGAATTGAGATTAATTTTTTTTTATATAGTTTCTATTTATTGAACATTGACCATATGCCAGGAATGTGCTATATACCCTTTATATGTATGTATATTATCTCATTGCATCTTCACAATCTTAAAGGTAGGTATTATTATCCCATTTTTTTTTTTAGCATCTAATCTTCAATATGTAAGAAATTTAGACTTGTTCTGAGCATAGTAATTTTTTTTTTTACATTTTTCATTTAGTTATTTATTTATTTTAATTTATTAACTTTTATTGAGCTTCCAGTGAACATTTACAAATCAAGTCAGAGTGTCACATATAAGTTTATATACACCTTACTCCGTACTCCCACCTGCTCTCCCCCTAATGAGTCAGCCCTTCCAGTCTCTCCTTTCGTGACAATTTTGCCAGCTTCCAACTCTCTCTATCCTCCCATCCCGCCTCCAGACAGGAGATGCCAACACAGTTTAAAGTGTCCACCTGATATAATTAGCTCACTCTTCATCAGCATCTCTCTCCTACCCACTGTCCAGTCCCTTTCATGTCTGATGAGTTGTCTTCGGGAATGTTTCCTGTCCTGGGCCAACAGAAGGTTTGGGGACCATGACCACCGGGATTCCTCTAGTCTCAGTCAGACCATTAAGTATGGTCTTTTTGTGAGAATTTGGGGTCTGCATCCCACTGATCTCCTGCTCGAGATTGATATTTTAAATATATATTAATACACTCAATAGACATTAAATGCATACTACTCATCAGACAGTGTTTGAAAACCTGGGGATAGAATAATGAAAAAGGTGTAAAGACTGTCACTCAGGTTGATACAACTGGTAGAGAATCAGACTTTAAAACTTACAGTACAGTGTGTTAAGTGTTTGCATTGATGGGGGCACGGTGGGCAAATCCCACCTTTATTGCTAACTTCATGGTAAGCATCAGCATAAGTCCCGTTCCTACCTGGAAATGGATCCAGTCCTCACCTTCCCACTTCTCCATCCTTGTTACCAGCCACTCCAAGCAGCACTCTCTCCCCTCCCCAGCCACCTGGGGCTAGGTCAGGGTGCTGGCTGCAAGCTTGGGAGTTCATATAATTCCCTCCATTTTAGATCAACTGGCCCCTTCTCTCTTTCATCCCTAGCCACCTGGGGCTAGGTCAGAGCATACAAGTTAAAAGGACACGGTCCTTCAGACTGCCAAACAGGCAGACACCGGCCCTTGTGGGCCGTCTCTGCCCCTGTGGGTTCAATAATTCCCTGTAGTGACTCACAGGATTCATGGAGAGTATCCATGTATAGTCACAGATTTATTATAACCAGAAAGGATACAAAGAAGAGACAAATAGGGTGAGGTCAAGAGGGATTCCAGCAGTGCTTCCATGTCCCCAGGGATGCATGACCCTCCTGAGAACAAATGTTCTCACCAGCGAGGAAGCCCCACCTGAGCCTCTGTGTTCTAGGGCTTTTATAAGCCAGTCCATATGCTCCTTTGTTAGTTACTGGGTAGGCCGCCTAGCCAGACCAGCATCTCAGGGTTGTCAGTTACTTGGAGGAAATCTCTAAATTGTGTTTTTAAAAACCGAGGGCAAAAGGCCACAGAAGGGAACTGGTTGTACCATAGTGCTGTACAGGAGACTTATACAAGCACTGTGAGGTGTCACAGAGCCTAACTCTGCCTGCAGGCATTGATTGGAAATACTTTCTAAAGGCAGTGACGTTTGAGCTGTGGCTTAAAGACTTAAAGGCATTGTTAGGTGCTGTTGACTTGGTTCTGACTCTTAGTGACCCTATATATGAAACACTGCCTGGTCCTGCGCCATCCTTACAATTGTTGTTACGCTTGAGCCCGTTGTTGCAGCCACTGTGTCAGTCCATCTCGTTGAGGGTCATTCTCTTTACTTTATAAGCATGAGTCCTCTTCCGGGGACTGATCCCTCCTGACAACATGTCCAAAGTATGTGAGATGCAGTCTCACCGTCTTCGCTTCTAAGGAGCATTCTGGTTGTATTTCTTTCAAGACAGATTTGTTCATTCTTTTGACAGTCCATGGTACGTACATTCAATATTCTTCGCCAACACAATTCAAAGGTATCAGTTCTTCTTCGGTCTTCTTTATTCATTGTCCAGATTTCACATGCATACGATGTGACTGAAAAAACCATGGCTTGGGTCAGGCGCACCTTAGTCTTCATTTGTTGAATTAATAATAGTAATCATTTACCCAAGACCAGATTTTGTGGAAGGATATCAGTGCTAGTTATTATAGGAATCTGGTCCTCAGGATTGATCTACAGCATTGTCTACAGATTTTATTTAGTAGAGAGATAGTCACAAATTTGTAGTTGAGTGTAGTGTTTCTTAATCACCATTTTATTAAAAATTCTTATCTAGGCTTCCTTGACAGAAATAGGATAAGAGTTTATTTTAGTGTAAGCTTCAAAGAATGATCGTATAAAATTTCAGGTTGCTTATCAAAGTATTAAGCCTAGAAAAATGTTATTTTGTTTTGTTTTCCAAGAAATGTTTCTAGTGGTGGAAAGGAGCTGGATTGCATGGAAGCTGGTAATGATAGATTTAGCTTTTGTTTTGAATGCATTTCTTACTGTGCAAATATGTAACTTTATCAGTGATATGAATATTTGAAAAAGCAGAAATTCTTATTTTTTTCTGTAGGTACATTACTCCAAACTAATTATTGTATGTTGTTAGCTGTCTTTGAGTCTGCTCCTGACTCAGGGTGAACCCATGAACAATGAAATGAAATGCCTGTCTTAGTTGCTCTAGAGATTGAAATATATATACTTATCACATTCGATTGTTATCAACAATTTACCACTTTAATAGAAATAAATGTAGAAACCTCACCACCAATTAGGTTCTTTTATGCTTTCTTCCTTTATGATATTAAATGTTACCTCTACATACATTGAGAACCACATCAATGTAATACTTTTTGCTTTCAAGTATCAAGCATAACTTTAAATACTCGAGGAGAATAGTAGCTTGTTGTATTTATGTAGACATTTACTCCTTTTGTTGCTCTTTCTTTATTTTGTTTTCATTTACTTTCTACCTGAAGAACTTCTTCTAGCAGTTCATTCAGAGCAGGTCTGCTGATGACAACTTCTCTTAGTTTTTCTTTATCTGAGAAGGTCCTGAGGGACATTTCTGATGAATATAGAATTCTGGATTGACATTTCTTTTCTTTCAGCATTTGAAAATGTTATATCACTTCCTTCTGGGCTCCATGGTTTCTGATGAGAAATTCATTGTTGTTTGAGTTGTTGTTCCCCTATACGTGGTGCCTCATTTCTCTCTGGCTGCTTTCAAGGTTTTTTGTTTGTCTTTAGTTTTCGGAAATTTGATTGTGATGTATCTCAGCATGAATTTCTTTGGATTTTCTCAACTTCCTGAGTCTGTAGGGTTATGTCTTTCATCAAATTTCAGAAGTTTTCAGATATTATTTCTTTAAATGTATTTTTAGCTCCACATTCTCTCTTCTCTTTCTGAGACCCCAGTCTTTTGTTATAATCCCACAGGTGCTGGAGGCTCTGTTCATTTTTTGCCCTTCAATTTATTTTTCCTCTGTTGTTCAGATTGAATAATTTTGTACTGATGTGTCTTCAAGTTCATTGATTCTTTTCTTTGTCATCATTCTGTTCTTAAATCTATCCAGTGATTTTGTTTTTTTTGGTTATTGTATTTTCAGTTCTAAAATTTCCATTTGATTCTTCTTTATATCTTGTTTCTTTTCTAAGAGTTTCTATTTTTCCATTTGTTTCAAGAGTGTTTGTAATTGCGTTAGAGAGCATTTTTATGATGTTGTTCTTGCTAGTTGCCATCGAGTCAGTTCTGCCTCATAGTTACCCCGAGTGTGCAGAGTAGAGCTGCTCCACGTTGTTACCAAGGCTATGACGTTTCAGAAGCAGATTGGCAGGCCTGTCTTCCAGATTTGTATGACAGGAGCTTGAAAGCCCTTATGAAATAATTCCAGCATCTATGGCAACTCAGTGTTGGTGTCTGCTGATTTTCTCTGCTCATTTGAGTTGAGAATATTCTGTTTTTTGGAATTAACAAATAATTTTTTATTGTATTCTAGACATTTTTAATATTATGAGACTGTAGTTTCTATTTAAATCTTATATTTTAGTAGGGACTTACCATTATAGGTTCAGAACTCATGTCCTGGCTTACTTTTGTGGATTGTAAGTTTAAATATCAACTTAGTTTTCAACGCTATTGCAGTACTGTTCTGGCCTTTCCTGGTTGTTTTCTACCCAGCAGCAAATTTGAAATCTAGGTGGCATTTCACACCTTAGTTCAGTTTTCATAGTTTTGCTGTGTAGATTCCGGTCAGTTTCATGCATAGGCTGCTTGGTAGCATTCCAGGGACTTCATATATAGGTTTAAAGAATCCCTTTCTCTGGCTCCATCCTGTCCATAATCCTCTGCCCACTTTCTTGTTGAGAGGGGACTGGGCACTGCCTCTTTGCTGTCATTTAGTGCAAGGCAGGGGTAATAAACAGGGCCCCACTCCAAGATCTTCTTGGTGCCCATTAGGAAGGGCCATTGCTTCATTACTACAGAACTGGGGTGGTCCATAGCACCATGTGGGGAGGGGGGGGCACTGCCCTTGCTCACTTTGGTGCAGGGTGGGAGTAGTTGACAGGGCTCCATCTCACTGTCTCAACAGCACCCAGTGCCCAGTGCACTGAGTACCGTGGCTTGTTTTATGGTGTGTGCCTAAAATAGGGTGGTTATGTCCTGTCCTGCAGGGCTTCCCTGGCAACCTGGTCCTTTGGCTAGAGAGAATGGGCTTCATTTAGTTCTTATTTGGCCTGTGCCCATTGGTGTTTTGGAACATGGGCTGCTTTAGCTTGCAGACCAGGATACACAGGCAAATAAACACAAGACAGAAGCCCATGGAACTCACCACTGGGTTGTCCTTTGAGTCCCAAGGTCCCAGTTTTCCCTAGCCAGTTTTTCCCTACAGGGCATACAAAGAAGCAGGAAAGCATGGCCCATTCACAGGAAAAAAAGAACAGAAACTGAGGAAGCCCAAACATTGAACTTACTAGACAAAAGCTTTAAACCAGCAGTATTAAATACGCTCAAAGAGCTAAAAGAAACTGTGGGCAAAGGAGTAAAGGAAACCAGGAGAACAATGTCTGAACAAATAGAAAATATCAATAAAGAGTTAGAAATTATAAAAAGAAACCAAATAGAAATTCTGGAGCTGAAAAAATGAGCAAATGATCAAAGAAGTGAAAATGCCCCCAGACCCAAAACCCATTGCCGTTGAGCCAGTTCCTACTCACAGCGACCCGAGAAGACAGAGCAGAACTGCACCGTAGGGTTTCCAAGGCTGTAATCTTTATGGAAGCAGACTGCCACATCTTTCTCTGTGGAGTGGCTGGTGGATTCAAACCACTGACGTTTTGGTTAGCAGCGGAGTATTTAACCACTGTGCCTCCAGGGCTCCATGAAAATGCCCCCGGGGAGGGAGGCGGAGCCAAGATGGCGGAATAGACAGACACTTCCTATGAGCCCTCTTTACAACAAAGATCCGAAAAAACAAGTGAAACAAGTATATTTGTGATAAGCTGGGAGCCCTGAGCATCAAAGGCAAGCTCAGACAACAAACTGAGGGGCAGGGGGAGGAAGAGACTGTTCAGAAGTGGAGAGGAGTTACCAGATCTGAATCGCAGGGAGCCCTCAGGCACCATTCCCGGAGCGGTGGCGGCGGTGGTGGGCTGGTACTAGCGTTCGGCTGCAGTTTCCTTAGGGAGAAGCAGCCAGCCACACAGCCTACTCACACCTCCGGAACCTGAGAAGAACGCCGCTCTTGGCACAAGCTAAGTACTTGTGTATATTTTACCGCACCCCACCTCCATCCCCAACCCAGCTTCAGCGGCTGAATCCCCGGGCCTGAGATAGGCCCTGTTGAGCACCTAAAGCCATCCTCCCGGCCTTGGGGAAGGAAAAGATTTGCAATTGGGGGGAAAAGATAATTTGCTAGCTCTACTAACCGGGGGAGCTCAGGACAGAAATGGCTCCTGTCTAGGCATAAACCGTCCGTGGACCTTGAGTACCTTTCCCTTCTGCATGGACCTGTGTGTTGGCAAACTCCAACCATTTCAGCTGTGCAGTGGAGAGGTGGGTGTTTGACGTTTGCCATTGCTTTGCCTATTGAACAAGGTCCTCATCTACCCACATCAGGGACCTAAGGACTGGTAGCTCCACTCAGGTCACCCAGCCACCCACAACAGTGGTCAAAAGATAACTGGTACCTCCCAGTCCTTACAACCAAAAACTTTGGGTGCCCATGGTCCGTCTGAAGAACCCACCCACCTGCATGCTGTAAGGGACAGAGACACAATTTCCTCAGAGACACTCAGGGATCGGTTCTCAGCCCCCTGCCTTGTTCAGAGCGTGACCCCCTGCTGCAATCGGATAACGGTACATATACCAATTACCCCTGCCCCTCTAAGACTGTAGGACGGAGCCTGTACCACACACTTGATGATCAGCTACCTGGAAACCTGAGCTGAATTCATACAAGAAAACTGAATGGACTCCTAGACTGATATACCTGATAACAGCTCTTGCTAGCTGGGGACAGGACACCAGAGCTCCGAAGGCGAAAATAATCAAGCTAGCTCACTCAAGCAACCCATAGCGGTATACCAAAACAAAACAAAGCAAGCAGCTATGACACAGTAAGCAAACATAAACTAATACAATAACTTACAGATGGCTCGGAGACAACAGTCAATATCGAGTCACATAAAGAAACAGACCATGATCACCTCAACAGGCTCTCAAAACAAAGAATCCAGGGATCTTCTAGATGTAAGTGCATTCCTGGAATTACCAGACGCAGAATACAAAAGTGTAATATACAGAACCCTTCAAGACATCGGGAAGGAAATGAGGCAATACGCAGAACAAGCCAAGGAACACACAGATAAAGCAACTGAAGAAATTAGAAAGATTATTCAGGAACATAATGAAAAGTTTAATAAGCTGGAAAAATCCATAGACAGACAGCAATCAGGAATTCAGAAGATTAACAATAAAATTACAGAATTAGACAACTCAATAGAAAGTCAGAGGAGCAGAATTGAGCAAGTAGAAGCTAGAATTTCTGAACTCGAAGATAAATCACTTGGCACTAATATATTTGAAGAAAAATCAGAAAAAAGAATTAAAAAAAAATGAAGAAACCTTAGGAATCATTTGGGACTCTATCAAGAGAAATAACCTACGCGTGATTGGAGTACCAGAACAGGGAGGGATAACAGAAAATACAGAGAAAATTGTTGAAGATTTGTTGGCAGAAAACTTCCCTGATATTGTGAAAGATGAGAAGATATCTACCCAAGATGCTCATCGAACTCCACATAAGGTAGATCTTAAAAGAAAGTCACCAAGACATATTATAATCAAACTTGCCAAAAACAAAGATAAAGAGAGCATTATAAGAGCAGTGAGGGATAAATGAAAAATCACCTACAAAGGAAAGCCAATAAGAATAAGCTCAGACTGCTTGGCAGAAACCGTGCAGGCAAGAAGGCAATGGGATGACATATTTAAAAAATTGAAGGAAAACAATTGCCTACTAAGAATCATATATCCAGCAAAACTGTCTCTTAAATATGAAGGTGAAATTAAGACATTTCCAGATAAGCACAAGTTTAGGGAATTTGTAAAAATGAAACCAAAACTACAAGAAATACTAAAGGGAGTTTTTTGGTTAGAAAATCAGTAATATCAGATATCAACCTAAGACTAGAACACTGGGCAGAGCAAACGGAAGTCAACCCAGACAGGGAAATCCAAAAAAACAAAACAAGATTATAAAAAACAAAAAGTCCGAAACAGGGTAACAGCGATGTTATTATATAAAAGAAGACAACATTAAAATAATAAACAGGGAATAAGAAATGTAATCATACACCTTCCATATGGAGAGGAAAATACGGCAATACAAAGAAATAAAAGTTAGTTTTAAATTTAGAAAAATAGGGGTAAATAATCACAAAGAAGACAAACTATCCTACTAGTCAAAATAAAATACACGGGAAAACTAGAGACTCAGAAGAAACAAAATCAACAACAACAAAGATGAGGAAAGGAAAATATGTAAAGAAAATCTGCTCAGCACATAAAATCAAGTGGGAAAAAGAAACTGTCAACAACACACAAAAAAAGACATCAAAGTGATAGCACTAAATTCATACCTATCCATAATTACCTTGAATGTAAATGGACTAAATGCACCAATAAAGAGACAGAGAATGGCAGAATGGATTAAAAAAAAAGATCTGTCTATATGCTGCCTACAAGAGACGCACCTTAGACTTAGAGACACAAACTAAAACTCAAAGGATGGGAAAAATATATCAAGCAAACAGCAATCAAAAAAGAGCAGGAGTGGCAATATTAATTTCTGACAAAATAGACTTTAAAGTTAAATCCATCAGAAGGGAAAAGGAAGGACACTATATAATGATTAAAGGGACAATATACCAAGAAGATATCATCATATTAAATACTTACGCACCCAATGACAGGGCTGCAAGATACATAAAACAAACTCCATCAGCATTGAAAAGTGAGATAGACAGCTCCACAGTAATAGTAGGAGACTTCAACACGCCACTTTCGGTGAAGGACGGGACATCCAGAAAGAAGCTCAATAAAGACACGGAAGATCTAAATGCCACAATCAACCAACTTGACCTCGTAGACATGTACAGAACAGTCCGCCCAACAGCAACCAAGTATACTTTCTTTTCTAGTGCACATGGAACATTCTCTAGAATAGACCACATATTAGGTCATAAAGGAAGCCTTAGCAGAATCCAAAACATTGAAACGTTACAAAGCATCTTCTCTGACCATAAGGCCGTGAAAGTGGAAATCAATAATAGGAAAAGCAGGGAAAAGAAATCAGACACTTTGAAACTGAACAATACCCTGCTCAAAAATGACTGGATTATAGAGGACATTAAGGATGCAATAAAGAAATTCAGAGAATCCAATGAGAATAAAAACACTTTCTATCACAACCTTTGGGACACAGCAAAAGCGGTACTCAGAGGCCAATTTATATCAATAAATGCACACATCCAAAAAGAAGAAAGGGCCAAAATCAAAGAATTATCCCTACAACTTGAACAAATAGAAAGAGAGCAACAAAAGAAACCCACAGGCACCAGAAGAAAACAAATAATAAAAATTAGAGCTGAACTAAATTAAATAGAAAAACAATTGAAAGAATTAACAAGACCAAAAGCTGTCTTTTTTTTTAAATAATTTTTATTGAGCTTTACGTGAACGTTTACAAATCAAGTCAGTCTGTCACATATAAGCTTATATATGCCTTACTCCATAATCCCACTTACTCTCCCCCTAACGAGTCAGCCCTTCCAGTCTCTCCTTTCGTGACAATTTTGCCAGTTTCTAACCGTCTCTGCCCTCCTATCTCCCCTCCAGACAAGAGATGCCAACACAGTCTCAAGTGTCCACCTGATACAAGTAGCTGACTCTTCATCAGCATCTCTCTCCAACCCATTGTCCAGTCCCTTCCATGTCTGATGAGTTGTCTTCGGGAATGGTTCCTGTCCTGGGCCAACAGAAGGTTTGGGGACCATGACCACCAGGATTCCTGTAGTATCAGTCAGACCATTAAGTCTGGTCTTTTTATGAGAATTTGGGGTCTGCATCCCACTATTCTCCTGCTCCCTCAGGGATTCTCTGTTGTGTTCCCTGTCAGGGCAGTCATCGGTTGTGGCCGGGCACCATCTAGTTCTTCTGGTCTCAGGATGATGTAAGTCTCTAGTTCATGTGGCCCTTTCTGTCTTGGGCTTATAGTTATCGTGTGACCTTGGTGTTCTTCATTCTCCTTTGATCCAGATGGGTTGAGACAAATTGACGCATCTTAGATGGCCGCTTGTTAGCATTTAAGACCCCAGACGCCACACTTCAAAGTGGGATGCAGAATGTTTTCATAATAGAGTTTATTATGCCAGTTGACTTAGCAGTCACCTTAAGCCATAGTCCCCAAACCCCTGCCCTTGCTCCGCTGACCTTCGAAGCATTCAGTTTATTCAGGAAACTTCTTTGCTTTTGGTCCAGTCCAGTTAAGCTGACCTTCCCTGTATTGAATATTGTCCTTCCCTTCACCTAAAGTAGTTCTTATCTACTAACTAATCAGTAAATAACCCTTTCCCACCCTCCCTCCCTCCCTACCTCGTAACCACAAAAGTATGTGTTCTTCTCAGTTTATACTATTTCTCACGATCTTATAATAGTGGTCTTATACAATATTTGTCCTTTTGCCTCTGACTAATTTCACTCAGCATAATGCCTTCCAGGTCCCTCCATGTTATGAAATGTTTCACAGATTCCTCACTATTCTTATCGATGCGTAGTATTCTATTGTGTGAGTATACCACAATTTATTTAACCATTCATCTGTTGATGGACACCTTGGTTGCTTCCAGCTTTTTGCTATTGTAAACAGAGCTGCAACAAACATGGGAGTGCATATATCTGTTCGTGTGAAGGCTCTTATTTCTCTAGGGTATATTCCGAGGAGTGGGATTTCTGGGTTGTATGGTAGTTCTATTTCTAAATTTTTAAGAAAACACCAGATAGATTTCCAAAGTGGATGTACCATTTTATATTCCCACCAGCAGTGTATAAAAGTTCCAATCTCTCCGCAGCCTCTCCAACATTTATTATTTTGTGTTTTTTGGATTAATGCCGGCTTTGTTGGAGTGAAATGGAATCTCATCATAGTTTTAATTTGCATTTCTCTAATGGCTAATGATCGAGAGCGTTTTCTCATGTATCTGTTGGCTGCCTGAATATCTTCTTTAGTGAAGTGTGTGTTCATATCCTTTGCCCACTTCTTGATTGGGTTGTTTGTCTTTTTGTGGTTGAGTTTTAACAGAATCATATAGATTTTAGAGATCAGGCGCTGGTCGGAGATGTCGTAGCTGAAAATTCTTTCCCAATCTGTAGGTGGTCTTTTTACTCTTTTGGTGAAGTCTTTAGATGCAAAAGCTGTTTTTTTGAAAAAATCAACAAAATTGATAAACCACTGGCCAAACTGACAAAAGAAAAACAGAAGAGGAAGCAAATAACCGGAATAAGAAATGATAGGGGCGATATTACAAAAGACCCAACTGAAATTAAAAGAATCATATCAGATTACTATGAAAAACTGTACTCAAATTAAAAAACCTAAAAGAAATGGATGAATTCCTAAAAACACACTACCTACCTAAACTAACACAAACAGAGGTAGAACAACTAAATAGACACATAACAAAAGAAGAGATTGAAAAGGTAATCAAAAAAATCCCAACAAAAAAAAAAGCCCTGGTCCGGATGGCTTCACTGCAGAGTTCTACCAAACTTACAGAGAAGAGTTAACACCACTACTACTGAAGGTATCTCAGAGCATAGAAAAGGACGGAATACTACCAAACTCATTCTATGAAGCCACCATATCCCTGATACCAAAACCAGGTAAAAACACCACAAGAAAAGAAAATTATAGACCTATATCCCTCATGCACATAGATGCAAAAATCCTCAACAAAATTCTAGCCAATGGAATTCAACAACCTATCAAAAAAATAATTGACCATAACCAAGTGGGATTCATACCAGGTATGCAGGGATGGTTCAACATTAGAAAAACAATTAATGTAATCCACCACATAAATAAAACAAAAGACAAGAATCACATGATTTTATCAATTGATGCAGAAAAGGCATTTGACAAAGTTCAACACTCATTCATGATAAAAAACTCTCAGCAAGATAGGAATAGAAGGAAAATTCCTCAACATAATAAAGGGCATTTATACAAAGCCAACAGCCAACATCACCCTAAATAGAACCTGAAAGCATTCCCCTTGAGATCGGGAACCAGACAAGGATGCCCTTTATCACCGCTCTTACTCAACATTGTTTTGGAGGTCCTAGCCAGAACAGTTAGGCTAGATAATGAAATAAAGGGCATCCAGATTGGCAAGGAAGAAGTAAAAGTATCTCTGTTTGCAGATGACACGATCTTACACACAGAAAACCCTAAGGAATCCTCCAGAAAACTACTGAAACTAATAGAAGAGTTCAGCAGAGTATCGGGATACAAGATAAACATACAAAAATCAGTTGGATTCCTCTATACCAACAAAAAGAACGTCAAAGAGGAAATCACCAAATCAATGTCATTTACAGTAGCCCCCAAGAAGATAAAATACTTAGGAATAAATCTTACCAGAGATGTAAAAGACTTATACAAAGAAAACTACAGTACATTTCTGCAAGAAACCAAAACAGACTTAAGTGGAAAAAGATACCTTGCTCGTGGATAGGAAGACTTGACATTATAAAAATGTCTCTTCTACCAAAAGCGATCTATACATTTAATGCAATTCCTATCCAAATCCCAATGACATTCTTTAATGAGATGGAGAGACAAATCACCAACTTCATATGGAAGGGAAAGAGGCCCCGGATAAATAAGGCATTACTGAAAAAGAAGAACTAACTGGGAGGTCTTACTTTACCTGATTTTAGAACCTATTATACCGCCACAGTAGTCAAAACAGCCTGGTACTGGTACAACAACAGATACATAGACCAATGGAACAGAATTGAGAATCCAGACATAAATCCATCCACATACGAGCAGTTGATATTTGACAAAGGCCCCAAAACAGTTAAATGGGGAAAAGACAGTCTCTTTAATAAATGGTGCTGGCATAACTGGATATCCATCTGCAAAAAAATGAAACAAGACCCATACCTCACTCCATGCACAAAAACTAACTCAAAATGGATCAAAGACCTAAGTATAAAATCTAAAACGATAAAGATCATGGAAGAAAAAATAGAGACAACATTAGGAGCCCTAATACATGGCATAAACAGTATACAAAACATTATTAAGAATGCAGAAGAAAAACTAGATAACTTGGGAGCTCCTAAAAATCAAACACCTATGCTCATCCAAAGACTTCACCAAAAGAGTAAAAAGACTACCTACAGACTGGGAAAAAGTTTTTAGGTATGACATTTCTGATCAGCGCCTGATTTCTAAAATCTATGTGATACTGTAAAAACTCAACTACAAAAAGACAAATAACCCATTTAAAAAATGAGCAAAAGATATAAATAGATACTTCACTAAAGAAGACATTCAGGTAGCTAACAGATATATAAGGAAATGTTCACGATCATTAGCCATTAGAGAAATGCAGATCAAAACTACAATGAGATTTCATCTCACTCCAACAAGGCTGGCATTAATCCAAAAAACACAAAATAATAAATGCTGGAGAGGCTGTGGAGAGATTGGAACACTTCTACACTGCTGATGGGAATGTCAAATGGTACACAACCACTTTGGAAATTGATTTGGCGCTTCCTTAAAAAGCTAGAAATAGAACTACCATACAATCCAGCAATCCCACTCCTTGGAATATATCCTAGAGAAATAAGAGCCTTTACACAAACAGATAGATGCACACCCATGTTTATTGCAGCAGTGTTTACAATAGCAAAAAGATGGAAGCAACCAAGGTGCCCATCAGCGGATGAATGGATAAATAAATTATGGGATATTCACACAATGGAATACTACGCATCGATAAAGAACAGTGAGGAATCTGTGAAACACTTCATAACATGGAGGAACCTGAAGGCATTATGCTGAATGAAATTAGTCAGTTGCAAAAGGACAAATATTGTATAAGACCACTAATATAAGAACTTGAGAAATAGTTTAAACTGAGAAGAAAACATTCTTTTGTGGTTACAAGAGGGGGGAGGGTGGGATAGGGGTGCTCACTAATTAGTTGGTAGATAAGAACTACTTTAGGTGAAGGGAAAGACAGCACACAATACAGGGAAGGTCAGCACAACCGGACTAAACCAAAAGCAAAGAAGGTTCCTGAATAAACTGAATGCTTCGAAGGCCAGCGTAGCAGGGGCAGGGGGCTGGGGACCATGGTTTCAGGGGACATCTAAATCAGTTGGCATAATAAAATCTATTAAAACATCCTGCATCCCACTTTGAAGAATGGCGTCTGGGGCCTTCAATGCTAGCAAGCAGCCATCTAAGATGCATCAATTGGTTTCAACCCACCTGGATCAAAGGAGAATGAAGAACACCAAGGACACGAGGCAATTACGAGCCCCAGAGACAGAAAGGGCCACATGAACCAGAGACTACATCATCCTGAGACCAGTAGAACTAGATGGTGCCCGGCCACAACCGATGACTGCCCTGACAGGGAACACAACAGAGAACCCCTGAGGGAGCAGGAGGGCAGTGGGATGCAGACCCCAAGTTCTCATAAGACCAGACTTAATGGCCTGACTGAGACTAGAAGGACCCCAGTGGTCATGGCCCCCAGACCTTCTGTTGCCCCAGGACAGGAACCAATCCCGAAGCCAACTCTTCAGACAGGGATTGGACTGGACAATGGGTTGGAAAGGGATGCTGGTGAGGAGTGAGCTTCTTGGATCAGGTGGACACTTGAGACTGTGTCGGCATCTCCTTCCTAGAGGGGAGATGAGAGGGTAGAGGGGGTTAAAAGCTGGCGAAATGGACATGAGAGAGAGAGTGGAGGGAGAGAGGGGGCTGTCTCATTAAAAAAAATAGGGGGAGAGTAATTGGGAGTGTGTAGCATGGTGTATATGGGTTTTTGTGTGAGAGACTGACTTGATTTGTAAACTTTCACTTAAAGCACAATAAAATTTATAAAAAAAGGAAAATGCCCCCAGAACTTAAAAGTATGTTCCTTCTCTGTACTAATAAGTTACATGCATTTAAACACCACAATGCTGTGCCATTTCTCACTCATCAAACTGGTGTGGAAAAACAGGCTTCCTCATAGAGCGTTGGGTGAGAGTGTTAATAGGGACAAGTTTTCTCAAGAATAATTTGGTTGATCTATCAAGAGCCTCGAAACTTTTAAGCCAGCTGTTACACTCTCAAGAGAGTATAAAATGCTGTGAATATTCACTAATTTATTTTCACATTCAATTCATGAGTTCTTTCACGAATACTTACTGAGAGCCTATTACATGCCAAGCACTGCCTTAGGTGTTAAAGAAATAACAGTGAACAAAATAAAATCCGTGCTTTTGAGCATTTTTATTCCAGCAGATGAAAGACAGCAGACAAATAAATAAAATGAACGTATAATATGTTAGTTGGTAATAGTGCTATAAAGCTCAGGCTGGATCAAGGGGATGGCGTTGTTTTAGGAAAGGTGGTCAGGGGATGTCAAACACAAACTAAATGTACATTATCAAGTGGTTAGTACAAATGAGTTAGTTGTGGAATAAAAGTTAAAAATCATAGTGCCATAATTGTTTCCTAGATTTCCTAGTGAATTTTATTTTTACCTCAGATTTTTAAGAAACTCATGAGTCAAATATATAAGGTACAAACTTTCAAGTTAATATCAAAACCAAAACCAGACCAGTTACCATCGAGTCAGTTGGCATAAATAAATATGCAGACCATGTTAATAAAATACGTTACATTAAACGGAATAGGATTCAAGGGAAAAGATCTGAACGTTTAAAGCACCGGTGGTTACGTTTTAAATTAGCTGACGTAGTTGCTTTTGTTTATCAGCAGGTGGTGCTATTGCTTGTAGAGATAAGGCTTCTGTGTTTCTCAGTTTCTCGCCCTTGAATATTTATTTAATTAGTCATTATTATAGAGTAAAACCTGTGGACACCAGAACCTGTGTAAAGCGGAAACCTGTTAGAGAAGGAAAACTCAGATATTTTCCACTGAAAGGAACGGTATTAAAGTGGTATGCACCCCGTCGAAGGTAGAAAATTTGCAAGACCCGTAAAACAAGGCACTCCCTTGGAGTTCAGCTCTCACAGGTTTCACTGTAAAAAGACATTCATAAATGAATGATTTATCATTGATAAATTATTACAGTGATTCGTCATCTTCAGTAACTGGACTTACTGCTGTATGTAACTTTTCATGGTCAGTGACACATAAAATTTATTTTAAGACAAGCTAGAATTTGCTAATTCCTGGTACATGAGAGAATATTGATCTCAAAAATCAGTGTGCGTTAAAGAAATCCAGGAAACTTTGCATCTGTTTTCTCGTCCACTTAAACCTTGTTTGTGAATATACAATTTTATGGATTGAATTCATTGTACTTGGTTAAGATACATGCTTTTGAGAATTCTTTTAGTATATTTATATAAGGAGCCCTGGTGGCACAATGGTTAAGTACTCAGCTGCCAACTGAAAGGTCGGTGGTTCGAACCCCGTAGCAGCTCCACGGGAGAAAAGACCTGGCAATCTGCTCCTGTAAAGATTACAGTTTAAGAAACCCTATAGGGCAGTTCTCCCCTGTCCTACTGGGTTGCTGTAAATCAGAATTGACTTAACAGCACACAACAGCAAAAGAGGAAAGGGTGATGTTTACTTTGAGAAGATTCTGTTAACTGTTTTTAACAGTCAAGTCATTTTCTTTTTAGTTTAAATGTCTCCTGCTTCCCTCTTGAGAAAGGTATAAACGATTTGACAGAATACAAGAGAAATGAACAAAGATCTGATCTCTTGCCTCAAAGAGATGGGACACCCTTTAATAAAGGATGTTAAGGTCAAACACTTGATAGAAACAGTCTCAGTTGTTACAGTTCTCTGTATTGTACTGTCTAGTATAATTGCTCATTTTATTTGATTTTATTATTCTTTAAATGTAGGCATAGCATTGGCATGTTTGTAGAGCTCTGGAGTCGTGACTGCAGAGGTAGGTTTGCAGAGCTGAAGAAGGCTCCTGGGCTTTCAGGTTCCTCATCTACAAAATAGATAATCCAGTGTGAGTCACCTCCAACTCACGACACCCCGTGTGTGTCAGACTAGAGGGTTTTCAACGGTGGGTTTTTTGGAAGCAGATCACCAGGCCTTTCTTCCAGCGTGCCTCTGGGTGGACTCAGACCTGTAACGTTTGGTTAGCAGCCTAGTGGGTTAACCATTTGCACCACCTGGGGACTCCTACAACATACATGGGCTGGACTAGTTGATCACTTCTCTTCCTCCAGCTCCATAATTCTGTGATACCTTTTCCATGGGCGTTGAACATCCGCTTGTGTCCTCTCATGAGGAGTATTTAGTGTGTTGTTTGTATTTTAAGATAAGGTTGTTAATATATTCAGAAGCAACACTGCACACATGGCATGCCACAAGTGGGAAAAAATGAAGCAGTGCTGGAGAAGTATAAATGATCCTATACCTCCAGACTTACTCTACTTTTTACTATAGTTGTAAGTAAAAGAAACCATTAAGCAGAAAGGGGAATTGGCTATAAAGATATGGGGATATATTCCAGAAGTCTTGGGACGGATGCAACCAGCACCCAGGAACCGGAAACTGGAGTGTGAGCAGAACACAGACACGATTCTCTTGGTGTCGTTTCCTGTGCATCTGTCTGTGTCCTTTTCTTTCCCTGAAAATTGACCCTTTCTTTTTCTCAGTTTACATACTGGCAAGTGGCCAGTGATAACAGCTCTCAAGTGTACATCTTTTAGCCACTATGGAAAATGATATGGCACTTCTTTAGAAAGCTAGAAATAGAAATACCGTATGATTCAGGAATCCCACTCCTAGGAGTATATCCTAGAGCAATAAGAGCCGTCACATGAATAGACATATGCACACCCATGTTCACTGCAGCATTATTCATGATAGCAAAAAGATGGAAACAACCTAAGTGCCCATCAACAGATGGATAAACAAGCTGTGGTGCACACACACAATGGAACACTACGCGGTGATAAAGGGCAATGATGAAACTGCAAAACATCTCACAACATGGATGAATCTGGAGGGCATTATGCTGAGTGAAATAAGTCAATCACAAAAGGACAAGTGTTATATGAGACCACTATTATAAAAACTCAAGAAAACGCTTCCACATAGAAAGAAACAATCTTTGATGGTTGGCGGGGGGTGGGGGATTTAGGAGGAGAACTCACTAACTAGACAATAGACAAGTGTTAACTTTGGTGAAGGGAAAGACAGAACACAATGTAGGGGAAGTCAGCACAACTTGACCAAGGCAAAGGAAGACACTTAGAGGAGCAAAAGGAAAAAAAGGCGGGAGAGGGAGCAACCACGGTAAATACTATAGTGTATGCAACCAACCCTACAACAACAGTAAAAACAGTAACTTGTAAGCAGATACGCATGCTGAATAGGGGAAAGAAGGCATATAGGACCATATCCACGTAGATATATAGGTTAGGCTGTGGATATTTTTACATATATATTTGTATATACAGCATGTATATTCATGTATATTTTACTTAGACCCACAATCGGTGCCCATGGAAACGCAGTCAAGAAATCAAATGATGCATTGCATTGGGCAAATCTGCTGCAAAAGACCTCTTTAAAGTGTTTAAAAGCAAAGACGTCACTTTGAGGACTAAGGTGCACCTGACCCAAGCCATGGTGTTTTCAGCTACCTCATATGCATGTGAAAGCTGGACAATGAATAAGGAAGACCAAAGAAGAATTGATGGCTTTGCCTTATGGTGCTGGCGAAGAATATTGATACATCATGGACTGCCAGAAGAACGAACACATCTGTCTTGGAATACACCAAGAATGCTCCTTAGAAGCAAAGATGGCGAGACTTCATGTCATGTACTTTGGACATGTTGTCAAGAGGGACCGGTTCTTGGAGAAGGACATCATGCTTACTAAAGCAGAGGGTCAGCATAAAAGAGGAAGACCCTCAGTGAGATGGATTGATGCAGTGACTGCAACAATGGGCCCAAGAATAATAATGATTGTGAGGATGGCTCAGGACTGGGCAGTGTTTCGTTCTGTTGTATATAGGGTTGCTATGGACCTAACAACAACAACGATATTCATATAGGTAATAGAGCACCAAGGGGGCACAGTCATAGAAACTTCCTAGACACATCCAAACACCTTGAGGACCCAAGTTACTGGGGATGGGGGCTGGGGACCATGGTCTCAGGGGACATCTAAGTCAATTGGCATAACAAAAGCTTGTGAGCAGCCATCTATTGGTCCCATCCTGTCTGGACCAACGGAGAGTGAAAATACCAAAGACACAAGGAAAAAATTTGTCCAAAGGACTAATGGACCACATGAACCACAGCCTTCACCAGCCTGAGCCCAGAACACCTAGATGTTACCTGGCTACCACCACCGACTGCTGTAACAGGGATTGCAATAGAGGGTCCTGGGCGAGTGGGAGAAAAATGTAGAACAAAATTCAGATTCACAAAAAAGTCCAGACTTACTAGTCTAGCAGTGACTGGCAGAACCGTTGAGACTATGGCCCCTGGACACCCCTCTAACTCAGTATTGGAACCACTCCTGAAGTCTACCTTTCAACCAAAGATTAGATAGACCTATAAAACAAACAATAACACAGTTGAGGACCGTGCTTCTTACTTAGATCAAATATATGAGACCAAATGGGCAACACCTGTCCCATAAGCAAAGATGAAAAGACAGGAAGGGATGGGAAAACTGAACAAATGGAGAACCTGGCATGGAAAGGGGGAGGTGCTGACACATTGCGAGGATTGCAACCAATGTCACAAAACAATTTATGTATAGATTATTGAATGAGACAGTAACTTACTCCGTAAACTTTCACCTAAAGTGTGTGCATGCGCGTGCACAAACACACACACACATACACACACAGTGTATATCCATTTACTAAGAGCAGCCAGACTGAAACAAGAATCTTAGTCCCAGTTTTAAACACCCCCAGGAAGGGGTCACTTGTCCAGCTTGGGTTAGTTACACACGCCTGGTCTAATCAGATATGGCCAGAAAGGTAGGAGGTGTGTTGTGTAAGCATGGCTGCCAGCAGTCTCACAGTGGTACCCGTATGGATTGCCCATGAGGGCCAGGTCTCAGGAAAGGAAGGAAGAGGGAGGCAGCCAACCCAGTAGGTTGCCGTTTGTGTTTCAAAGCCATTTTGACCTAATTAGTCAGAAGTTTTCAGTTAAATCCTCTGAGAGATTTTTTTTATACAAATAAGTTTCTGACTTCATAATAAAAAGCAGTGAATAAATTAGAATTGTGTTTTTACATTTGTTGTAAAACTAATTTTGCTAAAAGCCGTAAAGTATAAACTATAAAGTGAGAGACATGTGCTTCCTTTACAAGATGGGACCCTGATGTCCAGAGCTGAGAAACTCAAGAAATACAAAATCAGACTTCTATTACAGAATGGACTTTTAGTCAACACCTAACACATAGTAGGTATGTTCCCTAGTGTTGAATTTTAGCAAATCACATACAGACACAAGATAATGTTTTAGTTTTTAAAATGTTAGTGAAGCATTTTGACTAGTTCATTTTAGTCAGTTTGGTTGATGTTTTTGAGGAGGCTAGTTCTATATCTCTGGCTTTTAATTTGTTCCTTGAGTTTTTTTATTTTGAAAGTAAAGTTTGGTTAAAATAGTGGTTGAGCTCCAGGCAGGGAAGCTTCCCGATGACAGAGGCGTGTTCACTCATTCCCTCATCCATTCAACAGATACTCACATGTGCTGAATTCTGTGTGATATTCCGTCTCTTCAGAGATGAAGGTTGTTCCTGTGCTCTAGGGGCTGCTCATGCTCTGTGAGAACTGATGATGGCCTGACAAGGTCAGAGTTGTAACTGTCGTGGAGAGCAGAAGAGGAATCGAGTAATGGCACGTTTTCAGATACATCTGCACTTAGTTTTGATGAGATTAAATTGGTTAAAGGAAATTTTCTGTGATTGAGTAGCTTAAAAATGTTAAAAAATCTTTTTTTATGACCAGATCACTTTTTTTTTAATTGGAGGCACATATTTAAATTTGCTTCTTTTTAGATTGTTACCAAAAAATCTAGATATAAGTCTCTGTGTCTAGAAGCTCAGAGCTTTTACTTCTTTTTGACAAATGTTTTCTGTATCACACGTGTGAAAACGCTGCACAAGCTCCTGTGGGCCAGCCTAGCTGACTCCTTGTACACAGGTGGGTCATACTGCTCCCATCCCTGTTTTTGAGAGAAGTCAGCTTCCTGTTCTACAGTCTCATGTTTTTTCTTACTCGTAAATGCCTCGTGAGTATTTAACCAAACCCCAACATTCTCGCATTCAGATTAGTTATTGTCAGAGAAACCAATTATGTGAAAAATTTTAAATTCTTTATTTTGATTAAGAAAAGGAATTTCCTATTATTTCATTGTCATTAGTTAAATTAACTCTCCCTTTTCCTCCTCCTCTCCCCTTTTTAAGAGTTCTGTAGGTTTTTCCAGACCAACAGGCCACATCTAATTATTTGCAGTATCATCTGTTAGGGACTGTAGATTTGACAATTTAAAATTGCTCCTTAAAGGACTTTTGCCCTATTATTCTAAGATGTCCATATTTTCTCTAGGGGACATACTTATCTCATAGTCTGATTTTTCATACTGTCAGGAAATATTTGTGAAAAATGATAGTTTTTTTCTTAATATAATTTCACTGGTTTTTATACTGTTTACATGATAGAATATTAAATGCATATTTTTTGATGTCATAAACCCACATTGGTTTTTTCTTTTTAAAGCAACTTGTTCAATAATTTAAAAATGGTTTATTTTTTATATCTTTAAGAATCCAATACTAAATGACTCAGATTATAAGAAACTACTGTTTAGTTTCTTTTCAATTGTGACTAAGCCTTTTGAAAGCCAAAACCA
The DNA here is from genome assembly GCF_030014295.1 of Loxodonta africana. Classification (NCBI taxonomy): domain Eukaryota; kingdom Metazoa; phylum Chordata; class Mammalia; order Proboscidea; family Elephantidae; genus Loxodonta; species Loxodonta africana. The sequence goes on along the minus strand of NC_087364.1, from coordinate 77,128,282 downwards.
TAAGTCCAAAACTACGTTTAAAAGTGGTAAGAGTATTGTTTCACATGTTTTATGCTCATATCTGAATCTTTAGAAAAGAACAAATGAACTTTCTAAGTCCCCAAGTTGACTGCTGAGTTTTTTCTAATATAGCAATATGGTAGACAGAACAATGGCTCTCCAGAGGTGCTCATGCCCTAAACCTCAGAATCTGTGAATATGTTACTTTACGTGGCAAAAGAGACTTTGCAGATGTGATTAAGGGTATGGACCTTGAGCTGATAAGATTATCTGAATTATTCAGGTCAGTCCGTTCTCATCACATGAGTCCTTAAAAGCAGAGAACCTTTCCTGGCTGGTTTAGAGATGGGATGGATAAAGGAGGAGAGATTTGAAAAGTGAGAGTAACTTGACCTGCCATTGCTGGCTTCAAAGATGGAGGAAGGGGTCCATGAGCCAAGGGACGCAGGTGGCCTCTAGAAGTTGAGAACAGCCTTCAGCTGATAGCGAGGGAATGGAGACTTCAGTCCACAACCACAAGAACTGAGCTCTGCCAACAGACTGAATAAGCAAGAAGACAGATCATACCCTGCAGACTTCAGCAAGGAATACAGCCCTGTCGACACCTTGATTTTAGCTCAGTGAGACCCCTGTCAGACTTACGACCTGTAATAAGATAATAACACATGACCTACTGTAAAATAATGAATTGGTGGTGTTTTAAGCAGGTACATTTGTTACAGCAGTAATGGAAAACATATAGTACAAAGCGTATCTGTGTAAATGCAGCTGAAGGGAAACCTTAGCGATGAGTTAGGTGGGTGGATTGTCCTGGGGAAGGATTTCATCACCCTCTCATTGATACCAGAATTCCTTTTATTAGTTTTGTTGCCTTGACTTAAGAAATTGGTATTTCTTAAAATGCACTAATATTCTGGAATAACACATTAAACCTTTCTTAATTGTTAACATTTTAACATGAATTGTTATAAGTGATTCCTTCACGTAGGTCCTTTTCTAAGTGATTTGGCTACCTGAGAGCAGATTTTGGATAGGAAAGAATAAAAAGAGAGGTCCAGAATACTTTTACCCAGGTAGGTGGTCCTTTATGGGAGAGTTTTAGCTAACTACAGAACAGCATTAAAGATGTCAGTGATATTTACACAGAGCCGAAAGCAAGCTGGCCAGCCTCACGGTTTTTCAAGACTGCCCTGCCTTTAGACAAAAATACATTGCTAAGTCTCTCAAAAGCATAACAGCAGTTGATGGTTGCAATCTTGGGCAGTGGTATCGTGCTCTTCATAGCAACTCAAAATAACATTTGGGGTTTTGTTTGGATATCATATTGTGCATACAGGTCGCCTTTATGTTCTATAAACTTCTTTTGGAGCCCTCCAGCGTAGTGGTTAAGAGATCGGCTGCCAACCAAGATGTTGGCAATTCAAATCCACCAGCCATTCCTTGGAAACCATGTAAGGACAGTCCTACTCTGTCCTGTAGGGTTGCTGTGAATCAGAAGCGACTCGACAGCACCTAATAATAACAACACAAGCCTCGTTTATAATTACTACTGTTTTCTTCTAAATTTTTGCTTTTTCATATTGTGTTTTTAGAAACTATTTGCATTTTACTAAGCCAAAAGTATTTTTATTCTTCGTATTCTGTGACCTAAGAAAACTGTTAGCTGCAATATATTGTTTGGAATCAAGGGAAAAAAATAGAAAATATTAGTATTATTAAGAAGTTAATAGCAATTAACATTAAATAGATTAATTAGCTATGCAGTTGTACATGGGGCCCCCACGAGGCTGGGCAACTCACGGCCAGCTAAGAACAACAACAAATGAAGGAAGAAGAATTAGAAAGTCACCATTTTGCACCTCCTAATGAATTTTTTTTTACTTTTTTGTAATGAATTAGTGGCAATAGATCTAGGCAATGATTATCATTTGCTAACAGCATAAAAAGAGAGTCGGACCTTAAATGCTCCCTGATGGAAGTACATAATACCATCTAGGAAGTGTTGTTGTTGTTGTTAGGTGCCGTCGAGTTGGTTCTGACTCACAGTGACCCTGTGTACAACAGAATGAAACACTGCCCAGTCCTGCACCATCCTCACAATCGTTGTTATGCTTGAGCCCATTGTTGCAGCCACCGTGTCAGTCCATCTCATTGAGAGTCTTGTTCTTTTTCGCTGACCCTCTACTTTACCAAGCATGATGTCCTTCTCCGGGGACTGATCCCTCCTGATATGTGAGACAAAGTCTTACCATCCTTGCTTCTAAAGAGCACTCTGGCTGTACTTCCTCCAAGACAGATGTTTTCGTTCTTCTGGAAGTCCACGGTATATTCAATGTTCTTTGCCAATACCATGATTCAAAAACATCAGTTCTTCGATCTTCCATATTCATTATCCAGCTTTCACATGCATGTAAGACAAGTAAAAATATCATGGCTTGGTTCAGACACACTTTAGTCCTTAAAATGACATCTTTGCTTTTTCACAGTTTTAGGAGGTCTTTTGCAGCAGATTTGCGTAATGAAATGTGTCATTGGATTTCTTGACTCCTGTTTCCATGGCCCTTGATTGTGAATCCAAGTGAAATGAAATCCTTGACAACTTCAATCTTTTCTCCTTAGTTCCTTTAAAACACATAATGATGTTGGGGTGGGGCCCATAATTGTTGCATTTCTAACAAGCTCACAGGCTGCTGGCCTGAGGACCGGACTTAGAGTAACACTATCCTAAAGTAAGGAGTAGTTTGGTTAAAAAAAGACATAAGCATAAGTGGGAGAGTTATTTAAAAATTTATTTTCAGGATGAATTTTACTGGCAGTGCCACTAAATGACATCCAAGGAGGCTGTCTCATTCTATTCTAGAGAGTAGTCATGCAAACGTGAATTGGCTATACCATGGCATACTGGGGAACAGGGGAGATTTAGAGGGTTAAAAGTCTTTTTAAAAGAACAAATAATAAATAGATCTCTTTAGTCTCCATTAAAAATGAATAAATTTACTGATTAGACAAAATGTAACCCTGCCCGCAAAAAAAAAAAAAAAAAAAACTGTTAAACTGTTAAAGGCCTGTTCTCACCGACAGCCACAAACAATAAAATACAAAAATACTTAGTAAAAAAAAAAAAAAAAAAGCCCAATCTCTGCTGACTTGTAAGAGTTTAATATAGCTTGGCTATCATGGTTACTGTTGTATTCTTTGAAATTTGTTTTAGGGATAAGTTGCATGTTGTAGATTTTATTTTTGTTGGTTCATGTGGACTGTGAGAGAACTCAGAGGAATACAGGATAAAAACCAAAACCAAACCCAATGCCGTCAAGTAGATTCCAACTCGTATCAACCCTATAGTACAGAGTAGAACTGCCCCCATAGAGTTTCCAAGGAGCGCCTGGCGGATTTGAACTGCCGACCCTTTGGTTAGCAGCCGTAGCACTTAACCACTACGCCACCAGGGTTTCCAAATATAGGATAGAATAGCTAAATATTCCTTTCCATTTTCTCCTCCTAGTTAGGATCAGGTATCCATAAGTTCTTAGACAAACATTCCTATGCTTAATTTTAATAGGACATTTCTTTCCAACTGATTTTGATGTTTGACTATTTTAAAACCATACTTAAAATAAATAGTTTAAAAATATAAAGCTATGATTTTGAAATACATTTTAAAGTAAAATCTCTGTTTCACATCATGAGAATAGGCTAGATTTAGAATGAGAGATGTGTCATAACCCTGGTTCAGGCCACTAAGTATTAGATACTAAAAACTAAGTCTCTTTTGTCTACATCACCCAGTTTTAAACTTTATGTAAAACAGTAGTCATGTAGTATTTCATACAAATTCTTGTTTAGTTTGTCAAACACTAATGGATTAGTTTCATTTTGTTGTTGTTGTTGTTATTAGGTGCCGTCGGGTCAGTTCCGACTCATAGCGACCCTATGCACAACAGAACAAAACACTGCCCGGTCCTGAGCCGTCCTAACAGTCGTTGTTATGCTTGAGCTCATTGTTGCAGCCGCTGTGTCCTTCCACCTCGTTGAGGGTCTTCTTCTTTTCTGCTGACCCTGTACTCTACCAAGCTGATGTCCTTCTCCAGGGACTGATCCCCCCATAACATGTCCAAAGTATGTAAGACGTAGTCTCGCCATCCTTACTTTCAAGGAGCATTCTGGTTATACTTCTTGCAGGAGAGATTTTTTCATTATTTTGGCAGTCCATGGTATATTCAATGTTCTTCACCAATACCACAATTCAAAGGCGTCAATTCTTCTTCAGTCTTCCTTATTCATTGTCCAGCTTTCGCATGCATAAGATGTGATTGAAAACACCATGGCTTGGATCAGGCGCACCTTAGTCTTCAAGGTGGTATCTTTGCTTTTCAGCACTTTAAAGAGGCTTTTTGCAGCAGATTTGCCCAGTGCAATGCATCTTTTGATTTCTTGACCGCTGCTTCCATGGGTGTTGATTGTGAATCCAAGTAAAATGAAATTCTCGACAACTTCAGTCATTTCTCCGTTTAGCATGACGTTGCTTATTGGTCTAGTTGTGAGAATTTTTGTTTTCTTTATGTTGAGGTGTAATCCATACTGAAGGCTGTGGCCTTTGATCTTCATCAATAAGGGCTTCCTCTTCACTTTTAGCAAGCAAGCTTGTGTCATCTGCATAATGCAGGTTGTTAATGAGTCTTCTTCCAATCCTGATGCCCTGTTCTTCTTCATACAGTCTAGCCTCTCAGATTATCTGCTCAGCATGCAGATTGAACAGGTATGGTGAAAGGATATAACCCTGTTTCACACCTTTCCTGACTTTAAAGCACACAGTATCCCCTTGTTCTGTTTGAACAACTGCCTCTTGGTCTATATTCAAATTTCTTATGAGCCCAATTAAGTGTTCTAGAATTCCCATTCTTCACAATGTTATCCATAATTTGTCATGATTCACACAGTCGAATGCCTTTGTATAATCAATAAAACACAGGTAAACATCTTTATGTGTTCTCTGCTTTCAGCCAGGATCCATCTGACATCAACAATGATATCCCTGGTTCCACGTCCTCTTCTGAATCCGGCCTGAATTTCTGGCAGTTTCCTGTCAATATACCGCTGTAGTCACTTTTGAATGATCTTCAACAAAATTTTACTTGTGTGTGATATTAATGATATTGTTCTATAATTTCCACATTCATTTGGGTCACCTTTCATGGGAGTGGGCATAAATATGGATCTCTTCCAGTCAGTAGGCCAGGTAGCTGTCCTCCAAATCTCCTGGCATAGACGAGTGAGTGCTTCAAGAGCTGCATCTGTTTGTTGAAACATCTCCATTGATATTCTGTCAATTCCTGGAGCCTTGTTTTTCGCCGATGCCCTCAGAGCAGCTTGGACTTCTTCCTTCAGTACCATCGGTTCCTGATCATATGCTACCTCTTGAAATGGTTGAATGTCGACTAATTTTTTTTGGTATAATGACTCTGTGTATTCTTTCCACCTTCTTTTGATGTTTTCTGCGTTGTTTAATATTTTCCCCATAGAATTCTTCACTATTGCAACTTGAGGCTTGAATTTTTTCATTTCTTTCGGCTTGAGAAATGCGAGCATGTTCTTCCCTTTTGGTTTTCTATCTCCAGCTCTTTGCACATGTTATTATATAACTTTACTTGGTCTTTTGGAGCCACCCTTTGAAATATTCTGTTCAGTTCTTTTACTTCATCATTTCTTCCTTTTGCTTTAGCTACTCAATGTTCAAGAGCAAGTTTCAGAGGCTCTTCTGACATCCATTTTGGTCTTTTCTTTCTTGTCTTTTTAATGACCTTTTGCTTTCTTCATGGATGATGCCCTTGATGTCATTCCACAACTCGTGCGGTCTTTGGTCATCAGTGTTTGGTCATCAGTGTTCAACACATCAGGTCTGTTCTTGAGATGGTCTCTAAATTCAGGTGGATATACTCAAGGTTGTACTTTGGTTCTGATCAACTCGTTCTAATTTTCTTCAGTTTCAACTTGCACGTGCATATGAGCAATTGATAGTCTGCTCTGCAGTTGGCCTCTGGCCTTGTTCTGACTGATGATATTGAGTTTTTCCATCATCTCTTTCCACAGATGTAGTCAGTTTGATTCCTGGGTATTCATCTGTTGAGGTCCACGTGTATGAAAAAAAATAGTCACCATTTATGTTGGTGAAAAAGGGTATTTGCAATGAAGAAGTTGTTGCAAAATTCTATAATGTGATCTCCGGCATCGTTTCTGTCACCAAGGCCGTATTTTCCGACTACTGATCCTCCTTGTTTCTAGCTTTTGCATTCCAATCACTAGTAATTATCAATGCATCCTGATTGCATGTTTGATCAATTTCAGACTGCAGAAGCTGGTAAAAATCTTCAGTTTCTTCGTCTGTGGCCTTAGTGGTTGTTGCATAAATTTGAGTGAGAGTCATATTCACTGGTCTTCCTTGTAGGCATGTAGATATTTTCCTATCACTTACAGCGTTGTACTTCAGGATAGATCTTGAAATGTTCTTTTTGACAATTAATGCAATGCCATTCCTCATCAAGTTGTCATTCCCAGCATAGCAGAGTATATGATTGTCCTATTCAAAACGGTCAATACCAGTCCATTTCAGCTCACTAATGCCTAGGATGTCAATGTTTATAAGTTCCATTTCATTTTTGGTGATTTCCAATTCTCTTAGATTCATACTTTGTACGTTCCAGGTTCCAATTATTAATGGATGTTTACAGCTGTTTCTTCTCATTTTGAGTCGTGCCACATCAGCAAATGAAGGTCCTGAAAGCTTGACTCCATCTATGTCATTAAGGTCGACTTTACTTTGAGGAGGCAGCTCTTCCCCAGTCGTCTTTTGAGTTTCTTCTAACCTGGGTTTTCACTGACCAATTCTTTTCAGAAGTAGACTGCCAGGTCCTTCTTCCTAGTCTGTCTTAGCTTGGAAGCTCAGCTGAAACCTGTCTTCCATGGGTGACCTTGCCGGTATCTGAATACCCGGTGGCATAGCTTCCAGCATCACAGCAACACGCAAGCCCCCACAGTACGACAAACTGACAGACACGTGCTAGTTGGTGCTTATTGATGTCTCTCAGAAACTTTCCCAAAGAGAAAAATAGGTTCTAGGAGAGGCTAAAAGTCCCTGCGTGGTGCAAAAGGTTAAAATGCTCAACTGCTCACTGAAAGGTTGTAGGTTCAAATCCACTCAGAGATATCTGGGAAGAAAGGCCTGGCAATCTACTTCTGAAAAATCAGATATCAAAAGCCCTGTGGGGTCACCAGGAGTCAGAGTCGACTTGATGGCAACTAGAAAAAGGAGAGGTTATACTTACTACATTCTGAAAGGAAAAAAAAAAGATGTAAAAGATAGATCAATTGGCCTGTACTGTCATGATTTAGGATGTGTTAGATGTTAAGGCCCCTTGGTGACACAATGGTTAAGCAATCAATGACTAACTTACAGCTTGGTGGTTCGAACCCACCGAGTGGCGCTGTGGAGGAAAGGCCTGGTGACCTGCTTCCGTAGATTACAGCCTATAGGGCGTTTCTGCTGTGTAACACAGGGGGTTGCCATGAGTCAGAATGGACTGCAATGGCCTTGTTTGTTTTTTCGGATATGTCACAGTTACTGTGTGCTTTCTATTTTTAGTGGCATTCTTGAAATAAGGTAATCAGAAAGTTTTAGGTGTAGGTACTATAGAAATCCTTAAGAATTAATAGTGAGATGCCTTAGGGTTTTCTGTAGAATATTTGTGTTTACCTGTTCAGCACTATTACTTAAAGGTAATAACGTGAATTTTAATGGTGTGGTTTTTTGCAGTTCTCGAGAGATTTCATACCTTGTTTTATTATGTTATTCTACTGTGTGCTTTAAAAATCACGTCTGTGTCTTCTGTTTCAGTACAGTATAATTTTATTTTAAAGATATTTTAATAATTCTGTAATAAAGTACATTCTTTAAAAAGCTATCTTAATAACATGTCCCCAATTTAAAACTTGCTTAATTTTTTTTTTTTCACCAAATCGATTTTTCTCTTCCTATTTCCTCCCCAGTGGTCGTATGCCTTAGAAAAGCCCAACACTGGCAGCATATTTAATATCGCATGGTCACTTGATGGGACTCAGATTGCTGGAGCCTGCGGCAATGGGCACGTTGTTTTTGCACACGTGGTGGAGCAGCGGTGGGAGTGGAAAAATTTTCAAGTTACGTTAACGAAAAGAAGGACCATGCAGGTATAATTGTGTCCTGTAGTTGATTATAGCTGTTTAATTTCAGATTAGCTCACTCTACAGAATACAGAATTATCTTCGTTATTAAATAGAAATCTTTTTTGAAAAATTATATTTAAATCAAGTTTATAATAATTCAGTCACATTAGAAATATCTTCACTATGTCAGTAGTGACTTTTGATGATGTAAAATAAGAACCTTTCACTGATACAGAACCAAGTACCCACAGCTACCACAGTTATGGGTTTGGGGCAGGGGGGTAGTGAAACTTCAAGCATTAGGGAATATGTAGATTCAATTGTGGAAGAAGGGAAGAAGCTGTAACAGATAAGAGCAAGCTAGCTTTAACTCCTGGAACAGACTCAAAGGCAAGCCTAACCTGCTAGTCACTGACAGGGTTAATTGCATAGTTTATTTACTCTGTTTTTGTTTTTTATGAATTAATGAAGGCAAGCCCAAATGAGAAATGGTAGAAAGGTCTTATTGGGAGTTAGAAAAAAAAAAAAAAAAGGTTAATTTTGGAGCATGAACTACTTTGGGGATTAAGACAAGTTGAAATGCAGCAGTGAAATGATGTCAGAAATCGGCGGGGGCACTTCTTAAGGGCATAAGTAGTATATTTCACTCATCTTTGTTTGCTTTTAGGGCTTTGCTTAGTGCCATGCATACATTAAATACTCAATAAATATTTTAAAAGTTAGTTGAAGGAAGGTAGAAGGAGGCCAGAGACAGTGTGCTAATGGCAGACCCTCTCCCAGAGAAAGAGAGCGTCTACCCTCTTGCTTTTCTTCCTCTTACCTGCGTCAGTTGCCTCTGGTCGTCAATATTCAGAATTCAGAGTATTGTAATTACTATAAAATTTTGGAAGCGAAATTTCTTGGTCAGGTCCATTCAAATATTCTGTTAGCCCATTGCAAAGTTAGGTGGCACAGTCCGTAAGAATGCAAGTTTAGGAGTCTCCAAGACCACCCTTAGTTTTAATATTTCACTAGAAGTACTCACAGAACTCACTGAAAGCTGTTGTACTCATGGTTATGGTTTATTACAGCTAAAGGCTACAGATTAAAATCAGCCAGGGGGAGAGGTGCGTAGGGCAGAGCCCAGGAAGTTTCTACACGCAGTTTCCAGTTGTCTTCTCCCTGCAGGGTCCTGTACTTTCCTGTGACGATACACATGAAATGTTGACGGCTAGAGCTCACTTGAGCCTTGGTATCCAGAGTTACTCGGGGGATTCCATCCTGCAGGCACAGTTGCCTGCTCATTTGGCTGATCTCAGTCTCCAGCCTTTCTGAAGGTCAAGCTGACACCATGGGACCCAAAGTCTCCATCCTGAATTATGTTGTTAGAATACCTGGTCTGACCCAAAGCCCCTATGCAGACAAAGACACTCCTGTTATGCATAACATTCCAAGGACCTAGAGATAAATTCCAGAAGCTGAGTATGAAGACCAGATCTCTTTTTGGGCAAGGTTTAATTCTTTACCACACACTCATGTATCCTGATTTTTTTATTTGGATAATATGGTCACTACATTCATAATGATTAGGTACACTGTAATTTTTCTTTGTTCTGTTTATGTATTTTTAAAGATTGAGTTAGATTAAAATGCAATAACATATGTAAAACAAAAATGATAGCTACTACTGCTATGATTATAGCCATGCATAGGATTAAATGAATATTCTAGAAATGTGCAGTTTTTTAATTTATATCAAACTGAGGAGTCTAAAAATTGTGTCGAGTAGAAACATTAGGTGATAGAAGTAGCAGGACATAAATCTAGCACCGTCCTGGATTGAATAGGATATTGGGTGCATCTTAAAATTCAACAAGGGGCATTTCTGATGTGCGATTTGCCATATTTTTGAAATTATAGCAATCACCAGAGGGACTTTAGTTTGTTACTATGGCTGGCGTGTTTTATTCTGGCCTGGTTATAGTGTTCCAGGTTCACAAATAAGGGAATTTATCCCGTACCACTTCAGACAATGTGGATTTTAAGAAATCTGTGTATGATTTGAATAATGGCAGAGACCTCTCCAATCAGATTTTTAAATAGTAAATTTTCCTAAATCTGTATTAACAGCCAGTTGGTGTGACTGGATACCATGTTGTTATAAAAAAACTACCATATAACTTCCTTTTAAAATTTTTCTATCTTACAGTTGGCTTTAAAATGTTTCTAGGAGAGGATGACATTTTGAATCTTTAAAAAAGTCACTGGGAGCTCAGGCTTCTGGAGAAGGTAGTGTCATAAATTCATTCTTGGAAGGAAGATACGTATCTTTCGCTCCAAAGAGAAAAGTAACATATACAAGATAAAATGAAAAAAACAAGCACTTACTTGGACCCAATACAAGATAAACATCTGCAGGCCAGAAATGCAAAGTAGGCGGTGGGCGTGTAGTTACTGGCTTGATTGACTACAGGTCCAGAAGCAGTCACAGGCAGTGAGGAGAGGGAACCCCTCTGGCTGATGGAACTAAAATCAAAGCACAGAGGCCTGTGGGGTAGCTCCTTTCGACCTTAGAAAAGCCACAGCCAACTGCTGCGTGGAGCTACTTGTGCAGTGTGGGCCTAGCAAGCTTGAGGAGAGATTCACAGGTCACCACCTGCAGCTGGGCTCCGCACAGTTCTGAGGGCAGGACTTACCTCGGCCTGGAGTTGTGTAGCACGCCACCCGTACAATCCTATATCTGAGACCTTTTATGCAGAGCTCAAACTTTTCAACGAAAGCTGCCTTCGCTTTTGTCAAAAGAAACTGAGCCAATAATAAAAATTAATCTATTAGATGAGGTTTGTTCAGGTAGAACCTTTGAGAATTGGGTAGCATCATACCACATATGGAAAGGTACTCCACCGAGTATCAGCAATGACTGGCTTATATTGACACAACTTGGAAACAAAAGAAGCTTATTTCTGATTGGCTTATACAATTTACTGTTAAAACGCTGTCAGGATTTCATTGGCCGATGAGAGTGGAAGGGCTGTCAGGATCTCATTTGTCAACGAGGGTGGTGTGATGTACAGGAAAGCTAGGCTTAGCTTTCGGTAAAGACAAGTCTTGGGGGCGTTGTCCGCTGGACTGCCAGTGCCATCTTTTTAACCATATGACTCCATTTTTATTTCATGTAACACCTTCTTGTTCTAATTAAAAACTGGTTGATTCCTGAGACCAGTGTTTCTCCCACAGCCTTTTTGGGTAGGAGTGTTTTTCTTCTATACACCACACATTACTGGGTATGGAGGTGGGCGCAGGTGCTCTTTTTATATCTCAAAAGTGATTGGCTTAAGACACACTCTACACCAACATAGCTTCATTAACATAAAAAAGAAAACTCTATTCCCAAATGGGATTACATCCACAGGTATGTTGTTGCTGTATGCTGTGGTGTCCGTTCCAATTCATATCAACCTTGCAGGATAGAGTACAGCTGCCCCAAAGGATTTTCCAGGTCATAATCTTTATGGGAGCAGATCCCCAGGTCTTTTTTCACGTGGAGCCACTGGTGAGTTCGAACTGCCAACCTTTTGGTTAGCAGCCGAATGCTTAACTATTGTGCCACCAGGGCTCCTTTTATCTACAGTTATAGGAGTTAGAATTTACAACACCCACGTATATTTATATATATTTTACTGTGTTTTAGGTGACAGTTTACAGCTCAAGTTAATTTCTCATATAAAAATTTATGCACACATTGTTATGTGACCCTAGTTGCAGTCCCTGCAATGTGACAGGACACTTCCCTTTTCCACCCCAGGTTTCCTATGTCCATTCAACCAGCACCTGTCCCTTTGTGACTCCCATTGCACCTCTGGGCAGGAGCTGCCCATTTAGTCTCAGGTACCTACTTGAACTAAGAAGTATACTCCTCACGAGTATTATTTTATGTCTTGTAGCCCAGTCTAATCTTTGTCTGAAGAGCTGGTTTCGGGAATGGTCTTAGTTCTGGAGAGTCCAGGGGCTATGTCTTCTGGGGTTCCTCTGGCCTCAGTTAGACCATCAAGTCTGGTCTTTTTATGATAACACAAATTATTTGTTTTTTAATTTTTATTATGCTTTAAGTAAAAGTTTACAAATCAAGTCAGTCTCTCATACAAAAATTTATATATACCTTGTTATATACTCCTAGTTGCTCTCCCTCTACTGAGACAGCACACTCCTTCCCTCCACTCTCTATTTTTGAGTCCATTCGGCCAGCTTCTGACCTCCTCTGCCCTCTCATCTCCTCTCCAGACAGGAGCTGCCCACATAGTCTCATGTGTCTATTTGATCCAAGGAGCTCACTCTTCACCAGTATCATTTTCTATCCCATAGTCCAGTCCAATAAAGAGTTGGCTTTGGGAATGTTTTCTGCCTTGAGCTAACCGAAGGTCTGGGGACCATGACCTCCGGGGTCATTCTAGTCTCATCCAGACCATTAAGCCTGGTCTTTTTACGAGAATTTGAGGTCTGCATCCCACTGCTGTCCTGCTGCCTGAGGGGTTCCCTGTCGTGTTCCCTGTTGGGACAGTCAGCTATCGTAGCCGGGCACGATCTAGTTCTTCTGGTTTCAGACTGATGTAGTCTCTGGTTTATGTGGCCCTTTCTGTCTCTTGGGCTCACAGTTACATTGTGTCTTTGGTGTTCTTCATTCTCCTTTGCTGAAGGTGGGTTGAGACCAATTGATGCATCTTAGATGGCCGCTTGCTAGCTTTTAAGACCCCAGATGCCACTCTCCAAAGTGGGATGCAGAATGTTTTCTTAGTAGATTTTATTATGCCAGTTGACTTAAATGTCCCCAAACCCCCACCCCTGCTACCCTGGCCTTCAAAGCATACAGTTTATTCAGGAAACTTCTTTGCTTTTGGTTTAGTCCAGTTGTGCTGACCTCTCCTGTATTGTGTGTTGTCTTTCCCTCCACCTAAAATAGTTCTTATCTACTATCTAATTAGCAATAACACATATTTTTGAGGGGCACAATTCAATCCATAACAATTCCAAACGGAAACTCTATATTCATTAAATAGTAGTTCCCCATTACCTTCTTACCCTGGCCTCTGGTAACCCCTGTTCTACTTTCTGTCTCTATGCATTTGCCTATTCTAGGTCTAAATGTAGTTTTTGTAGTTGGTTTGTTGTATCACTAAGCAAACAGTTATACACATTGCATTTAGTTAATTTGTCTCATAAGTCTTTTTAAATCTAAAAGAGCTCCTCCTTTTTTATTTAACTTGCAATTTATTTGTTAAAGACACCAGGTCATTGTGTTGAATTTCCCACATTCTGGATTCACCTGATTGCACTCTGTGGTATGATGCCATTTAACATCTGTCCTTTGCATTTTCTGTAAACTGGTTATTAGATTTAGAGCCTTGGCAAGTTCAGTGTTTTATAAGTGATGCCCTGCGCTTCCCACTACATCACATCAGGAGGCACAAAGTGTCTGTTTGTCCCTCTTACAGTGAGGTCGAGATTCACCAGTGTGTTCAGGTGGTGTTAGCCTGATTCGTCCATCATATAGTTTCCCATCAGGCTGTTGCCATGCTTTTGGCAGCCATTGGTGATCCTTTTCTAGACCCAGTATGTCATTGGGGTTGCAAAATGGAAATCTTGTAATCCTCTCGTTCCTTCTACATTTATTAGCTAGAATTCTTCTATAAAAGATTTTGCCTCATCAACCATTTGGCTACCCGGAGATGTGACAAATGGTGAATTATTTTTCTTTCTTTACCAGTTCTTAAATAGTGAGTTGGTTTCCTAGCATGCACAATACATTTCTTTTTGTTGTTGTTGTTAATGTTATCATTATGAACTCGTGCATTTTAGTATTTTTAATGTATTATAACCCCTTGAGGTCATTATTTCTTCAATACACAAATTGCCCCATCTTTGGTTAGTTGGCTCCTGTGTTCTTTTGATATGATTTCAATAGCTTTCCGGTGTGACAAGATGTTCCTTGCTTATCCTGTACAGTTCCTGTCGCAGACTTGGAATCAGTCATTTTTCTAAGAAAGCCTCATTCCTTTTAGAAGAAAATGTTATTTAGAGACTACATTTTGAGTTCTGTAGGTGTTCATTCTACTGGTTTGGTCATTACTTCTAGACAAAATATATTTGCTTTTGACAGATGAAATGTATCATGAGTTCACACTGAGATTTCCAATGCAAAATTCAGATTGCAGAGTTGTTTTTAACTCTTGGTTCTTAATTTGCAGCTCTTTTCTCTTACAAAAAATTTTTTGATTTCTGAAGACATTAACATTGCTTTATTCTAAAATATAGTTTAAAAATAATAATGCCAATATTATTTTAATACTATAATTATTGCATACTGTTTAAGGTTTCCTGGTTTTTTTTTAATTAATATAAGCAGACCCATATATCTTCAAATCACTTCCTTTCTTAGATAAAAGGTATCATATTATGCATACTTTTCTGCATCTTACAGTTTTTGCTTCACGATATACCCTGGAGATCGCTCCGTGTATCTTCCTTGTTCCTTCTTAGAGCTGCGTAGTCGTCCGTTGTCTGGGTGTACCATAGTTTATTCACGCCACCCTCCACTGGTGGACATTTGGGCTGTTTACAATCTTCTTCTATTATCGTTTGCACTGTAGTGAATAGCCTTGTACGTATGTTATTTCATATTTTCACTGGTTTGTCTTTGTGATAGAATCCTAGAAAGTGAAATTGCTGACTCAAAGGGTAAGTGAATATGTAATCTTGCTATTTCTTGGTGGGTGGGAGTTGGGGCGCAAACAATAAAAACTTACTAATAGTAAAAATATAATATTCCAGGTAGCTATACATGCTTCGAATAAGATTTTAGGAGATTAAGGGGCAGGTGACAAAATCAACGGCTTAATGTCCTTGCAGGAGTAATCTGCCTTTTAAAACCCATATTTCACAAACAATACATGTAGGAATAGTTCTTGGCTCTGATTATATGTAGATAGATGTATGAATAAAATATGTGAATATAAGTTAATTTTATGGCTATAAATTTAAGTTCAACAGAATTATTTCTTGCTTTAACTTATTGTCTTATGGTTTACTCCATGGAAAACTTAGTAAAACAACTAATTTAACACTTCTCAAGCTAATGACTTCTGTTCTTTCATCTTTCTGCATAGAAGTTTTTTTTTTTTTTTCTTGCTTCTGTGGACCTCCTCTGCTTCTGAAACGTGGACATCAAACCTATATCATCCAGGTTCTTATAATGATCTGCTTAATGCGTACTACGAGAACCTGGATGATATAGGTTTGATGTCCACGTTTCAGAAGCAGAGGAGGTCCACAGAAGCAAGAAAAAAACAAACAAACTTCTATATAGAAAGATGAAAGAACAGGAGTCATTAGCTTGGGAAGTGTTAAACAGCTAACATTACTAGAAAAAGTCTCATAGGTTTGTGTTTGTTATTTATTATGCATGAAACTTTTTCTATTAACGTTAGCTATTTTTTTTGGCCAAAAAAAAGAAAAAATCTTTTTTTTTTTTTGGCCAACAACTACTTAAATAGTCTTTGCTGTAAAGGCTCCTAAGCATAAAGAGGAAATTAATTAAAAACACAAGGTTTTGTTTTTGTTTTTGAAGATATAAGAAAACAGACACCTCTGGTGGGCATGAAAATTAGTTTAACATTTTTGAAGGCAATTTGACAAGACATATGTATAGAAATTAAAAATGGGCATACTCCTTGATCCAGCAGATTTGCAACTCAGAATTTACAGAAATACTTGTGCAACGGTAGAAAGATGTTTATGGCAAAAACACTCATAGTAGGAAAAACTAGAAACAACCTGAATAACCATGAAAATGAACACAGTGTACCTGCATGTAACATGGAAAGACAGTGAAGGTAAATGTTAGGTGAAAAGCCGAGTTGGGGAAAACTACATGTATAATATGATCTGTTTTGGTAAAAACAAATCTAAATACCTGCATATGTATCTATACATTTTAAGGGGTCTCAGATAATAGACATCAAACTGTTAACTTTGCGGTTAGATATGGAGCACTTTCCTTTTCTATTTTTTATATTCTTAAATTTGGAGTTTGTATTACTTAAAGGTATTAAAAAACTGATACTTACCAGGGGTCTCCTGTGTGCCAAGCACAGATACCTTCATATAATTTATCCCCTTTAATCTTCACAATTGCTGTAAGCCTTTGAGTCTATCTGCGGTAAGTATTATTTTTATTTCAATGTTATAAATGAGAAAACTGTGCTTCAGAGATGCAATGACAAGTTTAAAATAATCTTCAATAGTAGCCACCTTTATCATGGTTTATATTCTCTCAGTCCTCATTGGAGAGAATACAAACTATGTCTAAAATGTCAGCTTCTCCAGGCAAAATATTTTGGCCTCTTTGAGTCCACTAGATAGAATTGTCAGTTACACATAAAAATTGGTTAGGAGATAATTATGAAGCATTTTACAGGAGTTTCAAACATATAATGGATTGTAGTCTTAAGAGTGTATCTTTATCTGGTTTGAATATATTCCTCTCAAAATGATAGACTCAAAGGTGGTTAGATGGTCTTATTTACAAAAAAACAGAAGCCTGTTTATTTCATATTTTACAGCCATGTGTTTAAAAATTCAAAAGAGATTGCCAGAAAAAAAAAAAAAACCCAGTGCTGTCGAGTGGATTCCCACTCATAGCAACCCTATAGGACAGAGTAGAACTGCCCCATAGAGTTTCCAAGGAATCCCTGGCGGATTTGAACTGAGGTCCCTTTGGTTAGAAGCTGTAGCACTTAACCACTACGCCACCGGGTTTCCAAAGATTATACTTAGATGAATGATAACATTTTGAGGAAAATTTAAAGAAACACTAACTTTTAGGTACAATTATATTATTTTTCTCTAATTTTCACCTTACTATGCTGCCTTACTGGGTGACTTTAACTTCCCCAACTTTTTTCTTGATTTGTTGCAGAAAGTCCATCAACATCAAGACTTTTGGTCTGTACTGCCAAGTGTTAAAATCATTGCAGCTTTTATTCTGTTAGAAACTTTTATAACAGTTTTGATTATCACAGGCAAATGTTGGTGCTTAGCTTTCTTATATATTATCTCCGTGGTTTTGCTCTGGAAATGCGTTACTCCCTCAGTGCAGCTAGGCTTCTGCGCTCTGCAATTGATTTCTTTACTAGTAACTCATATTCCACTTTTGACTTTTAAAGTCATTATGTCTCTTTTTTTAGAACTTAAATTTTAAATTAAAATACACTGTAAAAAATTATTCTGACAAATGTAGGCAGAAATCACGTAATGTCTTTCTAAGTCCTGTATGCCGTACTCCTTTGACTGTACCACAGTATTACAGCATTTTTCATATTAAGCTACATTGATATTTCATTCAGCTTGCCTGGAAGTTTAGCAATCCCTGTAGGTCTTTTCCTTCTTATTTCTAAGAAGTTTTCTGTGTCTGCACTTTTGTTGGTTGATTTTTATACCCAAGTATACCATCTTATACCTTGTTCCTACTGAATTCTGTTTTTATATGACCAACTAATCAAGAGTGTATAGAATTTCTGTGTGCTTCAAAATGTTGCTAACTTATCTAACTAAATACTATTTAAAGTTTTGATGTGCGTTGACGTTGTTTGTTGGTAATTTCATTTTTCCTTGTTTAGGTTCGTAATGTTCTTAACGACGCAGTGGATTTACTGGAATTCCGTGATAGAGTCATTAAAGCATCTTTGAACTATGCACACTTAGTTGTTTCTACGTCTCTTCAATGTTATGTGTTCTCGTAAGCATCTTGCATTTCTTAAAAGTACAGAGTTTGGTCTGTGATGAGGAATTTATTTGCCAGTTTTCATTTCAACATGGTTTGTTTTAAACTTTATCAAAGTCTCACCTATCCTGAATTTACCCCGAACTAGGAAGTGATGAAAAGTGGAGCTATAAGTGATGAACACAGATCTAATACAGATTATCCATCAAAGATTAATTAATAATCACTTTCCTTCTGAGATAGTGTTTACTCTCATTTTATCTACAGCTCTAAGGAATTCAGTATAATTTGATTTCACAACCCAAAGCAGATTAGGTGCAGCTAATAAGTGATGGGAAGGGAACCACCCATCTGCTGTGAGGGGTTAGCTCGAAGCCTGACAGTAGGCAGGAGTGGCTGAAAGATAGTCCGTAAGGACACAGGCTATAGTTAGGCTTCATATTATAGCCCAGAGTAATCACCTGTGTTCATACCGATGGCCCAGAGAGGTCCACAAACGATCAAAGAAATTATGTCAGTATACTCTGTGTTAGAAGGCAGGAGTGACTCGATACACTCAAGAAAGTTGCACCTAAAACTGTTTAAAGACATCCTTGATATTTTAAGTGAGTACTGATAAATGTTTAATAACTGGCTTTCTGGATGAAAACAAACCTGTTTTTTTTTTCAGTGTTTACTTGATTTTTTTATCTCAAGCTACCAGTGTGACGTCACTGAAAGTGGGCTTCGGAAGATATGTATGGTGGCAAACCATTGTATGGTATTTCTACCCTATAGGTTGGAGCCCTGGTGGTGCAGTGGTTAAGCACTCAGGCTGCTCACCAAAAGGTCGGCAGTTCAAATCCACCAGCAACTCCTTGGAAACCCGATGGGGCAGTTATACTCTGTTCTGTAGGGTCGCTGTGAGTCAGAATCGACTCCATGGCAAGTTTGTTTTGTTTATTTGTTTTTACCTGTAGATACAATAGATACAGTAGATACAGATACCCTCCAGTGCATCATAATAGGGGAATACAATAATTTGGGAGTGATGAGTTTTGAGTGTTATCTTTGTTTTGCATGTGATTTACTTAATGTAAGCTTGTATAATAAGCTTGTATAATTTAACTTTTAATAATGACCATATTTAACAGGTCGCAAAATTTCTGAAAATTTAATGATCAGCTTAGTAAGCTGGCTCCATCACATCACTGGGGCTAACTCTGTGATTATTCAGAAAACTCAAGTAATCACTATGACTCTTTTAAGAATTCTGAAAAGTTAAGCATTTTTTAAAAACTTTGTACCTTGTATTTTTAACATTATTTTTTATATAGTTATAGTTTAATCATTAAATATAAAATTGAGTATAGAGACTATATTATTTACCACTGTATACCCATACCTAGCACCATGCCCAACATGTAATAGGTCCTTAATAAATATTTTTGAATGAATAAATGAATTGAAAAACAAAGCCTAGTGTTGTCCCGGTAATTCCCAGTAATACAGAACAGAAAGGTGTCCAGTTTAACAACTACCACACCTGTCTGTTTAGAATCTACTCCTCATATGCTGCTAATCAGAAACTCAACCGGGGATAACGGCCAAGTCTGGAGCAGTGAGACAGGAAAAGCAAAGGAAAGAAGGCAAAGAAACAAGCACCTCAATTTTATGTGAAATTTTTTTCTTATGTGAAAGAGGAGGAACAGTGAGAATTTGGGATAAGCAAAGAAAGATACCAAGTTAAAGGGTTGAGGTATGGGGAAGGAATTATGGAGTGTGAGAAAATCTTATCACAGTCACTCAGTGCATATAGATATTTGAATAATTTGGGTAATGCTAGGGAAAATAGAGAAGATACCTTCATTTTAGGGCTTCTTTGCTTGAAGAAAGGTAGGGCTCTTAACTACCCTAAATGAAAGGTTTATTCTACTAATTACAGTGGTAAGGACATGTTTGAACCTGTAGGATCAGCATCGTTAGGTTATTTGTTGCTTTTTAAAAATATTTGCCACAAGTTTAGCGGCTGCTACTTAGATTTTTTTGTAGCCCTACCTTTCCCATATCAGTTACCATATGGCGAAGTACAAGATTGCTTTTTCTTCTTTTCTGATTTAACCTTGCTTCCCCTCTCTTGGAAACCCTGGTGGCATAGTGGTTAAGTGCTACGGCTGCTAACCAAAGGGTCCGCAGTTCGAATCCGCCAAGTGCTCCTTGAAAACTCTATGGGGCAGTTCTACTCTGTCCTATAGGGTCGCTATGAGTTGGAATTGACTCGACAGCACTGGGTTTGGTTTTTGGTTCCCCTCTCTTGTTGTCAAGATGTTCATTCATTAAGTTACAAATTATTTATTAAAGTGAAATACTAGGGAACAGCAGTGGAAATGGGGCAGTACTAAGACCTGTCATCACCAGAACAAATTAAACTAAGAAACCTACTAGTATTTTAGAAAGTAACTATCACTTATTGAGCATCCTTATGCTGTCCTTTATGTTCATGATTTAATTTACCCTTTATGTTGGGTATTCTTATTATTCCCATTTTGCAAGATAAGAAACTAAAGGACACAGAGAGTAATTAAGTAACCTGCCCTAGGTCAAATTACTTCATTACTAAAGGAAGAACCAGGATTTTAATCCAAGCTCTTGTTAATTGTTGCCTTTTGTGAATTGTTGCTGCTTGTTTGGTAATAAAAATAAAATTTTTAAAACAATAATTCCAGCAAATACTGGTTTATATGAAAAGAAGTTCCAGAAAAAGCAATACATAAGCATTCTACATTAAATTTTCATTTGATTTTTCAAATAATTATGTAGAAAATATTCTTGTTCTACTCAACGTTAGGACTAACGGAATTTATATTTTTTTCCATGCATGGGGAAAAAAAAGTAAACTCCCTAAGCCACAGTGTTGATTGTTGAATTATGTTTCAGCGTTATATGAATACACACACACACACACACACACACACACACAAACACCTCTTAGTTGTCAAATAGCTCAGATATTTTGTAAGGGGACATTTTAAAAAACTCACGTAATTACTATTTTTCTCATCAGCTCTCTTAATGGAGTGTAATTCTAATGACTGAAAAAACAAAACATGTTGGAATTTTTTTGGTATACAGAAGTACATATCTTTTTTTTTAAGCACATGTCTTTTTCATACCTGTGAAACTTAAACTTGCTAATTATTATTACTAATTTATTATTGCTTTGTTTTATGCATGCACGTACTTATTACAATGGGTATCAGACTCTGAATTAGCCAAAAGAGAGTTCTCACCAACTTGCTTCTCCCGTCCACCAACTGAACCTTACCATGAGATTTAATCTGATTTAAAGAATCACTTGTATGCAAGTACTTCAGAAAGCTTCAGAATTTATCCCCACTATTTATAACCCACTGCTGTTGAGCTGATTCCAACTCGTTGTGTCCCTATAGGTCGGGATAGAAATGCCCCATAGCTTTTCCAAGGTTGTAAATCTTTACAGAAGCAGACTGCCACATCTTCCTCCCCCTCAGGGTATATAGGCCTAATAAAAATTATTTTAATTACTCGGGAATGGATTTTTCGATTTGTAAATGTTCTCTCTACCCATTCCAATCTTTGAATCATATTTACCCTATAACAACAAAAGCAATTTTTTGTTTGTTTGTTTATCCATCCTTTTATTCAAGAAACATGGTCATAGCTTACATTTACATAGTATTTTAGAATTTACAAAATGCTTCACAAAAATCTTATGTCAGCCCAGCGATAACACTGGGAGACCTATAGAAAAATAATCATGTTCGTAATGTTACTTTTATTATAGCTTCTGCCTGT
The DNA here is from genome assembly GCF_030014295.1 of Loxodonta africana. Classification (NCBI taxonomy): domain Eukaryota; kingdom Metazoa; phylum Chordata; class Mammalia; order Proboscidea; family Elephantidae; genus Loxodonta; species Loxodonta africana. Next base: position 77,106,516 of record NC_087364.1, on the reverse strand, counting down.
TGAGAAAATGCTATGTAACCGGCAGTTTGCCGGACAGTTTACATAAGTCATTATTATCCTCATTTTTGCAAATAAGGGAATTGATGCTTAAAGGTTAAGCTTGCTAAGATCGAACGGCCAGCAGGTGGTGAAACATTTCTAATCCAAATGTCTAGCCAAACCCCATCCCTTTTCACTATGTCACGCTGCTCCTGTTTTATGGATGAGAAGCAGATGACTTGGCCAAACTCAGCTAATACGTGGCAGAACTGGGGCTTACTCCTGTTGTTGTTTTTGTTAGGTGCCGTTGAGTCAGTTCTAGCTCATAGCGACCCCACGTACAACAGAACAAATCACTGCTCTGTCCTGAGCCATCCGCAGTTGTGGATGTTCGGTGTTCTCCGCCACCACCATAATTATGCTTATTCTTAGGCTTATTCTCAGGATTCCTCAATTCAGTATTGTGATACAAACCATAAACATTTATTGCATGCCTACTGTGTGCGAGGTACTGGGGACACGGAGCCTCTGCTTCCTACTTGGGGATATAGACCTGTAAGTGAATGATTATAGAGCAGTGTGCCTGTGATAGAAATGTACAAAGTTACTATAAAACTAAAAAGGTATTTGGTATTTAAAATGCTAACAGGCATCCATCTTATTTGTCTTTTAGTACGAAGAACTGGAACACACCACTTATATTTGATCTCAAAGAAGGAACTGTTAGTCTAATTCAGCAGGCAGAAAGGTAGTTTGTTTACTATGTTTGACTATTGGATTTGGGGTTAAAATATCTCAAATAGCAGTAAACCACTTTTTAAAACATGTCGTTTACAAAATGGTACATAGGCATTTGAAGTCAATCTGTTCCATGAAAACTGTGCCATCTATCAAGAACAGTGATACCCTCCTGAATTAGAGGTCAGACTTAGAAAACTACAACCCAATCATACTGGAATAAAGTATGAAAATACAATTGGCAATTATCTGAAATAGTCACCCATAAAACCTTTGCACTAAAGCCATGTACTGTGCTCCTCGTCCCCTTACTCACTACCTAGGCAGCTCTCGATAGTGTTTATTAGCCCACAGCCTTCTATAAATAGCCAGCCGGGAGAGGAATGGTGCTGGCGGGCTGTTAGAGGCCGGCGCTCGTCCGTGTAGCTGGGTGATGTGATAACTACTCTGATGCACCCACAGAGGCTCACGAGCTAAACAGTTGCTGAAGAGGAAGGCCATCGTATCGATGACCTTGAGTGACTGAGAAAGTGTTGTGCCAAGTTTTGTATCATCTATTTCATGAAACTGAAATATATGATTATATATTTAGTTTTATCATAAATTTTTAAAACAAAAAGACACTTTTGCCATTCAGAAGGTGAGATGTTACCTATCTAAAACACTGCATTTCTGAAGTTCCTTTTACTCTAACAGCTCCAAATAAATTTATTTATAAATTATACACAAATGTATTTATTGAATATGCTCTTAATAAAGGCATATGTCAATGGCATAAATGATTAGGTAAACATTTTTTACCAAGTGCCTGCGTCACTGGTCCTATATGTGTATTTAGAGATGTTTGTCCCCTGAAACAGGATTTTTACTCACAGTGAGGTTAAAAGTCATTTAGGAGAGAAAATGCTTTTAGTACTCAGGCAAAGAAAGAATACGTACTAATACGATGTGCCGCTTTGTCAAAATTAACAAATACTGTTTTCATGTACTCGTAGTCTCTCGTAAAGCCAAACGCTTCAGTTAAATAGCCAGTCACACCACTTGCTGCCGAGTCGGTTCCGGCTCACGGCAGTCCCAGGTGTGCCGGGGTAGAATTGTGTGCCACAGGGTTTTCAACGGCGGGTTTTTCAGAAGTGGGTCATCGGGCCTTTCTTCCAAGGCACCTCTTGGTGAACTCAAACCTCCAGCCTGTCACTGAGCAGCTGATCACATTGTTTGCACCACCCGTGGACTCAATTAAATAAGCTCTCCAATTAATGGGGCCCTGGTGGCTCAGTGGTTAAGAGCCCGGCTACTAACCAAAAGGCTGGCAGTTGGAATCCACCAGCCGCTTCTTGGAAACCCTGTGGGAAGTTCTACTCTGTCCAATAGGGCCGATAGGAGTCGTATTGACTCGAAAGCAACGAGTTTGGTTTGGTTTTGGTTTATCCAGTAAATACCTCAAGTATTAATTTAATTGAAGAGTATAATTTGGTATTCATTAGATATAACATTTCATTGGTATTGGTATTTCCTGAAGTATTAATCTAATTGAAGTATATAAGTTAGTATTCATTAGATATAACTTTTCATTGGTATTGGTATTTATTTATGTCTTGCTCATTTCCACAGCAAGAAAGAACAATTAGCAATTCCTGAAGCAAGAAATATTTCTGAATCAATTATACTAAGACCTTAAACATGAGATTTTTAAGAGAAGTAAGGTCTTGAGCGTCGAGGAAATAGGCAGTTCAGTGTAGCGGTAGCATGCGTGTAAATCAATACAATTTTCAAAGAGCAGTTTGACGATATTTATAAATATACCCTTTGATCCAGTAATTACAGTTCTAGAAGTTATACTAAGGAAATGAACAGAGTAGACATACAGAGATGTATATACATTCTATATGTTCTTTAAATTGTGAATAATTTTAAATAAGTATCCATCAGGAGTGAGTTAATATAGCTATGATATATCAATATTTTCTGTTGGCCACAGTTATCTCTATGGAGGCTGAGTTGCAAGGAGTCTTATTTTCTCCAAATTATTTGAATTTTGTAAACAATTTTTTCAAAGGAAAAAAACAGCAATAAAATATTTACATTTTGACTTAATGAAAAATTAACTACATGGAACCCTATGGCTTGATTATAGCTGTCAATACAGCAAGTGAACCTGAGTCTCTGCTGTAAAAAATGTGTGAGTTTTCAAACATGAGTACACTTTTACCGATAATCACCATATGATTTAAAAGTCAGAAGCAGCTTATTTTAATAAATGCTGTCACTGGTGTTAATTTTTGAATCATTTTGGTGGTTTTGGATTTTAGCTAGTATTTAATTATGGACTGTGTATCACTACTTTTTTTTCACTACTCCATGAAACAAGTATCACAAGGTGTTAAGATCACCAGATTGTAAATAGTAAGATTTTCAGGTTGCCTTTGTATAGAAATCCTTCTTCAGGAAGATAAATGAATTTCAGGTATAACATAAATTAAGTCACAGTTTTAATTTATAGTGTGGTGATTGTGGCCATTTTTATTTTCTTCCCCTACCTTCATAAAAAACCAGAAACTTGGAAAACAAACCAAAACAGCCAATATTGACTTTTAATTTTTTAATATTTTCATTCTTTATGTCTTTGTACTTATTATCTTAATTATAAGACTTAGATTTTTCCAGAGGATAAACTATTCTCTAACATGAAAATTATAAGATTGTTCAACTTCTATTTGAGAATTTATCTTTATTCTTTACTTTTTAGACATTTTCTTCTTGTAGACGGCGGTGGTATCTATTTATATTCTTATGAAGGGCGCTTTATTTCTTCTCCAAAATTTCCTGGAATGAGAACAGATATTCTGAATGCACAGACTGTGTCTCTCAGTGATGATACCATAGCAATAAAAGACAAAGCTGACGAAAAAAGTAAGTACTTTTATAATTTTCCATGTCAAACTTCCATGAAAATTGCTAACAATGTAAAATTTTTATAAATTAACTTTCATTTTCTTGTCTATTAATATGTTAACCTTATATGAAAGAATTATGAGCCTCCAGGTGACACAGTGGTTAAGAGCTCGACTGCTAACCGGAAGGTTGGCAGTTCAAATCCACCAGCCGCTCCTCAGAAACCTTATGGGGCAGTTCTACTCCATCCTGTAGAGTTGCTATGAGTTGAAATCGACTCGGCGGCAGCGGGTTTGGTTTTTTGTTTTTGTTTTTTTTTAGTTTGTTCTAAACATGAATTAAAGAACTTAAAGTTGTCATATTATGCCCTATTGATGGAAAAAATAGATACTGTCACAATACCAAAGCTCAGTGGTGAGGAGTAAATCTCTATATATTTCAGTAGCTGTTTGAATTCAGGATTGTGGGTCTTAAAAATGCATGATAGTTTTTGAATTTATTGATTTTCATATTCCTTTTTTCATTTGATAACATTGTAAATATTGTGCTTCATTGTACTGTATATTTTGCTTTATACTTCTATTTTAAATTAATATCTTAAGTTAATGAAGTAGAAGAGAGCTATGAATAATTTTAATTTTTTTCAAAATACAGAATACATTAGTATTTATAAATAATATAAGTATGTTGGGTGTTTTGGGATTTCATAGTGCCCTTTATTAAAGCATTGCTGTATCACTGTTCCACTTTAAAATTTTTGGTTCTTTCAGATGGTATCACCTCTTGTACTAGTAGGAAATATAACTCTCTTAAATACAGTTATCCCATGTCTTCATACCTTAGGCTTTCTCTGGAGAGAACATTTGGTAATTGTTTTATTTTTAATTGGCTCCTTTATGGCTAAGAAAAAGGAATAGAGAATAAAATAACATATTTAGTTAGTAGGCAGATTTAAGGTGGCTATGAAATTGCTAATAATAGTAATTTGGAAGACATTTTTGTCTTTAATAAACTTAAATTTAAAAATCTTATGATTACCATGAGTTTTCTGTATTTTTGTTATTTAATACCACATATTTTAGATAGGATTTTAAATAAAATATACCTGTTTCCAACTAAGTGCACCTTATGCTCTAGCTTTCTTTACTGTAGGTGATTATTTGAAATAAGCGTCTAGCTGTGTGGGAACGGCAGGTAGTGGTCAGTTGCGTGTGTTGAGAAGCAGCCGTTTCCGCTCCGTGCTCCTTAGCTGTTCTTTCTGCCAGTTTCTGTTACATGTTGACACTGAAGTGTAGGTCCAGCCACACATGTGTCAGGCCACTTACAGTTGTGGGAAGGTGTAGGTGAGTTCCTCTGTATCCCCCCAGCTTCTTGTAATATGTCAGCACACGTGTTAGCAAGAGGGCGGGAGGCTTTTATTAAAAAGAAACTTATTTGTATAGGTATGAAAATAACCGAGTTTAGCCATGCTGAAAGCACTTTTTTTTACATGGAAGCCAAAATATTCTAATTTTTTCTCTAAACTTAATGAAGAATTGTTACATTATTTTTCTTTTTCCTTTTCTCAACATACTTGGCAATCTTAGAACATTACTTGTTGTTACAACTTGATTTCCTTTGTGAATATAGCCAATGACCTCAAACAACCTTTTATGGTTGACTAAAAGCTAAAAATCAATGCAGTAAAAGTGTGATCCTCTGGAATTTAAATATCATGTTATATATATTTTAGCATTTTTATAATTTGTATAAATTATTAGATATTTATACATATATGTATATATATTCATGTATGTGTGTGTATATACATACACACATGCACAAACACATGTATATATAAAACCTGTTGCTGTCCAGTCGATTCTGACTCATAGCAACCCTATAGGACAGAGTAGAACCGCCCCATAGGGCTTCCAAGGAATGCCTGGTGGATTCAAACTGCCAGCCTTTTGGTTAGCAGCGGTAGCTCTTAACCACTGCGCCACCAAGACTATATGTATATATATTTCTCATGTGTCTGTCAGTTTGTCTGAAAGCACTTGCTGATGAAGATCAAAGACTACAGCCTTCAGTATAGATTACACCTCAACATAAAGAAAACAAAAATTCTCACAACTGCACCAATAAGCAACATCATGATAAATGGAGAAAATATTGACGTTGCAAGGATTTCATTTTACTTGGATCCACAATCAATGCCCATGGAAGCAACAGTCAAGAAATCACATGATGCATTGCATTGGACAAATATGCTGCAAAAGACCTCTTGAAAATGTTAATAAGCAAAGATGTCACTTTAAGGACTAGGGTGTGCTTGACCCAAACCATGGTGTTTTCAGTTGCCTCATATACATGCAAAAGCCAGGCAATAAATAAGGAAGACTGAAGAAGAACTGACGCCTTTGAATTATGGTGTTGGTGAAGAAAATTGAATATACTATGGACTGCCAGAAGAACGAACAAGTCTGTCTTGGAAGTACAGCCAGAGTATTCCTTGGAAGTGAGGACGGTAAGACTTGGTCTCACATACTTTGATCATTTTATCAGGAGGGACCAGTCCCTGGAGAAGGAAATCATGCTTAGTAGAGAGTCAGTGAAAAGGAGGAAGACCGTCAACAAGATGAACTGCAACAGTGGGCTGAAGCACACCAACAATTGTGAGGATGGCACAGGACTAGGCATTGTTTCTTTTTGTCGTATACAGGCTCACTGTGAGTTGGAAATGACTTGATGGCACCTAACAATGACAATATATGTATGTTTTTGTTTGTTTTTATGCTGAGTTTGCATTCCACTTCTATCTTTTCATTGTTTTAACCCTAGGAGGTATGTTCAGTTATATAAAATCACTCTATTTGGAGTGAATCTTGAGCTGAAATAATTTGGGAATTAGTTAAAGAGAACCACCAGAACACTCCAATAATCTTTATAAAAGAGGAAGCAACAGCTACCAACAGCATTGTGGGGTTTCAGACCAGGAGAAGCCTTTGGTAGAACACTAGCCAAGGGGAGGGGGGCAGAGGCAGCATTTTTTCCAGGCTCCTTCAGTGCAGCATCTTCGGTGACTTTCCTGCTCCAGAACATCATGGAAAGGTTGGGGTTGGAAACGGAGAACTTCGAATGGTCATTATTTACATAGTGGTTGGTATCATGAAAGTAGATGAAGTTGGGAGAAAATACGTATTGTGAAAAGGCGACCAAGAACAAAACTTTTGGGACAATAATGTGTTAAAGGGTCATCAGATAAGGAAGGACTAGCAAAGGAGAATGAGGATGGTCTGAGTGTCTACGTGTAGCCCGTATAAGAGTTTTGAGAAAGAGGATGATTGGGACCATCCAGTGCTACTTGGAGTGTTGAAACTAAAAGTGGACTCCTGGACTGAAAGCTAAAAATAGGCTCTTTCATGTGGCAACATGTGGTGACCCAAGCAAGAGCCTTTGCATCCGTGTAGTGACGTTGAACAGCAGCTTGTAACAGGCTGAAGAGTGGATTCCCCACTGCCCTGAAGTCGATTCTGACTCACAGCAACCCTGTAGGGCTCCCAAGGCTGTAAATCTCGACGGAAGCAGACTGCTGCATCTTTCTCCCACAGAGCCGCTGGTGGTTGCAAAGCGCTGACCTTTGGGTTAGCAGTCGATCGCTTTAACCACTGCGCCACCAGGGTGCCTTTGAAGAGTGGATAGGAGTTGTAAAAGCTGCAGTGACTGTTGTCTCTGGGAGTTTAGGATTAAGGAGAGGCAAGGAATTAATAGTGATAATTGGGAAGGATTTTTTTTTTTAATGAAGGTGACTTCCATGTGTTTGTATGTTGAGAAGAATGAACCAGAGAAGAAGGAGTTTTCAAGGATGCAGGAGAAAGTGATGCTAGCGCACAGTATGGCAACCTGGAGAAAGCTGGGCAGGTAGAAGGACAGCGCACAGGTAGAGGACAGGATGGGCTGCGGAGGGGTGGTACGGCCCCAAAACGCCCTTTTGCCTGAGATGGCAGTGTGCGAGTTGAGGATCAGGGATGTTATAAGTAAGTTTGAGGTAAATTGAGCTGCTACATCAAAAGTTAACAAAAGTTTTTATATACTAAAAATTTTCTCTTATATTTGTGTTAATCTCAATGAAAATTTCATGTCTGTTTGGTGACTTCCAGGCAAATGTTTTATCTGTCTTAAAATCAACTCTTGATTATCTATGGAAAATATTTTATCTTGAAATATCTGCCTCATTTTAATATTGGAGCAAATTCCCCAGCTACCAGTTAGGAAAGAAATCATTGGTAACAGTTCTCACAAAGAAAAATGGTTTAGAAGTAACGCTAAAAATAATGACAATCCAATTTAAAAAATAATTGTTTTACGGACTGCATTCTCACTTGCACGTATCCTTCTTCATAGGCTCACCCTAAAAACTAAGGGACTTGCTGGATGTCTTAGTTACCTAGTGCTGCTATAACAAAAACACCACAAGTAGGTGGCTTTAACACACGGAAGTTTGTTTTCTCACGGTTTAGGAGGCTGGAAGGCTGAATTCAGGATGCCAGCTCTGGGGGAAGGCCCTTATCTCTTTTCAGCTTCTCTTCCTTGGCTCCTTGCTGGTCTTCTCGTGGCATGGCGTCTCTCTTCTCCATCTCTGCTATTTGCTGCTTGTTTAATCTGCTCTTTTTTTTAATCATATATATTTTTTTGTATTTTAGGTGAAAGTTTACACAGCAAATTAGGTTCCCCTTTAGCAGCTTTTATATGGATTGTTCCATGTCAGCATTCTCATTATCTCCACTGTGTTTGTTCTGTTTCTATTGGTCTAGCTTTCCTTCTGCTCCTTGCCATCTCATCTTTGCTTTTGGTTAATTGTTGACCGTTTGGTCACATATACTTAATTGTTTAAGGGAGCACCTTACTCACAGATGATGTTGTTTATTTATAGGCTAATTTATTATTTGGCTGGAAGGTGACTTGCAGAAATGGCTTCAATTCCAAGTTCAAAGGGTATCTTAGGGCAATAGTCTTGAAGGTTTCTCTGGCCTCTCTCAGTCCAGTAGGCCTGGATTTTTTTAGGAATCTGAGTTTTGTTCTACACTTTTCTCCCATTCTATCTGAGACCTTCTATTGTGTCCCTGATAATCTGCTCTTTTATATTTCCAAAGAGATTGATTTAAAATACACCCTGCCCTAGTATTACGTCATTAACATAACAAAAAATACCCATTCCCCAATGGGATTATAATCACAGGTATAGGGGTAAAGTTTACAAAACGTATTTTGGGGGGATACAATTCAATCCAGAACACTGGAGATATGGAGAAGGCAGTTCTAGAGCCTTCCCCTGAGGGGTTCAGGGAAATGATTAGACTGAGAGCTAGCTGAGCCCCCAAGGCAAATATTTGTGACACATATAGATTCGTTAAGGGATTCCAAACCCTGGATCCATAGTTCTGAGGCAAGCTAAGCATTCTGGCATTTTAGAATTTTGAGTTGAAGACTCTAGAGGAAGGCCATCAATTTGTAATATAAACTATTGACTTACAAAGATTCTCAGTTGTTGGTGATATATTGACAGGAGTTGAAGAGCACAGAACACATTGCCTGGTAGGTAGTATGGTAAGCACTCAGCACGTGTGTGTGTGCGCGCACGTGTGTGTGCATAACATGACTGTCTTTGATGTTATATCCATCTAATACAGAGTTGTCAGAATTATAGATCACACCCAGATTTGGAGTTGCCATCATTGAGCCTATGGAACACTGACAACAGACTGCTAATAACAGTTTAAATTAGGGAATGTATTGTTTTAAGAAGTGTTCAGTACCATTGTTTTCATATGCAGTGTGGCTCCGTGGATAAACATGAATTTGATGAATCTTGCTCTTAGGTGTTGAAAGATACTCTGTGATCCAGGGAGTTAAATAATTGCTTATGAAGACTCTGATAATTTCATTAAAATTTGCCAATAAAAAAATTTAATATAACTCGTTAATTAATGTTCTACTTTTTTTTTTCCAAGTAATCTTCCTGTTTGAGGCATCAACTGGAAAACCATTAGGTGATGGAAAGCTTCTTTCTCATAAGGTAATGGACATTAGATCTTTCTATTATAAATAACTCATTATTTATTTACCTCTTTTTAAAATTAATATTTTCATTTTAAGGGAGAAAACGTAGAAATTAGTTTTATATTTAAAATCAACGTGCATTCTACATGGAGTATTTTATCTAAATATATTGCAGTTAAAGACTAAGCACTGGGTGACGTCTGTAAGGAGCTGTGTATGCAAGTTAATTGAACAGGTGGAGCTGATATGTATGCCTGGTGTCCAGGCTGTTGACTGCTTTTAAATAAAAGGTTCTATATTAAACTGCTAGCACCTGTCAGAAAATAAAAATGTGTTTAATTTCTAAACATCTTGTATTTTTTAGATGACTGGTCCTAAGCCAGCATTTTCTTTAGGTTTTAAAATTGTTGTTAAACTGAAAATGTTTCCTTTTTTTTTTTTTTTTTCCTGTAGAAGTACAAAAAGACTCTGAATTGGAAATTGTTTGTTGGTTTCTGATTTTTAGCCTTAAACTAAGGAACACATTCTATTTAGTTATCTTTCAAATAAGTGATATATTATAATTGAAAGATGCTTTTAATGTTATTGTTTAATGCTTCTAGCCAAGTGTCACTCTAAATTGTATTTTTCTTTTTCTAATTATTAAATTGTTTTAAATTCGAATAATAAATACATTCATATGGTTCAGAAATCCAAAAGCATAAAAAAGTATACAGTGAAAAAAATCTCTACTATACCTCTTTCTGGTCAATACAATTCCTCTCCATTGAATAAACCACCTCTGTCATTAATTTCTTGTGTACACTTCCAGAGATTTTTAGTGCATATATAAACAAAACTGATACATAGTCTTTTTTCCTCTTTTACACAATACAACATAAAGTTCTACCTTGCTTTTTTTTTTTTTTTTAATATGACAATCTGTTCTGGAGATTTTTCCATGTCAATACATGAAGTGCTTCCCTAGGGCCCCCCACCTGCACCCCAAATGTGTAATATGACATTGCATGGATAGATCAGAATTGTCCCCAGCTGATGGACATTTATGTGGTTTCTAGTCTTTTGCTATCACAATATTGCTGAGATGAATAACCTTGTTGTTTATCTTCTTACACACGTGCTAGTATGTCTGTAGCGTAAATTCTTGAAACGTTGCTGGGTCAGAGGATATAAGCATTTAATAATTTCAATAAATACTGTCAGATTACCTTCCGAAGAGATTGTATCCATTTATATTCCCAGTAGTAACAGAGGATATGCTTGTTTTCTTACAACCTCTCCATTATAATAATTTAAAACCAAGATTATATAAGCCAAATTTTTCAGTAGGATTGAGCATATAAAAAGGGAGTAAATTATTCAGTTTTTCAAGGTATAATCATTATTTTGGTTAGTGGGATTGAAATGGATTATTTAATAAGATTTAATCAACTTTTTTTGATTCTAAAATTTTATACATAAATTGTTTTGTAATGTTAGTTGCAATCCCTGCAATGTGTCAGCTTTCACCCCTTTCCCCATTCCACCTGGGTTCTCAGTATCCATTCGTGCAGTTTTCCTCTCCCTTCCTGCCTTCTTGTCTTTGCTTTTGGGCAGATGTTGCCCATTTGGTCTCCTATACTTGATTGCACAAAGAAGCACATTCTCATCTGTGTTACTGTTTGTTTTGTAGACTTCGGGACTGGCCTCTTCAGTTCTGAGTTAGCAAGGTGTCTGGGGGCCGTAGTCTCAGGGGGTTCCTCCAATCACTGTCAGACCAGTAAGTCTGATCAGTTTTTGTGAATTTGAATTTTATTTTATATTTTTCTCCTGCTCTGCCCGGGGCCCTCTATTATGATCCTTGTCCGAGTGGTCAGTGGTGGTAGCCAGGAACCACCTAGTCGTTCTGGGCTCAGGCTGCTAGAGGCTGTGGTTCATGTGATTCATTCGTCCTTTGGGCTAATATGTTCCTCGTGTCTTTGGTTTTCTTCTCCTTTTGTCCGAATGTGCTGGGACCAATCGTGTATCTAAGATGGCAGCCTGCAAGCTTTTAGGACTCTAGACGCTGCTCACCAGAGTAGGATGTAGAACATTTTCTTTATGAACTATATTAGGCCGATTGATCTAGATATTCCCTGAGACCGTGATCCCCAACGATCAGCCCCAGTAACACAGTCCCTCAATGTGTTTGGATGAGTCTAGGAAGCTTCTATGACTTTGCCTTGGTCAAGCTGTGCTGACTTCTCCTATAATGTATGTTGTCTTTCTCTTCACCAAAGTTAACACTTGTCTACTATCTGTTTAGCGATTTCCCCGCACCACCCCTCCCTTCCCTCGTAACCATCAAAGATTGTTTTCTTTTTCTGTGTATAAACCTTTCCTTGAGTTTTTATAATAGTGGTCTCATATAATACTTGTCCTTTTGTGATTGACTTATTTCACTCAGCATAATGGCCTCCATATTCATCCACGTCATGAGCTGCTTCAGGGATTCATCATCATCCTTTACCCGGGTAGTATTCCATTGTGTGTATGTGCCATAATCTGTTTATCCATTCATCTGTTGATGGCACTGAGGTTGTTTCCATCTCTTTGCTGTTGTGAACAATGCTGCAGTGAATATGGATGTGCATATGTGTGTTCGTGTTACAGCTCTTATTTCTTTAGGATATATTCCTAGGAGTAGGACTTCTAGCTTTTGAAGGAGATGACATACTGTTTTTCATAGTGGTTGTACCATTTTACATTCCCACCAGCAGTGCATGAGAGTTTCATTCTCCTGAACCTCTCTAATATTTGTTATTTTGTGTTTTTTTCTTAGTGCCAGTAATGTTGGAGTGAGATGGTATCTTATTGTAGTTTTGTTGCATTTCTCTAATGGCTAATGGGAAACCGTGGTGTCGTAGTGGTTAAGTGCTACGACTGCTAACCAAGGGGTCGGCAGTTCGAATCCACAAGGCGCTCCTTGGAAACTCTATGGGGCAGTTCTACTCTGTCCTATAGGGTCGCTATGAGTTGGAATGAACTCGACGGCACTGGGTTTGGTTTTTTTTAATGGCTAGTGGCTGCGAGCATTTCCTCATGTGTCTGTTAGCTGCCTGAAGGTCTTCTTTGGTGAAGTGTCTGTTCATATCCTTTGCTCGTTTTTTTTTTTTTTTTTAAATCAGCATTTGTTTTAATGTAATAACTTTTTCTGGAACACTTTTCCTGACATTGCAAGAATGGAGGTGACTTCTTCCCCCCTCACACTTCTCTCAATTACACTTAATACATTTTTTGCTTGTCTATAATAATAAAGATTTTTCAATTTGACATTTTATAGACTAGAATCTTGGTTCAGTAGAGAACCTCAAAAATCACTGGATGTAACTTTTTAGTTTTATCTATGAAGAAGTTAAGATCTTTCCAAATGAATGACAGAGCCAAAGCTAACACTTAAGTTGTCTTTTATTAAATGATACTAATTACTGTAGGGCAAGGAAAAGATTCTGATGGACACAAGGCTGCATCCATCTGTCACTGCAAAGAGTGACCTGGGAGGAATAGAACAGCAGTGCAGATGGCAGGACCGGGCAAGAGGAAAATGGGAGAGTCCTGCTGGATGAAGGGGGAACGAGGAGGGAACCCTCCCTCACTGTGTACATGTTGTTTTTGTTGTGTGCCGTCGAGTCGATTCCGACTCATAGCAACCCTATAGGACAGGGTAGAACTGCCCCACAGGGTTTCCAAGGAGCGGCTCGTGGATATGAACTGCCAGCTTTTTGGTAAGCAGCCTGAGCTCTTAGCCACTTTGCCGCCAGGGTTCCACTGTGTACGTAGGCATTATCACTACTGTCTGTTTTTGATTTGGAATTTCTTAGATAGGCGAACCCTATCCACTTAATGGTGTTTGTTTAAAAAATATACTGGGTACTTTTGACAGTGATGGTAAACAATTCTTTATTGTAAAGATCAGTCTCTCTGAAAGGTTTCTATTTTGAAAATACCCAGAGTTGTATCTAATACATAGCTTAATGTACATGAAATAAAATTTGTTTCTTTCTCAAAGTACAAATTATTGTATACCCGGAGCAGAGCAGAGCAGATTTAAAAAAAAAAAAAAAGTATTCTGCATCCGTACACGCCTTATACTGACCATTCAACTGATGCATCAGCTTTTGTTTTTTTGAAGGTGTTATTTTTAGCACACTTCGGTGACAATAGCTTGGTGATGTGATCATGGTCCTTGTTGAAGTCACAGTTCCTAGCACAGTCCTCGCACAGTAGGCAGCAGATGAACCTCGTGGACTGAACTGAAATGCACCCATAGTTACATACTCAGGTTGTAAGGAGTTCATCTCGCCAGCTGGTAAAGTGGCGCAATGGATGAACGCAGCACGCCAGAAATGCTTGTTACGGTGGGAAGAGCACTGGCCTTGCGGTTAGAAGTCTGGGTTTGACGCTCTCAATATGCTGGTTACCAGCTTTTTCTCACCCCAATCACTGGGGTAAGTGTAATAAAACCTACATCACAGGGCTGTTCCCTAGTTTCACAGGAAATGAATATGAAAGAACCTGTAAAATTTAAGTCTCTAGAAGCTTAGATATTTCCACATATTCCTATAAGTATATTCTTAAAGAATCTTTAAAATAGAGGTGTTAGGCAACCTACTTAGAGTACATTTTGGTTTGAGGAACTTATTAATCAAAGCAGACATTTCAGGGGATTCACAGACCTGTGTCATCCTTTCACCCTATTCCCTAAAGGTAGAACAGGAGGGCAGGTGGGAGTGTTTCTCAGTTTACAGAGTTTCAAAATATATATTATTTTATTCTATTTTAAAGGGACATTTTCTCCTTGTATTTCAGGCAAAGTTACTACACTTTATTACTGCTTTTAAACTCTTGGCATATTAATAGTTTGAAATTATTTAACAGGACATTTATCATTTTAAGTAGGGGAGTGAAATTTAATCGATCATTTAAAAAAGAAATGTTCTAATAGTTAAAAAATAATAATAATTTTTTTTTAATAGTTACATAATTGAAATGAACTGGTGTCAAGCACTGAAGCTCATCCAGTATTTTTCTTTTTTTAATTTTAGAATGAAATCTTGGAAATTGCTCTGGATCAAAAAGGACTTACCAATGATAGAAAAATTGCTTTCATTGATAAAAATAGAGATCTCTATATTACCTCAGTTAAACGATTTGGGAAGGAGGAACAAATTATCAAACTTGGTAAAAACATGCTTAATATGTTTTAAATTTTAACTTCTGTTTTCTTTGATCTTCTCTGTATTTCACAAATTAGATTAAATAGTTTGCTTGCTTGAATGACTCTGAGTAATGTTTTGTTCTCATAAAATCTCTTAGCTACTTGACTCCATTTTAATAGCAAGTCTTTAGCTGCTGCAGCTAAATTGGCATTAAAATAAGACTTATAAATTAAACATATAATGGCCCTAGGAGGTACACTCAAATGTTTTCTAAATTCTTACATGAATCTTTACATATGTTCTCACCATGTGCAATCAGAAAATAGAGTCTTACCTACCAGAAATTAGATGAGGCCTTCTATGCCAGCTGAATTAAAAAAATATATTTTTAATGCTTATAATTGGAACTAAAAGGGTATTAACATTGTTTTTAAATTAAGGAACAATGGTGCACACATTGGCATGGAGTGATACCTGCAATATCCTTTGTGGACTTCAGGATACTCGGCTTACGGTGTGGTACTACCCCAATACAGTTTATGTGGACAGAGACATTTTGCCCAAAACATTATATGAGAGAGATGCAAGGTAACGTTAACTGCGTAGAACTCTATTTACTGTAGTAAATAAAGCCTCTAATAAGAGTATTTATAAACCTAAATAGTGTCGCGTTTTCACCTCTCATTTTGGTTGTGCAAAGTGCTTTTCACTTTAATTAGGTTCAACTAAAGGAATTGTTCAGCCAAGGCCAGCTTCGTGAGGTTTACGTGATAGAATTAGTTTAAAGTAATGAACAACCCAAACTGTTTGTCCTTTATATGATGTAATTTTCAAGTTTAATGTTGTTCAGTAATAACTCAGAGGTAGTTTTTTCAGTGTGGTTTGATTTTAATATAGGCACTCTTAAGATTTTTCAGTGATAAACGACCTTGTGACAATGAGCCAATTCTTCCCTCTGTCCCAGAGTGTCGTTCATACTGAGACTTTCAGGAGCATGTGCATCTCTAGAATTGATTTGTTTTTTAAAGTTGGTGTTAGCAATAGAAAAAAAAAGGCTACTGAAAAGTTTGTCTTTTTTTTTTTTAATTTTCTAAGTGCTTCAGAAAATCAAATGCATTTATATTACTGAATTCTCTAAAAAATAACAACAAAGTCTTTTACTTTTTTTTTTAATTGTGCTTTAGGTGAAAGTTTACAGCTCAAGTTAGTTTCTCATACAAAAATTTATACACACATTGTTATGTGACGCTAGTTGCAATCCCTACCATGTGACAGCACATTCCCTGTTTCCACCCCAGGTTTCCCGTGTCCATTCAGCCAGCTCCTGTCCCTTTCTGCCTTCTCATCCTGCCTCCAGACAGGAGCTGCCCATTTAGTCTCATGTATCTACTTGAACTAAGAAGCACACTCTTCACGAGTATTATGTTTTATAGTCCAGTCTAGTCTTTGTCTGAAGAGTTGGCTTCAGGAATGGCTTTAGTTCTGGGTCCTCAGAAAGTCCAGGGGCTGTGTCGTCAAGGGCTCCTCTAGTCTCAGGCAGACCATTAAGTCTGGTCTTCTTACGTGAATTTGAGTTCTGCACCACGCTTGTCTCCTGCTCCGTCAGGGACTCTGCTGTGTTCCCTGTCAGGACAGTCATTGGTGGTAGCTGGGCACCACCTAGTTCTTCTGGTCTCAGGCTGATGGAGTCTCCAGTTTACGTGGCCCTTTCTGTCTCTTGGGCTAATATTTTCCTGTGTCTTTGGTGTTTTCTTCATTCTCCGTTGCTCCAGGTGAGTTGGGACCAATTGATGGATCTTAGATGGCCGCTTGCCAGCTTTTAAGATAACCCAACACCACTCACCAAAGTGGGATGCAGAACATTTTCTTAATAAACTTTTTATGCCAATTGACGTAGATGTCCCCTGAAACTGTGGTCCCCAGACCCAGCCCCTGCTACTCTGTCCTTCAAAGTGTTGCTTGTGTTTAGTAAACTTTCTTAGCTTTTAGTTTAGTCCAGTTGTGCTGGGAAGTCTCTTACGTTTGACAAAATAGGAATAAAAAGGATTCTCCACTCTAAACCTTAGGTTAGCTTTCAAGCCTGTTTTGAGTTCACTTTTAATATTCAAATTCACAACCTTAGCAAAACCAGACAGGCACTAAAATAAAACAGCTTATTTTAAAAAGTAATTAAACTAGTGGACAGATGTTCATCTCTTTATTTAAATTTCACCATTTTTTATATGAGAAAATAATCTTGGAATTCAGCTTAATTTTTATTGGTTTATACTTTTATACATTTAAAAGTTAAGATGCTAAGTGATTTAATCATTTAAAGTTATTTACCTTAAAACTCAGAATAAAAAACAGGTAATTTCAAATGCTTTTAGGAATAGCTCTCACCACTTTAAACTTTTTATATATTTTGCTCCAAGTGCATATAGCAAGTTAGATTCAAATGTCTGTTTGAAAATACACATTCTCCCTGAAGTTACATAATTTTGTGTATTTGTGTGTGTGCACGCATTTGGGGTTAGAGACGTCGTCTGTTTGTCAGAGGTCTACTCCTCAAATTTAATATATTTTACATATGAAAATTTTTGCTGAAAATACTTTATATTGCACTTTGCTCTTTCTCAACAGTGAATTCAGTAAAAACCCTCATATTGTGAGTTTTGTTGGAAATCAGGTGACTATAAGAAGAGCTGATGGCTCATTGATTCACGTCAGCATATCACCATATCCTGCTATTCTCCATGAATATGTGAGCAGTTCAAAATGGGAAGATGCTGTAAGACTTTGTCGCTTTGTTAAGGTACTTTACGATTCAGAACTCACGGTTGTGTGTGTGTGTATATATATATGTATATATATACACATATAGTGTACTAGTTTACCAGTGTGGAAGATGGGAAATGGTAACAGCCAAAGGTCACATGGAAAGCCCTGGTGGCGTAGTGGTTAAGCGCTCCAGCTGCTAACCAAGAGGTTGGCAGTTTAGATCCGCCAGGCGCTTCTTGGAAACTCTGTGGGGCAGTTCTACTCTGCCCTGTAGGGTCACTATGAGTCGGAATCGACTTGCCGGCAGTGGGTTTTGGGGGTTTAAAGGTCGCATGAGCTGAATCAACTAGATGGCAACTAACAACAACGGTCCCTGGGTGGCACAAATGATTTGCCCTGAACTACTAACCTAGAGGCTGGTGGTTTGAACCTACCCAGCGGCACTGCAGAAGAAAGGGCCTGGCGGTCTGCTTCCATAAAGATTGCAGCCAAGAAAACCCTATGGAGCTGTTCTACTCCATTTAACACATAGGTTGCCATGAGTTGGAATCAACTCAATGGCAGCAGGGTTTTTCCTGTTTTGCTTTTTTAATAATTTATTTATTTGTTGTTGTTGTTGTTGAGAGCGTACTTAACAGAACATACATCAGTTCAACAATTTCTGTAGGTACAAGCCAGTGAAATTGATTACATTCTTCCAGTTGTGCAGCCATTCTTACCTTCCTTTTTTGAGTTGTTTTGCCCCCATTACCAAAACTCACTGGTCCCTAAGTTTCCTGTCTGCTCCTTTGAGTTCGATCTCATAGAGATAGATCTTAAAAGAGTACAATGCTCGAGGCAGACATCCTTCACTAGTTAAGCTAAACTATTATTACTTCAAGGGATATTTCTGGTTTAAGGTTTAAAGATTATCTCAGGGCAATAGTTTTAGGGTTTCAGCTGACCTCCATGGCTCCAGAAAGCCTGAAGTCCATGGGAATTTAAAATTCTATTCATCATTTTCCCCCTTTGATCACGATTTTTCTAGAGAATTTTTGATCAAAATGTTCAGTAATGGTAGCCAGGCACCATCCAGTTCTGGTCTTATGGCAAATGAGACAGTTGTTCACGGAGGCAATTAGCCACACATCCCATATAGTCCTCCTGTTCCTGACTCTCTTTCTTTCTGTGTTGCACCAGGTGAATAGAGATCAATTATTGCACCTTGGATGGCCACTTGCAAGCTTTTAAGACACCAGGCACTACACACAAGCTAGTTTTTTTTAAGGGCTGAAAAATTGAGAAAGTGTTGCCTTTTGGGAAATAACATGAGTGATACAAAGGGGATGGTAGATATTTCTGTGTGATTTATTTTTTGAAATAGTTTTTCCTTAAGGAGCCCTGGTGTTGCCATTGTTAAGTGCTTGGCTACCAGCTAAAAGGTTGGCATTTTGAACCTGCTACAGTAAAGATTACAGCCTAGGAAACCCTGTGGGGCAGCTCTATTCTGTCATTTAGGGTCTCTATGAGTCGGAATTGATGCCAAGGCATACGACAACAACAGTTTCTCCTTTCTGGCACATATAAAATTCCTCTGTGGAGTTTTTTTAAAAGTCAGGTTCACAAGGTCTACCCCACAGAAATTCTGATTCATTAGTTCTGGGGTGAGGCCTGGGCACATTTTGTTTAGTTTTTGCACAGCTAACATTAAGAACCTCTGCTTTGGATGGGCACTTCCCAACTTATTTGAATCCAGTATTTTCCAAACACGTTTGACCACAGAATTCTTTTATTGAACACCAGTTAACATCCCATAGAACCCTTTGTGAAATGACTTTTAGGTACATTTTCTTTCATGGGGTTCTTGGTAGCAATCTGCCGTAATAGCATGGTCAGAGAACCTCATTATTCCCCTGATTTCCTATAAGTCAGATTCTTTGACACTTCACCAAAAAGACTAGAGGGTTTATAGCCTTGAGTTGTTTTAAGTTCAAAAATGTATCTTTGATAATCAGTTATGAAAAATTTCAGAAAATTTTATTCAGAGTAAGTTCTCTATGCATTGATATATTTTAACAAAGTGACCACAATGAACTTTCCATATCATTAATTTATTAAATTAATTTTTTTTGAACTATAGTCAGTAATTTTTGTTGTTGTTGTTAGGTAGTGTTGAATTTATTCGAACTCATAGCAACCCCATCTGACAGAGTAGCGCTGCCCCATAGGGGTTTCTAGGCTATAATCTTTATGGGAGCAGATTGCCAGGTTTTTCTCCTGGGGAGCCTTTGGGTGGGTTTGAACGCCAACCTTTCAGTTGGCAGTGGAACACTTAAGAGCCAACGGCTCTTTATAATTTTATTATGGGTATTTAAATCATTGTTTACTTTAAGGCAATTTAGCCATATAGTTGAGATCATTGTTCTCCTATGTAACCTTAGGAACAAACCATGTGGGCCTGCCTAGCTGCCATGTCAGTTGCTAACAGAGATATGACTACTGCGGAAATAGCCTACGCAGCAATTGGTGAAGTAAGTAGATAATGTTTACGTGTGTGTGTGTGTGTGTGTGTGTGTGTGTGTGTGTGTGTTTCTTATCATAATTTGTTACATTTCTATTATTCACTTCAAATATTTTTTTATTTTCCTTATTTAGATTGACAAGGTTCAGTATATTAATTCTATAAAAAATCTTCCATCTAAAGAATCAAAAATGGCCCACGTATTAATGTTTAGTGGGAACATACAGGAAGCTGAAATAGTCCTTCTTCAGGCTGGCCTTGTTTATCAAGCAATCCAGATCAATATTAATCTCTACAACTGGGAAAGGTAATAATGCTTTATATCAGTTATAAAACCTGATTGATCTTAATGTGTTCTTCTACCTGCTATTTAGTCAATTATGTTTTTCATTGTACTTCATAGTTTCCTCATACCACAGAGGAGTTTATTCACACTTTTATTTGTGAGCAGTTTGCCATTAAAGACTTAGGTCTTCTCTGGCCTCTTGACTGATTAGAATTCAGGAGTGTGAAGAAGAAAAGAGAACCCAGGATATTTCCCAAATTTCTGATTTGAGTAACTTGGTAAATGGTGGTACCATTAGCAGATTTGGTAGGGAAGATATTAAGTTCAGTTTTAGCCAAGTTGAATTTGAAATATTTGTGAAGAGCTATGCAATAATGGTAGTTGACTAAGTGGAACTCATGAGAAAAGTTTGAACTGGAAATGTAGATTTAGGAGTCATCAGCAAATAGGTGATAGATGAAACCAGAAGAATGGATGCAAGTACCTGGGGACTGTGTAGAATGAGCAGATACACATCTATGGGATGTATGAAAGAAGAGAAATCCACAGAAAGATTGGGATAAAGCAGTCAGACAGGCAGAGAAAAGAAGAGCCACGAGAGATTTGTGATGCTAAGGAGGAAAAAGGATAGGATTTTTAGAAAGAAGTGGTCAGCAGTAACCATCCCTCCACATTAGGCTTTGGGACAGATTACTTTCCGAGACAGAGTTGGCAGGCTGCTCTCTTCTTTATGACGTACTAAGTTCCTCCACTCATTCTCCCAGAAATGTGTCTTTAAGATAAAATGTTTCTGTCCCTCAAAGGTTCATAACATGAAAGGGGAAAGACGACATAAACATCTGCAAAGGTAAACTAATGAAAGAGATAAAGAACAACGCAACAAAACCATATAAGCAATGGTATCAGCAGTGCAGAAGTAATTGCTTGTAGACTTTAGTGAATTCAGATCCTTTTTGACACAGAAATGTGTCTTTCAGGGAGCAAGGTTATAGTGCTTATTGACTCCTGAAGTTACTATCCTGTGACATTGGCATATGTCTATTGTGTTCTTTCTTTTCCTCTGGGTTTAAAAATGATCCCGTATCTATTTCAATTACAAGGACCCTTACTTGTAACTCCCTGAGGGTTTTTATAGATATCTTATCTCTGTCTTTTCCTAGAATAGAAGTAACAAAAATGGCAGGTGGTTAATTATGTGATGGAATACTAGAGTCTTTTTAATTCGTGTACTAATTACCTATATTATTCATACAACTCAGCCACTCTGTTTCTGTCCTTTGTTTATACAAATTCATTATCATCATTGTTTAGCTGTTCAAAGGATCATGAAGGATGTTTATAACCGTACAAAGATGAATCAGCCACTGTCCTTTGTCCTCAATTTATTCGTAATTTGTAATGGTTGAGGTAATTTTTGGAAAGAGACAGAATCCGAATAATACTTTTAAATCTCTGGATTCAGTAACTAATATAAAATTGTGTATACCATTACCAAGCTATAAAGTTCTGTGGCAAACAGGGAAGAATAGTGTTTACAATATCCTTTCAACTACTACTTTTGAGAGAATATTTATATTGATAAATGGGAGACACTAATGTCCATGTAGCACTTTGAACACTGTATAATATAACAAATTTTTAATGGTCCTTATCTTAAAAAGCTTACAAGCTAGAAATTCCACTTTATTGCCACTAAAGATGGTAAAGACGCCTTTTACTGAGTGTTTATTATGTGCCAGCAGTTGTGCTAAATACTTTCCATTTACCATCTCATTTAGTCATCACAGAAATCCTTTGAGGTTAGGTATCACCATCTCCATTTTACAAATAAGGAAGCTGAGGCTCAGAAAAGTTAATTAAGTGGCAGATGTGGGACTTGAGCTCAAGTCTTCTAGTATCAAACCTGAAAAAAACTCGTTGCCGTGGAGTCCATTCCGACTCATAGTGACCCTGTGGGACAGAGTAGAGCTCCCATCGGGTATCCAAGGAGCAGCTGGTGGATTCAAATTGCCGACCTTTTGGTTAGCAGCAGAGCCCTGAACCACTGCACCACCAGGGCCCCTTCTAGTATCAAAAAGGATCTGAATTCACTAAAGTCTACAAGCAATTACTTCTGCACTGCTGATTCCATTGCTTATATGGTTTTGTTGCATTGTTCTTTATCTCTTTCATTAGTTTACCTTTGCAGATGTTTATGTCGTCTTTCCCCTTTCATGTTATAAACCTTTGAGGGACAGAAACATTTTATCTTATCTATACATAGTTGTCGTTAGGTGCCGCTGAGTTGATTCCGACTCAGAGTAACCTATGTACAGCAGAACAAAACACTGCCCAGGCCTGCGCCATCCTCACAATCGTTGTTATGCTTGAGCTCATTGTTGCAGCCGCTGTGTCAGCCCATTTGTCGAGCTGTAGATGCGTAGTAGGTACCTCAGACTCACGCCCTTAGTCACTTTGCAGCGTTCCTCATCTACGTTTATCGGATGTCTGCTGCGTGTCAGTCAGTGAAAATGATTCCCGTTCTCCCTACTCACCCTTTAAGGCCCAGTTGAAGTTAACCTCTCCTGAGCAGTATTGATCACAGTACTTGTAATCAGCAACATACATATATGGCAATTAAAGATGTACTACGTGTAGCATTGCTTATATTCTTTTAATAAATTCTTGCTATCCCTTCTTTTGTCTTTTAAGATATTTACATTGTTTTTCCCCTTTTAAAGGAACCCTGGTAGTGCAGTGGTTAAGCACTTGGCTGCTCGCTAACTAAAAGATGAGTGGTTCGAACCCACCACCCACTCACAGGACAAAGATGTGACAGTGTGCTTCCATAAAGATTACAGTCTTGGAAACTCTGTGGGGCAGTTCTGCTTTGTCCTGTAGGGTCACTAAGCGTCAGAATTGACTTGATGGCAATGGGTCCTTTTATTTTCTTTGCCTTCTAGATTTGTAGCTTCTCAAAGTTTGGAAATGTTTTGTAGTATCTGTAGGGTCGCTATGAGTCAGAATTGACAGCAATGGGTTTAGTGTTTTCTGTTTGGTATACATAGTAGGGAGGGCAGTGGAGGTTCATTGGTAGAATTCTCACCTTCTATGCAGGAGACCCAGGTTCGGTTCCTGGCCAGTGCAGCTACCACCCATCTCTCAGTGGAGGCTTGTGTGTTGCTGTGATGCTGAACATGTTTAAGTGGAAGAAGGACTAGAAAGCAAGGCCTGGCAATCTACTGAACACCACCCAGCGAAAACTCTATAGATCACAGTGGTCCAATTTTGTTGTGCCTGGGGTTACCATGAGTTGGGGATCAACTTGAGGGCAGCTGACAACAACGTGCATATTTATTTCTGAATGAGTTGATTTATGGATTGATGAAAATATAAATACAAGACCATACAAGAAGTGTCATAAGTAGTGTATAGTTAACTATGAAGTAAGTAGATTCAAATGTTAGATTCTATAGGCAAACCACCTAGGAAGCAATTGCCCTCTTGATATGAAAAACTTGCTAGTGATTGATTCATCTACCCCTGGCGTATTAGTAAATGCTTATAATAAATATTTGTTAAGGATATGAGTTAATCTGCCTATAATTTTAATCTTTATCCCTCCCATGTTATTCTAAGTATGGTTTCATTTCTTTTAGGGAATTGAGGAATAACTCAACCCCATTGTCATCAGTCCTAGGCTTTTAATATCTCTAATCTCTACAAGTCGGAATCGACTCCATGGAAATGGGTTTTGGTTTTTTGGTGGTGCAGTGCTTAAAGCGCTCGGCTGCAAACCCAAAAGGCCGGTAGTTAGAACCCAGCAGCTGCTCCGTGGGAAAAAGATATAGCAGTCTGCTTCCATAAAGATTACAGCCTTGGAAACCCTATGGGGCAGTTCCGCTCTGTCCTTTAGGGCCACTATGAGTTGGAATTGGCTCAGTGGCAGTGGGTTTGGTTTTTTGTTTAACCTCTGAATTGCTCCTTTGCTGCTCAACTTCTCCATTTCCTTTTCTTTGTCCTCACTTTTGAAATCTAAACCACCATCTTCTCCCCTTCTCCTGGTGTCTCTTTTTAATTTTCGAGTCCTTATCTCTACCTAATCTTTTTGGTTACCCTAAAGTGCTTGGAAACCCTGGTGGCGTAGTGGTTAAGTGCTACAGCTGCTAACCAAGAGGTCGGCAGTTTGAATCCTCCAGACACTCCTTGGAAACTCTATGGGGCAGTTCTACTCTGTCCTGTAGGGTCGCTATGAGTCGGAATCGACTCGACGGCACTGGGTTTGGTTTTGGTTTGGTTAAAGTGCTTATTTGATCTTTCTGCCTGGTCTTCCTTCTCTTCCATTTAAGCACTTCCTGCTGTGCCCCGAGTCTTTGTTCCCCTCACCTCTCACTCCCTGGCTCATGTTTGTCTCCCTCATCCCATGATTCAGAGAGAATTTTTCATTGGCTATCTTTTTTTTTTTTTTTCCTTTTATTACATTGTCTATCCCATAGTCCAGTCCAATCCCTGTCTGAGAGTTAGGTTTAGGAATGTTTCCTGTCTTGGGCTAACAGAAGGCCTGGGAACCACGACCTCTGGGGTCATTCTAGTCTCAGTCGGGCCATTAAGTCTGGTCTATTTACAAGTATTTGAGGACTGCATCCCGTTTTCCCGAGTATTTGAGGACTGCATCCCGCTGCTTTCCCGCTCCCTAAGGGGTTCTCTGTTGTGTTCCCTGTCAGGGCAGTCATCAGTTGTAGCCGGGCACCATCTAGTTCTTCTGGCCTCAGGATGATGTAATCTCTGGTTCATGTGGCCCTTTCTGTCTCTTGGGCTCGTAATTGCCTTGTGTCCTTGGTGTTCTTCATTCTCCTTTGATCCAGGTGGGTTGAGACCAATTGATGCATCTTAGATGGCTGCTTGTTAGCGTTTAAGACCCCAGATGCCACTGGGATGCAGAATGTTTTCTTAATAGATTTTATTATGCCAATTGACTTAGATGTCCCCTGAAACCATGGTCCCCAATCCCCCGTCCCTGCTATGCTGGACTTTGAAGCGTTCAGTTTATTCAGGAAACTGCTTTTGGTTTAGTCCGGTTGTGCTGACCTCTCCTGTATTGTGTGTTGTCTTTCCCTTCACCTAAAATAGTTCTTATATACTATCTCATTAGTGAACGCCCCTCTCTCTCCCTCCCTCCCTCCCCCGTCTCAGCTATCTTATTTGTTCCCTTTTTGAAAGGTAATTTGAATTTTGTATATGTATAGGATAACAACGTTATTCTAAATTAAGGGAACTTAGCATATGTAGGAAGTTTTAAAGTGTCTGGTTAAAGTTTTTCCAGCTTTGAATGCATTTTGATCTTTAAGAACCACCTGAGAGGACAGTTGAGTACAAAGGAGATGCAGTATGTGCAGCCGCCCCTGGGTCAGAACGTCTTGCCCAAAGATTAGAAAGTATAAAAGAAAAAAGTTTTGTTTTTTTTTTTTTTTTTGTATAGGGAGAAATAAATCCTAATGTGGGAATTGGTTTCACTGCCTTTCTTGGTCTTTTTTTTTTTTTAATTGAAGTCAAGTACTCCCATCCTAAGTGTTTCATAAATGCTTTTTAAAAATCATTTTGCATATTGTGCTTATCATAGGTTCTTTTATAAGAAATGATATTATTCTGTATTTTAAAAATGAGATAAAATGCATGTGGTTTTGAATAAAACAGTATTTTCATCTAAAAAAGGTGTGATGTTAGTACTGTTTATCATATATGCAAATGGCCATGGTATGTGTTCTTCGTATGTGGACTATCCAGTCTACGGATACTTACGGAGCAGGCAAATCTCTACTCGCTACTGAGATTTAAGGGTCTGGTTTAAGAAGAGGATTATGCAGAGGCGATCAGGAGGGACCAAAAAAGATGGGAATTTTTAAAACTGTTCATTAAATAAAATTTCAAACACATGTCAAAGTAGAGAAGATAGTTTAATGAATCCCCAACCAACCAACCCCAGCAACGACCTGTTTGTGGATACTCTCTGTCTTTCCCTTTCTCACCATTTATTCTGAAGCAGATCCCCACTCATCATTTCATTTTATCTGTAAATATTGTAGTTTGTATTTATAAAAAAATTTTTAAACATAGCCACAATACCATGATCGTACCTTTAAATATTAATAATTCTACTCATGTTCTTATTTTTCTGAATGTTTCATAAATGGAGCCCTGCTGGTGCAGTGGTTAAGGGCTTGGCTGCTAACCAAAACTTCAGCAGTTCAAATCCATCAGCTGCTCCTTGGAAACCCTATGGGGCAGTTCTACTCTGTTATGGGGTCACTATGAGCTGGAATCGGCTTGACGGCAACGGGTTTGGTTTTTTGTTTGGTCTCATAAATGTTTTGTTTTGTTTCATGTTTTGTTTGAATCAGGATCCAAAAAAGACCCATACATTGTGATTGGTGATATGTTCTTAAGTTTCTTTTAATGTATAGGTTCTCCTTTTCTTTCTTGCAATTTTTCCATTAAGGAAACTGGAACTATAAATTTCCCGAGTCTGGACTTTGTTAACTGCATCTTTGTGGTATCGTTTAACGTGTTCCTTTGTCTGATGAATTCAGTGTAAATCAGTTATTAGATCTAGAGGCTTGGTTAGGTTTAGACTTATTTATTAATTTAGGTGAGACTCCATCAAGGTGGTGTGTCTCCATCAGGAGGATGTAATGACGGTTCCCTGTCTTCTGTGATGATAGCAGCCATTGATGATCACTGCCCAGACCCACTAATTAATTAGAAATTACAAAATGCTGATATTCTGTCATTCCAGGAGTATTAGATGTCAACACTGTGTGTTAAATAGATTGGTTTTAAGGTTCCTGAATTTCTATATTTGCTTAAATCATCTAGAAGGGAACAGATTTTATTTTGTTGCGTTTTTCCCTTTGAGAAGGAAGCATGATATTACTGGTTTGTGCTTCTGTCATTCATATTTGAATTTGAAAATTGCATGTGACCTAGTAAGATCTGGCCCTTGAAGAATTGTAGGTATACAAGTTATCTGCTTGACATTTATTTTGGACATTTTGGTGGTAATCTACTCTCAAAAACTGAAGTTAAGAAGAGGTAGAAATCAGAAGCTCCAGATATGCATACGGATTCTTTAACCAGTAAAACCAGTTGCCGTTGAGTGATTCCAACTCACGTCAACCCCACGTGTGTCAGAGTAGAACTGTGCTCCATGTGGTTTTCAGTGGCTGATTTTTTGAAAGTAAATTTTCAGGCCTTTCTTCCGAGTGCCTCTGGGTGGATTCAAACCTCCTACCTGTTGATTAGCAGCCAAGGACATTAACTGTTCGCACCACCCAGGGACTCCTTTATGTAAGTATTAATAAAAATAATCTCTAATATTCTACCAGTTATACAAAGTGATTTTGTTTTGCTCAGGTTATTCAAAGGATTACATTTTGAAGTTATAAAATCTTTTTTATGTAACTTCCTTCTATTTAAAATCAGAGAAGATACATGGACTTATTCCAGGCCCAGAATCTAATGTCACATTTGTTTGGTTGCCAAATAATCGTTTTAAAACTGGAGACATACTGTTCCCATAACCTTATGTAATTTGGGATGAGTTTTCACCTAAATGTGGTAAGAAAATGTTTTTTACCCAGTGCCTGCTTTTAGAGAACATTTAAAATAGCATGTATCGTTTGGATGTTTACTTTTAGTTTAATGTTTGCTCTTCAATCATATAATTAATACATATTTTATGATAATAATAGTGATAGATAATACTTGAGTCGTCTCTGGAATGTTTTAAAAAGCCCCAACCCGGAATGGATGCTGTATTATCCCTACTTAGGACACTGCTTCCAGTTTTGTGCAGTCAAGAACTCCTTCCTCCGCCATGTACAGTCATAAAGAAACTATAGGAACTGGAATCTCTGAAGTGTCAAAAAGGAGCCTGGTGGCACAATGGTTAAGAGCTCAGCTGCTAATTGAAAAGTCAGCAGTTCAAACCCACCAACAGCTCTGCAGGAGAAAAGACCTGGCAATCTGCTCCTGTAAAGATTTCAGCCGAGGATAGGTAGTGATGTCATCTGTCATTATTATTATGGGGTGGTTCTGCTCTGTCATATGGGGTCACTATGAGTTAGAATCGACTCAGTGACATAAAACAACAACAACAGAGTTCCAAAGGGCTAGTTCACCAGCCCTTACTCACATACACCACCAAATTTGGAGCTTTAGGGACACACAGGAGAATGATATGAGAGAGGGTTAGAAGGATTGGGGTGTCTTTGACTCCATTTCCCCTCTTTAGGGACACACAGGGGAATGATACAAGAAAAGGTTAGGAGGATTGGGGCATCTTTGACTCCATGTCCCCTCTTTAGGGACACACAAGGGAATTATATGGGAGAGAGTGAGAAGGATTGGGGCGTCTTTGACCCCATTTCCCCTCTTTAGGGACACAGAGGGGAACGATACGGGAGAAGGTTAGAAGGATTGGGCATCTTTGACTCCATTTCTCCTTTTTAGGGACGCAGAGGGGAATGATATGGGAGAGGGTTAGAAGGTTGGGGGTCTTTGACTCCATTTCTCCTCTTCTGAAGTCATGTGAATTGCTTGTTGCCTTCTCTTATTTACCACTTTTGTTCCTCCATGTTTCAGCACCTTTATATTCCTTTCTGCCTGTCCCCTTTTACTCTGAAAGACTTGAAGTCACAGAGGGAAGAGGGAATGTTGTGAGCCTGTGTATTGGGTAGCAAAACGTTGACCCTTGGATTTAGCAACATGGCATGTGCTGTTATATTTCCATAAGAAAGCATTTTCCCTAATTTTGGCATTGTTGTTGTTGTTGTATGCCGTTGAGTCAATTCTGACACACAGTGACTCTACAGGATAGAGCAGAACTGCCCCATAGGCTTTCCAAGGCTGTAATCTTTATGGAAGCAGATCGCCACATCTTTCTCCTGTGCAGCAGCTAGTGGGTTTGAACTGCCAACCTTTTGGTTAACAGCTGAGTGCTTAACCACTGTGCCGCCACAGCTCCTTATTTTAGCATTACCATTTTTTTTCTTTTTATTTGTATTATACATGATTTATAATTTTTCATACAAATCAAAAACAGAAAGTGCATTTATATTTGAGGAGCTTAAGTCTTAATATCTCTCCCAGTTGTCTAAAATGTGCTTACAGTGCACGCAAAACCCATTGCCGACGAGTCAGTTCCAACTCAACTTATAACAACCCTAGACAATACACACAACATATCTAAAATACTTTTTAAAGTGATTATTTTATGTAGGTCAGTAGTAAGGCAAATCAAAGTATGCTAAGAATAAACCAGATTTTCCTACCAAAGAATCAGAAGTTGTAAAAAATGTAGTCATTGGGTTAATATATTCTCTTGTCTGAAACAAATTTATAATAGTTGGCTTTGATAGATCAAGACTGGAATATTCAAAAGTTATGTATCATATTAGAATGCAAGAGAACTTAAGAAATAATATACTTCGACTATTATTATAACCACTTCCCATATTTAAAACAAGATGACAGTGAGCAGTGTAGGAGAGCTGCACGTCATGGGTCTGGAGCCCCGACTCAACTAGTGTGAGTTATACACAGGGTTGCAATGGCCAACACACTGTCCAAAACCTGTGTTCTGAAAATAAGCCTGGAAGTGAGGATTAATCTTTTCATTTCCTTGCAAGTTATTATTAATATGTAGATTTTGTGTTTTTAATGTTATACCATTGATTTCAGTGATTCATTTAGTTCTTATTTGCATTTTAAATAAAATATTACTTTAAAAACTTAGTTACATAATAAATAGACATCTGATTGGATTCTAAAATTTAAATGGCTACTTACTCTTTTTTCTAGGAATTGGATGGAAAAAGGCATTTTGTTAGACTTATTTACCTGAAATTGTTATTTTCAATTTGCTGTAGTAATAATTTGAAGGTATCAGTTTTTAATTCTGTTTAGTTGAGTACTGAACAGAGTAAGTTCACTACAGACTTAGAAAAATGGTCAAGGTAGTTGAACCACTTACACTAGGGGAAGTTTTTTCACTTGAATTTTATTACGATTTCAAAGTTTTTTTCAATGAACATTTACTATACATGCACTCTGTAGTATTCACCAAAGATAAATGAAACCCAGATATCCCTTCGCAAATGTGTAGGCTAGTGGAGGAGACTAAAAGTTTGTAAATACTAGGTATAATACACTATAAGCAGTGCTGTGCTAATAAAACAAACAAACAAAAAAACAAACCCAGTGCTGTAGAGTCAATTCCGACTCATAGCAACCCTATAGGACAGAGTAGAACAGCCCCATAGAGTTTCCAAGGAGCGCCTGGCGGATTCGAACTGCCGACCCTTATGGGTTAACAGCTGTAGCACTTAACCACTACACCACAAGGGTTTCCACTGTGATAATAGTATGTATAAAATGCTGCGGAACAGAAATAAGATAATGGTCATTTACTTCTATGAGGGAAGATGGTCAGGAAGAAAGGGTCATGCTTGATCTGGGCCTTAAAGGATAAATGGATAAGGTAGGAAATGACGTTCTATGTGAGAGATGAGTAGAGGGAACAACATAGACTCTCCCACCTCCTCACCCCAAAACTGTACTGCCCATAAGGGCTGACACCAGCAGTTCTGATAATCTGTTTTATTTCTCATTATAGGGCGCTTGAATTGGCTGTAAAATATAAAACACATGTGGATACAGTTCTTGCTTACCGTCAAAAGTTTTTGGAGACATTTGGTAAACAGGAAACTAATAAACGATACTTGCAATATGCAGAAGGTGTAAGTATTAGCCAGTATTTTATAACAATGTATATGTTTTATCATAAATATATGCAGTATTCATCTTAACAAGACAAACTGAGAACAGTTCGTTCCACAATCTCTGTATGATGTTGTTGCCTTACGATTATATACTAATTTTTTTTTGCAAACTTACAGCCATATTATGACTAACCCCAGTCTGTTTTCATAACATTCAATTTGTGTTAAGTTTGGTTACTAATTGAAATTTATAGATAATAATTTATAAATGTCTGGGATAAATTATTCCAGCTGTTTATAGATGGCTGGGATAAAGGCTTCTAACTTCTGAGTTTTGAGTTTCCACTGGCTGTCCCTTCTGCTCCAAGGGTATTATATAACCACAGAGGACACTATCAGAACACGGATACTTCATGACTTCGTAGAATTCTAGGGAGCTGGCTGCACCTGGTAGAGATACTTAGCCTAGGTATATGTCTTAGTTATCTAATGCTGCTATAACAGAAATACCACAAGTGGATGGCTTTAACAAACAGAAAATTTATTCTCTCATAGTCTAGAAGGCTAGAAGTCCAAATTTGGAGCACCAGCTCCAGGGAAGGCTTTCTTTTTCTGTTGGCTCTGGGAGAAGGCCCTTGTCATCAGTCGTCTCCTGGGTCTAGGAGTTTCTCAGTGCAGGAACCCCAGGTCCAAAGGATGTGCTGTGCTCTGGCTTTTCTTACTTGGTGGTATGAGGTCCCTTACCCTCTCTGCTCAATTCTTTTATATCTCAAAAGAGATTGACTCAAGATGCAATCTAATTCTGTAGATTGAGTCCTGCCTCGTTACCGTAACTGCCTCTAATGCTGCCTCATTAATATCATAGAGGTTAGGATTTACAACACAAAGGATTATCACATCAGATGACAAAGTGGTGGACAACCACACAGTACTGGAAATCATGACCCAGCCAAGTTGACACATATTTTGGGGGGACACAATTCAATCCATAACATTCTACCCTTTGGCCCCCAAAAATTCATGTCCTTGTCACATGTAAAACACACATTCACCCCGTCATACCATCCCAAGTCTTAAATCAACTCCAAGTACAGATTCCATCCTGGGGCAAAATTCCTCTTCATCTGTGAAATCTAGAATACACGTTACCTACTTCTTAAGTACAGTGGTGGAACAGACACAAGGTAGGCATTTCCATTACAAGTGGGAAATATTGGAGGGAAAGAAAGAATAACAGGCACCAGGCAAGTGAGCATAACACATTGAAAATAATCCCCTATTCTCTGAGGCCATCTAGGCAATGGCCCTGTCCTCCAGACTCTGGGCATTGGCCACACTCTTTCAATCCTGGGTGGGGACCCCTTGGCCCTGGGCTTCAGCTCTGCCTTCCAGGCCCACTGGGACAGCAACTCTGCTCTCTTGGTTGTAGGCAGCCCCATTGTCCTAGTCTAAGTGGCGACCCTAGCCCCTTGGTTCCAGCAGGCCCCATTCTTCTGCCCTTTGGGCATGACAGCCCTGCCTTCTCAACTTTGGGCAGCGGATCTTGCCCCATCCTCCTGACACTTATGAATGGCATCCCCACATTCCAGAACCAGGTTGGTGAAGATCTGACTCTTTGAAATCTAGGAGGCCGTGGCCCCACCCTTTAATACTGAGACAGTTCTGCTTCCCATGCCCCTTGACTCTTCAGCTTCTGATTCCTGATTCCTTGGTCTCTTGGCCCCTTGGGCCTGCTGGGCTCACCCAGCCTCTGCCCTGCTTGGGCAAGTGTTACAAAGCTCTTTAGCTCAACTGATAAGTGCCTGGAGGCACCCCACTCACCAGGAAGCCTCCTGCGAGAAAGTACCCCACTCTCTCGCTTTGTGTGTAGGTTCCTGCGATACCTCATGCTGGCTTGCTGGTTCTGCTGCTGCCGTCTCTCTGCTGCTGCTTCTTGCTGTCTGTGCCATCTCTGGCATTACAGCTGTCCTCACTTTCTTCTGAGCTCTCACCAGAATTGCCTTTGATGTCCATAATTCTACCAATAGTTTCTTCAAGGCAATCTAGGCTTTAACTGTTAGACACTTTAAAACTCTTCCAGCCTGTACCCATTCGGTTTCAAAACCACTTCCACATTATAGGTGTCTGTTAGAGCAGCACCCCACTCCTGGCACCAAATTCTGTCTCAGTCATCTAGTGCTGCGACAACAGAGATACCACAAGTGGATGGCTTTAACAAACAGAAATTTATTCTCTCACAGTCTAGGAGGCTATAAGTCCAAATTAAGGGTGCCAGCTCCAGGGAAGGCTTTCTCTCCTTGTCAGCTCTGGGAGGAGGTCCTTGTCATCAATCTTCCCTTGTCTAGGAGCTTCTCAGCACAGGAACCTGGGTCCAAAGGACATGCTCTGCTCCTGGCTCTTCTTTCTTGGTGGTAGGAGGTCGCACTCCTGTGCTCAATTCTTTCTTTTATATCTCCGAAGAGACTGACTCAAGATACAACACGATAGAGGTTAGGATTTACAACACATAGGCTAATCACATCAGATCACAAAATGAAGGACAGCCACACAATACTGGGAACCATGGCCTAGCCAAGTTGACATGCATTTTGGGGGGACACAGTTCAATCCATAATAGTATGCTTTACTGCCTAGAACCAAAGAAGTCTAAACGTTTGCTCCCCACAGCTTTTACCAGAATCTCAGATTTTATCACTCCAGTTAAGAGAAAGTCATTCCAGTACATATCACCCCACAAGAAGAGCCAGAACAAGAGATTTGCCCCCGTGCTTAGGGCAGAACTGATTCTGTCTCCCTGCCCAGGTTGTTCTAGGCTCAGACAGTAGAAATAGAGTTCACCTCTCTGGCCATAGAGATCCAAGAGGCTAGACTCCCAAGAGCTGTGATCCTGAGACAGGACAGACCTTGGTCCCAACTCTCTGAACCAGTTGGTTTCCTTAGCCTTTTATTCATTCATTTATTTAAAAAAAAAAAAAAAATGATACCCAAATGAACCAGATATGACCTCTGTCTTTGTGGAGCTTATAGGCTATGTTGGACCACTCATCCTTAGGGGTAGAATAGAAGGAATGTTCTGACCCATCCTAGGGGCAGAGCGGCCTAGAAGAGCCTTGGGAAGAGGGGAAAAGGTGAGGAGAAATTGCCTACAGTCCCTGCTAAAGTCAGCGCTATCCGCTTGGCGTATTTAGAAGTCTGGACATGATCACCTACATCTTTGGGCCTCAGAGCAGTTTTCAGGATGGTGAGGTCTTTGGGGCCATTCTGAGAGTTCAGTAGTGCACCTTCCACTTCTGGATTCAGGATGGTTACCAGTTGTAGATTTCTTGGTAGAAAGGGGACATGTTTTAAAGAAGCTGCACAAGCTGTTTGTGTTCACTAGGAACCTGCTTAGTGCTGAAGTGAATCTTCCAGCAGTCGGAGGCCTTGCTCTGCTACTAGGACAAATTCAGGGGCCTCTGAGGCTTTATCCTGACTCAGAGTGAGAGGGGCCACCACCAGTAAGTCCTCAGTAACCCAGAGAATCACCAGCACACCTGATCTTTGTTACAGCTTTGAAAATATGGCAGTACATTAAAACTAAGCGCCCACCTTAAATTTACTTTATTGTATAATTTTAATCATATTAATACTATTCTTTCTCCTCCTCACCGTCATTGATATTTTTTCAGTATTTTTACATTAGGTACTTTTGAGAACACAGAAAATACAGTTCTTACCCTCAAAGAAATTCTATTTTCAATAGTAAACACTTTACAATGTAATCTTCTTTTTCTCTATATATGTATGAAATTGTTACCAAAATGCAATACTGTAGTCAGAAGAGTAGCAGAAATTTTCAAAGTGGGGTAACCAGAACCACACAGGTTACTTTGATGCCCTATGGCACTGCTTTCTACTTTTTCTTCTTTGTAAATATAATTCGACAGTTGACTAGAAATCATAAAGTAGCATTTTAAAATGAAAATTATTTTTTATTTAATAATTGCTTACTACCGAGATAAAATTCAACCCTAGGAAAATAGCTTTTGGGGATGTCTGCATTGCTTGGTGATCTCCTGTTTCCCTTTAGGCCTGTAATCTAATCATAATGTATCATTCATATGTATCTATCTTTGCCAAAATTGTGTTTATACAAACTGTTTATTTTAGAACTAAGAGTTGAGTAGGAAGAGATTATTTAAAAATAACACTGGGAAATTTATTCTAGATCTCTGCTGAATTCCAATGGACTCCCAATACATAACATGTTTATAAGTGCCTACGGTGTAGTGGGTAGGAGCTCAGCTGCTAACCAAAAGGTTGGTGGTTCAGATCCACCAGCCACTCCTTGGAAACCTTCTACTCTGTCCGATGGGGTCGCTATGAGTCAGAACCGACTCAACAGCACCAAATATTAATATAATATCAACAAATATTATACCTATACTCTTTGGGAGGAACTCTGGTGGCACAGTGGTTAAGCACTCACTCGGCTGGGTGCTAACCGAAAGGTCGGCAATTTGAGCCCATCAGCCATTCTGCAGAAGAAAGATGTGGCAGTCTGCTTCCATAAAGATTTATAGCCTTGGAAACCCTATGGGGCAGTTCTATAAGGTCGCAGTGAGTCAGAATCTACTTGACAGCAATGAGTTTTTATACTCTTGGGTAAATGGAACCAACCAATTATAAACAATGAAGTGAGAAGTTTGTTATTCATTCGTATCTATGAGCTCTGAAATGTTATTTGGACATTTTTAGTATAAAATATGGAAATCTATGATTCATACAAGGTCTTCCAAGAATCGTATTATTTAGAGTCATTATACCTGGCCTGAACTGGTGTTCAATAAATATCTGTAAAATATACTGTAAGTCTAGCAAATAAAGCCACTCAAAGAATACACTCAATGTACTGAATACACAATGTGTGTAAGAAGAAAAGTAGAAGACCCAGAAAACATTTAAAACATTATGCTAGGAAAAAGAAAAAAAGAGTGAAAAAGACCAAATTCATGGGCAGAATTTTAGAAAGTATAGAATTTTGAAGAAGATCTTCATTGAGTCCTTGGGATGTAGAATAGTGAAGATGACACCAGCCTTGAAAAACTTACGTTTAAAAGGAGGAGACAGAGTTAATTATACAATTTGTCACTTAATTTCAGTTGTGATAAGTGCCTTGAAAGAGGTGTACACAGTTTTCTGAGACTTCATGAACATGGGACCTGACCTAGGATGGAGGAATCGGCAAAGACTAAGCAAAACAAATTATATTTGAGTTGAACTCTGAAGAATGACTAGAAGAAGCTCACGGGGGGTAGGGATTGACACGTTCCAGGCAGAGGTAAGGCACTGGAGTGGGAAGGAGGAAGAGCAAACGAGAGATTTGAGGGTCATAGGGCACATTAAGGATATTAGGCCTTATCTGAAGTCTGATGCGAAGTCATCAAAGGGAAATAATATGATCTGTTTTCCCTTTTAAAATCCTGATTCCTAAAAATAAATGGAAATTTTAATATTTCCGTGAAATTTTCTTGAGTAGGATTTTGTCAGTTAAATGATACGATAGTAAGAATGAATGCATGA
Source organism: Loxodonta africana (assembly GCF_030014295.1). Classification (NCBI taxonomy): domain Eukaryota; kingdom Metazoa; phylum Chordata; class Mammalia; order Proboscidea; family Elephantidae; genus Loxodonta; species Loxodonta africana. Next base: position 77,069,823 of record NC_087364.1, on the reverse strand, counting down.
GATATTGGAAGTAACAGGCAAGAGTCCTGAGTGACTGCTCTGGGTCCTAGGTCAGTAGTGGTTGGAGTACTGGTTGGGACCAGACATTGAAATCTGAAGGGTCTTAAAACCATGTGAAGAGAGTGGACTTCATAATGAAGGCAACGAGAACACTTGGAGGTTTGCAATCAAGAGAAAGACTTGAAAGATAACTCTTGATGTGAAGGATTGGTTGCAGGGAAGGGGGATGACTGGGAGACCAGATCGGACATTACTATAATAGTTACACCAGGAGATGGAGAGGGGAGATAGAGTAAGACTGATGTAAGAAAGAATTCAGTAGTAAAATCGAGAGAACATTGTGGCTGGGGTGGAAGGAGAGGTGGTGAGGCAGGCAGGACAAGGCATTTGAGAATGACTTCAACATTTCTAGTTTGGGCACCTGGTAGGTGGGGGTGTTATTAATCTAGATAAGGAATACATTGAAAATATAAAAGTTTTAGACCTTTTGAGTTTGGAATGCTGTGGCTTATCCAGTGGAGATACCTAGTAGGCAATTGTGAATATAAATGTGGATGGCAGAGGATATTCATGAAGGAGAACTTGGGACTAGATGGATTTATGGTCATGACCATCTAGGCACAGATGAAGCTATGTGAGCTGATGAGATCTCCCAGGAAACACATGAGAAGGCCGTGGCTGGAACCTTGGTGACTACACTCAAACGTTGTCCAGCAGAAAGGTATGGTAGGTCGGGGGACAGCCTGAAAGGGACAATTTAGAGAGGAGGGCCGAAACCAGACAACAGTGGTATTATATGAGAGATTTTGTGAAGAGCAGTGGTCAAGACGTTCCAGGAATGCTGCCGTCTCAGGACCTGGTTCTTTTCTGCAGCATGCCCTTCCTCAGATATTCTCACAGCTCACTCTGTTGTCTCCTTCACATCTTAATGTCATCATCTCAGGGAGGCCTTCTGTGATCCCTTCTGATATGCAGCCCTAGCTCTCACTGTCCTCAGGGAGGCCTTCTGTGATCCCTTCTGATACACAGCCCTAGCTCTCACTGTCCTCAGGGATTCTTCTGTGATCCCTTCTGATACACAGCCCCAACTCTCACTGTCCTCAGGGAGGCCTTCTGTGATCCCTTCTGATACACAGCCCTAGCTCTCACTGTCCTCAGGGAGGCCTTCTGTGATCCCTTCTGATACACAGCCCTAGCTCTCACTGTCCTCAGGGAGGCCTTCTGTGATCCCTTCTGATACACAGCCCTAGCTCTCACTGTCCTCAGGGAGGCCTTCTGTGATCCCTTCTGATACACAGCCCTAGCTCTCACTGTCCTCAGGGAGGCCTTCTGTGATCCCTTCTGATACACAGCCCTAGCTCTCACTGTCCTCAGGGAGGCCTTCTGTGATCCCTTCTGATACACAGCCCTAGCTCTCACTGTCCTCAGGGAGGCCTTCTGTGATCCCTTCTGATACACAGCCCTAGCTCTCACTGTCCTCAGGGAGGCCTTCTGTGATCCCTTCTGATACACAGCCCTAGCTCTCACTGTCCTCAGGGAGGCCTTCTGTGATCCCTTCTGATACACAGCCCTAGCTCTCACTGTCCTCAGGGAGTCTTCTGTGATCCCTTCTGATACACAGCCCTAGCTCTCACTGTCCTCAGGGAGGCCTTCTGTGATCCCTTCTGATACACAGCCCTAGCTCTCACTGTCCTCAGGGAGGCCTTCTGTGATCCCTTCTGATACACAGCCCTAGCTCTTACTGTCCTCAGGGAGGCCTTCTGTGATCCCTTCTGATACACAGCCCTAGCTCTCACTGTCCTCAGGGAGGCCGTCTGTGATCCCTTCTGATACACAGCCCTAGCTCTCACTGTCCTCAGGGAGTCTTCTGTGATCCCTTCTGATACACAGCCCTAGCTCTCACTGTCCTCAGGGAGGCCTTCTGTGATCCCTTCTGATACACAGCCCTAGCTCTCACTGTCCTCAGGGAGGCCTTCTGTGATCCCTTCTGATACACAGCCCTAGCTCTCACTGTCCTCAGGGAGTCTTCTGTGATCCCTTCTGATACACAGCCGTAGCTCTCACTGTCCTCAGGGAGGCCTTCTGTGATCCCCTTTGATACACAGCCCTAGCTCTCACTGTCCTCAGGGAGTCTTCTGTGATCCCTTCTGATACACAGCCCTAGCTCTCACTGTCCTCAGGGAGTCTTCTGTGATCCCTTCTGATACACAGCCCTAGCTCTCACTGTCCTCAGGGAAGCCTTCTGTGATCCCTTCTGATACACAGCCCTAGCTCTCACTGTCCTCAGGGAGGCCTTCTGTGATCCCTTCTGATACACAGCCCTAGCTCTCACTGTCCTCAGGGAGGCCTTCTGTGATCCCTTCTGATACACAGCCCTAGCTCTCACTGTCCTCAGGGAGGCCTTCTGTGATCCCTTCTGATACACAGCCCTAGCTCTCACTGTCCTCAGGGAGTCTTCTGTGATCCCTTCTGATACACAGCCCTAGCTCTCACTGTCCTCAGGGAGGCCTTCTGTGATCCCCTTTGATACACAGCCCTAGCTCTCACTGTCCTCAGGAAGGCCGTCTGTGATCCCTTCTGATACACAGCCCTAGCTCTCACTGTCCTCAGGGAAGCCTTCTGTGATCCCTTCTGATACACAGCCCTAGCTCTCACTGTCCTCAGGGAGGCCGTCTGTGATCCCTTCTGATACACAGCCCTAGCTCTCACTGTCCTCAGGGAAGCCTTCTGTGATCCCTTCTGATACACAGCCCTAGCTCTCACTGTCCTCAGGGAAGCCTTCTGTGATCCCTTCTGATACACAGCCCTAGCTCTCACTGTCCTCAGGGAAGCCTTCTGTGATCCCTTCTGATACACAGCCCTAGCTCTCACTGTCCTCAGGGAGGCCGTCTGTGATCCCTTCTGATACACAGCCCTAGCTCTCACTGTCCTCAGGGAGGCCGTCTGTGATCCCTTCTGATACACAGCCCTAGCTCTCACTGTCCTCAGGGAAGCCTTCTGTGATCCCTTCTGATACACAGCCCTAGCTCTCACTGTCCTCAGGGAAGCCTTCTGTGATCCCTTCTGATACACAGCCCTAGCTCTCACTGTCCTCAGGGAAGCCTTCTGTGATCCCTTCTGATACACAGCCCTAGCTCTCACTGTCCTCAGGGAGGCCGTCTGTGATCCCTTCTGATACACAGCCCTAGCTCTCACTGTCCTCAGGGAGGCCGTCTGTGATCCCTTCTGATACACAGCCCTAGCTCTCACTGTCCTCAGGGAAGCCTTCTGTGATCCCTTCTGATACACAGCCCTAGCTCTCACTGTCCTCAGGGAGGCCTTCTGTGATCCCCTTTGATACACAGCCCTAGCTCTCACTGTCCTCAGGAAGGCCGTCTGTGATCCCTTCTGATACACAGCCCTAGCTCTCACTGTCCTCAGGGAGTCTTCTGTGATCCCTTCTGATACACAGCCCTAGCTCTCACTGTCCTCAGGGAGGCCTTCTGTGATCCCTTCTGATACACAGCCCTAGCTCTCACTGTCCTCAGGGAAGCCTTCTGTGATCCCTTCTGATACACAGCCCTAGCTCTCACTGTCCTCAGGGAGGCCGTCTGTGATCCCTTCTGATACACAGCCCTAGCTCTCACTGTCCTCAGGGAGGCCTTCTGTGATCCCTTCTGATACACAGCCCTAGCTCTCACTGTCCTCAGGGAGGCCTTCTGTGATCCCTTCTGATACACAGCCCTAGCTCTCACTGTCCTCAGGGAGGCCTTCTGTGATCCCTTCTGATACACAGCCCTAGCTCTCACTGTCCTCAGGGAGGCCTTCTGTGATCCCTTCTGATACACAGCCCTAGCTCTCACTGTCCTCAGGGAGGCCTTCTGTGATCCCTTCTGATACACAGCCCTAGCTCTCACTGTCCTCAGGGAGTCTTCTGTGATCCCTTCTGATACACAGCCCTAGCTCTCACTGTCCTCAGGGAGGCCTTCTGTGATCCCTTCTGATACACAGCCCTAGCTCTCACTGTCCTCAGGAAGGCCGTCTGTGATCCCTTCTGATACACAGCCCTAGCTCTCACTGTCCTCAGGGAGGCCTTCTGTGATCCCTTCTGATACACAGCCCTAGCTCTCACTGTCCTCAGGGAGGCCTTCTGTGATCCCTTCTGATACACAGCCCTAGCTCTCACTGTCCTCAGGGAGGCCTTCTGTGATCCCTTCTGATACACAGCCCTAGCTCTCACTGTCCTCAGGAAGGCCGTCTGTGATCCCTTCTGATACACAGCCCTAGCTCTCACTGTCCTCAGGGAGGCCTTCTGTGATCCCTTCTGATACACAGCCCTAGCTCTCACTGTCCTCAGGGAGGCCTTCTGTGATCCCTTCTGATACACAGCCCTAGCTCTCACTGTCCTCAGGGAGGCCTTCTGTGATCCCTTCTGATACACAGCCCTAGCTCTCACTGTCCTCAGGGAGTCTTCTGTGATCCCTTCTGATACACAGCCCTAGCTCTCACTGTCCTCAGGGAGGCCTTCTGTGATCCCTTCTGATACACAGCCCTAGCTCTCACTGTCCTCAGGGAGGCCTTCTGTGATCCCTTCTGATACACAGCCCTAACTCTCACTGTCCTCAGGGAGTCTTCTGTGATCCCTTCTGATACACAGCCCTAGCTCTTACTGTCCTCAGGGAGGCCTTCTGTGATCCCTTCTGATACACAGCCCTAGCTCTCACTGTCCTCAGGGAGTCTTCTGTGATCCCTTCTGATACACAGCCCTAGCTCTCACTGTCCTCAGGGAGGCCTTCTGTGATCCCCTTTGATACACAGCCCTAGCTCTCACTGTCCTCAGGGAGGCCGTCTGTGATCCCTTCTGATACACAGCCCTAGCTCTCACTGTCCTCAGGGAGGCCTTCTGTGATCCGCTTTGATACACAGCCCTAGCTCTCACTGTCCTCAGGGAGTCTTCTGTGATCCCTTCTGATACACAGCCCTAGCTCTCACTGTCCTCAGGGAAGCCTTCTGTGATCCCTTCTGATACACAGCCCTAGCTCTTACTGTCCTCAGGGAGTCTTCTGTGATCCCTTCTGATACACAGCCCTAGCTCTTACTGTCCTCAGGGAGGCCTTCTGTGATCCCTTCTGATACACAGCCCTAGCTCTCACTGTCCTCAGGGAGTCTTCTGTGATCCCTTCTGATACACAGCCCTAGCTCTTACTGTCCTCAGGGAGGCCTTCTGTGATCCCCTTTGATACACAGCCCTAACTCTCACTGTCCTCAGGGAGTCTTCTGTGATCCCTTCTGATACACAGCCCTAGCTCTCACTGTCCTCAGGGAGGCCTTCTGTGATCCCCTTTGATACACAGCCCTAGCTCTCACTGTCCTCAGGGAGTCTTCTGTGATCCCTTCTGATACACAGCCCTAGCTCTCACTGTCCTCAGGGAAGCCTTCTGTGATCCCTTCTGATACACAGCCCTAGCTCTCACTGTCCTCAGGGAAGCCTTCTGTGATCCCTTCTGATACACAGCCCTAGCTCTCACTGTCCTCAGGGAGGCCTTCTGTGATCCCCTTTGATACACAGCCCTAGCTCTCACTGTCCTCAGGGAGGCCGTCTGTGATCCCTTCTGATACACAGCCCTAGCTCTCACTGTCCTCAGGGAGGCCTTCTGTGATCCCCTTTGATACACAGCCCTAGCTCTCACTGTCCTCAGGGAGGCCTTCTGTGATCCCTTCTGATACACAGCCCTAGCTCTCACTGTCCTCAGGGAAGCCTTCTGTGATCCCTTCTGATACACAGCCCTAGCTCTCACTGTCCTCAGGGAAGCCTTCTGTGATCCCTTCTGATACACAGCCCTAGCTCTCACTGTCCTCAGGGAGGCCTTCTGTGATCCCCTTTGATACACAGCCCTAGCTCTCACTGTCCTCAGGGAGGCCGTCTGTGATCCCTTCTGATACACAGCCCTAGCTCTCACTGTCCTCAGGGAGGCCTTCTGTGATCCCCTTTGATACACAGCCCTAGCTCTCACTGTCCTCAGGGAGGCCTTCTGTGATCCGCTTTGATACACAGCCCTAGCTCTCACTGTCCTCAGGGAGTCTTCTGTGATCCCTTCTGATACACAGCCCTAGCTCTCACTGTCCTCAGGGAGGCCGTCTGTGATCCCTTCTGATACACAGCCCTAGCTCTCACTGTCCTCAGGGAGGCCTTCTGTGATCCCTTCTGATACACAGCCCTAGCTCTCACTGTCCTCAGGGAGTCTTCTGTGATCCCTTCTGATACACAGCCCTAGCTCTTACTGTCCTCAGGGAGGCCTTCTGTGATCCCTTCTGATACACAGCCCTAGCTCTCACTGTCCTCAGGGAGTCTTCTGTGATCCCTTCTGATACACAGCCCTAGCTCTCACTGTCCTCAGGGAGGCCTTCTGTGATCCCCTTTGATACACAGCCCTAGCTCTCACTGTCCTCAGGGAGGCCGTCTGTGATCCCTTCTGATACACAGCCCTAGCTCTCACTGTCCTCAGGGAGGCCTTCTGTGATCCGCTTTGATACACAGCCCTAGCTCTCACTGTCCTCAGGGAGTCTTCTGTGATCCCTTCTGATACACAGCCCTAGCTCTCACTGTCCTCAGGGAAGCCTTCTGTGATCCCTTCTGATACACAGCCCTAGCTCTTACTGTCCTCAGGGAGTCTTCTGTGATCCCTTCTGATACACAGCCCTAGCTCTTACTGTCCTCAGGGAGGCCTTCTGTGATCCCTTCTGATACACAGCCCTAGCTCTCACCGTCCTCAGGGAGTCTTCTGTGATCCCTTCTGATACACAGCCCTAGCTCTTACTGTCCTCAGGGAGGCCTTCTGTGATCCCCTTTGATACACAGCCCTAACTCTCACTGTCCTCAGGGAGTCTTCTGTGATCCCTTCTGATACACAGCCCTAGCTCTCACTGTCCTCAGGGAGTCTTCTGTGATCCCTTCTGATACACAGCCCTAGCTCTCACTGTCCTCAGGGAGGCCTTCTGTGATCCCCTTTGATACACAGCCCTAGCTCTCACTGTCCTCAGGGAGTCTTCTGTGATCCCTTCTGATACACAGCCCTAGCTCTCACTGTCCTCAGGGAAGCCTTCTGTGATCCCTTCTGATACACAGCCCTAGCTCTCACTGTCCTCAGGGAAGCCTTCTGTGATCCCTTCTGATACACAGCCCTAGCTCTCACTGTCCTCAGGGAGGCCTTCTGTGATCCCCTTTGATACACAGCCCTAGCTCTCACTGTCCTCAGGGAGGCCGTCTGTGATCCCTTCTGATACACAGCCCTAGCTCTCACTGTCCTCAGGGAGGCCTTCTGTGATCCCCTTTGATACACAGCCCTAGCTCTCACTGTCCTCAGGGAGGCCTTCTGTGATCCCTTCTGATACACAGCCCTAGCTCTCACTGTCCTCAGGGAAGCCTTCTGTGATCCCTTCTGATACACAGCCCTAGCTCTCACTGTCCTCAGGGAAGCCTTCTGTGATCCCTTCTGATACACAGCCCTAGCTCTCACTGTCCTCAGGGAGGCCTTCTGTGATCCCCTTTGATACACAGCCCTAGCTCTCACTGTCCTCAGGGAGGCCGTCTGTGATCCCTTCTGATACACAGCCCTAGCTCTCACTGTCCTCAGGGAGGCCTTCTGTGATCCCCTTTGATACACAGCCCTAGCTCTCACTGTCCTCAGGGAGGCCTTCTGTGATCCGCTTTGATACACAGCCCTAGCTCTCACTGTCCTCAGGGAGTCTTCTGTGATCCCTTCTGATACACAGCCCTAGCTCTCACTGTCCTCAGGGAGGCCGTCTGTGATCCCTTCTGATACACAGCCCTAGCTCTCACTGTCCTCAGGGAGGCCTTCTGTGATCCCTTCTGATACACAGCCCTAGCTCTCACTGTCCTCAGGGAGGCCTTCTGTGATCCCTTCTGATACACAGCCCTAGCTCTCACTGTCCTCAGGGAGGCCTTCTGTGATCCCTTCTGATACACAGCCCTAGCTCTCACTGTCCTCAGGGAGTCTTCTGTGATCCCTTCTGATACACAGCCCTAGCTCTCACTGTCCTCAGGGAGGCCTTCTGTGATCCCCTTTGATACACAGCCCTAGCTCTCACTGTCCTCAGGGAGGCCGTCTGTGATCCCTTCTGATACACAGCCCTAGCTCTCACTGTCCTCAGGGAGGCCTTCTGTGATCCCTTCTGATACACAGCCCTAGCTCTCACTGTCCTCAGGGAGGCCTTCTGTGATCCCTTCTGATACACAGCCCTAGCTCTCACTGTCCTCAGGGAGGCCTTCTGTGATCCCTTCTGATACACAGCCCTAGCTCTCACTGTCCTCAGGGAGGCCGTCTGTGATCCCTTCTGATACACAGCCCTAGCTCTCACTGTCCTCAGGGAGGCCTTCTGTGATCCCCTTTGATACACAGCCCTAGCTCTCACTGTCCTCAGGGAGTCTTCTGTGATCCCTTCTGATACACAGCCCTAGCTCTCACTGTCCTCAGGGAAGCCTTCTGTGATCCCTTCTGATACACAGCCCTAGCTCTCACTGTCCTCAGGGAGGCCTTCTGTGATCCCCTTTGATACACAGCCCTAGCTCTCACTGTCCTCAGGGAGGCCTTCTGTGATCCCTTCTGATACACAGCCCTAGCTCTCACTGTCCTCAGGGAGGCCTTCTGTGATCCCCTTTGATACACAGCCCTAGCTCTCACTGTCCTCAGGGAGTCTTCTGTGATCCCTTCTGATACACAGCCCTAGCTCTCACTGTCCTCAGGGAGTCTTCTGTGATCCCTTCTGATACACAGCCCTAGCTCTCACTGTCCTCAGGGAGGCCTTCTGTGATCCCTTCTGATACACAGCCCTAGCTCTCACTGTCCTCAGGGAGGCCTTCTGTGATCACCTTTGATACACAGCTCTAGCTCTCACTATCCTGTTCCCAGAACACCACTCTGCCCTACTGTAAATATTTTTATTTTATTTATCATCTGTGTCTCCCACTATTATATGTCTTTGTTTATTATCCATCAAGACAGTGGTCTTTATCTTTTTGTTCACTGCTGAATACTTGTACCTAGAAAAACCTTTGGCATATAGTAAGCACTAAAGAAATATTTGTTGACTGAATGAGCAATTGGATCATACAGAGAAGGCGTATAGGATGAGAACACAAATATTCGATAGTGGTGTTAGTGAAAAGTTTCTGAAGTGCAGTGAGAAAGTAGTCATATCACTGTGGCTTGAGAAGACCATGGCTGGGAATCAGGAATGCAAACAAGAATGAGTGTGGCAGTTTGCAGGGAGGCAGAATAAAGGGTGTTAAGTGTGATGAGAAGGAGCCAAGAAGGAGAAGGAAACTCAGTGTGTAAAGTAATAATTGAAGGTAGATGTCCTAGAGGAATGGAAGAAGACAGGATCAGTGATGTATGTGAAGAGGTTGGCCTGAGACAGAAGGGAAAGAGAAAAGATGGGTGGATACAAATAGTGGTGTGTGAGTACCAGGAGGGAAAATTAGGTGAATTTATGCCCAGCGGCTGCTATATTCTCTGCACAGTAGGAAGGTGATTTTCAGTTGAGAGTGAGAGAGATGGGGTAGAGGATGGAAGACAATTTAGTACGATTCTGAAATTCTTCTCTGTGAATAAGAATTGACTAGGTACTAGGATAAGAGTGTCAATTTAGCACTGATGCTCCCTAGAGTAGAAAAGAGTGGGTTTTAACATAGAGGCCATTTGTCAGCTGTCGTGAGAACATCCTCTGATCTAAAAACCATTATTATAAATACTCTAATCCGAGGACTAAATTATCAGTAGAACACTGTTCTACAGATGGATAAATGCCAAGCTGAAAATGAAACATTTATTTTCAGTGGGTCAGCTGACACCTTCATTTGTATTGTCACTGGTGACTAATACAGATGTCATCAATTTACTTGATCGACTTCTGGGGCAAAAGAGCAGCAGTTGTTCAGTGCACCATGAATATATAGTTTTATTGTGATTGATTCAAGAAACATGTAAGTCAGTTTAGAGCTGGAAGAGTGCCAAGGCATTCATCAAGTTTTGTCTTCCTCTTTGCAAATGTTTTGTTAGACATGGAAATGAGTGTTTTGCCATTTAAAAAGTGTCATCTAGCCTGATTGAAAAACGGGTCCTTCAGACAGTCTGAGCCTTCAGTGAGCTGTCACTTGCATCTTAGCACAGACGTCAGCTGCAAGTAATAAGAATGCATCTAACTCATCTGTCTGGTACGTGATAGACATATACGTGGAAGAACTTTAATTGCTTAAAGAAAAAAAAAGTGACCAAAAATATCCACAGTAAATTATTTGACAGAAATTTAGATGTAGGATATCAGAAGCAGAAAGAACCAAATACTTAAATTCCATCAACTTCAAGCACAAAATAGAAGAGGCTTGAAGCCCTGTTAAGGCTAAATTCAGCCCTCAGTTACTTAAGATAAATATGTTCAAGCAGCAAGCAGTACCTCAATCTGGTTTAAAACGACTTATTCTACTTAACTCCTCCACATGAAAGTGAAAACTTACTCACTTTTGACCCAGTCTCAGGAATCTGGTTTTATTTCATAGTAAATCAGAGTTAGTTTAATCTAGAACTCAATTTTTCTCATGTCTTTCTTGCTTCGGAAAGGACACACATTTTAAAATAAGTCATCTCCAAACTTTTTTGAATAGTAAAATGGTTTTTCCTAAAGAAATTGTCCATAGCCCTCAGGGACAGAGTCCATTCTTAACATCAAGCCTAGTGAACCTGGGGGAGAGGCAGGGCTGGAATAGGGGCAGGGGAATCGGCATCATGGATCAAGGGGAAGCAAACAGGTAAAAATAGTATCACTTGTTAATTGTTCTTTTTTATGTATCTTTCAGTCCTCTTTCTGATTGCTTCCTGTAATGTTTTCATAATTGTCTTAACAACAATTGTGTTTTTATATTAAGAGTTGTTGTCAAAGGAGCTACCTTTGCAGAGTGTAGTCAGGGGAAGCCAATGTTCCTCCTCCTCTCCCCGTAACTTGGCTTCTGATGGAACCTCAGCATGTGCGATGTGAAGAGCTGGCCTAACCGAAACATGGCTTGGAGGCCAGAGCCCTGTCCTCTTTTCCTTCTGTCTGGAGGAATGCAGTCCACCTACCTCCCCTTGTCCCTGAGGCACCTGTGCAGAGTCCTAAGGCTCCAGAACCAAACCAAACCCACTGCCATTGAGTTGATACCGACTCATAGCGACCCTATAGGACAGAGGAGAACTGCCCTGTAGAGTTTCCAAGGCTGTGATCTTTATGGAAGCAGCCTGCCACATCTTTCTCCTGTGGAGAGGCTGCTGAGTTCCAGCCGCTGACCTTCCAGTTAGCAGTCCAGAGCTGAACCACTGTGCTCCCGGGGCGCCTCAAGGCTCCAGGGACTGTTCAGATGCGCCTTTTATAAATAGCTGAGCTAGATCTGCTCTTTTGAATCACAGTGAGAGTGTTTGCTTTTTACTGAGATAATGGTTCTGTTTGGTTTTCTTCTTAAAGCTACTACATTTTTTTTCAGCATTATTTATTAATCTTTCTTTGATATATCTTTTCCTCTAATGTTTTGAAAGTCACACATGCAGTTTTTGCTTACTGTTGGTTATTTCAGATTAAGCAAAAATGTCTTATACTGTATAAACAGGTTTCTTCTTCCATTACAGCTCGAAATAGATTGGGAGAAAATCAAAGCCAAAATCGAGATGGAAATCACCAGAGAACGAGAGCGGTCGTCAAACAGCCAGTCCAGCAAGGGTGTAGGTGTAAAGTACTAAATGCCAGACTTACCTTTAGGAGGTTTTATCTTTTGCAATTATTCTGATTAACCAAGGATAAGCATGTTCTTGTTGCTAAAGAAAAAGGAAGAATCTTGGAATCAGTATAAGTTCTTGCTGTATATTTAATACGAAAAGCACATTCAGAAAGATTAAGCATAAAATGATTGATGTAATTCCATCTTTTATATTTTTCTAGTCCAATAATTAGCAAAATATTCCTGTATTTTTATGATACACACGTTTGGTGTTGCTTACATTCCAGTTTTTTGTCCATTATTTTATCCCTCAATCTTCAGTATGAAGAACTATTAATGCTGATAATAAAACACTGGACTCTTAAAAAAGTATATGTTATGATTAAAATTTCTATTCAACCTCTGAATTGCGAAGTACTACAAAAGTTTATTTTACAACAAAAATACAAGAAGATGGGCTTGTGAAAATGTATAACAATTGGTAAAAGTGTTTAAAATGCTCTTTTAACTTAATTTCAATTCTGTAATTCATAATTCACTCTCATAAACTATAAACCAGGGAACAAAGCTCGAAATTCCCAGATTTTGCTGTTTGGAGACAATTATACCGTGAACACATGAGAACTGTGATCAAACATTTTTTTCAGAGTTATGTCAATGTGGAAAGTAAATGCTCGCTGTCAGTCTGTCACTAACTCAAATGAAATAAATTCAAATGTTACTTTAATAGTGTTTAAAATACAATGAACTATGTCACTTTCCCTCTCAGACTGAATGTTGTATTTATATGTGCGTTTGTCTCACACTTTTAAAAATATCTATTATAGGAGCTTCTCCGTTAGTTTAACACTAATAACTTCATACATTTCAGCAGTTTGATATAATGTCTGTATTATAGTTATTTTGTATATTTCATAAATGTATCAGGTAGAGAAGATTGTTTATCCAGAATGCCTGGGACATGGCCCTATTACAGATTAATGATATTTCTGGAGTGTGATAATTCCCCACCTCAGAAAGAAATGTTTTGGTACAGAGGGTATGGAACGTGATATGGAAGATAAGGTATATTAAGAAATAAACAAGTTTTAAAGCAAATGTTTTAGAAACTGGTTTATTTTAGCGAAAAGAATACCATGGTTACCAATTGAAGATTATCTTCAATTATCTGTCATTTTGTACATATAGATAATATATACCTTTCTGAAAATGAAATGTGTTAGAAAAATCCTGTTTATAAATACCTCAAATATGTTTTCTTTGTTAATTCATATACCAAAAAAATCAGAATTTATAATGTACACATCATTTTCTTTAAAATGGCAACAAAAAGGTAAGATGCGATAATAAAAATACATGGAGTTGTGTTATTTACGAAGAAATCCTTGTTGATCTGCAGATAGGACTGTGGCGGGATCACTTGTCAGGATTTCTTTTACCACCATCTGCAGAAACAGAAGAGAAGGTGATGTGACGTGGCAGCTCCTCTGAAAAGACCTGTTGTTGTCTTCTTCCCCTTGCCCTCGGCCTGTAGATCTTCAGTATCTCCCGCTCAGTGGTAAATGAACTTTGGGGCAGTCATGTTACGAGATTTTCACAGTCTTATATAGCTTGCAGTGAAGTCATTTTTTAATCTACTTGCTTTCCTCTGAAGCTACTCTGGCCCTGTGACTTGGCATGAGCACCTCGACATCATTCTCTGGCCATTTGCTTCCCCGTGGATGCCCGCTCTGGCCTGTGCACAACTTATTGTAGTAATTTCTAAAATCAAACAACCATTTCAGAACAATCTAGAGCAATTAAACTTTTCAGATGTTTCCAGTATTGAGATTATTTAACTCTCTTCTACTCTAATAATCTTATACTGTAAAGTGATTTAGTATTAACTTTTTAATTGGACAAACACATAGTTCTATTTGTAAATGATTATAATGTTTTCTTTTTCTATGAAGGTAGGTATGGTGTAGCTGTAAACTTACCTCCATTTTGGGCAAATCATCACCCAAATAAAGAGTTTAAAACGAGTTACTCCAATCTTTCTAGTTCTTATTCCCTTTCTCCCACTCTCCGTGGTCCTCGACCCTAAGATACCCACACTCTGAAGCCACCAGTTTTATTGAGGGCGTCACTCCTGGTCCTTCCTTGCCTGCCCCAAGACCAATTCAGTTTTTTTTTTTTTTAAGTAAAGTTACTTTTTGTTTTCATATAAGTGTTTTTATTTATCTTAATTCAAAACACTAATGCCAATGATTAACTAAAAAAGATTTTGAAGTTCCACAAGCAAATCTGGATTTTATAGCAAGAACCTACTGTCAGGCAATATGTGTAGGCTGAGACTTGAGACACACATCTAAGCTACCAAGTTAAATGCTTTCGGGCATTACCCTAATCTGCGTAACGACTTTCCACTTTTTGGATGAGAAAACAGGCGTAGAGAAGTTAAGTAACTCGCTTATGGCCACCTAGCCAGTAAATCCTAGAGTCCAGAGATTCAACCAGGCCAGCTGACTTCACAGCTCAACTCTAAACCACTATGTTATTTATTCTATATAAAGTCTTAATCATTCTACCACAAGTATATGACTAGAACCCTAATTTGAAAATTTGCATTTTTTCTTTGCTTCACACATTAACTGACATTGGGTATTTTATGTTAGAGTCTATGGTTCACATTTTTATGCTAAGCCTACAAAAAAATTTGTTTCTTTTTTAAAACTTTGGGCAATGTTTACTAGCTACTTTAAAGTAATGTTTTTCAATTTTTAAAGTTAGTGAAGGCAGGCCAAGAAGGAGGCATGTATGGTGCTGAAGGAATTAGCTGAATGAAATAGAAGAAACTGATTTCTGAGTCTTTTTTGTTGACTATTTCAGGTTTTATCCATGAAACATTTCCGTACTCCCACAAATAATTTTTGAGTCATCATAGTTGTCCAGCCCAGATTCTACTGTGTTTTCACTAGTAATTCTTTAAACAGAAAACAACTAACAGCTACCTTATTTAGCTTTTGAAAAAATAAAAAGTGATGCTGGTACACTGCTACACAGCTCCAGCTCCAGTGGCAGGATGTTCTGCAAGGTTAAATTAGCTGCATGTTGAGAAGGGACCTGCCTCCTGGACCTTACACTCACCAAGTCGTGTGACCTTGGGTATACTACTCAACCTCCCTGGACCTCAGTTTTCTCATTCGTAAATGGGTTAGTAATCCTTAGCTGCTCTGGTTGTGAATTTTCCATGAGATGATACATGTAGAGTGCCTAGGGCAGTGCCGGGCGTATCTAAGTATTCAGTGAATTATTGTAGCTGTTGTCATCCTGATAACAAGTGAAAATGTCATCTCCCTCCCCCCCACCCCGCAACTGCTGAGGTTTTATCTAAAGTTGTGTGCCTAACTGTATTTTATTCTTTGAAAGAAAGGCTAAAATGCAGATTGTTCCTACATTTTTAATCAGAGCATGGCACTCTAGAAATGATGGTGCTTTACATATCACAGTGAATTGCCAGAACTCATAAAAAGTGAGTATGATTTCCAGTAACTTATGAAATTACTAATAAACAGGGTACAGCTATTTATTAAAATAAAATTAGGTCTTCATGTGTTTAATTATAACGAAAGTATTGGTTTAACATCTACTTACCATGATTATGGGCAAAATAAAAAAAAAAGGAATAGAGTCATGAATTGTGTAACATCCACGGTATGTTCTGTGAAACAGGACGTTATGTGATTTGGGTGTTGTGCAAACAGCGTATTATATACAAGCAACGTACAACCCCTAGTTGTGAACCAACTCCCTGTAAAACCTATTACATTAAAAATTCACTGTACATACAATGGTTCATGATAACAAATGGGTGCTGCTTCGTGACGCCCATAAAACACTATGATGACTGTATTACTATGTTAGAGACATCTGCATGTCTTGTTCTCCGACTGGGATTTCTGAACTCTGTTACAACCTGTGGGACCACAGACGTCCATGCGGTCTGACGTCGCCCAAAGGACGCCGTGCAGCTCATGACTGCTGTTAACTTTTCTGGTGTTCACCATATGGAAGAAAGGATCACTTAATTATAAGAAACAGGCATTCGCTGATTCATTCTTTGTTGACGAAAATACCTTCCCTTAGACTACCAGTTATTAACCTTTTCACCAATGGATAAAAACAGAATGAAGAAGTAAATTGTAAACTAGTGAAGTCAGATAATTCTGTTATTGACCAAGTCTCTGAAACTTACCCTTTTGGAGAAGTGATTAACGCTGCGCTGCTCAAAACAACAACATACATGATTGTTTCTCTCGCCCTGGAAATCCAAATTTAATTAATTACGATTCATGAAAATTTTATAAAAGTCAGCACAGCAGAATGCTGTGTAAATCTCAATACCATATTCGTGTTTGTATCCGTTTCAGGTCTGAGTTGTCTCCCCTCCTAACCGCTCGAGAGAAGCTGTATATATGAAGTGCAGCCTGCGGGCACCTGGCGTGCTGCCTTCTCACTGTTAAGTGAGGCCACTTCCTTACTACTCCCCTCGGCCTTTACCACTGAATCTTGTTTTCTTTACACAGCACACCTCACACTTCGGGCATAAGTGCTGCAGCCACTTTCCCTGGTTCAGGCACTCGTGTTTGCAGAATCTGGACATTTCATGGCCTCTTAGAGCTTATCATTCTGTCTCAAGACATTTTCCCCTCAATTATGCTACTGCATAGCAATAAAATGGTTTAAAGCAACTGGTGACACACACTATATGTACACATACACACATATATCCATATAATAAATACAGAAAATAAGTCATGTCTTCTCATATTACAGATGGATTCTTACCATATCTGGGACCACTATTTCCCTACTCATGAGCAGTCGGAAAAGAAAACAGGCTTGAAATGTTTTAACATGTGAATTACTTTGAGAACTAAAAAGTAGTAGCAAAGGCTTCGTTACTACTGGAGAACACGGCAGTCGCAGGTGGGTTTGGTTAACATATATGTGTGTTTTTAGCAGCCTTGCAAAAAAATGCCAGTCACAATATATAAAACCCAGTAATATGCACATATGTAAATATGTTCTACAAGTTTATGTAGAATATTAAAAATCAGTGAAACCAGCATTTCAGGAATTATTTTTAGGTGAGAGTAACTATTTCCTACATTAGTAAATACATGCAGTTCTGTGTGATACGTTTTGTCTATGTAATGGAAACCCTGGTGCCGTAGTGGTTAAGAGCTACAGCTGCTAACCAAAAGGATGGCAGTTTGAATCTACCAGGCGCTCCATGGAAACCCTATGGGGCAGTTCCACTCTGTCCTATAGGGTTGCTATGAGTCAGAATTAACTCGACAGCAACGGGTTTGGTTTGGTTTGGGGCTATGTAATAACTTCCAGGTGAAATCTGTAAAACTAAATACCCAGATAACTGTGTCCTTAGCGCTTTGAAAATGTGTCTATCCAGGTTGTCTGGCATTTTAATCACATAGATTGTGTATGTATTAACGTCATATGTTACACACACACAACCAGTGGCCACTGAGTCCATTTCAACTCATGGTGGACCCACATGTGTGTTTATTACCATCAGACATGCTCGTTTATTGTTAACAAAAACATTGTTTTTAAGTATCTTTCCAGAAAGTTATGCCCAAACAAAATTGTGTTTGGTAAATCAGTGAAGTGCAACAAAGAACCAAAGAGTCAAACAAACCCATTTTTACAGAAAGATGTGAATAAAAACTTGTGTTATGTGCAGGAAAGCAACTGAAAACTCAGAATTTTAAAATTCAGTTTGACTCCATTGCATGAGTGGCATCAAGGAGAATTACCACATTATAGACATTCTGAATTTTAAGGAGAGAAATGCTTAGTACATGACACATACCCACATTCTAAGAATGTATCCTGCAGGTTTTTGTTGTAATGCTCTTTAAGTTGTTAGTAGAAACAACAGACAGGACGTGTTTCACGTACTGTACACGGACACTAATGTTGGTGTTTCAGACATGAGTGGATTTTAAGAAGTGTCTGAGACAGTGTACCCTCCAAGGATAAATAACAGAATAAGGCAACTTTCCAGTTGGTCTGAACAGTAGGTGGTAGTGACAGCCACACGTAACACAAAGTCACGGTATTTACGCAACATTAATATAAGTGATTCTTCAATAAAATGTGTTTTCATTAAATCTTGTACCATTCTGGGTATCATTTCCTGATAGTTCTGCCAATTCAGGGCTTAAAATTGCTTTTAAATGGTCACGATACATACTTCATATTTGAATACACTGCCATAGTCACCCACCTGATAAATCTGCACAGAGATTTTAATGTTATTCTGTTTTAATACATTTCAAATGATTTTTCTTTAATGACAAGGTCATTAGCTTTTAGAAGTTTAAGTAGTCAAATCATTCTCTTCTAATACAATTCAGGTGTACTAAGATTTCCCAGGACTGGCAAACTTTCAATCAGCTTTTAAAAGTTTATAGTAATGACATCATTCTAATACAATCAAGAATTTTAAGACTTCTCAGGACTGTTAGACTTTTTCAATCACAAGAAGATACATGTGTGAGATCCATAGGTTAATCTTGACGTAATATTTGCCCGTCCCCAAGCAGAGAAACGTTTGTTTTACTCCTTTTCATTTCATGATAATCATAAACAATAATTACATGGTACATCACATGTATACCGTACATTGACAATATGCATGTGTACATTATACGTAATTTATTTTAATGTGCTACTTTATCTTTTGCTGAAAGGAAGGGGCCCCGGTGGTGCAGTGGTTAAAGCGCTTGGCTGTTAACTGAAAGGTCTTCCCTTGGAACACACCAGCAGCTTCTCTGGAGAAAGGTGTGGCAGTCTGCTGCCCTAAAGACAGCCTTGAAAACCCTACGGGGCAGTTTTACTCTGTCTTATAGGGTCACTCTGAGTGGGAACAGACTTGACTGCAATGGGTTTGTTTTTGTTTCTTCTGAAAGGATATTTCACAGAAAGGTGGAACTGATGCAATGATATACTCTTCTCAGGTTGAACCTTTCTGGAGCACATTAAAAAATTACACGGCTTTAAACAAAAGTTACAACAAGGTCTTGTGTTTTGTAACTGCCCCCTAATGAAAAATGGAACGTAAGTGCATGACATGCTTCATGGTGTGGCATATACGGTTCAGTTATTTTTACATATAATCTACATGATGAATGATGCAATCCTTCAAGACCTAGACTAGGTACTGTATGTGTAGTTATAAAAATTTACGGACTGTGTCACAGTACTAAAAATAAAATATGTTCTTCTCAAATAGTGAAAATAAGATATCCTTCACGTTTTTACGTCATACATATTTTCTCCTTTGACCATGTCTCTTTTTTTTTTTCGGTTTTAATGAAATAATGTCCAACATTTATTAAACAATGACAGTGTGGGCAATGCCCAGCTATTAATGGCCTAAAAGGTGATTATCTTGTCATTAATTTTCTGAAATAGCCTCCTGTTGCATCCACTACATGGTAAAATTACAAAAATAAAAGACAAATAAATATATTTCTCAGTTACTGAAAAATCGACAGTCCGACTATCTTATTACTGTCGTGAACACACACTAATTTCTGTATCCCGAATAGGTACAACACAGTACCCCACCTGAAGGCCAGCCACCAGATGTGGCTATTTGCTTGCGCAGGAAGACACCCAAAGGTCTGTCTGTCCGGTCCCCGCACGGGAGGGCTTCGATCACGGCCGAGCTGCAGGCACCGCGTCTCCGCTCTCCCAGACCGCGCGCTGCGGTGCCGGTGCCGGTGCCGGTGCCGGGCCCTGCTCCTGGGCTCCCCGCCCTGCGCCCCGTCCGGGAGGCGCCAGCCCTGAAGGCGGGAAGGGGGGCAACCGCCCCGCAAGGCTCCGGGAAGCCGCCCCTGAGAGTGGAGCGAACTCCGAGCCGAGCCGAGGGGAGTCCGGCCCTCAAGTTGCGCTCGGCGCCCCCCAGCCACGAGCCGGACGTTCTTGGCCCCGAACGAAGCGCGGGCCGACTGGAGACCCCGGTTGAGGGCGCGAGAGGCGGCAGTGGGACCAACCCCGTCGCGCGTGGGCCAGTCTGGGGGAGCCACCCCGGCCGGCGCGTCCCGCCAGAGGCCCCAGCTCGCGGGGTCCGCGTGGCCCCCGGCGGCCCGGGCGCTCAGACGAGCGGGAAGCGGCCCTCGCCGCCGTCGGGCTCCGACGCGGGCAGCACGGCCTCCCCGGGGCCGAGCTGCTGCAGCCGCATGGACTCCTCGTAGGTGGGCAGGTACCTGACCTCCTCGTAGCTGGGCAGCTGCAGGAAGCCGGGCGGGACCACGCGCAGCTCGTGCTCCGGGGCGCAGGCGGCGGCCGGGCGCCCCGCGCCTCCCCGGGCCCGGCGGCCGCTGTCCAGCAGCGAGTCCTGCGAGCCGGCGGCCGTCTCGTCGCGCAACAGGGCCGGGGAGTCGTCGTCGTCGGGGGGCCCCGCGGCCCCCGGCGGAGCGGGGCGCGCCCGGCCCTGCGGGGACCTGCGCGGGCTGGGGCAGATGATGCGCTGCAGGAAGTAGCCGATGGCGAAGAACACGAGCAGGATGAGCAGCCCCGAGAGCTTGCGCACGAACCAGCCCACGCTGTCGAGGAAGGCGTGCAGCGCCGGCTTGCAGCAGCGCACGGCCGTGCCGTTGGCCGCGTCGCAGCAGCGCTCCCGCTCCCCGCAGGCCAGCTCCGCGCAGCCGCCGCCGCCCCGCGAGGGTGCCGCCAGCGCCAGCGCCAGGAGCAGCGGCAGCAGCGGCCCCGGAGCCACCCCCAGGCCCTCGGCCGCGACCCCGGGCCCCCACATGCCGGCGTCTGGGGCGGCGGCCTGGGCGCCCGTCTGTCCGCGCGTCCGTCGGCCCCTCCCGGGCGCTCCGCGCCTCCCGCGCGCCGCCCCGCGCCTCGGCTACCTGCGGCCGGAGCGGCGCTCGCTGGGCCGCGCTCGGGCGGGAGGAGGAGCCCCAGGCGCGCGGAGGCTGCGGGAGGCGGCCGCTCCTCGCCGCGGAGCAGCCTCTCGAGCTTCTGACCGTAGCCCCGCGCGCCCAGGCTCCTGGGCCGAGCGCGAGGCGTCCGGAGCCGCCCGAGATGGCAGAGGCGGCGTGCGCGGGGCTGCCCTGGGCATCCTGGTCCCGAGCGGCCGCGCTTCCTGCCTCGCCCTGTCGCCCTGCGGGGCCGGAAGGGTTAACGCCCCGCGCTCAGCCCCGAGCCCCTGGAACCCGATAATTCAGCCTCGGCGCTCTTCTCCGCCGGCCGGGCGGGGCTCTCGCTGGCGTAGGTGCCTTGGCTCTGAGTGATTGGATTTCCCCAGGAATGTTATGTAGATTGACTTGCGACTGGGATTCGCTTACCAGTCTTCTTGTGATCTTTCTGATTAAAAATGGATGATGGCCGTTAATGGCTAGCGCAGCCCCGCAGCCATCCCAGAGTTTGGGGCCTTCGGGGAGACCCGGGGAGCCGGGAAGCCGCCAGGGGTCTTCCCGGACGGGTAGAGAATTCCCCGGAAGAGCGAGGTCAAGGCACCACAGAGAAAGCACCCCCTGAGGGACAGAGGAGTGGCCCACCAAGGTCATCCGAGTTGACCAAGCACAGGAGAATGGGGACGCATATTCCCCCATCGGCTTATCCGACAAGCGCGCACCGCACCCGAGTTGCAGAGCAAGGAAATTGGGTTGCGGGGTGGCGTATCGGTGAACTGTCAAAGGGGAACTAGAAGTGGTTGGCTAAGTTCCTGAGCATTGATCTGCGTCCAAAGGGTCTTTTTCAGGGTTATTCTTTTTTGTAAAGTTTGCCTTTTTGTAGTTTCCACTTAGCACGCAGGACAGAGTTTGTCTTAGTCTTGAAGCCACCAATCCCTGCCTGGGGGAAGCCCTTAGCGCCCCAAGGGAAGGATGGCAGTTACCGTGGCCCTTTCAGGCATATCTGCTGGGTGATGAAGTTGACCAGCTCCTTACATCGATATTATGGAGAAGCCGGGAATTGACCGGTTTTATTAAGGCAAATTGAAATATGCAGTAATTTTTTAGGATTGGGGTTTCTTCATTCTCCCATTCCTTGGGCACTAGGACTAGCTGAAGAGAAACTGAAGGGGAATTACATAGTCATTGAGAGGAAAAAAAAAAGAGGCATTCAAAACTGAACTATGGATCAGATAAAAGCAAAGAGTTCTTTAAGAATAAATTTGAATTCATCTAGCTAATATTGTTAAGGGCCAAGGAGGTGGGGGGGGCGTGGTTTGACTCCATGGGACTTGGTCTTGGGCCAAGGAAGTTGGGGTGGTGGTTTGACTTGGATAGGGCTCAGCCTAAACGAAAACAATGTTTAATATTTATGCTTCCAGGAACATCCTTTCTGCCTTCTTATAGAGAAGCTTCTAAAGGGTCACTCAGACAAGGCATTTCACATGAAGCTTGGTTAAGCACAAGTTCCTTTTTCTAAGCTATCCTAAAGCCACATTTCTTTGTGCCATGCTCTGCTTACCTGTAGACTCACAGCGACCCTATAGGACAGAGTAGAACTTCCCTATAGGATGCCCAAGGAGCGGCTGGTGGATTTGAACTGCCTACCTTTTGGTTAGCGCCTAGCCCTTAACCACTGTACAACCAGGACTCCTACATATCTATATTAAAAAAAAAAAAAACCTGTTGCCGCAGAGTTGATTCCAACTCATAGTGACCCTATACGATAGAGTAGAACTGCCCCATAGAGTTTCCAAGGAGCACCTGGTGGATTCAAACTAACAACCTTTAGGTTAGCGCCGTAGCACTTAACCACTGTAGCACCAGGGTTTCCTACTTACCTGTAAGGAGGCCTTAAACCTGTTTTGTAAGGCCCGATTAACAACAGGTTTCAAATCATGGTAAGATAGCGGGATAAAAATTATTTGTTTAAAAACAGTGAAAGTGTATTATTCTTTCATTCACTGATGCTTTTGCCAATTTATAAAACATTTTCTATATTCAAGGAACACTGCTAGATGCTCACTGTAACAAAAAATGGACTTCTCCCCAGAGTGGAGGAAACCCTGGTTTGTACTCCCAGCTTCAGCTAAATGTAGTCAGAGAGGTTCCACAGGGGGAATCCAACAGCAGTTTCCTTTGGATCACGACTTGTTCTTGTCCAAAGGAAAAATAAAATTAATGAATTTCAAACAACCTCAAGGATGAAGGCATAACTTGAGATGGGCTTGCATATGAAATAGAAGAAAATGTAAACACTTCTTTGGGGTTTTATTATCTGTTATTTCAGTATTTCTGCTCATAGTCTTTTGAGCAATGGCAAAGGGAACAGGGAGCTATGCTGCTTACGATGCACAGGGGAATGTGCCATGCTAATTATTCTGAAATTAATAGGCAAGCAGCATTGAAATTGTTTAACTTGTTTGCCTTTAAGGAATTAAAGTTTGCAGAATATTAGGGCACAAAGAACAACATAGATCTTATATAAAGTAAAACATTGGCAGAATTACTTACATGAAAACAAAGAAAAGGATGAGGTCTGCAGAATTAGTATGGAATAGGTTTTTGATTTTTTTTCTTTGCAAGTTGATAGTCCAAGAGCATGCTCCATTAAAGACCTTCTCCAGAAACTGGCGCCTCACTGTTTCTTCTCTGAGCTCTCAGTTTCACTTAGCTCGTTTTTATTTGCAGTCTAATTTATTGCATACAACCTTTTGAAAGAAAGAAAAGAAACCCTATAGCTTTAAAAGCCCCAGAAAATACATTGTCTTCATTACTCAGTGTCTTTATTCTTTATCTTTGTTTAACACGTAAGTGGACAGGGTAGCTTAGCTCTCGGAAAGTCATAGATTCAAGCCACTTAGTGAGGAAAAGGGGAAGTTAATTATCTGTTCCATAGAATAATCAAAAGGTAAAGGAGGATCACAGTTTTAAGTTAAAAAAAAAAACTCATTTTGTTAAAAATTGGCACCAATTTGTGTTAATAAGTGAATGCAAGAGGAAAAAAAAAGATGGAAGGCGGGGGGCAGGGGGGATGACCTTTATCTGAAAAGCGTGGTCTCTTGGCATCTACTTAATAAAGATCAGAAGCGTTTGCTGCTTTATCTTACTGTAGTGCTTGAAAATTGTTTTTGGAAAAAATTTCTCTTCCTCATTTATTCATCTTCCACACGCACGCGAATGCCAAATTATCCATGCTTTTCAACTTTTTAGAACAGAAGAGAGTCAACAGCACACAGCAAAATGGGGCGCCCTTTCGCTGGGTCCCTGGGAGCTATCCTGACAGCTTGAGGAAGAGGGCGGTCCCTCACGCAACTTGCTGTTTTATCCCTTGACACTGGATCCAGAAGGGAGTTTCTCCATGGTGTCCACTGACTGTGGGCTGGTGCCATCAAGCCTGAGAATGACAGCTCTGCCCTTTTCATGTCCCTTCCTCAAAATGTCTAAACGTGGGCAGCTGGGACTTTGTAAGCCTTCCAGTCTATGTTGTTGTTGTTGCTGTCAGCTGTTGTTGACTCAGCCCTGACTCATGGCAATCCCATCCGTGCATGAAGGGACCGTTGTGATCCGTAGGAATTTCATCAGCTCCTTTTTGAAATGGAGCACCAAGCCTCTCCTCCTAGCCTGTCTTGGTCTGGAGCTGCTTCTGTAGCCTGTTCAGCAGCACGCAAGCCTCCACCTACAGGTGGGTGATGGCTCTACTTGAGATGCGTTGGCCGGGAATTGAACCCAGGTCTCCCATGTGGAAGACAAGAATTTTACCACGGAACCACCACTGCCCGCATCTAGTCCAAGCCAAAAAAAAAAAAAAAATTGCCATGGAGTGGATTCCAACTCATAGCAACCCCATGTGTCACAGAGTAGAAGTGCTCCATTGAGGTTTCTCGGCTGCAATCTTTACAGAAGCAAATAGCCAGGCCTTTCTTCTGTGATGCCACTCAGTGGGTTCAAACTGTCAATTTTGGGTTTTTTTTTTTTGTGTGTGTGTGTGATGTACATTAGATGAAGGTTTACGGAACAAACTAGCTTCTCGTTAAACAGTACACATATTGTTTTGTGACGTTGGTTACCAACCCCACGAAATGTCAACACTCTCCCTTCTTGACCTTCAGTTCCCTATTACAAGCTTTCCTGTCCCCTCTTGCCTTCTGTAGAAGTCCTTGCTCCTGGGCTGGTGTGCCCTGTTAGTCTCATTTTGTTTTATGGGCCTGTCTGGTCTTTGGCTGAAGGGTGAACCTCGGGAGTAACTTCATTACTGAACTAAAAGGGTGTCCAGGGGCCATACTCTTGGGGTTTCTCCAGCCTCTGTCAGGCCAGTAAGTCTGGTCTTTTTTGTGAGTTAGAATTTTGTTCTACATTTTTCTCCAATTCTGTCCAGGATCCTCTATTGTGATCCTTCTCAGAGCAGTTGGTGGTCATAGTTGGGCACCATCTAGTTGTACTGGACTCAGTCTGGTGGAGGCTTTGGTAGTTGTATTCAGTTAGTCCTTTGGAACTAACCTTTCCCTTTTGTCTTTAGTTTTCTTCATTCTCCTTGTTCCTGACAGGGGGAGACTGGTGGACCATCTTAGATGGCCACTCACAAGCTTTTAAGACCCCAGACGCTACTCACTAAAGTCGAAAGTAGAACATTTTCTTTATAAACTATGTTATGCCAGTTGAGCTAGATGTTCCCCGAGACCATGGTCCCCACAGCCCTCAGCCCAGTAATTCGGTCCCTCAGGGAGTTTGGATGTGTCTATGGAGCTTCCATGACCTTGCCTTGTACAAGTTGTGCTGGCTTCCAGTATTCTGTACTGTCTCACCCTTCACCAAAGTTACCACTTACGTATTGTCTGTTTAGTGATTTTCCATCCCCCCCCCCCAGCCTCTCCCTTGTAACCATCAAAAATTGTTTCTTTTTGTGTGTAAACATTTTCATGAGTTTTCACAGTAGTGGTCTCATACAATGTTTATTGTTTTGTGATTGATTTATTTCACTCAGCATAATGCCCTCCAGATTTCAGCCATGTTGGGAGATGCTTCACAGATTCATCGTTGTTCTTTATTGTTGTGTAATACTCCATTGTGTGTATGTACCACTATTTATCCATTCATCTGTTGATGGGCACCAAGGTTGTTTCCATCTTTTTGCTATTGGGAACAGTGTTACAGTGAACATGGGTGTGCATACATCTATTTCTGTAACGGCTCTTATTTCTCTAGGATTTATTCCTAGGAATAGGATTGCTGGATCATAGGGTATTTCTAGCTTTCTAAGAAAGCGCCATATTGTTTTCCAAAATGGTTGTACCATTTTGCATTCCTACCAGCAGTGCATAAGAGTTCCAGTCTCCCCGAAGCCTCTCCAACATTTGTCAGACTGCCTACTTTTCAGGTTAGTTGTTAAGCACAATCCATTTGTGCAGCCCAAGGACCTTATCCAGCCGACAACGACTCCTTATTCAGGGTGCGTGACATCTTTCCTTACTACTAAATTTTGTTATAGTTTATTTATTAGCCTTCCTAATTTTATCATTTTCCTCTATTTCCAATATGTCCTCCCAATACTGAGCAACAGCAAATTAAGGGTTTTATTGTAAATATCATACATTTGCATAAATATGTCTACCTAGAAATAGTTTGTGATCGGAGATAACATGCCTTGGAGTTCTTTTCAGACCTTCTTTCATCACTCATTTGATAAATATTTAACGAGGGCCCATTCTGAGCTAGGAATTCGGCTTCTCTCTAAGGATGCCATGAAATCAAGCCTATTTCCTGTCATCAGGGAACTTAGTAGATGGGGGTGAGGAGAGCAATAGACAGTAAGTAAACAGTCACAATAATAATCAGTAATTCCAAACAACAATCAATGCTTATGAAAGAGAAATGCAGGGCGCTCCCTAAGAAAGTGACCAAAGATGAGGACAATGAGGTGAAGAGGAAGGGAGCGCTCCAGGCAGAGGAAACTTTATGGGAACAAGTTCCTGAGGTGGGAAGACACTTCACATGTCACTTGCTGTGCTTGGGGCAAAAGCCTGTTAATTCCTGCCTCAAGAATGAAGACTCTGCTCCAAGACTGGCTTTAAGTAGAGTCAAGCCACCCCCACTGTTCTCTCTTTTTAAACCGCTCCTCGATTGTCTGCATGAATCTGTACCCATGTGTGTGCTTGTAGTTACCTTTGCATTTGGTCCTGCTTGATAGCCTCTTGGAGACCTGGAAGGCTGTAGCCATTTCTTGTTTTTCTACTTCCACACCCTGACTTGGAAATGAACTTGACTTCCTCTTTCATCTTTATCAGCTGCTTCTGGAATCTGTGACTGCCGACAAAAGGCTTCATCATGCCAGGTGCTTGGGGTAGGTCAGAAGCCAGAATGAGATGTTTGAAACTTTTGTCCAAATTAGGGGCAAAAGGAAATAGAAAGATTTCTCCTATGCTTGAAGTTAGAAGCGAAAGGTTGATTTCAAGCCCTTGTGAAAATAATAACATTACCATTTGGCTTTTCAATTTTCAAAGCACTTCCACATGCATTGTTGTTTTTCATCCTTACTGTATTCCTGTTGAGACTGGTTGAAATTATCATTGTCCCTTTTTACTAAATGAAGAGAAGTTAAAACACCCTGATCGCGAACATCATTAATGTCACACGCAAGTAAAATGTTGCTGAAGATCATTCAAAAATGGTTGCAAAAGTCATCCACAGGGAAGTGCCAGAAATTCAAGCTGTATTCAGAAGAAGACGTGGAATGAGGGATATCATTGCTGATGTCAGACATATCTTGCTGTAAGCAGAGAATACCAGAAAGATGTTTACCTGTGTTTTATTGACTATGAAAAGGCATTCGACTGTGTGGATCATAACAAATTCTGGATAACATTTTGAAGAATGGGAAATCCGGAACATTTAATTGTGCTCATGAGGAACCTGTACATAAATCAAAAGGCAGTCGTTCAAACAGAACAAGAGGACACTGCATGGTTTAACTTCAGGAAAGGTGTGTGTCAGGGTTGAGTCTGACATACCCGTTCAGTCTGTATGCTGAGCAAATAATCCAAGAAGCTGGACTATATGAAGAAGAAAAGGGCATCGAGATTGGAGGAAGACTCATTAATAACCTGCGTTAAGCAGATGACACAACCTTGCTTGCTGAAAGTGAAGAGGACTTGAAGCACTTACTGATAAAGATCAAAGACCACAGCCTTCAGTATGGATTACACCCCAACATAAAGAAAACAAAAATTCTCACAACTGGACCAATAAGCAACATCATGATACACAGAGAAAATATTGAAGTTGTCAAGGATTTCATTTTACTTGGGTCCACAATCAATACCCATGGAAACAGCAGTCAAGAAATCAAAAGATGCATTGCATTGGGTAAATCTGCTGCAAAAGACCTTTTTATAGTGTTGAAAAGCAAAGAGTTATCTTGAAGACTAAAGTGCGCCTGACCGAAGCCATGGTGTTTTCATTTGCTTCCTATGCATGTGAAAGCTGGACGATGAATAAGGAAGACCAAAGAAGAACTGATGCCTTTGAATTGTGACGTTGACAAAGAATATTAAATATACCATGGACTGCCAAAAGAACAAATAAATCTGTCTTGGAAGAAGTACAACCAGAATGCTACTTAGAAGCAAGGATGGTGAGACTGCATCTTACATACTTTGGACATGTTGTCAGAAGGGATCAGTCCCTGGAGAAGGACATCATGCTTGGCAAAGTAGAGGGCCAAAGAAAAAGAGGAAGACCCTCAAGGAGATAGACTGACACAGGGGCTGCAACGATGGGCTCAAGCATAGCAACAATTGTGAGGATGGCACAGGCCAGGCAGCGTTTTGTTCTGTTGTACATAGGGTCCCAATGAGTCGGAATTGACTCAATAGCACCTAACAACAACAGCAACAGTCATGTGCAAATTGGTGGCAGAACTGAAATTGGGATGCAAGACTTGTGAGTTCAAGTCCAGTTCAAGAGGGTTAGGGGAACAGGATGAACGTAATTAATGTCACTGATTTGTACCTGTAAAAAATGTTGAAATGGCAAATATATTGTTACATAGAAGGAGCCCTGGTAGCACAATTGAAACACTAGTGGTATGGTGGTTAAGAACTAAGGCTGCTAACCAAAAGGTCGGCAGTTCGAATCCACCAGGAACTCCTTGGAAACCCTATGGGGCAGTTCTACTCTGTCCTGTAGGGTCGCTATGAGTCAGAATCGACTTGACGGCAGCGAGTGTGGTGGCACAATGGTTAAGCACTTAGGCGCTAACTGAAAGGTTGGTGGTTTGAACTCACCAGCTAGTCTGCAGGAGAAAAGACCTGACGACCTGCTCCCGCAAAGATTACATCCTAGAAAACTCTATGGGGCAGTTCTCTGCCACGTGGTGTCGTCATGAGTCAGAATTGACAGCACACAACAACAACATTGTTATATATATTTGTAGTTGTTAAGAGCCGTTGAGTCCGTTTCGACTTATGGTAACCTCACGTGACAGAGTAGAACAGCCCC
The DNA here is from genome assembly GCF_030014295.1 of Loxodonta africana. Classification (NCBI taxonomy): domain Eukaryota; kingdom Metazoa; phylum Chordata; class Mammalia; order Proboscidea; family Elephantidae; genus Loxodonta; species Loxodonta africana. Next base: position 77,040,606 of record NC_087364.1, on the reverse strand, counting down.
ATAGGGTTTTCCAGGCTGTAATTTTTACAGGAGAAGATTGCCAGGTCTTTCTCCTGGGAACTGCTGACTGGGTTCAAACTGTCTACTTTTTGCTTAGTAGCAGTACACTTACCAGTTGCACCAGCAGGACTCCTATATATATATATTTCCCACAATAAAAAATTGTTTTAAAAGAGTGGGAGAGGCATCCCACTCCCTCCTTGACCAGACTGGGCCAAAGGGACCAAGGTGTGTGTGTGTGTGTCGGGGGGCCAAGGGGGAGCACGTTTCCCTTCTGACAACTCCTGATGTACTGAGACGTTAATTACAGAAATATGACTGTGAGTCAAGCTGGACACTATTCTTGACCATAAATATGAGATTCTCCCAAGGAAATAAAACTTTTGTTTCTGTCACCTTTGTGGCCACTTTTGATAACCCATTGATAGTGGCTTTTAGGTATTTTTGTGTGAATTTCTGCAAATGTTTGATTTTTACACATGAACTAAGCCATCGAATGCTCATCAATATGCTAACGGCACGTTTGGGAAAACAAGGGTATGTTGGGTTCTGAAATTACACAATGAATATACAGTAGTATTTATCAGTGACTTAAACTTCTATATTAAAATTTTTGCTTTATTACAATTTATTGGTTGTTTCTCATGGCGAACTTATAGAAGAGTTTGGTAACTTTTACTTTATTGCTAGTGACATAAAAACTAAAACCATAAATATTATGGGAAATATTTAGCGAGGCCAGGAAGACCTGAAATTAGAATTCCAGTTATGTCAGCCGAGTGAATTTCCCTCTCACTCGTGCTTTTTACATGGTCAGATTGTTGAAGCTAGATTATATTTGTCAGTAGGTTGATGTATCAGCCGGATGCTTACATTGGCAGAAAGATCGTATAGCATGAGATAATTCCACAAGGTGAAACATTTTTACGCTCCATTATTTTAACTTAAAACTAGTACTCTTTGCCTCCTCTCATTACAAGGAAGAATTGGTTGCTAATTCCTCTTTCTTAACATTCTCTATAAGCCTGGGTGGCTTGTGAGGTGTTCATGCTCAGCACCCTGCCACACTGCCTCACAGTTGCAAGGCAACGGCACTAGTGGCCTTGACTTTGAGCAATCTGTTAGTCCCTGGGCAGGGCTGGGCTCCATCTACCCAGTGTGCTCCTTCTAATGTTTAAGGAGACAGAATAATAGCCTTCCAAGACACCTTCCTTAAAAGATGGCGAATATACCCCGAATATTTTTTTTATCCTGAATTTCCCTTAACAATTTTCGTTGTAGACTTAGCCAACCATGAATTTTAGGAAGTCTTTTTGGGTATAAATCTTCATTTTCCTTTTCATCTTCATTTCCCACTCCTTCCCTTCCTGCACCTTTACTTCCGTAAATGGATACCTGATACAGCCATTCAAGCCCCCCCTTTACAGACCTTGTCCCTCCCTTTTGTTGTGTTTCCCTTCAGAAATTTCCTTTTCACATCTCTGTAGGTCAAAATCATACAAGATGCAACTCCAATGTCACCTCCTTCAAAGTCTTATACTACCTATTGCCCAGTCTGCTCTTCCTAGCTGGAAGTGACCTCTGTCTCTCTCTCTCCTCGGAATCCCCTTAGCACTTTCTGTCATTTGTGGCCGTTCTCATTTTCTAGCTCACATTTCAGGTGGTTATGTACACATCTCAACCTTAGGATTTCTAGAAATAAGCTCATGGCGTTAGGTTCTGTGTCTGTAACCCTGTGCCACAGTGGTTTTCCATCTTTGTGTGTATCGCCACCCTTTTAAATACTAGACTGTGGGAAGCTCACTTGAAAGGTTCACCTGGGTCCATAGTCCTGACTGCCATTTCCTTTGTTGTTGTTTGAATACAGCTCTTCACTGCCAGCCTGCGCTCTATTACACAGTCGTGGGCAAAGTTCTCAGATGCTCCTGCGCACTCGCCATCTTTCTTTAGCCCCTACTTGCTGTTAGGTCATTCTTCTTACCTCTTCCCGCAAGGTTTATCCTGCTGAACACGAATCACAAGACCCGTTCTGTTCATCGTTCCATCAGATGGGCAACACCACATCAGCACGTGTGGGGCGCAGTTGGAGCAAAAATGAACCCATCAGAGTTGGCAGCACAACCGTGAAGAGCTTGCAGGGCGCCATAGCCACACCACCCAGGGACCTCTGCCATGGCAACCTGTACATAATAGGTGCTGAATGCGTTTTTATGGGATTAATTTGTCTACGTTTATGAATCTATTCATATTTTCAACACATATTCTACTCTTGAGTAACAATTCCACGGTTTTGCTACCTGCAGAATGAAGATTTTATCTCTGTATTCCTTTCAAGCAAAAAGTGCTTCCCCCCTTGTTTCAGTGTCGTGGGATTTAGAGAACAAGTCTGCGTTTACCAAGATTTGCCTGCCAAGACTCAGAAGCTCCAGCTGCTGGAAGACACAACTTTCCCACTGATCCTGTTGGTACCAGGGTCAGTCTCAGGGGTGTCACCAGAGGGTTGAAGGGGGTGCGGACTGCACCAGGTGACACTGTCAGGGGGTGACACCAAAATGACTGTCCACAAAATTTCTGCACAGTGTTTTAGCAGAAATTTATTATCTTTTTATAAAAACATTTTTTGTAAGCCTAGCTACATGTATTAACATACCTACGACGCTAAAACTCTATGCTAATTTACCTTTTGAACCATCTGATGTGCTCCGGTCGGAGCTGCCATTGTTACCCAACCACAATGACTTTTGGAATCGTGATTTCATCTGCACACACTACCAGCACACACTGCTGTTTTCACTGCTGTTGGTGTTTTTACAGTGGATGACTTTGTCAAATTTTCTGGTATTTTAGTTACAATATTGTGATAATTAGTATTTCTGAACTTACATCAATAAATTTTTTGAGAATGAAATAGTAATAAATGGAAAAGAAAAATCAAAAAAGGCTTCCACTCAGCTACTAATAATGTTGTAATTCAATGTAAAAAGATTTTACAAAACGACTTTGTTGTTAGTATTCACATAATCTGAGAAACATTACATTTAAGAAATTTATAACTATATTTATCACACATTATTCTATGGTTAAAATTGATAATAAACTGTACTAAGGCTCTGTATGGTCTGGTATGGGAGGAGGTCCACGGGGGAGGTGACACCATGAGTTACCACATGGGTGACACCAACCGTAGTGATGCCACTGGTCATTCTTGGGCCTTCTTTTAAATCCAGTCCTCAACCATTCATAGCTCTGCTCAGTGTGCAGGAAGGCTGATCCTTGTCACCTTGTGGGTGCTTTTCCTTGTCAGCAGGAGTCTGGCAGGTTCAGCTAGTGGGAGAGTGGAAGGGGGCAAAGGGAGAAACCAGGTGGGGTCTCTGGTAGCTGCTGTAACTCCTCCATGGTTCCCAGAGGACAGACCTGCCATGGTTCCAGCTTCTGCTGGGCGACCCCAGCCCTGGGCTCCCGTGAGACCACCTCTTCCTTCCCACTGTTGTTAATCTTTTTTTTTTTTTTTTTTGGCGGACTCTCCAGTGCAGCCTAATCCTCCACGGGCAGTTTTGTAAAGCAGGCAAGTACTGCTTTTTCAGAGTCCACGAGAAAACCGGAAATGGCCCTTCACCATCGGTAAAGGGCATTCCTTAGCATCAGAAATCTTGATGATTTCTTAATTTAAAGAGCCATCTAATTATAACAACAGCAGATTATTTAGCAGTAAACGCACGTTTTTAGTGCTGGGCCCTCACTATTTTCCCTCACAGTCTTCTGGTCTGGATAAAAATATAAAAATCAATGACCATATCACTAATGTGACATTTAAGCTGTTCAGAACCCTGGAGCCACAATTTAGGCTGGGTCAGATTAGACGCGCGTCTGAGAAGAGAGTGAAAGGGATCAAGTTGTCAATGTAAGAATTTTGTAAATGACATGCTTGGGAATTAGAAGTCATTACTTTTGAGCACTTTTCCACATACATAAACCTCAAACACAAAGCATAATTTTATTAAGATTGACAAGGCTAATCTATAATTAAAGCGGCTCAGAAAGACATTTTAACAGTGATTTACTTTTTCTTAAAGCTGAACAAAATGGATACTGCTAAGCAGAGCGATCTAGTGATAAAGCACTCTGGCTGCCTGTCTTTGGTTGGCCTGCTCCCAAGTCCCAGGTTCCTCTGTTTACGTGGGCATTTATTCCAGAGAATTAGTACCCGGTTTTCAGCACAGCTTTCCTGTCATAACCGTGATCATAACAGCTAACATTTGTTTCATGCCTTGGCGTTCCCAGAATGCTTGTATGCACATCGTCTCATTTGTTACAATAACCAGGTGGGTCAGGAAAGAACGAGCAGAGACAATTACTCCTGGTGGTGGTTCTGAATTTAAGTCAGGGAGCCAGAGAGACCTGCGTTTAAATCCTGGCTCTACTGCTAGCTCTAACCTCAGGCAGGTCACCTGCCTGCTCAAGACTCAGTTGCCTCTTGCACAAAATGGGAGTAATAATAGAATCTAACTAAGGATTAAACAAAATAATCCAAAGTGTTTGGAATTATATTATTGACAAAATTATCTTAGAGAATTTAGAAGAAAACAAAATTCAGGAAGAACGACTTGTCCAGCGTTGCAGAAAAAGGAAGAGCTAGGATTTGAACTCTGATATTCTTATTCCCGGGAGGGAAACCAGCAGAGTCCTATGCTGGGGGATAGCTGCCTGCCTGGCGAGTGCATGGCCAACCTGCCGGAAAGGCTGGGGCGCCGTTTCACCGTGGCAGCAGTCAGAGGATGTGTGTGGGGTGTTGACAGTGGCTGAGTTTCTGAATTTGGGAGATACGGGTTCAAATCCAAGCACTGGCACTCATTAGCGCTGAATGTTGGGACCATGATGCCTCCTTCCAGGGTCACTCTGAGAATCCGATGAGCTGATGTTCATAAAGTGACCACCACATGGTAAGCCGCAGATGTGCTGCTGTTGTTGGGGCCTTTTGACTCATAGCGACCCCTAGTGGCAGAGCAGAGCTGCCCCATAGGGTTCTCTAGGCTGTAGTCTTTGCAGGAGCACATCGCCACATCTTTCATCTGCAGAGCAGCTGGGTGGGTTCAAACTGCCAACCGTTCATTAGCAGCTGAGCACTTAACCGTTGCACCACAAGGCCTCCTAGACAAAAAAAAAAAAAAGCTCTAGATAGGCGTTGATTATTGCTGAGAATCCATGTGGGACTAGGGGGCACCTGCCTGGTATCTGTCTGCAGAGAACAGGGTTTGGAACGGCCCCAGACCTTGCCCAGCAGGCTAGAGTTAGACCCTCTTGTGTCTTTATTCCTTCTAACCAGATATAAAGAAAGAAATAGAAACGGCTTTCTCATCCCCATTATTTTTTAACAACCTTGTTTATAAACTTTATCTGCATAATCCAAAATAAAATATTAAAACTCCTTAATAGGCTCTTAGGAGTAACATTTTGGCAAGCTCTTCCGATCACGTTTACTGCGTCTTGGGTTTGTTGTTACAGTAAGTCAATACGAAATTTTAGATCTAATTTGAAGTTTACACTTAAATATTAGATGCTTAAAAGAAGAGAATACTCAGATAATATCCCACTGAACATCTGATATTAACTACCATTGACTGGAAGTAATCGACTTGATGGCACTGGGTTTGGTTTTTTGGACTGGAAGTAATATCAGCACACACACACATACAATATATATTTAGGAGTTACGGAAATGTTATCTTGAATTCTGTGAACCGGAGAAGCCCTGAGGACAAGGAGTAAAAGCAGGGAGGCCCCCAAGCAGGGAAATGAGAACTGAAACTTGAAGGAGGAATTAGGACAGAAAGAGACACTGAGAACTGCCGGTCATTATAATGTAAAGTGTGTTCAACAGATTTTATAGCCTAAAGAACAGAATAAATGCACGAGTCTGAGAATACATGTAGCATTCTGAGATACATGTAAAATTGACTAGGTAGCTCAGTTTTCTCCAGGTCTGTGGTGGTGGTGTTAGCTGCCGTCCAGTTGTCCCCTGGCTCATGGTGACCTAGGTATTACAGGGTAGAGCTGCTCCATAGGGTTTTCTTGGCTGTAATCTTTATGGAAGCAGGTCACCAGGCCTTTCTTCTGCTTGGAAGCTGGGTGGATTCGAACCACCAACCTTTAGGTTAGTAGATAAGCACAAGCTGCTTGCACTACGCGGGCTCATTACTTTTCGGGCCCTTCCCTCCTCCCCCTCCCCATAAAGTTGTAAGTTCTGCAAACTTGTGGCAGATTGTGCTTTCCAAAGATTATGGCACCAGTATATATCCCGCCCCACATGCTCTTATGAGGTGCAAATTAACATGCCTTCATCCAGAGTCAGGATTCATGGCCCCTCCCACTGGACCAACAGAACGTAGCACAAGTGACTCAAGATGACTTTCAAGGCTGGGTCATAAAAGGCAATGTGGCCTCCACCAAGCTCGCTCTCTCAGGGCTCCTGCCCTTGGGACCTAACCACGGTGTCGTGAGGACGCTCAGGCCCTTGTATGGGTGTTACTGCTGACATTCCCAGCTAAGCCCCAGGCAACAGTTTAGCATCAGTTCGCAGACACACGAGTGGATGAGCCTCTAGGTGGTTCTGGCCTCTGACTTTCAGTCTCCCAGCTGAGGCCCCAGACAGCCAGGAGCAGAGCCCAGCCAGCCTTGCTGTGTCCTCTTCAAACTTCTGACCCGTAGGAAATTGGGAGACAAATGAGTATTATTGGAAAACAAAGTAGCTGCTGAGCCTGCTGATGTACAACCACCCACCTCATGGAATTTGGTTGCTTAGTTTGGAGGTTTAGGGTTATGGCTTCATGGGGCATTCCAGTTACTTGGCCCAGTAACGTGTTTAGCGCTTCTGTTCCATCTCCTAGTTCATTGTGTAGCGCCTGGGGTCTTAAAAGCTTGCAAGTGGCCATCTAAGGAACAGCAACTGATCTCTATTTGGCTGGAGTAACAGAGGAAGGAGAGTCAGGAATGGGAGCAGGTCGTGGAACATGCAGCTAACTGCCTCCATGAACAACTGCCTCCTTTGCCACGAGACCAGAAGAACTGGATGGTGCCCGGCTACCATTACTGACTGAACATTTTGACCAAAGATTCCATAGAAGAGTCCTGATCAAAAGGGAGAAATGCAGAATAGAATTTCAAATTCTCATGGAACCAGATTTTCTAGAGCCATGGAGGCTGCATGAACCCCTGAAACTATTGCCCTGAGATCATCTTTAAGGCTTAAACCAAAACTACCTCCTGAAGTCTTCTTAAAACTGAACAATAGTTTGGCTTAAGTAGTAAGGAGTGTCTGGCTTGGGCATTATGCTTTTTTAAGAATTAACGATATGGGATTAAATTGACGACAGCAACTCGAAAGATTAGATAGGAAACTTAGGGGACTGTGAGTTTATGTTAATGGGGGAGGAACAACTCAGAAATGGAGGATGAGAACGGTTGCACAACTCGAAGGATATAAATCAACATCACTGAATTGTACATGTAGAAACTTGAATTGGTGTATGTTTTTACTGTGTGTATTCTCAACAACAAAAAGAAAATGAATTATTAAAAAAATATTATTGTTGTTTTAAGCCTCTTAGTTTGGGGTAATTTACTACCCAGTCATAGTAACCTGAGTAAACGTGTCTCTTCAGTCATTTCTGGGATCCCTGGGGGTGTTGTAAATGTGCCGTCAGGAATCGTTTTCTCATACTGACCAGCTGTTACCGGTGTGATGGTTGCTGCTCAAGGAGTCAGTGAAAGGAAGATGGGTGTGGTTAGAGCCAGCATTGTCTGGGAAACTTCAGACACAGCTGGAGAACCTGTATTAGTTGTGTGGTAACTGGATAGAAGCTGAAAGACCATTACCTGGAAGAGGAGTGCTGTGTGCCATGACCTGGCAGTTTGGGCATGTGTACCTAATTCCGTTTTGTGTTCTTTTGTATACGTAATTGGTGGCATTCTGCGAAAGGGGACTTCAATTATGCTGGGAAGGTGGCGGAGTTCCACTGGGGTACAGACCACAGACAATGTGACCCTTTCAGGTGGTGGCATTCAGCCACAGGATCATAGCCTACATACCCCACAGTCACCATCCTTCTAAGAACTCCAAAAACTCAAGAGGGTGTGGCTTGGGTTCCAAGAGGAGCCAGGAAATCCACTGCGAACTTGAACCAAACCAAATGTACTGCCGCTGAGTGGATTCTGACCCATAGCAGCCTTGTAGGACAGAGCACAACTGCCCCAACGGTTTCTAAGGCTGTAATCTTTCAAGAAGCAGACTGCCACATCTTTCTTCCATGGAGCAGCTGGTGGGTTCAAACCACTGATCATTCAATGAGCAGCCAAGTGCTTAACCACTGCACCACCAGGGTTCCTTAGTGTGTACTTCACCCACCAATTCCATCTCATAGTGACCCCAGAGAGTTTCCAAGGCTGTGAATCTCCACAGAAGCAGACTGCCACATCTTTCTCCTGTGGAGCCGCAGGTGGTTTCAAACTACCGACCTTTTCAGTTAGCACTCGATTGCTTTAACCGCTGTGCCACCAGGGCTCTTTACTATGTACTACTGGGAAATATCTGCTTTTGTACTAGATTGGTTCAAAGGGGAAGCACTTTGTATCTTGTTTAGTTGTGTCTTAAGTTGGGTTCTCTAGAGGAGCAAACCCAGTAGAGCATAAATATACACATATACAGAGAGATTTATATCAAGGAAATGGCTCACACAATTGTGGAGGCTGGCAAGTCCCAAATCTGTGGGTCAGGTGGAAGGCTGGAGGCTTCTCCTGGCTCATGTGGTTGCAGGGGCTGATGAACCCAAAATCTGTAGGTCAGGCAGCAGGCTGAGGGCTTCTCAAGTCCCAAGAACTGAAGGTCTGAGGATGAGGAGATGGATGCAGGATGGAGAGAGAGTGAGCTTTGCCAGGACATTCGTTTATACCACGAGTGCAGACAACACCCCCAAGGAGACTGCTCTTCCAGCTGATTGGCTGCTGACATCAGACCACAAAATGGGAGGTGATACACTGTCTGCCAACCCACTGAGAGTCACAGCCTGGCCGAGTTGTCACATAACGTTAACCATCACAGTTGCAACTAACAGAAAGCCTGGCAAAATGGTGACTTAAACTGTGACTTTTTAACTTTTTTCTCATGTAAAAGGAGCTCAGAGGGAGGAAGCAGGGGGCTAGTATGTGGTTCTATGATGTTCCCTTATTGCCTCATAGTTACAACATATCTACTCCACCTCGAGACATCACATCTGGATTTCAGGGAGGAGGAAGAAAGAAGAGCAAAATATAAAAAGCGTATGTCAGCTGTCTCTGCAATTGCCTTACAGAGCTTTCCTGGAAGATCCACCTGAAAAATCTTTCTTCTCACAGGCCAGGAGGAGTCTCTACTCACCTCAAGTTGCAAGAGGTCCAGGCTGAAAATGTTCTGAAAACCAGAATTGGGTTCTGCTAGTAAGAAAGTAGTAGCATCTATCATGGGGCTCCCGGGGCTGACTTTAGAGAGGCTACATGGTGCGCTGGAAAAAGTATGGGCTTAGGAGTCAGACACAGCCAGGCCACGCACTATTGTGTGATATTGGGTAAAAGACTCACTCTCTCTGTCTTCTTTTCCCTCGCTATACGGATTGCATTCATTAAATTTAAAAAATACACGCAAAATGTCTAGCATGGTACCTATACATAAAATAAGACACCTCTAAATAAAATTAGCTTCCCTTCTTTATAAGGGTCTCCATGGAGCACAGCTCTGTTCTGGCATATAGGGGGTTGCCATGAACTGGAATCGACGCCACAGCAACTGGCTGGTTGCTAGTTGGTCTAAAGGATCTTAGTTTTAGGGCCCTAAGAATCCAGACTGATTAGACGCCTCTGAGTTCCCTGGACTCTTTTGCATAAGCAAGGGGTGAACCTCCCAACCCTGCCCTCAACTAGACCCAGGGCTCTGGGGAATCTGAACCCCTCAAGTGCCAGGGGAGGCAAATGGAAACTTTCCTCTCATTCAGCAGTGTTGTAGACACTGGGGGCAATCTGGGGTCCCTGACCACCCTCTAAGCCCTCTCCTGAAGAAGTCCAGGAACTGTAGGCATATTTGGGGTGCTTAATGGATGGTTATTCAAAATGTTATTTGATAGTATCAGGATATCCTTTGGGCTCATGAAGGTATTTAAATCTAAGGACTGGTGCTAATTGCACAGTTGGTCTTCGATGGTGATGTATTAAGGCTCATTTTGGAACTGGAGAGGGAGTTAAGAAATATTGCCCCTCTTCACATGCTGCAGGGAGCCCAAGTATTAAAAATAGCCCTGCTTTTGGTAAATGGTTGGTCTCAGTGGAGAGAAATAGGCACTCCCAGCCTCCTGGCTGGAAAAAAGCCTGGAGTTCATACTTTATTTAAAAAGTGAAATATAAAAGTTTCACATTTTCTTTAAGTTTTCATTTTCAACAATGTTAGACAGGAAGCAGCCAACCAGAACTCCAGGGCTATTTGGTAATTATCCTTCATCTGCTAATTTATATTCAGGAAAAATATGATTAAAATGAATTTCCGCACAGCTGTTGATTAAGTATAATGGCAGGTAATCAGCATAAAGCTAATAATCAGCAGAGCTAACATTTAGAAAGTCATTGTTGAGTAACTAGAAGCCCATGAAGCCAAAAGCAATGGCCAACTAACACACACACACATTTTTGTCTGAAATTCAACGTTAATTAAACAGAGCAAACTAAAACCAGTTAATTACATCAAGTTTGAGGTCAACTTTCAATGACTCAAACCTCCATGATAAACAAACCACAATATTGAAAGCTTTCTTGAAAAATCAATAAATAAACAGTCGTCGCACTAGGAAAAGCTGCACTACATTTAACAACATATCAGTACCTTCCAAACAAGCCTTGTGCTTTGATTAGCTCAAACCCTCGTTGCCCCCACCCCCCATTCCACTCAGCAAGTGTGCCTGCGGCAGGGTGATGCTACAATTGGGTGTCATCTTTACAGACCTCCACTGAATAAAAAAAAAATAGGTCCTTGTAATTGTACAGCTCCTCCCGGAAAACAGAGATTAATGAGCTCACAAACGAGACAGCACGTAATTTCAGATCTTGGTGATGATAACAGGAGCTATTTAGGATGCTTGATAACAGAATCATTTCTTCCTTGAATTCATCATCCAGAAGTCCAAAGTCAATGGCATTAACAGAACGTTGGGCTAACGTGGAAAAACTCCAAAGAGTGAGAGCAAATGGGGCTCTTGGCTTGTCTTTGACCATATGATCCTGATTGAAGACCATTTGACAAGATCTGTTAGGACTCTAACCACAATTCATTGGAAATCATTGGAGAGCTAAAGGTGAACAGAGATGAATGTATGTAGGAAGAGATGCTTAGATGCCCAATGGTGGAGAACAACGTGACCCACGGGCATACATGTTTGGGGTCTCAGCATGCTCTGTGGTTTTCTCTCTACTTTCTCCTGCTCGTAGTTTCTTTTTATACATTTGAGTTAATGAGAATTCCACACCCTTGCCTCTACCGTAATTCTTGGATGACAGTCTCACCATCTAGCTCATTAGGAAAACACAAGCCAAACTTACAAGTTTACTCATGCTGGGCCTGTCTTTTCTCCCGTTTCAGTACAGGAAGTGCCCCTCCTCCGCTCAATGCCCAACCTACCACTTGTGCTCTGACTCAGGGCCCTTCCCAAGGACCTTCTCAAGGACCTTGTCCCTTGGGTTCTCCTCTCTCTTCTGAATATTTTATCTCTCCCTCCTTTACTGCCATCAGCACACAAACATCCTTAACAGCAAAACTCACCACCTTGACCCACAGGTCCCTCCAGCTGCTGCCCCACTTCTCTTTGGTAATGCCAACATCAGGATGGAGTGGGAATGGCAGAGGGTGACTTGGAGAAGGTACTAAGAGAAGAAAGCATGTTGTAGTGACAAGAAAAGATCAGATTTCTCACTGCACAGGAAGAGGGGGCTGGTGAGCAGGCAGATGAGTGTCAGGACGATGTTCGTTCATCTAGCAAACAGTGAGCGCCTACTACCTGTCAGATCGCCGGCTAGGTGAGGGGACGTAGGGATCACCAAACGTAACACCTAGTCTCTTCCCCGTGTGCACAAGTACAGGTCTAAAAAGGAGACTCAGAGGATAGGTAAGTAAGTCAGGGCAGCAAGAGGAGCTACTCCGGCCCTCCTTGGCAACACAGACTTTCCGGCCTGGTTATAAATGGCTGCTAAGGTCCTGGCCTCTGAGATAAAAACTTCTGTAGAAAGCTCCCAAGGTTTATTGAGCTCCCGTCTGGGTAACTCTGCTTTGAGCTTTCAACCCTTGAGCATCCTAGGCCTTTTACCCAACCAGCTTTGGCGGGGGCTGGCTGGGGTCAGGATGGTAGCTGACTGTGAGTACTGTTTGCAAACTGCCATAACCTTAACCAAGCAGGTGGGCTCCAGAAGGTTCTGTCGAAGTGTAGGCCCTTTGGGGAGCCCCTTGGCAGGAATCAAAAACATGGCTTCTTAATGTAAAAGTAGCATAGGTGAAATGGCCACTTTGAAACTAAAGAAATTCTCTTACTCTGGGCCCACTTCGTAAGCCTCTTTAAAGACCTTGAGAGTGTGACGCGTTTCTTGTTAACACGTTTCATGGTCTGTGTCATTTCAGGGTGGCTTGGGGCTGCATGTGACAGGAAATGTGGCTGGCGGTGGCTGAAACAAGTAAGAGGAGTATTTATTTCAGGCATCTGGTGTTCTGAGCTGGGCAGCAGAGCAGATGCCACAGGTCGGTGATGTCCTCAAGGTCCAGGCTCCACCCCTCCTGGTCTGCCATCTTTAGCCTGTGGCTGGTCCCCCGTCTTTAGCCTGTGGCTGGTCCCCCGTCTTTAGCCTGTGGCTTGGTTGTGAGATGGCTTCTGTAGGCTCAGGCATAACATGGGTATTACAGGCAGGAAGAACAAACAAACAAACAAAAATCAACAGGCAAGAGATTAAAGGGCATATCAACCTAGTCAGCCTCCTTTTAAAAGCTTTTCCGGGACCTGCACCCAATGAATTCCACATACCTTGTGCATCAGAACTGGCTCACAGGGCCCTCTTAGCTGCCAAGGGGTCTGCGGAGGCAAGTATCATATGACAAGGAGCCCTGGCGGTGCAGTGGTTAAGCGCTCTGCTGCTAACCTAAAGGCTGGCGGTTCAAACCCACCAGCAGCTGCTCCCTGGAGAAAGATGTGACGGTCTGCCTCTGTAAAAATTTACAACCTTGGAAACCCTATGAGGCAGCTCTACTCGACAGCACCAGGTTTGGTTTTTGTTTGTGAACATGAGAAGAGAAGGGAAACTGGGCTGCGAGTGACTTTGGGGTAGCTAACTCAGTGTCTGCGGCATACCCATGGAGCTCTCTCCCTACAGTGGGGCTTCTCAGCCAGATGTTCATTAGTATTTTGGGGAAACATAAAATTAATTCCCAGGCTCTCCAGACCAATAACGTTAGCAGTTGTGGTGGGACCCAATGTCAGTAATTTTTAAGGACCCTCAGGTAATTTTACTATGTAACCAAGGTCTGGAACCTCCACTCTGAAGGTTGGCCTGAGGGTTAATTCCGATCAGACTCCTACTGGGAAGAAGCAATGGAATTATAAAACGTTTGAAGTAGGCAGACCTTATTGATCATAGACCAAGGTTTGCTCAAGGTCAAATCTGTGGTCAGTGAAGAGTTGGAGGTAGAAGGGATAAGCAGATAAATACAAGGGTAAGTAAGAGGCCCAGCAAGCAAGGGCAGCCCCTGCTCAAGTCTCCAACTACGTCCAGTCAAACAGTGAAAACGTGAATGTGTGGGAGAATCTAACCTTGATGCCGTTAGCACCGAAGGCTGAGCTGGGCAGGCAGCCTTTTACTACAGCTGTTTCTCCTCCACTCCAGTAACGATGCTCAGCCTGAAATTCAATTTGGGACGATTTAAATGTTTGTTTAATCCAGCTCCACTTCTCAGTAAACAGGATGCTCAGGGCTTTCTCTACCCAAAGCTTCCTTACTCATCTGCTCCTGGCACTATTCAGCTAGACATGCAGCTGCCAAAAGCACGACAGTAAGGGCCACTCGTTCACTGGGAGGCTTTGTCTTGTGATGCAAACAGCTGGTCGAGTCTCTGGTGGTGTCGACTGCCGTGGGGCTTTTCCAGACTGGTACCATTGGAGACAAAGGAGCCCTGGGGGCACAGTGGATAAGCGCTTGCCTGCTAACCAATAGGCTGGCGATTCAAGCCTACCCAGCGAACAGCTCCATGGGAGCAAGGCCTGGTGATCCTCTCCCGTAAAGATTACAGCCTGGAAAATCCTATGGGGCAATTCCACCATCACACGGGGTCACTAGGAGTCAGAATGACAGCACCTAATAATACCACCAACCACTGGAGACAGACTTAATAGGTGGTCCAGCCAAACTGAAGCTTGGGAGGTGGAGTGACGTGCCCAGCCTACTAGTCACAGCATTGGGAAGATAGCAGCAGCCTTCAGGTTAACCTGACCGGGTGTTTTTACATAGCAGAACCTAACAAATGTGATCAAAGATACACTGTGCCTAATTATTGCTCTCCAACTTTTCAGCATAAGCCTTTAAATAATTCAGGACCCAGAACAAACCCATCTTGCAGAATAAGTCAGCTAGCTGAGGGAAAGGCACTGATTGTCTCTGCATTTCCTGACTTGGCAGCCAGCACTGTTTGTTTTCACTGGAGGCCCCGGCCAGCTCCTAGCGCACGCCTGGCCTGTCAGTCCTCTCTGGATGTCCCTTGGTCTGAATGGATCCCTGAAAGCCCTTGCCTTTGCTGCCCCTTGTTTAGAATGCCTCGGCAGGCCCACACCGTCACCGGCTATTACATTTAGAGCAAAGCAAGAAAACACCAACCGTCTTTGGGATTTATGTGGAGAAGACCCACAGTGGCTAGAAGTCACGCAAAGACTGATGAGTGTTTTACGGTAATGTGCTCTCAAAGTTCAGCTTCTTGAGTTCTCTAGGTGACATAAAATGATCGATTCTGAAAACGAACGCTGAAGAAATAAATTGATTCCTTTGAAGTAAGCAGACCATTAATTCTTGACCTTAAAATCTGTAAAATGTTTTAAGAGGAGTTGACTTAGCAGTGACTGCATTTTAAGGAATTAACTCTTTTCTCTTCTTTTGTTAATATGTTGTCTTGTTGGTGTTTCCCCACAAGTGCTACAGTTACCAGAGAAATAGGATGGGGCCTGGTGTATACCATGTGTTCCTTAAACACGCGTGCACCCAGTGGGGGTTAAACCCACAGAAAAGCTCAGAGCCACGACAGTTCTTATTTGATCTCATCTGAGACTGACTGTCCTGTGCAATTGTTGGCAGGCAGACCTGCCCCTCCAGCCCCCAGGGCACAAGCTAACTGCAGGGGTCGTGGGTATTTAGATGGACCGAGAGGCTCAGCTTTGCTTCCTGTGGAAACCTCCCCCAGGCTGCCACAGTTTAAGCAATGGCATAAGCCCGTGTCTTAAACTTTATTCATTAATTCATTTATACAGCCAGCATTTAGTGGTTGCCTGCTATATACTGGCAGGCCTGTCCCCAACATTCGTGGGGCTCTGGGTAAGGGAATAATCGAAGGCCCATATATCGTATGTCTGGAGTCCCTGGGCAGCACAGGCAGTTAAGTGCACGGCTCTAACTGAAAGGTTGGCGGTTCAAATCTACCCAGAAGCACCTGAAAGAAAGGGCTGGTCATCTTCTGAAAAACCAGCCATTGAAAATGCTGTGGGGCAAAATTCTAGTCTGAGACACGTGGGGCTGCCATGAGTTTGGATCAAACTTCACAGCAACAAGTTTGTTTTTGGCTTTGTACTCTATGTCTAGTTTTTCAAAGTTATAAGCTGAACAACAAACCGCTCAATGATATACCTTCATAGTGACCTGGAAGACCAGGTTCAAATGTATAATTCTAGGGCTCCTTGGAGATCCGCAGTAAAACATGGTAACCTCCACCCCCTCCCGGGCCCTAGCCTTCAACCTGCAGCCCCCACTCCCACCCCCACGCCCAGCATTTTGAGGAGCGTCACCCACATATGCACTGCTTGGTCACCCCTGGGGCCTCAGGGGCTCATCGTGGTGGTGTGATATGTCTCAGGAAGACCAGAGACCGGGGAGTGGGCATGGGGCCATGTGGGCAGGGAATTTCAGGCTCCTGGGTACCCACAGCATAGCCTAGAAGGGGAGGTGTTGGGCTCTGGGTGGGCATATTCCCCTGGCCGTGTGGCTTCCTCACCCCTTGGAGGGCAGAGCTGCAGGGGCCCAGAGCAGCCGTTGGGCATTAGTTCAGGGCCCAGCAGCCCAGTCTGAGGATGTGGCCCTGTGACAGCAGCTGGGCCTGCAGCTGTGAACACGACCGCTAGGCCCTGCCTCAATGAGGGAGACGGACAAACGAGAAACAAATACAGATGACTGTGATACAGGGTATAAAGGCATTAGACAGGCCGATGGAGCACAGAGCGATGGGGGAACTCTGCTTTAGAAAGCCAAGGAGGACCTGGGGGGTGGTGGTGGCAGCAGCTAATAGGGGAGCTCTTTCCAAGCAGAGGGAAAGCAGAGAGCGCAAAGGCTCAGAGGCCGGAAAGGGCTGGGTTGTCTGAGGAAGAGGAAGGAGGCCAGGGTGGCCAGAGCATGGCAGCTGTGAAGGCGGCGGGGGCGGCGCGGCGCGGGCCGCGTTTGTAGCGGTCAGCGGGGGCCATGCCACGCAGGGCCTAGAGGAAAGAAGGAAAGACTGGGTTGAGGCTCAGGCCCTCCACTTACGAGCTGGTTGTTCCTGAGGGAAAGATGCCCCTGGCCCTGGTCGCCTTGCTTATAACGTAAAAGCCAGGTGTCGTGAGCTGATCCCAGCCCATGGCGATCCCGTCTGTGTCAGAGTGGAACTGTGCTTCCTTGGGTTTTCAGTGGGTGGTTTTTCAGGCACAGATTGCCAGGCCTTTCTTCTGAGGTGTCTCTGGGTGGGCCTGAACCTCCAACCTTTAAGTTAGCAGCCAAGTTCATTAATCATTTCTACCCAGCCCTGGTGGCATGGTGGTTAAAGCCGTCAACCGCTAAACGAAAGGTCATCGGTTCAAAACGAGCAGTGACTCCATGGCAGTGGGTTTTGGGGCCTTCCTCACCGGCTGCAAGAGAACCAGATGAGATGCTCCCGATACTGGGCACAAAGTAGCCAAGCAGAGACCAGCAGCGCCAAGCTACCTCGAGCTGTTCCGGGGACTGTGTTAACAGGCTCAGGGAGTATGTTGTTACAGCTCAGTTGGGGTATCAGTTTTCAGGAGAGACTGGAGACTCACCTCCCCCAGATGGCGGGAGACAGCTCTGCTGATAGAGCAATGGGGGCCCGCAGGCCAGGGAGCTGCTCAGTCTGGACAGAGGGGCTCCTTGACCGCAGTGAGGGCCCCCAAGACCACCTGGCCTGGACCAGCCGCTCCCGGCCACACCACTTGCACAGCATTTCCTTATGGGTCCTTGTCTGCAACTGGCCTGTGAGTTGTCTGCCACCCTCAGTTCAGAGCCTGATCCTTCCGACATCTCTGGGAGGTCCCACGTTTAAGAATACTGTTAAGTGTTGCAGGGTGACTCTAGCAAAAACAGTAACTACCATTTTTTAACCACTTATTTATTTTTTTTATTATATGCTAGGAGCAAAACAACATTTTAATCTCACAACCACCCTACAAGGGAGATATTATTATCCCATTTTACAGATGAGGAAACCTTAAAGAGAGAGAAACATCTTCAAGGTCGTACATCTGGTGTTCTGAGGTTTACTTCCAAACTCAAACTTGTAACCACCATGAACTCACCATCGCCATCCTGCTGATCTCCATCAGCCTGACACATTTTTAGAAGCTGCGATAGGGTTGCTATGAGCTGGAGTCGACTCAATGGCAATGGGTTTGGTTTTTGTTTTTTTAGGTGTTCTAGAGTTTCACACACTGATTGATTCCCATGAAATACGTGCTGTCATTATCCCCCTTGTACAAACGAGGTACAGTCTCTGGGGTACAGAGATTTTAAACAAGTGTCACTGCTCATAGTCTTTTATAAACATACACCACCCAGAGGGTGAGGCAGACTCTCGGTGAGAGGAAGCATCTTACTGTAGATCACACGACCCATAAGGGGCAAAGTGGGGACGGAAGCTGAGGTTGGGCTGCCTCCAGAGCTGAGTATCTTATAACCCTGCACTGAACTTTGGGGACGAGGGCCCCAGACGTAGGCTAATGCCCGGAGCAGGAAAACCTAGATGTGGGCCAAGAGTCAGTCCTCAGGGGCTCCTTCTGCCTGGATGTGCTGTGGGCGGCGGTCGCACTTTGGGGGACTGAAGGTTACGTGATCATCCTCCAGGCCCTCCCTGGGGTGGGGATTTTAACAAGTGTCACTGAGAGACAGATGATACAGGAGAAGAAGGGAAAGCAAAGGGGCTGATGAGCCACAGATGGGGTAGTGAGACTTTGACCAAGTCAGAACTGACTCTATTTGAGAACTACCTGGCAAAGGCCTTCTGCCCATTTCTATACCCCAACAGATAGTTGGACTCAAAGGTTAAATGGCTAATTTTAACTCATTTCCAATACTTGAATAAAATATTACTTTTTTCTATGTTTTCTCCCAGGGAAGGGGAAAACCTAGCATTTTTTTTTTTAGTGAGTTCGAACACTTTAGATCCTACAAGTGAAGATTTCAGGCCATTCATGACAGTAACGAAGGTGATGTTACTCACTGCAGCATAAGGTGAAGTCATGATGAAAGGTTCCGGGGTAAGTAGAGGCCACTTGTTTTCTTCCCTAAAACCTTAGGTTTAGTTGGAGCACATGCCATGAGTGGGGCCACAGCCCTGAAAGCCCCAGACTTTGCATGTAGTTATCATTCCCACTGGGGAGCAGATATCAACCAAATATCACACACGTGACTTTCATAGCTCCAAAGTGGCATAAGAGCTGGAAGGTACGCGAATCTCCAAGGGGGCCCTCATCTAGGCTGCAGAGTCAGGAACCATATTTTGTTGAGATGAATGGGAATTAAGCAGAGGACAGGTCAGAGGGTGGAGCAAGCAGTCTGGGGCCATGTTTGCAAAAGCCCCAGGAACTTACGACATGGAAGGGCAGAGAGAAGGCCGATGCGGCCAGAATGAGGAGACCACGGGGCAAAGGCCTTTGGGTCAGAAGGGGCAGGTTAGATCTTGAACTTGAGCCTAATAGCAAAGCCAGAGGGGCAGGGACATGCTGTTGGCAGAACCAACCACATGCAAAAACAAAGCAGAGAGGTTTGGGGAGATGGGACCTGCCGCCTGTCTCCTGCCCAGCAGAGGCCATCCCTGTAGTCCTCTCACAATCCCTGCTGACATGCTGACAACACTGCAGCCCAGTGCAGGGCGGAGCCGGGCTGACAGTACTGCAGTGAATGTAGCCCTGTGCTCAGAGAAGGCCGGTGTCCCAGCGAGGGTCTGGAGGGCGGAGGCAGGGCTCTGGTCGGCTATACTCCCAAGGGCTGCCCTTGACTGACAGCCACACTAATCATGGAACACGTTGCTGGTACATTATCCATAAGGCTGAATTGTGGCAGCTAAATCTTTTATGACTAAAGACTCCCAGGGTGAGGGCAACCAATTAGGAAACATGACGAGGATCCCATGGAAGCGTACTCCACTGCTGTCTGTGGGCTATGGGGTCGGGCTCTGGGCACAGACATGTGGGCCGGCCGTGGGTCTGTGGTCGGCCCCCGTCCACAGGACTTTGTGAACCCCCTTCCAACCCAGCTCCCCTGGGTCTGACCTGCCCCCCTCTGAGAGTCCCTCTGCCTTCTGGCCCTTCAAAGTTACAGGCTCTCCTCAAGGACTATTGCTACCCTGTCTAAATTTGTAATAAACCCTTTCTTTACCCAAAAACTCATACCTGCCTGTGTTAGTGTCTAAAAGCTAACTGTAGCACTAAAACGTCATTTATTTATTCATTACTTATGTATTCTAACGAATTCTAACAAATAACATCCACAAAATGTCTGCTATATCTACTAAAAAAAGCCCTGGTGGCATAATGTTTAAGCGCTTGGCTGCTAACTGAAAGGTTGGCGGTTCGAATCTACCCAGCGGCTCTGTGGGAGACAGACCAGGAGATCTGCTCTTGTAAAGGTGACAGCCTAGAAAACCCCTTGGGGCAGTTCTACTCTGCCATGTGGGGTCACTATGAGTTGAAAATTGTCTTGACAGCACCTAACAACAACAACATCTACTAAAGCTAAACACACACCTACAAGTGACCTAGCAATTTCACCCCTAGGTATTTACCCAAGGGAATTGTGTGCATATGTTCACAAAAGCACATATACATGAATATTTATAGCAGCTTTATTTATAATTGCCCAAACCTGGAAACAAAGGCAAATGGCCTCAACTGGTGAACGGATAAACAAATTATAGTATATCCATACAATGGAGTACAGCCTGTTGTCAAGGAACTAATTCTGACTCACGGCAGCCCCACTGTTACAGAGAAGTGCTGCATAGGGTTTTCTTGGCTAAGCTTTAAGGAAGCAGGTTGCCAGGCCTTTTTCTGCGGCACCTCTGGGTGGGCTTGAACTGCCTACACTGAGGTTAGTAGATGAGTGCAAACTGTGTCACTCAGGATCTTGTACAAGTAAATCCTACTCAGCAATTAAAAGGAACAAACTACAATACATGCAACAACATAGATGAATCTTCAAAACATGCCAAGCGAAATAAGGCGAACATTAAAGACGACATACAGTATGATTCTACGTATAAGAAGCTCAAGAAGAGGTGAAGCAGGTCTATGGTGGTGAAAGTCAGAGTGCCAGTTAGCTCTGGGGAGGGAGATTATTGACGGGGAAGGGACATGGGGACATTTTTGGGGGGTGATAATTGTTTTAAATAGGTTCCAAAACCAAACCTATTGCCATTGAGTCGATTCCAACTCACAGCGACCCTACGCTACGCAACAGAGTAGAACTGCCCATAGAGCCTCCAAGGCTATAATCTTTATGGAAACAGACTGCCACTTCTTTCTCCCGCAGAGCAGCTGGTGGATTGGAACCGCTGACCTTTTGGTTGGCAGCCAAATGCTTAACCACTGTGCCACCAGGCTCTTCGGGTGGTGGTTACACAGGTATAACAACCAGGCATAGAAATTAATCACCTGTACAGCTAAGATCCCACCACCCTTTTGTCAGTTTGTTGTGCTGTGATGGCTTGCGCATTGCTCAAATTCTGAAAGTTATGCCCCCAGTATTGCAGGTACTAGCAGGATCACTCATGGTGGACAAGTTTCAGTGGGTCTTCCAGACTAAGACAGACTAGGAGGAAAGTCCTGGCCATCTACTTCTGAAAATTAGTCAATGAAAACCCTATGAATCACACAGAGCATTGTCTGATACAGTGCTGGAAGATAACCTCCCCTTAGGTTGTCTTATACCTTGGATTTAGGGACCTTTTTTAGATTTCTGCACTTTGGATTTGTCCCCCTCCCCAACCTTTCCCCATTCTTTTCACCTCTGATAACTCCTGCCCTTTCCCTGAGCTCAATGTATCTCAACCTGAAATCTGAGGATAGGCTTGCTCTAGCAATGGGCCTGCAGTGAAAGGTGGACGCAGTGGTATTGCCCGCGTGGACAGGAAGAGATCTCTGTCTGTAAAGCACTCCCTCTGTTTCCCTTTGTGTTCAGTATTAGTCCTCTGATCTCCTCCTCCCTAGTAAGAAACCACTGAGGTCCTCGCTGGTAACATAGTCCTTCCCTGTCCAGGTCCTCAGGCAACCAGCCACATGCAATGCGATCAGTTAAGCCTCTGCCTTGTAAACATGCACCAGTTGAGGAAAGTCCTTCTAATCGTGCTTCCTGTGGACTTTGAAACTCAAGTTCTGTGAGGTACACAAATGACCCCAGCAATGATAACATTCCCATGGCAACCTCCTCAGGTGTGGGCAAGTCAAGCACTCAGGCACTTTGGCCTTACCTCTGAGGCATGGGTGGAGTGCTTATCTCTTGACTTTTTAAACACCTATCAGCTGTCTCCACACTGTTCAAATTCGTCCATTTGCTACCAGCCAGGGAGGAGAACTGAGCTCAGGAATTCACAGGGAAAAACTGTAATGGAAAACTCAATTTATTCTGGTAACAAAATTTATTTAGGTGATTGTAAGTCACACTGAAGTTGAGTAGGAGATTTGTCGTCTCAGGAAGGAGTGGTCATGAGACCTTGCCTTGGAGTCAGGTTTGCATTCCCTGCTCTATTCACTTGGGCCTTAGCTCAGACCTACCTGCTGTGCAGCTTTTGAACTTCTGACTTCTAGTACCCGACTGTTTTTTCAACTATGGATCAGCTACCTGAATTTCTAACCTCTGGTATGCACCTGGTCTTAATAGCAACATGCTCTTTTACACTTGTCTAAAGGTGGCACCCCCCGACACGTCGGTCAGTTTGTCGTAATGTGGGGGCTTACGTGTTGCTATGATGCTGGAAGCTATGCCATCGGTATTCAAATACCAGCAGGGTCACCCGTGGTGGGAGGGTTTCAGCTGAGCTTCCTGACTAAGACAGACTAGGAAGAAGGGGCCAGTGGTCGACTCCTGAAAAGAATTAGCCAGTGAAAACCTTATGAACAGTAGCAGCAGAACATCGTCTGATACAGTGCTGAAAAATGAGCCCCTCAGATTGGAAAAAACCAAATTTGTTGCCATTGAGTCAATTCCGACTCATAGCAACCCTACAGGATGGAGTAGAACTGCCTCACAGAGTTTCCAAGGAGCACCTGGTGGATTTGAATTGCTGACCTTTTCGTTAGCAGTCGTAGCACTTAACCACTACACCACCAGATTTCCTCACGTTGGAAGGAGCTCAAAATACGACTGGGGAAGAGCTGCCTCCTCAAAGTAGAGCTGACCTTAATGACATGGATGGAGTCAAGCTTTCAGGACCTTCATTTGCTGATGTGGCATGATTCAAAATAAGAAGAAACAGCTGCAAACATCTATTAATAATCGGAATGTGGAATGTACGAAGTATGAATCTAGAAAAATTGGAAATCATCAGAAATAAAATGAAATGCATAAACATGGATATCCTAGGCATTAGTGAGCTGAAATGGGCTGGTACTGGCCACTTTGAATTGGACAATCATATAGTCTACTATGCTGGGAATGACAACTTGAAGAGGAACGACATTGTCAGAAAGAGTGTTTCAAGATCTATCCTGAAGTACAACGCTGTCAGTGATAGGATGATATCCATACACCTACAAGGAAGGCTAGTTAATATGACTATTATTCATAGTTGCGCACCAACCACTAAAGCCAAAGAAGAAGAAACTGAAGATTTTTAACCAACTTCTGCAGTCCAAAATTGATCAAACATGCAATCAGAATACATTGATAATTACTGGTGACTGGAATGTGAAAGTTGGAGACAAAGAAGGATTGGTAGTTGGAAAACATGGCCTTGGTGACAGAAATGATGGCAGAGATTGCATGATAGAATTTTGCAAAACCAACGACTTCTTCTTTGCGAATACCTTTTTTCATGGACATAAACGGTGACTATGCACTTGGACCTCACCAGATGGAACAAACACATAGGAGTCAAATCAGCCACATCTGTGGAAAGAGACGATAGCAAAGCTCAATATCATCAGTCGGAACAAGGCCAGGGGCTGACTATGGAACCGACCATCAATTGCTCAGATGCAAGTTCATGTTGTAGCTGAAGAAAATTAGAACAAGTCCGTGAGAGCCAGAGTATGACCTTGAGCGTATCCCACCTGAATTTAAAGCCTGTCTCAAGAATAGATTTGACACGTTGAACACTAATGACTGAAGACAGGATGAGTTGTGGAATGATGTCAAGGACATCATACATGAAGAAAGCAAGAGGTCTTTAAAAAGACAGGGGAGAAAGAAAGGACCTAAATGGATGTCAGAAGAGACGCTGAAACTTGCTAAAGCAAAAGGAAAAAATGATAAAAGAGCTGAACAGATTTCAAAGGGTAGCTTGAGAAGACAAAGTAAAACACTATAACGACTGACGTGTGCAAAGAGCTGGAGATAGAAAACCAAAAGGGAAAAACATGCTCAGCATTTCTCAAGCTGAAAGAAGTAAAGAAAAAATTCAAGCCTCAAGTTGCAATATTGAAGGATTCTATGGGGAAAGTATTAAACAATGCAGGAAGCAGTAAAAGAAGATGGAAGGAATACACAGAGTTATCATACCAAAAAGAATTGGTCGACATTCAACCATTTCAGGAGGTAGCATATGATCAGGAACCGAAGGTACTGAAGGAAGAAGTCTAAGCTGCACTTAAGGCATTGGCAAAAAACAAGCCTCCAGGAATTGACAGAATATCAATTGAGATATTTTAACAAACAGACACAGCCCTGAAGTGTTCACTCATCTGTGCCAAAAAATTTAGAAGACAGCTTCCTGGCCAACTGACTGGAAGAGATCTGTATTTATGCCTATTCCCAAGAAAGGTGATCCAACAGAATGGGGAAATTATCGAACAATATCATTAATATCACACCCAAGCAAAATTTTGCTGAAGATCATTCAAAAGCCGCTGCAACAGTATATCAACAGGGACCTGCCAGAAATTCAACTCGGCTTCAGAAGAGGACGTGAAACAAGGGATATCATTGCTGATGTCAGATGAATCCTGGCTGAAAGCAGAGAATACCAGAAGGATGTTTACCTGTGTTTTGTTGACTATGCAAAGGCATTTGACTCTGCGGATCGTGACAAATTATGGATGACATTGTGAAGAATAGAAATTTCAGAATACTTAATTGTGCTCATGAGGAACCTGTATGTAGATCAAGAGGCAGTCGTCTGCATAGAACAAGGGGATATTGTGTGGTTTAAAGTCAGGAAAGGTGTGTGTCAAGGTTGTATTCTTTCACCATACTTATTCGATACGTATGCTGAACAAATAATGCAAGAAACTGGACTATATGAAGAAGAACGGGGCATCAGGATTGGAGGAAGACTCATTAGCAACCTGCGTTATGCAGATGACACAACCATGCTTGCTGAAAGTGAAGAAGACTTGAAGCACTTACTAATGAAGATCAAAGACCACAGCCTGCAGTATGGATTGCACCTCAACATAAAGAAAACAAAAATCCTCACAACTGGACCAATGAGCAACACCATGGTAAATGGAGAACAGACTGAAGTTGTCAAGGATTTCATTTTACTTGGATCCACAGTCAACATCCATGGAAGCAGCAGTCAAGAAATGAAAAGACGAATTGCATTGCGCAAATCTGCTGCAAAAGACTTCTTTCAAGCGTTGAAAAGCAAAGATGTCACCTTGAATACAAGGTGCACCTGACCCAAGTCAGGGTGTTTTCAGTCACCTCATATGCATGTGAAAGCTGGATGATGAGTAAAGAAGACAGAAGAAGAATTGTGGCCTTTGAATTGTGGTGTTGGTGAAGAATACCGAATATACCACGGACTGCCAAAAGAACGAACAAATCTGTCTTGGAAGAAGTACAACCAGAATGCTCCTTAGAAGCAAGAATGGTGAGACTAAGTCTCAGATACTTTGGACATGTTATCAGGAGGGATCAATCCCTGGAGAGGGACACCACCCTTGGTAAAGTAAAAAGGTCAGCGAAAACGAGGAAGACCCTCAACCAGATGGATTGACAGTGTCTGCAACAATGGATTCAAGCATAACAACAATTTCGAGGGTGGTGCAGGACAGGGCAGTGTTTCGTTCTGTTGTACATAGGGTCGCTGTGAGTTATAACCAACTCAACGGCATCTAACAACAATAAAGGTGGCCCAAAAGGTTGTTGCCGAACTACTAGCCTAAAGGTTGGTGGTTTGAATCCACCCAGAGGCAGACGGTCCTGGTGATCTGCTTCTGTAAGGTCATAGCCTTCAAGACCCTATGGAGTGCAATTTTACTCTGACAGAAGTAGGGAGTCAGTCAACTCAACAGCCACAGACAACAACTTGCATTTTATGATTTTCTACTGTCCTCTTGCATGTTGTGGCTCTGACAACAAGTAATTTCATACTTTGGCTGTTTTCTTCAGTGCTGACATTTCCCTGGAGCAGCCCTGCTCTACTATAAGCCATTATCCAGGACAAAAGCCATATTCAGTGACATACATATATATATACACATTTGGTAAATGTTCAATAAGAGGCTAACAAGTGTTAATTTCAAAGTTTGGTTAACATTTCAGAATGCAATGTAAACCCTAACATTAACCCAAACACAAGGTAATTAGCTCCCCTTTACCTTCGATCTGCTAAATCAATCTTGAAGAGTAGAAAACAAAATCCGAATCCATTCACACTTCACTGGTCCCACCTCAGAGGTTCTTTTACCCTCTTCTCTGCAGCCAGTATCTCCCACAAACACAGGGATTGTAACGTTCTTGCAACATTTCTGGGAAGGGGTGGAAGTTATATATTAACACCATGCATGATTATTAGGATAACTCCTGCAGAGCTTTCAAATGGATGCTGGTTAAGTCTCGCTAAGTGTATCAAAAGGCAAGCTCCGTAGCTGACTTGGGATTCACGTTCCGAAAAGGCACACAGTCAAAGACAAGCGTTTCTTTCTGGTTGGAAGCCTGCCACCTCTGGCTCTGAAGCCGCTGAGAAGCAGGATGACTCTGCAAGTCAGGACTGAACCACAGGGCTGCAAACCATTCTGTGCGCCCAAGTGTTTCCTTTCAGGCTGTGAAGGAGGGCGGTTTCAGCACTTCAGGGGACGGCAATGCTTTCCCCTTCCCAGATTAGGCTATTTCTTCTCACAAGCTGGGTAACGTCCAACAGCAAAACACATCATTTAACTTCGTTACATCTTGAAAAATACTGCAACAAAATCACATCAACGCTGTTGTCAGAGTTCCCAGGGCCCGGTCTTGGAAACACCATTCACGTCTTTGTGTATGTGTGTGTGTAAGAGTAATAATGTCTATAAGAGTAACAATGTGTAAGAGCAACAATGTAAGAGTAATAATATGTGGAAGAGTAATAATCTCTATAAGAGTAATAATGTGTAAGAGCAATAATATGTGAAAGAGTTAATAATGTCTATAAGAGTAACAATGTAAGAGTCATAATATGTGGAAGAGTAATAATCTCTATAAGAGTAATAATATGTGGAAGAGCAATAATGTCTATAAGAGTAACAATGTGTAAGAGTAACAATGTAAGAGTAATAATCTCTATAAGAGTAATAACGTGTAAGAGTAATGATATGTGGGAGAGTAATAATCTCTATAAGAGTAATAATGTGTAAAAGTAATAACGACTCCAGTTTGAACCTAATACTGTTATCCTTGTAATAACAATAACTGTTTAATGCTTAAAATAACAAGCATATCTTCACACTTCCTTGCTGCAAAAATATAGTGAAAATCCTGTCAGCCCAAAGGAATGTACCAAATGACAGAGTCAGCTGCCCGTCCTACACATGAAAACACACTCAAAGCCACCCACCTCAAATCACTGAAATGAATTAAGCCAACCGTTATATTTTTAACCCTGGAAAAATTCAGGGAAATGGCCTAATGTATAGTAACAATAGAAAGCTTTTATTTTACAATGAACAGGTTTTCTACACCAGAGTTTTATATAGCCACATCGCTCAGGCAGCAGTAATGCTATTGCCATGGATTTTCCAGAGAAACCGTTTACTTCACTGTTATTTATAACTTAGCTCAGCCTCTTCCTATTATTTATATTTAAATATAGAATGAAATATTTTCTCATTCTTCTTTCTCTGGATTTTTCTTTTCAACACCCACACAGCTGCATGAGTCATAAATGAGAGTATGCAGAGGAACGGTCCCCGTCTCATGGGAACACTGGCTGCTCGTGTGAATTTAGATATAATTGTCAAGGCAACTTCAAACTGCAAAAGAATAATGTCTGCATGAATTCCATTCAGAAAAGCCAGAAATTAAGAAGTTGACACATCGTCCTTATGTTTTAAGCTAACAAAAAGGATTTTATATACAAGCTCACCCTTTTCTGCATGCTCACATCCCCACCACCGGTTGCAGTCAAGCTGATTCCGCGGATTCCGCCTAGAGGCGACCCCATGTGTGTCAGGGTAGAACTGTGCTCCACAGGGTTTTTGCAAGTAGATTGCTGGGGCTTTCTTCAGAGGCGCCTCTCGGTAGACTGGAATCTACAACCTAAGGTTAGCAGTTGAACTCCATAACCCTTGTACCACCCAGGGACTCCTGCTATGTATAACTAGTGGGACGGAATGGTGGGAACCAGCTTCTGAACGGAGCTCTCTACTTCCTGGTTGTATAACCTGATCTTATGAGACATGTAACTCCCAGGGTCTGTAAAACAGATGTAATACTGTCTGACTTGCCTCCCCCACAAGCACGCTAATTTAGACAAATGCAATAAAATATATAAAAGTGTTTTATGAACTATAAACGACCATCATAAGTTTAGGATAGCTTATTACTGTTTCTCCAGCTGAATTAATAGTACAGGCAGAATAGTGACTCGGCAGTGGGATGAATTGACAGGCAGATTATGAATTTGCTGCTGCAATTGTATCTAACGCTAAACTTAGTCCCCAAGGATCTGATAATGAATTTGGTCCTATAACACAAAGAGACATAATTGATCACCGTAAGTCAAATCCAATTCAACCTAAATGATCCAATGATGAGTAAGTAACAAACGTCAGTACAGAGAGATTCACTGCTGCTTGTACTTGAACTCAGTTTACTTTACCAAGCATGATGTCCTTCTTCAGGGATTGGAGGAAAGCTCATTAACAGCCCGCATTATGCAGTTGACACAACCTTGCTTGCTGAAAATGAAGAGGACTTGAAGCACTTACTGATGAAGATCAAAGATCACAGCCTTCAGTATGGATTACACCTCAAACTAAAGAAAACAAAAATCCTCACAACTGGACCAACAAACATCATGATAAATGGAGAAAAGATTGACTTTTTCAAGGATTTCATTTTACTTGGATCCACAATCAACGCTCATGAAAGCAGCAGTCAGGAAATCGAACGACATATTGCATTGGGCAAATCTGCTGCAAAAGATGCCTTAAAGTGTTAAAAAGCCAAGGTGTCACTTTGAGGACTAAGGTGCACCTGACTGAAACCCACCAAACAAAACCAATTGTCATCAGCCAATTCCGACTCATAGTGACCCTATAGGACAGAGCAGAACTGCCCCATAGGGTTTCCGAAGCCGTTACCTTTATGGAAGCAGACTGCCACATCTTTCTTCTGCAGAGTGGCTGGTGAGTTCGAATCACTGACCTTTTGGTTAGCAGCCGAGTGCTTAACCACTGCACCACAAGTGCTCTGCACTTGACCCAATCATATCTTCAATGGCCTCATATGCATACAAAAGCTGGACAATGAATAAGGAAGACTGAAGAAGAATTGGTGCGTTTGAATTATGGTGTTGACGAAGAATATTGAATATACACCATGGACGCCAGAAGAACAAACAAATGTCTTGGAAGAAGCACAGCCAGAGTGCTCCTTAGAAGCAAGGATGGCAAGACTATGTCTCACATACTTTGGGCAGGTTATCAGGACAGACCTCAAAAAGAGGAGGACCCTCAAGGAGATGGACTGACACAGCGGCTGCAACAATGGGCTCAAGCACAACAACGATTGTGAGGATGGTGCAGGACTGGGCAGTGTTTTGCTCCATTGTACACAGGGTCGCTATGAGTAGGAACCTACTCGACAGCACCTAACAACAACAGCATCTCTGTGAAAGAAAGGCCAGGCGATCTGCTGCCCTAAAGATTACAGCCAAGAAAACTCTGCGGAATAATTCTACTCTAAAACATTGGGGCGCTATGAGTCGAGGACTGACGTGAAGACAGCTAACAATAGTAGGGTTGCTGTGAGCCGGAATTGACTCAACAGCATCTAACAACAATATTATTGTATTTGGACAAAAATTTTCAGAGTATTTGAGTTGCATTTTTTGACTTATCAACTGAGGTAGGGTTTACCAAATGTCGAAGTAAAGGTGTGAAAAAAAAAAAACAAGTAAAACATGAAAAAAATTTCAGCACGTGATAACACACATGGTAAACATCCCAATGACATTAAAAGATAGTGAAACCTGTGAAACCCAGAACTCATCGGGACTGCCTTGTTATTCCGGGTCTTGAAAGTTTTCTGCCTTTAACAGGGTGCAGTCTTACCCCTTTTCTATTGCTCATTTTAGGGTAAAATATTGAGCTTTCCTTCTCTGACAAGTTTCCACTTTACACAGGTTCTGGCTTTCGCAGGTTTTACTGTATAATGAAAAGTTGGTCTCCTTCCCATGCCAGACTCCTAGCCATTCAGTTCCTCTCCCTGGTTCCCTACAAGAAGCTCCTCTTAGCGCTGTGGTGTATCTATGCTTAGGTGCCTCAGCATACGCAGCGTTCATGTGTGTGTTCCTTTAACACCAGCAGCACAGCACACGCTGCTGCACGTCTTTCTTTCTCTACTTAGCAGTCTCTTGGAGCTAGTTCCTCCCAATTCCTATAGAGTTTGCTCCATATTTTTAGTAGCTGGACAGTAATTTTCTCCATGTTTGGATGTACAGTAATTCACTTAACCAGTTCCCTATTTAAGAAAATATTTTACTGCTAACGACAAGGCTGAAATGAATATCCTTGCACATATATCTGCACGATATTTTAAAAGAAAAAATGAATTGCAATACAAATACAAGTAAAATAGAAAAGAGGGTTATCCATAAACTTTTTAAGTCTGGGAAAAAATCTCTAGATTATTTTTGGCCAAATGAGAAAAAAGGATTGAATGTCACAATTTCAGTAAACTTGACCTCATGCTGATTACCACTTGGATATCACATCTGACCACCCAAAAGCAAATTGTTCTACAGCCAAGCTGAAACTATACTCTAGTGTTTAAATTATAGGAAATGTCTCATAAAAAGTATCCAAACCAGTCATCTGCAACAAGCAGAGGGGACGCATGGAAGGAGATGGCAGTCAGCTTTGCTAAATGGAAAAAAAAAAAAAAAAGAAAGAAATTTTGTTCTCTGGGCATGATTTTGAAAGCTTTCTGAGACAAGTTTGAGGCCATAATGTGATCTCACAGTAACGTTCCCTGCACGCTGTTGTATCTGAGGTGGATCAAACACTTAGTGGGAAAATTGGGTCAAATCTGGCAACCCCAGTAAGACCTCTCGTGTCTGTTTATAGTAATCCCTGTTCCCACTCCCACCCTCAGGCAACCACTAATCTACTTTCTGTCTTTATAGGTTTGCCCTTTCTGGACATTTCCAACAAATGGAATCCTAAGATGTGTGGTCTGTTTCACTTAACGTAATGTCTTCCAGTTTCTTCCACGTGGCAGCATCTACCCGTATTTCTGTTTCTTTCAGTTGCTGAAGAGTGTTCCCTTGTGTGGATGTACACGTCTTGTTGATTCATGGGCCTCTCCCTGTCAAGGTGAGACCAGGCTTTGGTTCTGGAGGAATCTGGGCTTCATTCATGAAGAGAGCACTTCTCAACCCCTCTATTTTCAGGCCGTTCCATTTGCTAGTGGAAAGAAGTCATTAAGAAAACCTGGATTCAGTTTGGAGAAGCGAGTTCAGGATAATTTTTATTCTTTTTTTCCCCAAACTGCCTGTTCATTCACTGAAATCTTAATTAGGAATGTAAGTAAGGGAGAGGCCTTCCTCTAAAAAGACCCAGTAAAAATAAAGAAAAACATGAATTTCTAATATTTAAAAACTAAAGTTCTGTATCTATTATAAAGGCATCAACAGTTACCTGAACAATGTTGTCTTAGAACGTGACACCCAGTGTGATGGTTAAGGTTGTGTGTCAACGTGGCTGGGCCGTGATTCTCAGTGGTTTGGCAGTTATGTAATGATGTAATCACCTCTCTTGTGGATTTGAGTTGTGTTCCCCAAAAATATGTGTGTCATTTTGGCCAGGCCATGATTCCCAGTGTTGTGTGATTGTCCACCGTTTTGTCATCTGATGTGATTTTCCTGTGTTGTAAATCCTGTCTCTCCGTTGTAGATGAGATGGGATTAGCTGCAGTTATGTTAATGAGGCAGGACTCAATCTGTAAGATTAAATTTTGTCTTGAGCCAATCTTTTTTGGGATATAAAAGACAGAAGTGAGCAGAGACCATGGGGACCTCATACCACCAAGAAAGCAGCACTGGGAGCAGAGGTCATCCTTTGTACCTGGGGTTCCTCTGTAGAGAAGCTCCTCAGCCGGGGAAAGATTGATGACAAGGACCTTCTCCCCAGAGTTGACAGAGAGAGAGCCTTCCCCGAGAGCTGGTGCCCTGAATTTGGACCTCTAGCCGATTCTGAGAGAATAAATTTCTCTTGGTTAAAGTCATCCTCTTGGGTATTGCTATTTGTTTTTTAGTTAGATGACTAAGACAGCCTCTGTGATGAGACCTGATGTAATGTAATCACATCCAGGATGAGATCTGCTGTGGCAGCCAACCAGCTGAAAGGAAGTTTCCTTGGAGATATGGCCTGTATCCCATGTATATGGACTTTCTGGCAAAGCTTGCTGGCTTTTGCTCTACTCTAGATCCTGCATTTGGCTCATTATCATCTGAACTCTGGCTCTTGGGAGTTGAGCCAGCAGCCTGCCATCTTATCTGCTGATCTTGGGTTCATCAGCTCCTGCAGGTATGTGAGTCAGGAGAAGCCTCCAGCCTGACGCCCGATGGACTTGGGACTTGCCAGCCTCTACAAGTGTGTGAGCCATTTCCTTGATATAAATCCTTCTCTCTCTCTCCACACACACACACACACACGCGTGCGCGCGCGCACACACACACACACGCTTCATTGGTTTTGCTTCTCTAGAGAACCCAGTCTAAGACACTCGGCTAATTTAGAAACTGTTTGAATCCACCCTTATTCATCTCTTTCTGTACCTCACTTTATCAGTGCCCCACTTCTGTCTATGGTTTAACAAAGTAATCATCTTGAGAATAAAAAGAAAGCAGAGTGTTCACTTAGAAAAAGAACAGTGGTAAGGTTTGCACTTGCACATAAAATGTGGTCTCAGGTCTCAGTCTTCTATTTCATGGTCTGGCACTGAAGTTGGAGTTGAGAGGAAGTGGATTTCATTCCTGGCTTTGTCACTCAGTGACCTGGAGGAGCTGGCATACAGACTTTGCATCTTAGCTACCATCTTTGTGACGCAGGCATGGCAGGACAGCTTGGTGGGAGTGCTTGGCTTCCAGGAGAGCAGGCTGCAGCCTCCAAATGAGAGTCGGGGGGCTGCATTCCTCATCCTCATTCTCTCAGTCACTTTGGTGGTACCATGCTGACATACCAGTTTAGGGACAGAAGGGAGAGGGAACCATACTGTGTGCCCATAGGACCCAGACCTTCAAATCTAGAGATGTGCTAAGCCTTCAGAGCATTGTCATCACACCCAGATTTAATCCGAGCCTTTACCTGAAGACCCAAGGGAAGATCAGCTACAGACGTTCCGCCTCATCTATGGCTTCACGGAGTCAATTTCCCTAGCGTTTTCTGCATTGTTCACCTACTACTAGTCTTTGGAGTCCCTGGGTGGTGCAACATTAGCCTGCTCGGCTGCTAACAGAAGGGTTGAAGGTTCGAGTACACCCAGAGGCGTCTTGGAAGAAAAGCCTGGAGATGTACTTCCAAAAGCCAGCCACTGAAAACCCTATGGAGCACAGCTCTACACTGACACACATGGGGTGGCCTGACAGCTGGATTACCCAATAAGCAAGGTACTCATGGGCTAACTTGCGCTTGCTTGCTAATCTGTAGTTCACAATTCCATCTGTTTTTCGCCACACCAAGGATGTGGTGAAACCTATGTAAAACTGCATTACAGATTAGTAAGTAAGCACAAAGAAGCCTGTGCATACCTTGCTTACTGTAAGCCCGTGTGTACCTTGCTTACTGGTTAATCTGTCCCTGGGTGGCCATAAATCCGAATTGACTGGGAGGCAGCTGTTATTTATTTATTTAAACTAGTCTCTTGTTTGATGGATACATTGTTTCTCCAGTCTTTTGGGAAGACATATATGTGCCTAAAATTGAATTGTACTTATTTTTAGTCCACATAAGGCAGAAGGGTATCAAAACTGTTCGCTTTGCTAGTGGAGCGAAAAGTCCTGGGTTCTGTCACTGCAGCGTCTGAAGTTGGCCTCTTCATCTGGGAGACCTGCCACCAGAGTCTTTGGAATGGGCAGACATGCAGTGTGATGTAAAATGGATGTGAAAGGCTCTGAAATTTGTGATCACTGTAAAAATGTCAGCTCTTCTAGCTATTACTTGTCTTCTCTCTGTTGCTTTTATGGCTGTTGTCGCTCCAGAGGCTGCTGGGAGGGAATGGAGTTTTCTAAAGACGAATTGCACTTAACATCTGTCTTTCTCTCCGCAGCCAAACCAGTGCGATTTTATAACGATCCTAATTCCTTTCGTTGGCTTAATGGCTGCATTTCCTACCACGGATAGACAGTCTGGGGATGAATGTTTTTATGGATTTTCACCTTGGCCATATTTCCAAGTCATAATGCCTCTTGCACTTTGGTTAGAGATCTCTCAAGGCAGGTTTCAATGCTCTCCACTCGCTGGCCAATGTCCTGTTGGCAGGAGGGAGTGCTGAGAGCCAGCGTGACATAAACCGCTGCCTGGGGGTGAGAGCCCCACTCAGGCTGCATTCCTCCCCGGTCCAGTTCTGACCAGCTTCTCTTCGTCTGCTCACTTAAACAGTGTATTGTTTTCTTCTGATTTCAGAAGTAAGGGCTTGTAAATAATTCACAGAATCCAGAGATGTGTAATGTAGAAAGTCAAAGTTGCCCATCACTCCTGCCTCATAACTACTGTTAACAGTGTGTGGATTATTTCTCCAGAGTTTTTTCTCTGCATATACTAACATACTCAAGTACTTACAATTTATTTTTCAAAAGTAGAATTGACTTAGAGGTGCAGTTCTGCATCTTGATTTCTTACTTAACATTTAGGATGAGGCTGTTTCCTGTTTTTAAATTTCTCTCGTTCTTATTAAAAGCTGCACCGTATACTGTGGTATGGGAGTCCTGCGCATTAATTAAAATCTTATTTATTTTTATTGTGCTTTAAGTGAAAGTTTACGGTTCAAGTTAGTTCCTCATACAAAAACTTATACACACATTGTTAAGTGACCCTAGTTGCTCTCCCTTCAATGTGACAGCACACTCCTTTCCACCCTGTGTTTCCCGCATCCATTCAACCAGCTCCTGTCCCTTTCTGCCTTCTCATCTCGCCCCCAGACAGGAGCTTCCCATTTAGTCTCATGTATCTACTTGAGCTAAGAAGCACACTCCTCATGAGTGTCATTTTATGTCTTATAGTCCAGTCTAATCTTTGTGCGAAGAGTTGGCTTCAGGAACGGTTTCAGTTCCGGGCTAACAGAAAGTCCGGAGGCCATGTCTTTTGGGGTCCCTCCAGTCTCAGTCAGGCCATTAAGTCTGGTCTTTTCTTTAGAAACAGTATCCCCTTGTTCTGTTCAAATGACTGCCTCTTGGTCTATGTACAGGGCCCCCATAAGCACAATTAAGTGTTCTGGAATCCCCATCCTTCTCAATGTTCTCCATAATTTATGATCCACACAGTCAAATGCCTTTTCATAGTCAATAAAACACAGCTAAATATCCTCCTGGAATTCTCTGCTTTCAGCCAGGATCCATCTGACATGAGCAATGATATCCCTCATTCCACATCCTCTTCTGAATCTGGCTTGAATTTCTGGCGGTTCCCTGTCAGTGTACTGCAGCAACTGCTTTTGAATGACCTTCAGCAAAATTTTACTTGTGTGTGAAATGAATGATATTGTTGGATAATTTCCACATTCTGTTGGATCGTCTTTTTTTGGAATGGGCACAAATATTGGATCACTCCCAGCGGGTTGGCCAGGTGTCTGTCTTCCAAATTTCTTGGCATAGATGAGTGAGCACTTCCAGCGTGCATCCATTTGTTGAAACATCTCGACTGCTATTCTGTCAATTCCTGCAGCCTTGTTTTTCACCAATGCCTTCGTGCAGCTTGGACTTCTTCTTTTGGTATCATCAGTTCTTGATCATACCCTACCTCCTGAAATAGCTGAATGTCGACCAATTTTTTTTTGGAACAGTGCTTCTGTGTATTCCTTACATATTCTTTTGATGGTCCCTGAATTTTTCAATATTTTAGCCACAGAATCCTTTAATATTGCAACTCAAGGCTTGAATTTTTTCTTCACTTATTTCAGCTTGAGAAATGTTGAGCGCATTCTTCCCTTTTGGTTTTCTAACTCCAGTTTTTTGCACATTTCATTATACTTTGTCTTCTCAGGCTGCCCTTTGAAATCTTCTGTCCAGCTCTTTTACGTAATTATTTCTTTCTTTGCTTTAGCTACTCTGTGTTCAAGAGCAAGATTTAGAGTCTCTTCTGACTTCCGTTTTCTTTCCTCTTTTTAATGACCTCTTGCTTTCTTCATGTATGATGTCCTGGATATCATACCAAAACTTGTCTGGTCTTTGGTCATTAGCGTTCAATGCATCAAATCTCCTCCTGAGGTGGTCTGTAAATTCAGGTGGGAAATACTCAAGATTGTACTTCAGCTCTCGTGGACTTGTTCTAATTTTCTTCAGCTTCAACTTGAACATCCGTATGAGCAATTGCTGGCCTGTTCCACAGTCTGCCCCTGGCTTGTTCTGAGTGATGGTATTGAGCTTCTCCATTGTCTCTTTCCACGGATGTAGGGGATTTGATTCCTGCGTATCCCATCAGGTGAGGTCCATGTGTATAATCGCTGCTTACATTGTTGAAAAAAGGAATTTGTAATGAATAAGTTGCAGGTCTTGCAAAATTCTATCATGTGATTTCTGGTGTCTTTTCTATAACCAAGGCCATATTTTCCAACTACTGATCCTTCTTTGTTTCCAACTTTTCTATTCCAATCACTAGTAATTATCAATGCATCTTGATTACATATTTGCTCAATTTCAAACTGCAGACAAAACCAGTAGCACAAGTAACATGAGAAGAAAGACATAAATTGGAATTTATCAAAATTAAAAATATTTGTGCTTCAAAGGACACAGTCAAGAAAAAGAGCCCACAGAATAGTAGAAATTTTTGCAGTTCACGTATTTAATATTAGAATTGTATCTAGAATACGTAACGAAATCCTACAACTAGATAATAAAAAGACAGAAAAGTCGATTAAAAGATGGGCAAAAGATCTCTATAGACATTTCTCCAAAGAAGATATGCAAATGACCAATAAGAACACGAAAAGATGCTCCGAGTCATTAGCCATCAGGGAAATGCAAACCAAACCTACAATAAATAACAACTTCACATACACTTGTTTGTTGCCTAGAAGTCGATTCTGGCTCGTGGCGACCCTATGTGTGCAGAGTAGAGCGGCTCCATAGGGTTTTCAAGGTTGTGACCTTTCAAAAGCAGATTACCAGGCCTGGCTTCCGAGTGAGGTGTCTCTGGGTGGTTTTGAACCACCAACCTGTCGTTTAGCATTCCAGTGCTTAACGTTTGTGTCACTCAGGGAGTCCTTCAACCCACTAAACTCCATTGCCATTGAGTGGATTCTGTCTCATGGAGACCCTATAGGACAAAGTAAAACTGCCCCATAGGGCTTCCGAGGTTGTAATCTTTACGTGGAAGCAGACCCGCCACATCTTCCTCCTAAGGAGCGGCTGGTGTGTTGGAAGCCTGATCTTTCATTTGGTAGCTGAGTGCTTAAATGCTGTGTCACCAGGGCTCCTTTCACACCCACTAGGGTAACTATAATAATAAAAATTAAAAAAAAAAAGGATCATAACAAGTGTAGGTGAGGATGTGGAGAAATTGGAACCCTTAGACCCTGCTGGTAGGAATGTAAGTGGTACAGTCACTTTGGAAAACTGTCTGGAGTGGTTCTACTCCTAAAAAAAAAAGGTATATATAAAAAAAAAGGTATATACTCGAGAGGAAACAGGCATCCACATGAAAACCTAAACCGGAACGTTCATATCAGCATTACTCATAGTAGTCAAAGACTGGAAATGCCCACCAAAACGGATGAATAAGGTGTGGTACGCTCATGCAGTGGGATGTTATTCAGCAATAAAAAGGAATTAAGTTCTGATACGTGCTACAGCATGGATGAGCCTTGAACACATTATGTTAAGTGAAAGAAACCAATCACAAAAGATCACATATTGTTTGTTTCCATTTATATAAAATGTCTAGAATAGACAAATTTATGAAGTCAGAATGTAGATTAGGGTTGCCTGGGACTGGGGTAGTTGGGCATAAATAGGTACAAGTTTTCCTTTTGGGATGATGAAAATGTTTTAAAATTAATTGTGGCGATAGGTGTACAACTCTGTGAATACACTAAAAACCATTAAATTATACAACCTAAATGGATAAATTGGTATATGATTTATATCTCAATAAAGCTGTAATTAAACAAAAAGATTGCATTGACCATAATTTACTAAATCATTTCCCTAGTGCTAGGTATTTAGATTGCTTGTGATTTTTTTTATTATAAACAGCACCTGCAAAGAACATTTCTGTTTATAGATTTTTTTTCTTTTCTTGGGTTATTTTCTTTGGATAATTTTTCAGGAGTTGATTAGTGTGCTAATACATATGAAAACTCTTATGGTTTTCTATATGTGTTTGTTTTCCAGTGGACTTCTACAAATTAAAAACTACCACCAGCAATCTTTAAGGGTGCTAATTTCACTTCAAAGATGCCACTGTTGGCTCTTATAATATTAGAATTGCTTATTTAATATGCATACAATTATATTGTTTTCCATTTACTACGGCGAACTCCATATGGATCAAAACTCTAAATATAAAAACTGAAACCATGTAAATACTAGAAAAAAACATAGGCAAATTTCTTCATAATCTGGATATTTGGAAATCTTTCCTAAAGTAAAGCAGAAGAAAAACTAGATTGATGAAGTCAACTACGTTATGTTAAAAAAAAAAAAAAAAAAACTTTTGCATATCAAAAGGAAAACCAGTAGGAAGTCAAAAGACAGTTGGGAGAAACACATTACAATTCGTAGGTGACGGCTCAGCTCTTAAACATTGAGAAAACAGAAACACACATATAAAAATTCCTGATCGAAGGAGAGGCAAGAGATATGAACAGTTTACAGGAAAAATATACAATTTGACCTTAAACATATTAAAACATGACCAGCTTCACTCATAGTAAGAGAAAGGTGAACTTACAAAATGCCGAGAAACCAAAAAGTCAAAAACTTGACGACACACTCAGCAGGCAAGGTCGCAGGAAAACAGGCCTTCTCACGTATTGCTGGTGTGGGGAGTGGGGGGGCACTGTGTTATGGTCCCTGTGGAGGCGCATTGAGCAACATCCAGAAAACTACATACGAATTTACCACTGACAGTAATTCCACATCTAGGAGTTTGCTTTGAGCATGGAATGCTGCAAATATGGAACAACACTTAACACAAGGTAACTCACTGTGGCATTAAGGGTTACAGCAAAATATAGGGAATGACCTAAATACCCATCCGTAGGAGACTGGTTGAATTGACTGTGGTACAGCCACATAATGGAGTACAAATGAGGAAGATGCAGGTAGGTTCCTAACTGGTGTCTGTAAGCCCCTAAGCTGATGCAGGTAGGTCCCTAACCGATGCATGTAAGCCCCTAAGCTGATGGAGCTAGGTCCCTAACTGATGCATGTAAGCCCCTAAGCTGATGGAGGTAGGTCCCTAACTGATGCATGTAAGCCCCTCAGCTGATGGAGGTAGGTCCCTAACCGATGCATGTAAGCCCCTAAGCTGATGGAGGTAGGTCCCTAACCGATGCATGTAAGCCCCTAAGCTGATGGAGGTAGGTCCCTAACCGATGCATGTAAGCCCCTCAGCTGATGCAGGTGGGTCCCTAACTGATGCACCCTTACGCCTCAGGGCCTTTGTACGTGCCTGGTCCCATTTCCGGAATGCTCTTCCCCCAGGTATTGCCTGGGTCTCTCATGAAGCTCCTCCAAGTCTTATGTTTTCTCCAGCCTCGTTCAGCTGTGTGGGCAGGGGGTTGAGATTAACCATGGAATGTAAATTGCAAAAAGAGAAGTCAGGGGAAGAGGGGGCTGAGGGACAATGAAGGGATGTATGAATTTCAAGTTCAGTTGGGGTGCAGGAAAAGTGAGGTGGAAAAACGGGGAGTGGTGTTGGAGAATAGGATGCTTGAAATGAAGATTTTGGAGGGGCTGTCACTGCTGGTAATGACACGGCCAAGATATGACTGGACGTGAGGAGCCATGGTAAGGTGGACAGGCTCACTGGATGAGAAGACAGGGACTGGGAGGCCTGGGCTTTGGGAGGACTGTCTGTGTGGGTGTAGAAGTCCCGGAGGATTAAGGCAAGAGCAGTGGCGGAGAAAGTGAGCCAGGAGCAGGGCTAACTCCCCAACAAGCAAGGTACACACAGGCCCAATTGTGCCTTCCCACCAATCTACAGTGCACAATTTCACCTGTCCCCTACCACGTCAACGATGAGGTGACACCAATGCTCACCACAGATTAGCAAGTAAACGCCATAAACCCGTGTCTACCTCGCTCAGTGCAAGCTGGTGTGTACAGTGCTTACTGGTTGGTTAATCCGCCCCTGGACAGGGCTAGAATCTTCAAGTTCTGAGGACAAGTCGCAGGAGCTGTAGAGGACTGCAATAAACAGAAATACCTGTGGTCCTGACCTACCTGGTGACCTGAGATGCAAAGATGGGGAGTGAGTGAGGAGGGAGAGGATGGTTCAGAAGCCGCAGGAGGAAACACCCACCCCTGGTCCAGCAGTGAGGCCTGTGGGAGAGGAAGAAGCTGCCACTTGTGAGGGAGCAGTGTCCTCAGGGGACAGGTGGGTTCCTGTTAGAGCAAATGGCGAAGGGGACATTTAAAGAAGAAGCTGGATGGAGGGGGTTTTGCTGATGACTGTGGGGGAAGGGGGCTTCAGGAGTTTGGAAAATGTGGGGAACTGGTCAGAAAGGGTGTGCCTAAGCTGGTGAGATTCAGTGTGGAAAAGGGGGTGACCTGGAATCTTAGGTTCCTGTGGAGGTGAAATAAACGGGGATAAAACATATCATGAGATGAGTAATGGTGGTGAAAACAAGTCCCTCCCACTAGTTGAAACTCTTTTTTTAATTCTGCAGCTGAAACCCGTTGCCATCGAGTCACTTCCAACTCATAGTCGGCCTTGGACCCCATAGGGCAGAGCCGAACTGCTCCATTGGGTCTCCAAGGAGCAGCTGGTGGATTTGAACTAGACAACCTTTCGGTTATCAGCCGAGCTCTTAACCACTATGCCCCCGGGGCTCTAGCTGAATAACTTCAGCAAATCAACTAGTAGCCTGCTATTACAAGTAAAAAGAAAACTTTTAAAAAGTTGTTTTTTTAAAAAATAAATGCTCACAGTAAAAACAAAATTCAAATAATTTATGGTAATATAAATGGAAAAATTGCAAAATCTTACCCCCCCAACCCCCCCACTCCCCAGAGGTAACTGCTGTTAGCAGTTTCTTGGGCATCCTTTCAGCCATTGTCTATGCAGGTACAAGCATGTGCCTTATGCGGCTTTTTAAAAAAATAGATTGGATCACTTTTATAACACTGTTTAACAGCTCGATTTTATCCTCTAATAATACATTTGATATTATTTTCATGTATGTATACAGTACCCTGTTTTATCTACATATTATATAAAATACGCATTTTATAGAAAACACCCACAGCGTTTTATTGTATATAAACTCTTTAAGCAGTTCCCTATTGTTGGACATGTAGGTGATTTCCGGGTTTTTGCCTTATAAACATTGATTCAGGGAACATCCTCGAGGATAAATCTTTGTTTTATTTTCAGGCTCATTTGTTTAGTCATTTTTGTTCTTTAACCGTATTACTATTGTGAAATAATGAAACATTTCTAACATTCGAGAGTACAGAACAGATACAATACACAGCCGTGTACACGGTACTGGCGTTACACACCTGTTACTGTTTTACTGT
The DNA here is from genome assembly GCF_030014295.1 of Loxodonta africana. Classification (NCBI taxonomy): domain Eukaryota; kingdom Metazoa; phylum Chordata; class Mammalia; order Proboscidea; family Elephantidae; genus Loxodonta; species Loxodonta africana. The sequence goes on along the minus strand of NC_087364.1, from coordinate 76,998,500 downwards.
AATTGCTTTGCTTCTTCGACTTTACCAGGTGCCGCCACCCTGCTCTCCAAGGCCGTTGTACTAATTTATACCCACAGCAGTGATCATGACCACTCCATTTCCCACGTCTTTGACGACATATGTTGTTATCAAACTTTCATTTTACCAGTCTGCTGGGGGAAGTGGTATTGCATTAACTTATTTTCATTTTCCTGAGACTCAACAACTCTTCAGATTTTCTTGGCCATTTGGGTTTCCTTCTTTATGAATAAGCTGTTCTTTGCATTTGTCCTGGTTCTTCTTGGCTATCTGCTTTTTCAAAAGGATGTAGGATTAATTCGCCAAGTTCCTGAAAAACCTTTGTTAGACTTTTGGCTGGAATTGCACTGGTTTTATATTTTAATTTAGAATTTCCTAAGTTATAATATTTATTGCCCCTTTCCATCCATGAAGATAATCTCTCTATTCATTTAAATGGTCTTTTATGCCTTTTAAACTTTATACTTTTATTTAAAAGATTATGTATATATACACATTCCCATATGACTTACAGTTTTGTTGTTATTGTACAATTTTAAGAATTACTGTTTTTCTGTGCTTATTATTGGTACATAAGAACCCTATTAAATCTTGTAATATGACCCTGTATCCATCCTTATTGGTGAACTCTCTTATTAATTCTTTTTTTAAAAAATATTTTTATTTTGTGTTTTTGGTGAAAGTTTACCCAGCAAATTAGGTTCCCATTTAACAATTTAAATAGATATTTTTCTATTTGGTTACATTTTTCACATTATGTCAACATTCTTGTTATTTCCGTTCTGGTTGTTCCGTTTCTACTAGCCTATCTTCCCTGCCCTCCTTCGCCTTCTCATTTTTACTTTAGGGTAGATGTTGACCGTTTGGTTTTACCTAGATGATTTTTCTTTCTTTCTTTCTTTTTTTTTACTACAGGAGCACAGTACTCAAGGGTGATGGTGTTTATTTTATGAGGCAATCTGTTATTTAGCTGAAAGGTTACTTCTGGGGGTGATTTCAGTTCAAAGTATGAACTGAATAGCCTTGGAGGTTCCTCTAGTCTCTACTGGTCTAGTAATTCTGGCCTTTTTTTTTGAAGAATTTGAGTTTTAGTCTACATTTTTCTCTCATTCTGTCCTGGACCATCTGTTGTGTCCCTGATCAGAACTGTCAGTAGTGGTAGCCAGGCACCGTCTAGTTCTTCTGGCCTCGGGATAGATGAGCACATGGTTCACGAAGGCTATTAGTCCTTTGGACTATTTTCTTCTTTGAGCCTTTGGTTTCTTTCTTTCTCTTTTGCCCCAGATGAGTAAAAACCAATAGCTGTCTAACTAATTCTTAATACTGTACAGATTTTCTTGGAGTTTCCATGTGTACAATCTTATTTTGTGATACAATGGGAATTTTCTTTTCTTATTTAAAATATGCAAACGTGTATTTTTTAATTGCATTGTCTGGGTTGTCTAGTTTATTATCGAATGGGAATAGAGATGACGTAAATCCTTGTCTTGCATCTAAATTCAAAGGATTGTTGCTAGCACTCCAACTTTGGTAGATTGTTTTGGGAAAAATTGTTTTATTTTGGTTAAGGAAGTTACCTTTTAGTCCTGTTTATCTTAGAGTTACTTTTTTTTTTAAATCATAAATGAGTAATGATTTTTATCAAAAGTTTTTCTGTTTCTACTGAGAGATGTAGACTGCTTTTCTCCCTAGTATGTCGATGTGGTGAATTATATGAACACATTTTTCTAATATTAAACCATCAATGCATTTCCAAGAGGAAATACTCCTTGGTCATTATGTGTTCTAAAAAATACATTGATGGATTCGATTTGCCATTATTTTATTTAATCTTAGTTATATTATTGCCAATTTGGACTATAACTTTCCTTTCTTATATTCTCCATGTCTGGTTTTGGCATCACTGTTCTAGTAGACTAAAAAAGTTGGCTGGAGAAAGTCTCTCTTTTTCTATGAAATGATTTGGGTAATACAGAAATATAGTTTGACCTTGCCTCTAAAACTGGCCGTGCCTTGTGTGTGTGTGTGTGCGCGCACGTGCACGCACATGTGTGCATGCATGTGTGGTCTTTTACATATTTATTCAATTTCTGCAATGGTTAGGCCTATCCTGTACAAGTACTTGTGCACATTTGGTAAGATAAATTCTAGAAGTTGAATAACGGGTGTTGAGAAAAAGCTAAGAAAACACCATTGGCAATCCTTGGTGCAGGCTGAAGTTCACAGGCAGAAAGTTGGCAGGTTTTATGGCACCCTTCTCTCAGCATGCCGCAGAAAGACTGCTCGGCACAGCTGGATATCCTGAGGAACAGTGCTCCAGAAGAAATAACCTACATTGTAAGTGGGGATGGCCTTCTAAGCGGATGATAAACAGTCTGAATGCGGGTGCCGAACAGTCTGAGATTAGGAAGCAGCTGTTCAGGGGACGCTGGAAATGCCAGATGTCCAGCACCTGGATACCTTGTAGGAAGTTGGGCCCTTGCAGCTCTGATCTAGCTGGGGAGAGGGGAGACCACTATTCCCAGCTAGCTAACGGCTAGGTGGGGAGAGCCCCCAGGGTAGTTCGGTGGATAACCCTGTTCACCTCTTCATACAGGCTCAGTGTTATATACATTTTCATTTTTTAGTTACTGCCGTATTGCCTCCCAAAGAAATTGTACCAAATTATAATCCATCAACAGTGTTTGAAAATATTTCTTTTCTCAAATTTCTGTCAACACTAGATATTATCAATTTTTAAATTCTTTAATAATCTAAAAACTAAAAATAGCATCTGATTCTTTTAGATGTGTGGAGACTTGTTTCATGGTACAGCATATTGTCTACCTTGGTGAACGTACCACGTGCCCTTCAAAAGAACGTGTGTTCTGCAGTTGTAGGATATAGTTTTCTCCAAGTATCTGTTAGATCCAGGTGGTGGATAACATTGTTCACATTACCTATATCTTCACTGATCCTTCCTTTTTTTTTTTTTTTTTTTGTCTCTTTTACCGTTGCTAAATGTCTTTCTTTATCTTTGGGAATACTCTTTGTCTTAAAGTCTATTTTACCTGGTATGAGTGTGGTCACACCTACCTTCTCAGGCTTGCTGTCTGCATAGTGTACGTTTGCACATCCATTGATTTTCAACCCATCAGAGCCTTTATATTTAAAGCGTAAACAGCAGTTAGTCAGGTTATTTTTATCCATTCTGACAACCTCTGCCTTCTACTTGGAGTGTTTAGTTCATGAACATTTAACGTAATTATTGATATGGTTGAATTTAGGCCTGTTATTTTGTTATTTATTTTCTGTTTGGTCCCTTCTGCTATTGTGTTTCTCTCTTTTTCCTTTCCTGCCTTCTTTGGGATTTTTTGAGTATTTCTTAGAATTCCGTTTTAATTTATTTCCCGACTTCTGGGCTGTAGCTCCTTGCACTTTTTGTCTTTTTTAGTGGCTCCGTATCCTCACCTTTGCACAGTCCTTTTGAAGTTAATATGATATAGTACCAATTTTTCCTCAAAAAGTTAAACGCAGAATTACCGTGTGACCCAGCAATTCTGCTCCTGGGTGTATACCCAAGGGAACGGAAAGCAGGGACTCCAGAAGATGCTCGTATACCAATATTCACGGCAGCGTTAGTCGCAATGGTCAAAAGGTGAAACAGCTCCAGTGCCCACCCCCGCGTGAACGGATGAACAGAACGTGGAATCTCCAAAGTGGAATATCATCTGGCCATAAAAAAGCATGAAGTACTAATCCGTGCCACAACATGGATGAACTCTAAAAACATGCCAGGTGAGAGAAGTCAGACACCAAGGCCATTTATTGTATGATTCCATTTATATTAAATGTCCAGACGAGGAACATCCATAGAGACTGAGGCAGATTAGTGGTTACCAGGGGCAGGGAGCAGAAGGAAGGGAGTGACTGCTAGGGGGTATGGGGTTTCCCTTTGGATGATGATAAATTTCTGGAACTAGAGAGTCGTGATGGGTACACAACAAACATTGTGAATCTATTTAAAAAACCAAATCAAACTTGTTTCTGTTGAGTCGATTCCAAGTCATAGTGACCCTATGGGACAATGTAGAGCTGCCTATAGTCTGTAATCTTTATGGAAGTAGACTGCCACATCTTTCTCCCGCAGAGCAGCTGGCTGGGTTTGAGCTGCCAGGGTTTCAGTTAGCAGTCAAGCACTAAGCCCTGTATCACCAGGGCTCTTCATGAATGTACTTAATGCCACTTAACTGTACACTTTAAAATGGTTGAAAATTTTATGTTATGTTTATTTTAGCACAATAAAAAATTGATTAGAAAAAATATATTGTACCAATTCATGTAAAATGTAGAAATAACATAATTATAGAGGTTTATTTACCCTCTTCCGTTATTTTGCTTTAGTTGTATTACATCTATATACTTATAAACCCTTATAATTATAATAAATCTTATAATTTTTACTTTAAACATTATTATGTATTTTAAAAGAACTAAGGAGGAGCCTGGGGGTGCAGTGTTAAAGAGCTCAGCTGCTAACCAATAGTTTAACCGAAAGGTCAGCTGCTCCGTGGGAGAAAGATGCGGCAGTCTCTTCCGTAAAGATTCACAGCCTTGGAAATCCTATGGGGTGGTTCTACTCTGTTCTATAGTGTCGCTATGGGGCAGAATCAACTCAACAGCAACAGGTTTGGTTTTGGTAAGGAACTAAGAGTTCAGCCTGACCTCAGTTGAAAAGTCATAAAAACAGGTAACTCACTTTTTGTTATTTCCTCCTCCAAGTTTTGACTTTCCTTTGGAATACATCTGCTTTGGTTCACTCTCCGGTGCGTTCAGATCGTTTTGTGTGTGTGTTTTATATTTTCTCCAGAGTTTATAGCTCTTGTCTGTTGGGTCCAGTAAGAATTGACTTGCTGACTTAGTCATACTGGAAGCCAAAGCTGCCATTTTATTCTGCATTTCTCTGATTAGAATGTGGTGGAGCACCTTTTTATATATCAATTATATTTGTATTTCTTTTTTAATGAACTATCTGTCCATCAAATTATCTGTTCTTTGCCTATTTTCCATTGTCTTTTTTTTCTTTCTTTCTTTCTTTTGATTTGTAAGAGTTCTTCGTACTTTAGGAATGCTAGCTCTGCCTGTCGTACTTGCCACTGTTATTTTTCCAGATTGTTATTTTCTTTTGATTTTGTTTATTCGTGAGTATGAGGAATTTTAAATTGTTTGTGTAATCAAATTCATCAGCCTGGCCCTTCATGGCTTTTGGAGGTTTGGGTCATGCTTAGAAGGCTCTTCTCCACCAAAGAAATATGCATATACCTGTATTTTTATACATGCTGCTGTTGAATTAATTCCAATTCTGTTAACCAGGGCTACAGAAAAACATGAAGAAATTGGTAGAAGAATTACCTTAATTTTTAGTTTCCAAGGAGGGGGAAATAAGTTTAAGACAAATTGGGGCACAATGATGCAAAACCAAACCCAAACCCATTGCCACTGAGTGAATTCCGACTCATAGCGACCCTACAGGACAGAGTAGAACTGCCCCACAGGGTTTCCAAGGCTGTAATCTTTATGGAAGCAGATGGCCACATCTTTCTCCCAAGGAGCAGCTGGAGGGTTCAAACTGCAGACCTTTAGATTAGCAGCCGAGTGCTCAAACCACTGTGCCACCAGGGCCCTTAGTATTTCTATAGCTACTTTAAAAATTTTAACACCCACCTCTTTGATCTATTTACAATTTATTTTAACATAAGGATTTAAGATGTGAACTAGCTTGTTTTCCTAAATATGTAACTCGTTGTCCCAGTTTGATTCATTAGAAATCTTTTTTTTAAATTGTACTTTAGATGAAGGTTTACAGAACAAACTACTTTCTCATGAAACAGTTAATACACATATTGTTTTATGACATCGGTTAACAGCCCCACGACTAGTCAGCACTCTCCCTTCTCGACCTTGGGTTCCCTATTACCGGCTTTCCTGTCCCCTCCTGCCTTTTAGTCCTTGCCCCAGGGCTGGTGTGTCCCTTTTGTCTCATTTTGTTCTATGAGCGCATCTAGTCTTTGGCTGAAGGGTGAACCTCAGGAGTGACTTCATCACTTAGCTGAAAGTGAGTCCAGGGGCCATACTCTCGGGGTTTCTCCAGTCTCTGTTAGGCCAGTAAGTCTGGCCTTTTTTTGTGAGTTAGAATTTTGTTCTACATTTTTCTCCATTTCTGTCCGGGACCCTCTATTGTGATCCCCGTCAGAGCAGTTGGTGGTGGTAGCTGGGCACCACGTAGTTGTACTGGACTCAGTCTGGTGGAGCCTGTGGTAGTTGTGGTCCATTAGTCCTTTGGACTAATCTTTCCCTTGTATCTTTAGTTTTCTTTATTCTCCCTTGCTCCTGAAGGGGTGAGACTAGTGGAGTTAGATACTTAATCCTTTCCTCACTGATTTTACAACGCCAATTATATTCCTTACTAATTTCTTAAAACTTTTAAGATACACTCTATTATTGTATCTATTCCAGGGTTAGTATAAAAATTAGCTTAGCATTATAATATGTTTAAATACACTCAATGCCATCAGACTCTTTGTAACTCAGCCTTTTCATTTCTGAATACTTAATTTAGAACATCCCTTGATTTGCTGGCTTTTATTATCAAATAGTTGCTTCTGTAAGACCTCATGGATGCTAGCTATTTGGTCTGAATTCTTGTATATTTGAGAATGCTTGATTTTTTCCCCTCCTCTTTAATGGGAATGAAGTAAGGATTATGTTTAAGAATTTTCGATCACACTTTCGCTCAGAATTCTGTAGACATTGCTCCATTGTCTTCTGATGTTGCCTGTTCCTGAAAGGCCGGCTTGATTTTCCGTTTTGAGTGACTTGCTTCTTCTGCCTGGCTATCTACAGGCTTCTGCATTTATCCTTTATTTCAGGTAATTTCTTGTTTATAACTTTATCATCTTCCTGAAAATCATTAATTTTCTCTTTAAAAAATTTGTTTCTGACTCTTTTCAACAGTGTTTATTCTACTTCTTGTTCCTTTTAATATGGCTTTCATTTTTATAATGTTTATATCTTTATCTTCCTTTCTTTGGTCCTAAATGCTGTCATCTTATGTTTCAACTAATTTTGTTATCTTATCAGCTCTTGTTTATCAGTTGAATTTCTTCTTGAGTTTTATTTTTCCTGGAGACTCCCTGTCTTCTTTAATTTCTTTGACAGCATGGAGAGGTATTTGTCCAGCATTGTCTTCTCTTTCTGAAGCGATTCTTCTTCAGCTGGGAAACTTTAATCTGCATTTTTCTTATTATATTCCTCCCCTTACCCCCTGCCAAGTTTGAACTGTATCTGTTTTATTTGACAGCAAATCCCAAGTCACAGTGAAGCAAGATGTAGTACAGCAGTTGAGAGTACAGACTGCACCCACAGGCTAAGATGAAATCCCAACTCCACCACTTACCTGGACAACTACTGTGACCTTGGACAAATAAATTGATATGACATTACCTATCACGTAGAGTTGCTGTAAGGATTAAAGTGTTTGATACTGTGCCTGCTACAAGCCTATTCCAACTCAGAGTGACCCTATAGGACAGAGTAGGGCTGCCCCATAGGGCTTCCTAGGCTGTAATTTTTATGGGAGCAGATCGCCAGGTCCTTTCTCCCGAGGAGCAGCTAGTGGGTTCCAGCTGCCAACCTTTTGGTTAGCAGCTGAGCACTTACCCATTGCTTTACCAGGGCTCCTTCCATAAATATTAGAGAAGGATAACTGCAGTGTTACTTGATTAAGGGACTGATAACGTTTATCTCACATGCTTTTGATGTTATTGAATTAATATGCAACCCCAGAAGAATGTTAACTGCATTTTGGTTTATCCTAAAAAGTTACAAAATAGGTTATTTGAGATGTTTGTTATAATCTACCAGTAAAGAACTATCCCCATCTGCTGGCCACACTCAGGAATTAAAAATAAAGACTTGTTCAAATATGGCTGTTGGAGGAAATCAGTTTGTAATCATTGTCTCTGACAGTAATCTTTTCAGCAGTTAACACTCCATCTTTCTCTCTCACTCACATATGCTCAAATTAGCATCTCGTCACGATGCTGGCTAATTGTCGATACACTTTTATTTAGTTGAGGGCAAAGATTTATTTTCATTTTGAAATTTAGATGCATCTGTGATGGTGTGGTGGTTAAGAGCTATGGCTCTAACTAAAAGGATGGCAGTTCGAATCCACCAAGTGCTCCTTGGAAACTCTATGGGGCTGTTCTACTCTGTCCTATAGGGTCGCTGTGAGTTGGAATTGATTCTACAGCAACGGGTTGGTTTGATTAACACATATATGTGTCTCATGTTTCCCTTCTGGCCTGGCATTTCGTAGGCTTAGCGTTCAAAGTATTGAATCCTCGTCCCAAGATGAAGGTTGCATTTAATATTTTTTTTCTCCTTTCCTTCTTAAGGCTCACTGCAGTCACCCACAAGAACCTATAGGTGTGGTATGTTTCCCAGGAAATAAAGTATCTCTTAATTGGCCACTCTGTTTTTCTGAAGAAGGTGTAAGAAGAGCTGATAAATGAGCCGTCTGGAGAGTGCTAGTTAAGTTCTGTCTGAAACGAAGACATTTCAGACTAAGTAACGAAGCTCAAGTCAGATCCTGGCCCTGAGTCTTGGACCTTCTGAGATAAGTGCCTTTCATCAGAACCTTTCTTGGGGTACGGGAAATTGGCAATCCAGGCCCTGCCCTTGGGGGCTGAGTGCAGTGACTCAGGCCAGCATATCAGGAGGAACAGACAGCAGCCACTGGCATTTCCACATAATTGGTGCTAGCGTGTCTGCATCCCTCAGCCTCCTTGTTACCAAGGCAACACTAGAAGGATTCTCAGCTGGCCATAAGGGGCTCCACATGCCTCTGCCTTCCCAGAAAGCACCATCTTGCACCCTGTCCTGCACTGCGGCCTCACCCTGTGCCCACTCCCAAGGGCCTCTGGCTCTACCTCCATCCCTACTACCAGGGACCCCTGCCCCAGCCCAGCAATGTCACAAGGGACTCTCTCACCTCCTCATTCCAAGGCATAACGCTCTTGCTACTTCATTTTCACTCTCCACCACTAACTCTCAGCTCTGCGGCCTTCCACACACTACCTGCCATGCTCTCAAACATCTTCCCTCCAACTTCCCCCAAGTCCCTTGCCACTTGCCGCATCTCTTTCTGTCAGATCTGTTTGTTGTCTTGTTCACATATTCTTTCCCCCTCAGGTTCTGATCTCCTTTTCTCACACTTTTGTAATGTTTTCAGGCTGTTTTTTGCCCATTTACGACACACCTCAATTTCTGATAACTTTTTTCCCTCCGCATCCCCGTAACATTTCATTCATGTTTCCAGTATATAGCTTTCATCAGAATATCCTATTATCAGGTCCTGCTCGTCTGGACTGAGGCCACACTGAGGGCCAAAACCTATTGCTGCTGAGTCAATGTCGACTCATAGTGACCCTATAGGATAGAGTGGAACTGCCCCATAGGGTTTCCAAGGCTGTGGTCTTTATGGAAGCAGACTGCCACGTCTTTTTCTCGAGCAGCGTCTGGTGGGTTTGGACTACCGACCTCTCAGTTAGCAGCTGAGCGCTTAACCGCTGTGCCACCAGGGTTCCTTTCATTGAGAGCGGGGACTATCTTACTTATCAGTCTATCCCTGGCTCCAAGCACAGGACCTGGCATACAGTAGGTACTCAGTTTGTTAAATGCGTGAATGTTTCTGACATTTCCCATCTTCATGAGTTTGTCAAGTTTGCTCTGATATTTATTTCTCCCTAGTTTCATTTGTGCCCAAAGATTTTTTTTTTAATTTTCATTTTGAAGTACTTCCAGCCTTTCAAAAAAGCTGTAAAAACAGTACAAAGATTTTCCACGCCCTCCTCACCCAGCTCCCTCAAATGTTAATATCTTTCATAATCACAATATAGTTATCAAAACCAGGAAATTAACAGTGACACAATACTATTAACTAATCTACAGATCTTATTCAATTTCGAAAAACTGTTCTATTAATATCCTTTTTCTGAACCAGAATCCAAACCCAGGATCACACACTGTACTAAGTTGCCACATCTCCTTTAATCAGGGGCAGTTCCTCAGTCTTTCTTTGTCTTTCACAACCTTGAAACTTTTGAAGGCTACTCACCAGCTATTTGGTAGACTGTCCCTCAAATTGTATTTGTTTAATATTTCGTCATGATTAAATTCAGATTTTACATTCTTGCCCAGAATACCCCTCTCAGTGCATCAAATCAGAGGGTGGTGGTTGTTAGATGCAGTTGAGTCGGCTCCAAGAACAGGTCCTTGCCCAGTCCTGCACCATCTTCACCATCATTGACATGCTCGAGTCTATGGTGGCGGCCACTGTGTGTTCTGAGTGCCTTCTAACCTAGGGGCTCATCTTTCAGCACTATATTGGACAAAAACCACAGGGTTTTCTTTTGCAGGCCGATCTTTGGAAGTAGGTCACCAGAACTTTTCCCCCTAGTCTGTCTTAGTCTAGAAGCTCTGCTGAAACCTGTCCTCCATGGGTGACCCTGTTGGTGTTTGAAAAAGCGGTGGCCTAGCTTCCAGCATCATAGCAACACACAAGCCACCACAGTACAGCAAACTGACAGACGGGAGGCGGGTGCCAGAGGGCACGTGATGTCTATTTGTCCCGTTACTGATGATGTTAACTTTGATGCCTTGGTTAAGCTGGCTTTGACAGGCTTCTCCTCTCTAAAGGTAATATTTTCTTCCCTACAATTAGTAAGTATGTAATAAGCAGGAAGAGGTAATGCGCTGGCTCTCATCTTACTTCGGTGCACTGACTTTAGCATCCTTTGGTGATTCTGGACTGCACTGATTATTATTGTGCTGTTTTCCAAATGATGACTTTCTATTTTCAAGGTTTTAAATGGAGCTGGGGTGATGGTTTGTCCATGGTGACTGCCTGGGACCCAGCCCCAGGAATGACACTAAAGTATTCCCTAAATGAGGCCAGAGAATGTAATGTAGTGTTCTGGGTCGTAGATCTCTCTAATCGGTTTCAGTCTGTGGGCGGCTCCCTCTCCTTTTCATACCCTGCCCCCAAAATCTTGTGTTTGTGGATACAAATAGGCTCTCTTGATGGAATGGTGGTGTTCCTGATGAAACAAGAAGAAGGGCTATCACAAGTAAATTGATCACAAGTTAATTATTAATTCATGCCCCTAAAGTACATACTGTGAAGATTAATGGTCCAGGCCAGAAGATTCTTGGCTCTCATTTTTAGGGCCACTGTCTTAAAGGACAACCACATAGGCTAAGATCAAGGTAGCATAGGAAATGCTAGGAAGACCTTCAAATCCATTCTGCGCTACTTCATGACACTGATGACCTTGGGACGTTTTTTAAAACATTCAGGCAGAGAGTTACTGAGTTTCGGGGAGGGGTTGGAGGTTGTATGAAATTAAGAACTGCTAACTCTGTGGATCCTTGACTGAATGCCTGTTAGGTTCCATTGGTCCCTGTTGTGCAGGGTGTTTATTATCTAGAAAAGGCTCAAATCCGTGGACAGTGTGTCTGAGGAAAGAACATCTTTCTTTGGCCACTTTTGCTGCAGCTAGTTTTCCGAGTGACCAGGTTTGGGTTAACAGATCCTGGTTAGGGAGGCGGAGGCAGTGCAAGTCTGCATACTTTTAGGGGAACAAGGCAGGTCACCAGGATTCCTAGGTGCATGAGGACTCTGGGGTAAACGGTTGGTGGGTTACAGTCAGGGTTGAAACGAAGAAGAAGAAATAAGGGCTGACTCCAAGACAAGGCTCTGCTTCTAGATCTAGTTTCAGCGTTGGAGGGGTCTCCTGACTATCACCCCCACCTCCAGAAACCTGGGAACTACAAAGGTGAGTGAGCAAGACCAAAAGGCCAGAGCCATCTAAGCTTGGCTAAAGAACACTAGACACTTAAGGGACCAATCGTCCCCCAGGCTGGAAACTGCCCGACTCCCCCTGTGCCGGAGCACTGGTGGCAGCAGGTGAGGACGGTGTGTGTCATCGGGAACCTGTGGGCAACCTGGGGGGAGGCTGGAGGCAGCCCCAGGGTGACAGTTATGGAAGCAGGAGAGTTAAAGTTCAGGAAACAAATGAAGGTAAAAAAAAAAACAACAGTTGTTGTTGAGTGGATTCCGACTCACGGTGACCCCGTAGGTGTCAGAGTGGAGCTGTGCTCCGCAGGGCTTTCAGTGGCTGTTGGGTCGGTTCCGACTCACGGTGACCCCGTAGGTGTCAGAGTGGAGCTGTGCTCCGCAGGGCTTCCAGTGGCTGCTTTTTTTCGGAAGTAGATCACCAGGCCTGTATTCTGAGGCACCTCTGAGCGTACTGAAACCTCCAGCTTTCGGTGAGCCGCTGAGCACATTCACTGTTGGTACCACCCAGGGAATTTCTGCTGCAATGAGAAAACAGCTCTGATTTCCCCCCACAGCCAGTCTACCCCAAGAAAACAAAGGGTACCTTCATGGATAAATTGAAGGCTAAAGTTATTTCCTCTTTTTTGGAATTCTTCAATGCTGATCATAATATCTTTTGAAATCTATTTTAAGAAAAGTAAGCTTCCCTTGGGTTGGAAGAGAGAAATCTTTATGTTAGAGTGGCAGTCCCGGGTGAATTTTTCAGAACTCACGAAAAATGAGCTACATGAATACCTATGCAATATCATAAAAGCTGCTTGCCGTGAGGCTCGTATTCTAAACAGGAGCCCTCTTTAGAGGTACGGGGTGAGCCTAGTCTGTGACAGCCTGTAAGTCCTCTGGCCAGCCATTTCTGAGGGTAGTTCCAGCCAAAGGAATGACATATTGAGGAACGAAGACGTCTTTCTCCTGTTTCTCAATAAGTTCTCTGGGACCAAGATCTCATTTCACAACTTTGAGCTTCAGCCTGACAGGGACCCTTTAGGACATGGGTTCACCCAGCTGGGTTCTATGAAAGAATGGCCGCTGGGGACACATGAACAGACATATCTCCGCTGGTTATGGTGAAGTGAAATAACCAGGGTGCAGGTGTGATGCTGGACTTGTCTGTCACTGAGCACTGCAGACCCAGGGTCGTGAGTGCCTCACAAAACACGCATCCCGGAGCGTTCATTGGCTGGGACGCTCAGTGTGCTGCAGGGGAATGTTCTGCTCAGGGTCTGTGTGAATTTGACTTGTCAGATCTGTCTATAGGCTTGAACTCGCCTTGGGATTGCTTGACTTGGAAACACACTTGCAGAGACCTGAGAGCACTGGGCTGGCGGGCAGGGGTAGGGGGGTGTGGTGACTGAGCCCCAGTGGAGGCCATCTTTATTACTAGTACTAATATCATTGTTTCCTATGCAGGAACCATTAATGGCACAGTCCCAAAGGGTCCTTCCTCTTCTGGAATGCCCTGAGAACACACCGAGAAGATAGGGTAAAATAGCTTTCCTCTGAGTGTTATTCATTCATGCAATTAATTAAGCTAATGTTTGATGCATATTTATTGAGTGCTCAGTAAGTGGCAGGCACTGTGCTGGGTGCCAGGAATGGCAGCAGTGAGCCAGACAGCAAGGTCTCTGCCATTGTGAGCTTGCTTTCTAGAGGAGGAAGGCACAAAATAATAAATCCATAAGATACATTGCTGATAATGAAAACAGGTTAATGCGATAGGAATTGTCTGGGATTTAGGGTGGGCTGCTTTGGCTAGGAAATGCCTCCCTGACCTGAACGGCAGAACGGAGCCAGTTGTGTGAAGACCTGAGGAATGAGAATTACTGGCAATGGGACTATCCCGTGCACAGACACTGTGGTGGAACTGAGCTTGGTGGTTTGAAGAACAGACGTGGGACTGTGGATCTAGGTAAGATCAGAGGGACAGACAGAGGCGGCTCATGGAGGCTGTGGTGAAGGGTCTGGGTTTTAATCTGCAAGGAAGCTTGGAGGTTGTCTGGGCCAGTCTTTACACTTTATCTTCCCTACAGACATTGGTCTCATCTAAAATCCCAGGGGAAACCCTGGTGGCATAATGGTTAAGTGCTATGGCTGCTAACCAAAGAGGTGGCAGTTTAAATCCACCAGGTGCTCTTTGGAAACTCTACGAGGCAGTTCTACTCTGTCCTGTAGGGTCGCTATGAGTCAGAATTGGCTTGATGGCAGTGGGTTTGGTTGTTTTTTTTTTTGTAAAGTCCGAGAGAGCAGAGCGAGCGAGGCTGGGCGCCACCCCCCAGCCCCACTTCAATCCAATGTACCTCCGTCCCCTTTATCGGTTCTGTACATTCCAGTTCTGCTAAAAGATTTCGGGTTGTGCTAGATGAAAGATGGCCAGAAATTCCTTCACTTCCCCATGGAAAGGTGGAGTTTATTTACCTTGCCCTTGAGCCTGGGCTGGTCCTGCGACCACTTTAACCAAAGAATGTGGCAGAAGTGATGCCGTGCCAGCCTTGAAGAGGACTGGCAGCTTCCACTCAAGCCCTGTTGAAAAACGAGCTCTTGGAGCCTCAGCCGCCATGTAAGAAGCCCTCTTACTCTGCCGAAGAGGCCACATGGAAGAGAGCCAAGGAACCCAGCCAACGGAGACCTGAGGCACCAGACACGCGAGCCCACCGAGCTGTCCCAGCCAGCCCCAGCCATTGCAGACACAGAGAAGCCACCTGGGACGTCACATGGCGCAGAGACGAATTGGTCTTTCCTGCCCTGTGCTGGGTCTCAGGATCGTGGTCAGAATAAAATGGCTGCCGCTTCAGCCCACTGAGTTTTTGGGTGGTTTCCGTGTCACAGCAACAAATAACTGAAGCAGAGGCTTTACACCAAGAGTTTGAACTGCTTCTCTGAGCAAACCAGCGGTCTTTTACTCAGTGAGCTCAGGCCTCACTGCTGGGCAGGCCCCGGGCAGAGTGCACAGGGTACAGGAGTTTGGACTAAGACTGTCCTGGGGTTCAGCCATGACGTAACGTTGATCCTTAGCTTCTTTTTTGAAAATGGGAATAACGATACCTGCCTTGAGGGTCAACCTGAGAATTAAAATTAGGCACTGTGTGTCGAGACTGTGGCACCTAACAGGAGCTCAGTGAATTGTCACTGTTGTGCAGCACTGGGTCCCAGTCACAGCCCCCAGGAGCCCCGCCAACGGGGAGCTGCCTGGGTTGGGAGACCCCCTTGGTGGGCCAGTGCCTGTAGCTGTCAGAGTCCACGTGAGATCCCAGGCTTCTGCATCCCAGGTGTGGGCGGTAGCAAGAGCAGGTGAGTTATCCTAACAGTGCACACTGTCAGGGCTCCTTATGTTACATGTTACACGTTATGTGGACAAGGTATTTCATAACATTCCATCGATACTGAGAACATATCTCCCTTTCGCAATTCTCTTTGAATCTTTCTGATAAAATCAAAACCTAAGTCCTACTAGAGCTTCAACTTCTCTCCAACACTTGCTAATACATTCCCCTCTCACCTTTTTTTTTCTCTTCATTTTAACAGAGAGCACAGCCTTAGGTCTGAGTGTTTGGCAGGCAACGGTATCCAACTAGGCTAATGTTGTTAGATATTGTTGTTTAGTTTTCATTGTATTTTTTTTTCTATTATTGGTTTCTTCTTTTTGACCTTGACATAGGGTTTACTTTGAAGATAAATGAAGAAAAGTGAGTCCATTTAAAGAAGATTAGGTTAGATATTGTACAAGGGGTATAATATGGCAGAGACTGTGATGAAGGTACGCAGATGACTGATACAAACTGCCACGCTGAATTTCCCCCAAGTTTTGTCTATGGGCCCTACTTTGGGTTGTCACAACCAAGTAAAGCTGTGAACCCGTTACACCCGTGTACCCTCCCTCTTCTATCTCTGAGGCCCATGCACACCACGGCCTCCCAAACCCAGAGGGGGCAGACTGGGGCCACAGGAGGGGGCAGCTTCAAGTTTAACTCTCCGACAGCAGCAGGTAAGACTCTCCTCCCAGCCCCTGGCTTTCCAGCGATGGCCTCGTGGTCCCCTAGTCCTTGTCAGAGCTGTGCTGGCCCCTGGGCCACCGCGTCTGCCCCGGACTCCCGCCCGGGCAGTTCTGTCTGCTCAGCGCTCTCTGACCTTCCTGCTGTCTGCAGTCCTTGGCTCCCTACTCCCGCCCGGGCAGTTCTGTCTGCTCAGCGCTCTCTGACCTTCCTGCTGTCTGCAGTCCTTGGCTCCCTACTGTGCTCGGCACTGTTGGCTGTTCTATGACAGTCTCAGAGGGTGTGGAGATGAGAGCTTTGCTTAAAATGTGCATCTTCTGCAGAAAAGAGCCACAGAACACTTAAGAGGAAAAGGACAAAAAGATCAAAGTGGTTTTGGAACAAAAGAGGGAAGAGGGGCTATAAAATTTGAATGAAGAGCCTGGAAAAAAGAATCAGACGGGAGATTGCTTTGTTGTTAGTTACAGTGAAGACAGGAAAGTACAGGAACAAGAACGGGGGTTTCCATCAAGGGGCCTGCTTAAACTAAAAGCACTCACGTACTCTGATCAAAACCTCCTACAGTGCTGATCTCAAGCAGCGAGCTTAACTAAAGCATTTCTATCAATAATTCGTAATGTTGCTGTTGGCTGTCATCATGCAGCCCTCGCCTCGAGGTGACCCCGTACACAATGGAATGAGATGCCGCGTAGTCCTGCCCCATCCCCGTGGTCAGTTGCATATTGGACCCTTGTGATTCACAGGGTCTTTCTTCATTGGCTGATTTTCAGAAGCAGATCTCCAGGCCTTTCCTCCTAGTCCACCTTAGTCTGAAAGGTCTGCTGAAATCTGTTCAACATCATAGCAACATGCAGCCTCCACTGATAGACAGGTGCACTGGTAGGGAACCAAGCCCTGGTCTCCTGCACGGAAGGCGAGAATTCCGCCACGGAACCACCGATGTCCCCGATGCAGTAATTACATGTTCCTTTTGCCTCCTAGGTATGTGCTCTCAGGTCACCTCCTCGGTGAGGACTTCCCCGATCCTGCCATCTAAAGCAGCGCCCTCCTTATTCTCTACCAAGGACCCTGCGTCTAAAGCAGTGCCTTCCTCTTCCTCTGTCCCTGATCCTGCTGTGTGTTCTTCATCACACTTAACCTCTGCAAGGAATTTTATTCGGTTGTTTGTGTATTGTCATTCTCTCCCCATTAGACAGTACCTCCCTGAAGACAGGAATTTCACCTGTCGCTTTGTATCACCAGCTCCCTGGCACAGAGGAGGTAACTCGTAAACGTTGGCCGAATGAATTCAAACAGTCAATGTTTATGAAGCTTCTGGTATGTGCAAGGCAGTGCTAGGAGTAAGAGATGGAGCAGATATAAATTTTGCCCTCAAGAAACTGCCCAATAATTATAATAATCACTGCCAGTTTTCGAGGCTTACCGGGTGCTGGGCACGTTATACAGATTGTGCCATCTTTTCTTTAATATCCGGGGGCGATTTTTAATGGAAACCTATTTAACAGCAGGTATTGTAGACACTGATCTGTTAGTGCTGTGAACTGGCACTCAGTGACATTGAATACCGTCACCCAAGTTCAAGAACCAGGAAACGACAGAGGGAAAATCTGAATAAAGGCAAGGCTGACTCCAGGGCGCACTCTCCCAGTCTCACTGCAGGAGGGCCTGTTGCCCTGCTTGTAAATATGTATTGCACACAGGCTTTATGCACAGAAATAAAGTGATGTCCCCCTTCAGAGAACACAAGTCTCCCGGAGAAGCTGAGCACTTTGGGCCCAGATAGCCCCAGAGGTAGCCAGCCAGCCTCTTCTCCCTTGGCCATCTTAGCTCTAACAGGCAGTAGGTCCAGTCTGTACAAACAGAGGCGGGGGAGAAAGGCAAGGGGAGCTGGGGAGAGCCAGGGAGAGCCGGGGAGGGGGAGCCGGGGAGAGCCGGGGAGAGCTGGCCAAACAGCAGCTTTGAGGAAGTTTACAGAAGCAGAAGGAACAGGGCCAACTCCTGTCTCATCTCCTGTCTCGCCTCCTGTCTCGCCTCCTGTCTCACCTGTCTCACCTCCTGTCTCATCTTCTGAAACAGTCCAGCCCAGGGTGTGGTAGGACGTTGCGTGGAGGCGGCTTTTCACTGTCTCAGTAGGGCAGTTCTAATTTTCATCTTAGGTGATAGCTGATACAAACAATATCGCCACAATGGAAGGAAAACCAGGACCTGGCTTTCCCACTGTCTGGGAACATGTGCTGGTGGTAGCTGGTGGTGCGTCCAAGTGTCCAGGTGTCCCCTCCTTCCGCAGCCTTCCTTGTCGTTAACTGTTAGCAGGAGAGATGTGCCACTTCCAGTCCTAGTCCTCTTCTTCTCTCCTGAGGTGGCCTTGGGGTCACATCTTCCCGGTTCATAGTTACAAGGTGGGGGACGACCTTCTCACTTACGTCCTACTTTGTCTGAGCAAGCTTCTGTTAGGGTAAACCACCGAGAGTTCAGACTTGTCTGCTGAAGTGGCTGGTGTTATTGTCTGGACTGCTATGTCTCCGTAATGGGCTCTCCATGTCTTGCTGAACCTGTAATAATTACTGCTAATAAAGAAAGTCTGTCATGCCCTTCAGTATTTTATAGTGTTTACTATAGTGTTTTACCTAACCTTCCTTGGGCTTGGCTTAGGGCACAATGTTTTTCCCTGAGTTGCTTTCGAGGACGTAATGGGGATAGAATTAAATCTGTGCTTTTGCCCTCAGTGATGTGGGACAGGGACCTACACTCGAAGGTAGTGAGTTGCTTCCTAACTGTACCCATAGATTCTAAAAATCATCTGGCTAAGCAGACATTTTTGTATTTGACCTGCTAGGTAGATACCATTCTCCTTCTGTTACAATGGAGAGTGAGACTCATGGAAACCCCGGTGGCGTAGTGGTTAAGAGCTCAGCGGCTAATCAAAAGGCTGGCAGTTCGAATCCACCAAGTGCTCCTTGGAAATCCTATGGGCCAGTTCTGCTCTGTCCTATAGGGTTGCTATGAGTTAAAATTGACTAGATGACAACGGGTTTGTTTGTTTTTAAGGTCACATGGCATCGAGCAGGCGAGCTGGGGTTCTAACCCAGGGAGCTTTGGCTCCAGAGAGCATTCCACCATTTTTTGTGGTTTAATTTTTATATTTTAATTTACAAGCTGCCCTGTTTAATTCACTGTGGGATATACTCCATAAAAGGAGAAGCCTGGTTATTAACTTCAAGGAGACTGGAGGTCAGATGGGGTGACTGAGTGAACCAAGGTAAACCACAAACCAAACCCATTGCCATCAAGTCAATTCTGACTCATAGTAACACCACAGGGCGGAGTCGAGCTGCCCCCACAGGGTTTCCGAGCCTGTAATCTTTACGGGAGCAGACTGCGCATCTTTCTCCTGCAGGGCAGCTGGTGGATTCGAACTGACAACCTTTTGGTTAGCAGCCAAGTGCTTAACTAGTGCACCACCAGGGCTCCTTCCCAAGTGACCCAAGGTAAAATAGTTAAAAGGCAATGTTAAAAAGCGCCGGTATGAACGAAAGAGATGTAAAATACTCCAGACATCCAAGTTAGGTGAGAGATAAACACAGGGGAACATAAAGCTCCCAAAGCTTAGAGAGCTGAGGGAGGCTGAGAAGGATGGATAAGTTACAGAGAAAGAGGAGAAAGGGTGTGTTCTGCCCAACGGGGAACATCCTTGCAGGGCCTGGAGGGGAACCACCCTGGGGCAACCTGGCTTTGAAACACAAGTTTTGCGTGAAGAGAGGTGGGGCGGGGGGAGGCCACAGGACCAGAGGTCCTGGGAGGCCAGGCTGGGAGTTCGGACGTGATACTGAGGCAGGCGGAGCCCTGGAGGTAAAAAGGAAGGAATTGGCTGTTTGGGCAGGAGATAATATAAGGAAGGTTTTGGACGTGTTGCATTTTCTTTTAAAATGAAATTCAACTGCAGAAGGTTAAAGGTACAGGGATTTGAGTCACAAATGAATGAAGACCTGGATTACAGATTTAGAAGACAGCCTGTGGTTGCAGTTGGTGCCAAAGTAAAACCTGTTCCCCCCGACTAGCAGACCACCCTCTCCTTAAGTTTCCTTCTCCTGAAGCTGAATGGTGAGTATATTCATCTACTTACTTAAATTGAGTGGACTGAGGATCTAAAGAACTGTCTTCCGGCCCTTTATCCCAAGATATTTTATCTCTGTGGGCTCAGTCACTTCATTTGTAAAATGACAGTATTTGACCAGAGTTTCTGGTCCTTGTTTACAGTGACTGCAAGCTCTTAATTTATGCCTACCTGTCTACCTTCTTTTCATAAAACCACCCTGTTCCCGTTTTGCCTTGGAGGATGTCTTGACCCGTGTGATCAGGTTTCCTTTTTGGTGTCTTTGGTTAAGAGGCAACATAAGCCACCTGACTTACTTTTCATGGGGGTGACCACCTGTTCCTGTGTTTTGACCAAAACCGAGTCTCAGGGAATGAAGTTCTGTTCGGCTGCAGCATTGGGTTTGGAAGACCCAATAGAGACAAAGATTTAAAACCATCTCTTTGAACAGACATTGAGATATTTACGGAAGGAATGGTACCTGGGAAGTGGGGAGGGTAGGGATGAAACTAGACCAGTCATGAGCTGAAAATTGTAGCTGCTGAGCGATGGCACGTGGAGTTTTATTAAACTATCTGACTACTTTCGTGGATGTTTTAAATTTTTCCATAATAAAAAGTTCAAAAAAGAAGCACACACACTTCTTTGTTTCACTTTGCAGCATCTAGAAAACCAGACAGGGCACATGCTGAGTGTCCACTCAGCAACCTGGGACATGAGGAACAGTGAGGTTGATGCAATCAAATAACTGACTGCACGGCGCAGGGTCTCTCTGAGGACGCTGGCCTTGGGGGACTTGTTGACAGGAACATCTTTGTTGTAAGCTGTTATTTTCCTGTCTGCTTGAAGACTCCGCCTTCTACTTCTTTCCCTTCCGTTTCTTTGTTTGTAAGTTAGCTTTCTCCCAAGGGCGGAGGGGGCTGTTCTTCCAGGAGCCATAAACGAAGAATGACTGAGCCGTTCAAAGCAGCGGTTTTCAATTATTTGTTTTTAACCACAATCCAGTGTAAGAAATATGCTTAAACCATCACACACAAACACAAGCGAGATGTTTACGTTTCAGAAAATAACACCCTGAGAGTGGGATATCTTCTGATACTTACTGTTCTGTACTATTCTCGTCTGTTCTATTCCAATATTTTTAAAGGCTGTTGTGAGCCACTAAACTGATTTGAAAATCACTAATGGGTTGCAGCCTGCAGCTAAAAAAAATGGTTAGTGAAAAGATACACTGGGCAGGAAACTTAATGTTTAAAACATCTGGGCTGGGTTGAAGCCACAGGCAGCTGAATTTCATTTGTATCTCATGGTGGAAGATTCCTCCACACTTTCTGTAAGCGGGTGGAAGGTCATATCTAGCACAGTAGCCAAGGCTTGACTACAGTGTTACACGTCAGCAGAAGTACTCAGCAACAGGGAGAAATCACAAGTCACAGGCTTAAGATGGAGGATCGGGTTGAACCGAGTTTACTCACACGCCATCTTGTTTTGTGGCTGTAAAAAGGGGAGCAGCCCTGTGCCCTGCTGACTGATGCTTCAAAGAGACACCAGCAGTGGGGTAAGGCAGTGCGTGCCATTTGGAATCAGACAGTCTTGGACTTGGACCCCATACACCACTAACTATGTGACTTCAGGCACATTGACTCGCCCTCTCTGAATCTCAGTTTTTCTCATCAGAATATGAGGATAATACAACATTCAATGACATGATATGTAGCCGCTAGCCCAGAACCTAACATGTTGCAGACCCTCAACAAATGCTGCTTCCTTCTCTTCCCCCAGCACAGAAGCTGTGAGAGGCTTCCTACCAGGGCTGCCCAATCTGCCATGGCTGCTTTGCCTAGGGGTTTAGTGGAGGGAAAGAAAGGCAGAGAGCACCCAAAGAGAAAAAAGTATGAAGTGACAACTAATAAGAGAAAAGCCCCACTCTCAGGCTAAGTGACGTAGGGAGCTTCATTCACAAGCTTTAAGTCTTCATTCACAAAATAAAAATAGCTCTTAATAGAACCCTAGGCTTTTGTTTCTTAAAGAAATTCAGCCTGTTGGCAGCCAGCTTAAACCCACTGAATCAGAGTCATCCCAACCCAGTGTCCAAAGCATCACCAAGTCCTTTCAAGTCTGCCGTCTAAGTATCTCTCCAAGCCATCTCATCTTTCCTCCTCGAAGCCGCGGTCTCTGTAGCTTACCTCTCCTGATAGACTCATCAACCCAGCCACTGGCCTCCCTGCTTCCAGTCTTGTTTGTTCTCCATCCAATCTTTGCTCTGTAGCCAGAGAGATGGTTCTACAGTGCAAAAGTGACACCAAGACTGCTGCTTACAAATGTCGGTGACTTCTCTATCTATGCCCTTGAAATAAAATCCAAACTCCTAACACATCCATCCCTAAGGCTCATCTTGATCTGGTCCCTGCCAACTTCTGCACCTTCTTTTTTGAGCAACTGTCTTAATCCCTGGACTGCCATCGTGGGGACAGCAGGGACAATGTCCCTTCTGCTACTGCCGTAGGTCCCGTGCCTGGCTCATGCCCTGGCACAGTTTAGGCATGAGTGGCAAAGACGTTTCTGAGGTCCAACTAAACCTTTTGCATAAAATTAAGGCAATTGACCCATTTTCTAGTGAAATAGCTTCCATAGCCTCAGGGAAATTGTCTCTTAAATTCCCTGTGGTGTTTTCTGATACAAGTTCCATTATTTTATATTTTGGTAGAAAGATGATTTAATGATATTTTTGGATTTCGAAGAACAAATGAAGTTTGAGTGTCTTTCCCATATCCCTCAAAATACTTTAAGCAGATGCTGGCAATTACTCCTTATTTCTAAAGCTCGCCTCACACAAATATAATGGCTAAGCGTTTCCCTCAGCAGGAAGGATGCGTGCATTATGGTTTTCACTTCCATTTAACCAGATTAGGTATTTGTTTAAGTGCTCTGTGCTGATTAGAGGTGTCTGTATGCGAGTGCTCCTTGAGCAAAAGTTATGGGTATTCAAACGTAATTTAATTGAATAATGCTCCACAATTAAGGCAAAACCCACTTTACTTAAATTAGCTTTAAGTGGTTACAGTAGCAGAGTTAACAGATTTGCTTCAATTTTCATCCCTGCCACTGGCATTTCCTGGTGGCTACGGCTGCTAACCAAAAGGTCTATAGTTGAAATCCACCAGCCGCTCCTCGGAAATCCTATGGGGCAGTTCTATTCTATCCTATAGGGTCCCTGTGAGTTGGAATTGACTCAACGGCATCTGGTTGGTTGCAGGTTACTGGCATTTCCTAACATCAGAATGCTGGTGACATGCTGCCCTTCAGAAACCTTCGGGTTTAGCAATTTAGGATTCCATGTCATGCTAAGAATGACCAACTGCTTTCCTTGGCAGGCTTGTCAGAATGTATCAAAGAGCAATAGTCGCTGAATTGAGTCTTTTATCTATGATTTATTCATAATATTGAATAAGTATTCAAAAAGGAGCATCCTGGAGAGAATATGGGGAGTTTTCCCAGGCAAAGTTGTACAGACGGGAGAATTTCTCATTCACAGGTTTCTCTAGAGTAACAAGAAGCTGTTGAGTAGATTCCAACTCATGGCGAAGCCACGCATGTCAGAGAATTGTGCTCCATAGGGTTTTCAATGGCTGATTTTTCAGAAGTAGACAGCCAGGCCTTTCTTTTAAAGTGCCTCTGGGTGGACTTGAACCTCCAACCTTTCAGTTAGCAGCTGAGCATGTTAACTGCACCACCCAGGGCCTCCATTTCCAGAGTAGAGGTTCTCAAACTTTCAGGACTCTGCAGAGTCATTGGGGCTGTGAGCACACAGGTGAGTGCAGCCAACCTAGGGTTCAGTGCAGGCAAAGGAAGAGCTGGTTGTCAGTTAGATATGTGTTCAGATGCAGGTAGCAGAAAATCTAATTCACATTCACCCTTCCCCAAATAATAAGAAATCCAGATGTAGGTGGTCATTTGTATTAGCTCAGTAGATCAAAGAGGCCATCTGAGCAACCAGGCTCTTTCTCTTTCCACTCTCCCATCCTTAGAAAGTTGGCTTCATCCTTGGGTTCATCACCCCATGGTCACATGCTGCAGTTCCAGCTGTGTATCAGCACTCCAGGTGACAAAAAGAGGGTCGAGGCCAGCATGCCACATCTGTCCCTTTTTATCAAGAGAAAACAGCTGTCCCAGACCCTCTGCCCAGCAGATGTCCACTTAAATGTCATCATCTGGAACTGGGAGGCATGACCACCTGGGACAGTGGGAAGCCGGGCTTTCATATTTGGCTTAGACCAAACCTATCGGAACAAATCCCCCCCTTTGATCCTCTCCCTTTTAACAACACAGGTATTTTTAATACCTTTTTATTCTGAAAGGCAGTGAAAATATAATATAACCCATCTACACCCATAATTTCAGGATAATGCCCTAACTAGTGTATAAAATGAGAGCTAAAAGGAAAGTAGTTTGTAACAAGACGCTATATATTTTAATAAGTAATTCTTAGGTATGACTCCATTAGAAGGCGATGTGGTCAGATGTTGCACCTACTTTTAAGACATGGTTTGAAAATACAAAGTAAGACAGTCAGAAGATATTCCATACAAGAAATACAGGAAAATGAAAGAGCAGAGGTTCAAGTGTGGGTTAGGATAAAACCCAGTATTCCTTCAAATAATATTAAACCAGACCCATTCACAAATGATAAGAAAAAGAGAGAAAAAGCCTATGCTGTTAAGACAAATTACAGATTGCTGAAGTGGAGAAAACGAGAGCACATGATAGCCTCTCAAGTGAGCCAGGCCTAGCTGTAAGTTCAGTGTCAAAAATCATCCTGTTTCATGAGACCATGTGGGCAGCTCCTGTCTGGAGGGGAGATGAGAGGGCAGAGGGGGTCAGAAGCTGGTCGAATGGACAGGAAAATAGGGTGTGGAGGGAAGGAGTGTGCTGTCTCATTAGGGGGAGAGCAACTAGGAGTACACAGCAAGGTGTTTATAAATTTTTGTATGAGAGACCGACTTGATTTGTAAACTTTCACTTAAAGCACAGTAAAAATTAAAAAAAAAAAAAAATCCCGTTTGACACGGGAGGGTGTGCTGGGGAAATACCACAGAAAATACACTTTTATCTTGAAGACAGAGCCCCGGTGGCATGATGGTTAAGTGAACCCACCAACCACTCCACAGGAGAAAAGATGCGGTGATCTGCTTCCATGAAGATTGCTGTTGTTGGTGTTAGGAGCCGCTGAGTCCGTTCCGACTCACAGCGACCCGACTCACAACAGAACAAAACACTACCCGGTCGTGTACCACCCTCACAATCATTGCTGTGTTTGAGCACATTGTTGCAGCCAATCTGTCAGTCCATCTCTTTGAGGGTCTTCCTCTTTTTCGCTTACCCTCCACTTTACCAAGTGTAACGTCCTTCTCCAGGGACTGGCCCCTCCTGATAACACGTCCAAAGTATGTGAGACGAAGTCTTGCCGTCCTTGCTTCCAAGGAGCATTCTAGCTGTAGTTCTTCTGAGACAGACTTGTTTGTTCTTCTCACAGTCCATGGTATATTAAATATTCTTGGCCAACACCATAAATTGAAAGACATCGATTCTTCTTTGGTCTTCCTTATTCCATGCTTTCACATGCATAAAAGGCAATTGAAAATATCATGGGTTGGGTCAGGTGCACCTTAGTCCTCAAGGTGACATCTTTGCTTTTTAACACTTTAAAAAGGTCTTTTGCAGCAGATTTGCCCAATGTAATACGTCTGATTTCCTGACTGGTGCTTCCATGAATGTTGATTGTGGATCCAAGTAAAATGAAATCCTTGACAACGTCAGCCTTTTCTCCGTTTATCATGATGTTGCTTATGGGTTTAGTTGTGAGGTGTAATCCATACTGAAGGCTATAGCCTCTGATCTTCAACAGTAAGTACTTCAAGCCCTCTTCGCTTTCAGCAAGCATAACAGGGTTGAAAATACTAGCATATAGCAAATCCTAAATTAATTAGACTCAAATTGGAAGACTTTTTTTTTTTTTTTTTGCAGTTCTCTCTGGGGAAAAGGAAATTTCAAAGATAAAGGAATTCAGAAAAAAAGAACTGTCTATAGTTTTTTTTTTTTTTTTCCTCAGCTTATTTAAAGAAACCTCATATGAAACTATGTCTAAGGCCAGTTTAGTGAGAATTGATGATTCCAAGGTAGAGGAACATAAAATGTATTTTAAAGAATAGTTTGTTTTTATGGTATTATTTAAAGGTTTTTATTTAACAAAAAGATATTTGGATTAACTAACACTCAGTTAATTTTGGAATTGCTATTTAGCCAGAACATACAAATGGTTCAGCATTCAAGTAATTGTAACTTCACTATGCTAGCAATTCAGTAGTTTCTTGTGTTATATATTGCTTTCTGCCTTCTAAAATGGATACCAGCAAAGACTTCATTAACGAAGACTGCATAAACACATGTATTTACCTCTGTTCGCTCATGAAAGTATAAACAGGGATTTAAAGGTTTAGGGGAGGAGGGCATAAACCCAGAAGGCAAACAAGGGTAAAGAAAATAGGAAATGAGGTATCAACGTAACCTCAAATATTCAGATAAAAAATCAGAATGATCAGTTGTACCTGACTTGAAAGAACCAAGAAAGTTAACTGTAAGCCAGCAATGGAGAATGCCAAAAAGGAACTCCTGACAGATTCCCTAGGAGATTCAGGGATTGGCAGTACCAGGTACATCTGGAAGTAGAAGTGAAGATGAGACTAAAATCTATTTAAGAAGCAATTAGAAAAAGGGAAAGCTTAAGGTCACACAAAATCTGTCCTCAGATGTTTGTAGCAGGTCTATTTATAATAGCAGAATACTGGAAACAACCCCAGTGTCCTTCAACTGGTGAATGTTTGGTTAAGCTGGTACATTCATGGAATGGAATATCATTCAGCAATATAAAGAAACGAACAGTTGATACATGCAACAACCTGGGTGGATCTCTCAGGCATTATGCTCTGTGGGAAAAGGTCAATCTCAAAATGATATATACACTAAGATTCCATTTATGATGTATCATTCCCAAAATGACAAAACTATAGAGACGTTGAACAGATTAGTGGTTGCCAGGCAACAAGGAGCGGGGTGAGATGGGGTGTGAATAGAGGTAGTACGAGGGGGTCCTTTTGCAGTGATAGAACAGGTCTACATCTTGATTTTGGCACTGGCTATATGAATCTACACAGCATGCATAGAACTATACACACACGTGTGTGCACACATCACACACACACACACACACACACACACACGAATGCAGGTTAAAAACGTGGTCACCACTAAGTAAGGTCTGTAGTCTAGTTAGCAAGAATGCAGTAAAGCTGGTTTCCTGGCTTTCATTATTGTACTACAGCTATGCAAGGTTTACCATTGGAGGAGCTGACTGAAGGGTACATGAGACTCTTTGTACTATTTTTTCAACTTCCTGTGAGTCTATAATTATTTCAAAACAAAAGTTGAAAGTAAAAAAGGAGCAGGTAGACCCTTAGATGTAATCTCTTTCTCCTCGCAGAGGCCTGCAGGCCTGCTCTCTGAAGATCTCTGAGGGGGGGATGCTTGGTGCAGTTGAAGGCAAGAGTACCATACTGAAAATGGGGAGGATTTTATAAACGTTTATGTATTTAGTGTGGAGACTGTTCCCTAATTTGTTTCCAAAATTTTGGCAGTAAGTCAGGTAGGACACTGGAAAATTTTCTTTGAGGAATCTGAAATCAGCCCAAGAGGCAAAACCTAGAGATGCCGAAATGGAAGTTCAATTTAATTTCCATTAAGTTACCCAACTAAATCACCTTAGAAAGAAGCCAGTGGTCAACAAGCCCTACCCACAAACATGGATTTCAATCAGTTATTTAGTACCACGCTCTTAAATATTTTGTTTTTTTCTTAAATATGGGCAGACAGCAAATGATCACTAGACATCTGAGGAAGGCTTTTAACATAGAAGGCAGAGCCCAAAAAAAGAAAAAAAAAAAAATTTTGAGGAAACTGAGACTATGCAGAGACACTGAAAATATTAAAAGAAAAACCTGCAGTTAAGACCTGTAGGAAGGCCGGCAAAGAGTGCATCCACGAATTAAGAAAAGAATGTTAAATAAAGAGAGACAATAAAAAGAAATGTAAAAATTAAGTTATAGTAGCAGGAATAAAAAACTCAACAAAAGGGTGAGAAGATGAGCTTGAGGAAATCCCTGAAAAAAGTAGAGAAAAAGACAAAGTGATGAAAAATTGGAGATAAAATATAAGAAAATTGAAGGATTGGTCCCGGAGGTCCAATATCAAGCTAATAAGAATTCCAAAAGGAGAGAAGCAAGAAAATGGGAAGAAGAAAATGATTAAAGGAATGATGGAAGAAAAATTTTCCAAAACCTCAGGATCTGAGTTTCTCAATTGAAAAAGTCCATTAATGTTCAGCATAATGGTTGAATATAAATCCACAACATGGTACATGATTATGAAATTTCAGAACACTGGAGACAAATAGAAGATACTCGAACCTTTCAGACAGAAAAGAAAAAGACATATTACAAGGATAAATAATCAGAACGGTATGAGTCTTATCAGTAGCAACACTTGAAACCAGAATGCAATGGGTGGGTACCTGCCTTCAGGTTTCTGAGGCAGAAATGATGACCAGTTCAAAACTCTATACCCAGCCAAATTATCAATTAAAAGTGAGGGCATAATAAAGATTCTTTTAGAAATATAAGGTCTCAACTATTTAACTGATGTGGCTCTTGGACCAGTCATTGCTCATAGTTACAGACAACAGAATCCACTCTAACAAAAAGGAATTTATTACAGGATATTGTGAAGCTTATAGAATTTTGGGGAAGTCTGGAGAATCAAGCTTCAAAGCCACACAGCCAGAAGTAGTACAGTTAGGAGAAATGCACAACTACCCTATTTTTACACAAATAATGCTTACCTGCTACATTTGTTTGCCAACCACTGCCTCTTCACCATGAGGTGTTTTCATAAGCATGCTATGCTAATTTTTTTTACAGCAACATGTAAAAAAAAAAAACGGATATAGCAGTGCTTTACAAAAATACCTCAGGCGGAAGGGGGCAGTTGGCAAACAAATGTAGAAGGTGTAAGTTATTTGCGTAAAAATACAGTACACCAAAGGCCTCTGGGCTGGATAGTCTCCATTCCCCCATTCATATTCTGCTCTAATATGACATATATGAATTGCATGATTAGGGAGACCTACAAGGGTTTGAATGAGCCAATATTTATTATCTACCCCACCTACTTTCTCAAGAAGTTCTGGAAGGTTTGCTTCCTCAAAAACAAGAGAGTAAGCCAAGAAAGAGATAAATATGGCATCTAGGAAATGAGAATCCAACCTATTAGAAAGGTGGAGGTTATTTCCTGGATAATGGAAAAAAGGGATTCCAGAATGATAGCTACAAAGCAAGCCTGGTGAACAACCAGACCAGGTCAGGCTGGATTAGGTTGAAGGCTCTAATAGCATTGTCTCCAATACAACAGCTCCAAGAAGATAAAACTGATAAAACATTGATGTATTTGAAGAATTTAAGAAGACATTCAAACAACTACAGGAGATCTGGGAATGAGTTAGTGATAAGCACTTTGAATCAAATGAAAAACAAGGTAGTACTCAACTCCAGGGAAAACAGAAAGTATACAATAAAGCAATCATATTATACTACATGCTTAGCTGTGAATAATTTTTACATGGTCATATTAGTATAAATATTGAGTATGAATCTACCCCAAATTTTGATATAATTTACCGTGGAGGTGGGGAGAACAGTAAAATGTGTTGTAGTGAGAAGAATGAAAGATGGCCAGATCCTCAACTTTCATAATGAGAAGTCAATAGACAATGCCTAAAATTGGAGAAAACAACAACAAAACAGCTAAAAACCCCAAGAGGTGTCACTACAAGTATGTTCGTTAGAAATATGGTAAATACCAAAAATAACAGCTAAAAGGATTGAAAACCTTGTGTCTAAGGAGTGGTAAACGGGTGGGAGGACGTGCAGGTGGGGATTGCTCTTTCTCAGAATAAACTTTGAAACCATGTCTGTCTCTTTAAACTATATGCGCGCTTTAACTTCAGTTTTAAAAATGAAGTGTAAATTATAAAAAATGGATGGGATCAACCAATATCCTGTCCATCAGCAGGAACGTAATGCCTCTCTGAGTGGTAGTATAGTATTTGGTGACGGAAGAGTGTGCTTGAGAAATGAATTATTTCCTTTGGGTGTTTTTATACTGGTGAAAGGAGCATCTGGTCCTGGTTATTTAAATATACACCATGCATGGTTGACTTTTGTGAAGCAGCCACAGCCATCAGATAAGTGCAAATCAAAATCACACCGAGGTTACCCCTTCACATCCACTAGAATGGCTATGAGCCAAAAAAGTATCCAATTATAAGTGTTAACAAGGAGGTACTGAAATTGAAACCCTCACACACTGCTGGTGGGAATGTAAAATGTGAAGTCGCTTTGGGAACAATCTGGCGGTTAGGCAAAACGGTAAACGTAGAGTTGCCGTGTGATCCAGCAATTCCACTCCTAGGTGCATATCCAAAAGAAATAGAAAATATGTCTACACCAAACACTTGTACACAAGGGTTCATAGAAACATGATTCACCATAGTCAAAAAGTGGAAACAAGATAAATGTACCTCAACTGATGAACGGATAAATGAAATGTGGCATAGTCATGCAATAAAATATTATTTAGCAATAAAAACAAATGAAATGCTACAACATGGATAAACTTTGAAAATATTATGCTAAGTGAAATAGGAGCCCTGGTGGTGAAGTGGTTAAGAGCTCAGGCTGCTAACCAAAAAACCCCCCAAAAAACAAACAACAAAAAAACAGTCAGCAGCCTGAATCCACCAGCTGCTCCTTGAAAACCCTGTGGGGCAGTTATACTGTCCTATAAGGTCGCTAAGTTGGAATCGATTCTACGGCACAGGACAACAAATACCAGCAAGTGAAATAAGCCGGTCACGAAGGATCACATAGTGTATGATTCCATTTATATGAAATGTCCAAACCCATTGCCATCAAGTCGATTCTGACTCACAGTGACCACACTGTTGCCAGGCAGAAATCCCAGATTCTGTTCGGTGCAACTCGTCACAGGTGCAACTCGTCACACCCAGTAAACGAGAGGCCAAGGTGGGAGATTAGAAAGGCACCTTAGTTCGTTGTGCAAGCAAAGAAACAGTTGGAGCTGCTGCCTCCAAGACTGCTCATTGAGGGCAAGAGGGAAGGTTACTTTTATGGAGTTTATAAGCAAGAAGTTCATACAAGTTACAGCAGCAACATCCTCAATCATACTACGAAAGCACAGTGGGGTTTTTGTATAACTTCATGCATCATGTGTTCAGAGAGTGGTGGTTAAACTCCACCCAAAGGAAGGGAAGTTACTATGCATGAGTTACTTAATGAACTAAAAGGTTATCCAGAATGTCAACGTGGCACCTAAACCAGTTGCCACTGGTTTCCTCTAGTTTTGGGCAGCAGTTAAGGCAAGGGGAACCAGGATGTTAATGTAAAGGGTGTGTCAAGCAAGCTGCTTGAGGCAGTGGAATTTCCTGTAGCCTGGAGACCTCTGTCTTATTACAGGACAGAGCAGAGCAGCCACGTGGGGTTTTCAAGGCCGTAAATCTTCACAGAAGCAGACGGCCATCTCCTTCTCCCACGGAGCAGCTGGTGGGTTTGAACCACTGAGCCTTTGGTTAGCAGCGAGTGCTTCAACCACTGTGCCACCAGGGCTCCTATGAAATATTCAGAATAGAAGACAAATCTATAGACTGCAAGGAACTTTTTAAAAAACCTGGGTGTTTGGCGTACAGAGAGGCTTCTGCCAAAACTAGAGGCTGGACTCCATTTTTGCTGTTCGCTGCTTTTTCTGAGCTGAGCTTTGAAAGTCAGCTGCCGGCACACCTAGGAAGTCTGGGGGCTTCCCTCCTCACCCTTCCTCTCAGTGTGCTCCCAGGGAGAACAGTCATTCAGGCTGGTCCTTGAAATGTCCATAGATTAAGCTGTTAAATGACTCAGACTTCATGATTAGCAAAATAGTGTTTAAGGGAGCTTGCAATTGTCTGGTGCCTGTTAAGCCATAAAATCGTAAATGTCAACCAATTAGAATTTTTTCCTATAAGCTCCTGGGTTTTCTGTATTTAAACTCTGTGAAAAGTTCCTTTCGAAGGAGTTCTCTGGTGAATCCTCATGAAGTGCTGCGGTACCTACATTTCTTTGTTCAGTAAACTCTGCTTTAATTGTAGCAGAAGCCTCAGTTTGCTCTTTGACAAGACAGGAAGTAGATTAGTGGTTGACTAAGACAGGGGCAGGGTGTGTTGCAGAGGTTGGGAGGTGGCATCAAGGAGGTATGGGGCATCTTCGTGGGCTGAGGAAATGTCATAAAATGGGTTGTCATGATGGGTGCACAACTCTGCGCTGTACTAAAAGCTATTTAGTTGTACACTTTAAATGGGTGAATTGTATGGTTGTGATTATTATCTTAATAAAGCTGTCCAAAAGAAAACAACGACAAGCAGGCTCTCTTGTATGTGCACATGCTTACGTTTAGCACACAGCTTCTGATCTCATCTCTCTGTATCTCTGACTCCTGGTTTTGTCCTTCAGCTTTTGATGTCTTCATTGTGTTGCCCCGTTTGGAATCTCCTGTGTGCTTCATTGAGCTCAGCTTTTCATCTGGCTCTCAGCTTTGCTTGCTCTCCTGATTTTGGCAACTTTCCACCTTAGGTGAGAAATCTCTCTTCCTTATCCAGCCCCTGGGAGCCCCATCAACAGGCTTACCCATGATCTTGCATAGCAGATGAGTAATTCAATGGAAATGGACCCTAACTCTTCTTTTTTATAGTGGCTTTTTCTCTTATAGCCAAAGGAGCTAGGTTATTTATCATCTCTGCCTCCACCTTC
The DNA here is from genome assembly GCF_030014295.1 of Loxodonta africana. NCBI lineage: Eukaryota > Metazoa > Chordata > Mammalia > Proboscidea > Elephantidae > Loxodonta > Loxodonta africana. The sequence goes on along the minus strand of NC_087364.1, from coordinate 76,965,500 downwards.
CACGAGTACAGTCTTTCACTAAAGGGGCTTTCCCACTTACTGCTGTACTTGTCTTCACAGTAACCTGTAACAGTAGGTACAATATGTATCATGTTTGTCTCACAAGTGAGGAAACTTTGCTCACAGAGGCCAACTCACTTGCTCCAGCTCACAGGTTGGGCCACACAACTCAGGTCCACTGCTTCTAGTTCTGGTATGCCCTCCATGGATTCAGGACACCCTAACACAGAACTCCACCTCAGGATGAATTCCGCACACTAATAAACCAGTTTCTTTGATCTCTGCTCTTGCTCCATGCTTATTGAGCAACAAAACAACTGTGTGTCACACCCTACTAGATGCTAGAGATACATTTGAGAAAAAGATAGGTCCCAGACCTACCGACTATGAGGGAAGTCTTACCTTTTTACAAGGAATGTTGTCACCACCACCCCAGGTCCCTCTTTTTACAAGGAATGTTGTCACCACCACCCCAGGTCCCCTTCCCTGCCTGTCTTAGCTATTGAAACCAAAAACTCGTTGCCATCGAGTCCATCCTGACTCATAGTGACCCTGTAGGACAGTAGAACTGCCCCCATAGTGTTTCCAAGGAGTGGCTGGTGGATTTGAACCGCTGAGCTTTTGGTTAGCAGCCACCGGGGCTCTGTTTTAGTTGTCTGGTGTTGCTGTAACAGAAATACCACAAGAGGATGGCTTTAACGAACAGAAATTTATTTTCTCACAGTTTAGGGGTCTAGAAGTCCAAATTCAGGGTGCCAGCTCTAGAGAAAGGCCTTCTTTCTCTGCTGGCTCTGGAGGAAGGTCCTTGTCTCTTTGAGCTTCTGCTCCTGGGCAATTTTCTTGTGACTTGGCACCACTTTTCCCCCATCTCTGCTTCCTTCACTTGCTTGTTTAATCTTTTATATCTCAAAAGAGATTGACTCAAGACTTACCCTACACTAATCCTGCCTCATTTACATAATGAAGACAAACCTCTTTGCTGTTGAGTTGATTTCAACTCATAGTGACTCTATAGGACAGAGTAGAACTGCCCCATAGGATTTCCAAGGAGTGGTTGGTGGATTTTACTGCTGACCTTTTAGTTCAGTTGAGATCTTAACCACTTTGTCACCATGGTTTCTGTCGTGGATTGAATTGTGTCCCCCAAAATACCTGTCTACTTGGCTAGGCCAAGATTCCCGGTGTTGTGTGATTGTCCACCATTCTGTCGTCTGATGTGATTTTCTTATGTGTTGTAAATCATTTCTCTATGATGTTGATGAGATGGGATTAGCAGCAGTTATATTAATGAGGCAGGACTCAATCTACAAGATTGGATTGTGTCTTGAGCCAATCTCTTTCAAAATACAAAAGAGAGAAGTGAGCAGAGAGACATGTGGACCTCATACCACCAAGAAAGCAGTGCTGGGAGCAGAGCATGTCCTTTGGACCTGAGGTTCCTGTGTGGAGAAGCTCCTAGACCAGGGGAAGACTGATGACAAGACCTTCGCCCAGAAACGACAAAGAGAGAAGGCCTTCCCCTGGACTTCTAGCCTCCTAGACTGTGAGAGGATATATTTGTTAAAGCCATCCACTTGAGGTATTTCTGCTATAACAACCCTAGATAATCAAGACAGCTCTGTATCAAAGACAACCCATTCCCAAATGGGATTATAATCACAGGCATAGAGGCTAGGATTTACAGCGCATATTTCAGGGGGACAGATTCTGTCCCAACACCCCCCATCAGCCCCTGCTACCACCTGCACCCTGTGACATGACCTCTGTCTCTCCAGGTTGATGCCTAGGTAGTCTTGAAGGCTCATCTCTCTAGGAAGGCCTTCCTGATGGTACACAACCTCCAGAGATCTTTCTGCATTCACTTGGGGCTACATACAGGTTTTCAAATGGCAGCTACCATGAGCTGAGTTCCCCTCCCCCACCACACTCAGAAAAAGGTAAATAAGTTATCTTCGGAGCCCAAAAGGGCTCAGAGCAGAGATACACAAAGTCACCTTAAAGAGACAGATTGGCAAGGTCCCTGGGTTTGCACTAGACCTAAAGGTTGGTGATTTTAACCCACCCGGTGGTGCTGCAGAAGAAGGGCCTGGGGAACCTGCCCCCATAAAGATCATAGCCAAGTTGGGTAGACAGATTGGCTCCTAGAGCCCAACCTTTGGTGACTCGGTCAGATGCACTGCCTCACCCACACTCAGAAGTGGGCTGATCAGTTACGGACACGAGAAGAAGGGCAGGCCCTGAAGCAACGTCCCTGTGCCCGTTCAGACGCCATCCCGGATGGGGAGTGCCCAGGGAGTGATTGCGGCAGGGATAACTACCGTAGAGAGGGGACACCAACGCCTGCTGGGACCACACCCTCAGCTCAAATAACTCCTTCCCCTTGTTCTGACAGACTGCTGTCCCAATGGCCAGCAGCTAAACTGGCTTCCCTGGCCTGTGGAGGGGAGCAGGCCGTGCCAGCTGGCAGGCGTGTCTGGCTCTTTAACAGTTCTGCTTCCAAAGGGAAAGTAATATGTGAGCGTGTGGTTTGTACATCTGCCTCTTGTGACCCTAAGTCAGCCTCAGTCAAACCCAGGACCCTCCCAAGCTAAGTGTTAGACCCACCAAGGCTGACGGCAGGATCCCGGGCCACAGTGAATCACCAAGTGAATGCTCCTCACAGGGCTGAGTGGATGACACACCCACTCCCTTCACACCCCAAATCTGACAAACAAATGCTGACTGGCTGATTCCTTGTCCTGGGGAAGAGTGGGAGAGAAATCAGGCCTGAGTGTTTTTTGCAAGGGGCTGAGCTTCTGTGTTAGTTTAGTTATTGAGGCTTCATGAAGACCAGATTATCAAGGCTACGATATTTGTCAAGTAAAACCCGGGAAGAAGGATCATTTGAATGAAAATGCATTTTCAAAAGTACCGATGGTTGGACATGACGAACGTATCTCATGTCACTGAACTATGCATGTGACAACAGCTGAAATGGTAAATGTTTTCTTACTTGTATATTTACCACAGTTAAAAAAAAATTCTTAGTCACAGTCATATTTGATGGGAGATTTCCTTACTAAAAGTGTTTGATGTTATTATTAAAAAGCCGACCTTCCCGAATCCATTTCGGAGCTCAGACTTTTGGTCGTCTGCCCAGGTGGACGGTCCACCGAAGTCCCTGCTTCACTGCCATATTACACTACCATGCAGAGATGAGGTAAGGTTGTTTTTTTAAGTGTTTTTTGGGGGTGTGATTTATCTAAGTTTTATCACTTTTTTGACCTTGTGTGTTTTATAGAAGTTCATTTAAAAACATGAAACTTTATTTACTGGAAGAATGCCTATTTTGGTGTAGAGAGACTGGTGAAGGTCACCTCGAACAATCAATGGGCTTTTTGATGAGGGCTCTGTGCTCATGCAGAAAGGAATATTCTTGTGACTAGAGCTGAAGATAAACGATGATCTGCTTACATTGAGATCACTCCTAACTTTAGAAGAAAGAATTACATTTGGTGGGCACAGACGGAAGCGGAAAGAACTGTCAATATTAAAGGAAACTCTAGAACTTTCTACAATCTACACTGTGTTCTAGGAGGAAAAAATGGAATCAGGTTGATATAAATTAGCTTAATTCTGTTATCTAAAATGTGTTCACTGTTAGACTCTTCCTTCCATTTGTTGACTAATTGACCATAAATCCCATTATAGGACACTGGATTCATTTTTCATTTGAAAGAAAAAAGCTCAAGTTCCTGAAAGAACTGGCCTGCTGAGGATTCCTGACACACCGCTGACGATTTCTGACACACTGCTGACAACTCCTGACACACTGCTGACAATTCCTGACACACTGCTGACAATTCCTGACACACCGCTGACAATTCCTGACAAACCGCTGACAATTCCTGACATACCGCTGACAATTCCAGACACACCGCTGAGAATTCCTGACACACCGCTGACGATTCCTGACAAACCGCTGACAATTCCTGACATACCGCTGACAATTCCAGACACACCGCTGAGAATTCCTGACACACCACTGACAATTCCTGACACACTGCTCAAAGTGCCCTAAATTTGAAATTGAAATCCCAAGGGATGCCAAGTTTCACGTGGTGAACACACGTACATAGAAAATGAGTTAACTTTAAAAAATATTTACATTATGAAATTAAGTAGTCGTCAGGCCCTCGTGATTAGCTTAGTGTGAATTCCAAACCCTCATCAGCTGTCTCCTTTCAGCGCCTCCTCTTCCCTCCCGACAAGCGGCTGGGAACTATGAAGGACGTGCTAAGAAAATAAAGTCTAAGAGGTGGCGATTTGATTTCAAACCGCTGTGGATTTTTGACAAAAATAAAATAGAGGCAATTAAAAAAAATACCATAACTGTTACGGATTGAATTACGTCCCCCCAAAATATATGTTGTAAATCCTAACCTCTGTGCCGCGGTTATGATCCTATTCGGGAATGGGTTGCCTTTGTTAGCTAATGAGGCAGGATTAGTGTAGGGTGCGTCTTGAGTCAATCTCTCGTGAGACTTAAAAGAGATAAAACAAACGGCAGAGTAGAGTTGGGGTAAGACAGCTTCCAAGACGCATGGCCATCTCCAAAGATCCAGGAAGCAGAAGCCAAAGGGACAAGGACCTTCCCCCAGAACCGACAGAGACTTCTTCTAGTTCCGGCCCTTCAAATTCAGACTTCTAGCCTTCTAAACTGTGAGAAAATAAATTTCTGTTTGTTAAAGTCTTTCATTTGTGATACTTCTGTTACAGCGGCACTAGATAATTAAGACAATAACCTAGACACTGTAAGGCTGGGATTTTAACCTCATAGGAAGTATATTTGAACAGTAAAATCTTAATATAAACGTTGGTAACTTTGAATTCCAATCTGAAGTGAACTCTTTATAGAATTACACTATCACTTGGCACCCTGTGATTTGTAATCTTTTATTTTTATGTAAAGGTTATGTTATGGCAAGGAAGCAAGAATGAAAGAAAGAAATGAGGGAGGGAGGGAAGGCAGGCAGGAAGACAGTTCCTTCATTTTCTCATGATAGCTAAATATATATATACTTTTAAAAATGTTTGTTACAAAAATGTCTCAGATGGACACACAATTATCTCTGGTTCCCTTCCATGTAAAGCCCTCTGAGTTTCCCTCCATTCAGATAGATTTGAGAGCTTCTATTCCACCATGTGTCTGTCAGTTTGTCATACTGTGGTGGCTTGCATGTTGCTGTGATACTCGAAGCTTTGCAACCAATATTTCAAATACCAGCAGGTTCACCCTTGGTGGACAGATTTTAGCTGAGCTTCCAGACTAAGACAGACTAGGAAAAAGGACCTGGCAGTCTACTTCTGAAAACACTGGCTAGTGAAAACCTTATGAATAGCAGCGGAACATTGTCTGATATAGTGCTGGAAGATGAGCCCCCCAGGTTGGAAGGCACTCAAAAGATGACTGGGGAAGAGCTGTCTCCTCAAGGTAGAGTTGATCTTAATAACATGGATGGAGTCAAGCTCTCGAGACCTTCATTTGCTGATGTGGCACAATTCAAAATGAGAAGAAACAGCTGCAAACATCCATTAATAATCAGAATGTGGAATGTATGAAGTATGAATCTAGGAAAATTGGAAATCGTCAAAAATGAAATGGAACGCATAAACATCGATATTCTAGGCATTACTGAGCTGAAATGGAATGGTATTGGCCATTCTGAGTCAGATAATCACATGGTCGTCTGCTATGCTGGGAATGACAGATTGAAGAGGAATGGTGTCACGTTCATTGTCAAAAAACATTTCAAGACCTATCCTGAAGTACAATGCTGTCAGTGACCGGATAATATCCATATACCTACAAGGAAGACCAGTTAATACGACTATTTTTCAAATTTATTCCCCAACCACTAAGGCTAAAGACGAAGAAACTGAAGATTTTTACCAACTTCTGCAGTCTGAAATGAATCAAACATACAATCAGGATGCACTGATAATGACAGGTGATTGGAATGCGAAAGTTGAAAACAAAGAAGGATTGGTAGTTGGAAAATATGGCCTTGGTGACAGAAACAATGCTGGAGATTGCATGATAGAATTTTGCAAGATCAACAACTTCTTTGTTGCAAATACCTTTTTCGACAATATAAATGGCGACGCTACACAGGGACCTCGCCAGATGGAATACACAGCAATCAAATCAACTGTGTTTGTGGAAAGAGAAGCTGGAAAAGCTCATGAGAGCCAAAGTATGACCTACAGTATATCCCACCTGGATTTAGAGGCCATCTTAAGAATAGATTTGATGCACTGCACACTAATGACCGAAGACCAGAAGAGTTGTGGAATGACATTGAGGGCATCGTACATGAAGAAAGCAAGAGGTCATCAAAAAGAAAGAAAGACATGACCAAAATCGATGTCAGAAGAGACTCTGAAAGTTGCTCTTGAATGTAGAGTAGCTAAATAAAGCAAAGGAAGAAATGATGAGGTAAAAGAGCTGAACATAAGATTTCAAAGGTTGATTTCAGTGCCGTCCGTTGCTGTCCCTCAACACAGTGCGCATTCACACAACGGAGCCCACCACCAGTAGCAGCAGGGTTTTTGCCCAGGACTGACCAGCTCCCAGGATTGAAGCTAAATCACTTATCGAGAACAATAGTTAGCTCATCTTCAGGTTTCTATGGTTGACAAATTTTGCCAAAAAGTTTTGGGGTGTGGGGGGAGATGCCACTCTTCTGCTGCGTTTTGTCTAGCCTGACTTGCTTCTTTCCCTCGGTTACCTGAAGAGCAGGGAAAGTGTGAGGAAAGGATTCCAGGGAAGTAAATTTAGCCAAGAAGTTACCATTCCTGTGTTCTACACCCCTTGCACCCCACTCTAACCATGCACCTGAAGACATAACTCCCTCCTCACGTCATTTCCAAATTTAGTTTTATGACACGTCACTGTGTCCAGTTAGCTCTAGGGCTGTTACAGAGCAAAAAGACATCTCTTGACACAATTAATTTTATTCATATTAATTAAAAAAATTATCTATTACCCAGATTTTTCTGTCCAGAAATCAACAGGATTTTATAACTCCAGTAAAACTGGGAAAATTCCTTTTAGTGTGTTTTGGTCTTGCTGTGTTTAAATCCTGCCTCCCCAAACTTTGTAAGTTCTTTGATGATAGAGTTCCTGTGTGTCAGTCAGGGCGTTTGTTTAATAAAGCCCATTCATGGGCCAGGGAGTCAGCAAACCCTGGGAGCTGGTTAGAAATGCAGAGCCTCAGGCCCCAGCCTAGACCTCTGAATTCGATCTTCATTTTCACACAGTCTTGGTGTGATTCGTATGCAAGTTACACTTTGCTATACACTGATTTAAAAGATACTGGGTGGGGGGTGTATGAGGAAACTGTACTCTCTGCACAATGTTTTTGTAAGTCTAAAACTACTCTAAAAAATAGTCTATAAAAACAAAAAAACTGCCCTAAAGATTAAAAAAAAGAAAAAAATTCCGGGTACTTCACAGTCCTCCAAGATGTCCAGAGCAAGATTTGGGGATGTTACCCCCAGGAACAACACCCAAATCACTCCACAGGGCAGGCTCAGTGACCACCCGGCGCCCAGGGCAGCCTACACTGCTGTCCCTGGGTGGCAGACTTCACCACCGGGGCCGTAACCGAACCGCCAGTCGGGCTCTTGTCCTGTCTTATTAGCCGATTGAAATAAGACGGACACTAATCGCAAGGGAAACAGAAAGTGGCAAGTTTATCGTCTGTGCATTCAAGGAGTGACTTGGGGTCTAGCAAGCACAAGGCCACATGCTCCTCGTCTGAGGGGACTGGGGAGCTTTTTGTTTCCCGTTGTGTCAGGGGTTGTGTTTGGTACCTGGAACTCTCCGCCCTTGGCCCTCCCATGCCCATACTTGGAGGTCCGGATATTAAATCATCTTCCATCGGATGTGCGTGTAGTGGGACCCCTCGCTTCTGAAATGGAATCGAGTGAAATCATGGGCTGGGAGATATCATTCTTTCTGGTGACAGTCGGGTCCAGGGTTGGTTGAAGAATGTGAGCTCTTCAATCTGTGTATGCTTCAAGGTGTAGCCTGGGCCAGTTCAGTGGATGGAGCCACTACCTGCTGCAGCTTCCTGAAAAATGTTGCTCAAAAGAGCTCGTGGTTAGCAAGACAAAGATTCCTTATGGCCCAGCCTCTTCTTCAGGTCTCCAGCTTCCTATCCAACATGTGGGGCACATACAGCTGATGGCTGGGGCCCAGGTCACCGGCCGCCTCTCAGCTTGAGGAAGGCGAACAGAGGGAATGTCGCCTTCAGCTTACATTGTGAAAGGAGGGTGTCCCTCAGAAGGGGAGGGAGCCTTCCAAACACAGGCAGGGGTTCAGCTGCTGGGTGGCCAACAAGGATGACAGATCCACAATCCCTACACATTTCTTTTGGAAGAACGATGGAGTCCAGCTCTCCCATCTAGCTGCTCAGTCACCTTTAGCAAGTCCAGAAGCACCTCACAACCCATTTCTTCATCTTTCATGCCATTTTAATATGATGGTTTCTGTTTACACAGACCCTTGTTTGCAAAGCGTTCCCATGCACTCGTTTTCATTTGAGCCACAGGACAACCCTGTGAGATGGCTAAAGAAAGCAGTATTCTCTCCATTTTACAGGCTGGAAAATAGAGACTCAGAGTGACCTTCCTGAGAGTGCTGAGACCTCAAATTTCCAGGCTCTTCATCCTGTAACCTCAGAAGAAAGGCCTGGCAATCCACGTCCAGAAAGTCAGCCGTTAAAAACCCTGTGGAGCACAGTTCTGCTCTTCAACATGAGTTTGCCATGAGTCAGAATCTATTTGACAGCAACCGGTTTGGTGTTTCACCCTCTAACCAGTCAAATGAGTTAACACATGTGAAAATAAATTGGTAACTGTAACATGTTATCCCATTAAAAGATGTTACTCTAGTAATACCACAAATACTGGTCAACTGAATTGGGTCTCCAGCCAGGATGTTGGTCACAGAATCAGCATGCGTGGTGTAAAGCTATTAGCAGTCAAGTTAGTAATTAATATCTGTTACGAGGTACATAGTAATGAGCACTAAAGGAACACCACAGACACCCAGATGGAAGGAGCTGATTAAAGTAAAGCTATTTCATTGTTTGAGTTTCTTGCAGAAGGTAACTGAAAAATCTTAAATGTTTCTTTTGAAATATTTTGCAGATCTAAAATAGCTATCATTGAATTATTGTTGTTTGTCATCGAACATTGTAAGTTCTGCAGGTTCCACATCCAACTCTCAGAGGTAAAAAGGCAACAAAAAGACCAGGAGAATGACAAGATCAGAGTTCAGATCTTCCGTTCTCAAAATCAATGTTTATTTTGGGCTTCTCTAATAATGAGTCTCTTTTATCTTTTTCTTTAGAAAATACAATAGTTTCTTTTTATCCCCTTTTCAACAGGAGGTCACACCCTATGGTTCTTTTATCATCTGTTATGAATTCCATGGACATTAGTTCTTTCTCAGTTATTGATGTTACATGAAGCGAAAGGCTTTTCAACAGGGTTCTTTAATTGGGCAAGGTCTCAGGTCAAACGTCTTTGGCAAAAGCCTGCCCAAGGAAATAAGTTTTCAGCTAAGGCAGTGGAGAGAGGATTATTACATTTTTTCACTGTTATAAAGTCCCTGCTCTGCAAATACCATACCCGTACCCATTTCTGTGGAATCAATTCTGACTCATAGCGACCCTACAGGACAGAGTAGAATTGCCCCATAGGGTTTCACGGAGGGGCTGGCGGATTCAAACTGTGACCTTTTGTTTAGCTGCTGAACTCTTAACCACCAGCCATAAGATGATAAATATTACCACCAGCCATGTAAACTGAAATATCTTTATTCACAATCATTCGTTTGACTTTTTTTTGGCAGGGAAGAGCTCTTTTCTATCTTGAATATTTGTTATATATTTGTAATAGCTGCCATTTATGGAGTGCCTACTTGCAAACTGTTAATGTGCTAACTGAAAACTGGTGATCTGAATTCACCCAGATGTGCCTTGGAAGAAAGGCCTGGCAATCTGCATCTGAAAAATCAACTATTGAAAACCCTATGGAGGAATTAGTGTATGTTCTACTGTGTATATTCCCAAAAACAACAAAAATAAACTAAGTTATTAAAAAAACAAACCCTGTGGGGTGCAGTTCTACTCTGACGTCCAGGGGACATCGTGAGTAGGGATCTATTCACAAGCAACTGTCGTTCTTTTTTTTAATACGCAAAGGACTGTGCTAAGCATTTTAAATAAATTATCTAGAATCCCCTGTGGTATCATTATCAACATTTTACAGCTGATGAATATGATAATAATGAAAATCACTAATTTTTACAACTTTTTACAATGTGATAGGCCACAGTGCTGTGACCCGATTGCGGTCCGTGCCCTGGAGAAGTCGAGCCAATGAAACGTACTCCCAGTCGGAAAGAGTGAGAGAGTTTATTCAGGAGATGTATACAGAAAGAGTGAGAGAGTTTATTCAGGAGATATATACATCATTGGGGACCCGGCAGCTACAAGGGCTGCCTCGATGGAAGTCCCAAAGAGCAATTTTTACATCAGAGCTTATATATCATTTTGGCAAGGATAACCCAATGTTTTTAAGCCCGTAGCCCACAGATAAGCCTATACATCACAAAACAACTACAAGAAACCCTTCATTAAACTAAAGATATGCATGTCTAATGTGTATGTTTGTAACAGGCTGAAAAAAAAAAAAAAAAACATAAGAATCTCTAGGCTAGTGAAACTGGCCTGCCAAGTCTACTATGAGTGAATAAAAAGCAAGAAAGAAAGTTGCAGCTCAGAAGCTCCAGGTAGCCTTCCTAGCTGCAGTCTTACAGGCTGAAGGCCATTTCTCAAGGGAACAAAGAAGAGGAGAGAGACCAAGGCCCCAGGAGCTGAGAGGGCTCCTTACCCCTTTGGAAGAGACCAGTGCGGCTGGTGCAGTAAAAAATGCTCATAGATGACTTAGAGCATCATTATGGCACTAGTTATGTCAAGCTCTCAATCACCCATTTGGAATAGGAGAAAACATGTTGCGAGGTACTAGGGTCACAGTGCTAAGCTCCTTCACATTTTTTATCTCCTTTAATCCTTATATCTACCTTATAAGGCAAGTACAATTCTCGTTCCCATTTACAGATAGAAATACTGTTAAAATTGCAAGTCCAGAGTTATGAGTAAGAACATAGTGCCGTGAAAATGTACCAAAAAGAAAACCAAACCTGTTGCCGTGGAGTCTATTCCAATTCATAGCAACCCTATAGGACAGAGTAGAACTGCCCATCCAGTTTCATAGGAGCTCCTGGTGGATTTGAACTGCCTACCTTTTGGTTGGAAACCCTGGTGGCGTAGTGGTTAAGTGCTACGGCTGCTAACCAAAGGGTCGGCAGTTCGAATCCACCACGCGTTCCTTGGAAACTCTATCGGGCAGTTCTACTCTGTCCTATAGGGTCTCTGCGAGTAGGAATCAACTTGACGGCACTGGCCTTGGTCTTGGCTTGACATTTTGGTTAGCAGCCAAAGCTCTCAACTAGTATGTATACCACCAGGGTACAGTAGGTGAACATGACTAACCAGTGTTAACCTGACTACACTAGGCCCAAGATGGGGTCACTTATGCTCAGCCCCACATCAGCAAACCAAAACCTCACTATTTCTAGTTCCTGTAAATGCCTGACTGTCCCAGGAGCCAACACCTAAGTCCGCCAGGCCCCCCTTGCCACTTCTGCTATAGTAAATGACCTGGCTACGAAGTTTCCAATATGCCGTATAAGTAAATTAACTTAGAACTAACCAATCATTTTCTGCCTGGTGTTACTTGCTTGTTCTTAAATCCGTTTGCCCTTAAAACTTTGCTTTTTTCCGCTCGAGCTTTCGTCTGACTTCCAGACCAGACTTGCTGCAATTCATGAACTGCTAATAAAGCTTTTGAGTTAGTACACAGATTTAATCTTGCAGAAATTCCTTTTTCAACACCAGGGTGGTCAGGAAGACTTTCCTGAGGGAAGTCGTGCCCTTTTGCCCCATGAGGAGGAGCTGATGAGGGGCAGGAGTGTCACAGAGGACGTGAACTGATGCAATCTGTGGTCATCCAGGTTTTGTGAGGCTTGAAGTATATGTAAATCAGGAAGCCACCTTTCACAAAAATAATACAAAAGTGTCTTACTTTTGCAGATTTTACAAAAAACACATGATCTTGTAAACCCATTAAGAGGCCTGTGTAAGAGAGGGGCTCTGAGCATTGGCTTCATCACCAGCAGGTAAACTACAAATAACAGAACAAAACATTGCCTTCAGGTAACCTACATATAACAGAATAAGACATTGCCCTCAGGTAACCTGCAAATAACAGAACAAAACATTGCCTTCAGGTAACCTACATATTAACAGAACGGGACATTGCCCTCAGGTAACCTAATAAAACAGGAGAAAACATTGCCTTCAGGTACCTATGTATAACACAACAAAACATTGCCTTCAGGTAACCTACGTATAAGACAACAGAATATTGCCTTCAGGTAACGTGCGTATAACAGAACAAAACATTGCTGAGGTCCTGTGCTGTCCTGTCTGTCCAGTGTTGTGGCTGTGGGCCTGCGCATCTCAGTGGGGTTTCCCGGTTCCCACTGACCCTTTACTAGACGTGATGCCCTTTTCTAGTGATTGACCTTCCCTGATGTTCAATGCAAGGGAGTCAAAGTTTCACCTGTCTCGCTGAAGAACATTCGGTTGTATTTCTTCTAAGACCGATCTGTTCGTTCTTCTGGCAGCCCACAGTATATGCAATAGCCTTCATTAGCACCACAGTTTGAACGCATCAATTCTTCATCCGTCTTCCTTTGTTGTTTTTTATTATCCATCTTTTACGTACATATGAGACAATTGAAAATTTCATGATCTAGAATCGGTACAGGAGAGCATTTGAGTTCAGGACTGATCAGGCTGTCCTAGCCTGAAACCCTTTTTCTGCTACTTCTTACCCTGTAAACTTGGGAAAGTAACCTTTCCAGCCTGGTTTCCCTCATTTGTCATATAGGGATTAAATAAGCTTTAAATAAAATAAAATGAGTAAGCACCTGAAACAAGGTGCAATGACTGGTAGACATTGTTATTACAGCATTTGGAAGGACCCTTTTGTCTTTTTGTGAGATGTTGGCTGGTCCCTCCTGATAACCTGTCCAAAGTATGTGAGATGAAGTCTCACCATCCTGGCTTCTAATAACATTCTGGCTGTGCTTCTCCCAAAACAGACTTGTTCATTCTTCTGGGGTCCATGGTATGTTGAATATTCTTTGTCAACACCATAATTCAAAGGCATCAGTTCTTCGGTCTTCCTTATTCACTGTCCAGCTTTCACATGCATATGATGAGACTGAAAATACCTTGAGTCAGGCACACCTTAGTCCTTAAAATGACATTTTTGCTTTTTAACACTTTAAAGAGATTCATCTAAATTCTTCTTTTCTCTTTCTCATCTTGGAACAACCAGTCTCTTTCATTTTAGGACAAAATTACTATCTTTCCTTTTAACAAAACATATTCCATCTATCCAATTCAGCTTGTTACCCTAAAAGATCTTGGAAACTATTTTTAGTTGACGTGTTATAGGCAGGAGAGGAAAGGGGCAGGATCACTCATAAATCAGACGAGGAAGCAGGGGACAGCACTGTAGTTACAGCCCGCGTGTGGGGGTGTGTGTGGAAGTTACAGGTGGTTATACACATGTACGTAAAGCTTTTTATTTTCCTACCGTAAACTTTATATACCTGGCCTGCTCCCACGGTGTATCAAATATTTACTCTGCTAAAAAACAATAAAAATGCAATTAGGAGAACACTACAATACTGAAAAAAGCATTTAGGCCTGAGCTGAGGAAAACTGCTCGGGGGAGCTGCTGCGGAGCTAGCCCCCATCCAGTGGTGCCCAGCCCTGGCTGTACACTAGGGACACCTAGGGAGCTTTTAAAAATATACAGATGCCCTAGCCACACCCACCTGTATCAGTTTTTTATAGTTACCATGACAAATTATCACAAACTTAGTGGCTTTAAACAACAGAAATATATTCTCTCATACTTCTGGAGGCCAAAAAATCTGAAATCAAGGTGTCTGTAAGGCCGTGCTCCCTCTGAAGACTCCAGAGAACTCTTCTTTGTGTCTTCCACCTTCTGGTGGCTCCAGGCATTCCTGGGCTTGTGGCTGCCTCACTCCAGTCTCCAACTCCATCTTTACAAGTCCTTCTCTTCTCTGCATGGGTCTCCTCAGTCTGTCTCTTATAAGAACATTTATCATTGGATTTAGAGCCACCCAGGTAGTCTGGGATGATCTAATTTTAAGATTCTTAACTTAATTCAATCTGAAAATACCTCTTTTCCAAATAAGGTCACATTCACAGGTTTCAGGAGAAGGACATCCCTTTTTTGGTGGGGGGGCACCATTCAATCTACCACATCAACCAAGTAGATCAGATCTCTGGGATGGGATCCAGGCTGCAGTATTTTTAAAGTTCCCCAGGTGATTCCAAAGTGCAGCCAAGCTTGAGGACCACTCATCTGCTTGAGCAGCCAGCAGAGGTCCACGGATGAAATAGGTGCCCCTGCAGAGTGTCCCTGGTCCCCAGCTCACACGAAAAATGAGCAAATGGAGGGGTCACTGCATGGGTATGTGGCTGGGCTCAAACCCTGAAAGTCCAGGCTCGGTGAGCGTCTCTAGTTGACGACACTGTCACACGTCATTGTGGGGAGAATCAAGCATGTCCCCATGTGACTTGGGGACCTCTGACACAGTCACATACACAAAAAGATTTCTAGCTTTAAGGTAAACTGATACATGACCAATGAGGAGAGACCTTTTGCACTTGCTCCCACAGACCCCCGGGGTCCCCCTGACTATCTATGTCACCACACAACAGCAGTGTCACAGCCTCACCCCGCTGTTTTCCAGGAATTCCTTGGGCTCCTTCAAGACAGGGCTGGGTCTCTTACCTCTGGTTTCTATAGTGCCTCGGGCAGTGCACTGCACATAGTAGGTGCACAAGGCCTGCTTACAGTATGAATGCTTCCCCAGAATATTCCTTGCTCTGACATAAAGTTAATTCCTCGTATATATTTGAAGAAGGGGTCCTGGTGGTGCGATGGTTAGTGCTTGGTTGCTAACCAAAAGGTCAGCAGTTCGAACTCACCAGCAGCTCTGTGGGAGAAAAGACCTGGCCACCTGCTTCCGTAAAGATTTCAGCCTAGCAAACCCTATGGGGCAGCTCTACTCTGTCCTACAGTGTCGCTGAGTCTGAATTGGCTCGACAGCATACAACAGCAACACACATTTGAAGTAAGTATCAACCACACAGCTGTGGATAAAACACAAATTTTCAAAAGTATATACAAACCGAACTACATCACAAAGATTTTTTTCTTAATCATAGAGACTGGCATATAATTTTATAAAATAGTATTATTTTTCCTACAGAAAGTCATCAGTCATAAGTCTGAAGTGATATAAATGCATACAGATTCGTGACGATAGACTTTTCTTAACAGTAGCGTGAACAGCAATACTCTAAAGGCCTGCTGGGTAGTGCACAGTGACAAAGCCTTCTAATTCACTGACAATTACATCTTTATTGGATTCTGAAGGCAACTTCAGAAATAAAAATCCCACTTTGGATTGGGCAGGCAGCCAAAGAGTGCACCCTGTAAACTTAAAAAGCCAGAATCCCATTAATTTCACTCACTGTTTTTAGAGCCTGAATCCAGAACATTCTTCTAAATTCTTAAATGTATTTGTGTTCAGTGTGAGTTTCTAAGAGACACAGTTCCCTGCCAGAAACAGCAAAGTCGCATGTGAATTGGAGAAAAATCCTTTCACAAAATAAAAGTATCTGAAATCCAACTCCCAAAACTCTCTACCATGGACGCAGGAGCCAAAAAGGTTCACCTCAACTAGGCTTCAGATTCCTGTTCCTGTCCCCTCTTCCACCGGCCCCAACCAACTGCAGCCTCTTCATTCCGTAAAGATGCTGCCTAAAGTACAGTTTTATCGGGTTGTGAGTGGAGAGGGGAGGACATATTTTCAAGATATGAAGTAAAAGCTAAACAATGAAATATTGATGGTGCCAGAAGCGCCTGAGGGAGTCACAGAGGGCTCGCCTTACTCCAAAGCCCAGTGGCTTTTACAAAGTTCCTTAGCCATATGTTTAAGGAAAATAAAACACAAATAAGCTGTAGAAACTCCAGTTATAAGGGATACAAAGTCTTTCAAACAATAAAGAAAATTTAAAATCCTTTTTAAAAACATGTTTATTGCCATTCTCATCCGTTAAAAAAAAAAATGGACCTAAAAAAAAAAAGATAAATTGAAAATACACTTAATAGCGGAATCCACACTTGTAGCTGCACACTACAAGACAAAGCCTCCAATGTCCTTGTTGTTTAGAAACTTATGAACTTCTGGTCAAAGAAAGAAAAAATGGACATTTGAGAGAAATTTTTGGAACACATGACATTTTCAAAGAACTTTAAAATGTAGCCTTTGGGAGATTTTAAGTAGCTTAGTTGAGAATAAAACACTGTCGTATTTAGGTTCTGGTGGAGAATGTTTGAAAAGTATTTTTATTTCTTTAGAAAGTTCAAAACCAAGTAATTTGGGGTAATTGCTCAGGCACCTGTAAACACCAGCTCCCTCATTGCTTGGGTTTGATTCAGAGAGATGCAGACATACATTTCAGAATCCCACCAACTTTTCCATCGTGTATGTGTCCATGCTTACATAGACAGGAGAAACATCACAAGCCAAATGAAAGCAGTTTGATTTATTGGGGTGAATGAAGGGTTTATGGTTAATTTTTTTTCTGATTGATGCTAATATTGGTATTTATGAAGATTTCAGAACCACATTTTCACCAATGTTTCCTACATGATACTTCCTCTAGGGCCAAAGAAAGCTAGTGTTGTACGTACAGTATTGTATGCACATGAACGGCTACAGGAAAGTAGATTTGTGTGGTTTTCCCTAGAGGCCAAGATGAGCCCCCGTGTTTTGAAGGATTTCAGGGTAAAGGTAAAGACTCCCAGCAAAACCCAAGTACCTGATAACCTTATAAATAAGTAATAAATTAAAGAAGCATATGAACCCTTGGATCTCAAATCTAGCTACATGTAAGAATCACCTATAAGAGTTTTTTAAAAGAAAGTACAGTTGCTGAGACTCCATCCCTAAGTGTTGCGATTCGGTAGTTGTCTTAGTTACCTGGTGCTGCTGTAACAGAATTACCACAGGTGGGTGGCTTTAAGAAACAAATTCATCTTCTCACAGTTTAGGAGGCTAGAAGTCTGAGTTTGGGGCGCCGGCCCTAGGTAAAAGCTTTCTCCCTCTGTCGGGTCTGGGGGAAAGTCCTTGTTCCTTGGCTCCTGGGTGATCTTCACGTGGCATCAGTCTTCCCCCACCCCTACTGGTTTCCTTGCTTGTTTAATCTCTTTTATATCTCAAAAGAGATTGACTTAAGACACACCCTAAATTTATACTGTCTCATTAACATAGCAAAGGAAACCCATTCCCAAATGGGATAATAACCACAGGTACAACAGGGCTTAGGATTTACAACACATATTTTTGGGAGATACAATTCAGCCCATAACAGTAGGTCTGAGGAAGGGGCTAGACAGCTGCATGTTTTCAGATCTCCACAGATTGCAGCCAGGATTGAGACCCTCTGTCCTAGACAGAGTAGTCAAGTTCCTAGAGGCAGCTTGGCTACCCGTAAGTTGGGGGAGTTATTTTTCATTTTATATCCATTTGTATGTTTTACTTTTTTTTTTAACATGTGGGTATATTATTAAAACAATAAAATTTGCAATCATATTTATAGATCATGCATACGTGTGGTTTGCAATCATATATACATTGAAGTTTGTTCTTGTTACATGTCCCACAAATACCCCTCTTCTCTGCCCATCCCAGGTCAGCTGGTAGATGTCTTCTCAGCTTTATCCCTTTGGAATTAGGACATTGGTCCTAAACCAGGCCGTGCATGAGAATCACCTAAGAACT
This sequence comes from Loxodonta africana, assembly GCF_030014295.1. Classification (NCBI taxonomy): domain Eukaryota; kingdom Metazoa; phylum Chordata; class Mammalia; order Proboscidea; family Elephantidae; genus Loxodonta; species Loxodonta africana. The sequence goes on along the minus strand of NC_087364.1, from coordinate 76,947,421 downwards.
GTTTAAAAAACCCCAATTCCCAGGCTTTATTTCAGGGAGATCTGATTCACAACACCCAGAGTGGCATCCGGAGTCTGTATTTTTAAAAACATGACCCAGGGAATTCTGTCAGATTTGGCATCTTCCGCCTCAGGAAGGGCAATGCATTAAGCGGCTATCAGTCAACCCCTGACACCAGGGCAGATCTGGCCCTGACTGGTAAGGGGAAGGGCAGTGTGTGCTAGAGGGCGCCGCAAGTCTTACACAGAAAAGAAAGCACAACCGCAGACCAGCTCTCCTGCTCTCCAACTTGGCTGGGGTCTAGCCGAAGTCGGGAGCCCTGGTGGCACAGTGGTTAAGTGCTTGGCTGCCAACCAAAAGGTCAGTGGTTCGAACCCACCAGCCACTCCACAGTAGAGACATGTAGCAATCTGCTTTCATAAAGATTACAGCCCTGGAAACCCTATGTGTCTGTTCTACTCTGTCCTACAGGGCCACTGTGAGTCGGAATTGACTTGACGGCAATGGGTTTGGATTTCGGTTCGACCAAAGCCTGGTACTAAGCAGATTTTGACTACAAGCTTTACCCAGTCACAGACTCTCAGGTTAGAAAGTAGAACAAGCCTGGTTGCCTTTGGGACTATTTTCAGATAAATAATAAATGTAAAAGCCATGTCATTAAAATGAGAGGCAGAGCATACTAAATTGTAAGTTCTCCAGGGCAAGTGGCAGGGCCCAAATTTCCCAGTTCCAGTGGTGCCTACTAGAGGCCCGGCTGATGCCCACTTGAGGTCACTTACACATTAAAAGCTCGACAAGCCACTTGGCTTTTAGTTCAGTCACAGCCTCCATTTTTTCTGCCAAATCAACAAGAATATTTTTGGAAAAACTTGGAGGATAGACCTGCTAAATGAAAGTTGCTAGAAGGTGACAACTTCGCTGAGGATAAGCAGTACTGATTGCTGATGTCATCAGGGTAGAGCACCACAGGATGAGTCTAGGATAAAAGTAAACCACACAGAAACCATTGCCATTGAGGTGACCTCGTGTGTTACAGAGTAGAACTGCGCCATAGGGTATCCTTGGCTCCAATTTTTATGGAAGCAGATCACCTGGCCTTTCCTCCTTAGCACTGATGGGAGGGTTTGAACCACCAACTTTTAGGTAAGTCGTCAAGCACGAATTGCTTTCATCACCTAGGGACCACAGAATAAAAATAAAGTAGGAAAAATCCAAGATGAATTTCTCAAAATCTCAGGGAATTTGTGGAAATCGGGCAAAAATTACATTTAATTATCAAAGAGTTAGTGAATCTGTTCATAACTTTAAGTGATATAAACATAAAGGATATGATAGTATCAAAGCTTAGATGAATTTCATTAAGCCAATATTCTGAAGGTCTATTTACTTATTTGGACGTATTGCATATTGATATACTCAAACAAGCTTCATGAAATTATCTGGATCAAGGTAACACTTAAGTGACATTCACTTTTGCTTTTAAAACAGGAATCTCTTTTAAGCCGTATAGCTTGGCTCCCAGTACCATTTTACTTTCAAATGCAATCACTTTGATTAATTTTTTAAGTGCCTTTCTCCACTAGCTTTCAAATAAATTATTTACCTCTCTGAAAACGTTTTAAACATCAAAACAGCCAAAGCTGATGTAAATGTTGGTAGGTGCCTTTGAGTCAGTTCCAACTCACAGCGACCGCAGGTACAACAGAGCGAAACACTGCCCGGTCCTGCACCATCCTCTTTATCGTTGCTATGCTCGAGCCACTGTGTCAACATAATCGTTGTTCTGTTGCAGCCACTGCGCCAGTCCATTTTCTTGAGAGTCTTCCTCTTTTTCGCTGACTCTCTACTTTACCAAGCATGATGATCTTCTACAGGGCCTGACCTCTTCTGATAATATATCCAAAATACGTGAGACGAAGTCTCACTGTCCTTACTTCTAAAGAGCATTCTATACTTCTTCCAGGACAGATTTGTTCGGTCTTCTGGCAATCCGTGGTATATGCAATATTCTTCACCAACACTATAATTCAAAGGTGTCAATTCTTTAGTGTTTCTTATTCATTGTCCAGCTTTCGAATGCACATGAGATGGTTGAAAATACCATGGCTTGGGTCAGACGCACCTTAGTCCTCAAAGTGACATCTTTGCTTTTGAACACTTGAAAAAGATCTTTTGCAGCAGGTTTGCCTGGTGCAATATGTCATCTGATTTCTTGACTGCTGCTCCCATGGGTGTTGATGGTGGATCCAAGTAAAATGAAATCCTTGATGGTTTCAATATTTTCTCAGTTTATCATGATGCTGCTTATTGGTCCATTTGTGAGGATTTTTATTTTCTTTATGTTGAGGTGTAACTCATACCGAAGGCTGTAACCTTTGATCTTCATCAATAAGTGCTTCAAGTCCTCTTCACTTTCAGCAAGCAAGCTTGTGTCATCTGCATATTGCAGGTTGTTAGCGAGTCTTCCTCCAATCCTGATGCCCCATTCTTCATATAGTCCAGCTTCTCGGATTATTTGCTCAGCATACAGATTGAATAAATATGGTGGAAGAATACAACTCTGACACACACACCTTTCCTGATTTTAAACCACAGAGTAGCCCCTTGTTCTGTTGAAACGGCTGCTTCTTGGTCTATGTACAGGCTCCTCATGAGCACAATTAAGAGTTCTGGAATTCCCATTCTTCCCAATGTTATCTATAATTTGTTATGATCCACACAGTCAAATGCCTTTGTATAGTCAGTAAAACACAGGTAAACATCTTTCTGATATTCTCTGCTTTCAGCCAAGATTTGTCTGACATCAGCAATGATATCCCTCCTTCCATGACCTCTTCTGAATCGGGCTTGATTTTCTGGCAGTTCCCTGTTGATGTACTCCTGCAACCACTTTTGAATTATCTTCAGCAGAATAATACTTGTGTATGATACTGATGATATTGTTTGGTAATTTCTGCATTCTGTTGAATCACCTTTCTTTGGAATGGGCAAAAACATGAACTTCTTCCAGTCAGTTGGGCAGATAGCTGTCTTACAAATTTATTGGCGTAGAAGAATGAGTGCTTCCAGCTTTGCATCTGTTTATTGAAACTTCTCAACTGGTATTCCGTCAATTCCTGGAGCCATGTTTTTCGCCAGTGTCTGCGGTGAAGCTTGAACTTCTTCCTTCAATACTATGGGCTCTTGATCACATTCTACCTCTTGAAATGGTTGAATGTTGACCATTTCTCTTTGGTACAGTGACTCTGTGTATTCCTTCCACCTTCTTTGATGCTTCTTGAATTGGTCAATATTTTGCCCATAGAATCCTTCAGTATTGCAACTTGAGACTTGAATTTTTTCTTCAGTTCTTTCTGCTTGAGAAATGCCCAGTGTGTTCTTCCCTTTTGGTTTTCTATCTCCAGGCCTTTGCACATGTCATTATAATACTTTACTTTGTCTTCTTGAGCTGCCCTTTGAAATATTCTGTTCAACTCTTTTGCTTTCATCATTTCTTCCATTTGGTTTAGCTACTGGACATTCAAGAGCAAGTTTCAGAGTCTCTTCTGACATCCATTTTGGTCTTTTCTTTCTTTCCTGTCTGTTAAATGACATCTTGTTTTTCTTCACCTATGACGTCCCTGATGTCATTCCACAACTCATCTGGTCTTTGATCATTAGTGTTCAGTGTGTAAAATCTGTTCGTGAGATGATCTCTAAATTCAGATGGAATATATTCAAGGTTGTGTTTTGGTTCTTGTGGACTTGTTTTAACTTTCTTTAGTTTCAACTTCAACTTGCATATGAGCAACTGATTGTTCACAGTTGGCCCCTGGCCTTGTTCTGACTGATGATATTGAGCTTCTCCAGCATCTCTTTCCACAGGTGTAGTAGATTTGATTCCTGTGTGTTCCATCTGGTGAGGCCCAGGTGCATAGTCACTGTTTATGTTGTTGAAAAAGGTGTCTGCAATGAATAAATTGTTGGTCTTGCAAAATTCTATCATGTGATCTCCATCATCATTTCTATCACTAAGACCATATTTCCAGCTACAAATCCTTCTTCTTTGTTTCCAACTTTCACATGCCAATCACTAGTAATCATCAATTTATCTTGATTGCATGCTTGATCAATTTCGGATTACAGAAGTTGGTGAAAATCTTCAATTTCTTTATCTTTGGCATTAGTTGTGCGTAAATTTGAATAATAATCGTATTAACTGGTCTTTGTAGGTGCATGGAAATTATCCTATCACTGACAGTGTTGTGCTTCAGGATAGATCTTGAAATATTCTTTTTGATGATGAATACAGTGCCATTCCTCTTCAATTTGTCACTCCAGCATAGTAGACCATATTACTCTCAGATTCAAAATGGCCAATACCAGTCCATTTCAGCTCAATAATGCCTAAGATATCGATTTTTTATGCGTTCCATTTCATTTTGACAACTTCCAGCTTTCCTCAATTCATAGTTTTTACATTCCATGTTCTGATTATCAATGGATGTTTGCAACTGTTTATTCTCCCTTTGAGCTGTACCATACCAGCAAATGAAGGTCTCAAAAGCTTGACTCCATCCATGTCATTAAGGTCAAGTGTACTTTAAGGAGGCAGCTCTTCCCCAGTCGTATTTTGAGTGCTTTCCAACCTGAGGGGCTCATTTTCCGGCACTATATCAGAAAACCTTCTGCTGTTATTCATAAGGTTTTCACAGGCCAATTTTTTTTAGGTGTAGACTGCCAGGTCCTCTTCTTAATCTGTCTTAGTCTGGAAGCTCCAATGAAACCTGTCTACCATGAGCGACCCTGTTGGTATTTGAAATAACGGTGGCATAGCTGCATCACAGCAACACGCAAACCACCACAGGAGATGTAAGTGAATCCACAGGAATTGACAACACACGAAATGAAAGTTTTTTCCTTTAACCAGGGCTACAGAAAAGCAAGGAAAAAGTGATGGGAGACTAACTTTGATTTTTAGTTTCCAAGGAGGGGAAAATGAGTTTAAGACAAACTGGGGCAAGATGATACAAAACCAAAGCCAAACCCATTGCCATCGAGTTGATTCCGATTCATAGTGACCCCATGGGACAGAGGAGAACTGCCCCTTAGGGTTTCCAAGCTGTAATCTTTAAGCAGGAAGATGGCCACAACTTTCTTCCACAGAGGGGCTGGTGGGTTCGAACCACCAACCTTTTGGTTAACAACCAAGTGCTTAACCACGGGGCCACCAGGGCTCCTATGATGATGCAGTCCTAGACTTCATCCTTTTCCACCCCGAGGGGATAACTGGCATATTCAGTGCCTACTACAAAGGGGCAATTGCTAACTTGCAAAAGTTAATTGTAACATAGAACAGAGTAAAGGTACTTTGTCAAAAAAGGAACTATTGCAACAGATTACCTGGCTGTTCATATATAAGATTTTAAGAAATTAAAAAAAAAAATCAGTAGGTGTAAATTTCACAAAGAAGTTGTATTTTGTGGCAGATCACCAAGGACACAGAATAATAAACTGTGATTTTCCCAAGTTCCCAAAGTAAGAATGAAAAATTTTGGATTCTGATATTTATCCTAAAATAAACATAGACAGCTTTGGCCAAAAGGAGGTTTGTGAATCTGGGTGAGCTCCCAGCTTGATTTAGAAAAATGCTTCTTGTGGAACAAAACAAGACTAAAGAGTGCACCAGTCCTGGGGCAGGACTGGAAGGCAGGAGGGAACAGGAAAGTTGGTAATAGGGAACCCAGGGTTAAGAAGGGAGAGTGCTGACAAGTCGTGGTGTTGTTAATCAATGTCATAGAACAATGTGTGTACTAACTGTTTGATGAGAAACTAGTTTGTTCTGTAAACCTTCAACTAAAGCACAATTTTAAAAAATGCCTTAAAAAAAAAAAAAAAAAGAAAAATGCTCCTTGGTTATAAACAGCAGCTGGATCCAAAGGAGAAAGAAAGATGGTAGAAAACACAGCCCAGATGAGAAGAAACAAAATAGAGCTTGGTGGGAGCATGAGTGAACCAAGGAGTAGGGATCTGTTCCCACAAGAAATGTTTATATCTTCAGTAAACCAGACACTCCAGACAAATAAAGGCTTCCAGGGACTAGTGTTTTGGAGTGCCCCAAATTGTAGGACATTTAACTGAAATAAAATGGCTGATCCAGAGTCTGGTCTCAGACCTCCTCCTAACTTCTCCTTCTGGCTAACGGGCAATGGTAGTCTTTTACACAGAACCAACACAATCACTGAAGACATATTTGTTTGTTCATTTTTTCTTCTGTGACTAAGCCAAAAACAATGTCAGTAGAATGCTCCCTAAGAGTCCTTGCTCCAATGGTTGACAAAACCCTTTGTGTAAAATGTGCTCAGAAATAATTTTGCTTTAAGACAGTGATCTTAGTAATTCGCTCTTGGAAAATCTATTCTGTGATCAGCTGGGCTTTAACCCACTCCTCCAACCAGCTGGCTTTTACATTTCAGAGGACTGTGCGCTGAAGCTGCCCTGGTCTACAATCAGTCATTAACCCCGCTGTGGGGCCATTCCTCTGCTATTACGTGCTGTAACTGCTCCGTTCCGTAAAGCCCAAATCAAAACAGTGCACCCTAGGCTCTTTGTCCTCACCCTTTAAAAGGTCTCCACAGCTTCGCCATTTTGGAAACATTTGTTCCACTCTGTAAAATCAGACATATTCCTGGTCCAGACTGATTTCGAACCTTTTAAATCTCCTGCTTTTATTATGACGGTGAGTTATTACTCTCGGACACTAAGAATCAGGACTCTTTTAATGCTTTAGCTTGTTCAGAGTTACTAACAGTTAACACAGAAGAGATCCAGCCTTATTCTCCTTCCTGAAGACCCCAATCCCTTGCTTCACAGTCAGATATTGCTGTTGTTAGTTGCTGTCCTGTTGACTCTGACTCATGGCAACCATATATACATAACAGAACAAAATGAAAACATTGCCTGGTCCGGTGCCGTACCTGTCATCTTTGATATGTTCAAGTCCATTGTGGGTATTATATCCGTCCATTTCATTGAGGGCTTCCCTCATTTTCCCTGACCCTCTATTTTGCTAATCATAATGTCCTTTTCTGACTATGCAAAGGCATTCGACTGTGTGGATCATAACAAACTATGGATAACACTGCGAAGAATGGGAATTCCAGAACAATTGTGCTCATGAGGAACCTTTACATAGATCAAGAGGTGGTTGTTCGGACAGAACAAGGGAATACTGATTGGTTTAAAGTCAGGAAAGGTGTGCATCAGGGTTGTAGTCTTTCACCATACCTATTTAATCTGTATGCTGAGCAAATAATACGAGAAACTGGACTATATGAAAAAGAACAGGGCATCAGGACTGGAGGAAGACTCATTAACAACCAACGTTATGCAGATGACACCAACATTCCTTGCTGAAAGTGAAGAGGACTTGAAGCACTTACTAATGAAGATCAAAGACCATAGCCTTCAGTATGGATTGCACCTCAACATAAAGAAAACAAAAATCCTAACAACTGGACCAATGAGTAACATCATGATAAAAGGAGAAAAGATTGAAGTTGTCAAGGATTTCATTTTACTTGGATCCACAATCAACAGCCAAGGAAGCAGCAGTCAAGAAATCAAAAGACGCATTGCATTGGGTAAATCTGCTGTGAAGGACCTCTTTAAAGTGTTGAAGAGCAAAGATGTCACCCTGAAGACTAAGGTATGCCTGACTCAAGCCTCAGTGTTTTCAGTCACCTCACATGCGTGTGAAAGCTAGACAATAAATAAGGAAGACCGGAGAAAAATTGATGCCTTTGAATTGTGGTGTTGGCAAAGAATATTGGACATACCATGGACTGCCAAAAGAAGGAACAAATCTGGCTTGGAAGAAGTGCAGCCAGAATGCTCCTCAGAGGCAAGGATGGTGAGACTGCGTCGTACATACTTGGACATGTTGTCAGGAGGGATCAGTCCCTGGAGAAGGACATCATGCTTGGCAGAGTACAGGGTCAGCGGAAAAGAGGAAGACCCTCAACGAGGCGGACTGACACAGTGGCTGCAACAATGAGCTCAAGCGTAACAACGATTGTAAGGATGGCGCAGGACCAATCGGGCAGTGTTTCGTTCTGTTGTGCATAGGGTTGCTATGAGTTGGAACCGACTCGAAGGCCCCTAACAACAACAATGTCCTTTTCTAAATCTTGGTCTCTCCAAAGTGTGATGGGACCTTAGAAATCAGGGAATCCTACTCTTCCACCTATTATTTTGCCATTAAGAAAACTGAGGCCCAGAATTTTTTTCTAAGCTTCCAGCCTCCTCTTCATGGCTCAGTCTGCTCACCTGCTGAGTGCCCTCCGCTTGCTGCAGTCAAGCAGAGTACCGTAGCCCACTCAGTTCTGGTTAGCAGAGCCCTTAACCAGTTGCTGTACAGTTGATTCTGACTCATGGTGGCCCCGCCTGTGTCGGAATAGAACTGTACTCAGTAGGGTTTTCGATGGCTGATTTTTCAAAAGTAGATCAACCTTTAGATCAATCAGGCCTTTCTTAGCAGAGCCCTTGAACAGGGTTAAAGAATCCCTAACAAGCCACCTACTCCCTGTTTCCACCTACTCCCTTTTACACACACACACACACCCTCACCCACAAAAGGCAAAAACAAGCACAAACCCCTCACTTAAATAGCAGAATGACAAGAAGCTACCACAGGTATGACATGGCACATCAACACAATGAGATCATGTGCAGTTATTACGAGAAGACAGGTAGGGAATCTGCTGATTTATAGAAATGTGGGAATAAAATAATACCAAGTGGGGGAAAAAAAAAGGCAGATAAAAAGAATTCTACTTATTCACAGTAGAGAAATCTGACAAATGCTATCTCAGCTGGACAAGCAAGGTCAATATCAACAGTGATACTTTGCACATGTTATCAGGAGGGACCAGTCCCTGGAGGATGAAAAGAGGAAGACCCTTGAAGAGATGGATTGACCCAGTGGCAGCAACAATGGGCTCAAACATAGCAAGGATTGTGAGGATGGCGCAGAATCAGCCGATATTTCGTTGTATTGTTCATAGGGTTGCTATGAGTCAGAATTGACTCCATGGAACCTAACCACAACAAGTTGTAAGTAATTGACAGCAATGCAATATGTCTTTAAAGACATGCAATTTTTGTCCTGCCAGGTAGGGTCCGATGGATTTCCCTACCCTCTGTGGAAAAACCATTCTGGCTCCAATTGCACTTTCATTTCGTTTTTCTTGATCTATAAACATGTCTGTTCTTCAATTACAATGCCTGCTAGGTTTTCTCATTGATTAATGAGTAGAATAAAATCTTTAACCCGTATTCACTTTAATATCTGCAAGAGAGCCACGATTTTAGTTCTTCCTGAAAATTATCTTTTAACAGAGGGTAAGGCCCTATCTGGTTCCACTTAGATTTCTTCCAAACGAACCCCAGGAGCAGTTATTTCAGCATCTTCAGAGAGTTCCAGGAGATTGAGGGAGAGAGGCCACCCTTTAGGATGCCTTAAAAAGGGTATGAAGCATTGGTAGAGGGAATCTTCTTCCCCTAGAGAAACAGCCCCAGTGACTCCACAAATACCCCGTCACCAACAGCAGGTACAAGGCTGTGCAGGTTAGTCAGAGAGGGGCTGCAATAATGGCCAGTCAGGTTCCAGTTCTGTGGGCAGTCACAGAGGGAACCGAACCAGCAGTGAAGTAAAAAGAGCGCTATCTACAGCTGACATGGAGGAGCTTTGAGAGCCTCAGACCCACCATGGGCAGAGTGGAAACATGGAGGACCGAGGGATGGGTGAGCGTGTGAGTTCTGTGGGGCCTTAAACCAAACAACCTGCTGCTGTCGAGTCAGTTCTGACTCATAGCGACCCTACAGGACAGAGTAGAACTGTCCCATGGCATTTCCAAGGAGCAGCTGATGGATTTGAACTGCCTACCATTTCCGTTAGCAGCTGAGCTCTTAACCACTTGTTAATGTTATCCACATCCTTTGAATATCCTTCTTAAGGCTGATGTGAGGCTGATGTGGGAATCAAGAATTACTGTATTTGAAGTTCCTGAGTGGTGCAAACAGTTAACATGCTTTGCTGGAGGTTCTTGTCCACTCAGACGAGTCCCAGAAGAAAGGCCTGGTGATCTATTTCCGAAAAATCAGCTGTGGAAACTATGGAGTAAGGTTCTACTCTGATACACACAGAGCGCGCCAGGCGTCGGAACTGACCGGAATCAACTCTGGAGTAACTGGCCAAGTTAGTATGCATTATATAAGACCCTGGGTTACCAAGTTATGAAAGTCGGAAAGCAAATATCTTACAATAAAAAATATCCTCCTGAGCTGCCCATCTATATAAATCATCCCACTCAAACCTCCCTCCTGAAGTAGTCTGGTATCTATACCAGCTGTCAGTCAAAGACTTAGCGTCAGTCTCTCATGGGCCGTCAGACGCTGTAAATTTACCTGCCATTTTCAGATGACAGCTGTGACCATGAAGACTACAATGAAATCAAGTGCAAAGTGAAACTGCTGATATTGTGAGAAACGTAGCTCACAAGGCAGTAAGTGTGACATCGGAGAACTGTTTCAATCACACAGAAGCCACAGCTGGCAGGAGTAGACCAGTTGATACAGAGGAAGAGAAAACTGACCAGATTTGCAGACACTGTAGGTGACTCATTCAATATCTCCCAGCCCCCACTTGCCTTGCCTTTCTCTACGTTAGAGGCTGGAAAAGCTCAAATAACTTCTTTCTCTGTTGTCCTTGCAGCCATCCAGAGCCAGACTCCTGTCGACTGAGTTTGTACTCATAGTGACCCCATAGAACAGAGTAGAACTGCCCCATAGGGTTTCCAAGGCTGTAATCTCTACAAAAGCAGACTGCCACATCTTTCTCCTGTGGAGGAGGTCGTGGGCTCGAACCACTGACCTTTCAGGTAGCAGCCGAGCACTCAAGCACTGCACTACCAGGGCTCCTTACAATCAGACTGCCCAGGTTCAAATCCTGCCTTTGCACTTACAGGCTGTGTGACCTTGGGCCAGCCACTTAACCTCTCTCTACCTCGGTTTGCTCGTCTGTAAATGCCAGCCTCCTAGAGTTGTTGTGAAGATAAACAGTTAATCTGTTCTAAACCTTAAATAGTTTCTGGCACATCGCAAGTGCTCAGCAAGTGTGACCAGGAGTCTAATCGATATGCAGGTTGGACGACACACAAGCAGACCTCTCAGGGTGGAGGTGGGGAGACGTGACTGGCAATCCCACAGCGCGCATATTTTGGAGGAGGGGTGGTTCCCGGAGGGGAACACTGGATGCTGGACAGGTCAAAACACTGAAGTCCACCATGGCCTTGTGGGGTCACCAAGACAGCCCCGGGCAGTTGTAATAAGTCATCCACTCACCACTGGCCCAAGGAGAAGGCATATAAATCTTGGACTATTGATTTCCAGAGTTGTCATCACTGCCACCCCTGGAAGGCTAGCCCAGAGCCGCAGAAGTTTAGAAAGTTCTTTCTTCGTCCCTTGATATTCCTCTTATATTTTCTTATGCCTAATTTTCTCAGCCCTGTGTCTATTCACACAGAGTTGTGATAAACGATCTTTTCCTCTGCATAATGGTATTCTGTAACTGTCTGGAATGTAGAACCTTGCCAACACTTGGCAGCTATACATCATCATTATCAGAACAACTCAGCCCTCCTTCAGCCTGATTGGTCAATTTCTACCATTTGCGTAGCTCACATTTTTGTTCCCAAATAATTCTTCCTGGTAAGCTCCTCAATTTCTTCCAGCTTGCTGGTTGTGTGTCTCTAATAACCCCTCAATTTTCCTGCTCCCTACCCTGGATCTTCAGGGACCTAGCATGGCATTTACCATTTCTTAGCCACTCATGATCCCATGGCTGCTTAGTCTTCCTCCCGAGCTGGGTGATGGATAATTACACCCAAGGCTACAGCAGAACCAGTGCCAAGAACTAATAGGAGGCCCCCTGAGCATAAAATTACGATTTCAAACTGAGGAAATCTTTCTCTAATCATTTCCTGCCTTTTGTGATTCCTCCCATCTCATCTATAACCACCCTCCCCTCCCCGAACATAAAATCTGGTCATAGAATCCCTGGTCTTCCGGCTGATTCCTAGTGACACAAGTTTTTAAAACTTCCATTTTGGTTGAAATCAATAAAAAAGAATATTATTTCATTAGCAGGCAAGCCAATTTAATGTAGAAATATGAAAAGGCCCATGAGGAGTAATCAATGAAATACATGAAACTTGAAAAGTTGAGTTTATAAAAGCAGCGTGATGTGGGATGTGGAGAAGGGATTGCTCAGTGTTTGTTCCGGGTGGTCGCTGATATTTTGGTAACACTGTCCAACCTGTTCGATTTGATTGAACACTATTCGAAGTACAGTGAAACCTGTGAGAGCCAGAACTCGACGGGACTTCGTTTTTTTTCTGGGTCTCCCAAATTTTCCACTTTGTCAGGTGCGGTCTCAGCACTTTTCTCTCTCTTTTTAGTGGAAAATATTTCAGTTTTCCTTCTCCGACAGGTTTCTGCCTTACACAGGTTCTGGCTTTTGTAGGTTTTAATGTATAACTTTTTAACTTAAAATATTATGGGCAATCAAACACTTCACAAAAGAAGATACGCAAATGATCAAAAAATACACAAAAAGATACGTAACAGCGTTCATCGTCAGGTGACTGCGAATAGAAACTACGACGAGACCACTCACTACCCAGCTGCCATTGAGTTGACTCCAAATCCTCACAGCCTCACGTCTGTCAGAGTAGAACTGTGCTCCACGGGGTTTTCAACGGGTGATTTTTCAGAAGGACTTTGCCACTTTCTTCTGAGGCATCTCTGGGTGAACTTGAACCTCCAACCTTTTGGTTAGCAGTTGAGGATGTTAACCGTTTGCACTTCCTCTTGATACAAAAATCCCACAAGAATGGCTAAAATTAAAAAGACACAATATCAAGCCTAGGCTGGAACTCTCGTACGTGGCTGGGAGAGATGTAAAATGGTGCAGCCACTTTGGAAAATACTTTGGCAGTTTGTTAAAAAGTTAAAGATTCTCTCACCATATGACCCAGCCATTCAACTTCTAGTTATTCTCCCAAGAAAAACAAAAAGTCCATGCAAAGACTTATACACAGATGTTCTTAGCAGCTTTATTCATAATAGCCAAAAATCAGAAACAACTCAAATGCCCACCGACTGGAGAACAGATAAACAAAACACAGCGTATCCACACAGATTATTACTCTGCAGAAAGGGACGAGTCACTGGTGTGTGCAGCTACATGGATGAATCTCAGAACCGTTTACTGAGTGAAGAAGCCAGATACCACAGAGCACGCATGCTGTACACATCCATTTATGTAAAATTCTAAAACCTGCCAAGTCATTTACGGCGACAATAGAGCTGTGATTGCCTGGACCCAGGGATGGTGGAAGGAAAGCCCTCTACAGGGGCAGCAGGAAGCTCTGGGAGGTGAGGACATACTTAGTAGCTTGATTGTGGTGGTAGTTTCGCACGCATATAATCAGTTAAAATACATTGAACTGTGTACTTTAAATGGATGTGGTTTATGATATATAAATTATACTTCAATAAAGTTAATTAAAAAATATATTATAAGCCTATTTAAGGAACCTCAATTACTATGTTAAATGAAATAAAAATGGAGTTGCCTGGTTGACAAAATGGCAACATCGGTCGAGTAGACAAGGCTCCTAAGACTTGTCTTTGTAGAAACTTAAGCCGTTTCCTGTAAGTCAGATCACCCTCGTTGACCAATTAGTTCTGCCAGCCCTTCCTCCCTGTTGACCAACGAAATCCTGATAGCGTTTCAATAGTAAATTGTGTAAACCAATCAGAAATGAGCTTCTTTGCTTGGGGTTGGAGGGTTTCTAACAGCCAGTCACTGTTGGTACAGGGAAGAGTATGTAGGTTGGCGCTGCCAGATTTGCAAATCTGCCCGAATAAACGTCGCCTAATAGATTAATTTTATTATTAACTCAGTTTCCTTTGACAACTATTACAAAGAGCAGAAAGCCTGTTTCTTCTTAGAAGATGACTCCTGAGCAAATCTTAAGTCATTGAGGCTTTCCCTATTATAAATGGAAGCAAACGGAGCGTGTAGGAACGGGATTGTCTTCTTCCTGGAAGCCACCTGGAATCAGGTACTCCCAGACCTGGCTTCATTCATAGACAAGTGAGCAATCTCCTCCAGGTTTGAAATTGTTATTTTACCCAAGGCCCAGGGACACGACACTTTACCTGGAAAGAGATTTGTGCAGGGAGCTGAAGTTACTCCAATACCTTTGACTGGGGAAGGCCCTTCTCTCTCAGAAACTGAGCTTCTAGTTTTAGAAAGAATGCCCATGAAGCTGTGGGGGTGCAAAGATGCCCATCACCCACCCCAGACTCTCCTCCATCTCTGCTCCTCCGTTCTTCACCAGATCAACCAAACAAACTTACATCTATTATTGCTACTGGGGACACTCTATGTGTCAGGCACTGGGCTAGGCACTTCACCAGCATTATCTCATTTAATCCTCATACCAACTACATAAGGTAGATACTGTCGACATATGAGATAACTGAGACTCAGAAAATCTCATTAATGAACCTAAGACGCTTGGAATTGTAAACCAGACACGCTGACTCCAGAGCTGGGGTTGTTAATCACCAGCTCCCCAATGTGGAAATCAGTGGTGTTGACTATAGTTCAGTTAAAATGACCTTCACTTTTGCTTAATATAATTAAGTCATTGCTTTGGTGTAGCGACCCCAGTGTAGCCCCAACGCTGTAGTGTGAACTCTGGAGCACTGGGCGCTAGAAGTACTTTGATGACTCCGGGAGGAGGGGAAGATGATGAGGGAAGAGAGGTGCGTGTTTCCACAGACGTTTTCCTGGCTGTCCGAGTCACCAAACAGGATAGAGCCAGATGCAAGAACGGATTATCTCGGCAATGTTCCAGAAGAAAGTATTTCAGATTTAAAGTTTCATTCCTCAGGAGCATCTTTCTCTCACTCATTGTAGAAGCCACAGCCATTTTGCCTTGAAGATCTCTTTAAGAGAGTTGCCGTCAAGTTGACTCTAACTCATGGCGACCCCATGTGTGTCAGGGTAAAAATGTGCTCCATAGGGTTTTAAATGGCTGATTTTTCAGTAGATTGCCAGACCCTTCTGCCAAGAAGGCTCTGGGTGGGTTTGAACCTCCAACCTTTCGATTAGCAGCCAACTTCATTAACCGTTTAAACCATCAAGAGAGAAGAGATGGCCCCAAATGCACACTGGCCCTTCCTCTCTTCTCTATTACACAGTTCTCTGCAAGAACCTCTTTTAATTCCTGCCTCTTTTGGGACAGTAAATGTGGTTCTGTCCTTGTCCAGATACTCAAACCACTTGAATAATTCCTGTGGATGGCGACTGGCATCCCTGCCTTGGCAGTGTCCTCCCACTGGGAGACTGTAACACCAGCAAGTAGTGAGGACCTCATTCCATGAGTCACAGCATTAGAAGATGGTGACTAAGGAGGTGTGCCCTGGAATGGGCCTGGCTCTTCCTGAGTTATGGTGCTGTTAAGATAAAAACTACATTAAGCCAATAACAGAAATTGAATGAAATTAATATATGATTTGCAAATTGGGGTAATATTTTGGGAGTCAAAAATGTCCCAAAGATGAAAAAACTTTCAGAGACTCTTACACCCCGCCTCGTCTATACTGTCATGGAAATGGGGGCTGGACTATTTGTGTGATAACAATTTACCCTAAAACACAGCTTCCAGTCAAACCCTAAAGTTCCTGTTTCTCGAGACTGACTGCACATAGATCGTTGCTGTGGTAGTTTCGTGCGGTCAAGTTGGTTCCAACTTATAGCAACCATACGGAAACAGAAGGAAGCACTGCCTGGTCCTGCACCATTCTCACAATCATTGCTGTGTTTGAGCCCATCATTGCAACCAGTGTGTCAATCCATCTCCTTGACGGTCTTCTTTTTCACTGACCCTCTACCTTCTTCTCCAGGGACTGGTCCTTCCTGATAGCATGTCCAAAGTATGCGAGATGAACTCTCACCGTCCTCACTTCTAAAGAGCATTCTGGCTGTACTTTTTCCAAGACAGGTTTGTTTGGTCTTCTGGAAGGCCGTGGCATACTCAATATTCTTCATCAACACCACAGTGCAAAAGCATTAGTTCTTCTTCGGTCTTCCTTACTCGTTGTCCAGCTTTTGAATGCATATGATGGGATTGAAAATACCATGGTTTGGGTCAGCTGCACCTTAGTCCTCAAAGTGACTTCTTTGCTTCTTAACACTTTAAAGAGGCCTTTTGCAACAGATTTGCCCAATGCAATATGTTGTTTGATTTCTTGACTGCTGCTTCCATGAGTCCTTGACAATTTCAATATTTTCTCTATCATGATGTTGCTTATTTGTCAGTTGTGAAGATTTTTATTTTCTCTATGTTGAGGTGTAATCCATGCTGAAGGCTGTAGTCTTTGATCTTTATCAGTAAGTACTTCAAGTCCTCTTCACTCTCAGGAAGGACAGCTGTGTCATCTGCGTATCACAAGTTGTTAATGAGTTTTTCCTCCTATCTTGATACTGCATTCTTCTTCATATAGTCCAGCTTCTTGGATTATTTACTGAGCATACAGATTAAATAAGTATGGTGAAAGGGTACAACTCTGACACATACCTTTCCTGACTTTAAACCACAAAGTAGCCCCTTGTTCTGTCCCAAAGACCGCCTCTTGATCTATATACAGGTTCCTCATAAGCACAATTAAATGTCCTGGAATTCCCATTCTTCACAATGTTATCCATAATTTGTTACGATCCATACAGTCAAATGCTTTTACATAGTCAATAAAACACAGGTAAACATCTTCCAGGTATTCTGTGCGTTCAGCCAAGATCCATCTGACATCAGCAATGACATCCCTTGTTCCACGTCCTCTTCCGAATCCGGCTTGAATTTCTGGCAGTTTCCTGTGGATGTACTGCTGAAACCATTTTTGAATTATCTTCACGTAGATAATTCCTTGAAGAGTCCAATAAAAAAAAAATATTTATTTATTTATTTTATTGGACCTAGGGCAAAATGGTCTATACTAACCTGCTTACCAGGCTATTGTTTGACTGAAAGATGAGTTTAGTTTCTTCAAGGCTCAAAAGGACACCTAAGGGCAAATGGCCTGCGTGGGTCAAGTGGATCCCAGAAATCTGGATTCTAGGAGAATTAAACCGTTTCTCAGTTCCTTAGACTAGAACTTTGGAAAGTGAAGTTCTGTGGGTTTCCCATTTGATTCTGTATTACAAGAGGCCTCATTACCAGATATAGTTGGGACTCAGATTTCTGAATCTCATTGTAGAGACGAGATTTATTTTATTTTCCGTCTTTGTATCTCCAGTGCCACAGCCTGCAGTATGGATTACACCTCAACAAAAAGAAAAAAAATCCTCACAACTGGACCAGTAAGCGACATCATGGTAAACAGAGAAAAGATTGAAGTTGTCAAGGATTTCATTTTACTTGGATCCACAATCAACACCCATGGAAGCAGCATCAAGAAATCAAGACGCACTGCTTTGGGCAAATCTGCGTAAAAGACCTCTTTAGCATGTCGAAAAGCAAAGATGTCATCTTGAAGACTAAGGTGCACCTGACTCAAGCCATGGTATTTTCAATTGCATCATATGCACGTGAAAGCTGGACAATGAATAAGGAAGACTGAAGAAGAATCGACGCCTTTGAATTGTGGTGTTGGCAAAGAATATTGAATATACAATGGACAGCCAAAACAATGAACAAATCTATCTTGGAAGAAGTACAACCTGAATGCTCCTTGGAATCGAGGATGGCGAGACTGTATCTTACATGCTTTGGACATGTCGTCAGGAAGGATCAGTCCCAGGGGAAGGACATCACGTTTGGTAAAGTACAGGGTTGGTGGAAAAGGGGAAGACCTTCAACGAGGTGGATTGACACTGTGGCTGTAACAATGAGCTGAAGCATAACAACGATTGTGAGGATGGCACAGGACCGGGCAGTGTTTCGTTCGTGGTGCATAGGGTCACTATGAGTCGGAACTGACTCGACAGGGCGAACACCACCACCAACATCCCCAGATATCTGCATAACTCAGTAAAGGCATGCTGACTTAATGAGACAAGCCATAAACACTGATTTCTGCAGTGTTGTCTTACAGCAGCTTAATTTTGCCTGCCACTGTCCCTTTAAACTTACTTAGTGGCACTAGTTCTCCCTGTTGTTAGGTGCCATCAAGTGTATTTCGACTCAGCTGCTCCATGTGACAGAACCCTACATAAAAAATCAGGCAGGTTTCCTGGCTTCTCTGTCCACTTCCTTAAGTCACTAACCCAGTAATACAGAATGAATTTTGTCCCCACAATTTATGTTGAAGTCCTGACACCTGTACCTGTGAGTGTGACTCTGCTTGGAAAACGGCCTTTGAAGGTGTTACCGGTTAAGTTAGCACGAGGTCATGAGGTAGGTTAGGTCCTAATCCCATCTGGGTGATGTCCTTACGAAAGAAGAGAAGAGCCAGAGAGAAGACAGCGGTTGAAGGTGCATCTACAGGGCAGAGAACACCTGGGGTATCGGAAGCTGAGGGAGACAAGAAAGGATCTTCCCTTAGGGAGCGAGGCAGCCTTGGATCCAGGAGCCCGCCTGCAGCCGCTGCCAGCACGAGCCCAGCGCGGAGCCTCGGGTGCGCAGGGTGCCCCCTCCTAGTCTCCAAGCGAGGACGAGCCGCGGCGCGGGGGCAGCGGAGAGCAGGTGAGTACAGCCGCGGCCCAGGGACAACGGACGAAGCGGGATGGGGGAGGAGAGATGGGCGGCCAGTCCCAAGCTCGCCGCGGGCCGTAGAGTTTTGCCCTCTTTAGTAACCCCCACCCCTGACTCGGCCCTTGCCCTTTCCAGAGCCGCGGCGAGGGCTCCACCTCCGCCCGCCGTCCTCGTTCCCACAACGAAGCGCCCTCGGGGCGATGCCAGCTCGGTGCAGCGCCGGGAGCGCGGGGAGGCGAAGCGCGCTCTTCCTCCCCGGCTCCGGCCAGGCTGGGGACCCCGGCGGCCGCGGGCAGGTGCCGGCGCGGGAGGAGGCAGGGCGCACTCCCTAGGTTCCGCGCGCCCGGCCCGGAGAGGGGCCTGAGGCGGCGGTGCTGTCCCTGGGGCCGCGGGCTTCCTCTCGGAGCCCACCCAGCCGGCGGCGGCGGCCGGTGCGAAGGAGAGGAGGAGCGCCGCCGCAGCTCCCTTGCTCTCCCCTGGTTGACACGCGCCCTTCCCGCCTCCGCGGGCGCCTCCCCGCGTCCAAGCTCCGGCTTCGGCTGTCCTCATCTGCTCCAAACTCCCGGGTGTCAAGTTCTGGGAGACCCCACCCCACCTCCGCGCTTGGAGAAGGACCTGGAAGGGTGCCTCCGGCTTTCCGCACACCGTGTGCGCTTTGGCCACTGGGCTCCCCAATTGTCTGAGCGCAGGGCGCCGTTAGCTCTTTCCACGCTTTCCCTTGCCCACGGGTGGAGCGGCCCTGCGGGCTACCCCACTCCCTGTGGCACCGACATAGTGTCTTGCGCACGAAGGCGCTCCATCAACATTGCTGGAAAGATCTCTGCTGCTAATGTCAAGGTAACGAAGGTCTGTTTGTCATCAGTGCCCCTCAGATCATTAAAAACAGCAGCTTAAAAAAATTTTTTTTTTCATGTTTGTGTTAATTTTTTTTCAAGAGCTGATTAGGGGATGCTCTGTGGTCTCTTTCCCCAGAGGTGCCCGCTGTCTGCAAATGAAGGCTCTGAGCATCGGAGCTTAGTATTTCAGTCCAGGCTTGTGGTGGGGGCTTGCGAAATGTCTCCTTTAGGTATCCCTCTCATTGCAGCCAGTGCGCGCTTTGTATGTAGGAAGCTTACCCCAAGCACCGCAGAAACGCTCAGCAAAAAGATTCAGATAATTTATTTTGGGGTAGCAACTGCGGCAAAACAAAGTTTCAGGGACATCTTCAGGCAGAAGAGAATACAGAGGTTTAAAGTGTCCGCGACTTCGATTTTCCGTGGATTCTTAATAAACTTTAAGCACTGCTTCTCTCCGGAAGGAGCCTCGGTGGCGCAGTAGTTAAGTGACCTGGCTGTTAACCCAAAGGCGGGCAGTTCAAATCCACCAGCCACTCGCTACGCTGCTGCAATCAGGCAGACACAGCCTAGAAAAAGCCTTTTGGTATTTGATTTCTTGTCGTTAATTCAGAACAAACAAAACAGTTGTCATCAAGCTCTTTCTGACTTATGGCGCCCCCATGTGTACAGAGGAACTCTATAGAGTTTTCGAAGCTGTGACCTTTTGGAAGTAGATTGCCAGGCCTTTCTTCGGAGGTGCCTCTGAGTGAGTTCCAACTGACAACTTTTCGGTTAGTAGTTGATTACGTGAATAAAACCGCAGTAGTACACCAACTGCGTCAACCCCGAACATCAGGAACACTTCTGTGTAGGTATTCGCTCAACAGCAAGACTTGTGAATGATGATAAAAGAGGGAGTTTTGCATCAAGTGAAGCTTTCCCCTCCGAAACAATAGAGGAAGTGAACTGAAATGTGTGTGATTAGCAGTTATTTACACAAACAGAGCTAACTCTAAATTATTCCTGCGGGCTGCCCAGAACTGCTAGTCCTTCCCGGTATTACTCCAAGATGTGAACCTGATCCCCCTTCCAATCAAAATTTGCTTATGTGACGTCTCTGATCTTTCTGGCCTCTTCAGAGAGGTTGTTGCTAAAGTGCTATTACTGACAAGTACAGTTCAAGCTAGCGCCTGGGAGGAGCAGCTTAGAGGTCGAGTGTACGCAGAAAGCGAGTTCAGCTAAATAATAAGTAGAGGTCCAGTAGATACTTTCTGCTAAGAACTGTGCTGGATCGTAGTGTAGGTGTGTGTGTGTGTTGTGGGCTGCAGTGCGAGGGATTGCTTTTATATGGCCTTTCTTGCCATGGTCTTGTAACTCTCGCCCAAGTGATTGGGTGGGGCTATTCAAATAAGGTAATTGTGGCCCACCAAGGGGCTTGGCTAACTTGCTAATAATGCAAATAAAGTTCATGGCACCCATGTGGGGGTGGGACCATGTAAATAAGGTCCATAAAACCCTAATGAGGGGGTTGGTCAGTTTTGCTATCCTGGTAGGCTCATAATGAGCCACGTCAGAGGCAGGAGGAGAGGATCTCACCACCACCAAGGAAGAAGAGCCCAGAGAGGAGTGTGTTCTTTGGACCCAGGATCCCTGCACTGAGAAGTTCCTGGAACCAAGATACTGAGAGAGAGCTGTAACACTGAACATAGCAAGCAGTGGTGGCAGAGAAACGGCAACGGGAGAGACTGGCGGGAAATGGTGTGGTGGACATCCTGGCCCACGAGCGAGAAAGATGAGTTCCTTCAAGCAGGAGGCTTGCTGGTGGAGTAGGGTACCTCTGGGCATTTGGTGGATATAGGTTTGCTGACCCACAAAGCTAGAATTGAGCAACTTCAAGCCAATGCTTACTGGTGGAGTGGGGTGCCTCTGGGGACTTATAGGCAGAGCTGAAAGAGCTATGTAACACTTGCCTGAGCAGGGCAGAGGCCAAAGGGCCAGAGAGAGGATTGCCTGTGGGCACAGCTGAAAATAGGCTGTCCTGATGGAAGAACTGTACCTTGAGTGTTCCTGAACCTGAATTGTAAACTGTTACTTCCCTAGAAACCCTATAATTGTGAGTATCGTCTGCGAGTTCTGTTTGGCCATTGCAACAAATTATCAAACTCAGCAGAGAAGTAGAGTGCTGTGGGAGGGATGGTTGATGTCAGAATTGGTAAAGATGGTGGAGAGAGGAGGCATGTCTCACCTCTGTCTCATAGGAATCAGCCTTGGGCTGTTGGTGTTGATTCTCCTTCTCCCTTGTGAAGTTAGAGGAGGTCAGACACCGCTGCCATGCCATTCTTACAGTTGGTGTCAGAAGTGGGATTTGTAGTGATGGCTCCAGACTCACTGCACTCTACTTTTCTGCTGGATTCAATAATTCAGTGCTAAATGATTGACTGACTGAACAAATCAGTCCTCATGATTAAAATTATGTTTTGCTGAATAAAATGTAAGAGGTATCTTTTTTCTTTCTGCTGATATAAGTACCTATGTAGTTTGTGCAATACAGGGGATGAGGAATGGAGAGCTATTTATTGTACAGTTAACGAAAGGAGAGGAACTAATTTTTAAATAGCTATTAAATGTAATGCATTTATAGCTTAACTTATTTAACCCCTAGAACAACTGAAAAGCAGGTATAATTATTCTTATTTTGTAGGTGAGGGAATTGAGGCTTAAGGAGGTTAAATAATTTTCCCAAGATCACAGTGCTAGTGGGCAGTAGAACAGATACTGGAACCTATATGTCTGCTTGTATCTAAATCCCATGATCTTCCACTATAACTATCCTTTTTTGGGGAAAACAGTAGTTCTGGAAAATGTTCCTGCGGTTACCCCAATTTTTAGTCAATGAGGAAAACATCTAATGAGAAAAGAAGCAGGGGCCACTTGAGGAGTGATGGATTTTCTTTAGAAATTGTCTTGGTTGCCAATACTATAGTAGGTATTTTGCATTATTTTGTTACATGTATTAGTTGAAGAGCCAAGGCAAATTCCCCTCTCCCTCTTGCAATCAGATATAGCAGAGCCCCTGTTTGGTGGCTGTAGGCATAGTTCTATGCTTTCATTTTTTAAATGAAAATACCTACATGTTGTACATATATGGAAACCCTGGTGGCGTAGTGGTTAAGTGCTACAGCTGCTAACCAAGAGGTCGGCAGTTCATATCCGCCAGGTGCTCCTTGGAAACTCTATGGTGCAGTTCTACTCTGTTCTATAGGGTCACTATGAGTCGGAATCGACTCGACCGCAATGGGTTTGGGTTTTTTTTTGGCTTAGTATGTATATTGGTATAGTGTATCAATCACTCATATATGTCATAGAATACACTTTTAGACATTTTAGCCAAGATTGTATTAAAAATGGACATTTTTTATTGACTGATTTCAAGTCTACATAGAAAATTACCCACAATATGCACAAATTGTGCCTTCATTGTTTTTCCAAAGTTTTAAGAAAGAAGTTATGTTGGCTTTTTTTTTAAATGATTTTGAGCATGGCTGAATAGTTTTAGATAGTTTATTAGTGATGCTGTTCATGTCTGCAGAATATATAGTTTCTGTTACTTGTTTATTTCTTGCTTTGATGTTTGGGCAAAGCTGTAAGTGTAGTGCAACCTGGTCTTCTACCCTGCCCTCCTTTGCCTCGGTGGGCTTTGCAGTGCGATGGAGAATTGGGCGTGGAGATAGGTTACATCCTACTGTTTCTCCAACTTTTTCAACTGAGTCCCCCAAGGACAAAGGAGAGTGTGAACCCATGGACGTACTGGGTGGAGAATCTCCATTATGTTTGAAAATGCAACGTGGTTTTTGTATTTTATGCTGTAATATAACCATGGTTATTTTAATGCAGTAAATGTTTCAAATCTTTAAACAGTAATAATCCCCTTCCCCTCTGCTCCCCATTTCGGCAAATAAAGTCGATGCTTTAGGAAGACCGTTGTGTTTACCTAGTGGTTTCCTGTGTCTCGGTTTAAGCAGCGCAGCAGAAAATCAGCTTTGGTGCTTGAGTGATGAAAAGACCTGGTGTGGAATCCCATCCAATTTCTAACAACTCCTCTTTAAGCAAGCACAATAATGGCTTAATCTCGGGTAGTTACAGTTGCTCGTAGCAATATGAAGGCTTTATTCCAAAGCAGACCCTAACAATGAGGCATTTAGGTTCCAAATGCTGGAGTCAACTGTCTTGAGAGTTGCCTTGCCTTTTTTGGAGCCTGAAATCATAGTAATCCGTTTTCTCTACCTAAATGTTATAGAATAATTTATTGAAAAATTGATTTTAAAGGAAGTTAAGTTTAAAACAAAACATAAAATTCATATCTCTTAACCAAACCTACTATTTTTTTCTTAGAATGTTTTTGCCATGGATTGAATTGTTCCCCCCGAAATGAAATGTGTGTCAGTTTGGTTATCCCATGATTCCCAGTGTGTGATTGTCCACCACTTTGTCATCGGATGTGATTTTCCTATGTGCTATAAGTCCTATCTCTATGATGTTAATGAGATGGGATTAGTGGCAGTTATGTCAATGAGGCAAGACTCAATCTACAAGATTAGATTGTGTTTTAAGCCAATCTCTTCTGAGATATAAAAGAGAGAAGCAATCAGAGAGACATGGGGACCTCATACCACCAAGAAACAAGAGCCAGGAGCAGAGCGTGTCCTTTGGACCCAGGATCCCTGTGTTGAGAAGCTCCCAGACTGGGGGAAGATGGATGACAAGGACCTTCCCACAGAGCTGACAGAGAATGAAAGCCTTCTCCTGGAGCTGCCACCCTGAATTTGAACTCTAGCCTCCTAGACTGTGAGAGAATAAATATCTCTTCGTTAAAGCCCTCCACTTGTGGTATTTCTGCTATAGCAGTACTAGATGACTAAGACAGTTTTCTAACATGTAACTGTTAACTGAAGAACATGTATTTTGCAAATGCGTTAGTAAGGTGGGAAACAAGTGTGTACATACAGCAAATAGAAAAATATCAAATGAGTTTTAAAATTAGTGCAACTGAAAACACCAGATTTGACTTGAGTCTTCTACTGAGTTCTGCAATGATGTCACTTGATCATTTCATTACAAAAATTATACACATAAAGCTGTATATCCTTGTTAATTTATTGTTGGTGTTTGTGTACACAATTGC
The DNA here is from genome assembly GCF_030014295.1 of Loxodonta africana. Taxonomy (NCBI): domain Eukaryota; kingdom Metazoa; phylum Chordata; class Mammalia; order Proboscidea; family Elephantidae; genus Loxodonta; species Loxodonta africana. The sequence goes on along the minus strand of NC_087364.1, from coordinate 76,922,618 downwards.
TTAGTTGTAATCAGAAACAAAAGTCTTCTTTTTTCATATTTAACATTGTGTCATTACACGTTTCAGTGCGGCAGCAAAGTCCATACAACACTGTGTCAGACAAGGGTGGGTGCCAACGCTCAGTACTTGTAAGGCACCCTACGGGCATTTGCAACTGTTGCTTGTGATTTCCAGTAGCTGCACGGTATTCAGCTCTGATACTTAGCCATTTTGGCCATTTAGGCACTTTTTTTTTTTAAGTATAAAGGAATAGTGTCTCTACCTTATGTCTGCCTGCTGTATTCTTTCTGTTATTTATTTGTCCAATGAACATTTTTTCAGGGCGAATTATGTGCCAAACAGTGTGCTGGATGCTGGGGATGTGGCATTCACTGGTGTGACACTTACACACACACTCACGCATTCACACGCACATACTCACACATGCTCACACATTCACACGCACATACTCTCACACACATGCATTTACACACACATACTCACACACACATTCACACGCACATACTCTCACACACATGCATTCACACACACATACTCACACACACATTCAAACGCACATACTTACACACACTCACAGACATTCACACGCACGTACTCACAGACTCTCATGCATTCACACGCACATACTCTCACACACACGCACATACACACGCTCATGCATTCATGCACACACTGTCACACACACTCATTCACATGCACATACACATGCTCACACATTCACACACATACTCTCACACACTCACAGACATTCACACACACATACTCTCACACACACTCACATTTGCACGCAGATACTCTCACACACACTCACAGACATTCACACGCACATGCTCACACGCTCACGCATTCACTCACACATACACACGCTTATGCATTCACATGCACATACTCTCACACACACTCACACATATTCACACTCACAGTCACACACACTCCACATGCTCCCACTCACACACACTCCACATGCTCACACTCACACAGCTCATAGACACTCATACACACACACACACACACACACACACTCCTTTAGTTCCCAGGGCAGTCAGACTCTGAACACGCCCAGCAGAGCAGTGCAATAAAATCAGTAATCCAGGTGTGTACCAGATCTTGTTGACTCAGGGGAGGAAAAGGAGTCCCTTTTGCTGGGCCGAGCCCTAGGAATCCTTCCCCGACTCCCGTCACTCCCTGGGGAGCTCTCCTTGTAACCCACCCTGGCCCCCTACAACCCCCGTCCCCCCGTTAGAAGTGTTCTAGCTGCCTGTCTCTTCCCTGCTAGCTGAGTTCTTGCCCTTTTTCTCTTCTGATCCAGTAGACTGTGTAGGGATCTCACTGGCAATTTCAGGAAGGCGGGAAGTAGTCCCTGAAACTGCCCCTCATAATTCCTGCTACCCTACAGCTGCCCTGTAGTAGGCCACACGCCTGTTCCAGTCAAGCACCTTTACCTTGCTCCTCTGCCACCCAGAGTCATTCTCCTTTCACAGCCCTGGTAAGCCCCAAATACTTTACTTTTTCTTTCCTAAAATGCAGAAAGCTCTGTCTCTGTGTGTATGCACGCACAGACGTGCATAAAATACAGCCTCTCAAGTGAACAGCTTGGTGTCACAGAGCAAACACAGCTATGTAACTACCACCCAGGTCAAGAAGACCACCTCCGCATTGTGGCCCTGAAGCCCCCCTCGTGCTTCTACTCACTGTCCCATCCGCCCTGTCAAAGGAGCCACTGTCCAGATTTCCTCTAACACCAGAGAGAGTTTTGCCTGTTTTTAACTTAATAAAACAGAATCACACAGCATATGCCCTTTTCTCTTGCTTCTTTTGTACATTTTTCGTGTGAGATTCATCATGCGATTGCATGTAAGCAGTTCTTTTTTTGAGATGATAGTTTGTATTTCAACCTTTTTAAAATTTGCTGAGACTTTTTCGTGACCTAAGAGATGGTCTATCTTGGAGAACGATCCATGTGCCCTTGAGGAGAATGTGTGTTCTGCAGTTTGTGTGTGCCATGTTCTATAAATGTCTTTTGGTCTGGTTGGGTTACAGCGTTCAGTTCAAGTCCTCTGTTTCCTTACTGATCTGTCTAGATGCTCTACCCATTATTGAAAGTGGTGTACTGGAGTCTCCAACCATCCTTGTACAGCTATTTCTTACTTCAATTCCATTGATGTTTGCTTCATGTGTTTTGGGTCTCTGTTGTTAGATGTATAAAACCCGGATGCCGTCAAGTCGATTCTCACTCATAGTGACCCTATAGGACAGAGTAGAACTGCATATAGGGTTCCCAAAGAGTGGCTGGTGGATTCAAACTTCCAACCTTTTGGTTAGCAGCAGAATCCTTAGCCACTTAACCACTCTATATATATTCATAATTGTTTTATCTTCTTTATGATTTTGATTTTTGATCATTATGTAATGTTCTTTGTTTCTTGTAATAGTTTTTGACTCAGTCTGTTTTGTCTGATATTAACACAGCCACCTCAGCTCTCTTGGTTACTGTTTGCATGGAATGCATTTTTCCAGCCTTTTACTTTAAAATTATTTGTGTCTTTGGGTCTAAAGTGAGTCTCTTACAGACAGCACAGAGTTGGACCATGTTTTCTTACCCATTTGGCCAATCTCTGACTTTTGATTGGAGACTTTCATTGATTTACATATAAAGTCATTACTGATAAGGCCTTCTGCCTTTTTGCTGTTTGTTTTCTGTATGTCTTGCCCCTTGTTTTGTCCCTCACTTCCTCCAATACTGCCTTCTTTTGTGTTTAGTCGATTTTTTGTAGTAAACTATTTTGATTCCCTTCTCATTTCTTTAGTGTAAATTTTTTAGATGTTTTCATTGTGGCTACCGTGGGGGTTACATTTCTCCTAAATTTCTGATAGTCTAGTTTGAATTGATACCATTTAGTAGCATACAAAAATTCTGTTCCTGTGCATGTCTGTACCCAGCAGTTGTTCTTTTGTTCTCATCACTTACAGTATTCCATTGTATGACTATCACATTTCATTTATCCATTCTACTCTTGCTGAACGTGGTGGTTGTTTTCAGTTTTTGCCTGTTATGAATAAGGCTGCAATGAGTCCTTTAGCCTTTTGATATTCAGAGACCTACCATTTTCAACGTTACTTTTTCCCACTGGTGTAACCAAAAAAAAAGAAAGAAAAAAAAGAGGGGTGGGGTGAAGGAGCCAGCCGGGGAGGCAGCCCTGTGGATTTCCCACCTTTGCGAGCACTAAGAGTGCTTAGGAAACATTGAAGTCTGTGCTTTGAATTCAGAGGCCAGAGTACATAAGAAAAAAGAGCCGTGGGATGATTTCTGTCATGGGCAAGCTGATGGGAAGTGGTGATCCTTGGGGCCCTTAGAAGGAAAGAAACTGGGTGATGACGGGAAACTAGCTAGGCTTGGGATGTGTCCCCTGGGGGAGCTACAGCTGGGTGCTCCGGGTGCCCATCTCTCTTCTACCTCACCTTCTGAGTGCCTGGCCCTTCACCTTTCCTTCTAGCCTTCATCTTTCCCTTGTCCAATTCCTAACCCACCCCAGAGCCTGGTCATGGAGGTCTTGCCACCAAGGAAGTCCTATTGTTATGGCCAGTATGGTGGGGGGCTCTTTTGTTGGCTTATAGAGCTTGGCTTATTAATGAAGACAGCTTTCTTGGCAGTATACTTCAAAGCTACGTGTTACCAGACCTCCAGGTCTCCCTCAGTGTGTCACTGAGTCATGAGTTGGGTGAAAGTGAAAGAAGAAAACTTAGTTTGGTTGGCCAAGCAAAGGGGCACACTGGGCCCTGGGCCACCAAGATGGCTCTCTGATCTGCAGGCACAGGGGTTTATATACCGGGAGGAAACAGAATGGGGTGGGCTTTTATTCAGGGCGTATTCAGGGGTGTGGTCCATCGCCTCATACCTAGCTCAGAACTAGAACTTCCAGAGAAGGGTGGACTGGCTTTTGTGTTCTGCAGGACCAGATTTTCTTTGGGTAATACTTGGACTTTTGGGCTCAGTGCAGGCAGTGTCTGAACTTGCAGGTTGTTAGGAGCTTTTACAGGGTTGGGGAGTCCCCGTGTGAGAGGCCGAGGACTGCAGATTCTCAGACATTGTACTGATGTCCTCATCTGCTCTCAAGTTTCAGGTCTTCCCAGGGTGGAAGTACAGAGATTACTCAGTAGACTGGTCTCCACTCAGCATCCTGGTGGTGGCTTATTTTAGCTGCAGAGCTAGGGTTTCTCTGCTTCCCTGTCCTTCCTCCTGCCTCTCTCTCCTCCTGACCACACTTGTTTTATTCCAGTTCCAGGACCATGAGCAACTGTTCCTGCCTCACACAGAAGCCTCTCCCGATTTCTCCTCGTTTCACTGGGCTCATTCCTGCTTGCCCTTTGTGGCTCAGCTCAGACGTCACTTCCCCAGGAGTCCTCTCCAAGCCCTCAATCAGAGGCTTCTTGTGTTCTTTCCTTGCACTTCCTGTTTCAGATAAAGGAAGACAGTGTCGTGTCCACCAGGCTGATGATTTCATGAAGACATAGACCCGGTTGCTTTGTTCACTTGTGCCTTGCATATAATCCATAAATATTTGTTAAATGAATGATTGATGAGTAAACCAAGAGTCCTGAGACACAAGTTATAAGCTTATCTCTGCTCAGAGAAATTTAAAACTGAACGGATCCATTAAGACCTTCCAGTCTGACGCATTAGTTTACTGAAAGGGAAGCAGGGCTCTCAGTTGTTGTGTGCCACTGAGCTGATTCCAACTCATAGCGACCCTATAAGACGGAGTAGAACTGCCCCATAGAGTTTCCAAGGAGCACCTGGTGGATTTGAACTTCCGACCCTTTGGTTAGCAGCCGTAGCACTTAACGACTATGCCACCAGAGTTTCCAGAACCGTCATATGACCCAGAAATTCCACTCGAGAGAGTGAAAACATTTGTCCACACAAAAACTTTATCTTCCCATGTTTATAGTGTCTTTATTCATCACAGCCAAAGGTGGAAACAATCCAAAAGTCCATCAAGTGAGGAATGGGTAAACAAATGCAATCTATACATACAATGGAATACTAACCCACTAACTACTCAGCCATAAAAATGTGCTGATACAGGCTACAACATGGGTATGCCTTGAAAACGTTCCGCTGAGAGAAAGAAGCTGGCCAAAACACCAAGTATTACCTGATTCCATTTATATGAACTGTCTAGAATAGGCAAAGCTATTGAGACAGAAAGTGGACTAGAGGTGGCCTAGGATCGGGGGATATGGGAACGGGGCCACGGAGGGGTGATAGTTAAAGGGCACAGGGTTTCTTTTTGGGGTGATGAAAATGTTCTGAAAGTATGCTGATGGTGGCACAACTGTGAATATACTAAAAACCATTGATTCCTGTGCTTAAAATGGGTGAATTGTATAGTATGTGAATTATATCAATAAACCTGTTACAGAAAAAAAAAGGTGTATCAGAAAAAATAAATCCAAAGCTTATTGACCAGACTTTAAAAAAACTTACCTGCAGAAAAATGCACGTGTTTTCTTCAGCATTTAAGTTCAGACATGTCTGTGTCTGTGGCCCTCGTGCCCCAGGCTTGCTGTGGGAGGCCCGTTGCTTGTTGATCAGCCCCTGACTGTTAGGGTTATGCAGGTGGAAGGTCTTCTAGAAGAGGCAAAAGCAAGAGCTGCTCCTCTAGTTCGTTTTCCTCGTCCATGCAGTTTCTGAGAGCAGGATCAACTCTCTCCAGTTGGAAGAGTTTTTAATCTTTATCTGTACCTAAAAAATTAGTGTATTTTCTTTCTTCCTCAAGGCAGTCGTTATGAGGGCACAGGCTGTCTTTCTGGGGTTTCCAGGCTCCGAATCACAAAAGGGGAACCAAAACACTCACTGAGGATGTGAAAACTTATGCCAGACACCCTCCAGCTTTAATGTTAGATAAAAAAGAAGCTGAAGCACAGTTTTGTAACGTGCAACCAAGTGGAGGTTAGCACGGAGCTGTGCAGGGACGGCTGTCCCCTAAGCTGTCTGTGAAGGGAGGATAACTCTTCCTGTCGGCCGGACATGTCTGTGTCGCAGCGTGAGGGTGAACGTGCTCTGAGCGCAGAGTCTGGGCCAGCAAGCCTATAAAACAAGTCATCCAGGGGAGGTAACGAAAGGAGAGAACCCCAGGCAGAGTGGGGCAGAGCAGAATCAAGTGAGGGCGGGGCTTTCCACGAAGCCTGGGGTGGTTTTAGTAAAGTGAGGGCACAGCCGACGGGGCAGGAGGAGGTACAGGCGACTTGTAAAAACCTATTGCCGTGGAGTCAATTCCGACTCACGGTGATCCCTGTGTTAGGGAGTAGAGCTGCTCCATGAAGTTTTCCTGGCCGTAATGTTTATGGAAGCAGATCGCCAGGCCTGTTTTCAGTGGCACTGATGGGTGGGCTTGAACTGCCCACCTTTGGGTTAGTAGTTGGGCACAAACCATTTGTGCCTCGCAGGGTCCTGCAGAGGGGAGATGGGAGAGGCTCACCCCTGACCTTGGCGGCCCCAGCAGAGCAGGGAGGGGTCATGTAGCTGCTCTGTCTGTCTAGACTGAGGGTATGGAGGAGCCCGTGGAGTCTGCATTCCCCCCACTGTCTACCCCAGGAGGTGTCTGTGACCCAGCCCTGGGGGTTGTGGGTGCTGGTGGGGAGAGAGGAGCTTTAGCAGAGCTTCCCCACAGAGGTGAGAAACGGACAGGTTCAGGAGCCAGGTGAGCAGCGGACCTGCTTTCATATTCCCTTGTTCCTTTTCTCACCTTGACTTTTTAAAAGTAAAGTTTATTTTGAAGATCCTAGTCGAGCTAAAGGGAACAGAGAAAGGGATTTCATCTACATTAGACTGGGATTTCGTCCGCATTAGGCTAGGATTTTAAAGGACGGTTGGCTGTGGTGAAGGCAGAACCAATCAACACGAGGAAATGGTGGAGGAGAGACTCAGAGTCGGGACTGTCTGCATGCTGACTCCCCCCAGACAGAGACTCTGCTGCCTGAGCTCTGGTTCTCACAAATACGGGAAGGGTCCAGAGCTCTGTAACAGCAGTGCTGGCCAGTTGTTGTCATAGCTGTCTAGGAGTGAGCTCAAGTGCATCCTGACCCAAGAATAACAATAAAAATCCCGTTAATGGGAATACTGGGTGGAGAGGAGTGTGCTGTCTCATTAGGGGGAGAGCAGTTAGGAGTACATAGCAAGGTGTATGAAAGTTTTTGTAGGAGAGACTGACTTGATTTGTAAACTTTCATTAAAGCACAGTTAAAAAAAAATCCCGTTAATGCTGTTGTTGATGTTGTTAGGTACTGTCCAGTTGGTTCCGATTCCTAGCGACCCTGTGTATCACAGAACAAAACACTGCCCAGTCCTGTGCCATCCTCACAACTGTTGCTATGCTTGAGCCCATTGTTGCAGCTACTATGCCAATCCATCTCGCTGAGGGTCTTCCTCTTTTTCTCTGACCCTCTGCTTTATGAAGCATGATGTCCTTCTCCAGGGACTGGTCCCTCCTGATAACGTGTCCAAACCATGTGAGATGTAGTCTCGCCATCCTTGCTTCTAAGGTGTAAGAATAAAGCTACAACTTATTGAGTGCTTACAGTGTGCTGGGCCTGGGCTGGCCACTCTTTATAGGTACCTTATTTATTTCTCAAACTCATGCCATTAGGCAGAAAAATAGTTCTGGGGGCTTTAGGGAGCTTGCAGGGCAGGGGGCAGAAATAGAACCAGGACCCTAGGGCCAGAGCCCCAGAAAGGTGAACTGAAGGAGTGATGCTGGAGTCAGATCTCTCCGGAAGCCAGGGAGGCGGCTGCCCACACCCTGGCTCACTTGGGAAGGAGATTCCACTCCCAGAGACAGGACGCAGAAGGCCCGGCCTCACCTGGCTCTGGTCGGGGCAGAATCACTGCCCTGCAGAGGTGCCAGTCTATTAGAGGGAACCCACAGAGTAAAGAGGGCCATGGGAGGGAATGCTTGGTACCCTGAAGCCGTGCAGACATCCATTCATTCACTCATTTACCTGCCATTTATGTGTTGAGCGCCTGTGTAGGGACTGGTGCTGGGGGTCAAGGTGATAAGACAGGGCCTCAGTCCTCCAGGCTCACAGGCCAGCAGGGAAGACCAACAGCTAAACAAGCGGCTGCTGTTAGACAGCAGGGCAGATGCTACAGGGTGGAGCTCAAGAGCCATGGCTAACTCAGTGGGGTGGAGCAAAGCTTTCAGGAGTCTCCAGCTGAAGTCAAGAGAAAGGATTTTCAAAAGCATTTCCAGGCAGTGGGAAGGCATCTGTAGAAGCAAAGGAAAGAGGTTGAGAATAATCTTCGGTGCGTGTGGGGGGAGCAGAGGCGTGGTTAACACAGAGTGGCTCTAGTCCAGTGGTTCTCAACCTCGACTGCATGTTAGAATCATCTGGGGCTTTAAAAAATACTGATGTCCAGGCCCACCCCAGGCCTGGTGGCACAACTGTTAAGCGCTTGGCTGCTAACCGAAAGGTCAGCAGTTTGAACCCACCAGTGGCTCTGGGCTCTGTGGGAGAAAGGACCTGGTGATCTGTTCCTGTAAAGAGTACAGCCTAGGAAACCCTGTGGGGCAGTCCCACTCTGTCCTGTAGAGTCACTATGAGTCAGAATTGACTGGATGACACACAACAACAAGAAAGGCAGAAGGGGCTCTGGTGGCGCTGTGGTTAAGCACTCAGCTGCCAACCAAAAGGTCAGTGGTTCAAACCCATCAACTGCTCTATGGGAGGAAGATGCGGCAGTCTGCTTCTGTAAAGATTACAGCCTTAGTAACCCTATGGGGAAGTTCTACTCTGTCCTAAAGGGTCACTATGAGTCAGAATCGACTCAATAGCAATGTGTTAAAGAAGGCAGAGTCCCAGGCATGGGTGTGCTTAAAAAGCTCCTGTCTTAGGCAGTGTTCTCTAGAGAAGCAAAACCAGTGATGAACCCAAGCTCTGCTGGTGGCTCGTGGGCTGCAGAGGGTGATGAATGCAAAATCAGCAAGCAAGACGGCAGGTTGCTGGCTCACAGGCTGTGGAGGTCGGCTAATCTCAAGACGGGCAGGCAGTACAGCAGGGCACACTGTGGCTCAAGTCCCAAGAGCCGGAGGTCAGGTGACGACGAGCCAGAGGCAGGATCTAGAGCAAGCAAGTGAGCTTTGCCAGAAAGTCCGTGTGTATTGGAGTGAGCCACACCCCTGAGGAAAGTCCCCTTACATCTGATTGGCTGATCACATCAGATCACACCATGGGGGTGATTACATCAGATGACAAAATGGAGGGTGACTATATCATTACCAAACCGCCAGATTACAGCATTACATAATTGTCAAACCACTGAGAATCATGGCCCAGCCAAGTCGACACACAGCCTTAACCATCACGGTTCCCCAGGTGATCCCTCCGTGCAGCCGTGGTTGAGAACCACTGCTCTGTGCTTCGAGCCTTGGGGGACTGAGGCCCTGCCTTATCACCTTGATTCCCCATCATCTGTCCCTACTCAGGTGCTCGCTCTCCACTCAGGCTTCTGTCATGAAGGAACCTGCATCCCAATCTTCAAGACCCATCCGATCGAGCCACCTAAGTGGTAGTATGTGTAGGTGTGTGCGTATTATGCAAACAGCACAACACCTTACCTCCAGACCTTGGACGGGGGAGGTGATCTTGCATAAGTAATCAGTTTTCCTCAACTTACCTTCTTGATTGTCATGAGGACTCAGTGAGCAAATATCTGTAAAGTACTTAGATTTATGCCTGGCATATAGTGAGCGCTCAAAAAAAAGTTAGCTGTTGTTATTGCTGATGTCATCGTTATTCTCGGGTCTTTCCTTCCTCCCTGTAACTATTGCAGGTCCCTCGTCCTCGTTGGCAATAGTTACACAGAAGAAAGGACGATAGTGACAAGAGCTTTCACCGTTTCTCTTCAGTCCTGAGCACGAGTGGAGGACGGAGCAGTGTCAGGAAAACCGGGGCCGTGCGGCTGAGGCTGGGGCTGGAGGGATGGACTTGGGCTGGTCAGTGGTGTGTGTGGGTACCTGTGCGGTCTGCTAGGAGAGACCCGGTGGGAATCTCAGATTTGGGAGAAAGTGAAATGCCTGTGGGGGCTCTTAAGGTGTGAATGGAGGCTGAGGGTGGGGTCTGGGGGTAGTAATTGGGTGGGGTGGTAGAGAGGAGCAGGAAGGCAAGAGGAGGGGCACTCAGAGAGGACAGAGGACCACGAGAGGCATCAGAGGGGCACATGGGCGGGAGGGAGGGGTCAGGGCATCTTCCGCAGTGGCCGTGGGGTCTAGGGTTGCCAGTCCTTTGGGGACAAAAGTCAGACTGCGGTGGGCCGAGCCACTGAGTGGGGTGAGGACCAGGAGAGAGCTTTCTTCTACTCTTCCAGGAAAGAGTTGAGTCATCTGGACTAAGTTCGTTCTACACTTCAGTGGAACGGCATTTACACCTGGAATTCTCCGTCGCTGTTCTCACACCGAACTGTGTGTGTATGATCTTAATGTGCAAGTGCAGGGCTGAGACGGGGAGGCAGAGGCAAGCCCAGTCTGGGTGGGACTTGAGTGATCCCAAGTAAAATGATTATTGCGGCCAAAGATAGGATTTGAGCTCATACTTAAGAAATCAAAGCATATTTTATCCATTTCCAAAGGAGAATATGCCCCCTTTTATTTACACTTAACTGTTAACTTAAAAATTGGTGGTTCGAACCCACCCAGTGGTGCCGTAGAGGAAAGACCTGGCCATCTGCTTCCATAAAGATTACAGCCAAGAAAACCCCGTGGAGCCGCTCTACGCCTTAACGCACGGGGTCACCATGAGCTGGAATCAACTCGGTGGCAACTTTTTTTTTAAATGTAAGCCGGACTACTTCTGGACTCAATTAAGAATTAATAGAAGAAATTAGTTGACATTGGCCCTATTTTATATTATGTACAACTCTTTAAAAAGTGTTCCCCCTTTTTATTCATTGTGTCTCCCAGCCTATATATATTTTTTAGAAGACCGCAGTTCTGAGAACAGCTCTGCAGTGAACCTGGCAAGTACTGTGTGTATGACTGTCTTTAGTTATGAATCACAGGTAAACATAGGAAAAAACAAGTGAGTATACTCTTCCTCTGAATTTTATTCATTTCTTTGTTGAAAAGGAAAGAAGAGAAGGATAGACTTTGGGATTTTTAAGTTGCAAATTGCTTGTTTATCTTCTTTTTGTCTCTGTGCAAAATTTAGTTAAACATTTGGAAATTTCTGACGTTTAGAATATAAGGAGTTTGTTCTTGGTCTGCACTGACACCATGACTCTACATGTACAGTTCTGCTTTTATAGTTTCCCTCAGGAGAAGAGGTGACTGACTGCACCCCGTAACCTGCAGCGGCCCCGCAAGCAGCCTCGGCTTCTCTCCGTGGTGGTTGCTGCTCACAGACTGTTGCAGAGAAAGCTAGTAAATTATTTGCTGCTGAGAAAGCTACAATATCCGTGCTTTAAAGTTCTTGGCGTTCTGTTCTGGTTGCTTGTACATCTCAGGGCGACTTAAGGATGAAATCAATTTAAGGACACAGATTCTCAGTATAAAATACGACTTCTGTCTAAAGTTTTGTGGGTGACTAATATACAATGTGGAGCCCTGGCGGTGCAGTGGTGAAGAGCTATGGCTGCTAACCAAAAGGTTGGCAGTTCAAATTCACCAGCCGCTCCTTGGAAACCCTATGGGGCAGTTCTGCTCTGTCCTACAGGGTCGCTATGAATTGGAATCCACTTGATGGCAATGGGTAATATGTATATATTTCATTTTTAACGGACTTTAGCTTTTAGAGCAGGTTTTGGTTTACAGAGAAATTGTGCACAAAGTACAGAGTTCCCATATACCCACCATCTCCCTGCACACTGTTTATCCTATTACTAACATCAGCATTCACGTAGCTCATTTGTTACAACTGATGAGCCAATATTGATACACTGTTATTAGCTAAAGTCCCTAGTTTACATTGGAGTTCACTCTTGGGGTTGTGCAGTCCTGCGCGTTTTGACAAACGCGTAACGTCATGTGACTGCCATTACAGAATAGCTTCGCTGCCCTAAAACACCCTGTGCTCCATCTAATTAATCAGCCCTCTTCCCCTCCTCCTGAGCCCCAGAAATGCTAATATTTCAACTGATTTTATTTTACTCTGTGTTTTTTTCAGTTTCTAAGATGTGTTCTGTCCATGAGCACAAACACTGCAGCAAGGCAGTCAGAGGGCTCCTTTGCAATATTTTGAGATGAATGAGGTCTCTTCGCTTGGAAGCACTTCTGTATTTAATCTGCAGTTTCGCTATGGGGAACCTGTCGAGGTGATTGTGAGCTCCTTGCAATAACGTTCTGTATCAACAAGAACCTGTAATTATCTCTGCATCCCACTTGCCGATTAGATGTCACGTTCTGATGCCCATGAGGAAAAAATGAGTACCAGCCTCCCTCCCTTACCCTCTCTATACATCATGGATTGTTTCATCCTTCAAATGGGGTCAGAAGTCTAGCCTCCATAGGCTGGGTTAAGATAGAAGTAAAATTAGAAAGCTATGTATTGGGATCTGGTTATTTGATGTTGTCCCTGGCTAAACACTGGGTAAATTGCCCCTGGGACACAGAGTCAAGAGGCAGGACCCTCCTGGTCCAGGAGCCAGGCCTGGGCCAGGGTCTAGGCAGGGTAGGCAGCCCTGGTGGCAGGCATTTGGAGACAATGAGGCCCAAGATAGGGCTGGAGGCTCAGGTCAATTGTAGGTCAGAAAGGACGCATGAGGGGCACGGAGTAGCTGGCTCTGGCCCTTTGCTGGATTGTTCTGTGACAGTGAAGATGCCCCGGTGTCTACAAACAGGCCGAGGATGCTTGTCCTTCAAGCCCACGTCCACCCACAGGGGTCGGCCTTCCCCCAAAGTAATTCTCTTGGTTAAAAGGACCCTTATCCTCTGCACTGGGGGACAAGACTTGAGAGTCACCCTCCCACCTACCCAGGACCTCCATTCTCAGGGCAGACGGAAGGACCATGTAGTCTGGCCTGGAAGAGCCACCCTGGGCTGTCTGCTTCTTCTGCGGGCTGGCCGGTGGTGCAGGCCCCCCACCTTCCTCACGATTGGACGGTCCTCCTACTCATAGGCTGATCTCTGAGGTCACCTGAGTACTTGCGTTGAGAAGAAGCTATGGTTTAAATGTTGGGGATAATTGTATTATTTCTCTGCTTTGGCCAGGAAGTCCTGGCCTTTCTCTGCTCCCAGTGCAAGTTGCAAGAAGGAAGCGTGGAGTGTGGGTGATGTACAATGTGGTGTACAGCCGCTAAATAACTGAGAGTTTTGTCATATTTCATAGGGCAGTGTCAGGGCGGATGATTGCAGGGGTTGGGTTCTGTAGGACTTGGGTCGACGTCTCAGAACCTTTAGATCTACAGCGCTCTGAGCCTGGTCTGAGAGTGCTTCTCACCTTTTTTTGCCATTGTATCTTGACTGCTATTCTTTAGACAAAAACTCTTCACTTTGAGTAAGACCTAATGTGTTCAGTGCTTGATTTTATTTCTTAAAGGTCTGACCTGCCTTTGGGAAGGTCACCCCACAGGTAAAACAGGCACTTTCTCAACACATCTTGCAAGGCCCCAGGCCATTACCAACTCCCAGAAGGCGCAGAAACCCCTGCTATGATGGTGTTCTCGCCTTTGCCACACAAGGCCTGATCCCGCCTCAAAGTGAAAAGGGTGGTTGTCTACTCATGCATTTTTGTTTTTGTTTTTAAATGATCCCACCCATTGCTGTAGCAAAACAAAAGTTAAGAACAGTTAGCTAACACTCACAGAGTGCTTGCACAATCCTTAGCTGCATTAGTATTTAGTCTTCACAGCAAGCCTGTGGGGTGATATTATTCTAATTCCCATTTAACAGACAAGGAAAGGGAGACACAGAGAAGTTTAGTAACGTAAGCAGAGAATCCAAGCTCATGTAACTAATGGCCAGAGAAGATGCTCCCTTTCGTAATACATTTTTGTTTCATGGGGATCAGAGCCCTGGTGGCACAGCGGTTAAGAGCTTGGCTGCTAAACAAAATGTTGGCAGTTCAAATCCACCAGCTGCTTCTTGGAAACCCTATGGGGCAGTTCTACTCTGTCCTATAGAGTCAGTCTGAGTCAGAATCGACTCAGTGGCAATGGGTTCTTTTTTGGTTTAGCATCTCCAAAGGAGCCCTGGTGGTACAGACAGTTAAGTGTTAAGTGTTCAAACCCGCCCAGTGGCTCCTCTGGAGAAAAGACCTGTCAATCTGCTCCTGTAAAGATTACAGCCTAGAACAGCCTGTGGGGCGTCCTACTCTGTCACTCGGGGTCACCATGAGTTTGAATCGACTCCACCGCACCGAACGACAACAGTCATTGAGCACTTCCCAGGCCCTGGAACGCAGCCGTCACAAAGCTTACATTCTAGCAGGGGAGAAAGACACAGAAACAGCAAAGTGTACAGTGTGGCTGGTGGGGGTCAGTGCTCTGGAGGAAAGTGAGGCAGGGTAGAGGGGGTGTGTCGGGTGGCTGCTGCTTGGGGGAGAGTCAGAGAAGTCTCCCTGATGAGGTAGCATTTGAGCAGAGACTGAAAGAAAGTGGGGAAGTTCATAACAGGAGTATTTGCAGGGAGGAGGCAGGAACTGCAAAGGCCCTGAGGCAGGAAGGCAGGGGTGGAGCAATGGCCAGGAGTGACTGGAAAGTGTAAGCCAGGGGAGGCTGGTAGGGGGTGGAGTAATGGGGACCTAGAGCACATAGGGAGGGCCACGAGCAACTTTGGAAGGAGTCTACATTCTCCATCAAAGACTCTTAAATAGTTCCGTTTTAAATATGCCTGAAACCAGATTTTAATTCCTTTTTTACTTTCAAGCTAATTCCAAGCCTAACTCCACAGTGGCCTGGAGGGCTGATGGCAGTCGTCCAGCGGCATCCCGGGATAGTAAGACTCGGCCTAGTTCTGGGCCTCCTGGTCCCCGTGGACGACTCTTCAATGGGGCTGCAGGTCCCAGCTGAGGCCCCAGCCTGTGTGATGAGTCGCTCCGATGGAGAGCTTGTTCAGAGGGGGACCTGCGGGTGAGGGGGAAGGACTGTGACAGACCAGATGGACAGAACACGATTGTTCTGATTGCTCTGTCCTCAGTGCCAAAGTGGGGCACACTGAAGATTTTAAGCATCACATTCAAACTTATTTTCATAAATTCACCAACTTGATAACGTATTGTTGAGATGCCTCACTGAGATGCTGAAACACGAGTTTACGGTGGCGCTTGGCCGTGAAGCGGGAGGTGGTGGTTGACTTGCCCACTGGTTGTGCCAACAGGTGTGTGACAGCTAAGAATGGGAGGATAAAGAATTGCCCACAGGTCATTTTAATTCAGGTATAAACTTCCACTTTACAAAATATTGCTGGGAGGCTTGTACTTTTGAATTTTGTAACCTGGGTATGTCGTATACATTTATTCAAAAAAATTGAATTGAAAATGCCAATGACGCTTATATAAGTAAAATTTTTTCTCCATCATTTAGAATTTAATAAAATCCAATATGACTGTGGACACAGTAATGCGGAAAATGTATCTTTTAATTATAAAATACAATTCTCTAATTTGCTTTAAGAAAACAACAACACTTACATATTACTTACTTACATGTTACATATGTACTTTTTTTCCCAGAAATGAAATGAACAAGTGAACCCTGAACTCCTTTCCCGGAGACAGTTTTTATAAGTATTGTGAATACAGAAAACTTAAGACCATCAGTTATTCAATTTCCTGCATAAAACTAACTCCAAGTGAGAGCAACGCTGAGGCAGCCTAACCAACTCCGTACTTGCTGTGTAATTACTTGGATTGTTTTCTTTGATAGTCAGGCTCTCTCAAAATGTCCCAGTGTCCTCTTAGTGCTTTTGAATTACATTAAAGACCTCAATAATTTTAAGAACCCTTCTCCTAAGCAAACAGGCATTCCAGCTTGCCCAGAGCAGACTGAGGGTGGACACGGATGGAACCTGGCAATGCACAGAGATGGGCCTGGCGGCTGAGGTTAACAGGACAGTTGACATCACTGATTTGTCCTGGAGCAAATATGCAGACCTTATTGCCAAACCCTGGATTCTCAGTGGACCCTTGTTTGGTGTTGATCCAGGGTCTCTTACCTCCACTTACCTTCTACATTCCCTCTGCTAGGGTCGTAGTTGCTTGTTTGCTATGAGTTTAATTAGTGTGATCTTGTGTCCATGTGTGAAAAAATACATGTAGCCATGTGAAGCCTGGGCTGCTGGTGTGCCTTCATGTTTTAACAAACCATGATGCCAACAGGACCTTCAAAGTCCTCCGTGTTCAAAGCTCTGGGCCACCTTAGCATACACCATGGATCACACAGCCCATGTCAAACGGCACTTGAGCTGGCCTTCTCCTGTGGGGACTGTTGCTCAAAGTGGAGAAGCAGTATACTACCACAGGCTGTGATTCTGTACAGGGTCACGGACCGTGATCCAGCCTCATGTTTCTCGTGTCCATGGCAACCAGTAACGAGCCCTTCATCAAGGTAAGGCCAATGAAGATAAATAATGAATGTGGAATACTTTGTGTTAAACATAACTCCACATTTAGGTGGGCCTTGTCTCTATTGATATATGCACCCTTCCCCCACCCCCCATGCCCCCCCGACCGTGGGCCTAATCTGAAGTTTATCTGAAAAGGTCGTAAGATGAATGTCTAGGTGTGTGCTGAGCCCTCAGACCCTCAGGCAGGGCTGTTTACACCTGTGAACAGTGTCGGGAAGCTAACAGATGGAGGAATGTCTAGCAGAAGTGAGGGCCGCTCAGGCGAACAGGCCTGGCTGGGAGAGGTTGCCTGGTATCCAATCTACGCCATCTGCTTTCTGCAGTCTTCCACTCAAACTGGGTCCAGGGGCTGGGGCAGCAGCTTCGCATTAACTGGGAGCTTGTTAAGGTGCCATGTCAGCTGCACCCTGACCTCAGAACAGGACCCACACTAGGAGGACTCCCAGGGCACACGTATGCACACAGGGGTTTGCGAAGCTGCTCGAGAATGCACTGGAGGCCCTCTAGGTCTTTGGGGTCAAGTGCAGGGTGATGAGGTTGTTCCCTGGTCTGACTCCTCGCATACAATAGACCTCCCAGGTCAACTCATTTCAGAGCAATTTTTTGGATAAAAATTAACCTGTGGCTCATGGGTTCAACATTCCTGGTTTCATCACAGCAAATATTTCAGAAGCATCTATCGTGTGCAAGGCCTGAGGGGACGTGGTGTGAATATTCATAACTGAA
Organism: Loxodonta africana; assembly: GCF_030014295.1. Lineage (NCBI taxonomy): Eukaryota > Metazoa > Chordata > Mammalia > Proboscidea > Elephantidae > Loxodonta > Loxodonta africana. The sequence continues at coordinate 76,905,336 of NC_087364.1, read as the reverse complement.
CCAGTTTTTCAGAATATAGGATGAAGCTGTGATGTTTAACCCGTAGTTTAAACTACCATATGGATTAGAATAGTGGAGAATGGATCTCCTTTCAAACCTTTACCTGTGGTCAGTGCAGTTGAAATGGATGGAGAACTGAAACAAGCAAAGTAGATAGAAAAAAACAGTGACTAAAAATTATACTTTCAGATTTGAAATGATGGTGTGACATAAGCTAAAAAACCAAATATTAGACCTGTAATAACTTGTATTAATTGATGAGTTGTAGTTTGAATTACACAATTTACATCATACTATCTTCTCTTCGTTATTGGTTGTAGATTTCTATTGCTTTAAAAATAAGCTATATGGATTACAATTAATAAAATATATTCAGGTTTAAATAAAAGACTTTAGTTCTTCTTAAGAAGGTAGAATATGCTTCCCATAATCTCATTAAAGATAATACTTTCAGCTGAGAAGCCCAGTCTTAAAAAATGGTATAAAATAATCCTATCTAAAGTATAATTAGCATAGATTTGGAATAAGTACTATTATTTAATGTGATCTATATTTAGAAAAAGTATTTGTCAAAACCCATAGGACTGTACAAATTAAAGGGTGGACCCTAATGTAAACTATGGAATTTAGTTAACAAGACATTCATACTGGTTCCTCAGATTTAACGAATGTACCACACCAACACACGATGTTAACAACAGCAGAGATAGTGCTGGGGGTGGGGGAATATGTGGGAACTGTGCTTTCTGCTCAAATTTTCTATAAACCTCAAACTGCTCTAAAAAAATAAAATCTACTAATTTATGAAGAAAAAAAAAAGGTAAACTAACTTAATTAATAGGACTTTATCCATACTTCCTGGGAAGCTGGGGTAAAGACCTGATTATATCAGCAAACGAGGAGAACAGATAGGAACAGTAGGGAGAATGGCCTGGTTAAGGCAGGATGTCCTTCCTGGCTGGATTTTATTTTTATACCTTTCTTCTTGGGCTGATTTTTCCTATGTAGGAAAGGATTTCCTTGAATTTTGCTTTCAGGAAACCCAAGTTTCGAGTTCAGTCCACAGCCACTTCACCAAGTGAGCCTGGGCCCACAGTTACATTAACCTCTTTGTAACATTCGAACAATACATGTAGTTAGTGTCCCCCTAGGGCCATGTCAAAGTGTAATTGTGAAAATATGTGACGCTCTGGGTCGTGATAAGCTCTGCGTAGACTGGAGCGTGTACAGTAAAATGCTCCCACTCTGTTCATATGAAAGGCACATGGCTAGTACATATGTGTAACACACCACACCAGCTGCCGTGTGTATCAGAGTAGAACTGTGTCCCACAGGGTTTTCAGTGGCTGATTTTTGGATGTGGGTCATCAGGCCTTTCTTCCGACGCATCTCTGGGTGGAGCCTTCAACCACCTGATCAGCAGCAGCTGAGTGCCTTAACTATCTGAGCCATGCAGGGACTCTGCGAATGCGTAATGTTGTTGTTAGGTGCCGTGGAATCCATTCCCATTCATAGTGACCCAGGTGACAGAGTAGAACTGACCCATCGGGTTTTCTAGGCTGTAATCTCTATTGGAGCAGATTGTCAGGTCTTTCTCCCAATAGATGCTGTTGTTGTTAGGTGCTGCCGAGTCAGCTCCAGCTCATAGCAACCCCACATACAACAGAAAGAAACACTGCCTGGTCGTGCACCATCCTCACAATCACTGTTATGCTTGAGCCCATTGTCGCAGCTACTGATCTCGTTGAGGGTCTTCCTCGTTTTCGTTCACCCTCCACTTTACCAAGCATGATGTCCTTCTCCAGGCGCTGATCCCTCCCGACAACATGTCCAAAGTATTTCAGCTGTAGTCTCGCCATTCTTGCTTCCCAGGAGCATTCTGTTTGTAGTTCTTCCAAGACAGATTTGTTCGTTGTTTTGGCAGTCCGTGGTATATTCAATATTCTTCACCAACACCTCAATTCAAAGACGTCAATTCTTCTTCGGTCTCCTTATTCATTGTCAAGCTTTTGCATGCATATGAGGGCACTGAAAACACCATGGCTTGGGTCAGGCACACCTTAGTCTTCAAACTTGAAAAGCTTGCTTTTCAACACTTTAAAGAGGTCTTTTGCAGCAGATTTGCCTGATGCAATGCATATAAGGGTATAATGTATAATGGTAGTGCTAATTTGGAGTCTCTGGGCCGTGCAAGCAGTCAACGTGGTTGGCTGCTAACCGAAGGGTTAGCAGTTCGAGTCCACCCAGAGGTCCCTCGGAAGAAAGGCCTAGCAATCTACTTCTGGAAAATCAACACTGAAAACCCTACAGAGCACAGCTCTACTCTGACACACATGCAGAATCACCAAGATTCGGAACAGACTTGACGGCAGCTGGTACTGAGAGTGCTCCTTTACCACTTCGTAGAAAGTCATTGGTGTGCGCGCTGTGCTTTTGGCTGTCGTGCTTTTACAGAGAGATGCTCGGAGATCCAGGATGGAGGAGCAGATCCAGGGTGCCTCGGCCTGGGTGGCACTTCCTCTTAGAGTCCTGGGCCAGCCGTTTCACTGCTGTCACTTTACAGAAGGAAATGCCGTCTGGCACGTGCTGTCCTTGCGTTCTCACAGTTCTTACAGTTGTTGCTGGTGAGTTTCAAAACCAAACCTCTTTGAACCTTCAGGATATTTCCAAGCCTGTAAAGCACTCCTCTAAGAAATTCATGGAAAGCAACAAGCCTCCTGCTTGCCAGAAGTTGTTGGAGAATGAGAAGAAATACAGTCAACCCAGAGGTATTATATTTTAAAAGCCAACCTGGATTAGCAGAAGGGATGTCTATTTCTTCGATAGAGTATACTGAAGGTTTGAAAATAATGCATTTTATGATCATTTTTTATTTTTCAATTTATAAGAAAGCAATTGTTTTGCTAAATTTGTAGCTTACTCCAAAGAAGCCATTCAATGTCTGAATTAATCTGCAACCACTGCAAAAGTAAAAGTATTTTCCCTTTTAAGAGAGGTTTTAAATTGTCTTGAAATTTTATTAAATTCTCCAAATAAAGTTAGCTTCAAAGGAATAAAAACACATAAGTTGAATTTTAAATCACACAGAGCACTAAAAGGCAGGCAGTTACTAACAGGAGGTATTGGGCTTTTCTTACCGGAAGGCATTTGAGAAATAACTTATGGAAACAAATTGTCATGGGATTGACTCCTGTTTGCTGTATACACCAGGATATTCGTAACTGATTTTGGTTTCTTGTAAATGACCAGCTTATTGTTTTAAAACTTATTTTTGATATGTACTCTGAGTGTCTGCCATAGTGTCTCTAGCCTAGAATTCTGGGTGGGAACTCCTTTTTTGGTTTGTTTTACAGTTTATGAAAAGATGAAAACATGTTTTGAATTCATTGTGTTAAGATGTGAGGCAAGAGAGATGGGGTTGTAATGGTCCGTGTTGCGTTATTTTATTATGTCATCAGGGCCAAGTCCTCTGTAGAAGCAGTCAGGTCGGCTAGTCTTCTGAAACCTTCTACTACACCCAGGCCTGCACTGTTTCGAAAGGTTTCTTTGTACCGTGTCATTTCAGCCACACAACAATATGGCTGATACAACTAAGGTGTAAAGCAGGTGGGTGAGTTGTCCACTTGCACACCTGGTTGGAGGCGGGCTGGCCCAGGTCACAGTCTGCCCTTGGCTCCTATGGCCACCTTCTTTCCTTTGCACAAGACAGCGAGACAGGCGGCGGCTGGGATTGGAGAGGCAGGTGCTCAGTCCTGCTGGTAGGTGGTGCCTGGAGATACACAGGAGAGACTGTAGCCTTGCCTGGGAGTGGGAGAAAATGGGAAAGGTTGTCGGGCAGCATTTGCTGTGAGTGGAGCCTCTTGGGGAGCTTTGAGAACTACTGTGACCCAGGACCCAACTCCAGAGACACTGACTTATTTGGTTTGGGAGGGACCTGGGCATTGAGAATTTTAAAAGCTCCCATGGTGATTGTAAGGTGCTGCCAAGATTAAAAACCACCAGGAGAGGAGTAATCCATGCCGAGTGGGTGAATCTAGCCAGGAAGAGGACCAAGGTGGTCCCCAGAGTTCTCTCTCACACATGATGGTGACGGCTGAGGGGTCTGCTGTAGTCCAGTCCTGTCACTACTTGTGTGCTCCGGGGAAATCCTGCAATGAAGTTTCTGACTATAAAATGGGGACCATCTCCTAGGATTGCTCTAAGGCTCATGTAAGAAAATGGCTTGGAGGCACCCTGAACGTTGTAAAGCTCTGTGAACATAAAGTGCTCTTATTATTTTACACAGAAAGACAGGCCTGGCGATCTGCTTCTGAAAGGTCTAAAAACCAAACCAAACTCACTGCCATCAAATCGATTCTGACTCATAATGACCCTATAGAGTAGAACTGCCCTATAGGGTTTCCAAGGTTGTAATATTTATGGAAGCAGGCTGCCACATCTTTCTTCTGCAGAGTGGCTGGTGGGTTTGAACCGCTGGCCATTTGATTAGCAGCTGAGCGCTTTAGCCACTGTGCAGCCAGGACTCCTTTTCTGAAAGGTCATAGGTTTGAAAACAATGATTTGTTCCACTGGTATTTATCAAAAGTGCCTATTACAAGTCCGCTTGGGATAAGAGGTAAGAATTAAAAAATGAGTAAGTCACAGTCATTTCCCTCAAGAGATTCCAGTGATTTTAACACGACGTGGTGTTACCAGAGAGGTGTGTACGAAGTGCAGTGGGTTTCCCGGAAGGCTTCTCACAAGCTGACATTTGTTCTGGGCTTGAAGGGTGAGGATCACCAGGAGGGGAGGTGCTCTCTTGGAAGAGGGAACTGTAGGTGCTTAGTGTGTCTGTGGGAGGTGGGGCTTAGGGAGCCGGGGAGCTCAGAAGAGAAGGGAGCCTGGAGGCTTGGGGAAGAGTGGGGCTGTGGGAGCATGCTGACGTGGCTTTATGAACTCTGGTGATGGTCTGAAATTGTGGGGATAGTGATAAGGTTTTGGAAAGGAAAGGGAAAGAGAACCAGCAGGGACAGCCTACGGCCATCAGGTTATAATGGTGATGTCCAGTGTATTTCTGTGATTTTTTAAAATGTATTTTTCCCTCCAGAATTGCTAGCTAGTCAGGAGAGGAGCACAGGAGGGAGAAGGTACTCACACTTGGAGTCAGAAGGTGTGGGTTCAAATTCCAATTCCGCCACGTCCTACAAGTGGACCTGGGCGAGTTAACTAGCTTCTCTGAGATCCTTTATCCATTGTTGTTGTGTGCTGTCAAGTGGATTCGGACTCATAGCAACCCTATAGGACAGAGCAGAACCTCCCCACAGGCTTTCCTAGGCTGTAATCTTTCCAGGAGCAGATCGACAGGTCTGTTCTTCCGCGGAGCCACTAGTGGGTCGAACTGTCACCCTTTTGGTTATCAGCTAGCTCTTAACCACGTCTTTATCCACAAGTAGTGATGAAAGGACTTGTTGCTGGATGGTGGTATTCAATGAGGGAATGCAGCTAAACTACTCAGCATAGTTCTGTAAATGTTGAATAAATGCACTAAGCAAAAGATGGAGAGGAAGCTTAAAAGTTCTTCTGGGAGGGGGGCTGAGCACACGTCCAGTTTGGGGGCCTGAAGCATTAAATCAGGAGAGGGCTGAAAAATTAGGCTTTAGAAAACTAGGGCCAAGGGATTGGAAGCCTCAGTGAAGCAGAACAACAGATTGGAGTCAGGAGCGGCTAGAAGCAACAGAATAAGAGAGTATAAGATTAAAGAGCGGGGTTCCCAAGGGCAAAATTTCAGGTCGCATTTGAGCAAGCACCAAGGTTTGCAGTTGTCATTATTTCCTGTGCTGACGTTTACGTCATCAGTGTAACTTTTTAATTAAAAAAAAAAATTCTTTCTCTTAAAGGATATTGAATTTGTTGATGGTTCACCTTTAAAATCAAGAAGTTATGTTGAAGTATATTTGGGGCAGCCAGTGGAGGTGTTTGACAAACTTTCGGTTGAAATGGACTCCGGGGAAATTGTACAGAAAGCAGCACTGAGAGGATGGAAGTGGTTTGTATCCTGAATAATTTCATCAGAATATCTCTTTTCCTGGGACTGTTGTGAGAGGGTATGAATGTGTAAAAGTGTATGACCTCATTCTCTGTAAAGGAAAACGAGTTGTTTTCTAGGTCAGGAGGTTGAGAGGACGAAATGTGTGTGACTTAACTGCATCTCACTGTAGAAATATTGCTGTTATTTCTACTAAGTGAATATCAAAATAAGCAAGGCTCTAGAATTTTTAAAACTCAACTAAATTTGGACATGATTTTATATTAAATTGATACGCAGGAAAAATTTTTCTTGTTTCATACAGTTATTTTACTATTTAAAATTATCTCTAATTAACCAACTCTGCTCCCCACCCCCAACCGAAAAAACCCCAAACCCATTGCAGCTGAGTCAATTCCAACCCTGTAGCAACTGCCCCACAGGGTTTCCAAGGAGCAGGTGGTGGATTTGAACTGCTGATCTTTTGGTTAGCAGCCTAGCTCTTAACCACTGCACCACCAGGGCGCCACATGAAGATTGTAGCCTAGGAAACCCTGTGGGGCTGTTCTATCCTGTCCTGTAGGGTGGCTGTGAGTTGGAATCGACTGAATGGCAAACAGCAACAAACATAGAATTAATTTTTATTTAAGTACTTCTTAGAATGATTAAGGATTTTCAGCCTTTTGGGAGTTAGTATTTACACAGCGAGGTATCTAAATGAACGGTTAATAAAGATTTGCTTTCGTTTGGGTATTTTCCCAACACTCTTTGAGGTATCCAGTGACTATCTGCAGTTTCTCATCGGCTCGGTGAATCATGGCAGCGCTTCTTAAAAGGTGGTGTGGACCCCACCTTAGAAGAATCACCTTGAGATCCTGTTAAAATCTTAGATTCGGAGCCTGATACAGTAGGTTTTGGTATGGTCCTCTTGCAGCTTTCATTTCTGCAAGTTTGAGAGCTAGGAGCAATCTACCACTAGAGGGTGTAGGCCACCTTTTAGAACTCGGCCTTCAGTCCAGTAGGCTGTCAGAGGAGCCATGTGAGGTCTACGGGTCCACGTAGAAATGCCGTATTCCCACCAATAAATGGGCAACTGCAGGTGAGCATAGGTGTTTGTGGGCTGGGGGACGGGCAGGAAGTACCCCTCTCACCTCCAACTCCTTTCTAATATTGCCCCTGTATTTGCAATGCCTTGAGGACCCTTAACCCACACCCTACAACCGGTGAGCTTTGCCGCACCACATCACAACTGGCTAGGAAATAGCAAAGTAGAAAAACTAGCTTAATGATAAGGCTAATATTTGTTATGGGCCAGTGGTTTGCTTCGGTAAACACATGCTCTTCTGTGTTATGCTGTTGCTGCCAAGATGTAATATAGATGACAGTACCTCCCCGTGACTCTCGCTTCCCCAAAGGAGGATTTTTCCCCTTGTGGAAGTGTGCTTTTTCCTCCAATGCCAGGAAATGGCATAAATGGAGACTAGAATTCTGACCTCTTGCCATCCTGTGGCCACTAAGATGGTGTCTTTGTATGTAGTGCTAACATTTAGATAAAGTCACAGACGTGGGCAAGGGCAAGGTCGTATATATATATATACACATTTCAGCTACATAAATTATATTTCATGTCTTTTTTTATTCCAACGTAATTTGTGGTGCCTCGTAAAACATCTCATTTTCCTGAATTATCTTTGTGAACATTATATCCCAGTATGTTATTATATAACATATAATTTATATTTTAAAATATGTTTTATGAAATTATCATAAACCAAACCTATTGCCATTGAGTTGATTGCAACTCATAGTAACCCTAAAGGACAGAGTAGACCTGTCCCATAGGGTTTCCAAGGAGCGGCTGGTGGTTTCGAACTGCTGACCTTTTTGGTTAGCAGCCTGAGCTCTTAACCACTGTACTGCCAGGGCTCCAGGGCTTCAAAATTGTTATATATATTGTTTATTATATTTATTATGTATTTACATATTATGTAAAGTAAAATTTTAACCCTTCAAATAGTTTGGAAAGCAGTGGTTTTTTGGCATTTAAATATATTTTAAAAGAGGTTAAAATCTACAAATCATGCTGTACTTTTTTAATAAGCAAAGTTTATTTTTATTGTAAATTTCTGTAAATGAGTGGAGCGTTGAGAGGAGCTCCTAAATCCCTCATCTGCTTTTAGATGGAGCAAAGACTAGAACACTGTTAACAAATACTCAATCGACTACCCTCGCTAGGACGTTGGGGAAGGAGTGGAAAAAAATTGCCATTGCCCACCTGGACTTGGAGATGAGTGATATTGATTATAACCAGGAGAAGGAGGAAGACGTTCCACTCGGTAAGTTTTGGAGGCTGAAGGAGTGGCAAGAAAAGGAGCAGAGTAATGCCAGGGCCCAGAATTTGTGTGGCTGCTTTGAAAACGTCATCGCTGGTAAAGTCCAGGACGTGCTGGAAGGTGAGGGGAGATTTTCCTAATCAGATGGAATCCAGCTGTGTCTTTGGGAACGCCCTACCTGGTTATTTATAAGCTTTTTTTGGGTTTGGAGAATTTCTGCAAATGCGGCAGTAAGCATATGGGCTGTGCAGCGGAGTCAGAGTAAGGGTTCAAATCCCAGCTCACGTCCTGGATAACTGCGACTGTAGGCAACTTCTGAACCTGATGTCAAGCCTCTCTTTTCCCATCTGGAAATGGACACAAAACCCCCTACGCTCTGGGTTTGTTATGAACTGAATGGAGGGAGATACGCAGGTAAAGCTCTAGGCAGGAGGTAAGGCTGGGACTGGTAGGGGATGGGAGTGCTGACCTCCTGCACTGAAGCAGTGCCCAGGACTGCCACTGAGGGGCACCAGAGAGCCCGAAGCAGCCAAGGAGGGTCGGGAACAAGCAGAGCCCCCAGGCAGCCCACCGAGTTCCTTCTGGCCTCAATCCTGAAAGCCGCAGGGTCCCCTTGTTTCTATGCATTTTTTTTTTTTTAATTTGGGATTCTATTTAGACTTTTTATCCCTCGACTGATTTACAACTGTGTAAAAAAAAAAATTTTTTTTTTTTTTTTAAACGTGCAGACAGATGAAATGTTAAAACAGGTTGTCTCTCCAGACGTGTCACACATGGTAGGCAAGTTTTCAGAGCCCCTGTACCCCCACTTTTGGGGGAGGGCTAATGAAGTTTCTTACCCCATAGTCTTCAGATGCAGAAGCCTCAAGCAAATAGAATAGCTGTTTCAATACCAAAATTTTCATTCTTATTCTTGGATATGTTGAAATTATGTAAATTACTGTGGTGGACATGTGGAAATCACTTATTTGCATGTAGGCATTTCTGCCTGTTCACACCAATGGCCACTGTGCCATGACAGAAAGTAAACAGCGTCTTCCACCAAAGGAAGCTTGTGAAATCCCGACCATCCCACCAGCCCTTTGTAAAGGGTTGTTATCATTATTATTACTTTTTTCTCGGCTCTTGACCTCATTGGACAACTGACTTGTTGATACCTTAGAACCATAAATGGGTTGTGACATTTTTAAATGCTGAAAGGGATTGTGATAGCTTTGAATCTCTTCCTTAAACAGGATAAAAATCGTTTGTGAGTTTAAAGAAAAACACATACACACACACACAAATCTGCCACTATTTTGTGAACTCGTATAGCAGAAACAAAAACAAAATGGAAACCCTGGTGGTGTAGTGGTCAAGAGCTATGGCTGCTAACCGAAAGGCTGGCAGTTTGAATCCACTAGTCGTCTTTGGAAACTGTGGGGCAGCTCTACTCTGTCCTACTGGGGACTATGAGTCGGAATCAACTGGACAGCAACGGGTGTGGTTTTTTTTTTTTTTGTTTATAGCAAAAATGTTCAGTTAATTGACTGAATTTTCTATTTTTAATCAAGATGGATTAGCATCTTGTAACCACAGCCTTTAAATCGATATGTCTTCTCTTTAGTTCACGAAAAACCAGTCACTTTCAGAAGTTTCTTTTGGAAATGGACAAGTGATTTTTTTGAAGGGTGCTTTTAAAGCACTCCTCGTCCCCACCTCCCCGCCCCACAATGAAGCCCTGAATTTGTTTGTTTCTGTATTTTTTTTTTTTAGGTTTCTTACAGGAAACGTGACCTTTGTAAGTTGCACTGAGAAAAGAAGACTCAGAAACTTTGACTTGAAAAAGATGGTTTCAACCTGCAGCTGGTTAGAGGCTTGATTAGACCTGAGACCTCCCCAGCCCGTAGGGGCAGCTTCTTTCCTTTTCAGCCACTCTGCAGCTCATATTACACAGGGGCAAAGGAAGGGTAAAATATTTGGAAAATTTTAGGAGGAAAAACCTCTAGAATATCAAGATTTTCCTTTTTGCACCTCCATTTTTTTTTTTGTAAATTGTTCTAAAAAATTAAAAGTATAATTTCGGAGGTGCTTTGTAGACAAACTGGTTTCATAATGATTTTCAGCTTTTTCCAAACTACAGATGAATGGAAGAAAAATAAATCTGCAGTTGTACAGGGCTAACCTGCCTTCATTGTGTTACTGTCTGTAAAGATTACCGCCAAGAAAACCCTACGGGGCAGTTCTACTCTGTCAAATGGAGTCTCCATGGGCCTGAATCAACTGGAAGGCACCCAACAGCAACAATGTACCTTCATTATATTATTATTTACTTATAAAATAGTTCTTATAAAGTATCCTATTCCTTGATTATTATTATTTTGGCTGTTTTGGGAATTAGGTGGTTTTGATCCCAGGTCTCTGGGTCTTGGATTGAGGCCAGGTGAGTAGTGTAAACCAGAGTCAATTAGTTCTTCCCGGTGTTCGCACGAGTTCAGGAGAATCTACACACCCCCCTAAACTAACCCTTTTCCTACAGGAAGACTTAGGGTTTCCTCCCCTCCGTGATGGGAGAGTGTGCTTTTACTTAAAACCATGTGGACTCATATTAGTTCCTCAACTGTGGGTCTCTCACAGATTTTTTTTTTTTTTTAACATCATGGGGCTCGTTTATTTATTTTATTTTTTGTATACCTTTAAGGGAAAAGCTTCTTCTCCTGTTATTTCATATGGAGGCACGTTTTTCACTCCCCTCTCTACAGAGGCCACTGACCATTTTTGATGATTTTTAAATGTGTTCTCGTGAGGATGGTGGTTTTCAGCAGTCGGCCTGGTCTGTTCCCCTTGCTGGAAATCCTTATTGGGGTGAAGCGCCACACTGCGTGCTGAAGGGCCTGACCCCAGCCGGGTAGCCAGGGATTTACTGCTGGAGGTGTGTTTCCAGTTTCCCTGGCTACACACCGCAGCTTCAGTTCTGTTGGGGGTCTGCAGTGGCTGACACTAGATAGAGGCCCTGGGGTTGGGTTCTGGGTGGGAGTCCTGCGGTTCTTCCTGCTTCTGTGCTGGGGCCCCCAGTTCAAGCCTGGAGCCCGCCAGTGGATTTAGATCTAACGTGTCCCAGTCATGATGTGAACCATTAGTAAGAAAGCCTCAAGTTACTCTGCTGTCTTTATTCTGCAGGAGTCCAGCCTTGCTCTTTGCTGCAATCTGTGACGTGAGTTTCATTTTTAAAAGTGGGTATGCTCTACACATTTATGTTGTTGCCATCAAATTGATTTTGACTCATGGTGTTCCCATGTGTGCAGGGTAGAACGGCTCCATGGGCTTTCAAGGCCATGACCTTTCTGTAGCAGATCACCAGGCCTATCTTCCAAGGTGCCTCGGTGCGTTCGAGTCACCAACCCCAACCTTTCTGTTAGTAACTGAACATTTAAGCAAGTCTGAAAATCTAAAAGATGATTTTTTTACTTATAAACTGTAGGGAGGGGCTTGAACTAGATCACTGGAGTTTGAACTTTTCCTTAGCCATGGAAGCCATTTGTCAAAGGGGATCTGACCCGGAACCCACACTGGGAAACGCTGAAAGGCAGAGCTGCTCTGGCTGGGGAGGGTTGTGGAGGGGAGAGAAGGGAGCCCAGAGCCTTGCTGGTCCCTAACTGCTCCTGTCAGGGGTAGCGGAAACCAGGGGTGGGATGATGAGGCCTCCGAGTTCGTTTCTAAGGTATCTGGAGTTTGCCAGCCTGCTATGCTGTTTTGTTCATTTGGCATGTCGTTTCTGAAGGATAATAACTATATAATTCAAAACCATATAATTAAATTATTTAAAACTAATCAGCAAGCTTATGAATTCTGGTTCCCCCTCCCCATTACCAAAACAAACAAACAAAAATACCCATTGTTGTTGAGTCGATTCCTACTCATAGCAACCCTGTAGGACAGCGTAGGCCTGCCCCACGGGGTTTGCAAGGCTGTAATCTTTACGGGAAGATTACTATGAATCCATGTCCCTTCCCAGTGGAACAAGCATGTATAATTATTTTGAACCAGACAAGCATGAGCATTTTAACATTTTTAACTTTTTTCTTGTAATTTGGATTATTTTTTTCTTTTTAAAAGCTAAAGCCTTTCTTGTTTATTCCTGAATTAGAAAAGAAAGACATAAGAAGCATGTGGGGGCCCTGAAGGTTTTTCTTTCTTTCTCTCTCCCTTTGCCGTTTTTTTGAGTGTCTGGGGTGGGGAACACATATGGAAGTAGTATGGCACTCCCTGTACTTGGGGTTCTCACAGAGCAGTGAGGCAGGCAGGACACACGTAAAAAATTGCACGGATGTTTGTACAGTTATGGTGAAGTGTTCCTTTGTCTTGTTGTTAGCCACCATGGCGTTGACCCCTGGCTCATGGTGTGACCCCGTGTGTTACAGAGTAGAACCCTCCATAGGATTTTCTTGGCTGTAATCTTTAGAAGCAGATTTCCAGGCCTTTGTACGGGTGGGTGGGTTTGAAATCCCAGCCTTTAGGTGAGCAGCTGATCCCAAACCGCTTGCACCACCCAGGCTCCTTCCCCTTTGTCTTGGTGTAGCCTTAACACGAGGGAGCGACAGCAGAGGCTAGTGGCTGTGCGCACAGGCTGGAACCAGGCTGCCGGGGCTCAGGTGGTGACATCTGCTGCTTACTCTTCGGGTGAGCATGGGTCTTCTGCCTCGGTTTCCTGAGCTATAAAAACGGCACGATAAGAGTCCCTCTTCATAGGGTTAAGGAGCCCTGGTGGCGCAGTGGTTAAGTGCTCATCTGCGAACCAAAGTTGGAGGTTTGAACACACCAGTTGCCCCACAGTAAGATGTGGATTATTGGAAGTTTATGAGTTTGTGGTGAACACCTGGAACTGCCTGGCACAGTGCTAACTTCTATTACTTCTGAAGTTACATGGACCTGGTTTCTGTTATTATATTGATGTCATAACTTATATTCTCTTGTATTTTTAATATCATATTCAGACACGTAAATGTAACAAAGTGTTTGTACTTGTACCTATCAAATACATTTCAACCAATTTATTGGTACATAGGGAATTAAAGGTTTTTATTATGAAATGTTTCAGACACACACAATTTAGTTTTGGAAAAATGTGGCTGAATTTTATCTTATTTACAATATTGCAGTGCACTTTGCTTTAAACTTGGAAACTCTGGTGGAGCAGTGGTTCAGAGCTACTGCTGTTAATCAAAAGGTCGGCAGCTCAAATCCACCACGTGCGCCTTGGAAACCCTATGGGGCAGTTCTACTCTGTCTGATAGGGTCGCTATGAGTCAAAACCTACTCGATGGCAATAGGTTTAGATTTTTTTTTTTTTGCTTTAAACTAGGAAGCCAAAATTATAGCTGGAATCAGATGCTTGGCCTGCAAACAAGGTCAACAACCATTTGGCCCAGAATGACAGGGCAAAGGGGGCTGTGATGGCGTCCATGCTGGCCTCAGACAAAACTGATTTTCTTCCAATTTTGTCCCTGTGTTTTCTTCCTTCCTTAGAGCATCTAGGCCGTTTTGCATCTCGTGAGTTGTCCAACACCCACCTTTGAATGTTGGTCCCGACCCCTTCCCAGAACTGTCCCTCAAAGCTCTGGGCCCTCGTTGGAGTGTTTTCACGTTAATTCTCTCCTTGTCATTCTCAGGTGTGAGAAACACTTGGTGTTTTTCTTTTTAGCTCGTCCATCAGATGAATCTCTAATAGGTTATATACTGGGGGGCTTCTGGGGGAACTCAGTCCTGCTATGCCACTTTGCTCCCCACCCTGTCTTTTTTGCTGTCATATCTATACCAGCCAGCCTCCTCTGCTGAACCCCCACAACATGCCAAGTGCTGTGGAGGGTGTCTTTGCAAACCATGTACGAACTGTAAAATTTAATGCTGAGCGTTGGCTGGGGCCAGCACAGCACTGGGTGACGTAATCCTCACCATAACACCGTGAAGTAGGCTCTACAGTTTTCTGAATTCCGTAGATAAGAAAATAGTAGCATAGAGGGTGTAACCAATTTGCCTGGTCACCAAGCCCAAAAAGTAATAATAAATTTTCAAAAATTGTTAACATTTATTGTGTACGTCCTATGTGCCAGGCCTTGGGCTACTGCCTATGTATTGCTTCATTTAACCCTCATTCTGATCCTTTGGGAGTCCCTGGTGGCAAAAATGGTTAGGCGCTGGACTGCTAGCTGAAAGGTTGGTGGTTCGAACCCACCCAGAGGCTCCTCAGAAGACAGGCCTGATGATCTGCTTCCAAAAGGTCACAACCTTGAACACCCTATGGAGCAGTTCTACTCTGCACAGGAGTTGACATCTATTAGATGGCAACTATCAGCAATGACAACGGATCCTTTGAGGTAGGCTTTAGTATTATCTCCACATCTCAACAAAAAGAAAACAAAAATCCTCGCAACTGGACTAATAAGCAACATCAAGATAAACTGAGAAAAGACTGAAGTTGTCAAGGATTTCATTTTACTTGGATTCACAATGAACACCCATGGAAGCAGCAGTCAAGAAATCAAAAGACGCATTGCATTGGGCAAACTGGCTGTGAAAGATTTTGAAGTGTTGTAAAGCAAAGAAGACTAAGATGACACCCAAGCCATGGTATTTTCTATTGCTTCATATGCTTGTGAAAGCTGGACAATGAATAAGGAAGATGGAAGAAGAACTGACGTCTTTGAATTGTGGTGTTGACAAAGAATATTGAATGTGCCACGGACTGCCAAAAGAACGAACAACTCTGTCCTGGAAGAAGTAGAGTCAGAATGTTCCTTAAGAGGGAAAGATGGTGAGACTTCATTCCACATACTCAGGACTTGTTATCAGGAGAGATCAATCCCTGGAGAGGGACATTATGCTTGGTAAAGTAGAGTGTCATCGAAAAAGAGGAAGACCTTCAACAAGGTGGACTGACACAGTGGCTGCAGCCATGGTCTCAAGCATGGTCCAGTTGTGAGGATTTTTGTGGTTTTTATGTTGAGGTGTAATCCATACTGAAGGCTGTGGTCTTTCATCTTCATCAGTAAGTGCTTCAAGTTCTCTTCACTTTCAGCAAGCAAGGTTATGCCGTCTGCATATGGCAGGTTGCTATTGAGTCTTCCTCCAAACCTGATACCCCATTCTTCTTCATATAGTCCAGCTTCTCAGATTATTTTTTGGCATTTCTAGAATAGAAGTATCATGGATTTGTGTCCCCCCAAATACATGTTGGAGTCTAACCTCTATACCTGTGGATGTAATCCCATTTGGGAATAGGGTTTTCTTTGTTGTGTTAATGAAGCCATATCACTGTAGGGTGTATCTTAAACCTTATCACTTTTGAGATGTAAAGAGAGCAGATTAGGCACAGAGCCAAACAAGCAGACACAGGGGGAGACAGGTACTATCCGAAGACGACAGAGGCCGATGTAGCTACCAGTCCAGGAACTCTTTAGCTGTGTGTCACATGGGGTGAGAACCTGAAAAATGAATGCTTGTCACATGACCCTTTGATTTGATAAGAAAATTATGAGGACCTGGGGTGGTCACACACATTCACCTTTGAAACATACCCTCATTCTTCACAGGTGTAAGAATTGGGATTCCATGGGGAGGATAAACATAAGGAAAGAGGATCGCTGAATACCTCGTTTTCTATAGCCTTCTCATATTAAGGAAGTATATGGTTATCAAAGTATTAAAATTACATGATATTCTGTTGGGTAAATCTTTTTAAAATTCACATGGCTTGGAGAATAAAAAAGATCGAATTTAATATTTAGGTCATTACAAGCACATTGCTGGAGCAAAGGGAATTACCCACGTGGTTCAGGCAGAAGCTCTGTAGAATTTTAAGCAAATGGAGTTTTTCTGGTTGCAATTTAGAAGCAACTTCCTCCTGAGAGCCCAAAGGGTCACAAAAATTAGAATAAATTAGCTAGACAGCCTTTTAATGGTATTTTTTCCACTTGAAGAATATTATCCCTTTCATGAGTGCTGGCACATGTTCCAGCTACATTTTCCGTCCCCGGAGGTTAAGGAGCCATGGTGGTGCAGTGGTTAAGGCGCTTGACTGCTAACCGAAAGGTGGGCGGTTGGAAACCACCGGCAGCTCCTCGGGAGAAAGACGTGGCAGTCTGTTCCTGTAGTGATTTACCGTCGTGGAAACCCTATGGAGTTGCTATGAGTCAGAACCCACTCAGTGGCAGTGGGTTTGGGTTTTTTTGGTTGGGGGTTTATTGGCAGGCTTTGAGCATCTCTAGTGTGTTCTGGCGTCATGGTGGATACTGGTGTAACTGCCTAAAGAACAAGGAAGTTGGTCTGCGCACATTTGAGTGTTGAGAGCCAGTCGTATGAGGGGATGCTTCCCGGAGGAGTGATTGTGTGAAACTTCCGTGTCTTTTGGCTTCTGTACAGCAAGATAAGGCTTGCAAGTATATTTACTATTTCCTTTGTGTTATTGGGAATGTACGGTTACCGGCATTTGGAAATATTCAAGTAAATGAGTTATTTTGGGATGAAGATAATTTGTGATGCACTTCCTGGGCCCTGCACCCTGTGTGGGCTGTGCTTCATGTAACACTGACATGGCCGGCTTGCGTTTGTCACCTCCCTGATGGCGTCTTTATAAAGTGCTCACTGGAAAGCTGGGTAAGAGATTTTATGGCTCAAGTGTAAGCAGGAAGCGGGATGCACTTCCTGGGCCATGGGGCCTTTGTGATGTACTTCGTGGAACAAGGTACCCATATGGACTGCTTGTAATTGGCACCCTATTTTTTCAAATAACGAAAATACTATCAGCACACAATGATCCAGCAGTCATTGCATTAGTGAATAAACATGGCATCACCAAAAACTTGCAAAAAAAATAATTTATCCATGAAAAGGTTATTATGTATTTGTTTAATGCACAGTGTGTTATGGGGTTATGATTATTAGAAAAAACATTTTTATACTTTTTACTTTTGACTCAGATCTTGAACAAAAATGATATAAACTCTCAAAAACTGTAACTCACTTGATTGCCTCAGGATTGAAGCATACCTAGGCTCCCTTCAAAATGCTAGACTAAAGGACAAGGAAACACATGAGAACACTGAAGCATCCTTTCCAAGGTAATTTTATTCAAATTTCATTAAAGTTTACAGTTTCCCCCATGTGTATTTTAACACAAATAATTTCAGTTACATTAGAAAATATGAGAATTACTTCAATTCTGTTTTATTTTTAGAATAACATTTATAAGGTATTTTTAAAATTCATTTGATAATAAATATTTAAATAAATACAACATAAATAAATATCAGTTCACATGATTTCATGAACATAAAATTATATAAATAAATATTTTAAAATAAATTATGCTTGCGTGTCTGTTTCTACAAACACGTTGGCACAGAAATAGCTTATAAATGCCTGTTCTTCTTGAAGGGAAAGAAAAACACATCCAGTGAGGAGGGCGTTTTCCCTTCTCGGCAATTTGCTTATGAAAACTTAAAAACAACTTATGGATAGTAAAGGTGAAATATACTTGCTCAAAGGAATCACATGGATCTAAGAGTCGCACCCTTCAAATTCTGGGTGGCGACTACTGTAAACAGAAGCAGGAGAATTACGGTGCCAGCTTAAGTAGGATCAGGTCAAACCGCCCCCTCCCCAGCCCCTAACCCATATCCTGTTAAGGTATCTTTGGTTCCGATTTCTACAAAAATGACTTTAAGATCTGAAGAAATCCCAGCTCTTTAGGAAGAACTCAGATAGCTCATCATCCTGTTGATAGTCACTGCACGAATTCTGAAAGCGTGAAGAAGGATACAAAGCTTGATTTTAGTTTTATAAAAATCCGGCTCTTCAAGGGAGGGTTTTTGTGGCACAGTCTCACTGTTGAAATTCAGGGCCTAGGAGAATAAATATTGAGTGTGACACATGTGGTCTTCTACAATTAAAACATTCATCCATAAAAATGGGTTAAGCCAATACATGTCTCAGAGCCTACAACCCACTCCCTCGTTACACCCGCTAACCCCAACCCATATTTACTCCCAGCCAGATGGCCAGGCAGAGCCTGGGAGAAGGAGTCAATATCTGAGCACATGCATCTTCGGTGAGCTCTGAAATGACCCTTAAAGCTACTTAGGAAACCATCGGTGGGAGCTACATTTTAGAAAGAACAGTCCTGTGAAGATGACATCTGCTGCAATATCTAATTTTTATATCTGTTACATTAAGAAGCCAAGTTCTTGTTAGAACAGGAAGATGATTGATTGCTATTGATCAAGACTTTTATCAGGAACAGATCTGTTTAGTACGGACATTCCACTGGAGTCAGATAAATAAACTTGACAATGGATTTCCCAATTTTAGCCCTTTGATTACAAAATATAAGACCTTATATTTGCACAATGGTCAATATTTTCACTTGTTCATCACAGAAATACTTAGATATTGTTGTCGTTGGTTGCCGTTGAGTTAAGGCTACCCCGTGTGTCATGGAGCAGAACTTCTCCAGAGGGTTTTCTTGGCTGTAATCTTAATGGAAGCAGATCACCAGGCCTAACTTCCAACGTACTGCTGGGTGGGTTTAAATTGCCGACTTTTGGGCTGGCAGTCAAAGTACAAAACTTTGCCCCACGTAGGGGCCTACAGTAGGCAGAGCCGCCCTGTTTTACAGAGGAAGAAATTGAGCCACAGAGCGGCTAAGTGGATTGAGCACAGTCTTCTGGTTACTGGTAGAATTGATTCCAGAGTCCAAATCACCTGACTCTTGGTTATATAAGGGTTTTTAAAAGTGAAATATAAAACACAATCTCTCTGGATAGTAACATTATTTGATACTTGCATGAAGTTCACTGCTTTCCAAACAGGTATTTATTTATTTGGAAAATAAGTAAAATAATTCCTTTCCAGATAGTGATTTTTGCCGTGTTCTCCAAGGCCCTCTCCCTGCCCTCCAGTGAACATTCCTGTGGTTGTACGAGCATCGTGTGCTATAGCTCGTTGACGTCGAGTCGATTCTGACTCACAGCGACCCTACGGGACAGAGTAGAACTGTCTCATAAGGTTTCCAAGGAGCTGCTGGTGGGTTCCAACTGCTGACCTTGTGGT
Organism: Loxodonta africana; assembly: GCF_030014295.1. Taxonomy (NCBI): domain Eukaryota; kingdom Metazoa; phylum Chordata; class Mammalia; order Proboscidea; family Elephantidae; genus Loxodonta; species Loxodonta africana. The sequence continues at coordinate 76,885,914 of NC_087364.1, read as the reverse complement.
TAGCAGCCATAGCTCTTAACTACGGGGCCACCAGGGTCCACACTGTGTGCTACAGTGATCCAGAAAACTAAAAATCAAGGTCTTGCCTATGAGTAACATCGTGGATGTCATCAGAGGATAACCCCACTCGTTTGCTTTTGCAAGATGTGCAGATATGCATGCCTGCCCCTCACCTGTACGTTCTGGAGCCCTGAGAGGTGAATGACAGGATCTGTGGAGTGAAATCTCTTTGATGAGAGTTCAAATCCTGGCTCTGCCATTTACAAGCTGTGTGAGCTCAGACAAGCAGCTTAAGTGTCAATTTCCTCTTTTGTAAGCTGGGGAGAAGTAGTACAGACCCCGTATGGTGGTTGTAGGGACAGCGTAATATGTATGCAAAGCACTTGTAGAGAGCCTGGTACGTACCATGCGGTCGGGAAATCAAACCAAACCAAACCAGTTGCCGTGTAGTAAAGCTCACTCATGGCAGCCCCGTGTGTGTCCGAGTAAAACTGTGCCCACAGGGGGTTCAGTGGCTGGTTTCTGAAGTAGTTCATCAGATCTTTCTTCCAAGGTACCTCTAGGTGGACTTGAATCTCCAACCTTTTGGTTATTGGTGGACTTGAACCTCCAACCTTTTGGTTATTAGTTGAGCACCTAACCGTTTGCACCACCCAGGGACTCCGTTCAACAAACGGGAGGCTGCTTTTCTTAAAGTGACTGGCTCATATTAAAAAAAAAAAAAAAAATTTTTTTTTTTTTTTTCAGTAGAAGGTGCCCTCAAAGCTGTCTCCCCAAAAATGTAGCTCTCCGGGAGTTTTCGTTGCTGTTGGGTGCCACTGAGTCAACTTGTAACTCACAGTGACCCCAAGTGACAGAGCAGGACTGTCCTGTGAGGGCTGCTGGGTCTCCAGGTCCTTCTTCTGCAGAGCCACGGGACGGGTTTGAATCGCCAACCCTTTGGTTAGCAGCGGAGCAGTTAACTGCAGTGCCTCCAGGGATCCTTGCAGGGATTTTAGAAGGGGGGATTTCAGACCCTCTCCCATCCAGAAAGGGCTGATTTTATACCTCTCAGGGGCCCTGACTGATGTCTTCAGCATGAAGAAGGCTCTCTCACTGAGACGGGAGGTCTTACCTGCATCAGCTTGTCAATAGCTGCCAACATGTCTTGATCCAGAAAGATCTGCCTCTTGGGGTCCATCAAAAGCTTTGCATTCATGGCCTTGAACTCCACCTGGTACATCTTCAGGTCCTCGTAGATACTACTAAGGCACAGGGTCTGGGGGACATGGAGAAAAGGGGAAGGAACCATTGAGACAGGCTAAAACCTTTTCACCTACTGAATTTGAGGAAAGAGTTTTGAGTCTTCCCATTATAAAAGACGTCTTTCTGGAAGCCAGGCAACTCCCATCCCAGGAGAAAGCATAACTGAACATCAACAATACAACTTTACAGCATGGACTGAAACCCTTATTTTTACTGACTTACGGTTATGAAAGAGGTCTTGTTGGAAGCCAGGCAATTCTCATTCTAGAGAAAAAAATCAGACATCGATGATATTAATTTAGAATGTAAACTTTTCTTATTCTTCTTCTCAAACATATCTGCTTTCATAATTGTTTTTTCAAATCCAATTTCTAAGGTGGGACCTATTAAAGTCCCATGACGATGGACGTCAGAAATGTGCAAACTCTTGGAAAAGATGAGGTTTGTACACAGTTTTTAATTGTTTTACAGTCTTTGGGGAAAAAACAGTCCTCTACACTGTGATCCCACCACCTGTCTGTCAGTTAGTCCCACTGTGGCGACGGGTGTGCCGTGATGCTGGAAGCTATGCTACCTGTGTTTCAAATACCAGCAGGGTCATCCACAGTGGACAGGTTTCAGCAGAACTTCTAGACTCAGACAGACTGGGAAAAAGGGCCTGGAGATCTACTTCAGAAAATTAGCCAGTGAAAACCCTATGGATCACAATAGGATATTGTCCAATACAGGGCTGGAAGATGAGTCCCACAGGCCGGAAGGCACTCAAACATACAGTGGCCGCAACAACAGACTTGAGCATCCCAACGGTGGTGAAGATGATGCAGGACACGGGGTCACCATGAGTCAGAGCCAACTCGATGGTGACTAACAGCAACAACATACCGCGGTTAATTCCGGTGGTAAGCAGGCCTTGACCGTGCTGGTTTTATCTTTAGTGATATCTTCATGGTCAATCTCTTCAGAAGTGCAGGAGTAAAACTCTAGGGTTTGTCTGGCCTATAAAAAACATGGAGAAAAACTCAGTTTGTAAGATTTATATGGCATCTGGCTCCCGGTGAGGCAGATACCCCAAGGTCCCAGCCTGGCCCCAGCTGGTTGTCCTAGGCCTCCATCTCTTTGACCTGTCGGAATTCTGGCTCTTCCCGGGACAAGGGGAAATAGGTCGTTTAAATTCTCTCTCCCTCCCTCCTCCTCACTTGCTCAGGATGTGTTTCTCTGGGTGACATGTTTTTCCATTATGTAAACACTATAAATCATGCCAACAGGCTGTGCTCATCAGCGAATACACCACGCTGGGACACTTGCTTCTGGTGAAAACAGTTTCTTTTTCTCTTGCCGAAGTGCCTCTGTTTTATGAATATTTTTTTCAAGTATAACTTCTAAAGAGGGAACTGCTGAGGTCACAGCTTGAGCATAGAACAAACATGCAAACCCTAAAGACAAGTTGAGATTTAATTTGCAGTCTTATGTGTGGACAAGCACAGAAAAAGATGCCATTTTACAAACATGTGGGAAGGCCTTGCTAAATATAATTGTAACATTTATCTTAGGAAGTTAATATAGTTCTGATTGAAGACTGAGGTCATTTTTCCATTCAACAAGCTCGACCTGCGCAAGGTACTATGCTAGGTATGAAGGAGGACACGCATAAGAGGACTGTGTTTGCCCTCCTGGAGTTCCAGGTTTAGCTGTGGAGACAGGCAAGTGCTCCAATGGCCAGAAGATATGTCAGCAGGTGGGAAGTGCTGAGAAAGCTGTGAAGTCTCTGAGGAGGGGTGGAAAAGGAGGCAGAGACTTGAGGATGAGAATGCTGAAAGGTGGAGAAGGAGGGGGATTTTAGGCAGAGGGAGGTGCCTGAGCCCAGACTCAAGGCCTGCAAGTGTGGAAAATGTTTGGGAACAGGTAGTGAGATCCCTGGCTGTGGTGGGCAGAATAATGGCCCTCCAACAAAGATGTCCATGTTCCAATTCCTGGAACCTGTGAATACATTACCTCACCTGGCTTAGGGGAATTAAGGTAGTGAGACTATCCTGGACTGCCCAGATTGGTCTAATGTCGTTACAGGGTCTTTGTAAGTGGAAGACGGAAGCAGAAGAGTGAGCATCAGAGAGATGCTATGTGAGAAAGACGTTGCTGTCTTTTGAAGGGGCCACAAACCAAGGGATGTGGGCGCCTCTAGAAGGTAGAAAGGCAGGAAATTGGATTCTCACCTAGAGCCTCCAGAGGGAACGCAGCACTGCCGACATCTTGATTTTAGCCTGGTGCGACCCATTTCAGACTTCTGACCCCAGGGATGTAATAATACATTCGTGTTGTTTAAAGCCACTAAGTTGGTGGTAATGTGTTACGGCAGCTCTGTGTCTTGGAGATGTTTAAACACAACTGGGCAACCACTATTCTGGGCAGGCTGCAAGAAGTTAGAGTTGGAAATGCAGGCTCAATGCTGCAATCCTTCGAATCTTTTCAAGAGAAGCTGGAAATTTGGAATCTTATATAAAAGATCCAATTTTTTAAAAATGAGATCAAACTCAAAAGCCAAAATAAAAAAAAAAGTATATATATGAAAAAAAAAAAAACACCTGCTGCTGTCGGGTTGATTTCTACTCACAGCGACCCTATAGGACAGAGTAGAGCTGCCCCATAGGGTTTCCAAGGAGCACCTGGTGGAGCTGAACTGCCGACCTTTTGGTTAGTATCCGAGCTCTGAGCCACTGTGCCAGCAGGGTTTCCATCTACGTGTGTGTGTATACACGTATGTGTATGCATATGGACCCAGCCCTACAAAGCCGTGGCCTGTGAATCACGCGCATTTGTACTTCGGCTCCCCGCAGCAGCTACATTTGAAATTTGCTAAGTTTGAAAAAGGAATTATATAAAAAATACGAAATGGAGTTCTGTAATCTTTTGACCTTTAGTAGTGCATCTGGGAATAGGAGAGTCAGCTTTCTCACCTAAAGCATCTATTTACATTGGAGCTTCTAATTTTTATCCCTATTGAACCTTTCTTCTGGAATCAAAGCAGTTATCTCTTCTGTTTTCACATGGGGAGCTGCTTTTTTAACTAAGATTGATGGAAATTCAAGGAGCAATTGGCAGCACATTATGAAAGATTAGAAGCAAAAAAAGAGTTCTTTAAGAAGAGCATTGAGCTTTGAAGATACTCCTAAGGCAACAAGCTAGGAAGCTCTGAGGAAAGACTGACTACGGAGAAGGAAAGAATGCCTTTTAAAACATTGGTCTTTGCCCTTTGCAGCAAAAGCAATGGTATCAGTGTTAGAACACCTTTAAGAAGGAATAAAGAATTGTTTTTGCATTAAAATAAGAAACCTAAGAAAATGAGTGAAGCTGTACAGAATTAGGTAACTCTCCCCTTAGAAAATGAAGACTGGGTGTGCACCGTTCCAAGCCTCCCCGAGGTGCAGCGGCTGCTGACCATGCCCTGGGTCATCAGACTGGAAGCTGCAGAGCCATGCCAGGGGCAGGTCTCGTTCACCTCTGCAGCCCCAGGAGCACAGGGCAATCAGACTGGAAGCTGCAGAGCCATGCCAGGGGCAGGTCCCATTCACCTCTGCAGCCCCAGGAGCACAGGGCAATCAGACTGGAAGCTGCAGAGCCATGCCAGGGGCAGGTCCCATTCACCTCTGCAGCCCCAGGAGCACAGGGCATGCACCTAATAACTGTTTCCTGGATTGATAAGTCAGAGAAACAGTGTGGACCTGATACAATTCTACCTCTGTTGGCAGGCTACAAGGAACACTGTAAATATCCACTTTCCTCTGTGTAGACACAGCCAAAATGAATGCCATTATAATTTATTACCAGTCTCGCTTTCTCTGAAGACACAATTTCACTGAGACTCTTTAGCTAATAGTTGGGCCATTTGTAAAGTTCCTTCTCCCTTTCTTGACAGCTACTGATTAACTTCCCCAATTTCCTTGCAGTTCCTCCAGGTGACCAGAGATTCAGAGAAGCCCCTTCCACAGAGAGGCGACAGAAAGGGCACCAGGACATAGAAGAGCTCACCTTCTGAAGCATGTTGCTGACAGCCCTCAGCAGGTTTTGGGAGTGGCTGAGGCACTCGAACATTCCAGAGCCTGGTGAGGTCTCTGGGAGGTTCCTGGCCAAGCTGAGGTGGGCCAGGAGGATGAGAGTGGCCGCAAGGAGGAGGCCTGGAAAGGAAGCGAGGGGCGGGCTGAGCTTGTCCCCATGGTTTGGCTTGCCTCCACCCATTCTGGCTACCTTGCCCATCTGCACCAACCCCACCCTACCCATCTCCAATAATCCTCCAACACTTGAGAGATGAGCTGAATGCTTGGAAGGTGGCCGCTCTAACCCAGGGAAAAACGCTAGCTAGCTACTGTGAGGGGTCCCTGTGTGGGGCAACCAGCTAATGCACTTGGCTGCTAAAAGGGAGATTAGGGATTTGAGACACCCAGAAGCACCTCGGAAGAAAGGCCTGGCAATCTGCTGAAAACTCAGCAATTGAAAACCCTACGGCACACAGTTCTGCGCTGACACACAGAGTCACCCTGAGTCAGAATCCACTCAACAGCAACCGGTTAGCAACTTGTTAGGAACCCCACACGAGCCGAGAGCAGGACGTGGGCTCAGAGCTCACCCAGAGAGAGAGCCCCAAGCAGGAAAACTGAGGCCAGGTGGTGAGGGACTCAAGACCTTGTGTCTTGGAAACAGCGGCGTCCCAGAGCCTTGCTGTGCAGCCGGCTGGGATGCAGCCCCTCAGCGTGGCTGAGGAGCCCTGGGCAAGGGGCGAGCCGTGCGGGGCCTTCGCCCTCTGTGGAGTGGGGCGGACGACCCTCAGCTCCTGGGGCTGTTTCGAGGTTACGAGAAGCAATCTTCCACTCAGCGCCCAGTAAGCGCGCCCTCCGTCTCCCCCTTCGCAGAGATGGCTGACAGTCTCCCAGCCTCCCCCCAGCCCGCCTGCCCCGAGCTTCGCCCCTTCTCCCCGCCGAGAGCCGGGCCGGCCGGGTACTCACTGCGCTGCGAGCACATGCTGAGCGGAGCGCGGGGCGCGCGGACGGGTGGACGCTGCAGGTGAGGGCGAAGGCTGCCAGACCCAGCCAGGGTCACATTTTTATAATTGCCCCAAGGCCGCGGCAGGACTTTCCCGGGACTCTGCTGTCTTGCTTTCTTTCTGTCTCTGTCTCTCTCTACATCAGCTTCTCGGTGACACGGGGAGTCCGCCCCGCGGGGCTTGCTGCGCTTTCGGATTAACTCCCGGGTGCGCGGGGATGGCCCCGCCGCCTACAGAGCCGCCCGAAGCGAAAGCGAAATTTGCACCGAGTCGAGGCGCAGGGTCCTGGGCTGCCCGCCCCCGGCCCACACCCCGGCCCCCACCTCCGCCCCTGGGCCTCAGCGGGCCCCCGGCGCCCCTAGCAGCGCAGCGCCCCTCCCCTTCCCATCCCCTTTAACCTAATGTGTTCCTATGGGGACCTCCCGCCTAGTTCTGGCTGGGGGTGAGCAAATCATTCGTTCATTATCCGATCCTCATCCATTCATTCATTCCCACGGCCCACTATGTGCCCGGCAGACATTGTGCCAGGTGCGACACCCCGGCTGCGAACAACACGGAGACCTTTGGGCACCCTCAAACCAAATCCTGACTCAGTTGTGTTTTGTGGATGGATCTTAACATGAAAAGGGGTGACAGCAGGCTGACTATGCCTAAGTAGTGTCCGGTAGAATCCAGCCTCTTACAGTGTCCGGGACATAACCGTTACAATTTAGTGCCTGGAGGTCCAGGGTCCCGGGAGAAGAGGACCAGAGAGAGGGCACTGCAGTGGGGCAGTGGGGGCTTCTGGGCTAAGGGCTGAAGGACAAGGGGGCGTTCCAGGGGCCAACAGGGTGCAGGCCCTGGTTGGGAAGAACAGCGACCAGAGCACAGTCAGTGAGGGTGGAAAGAGGTGGGGTGAGGGTGTCCTGGTGGGTGTGAGTTGGAGAGGGTGGAGGGAGGTGGGGTGTGGGGGTCCTGGGGGGTGTGAGCTGGGGGGGAAGTGGGGTGGAGGGTCCGGGGGGGGTGTGAGTTGGAGAGGGTGGAGGGAGGTCGTGTGAGGGAGTCCTAGGGGCTTCCAGTTGGAGAGGGGGAGGGGAGGTGGAGTGTGGGGATCCTGGTGGGTGTGAGGTTGGAGGGGGGAGGTGGAGTGAGGGGGTCCTGGGGGGGTGAGCTGGAGAGGGCAGAGGGAGGTGGGATGTGGGGGTCCTGAGGGTGTGAGTTGGAGAGGGCAGAGGGAGGTGGGAAGTGGGGGTCATGGGGGGTGAGAGTTGGACAGGGCACTGGGGCCATGCCAAGAGGAGGCCGGGCCAAGGAGTATGTGCTCCATTCTGAAGGTGGGGAGCCCTGCAGGACTTTAGGCAGGAGACAGGGCTGGATTTACATGATGGGAAGAGCTCTCCTCAGCAGTATGGAGGATGGATCCCAGGTATCAGGAGCTGGGCAGGGGGAGCAGTTGGGAAGGTGTGGCCAAGGCCATTCAGGATGGAGAACAGAAATTAGACAGGAGGGGTGGTCAGGACAGGGAGGGCACAGGGCTTGGTAACTCCTCAGGTGTGAGAGAGAGGAAGGCTCTGAGAGGGTGGTCATTCTGGTTCCTGCAATGGGGTTACTGTAAGAGGGTTGTGAGTTTGGAGGGGGTGGTGAGAAGTGCTGGGTTTTGGATGTGCTAGGTTTAAGGTTCCTGTGGGACTTTTCAGTTCACTCATTTCTACCACAAGCGTTAGTCACCCTGTGTATGTGCAGGGGGAGGGTGTACTTGGTCACCAACTCAGAGCTTTCAGTGGATCTGACTGCACTTGGGCCCAAGGCCCCACCACCAGAAGTGCCAGGGCCCAGCTTTGGGATACAGAAGGGAAGAGTGGGTGCTTCCTCCTTCTCTCCCCTGGGTCTCCGTCAAAGTCTGGATGAATGAGATCACTGTAAGCATTGAATGCCAAGCCCCCTTGAAGATGGAGTGACCAGTACAAGGAGAAGAAAGCCCTGCTCACCTCTGGTCTGATCAGCACCACCAGGCAGATCATCTTTTGGAAGGTGAAGTGCCATCCACCAGAGGACTTTGAGGGGTGTGTAAAATGGAAGACAGTTCATCTCTAAGACCCTTCCAGTGCTGCCGTCTCTGAATTCCCCCACAGGGACAGAGACCAACTCATTGTCAGCAACAATCACATCTAACAGATTGTGTAAAGCAAATGGCAGGTGCAGAGCTGTGCTGCTGCTGCAGGGACTTGGAATGAAGTTAAACGTACTTAAAGTGAGAGTGAAGTCAAGTTTATCACAACTGAGCTGTTTCTCCCCTGCAAAGATCATCTTCCATGGAAAACAAACTTCTGCTGCAGAAATGAGTACAGGGTCTCTGCTCAGAATAGACCTTTGGCCACGAGACACAGTTTCTAACCCGTACTTTTGTGAAACAGTTCTCTGATGTGCTGCACATACTGTAGCAAGGATAAAATTTGCTTCTACTGGAATAACATTACTTTTGTGTAAGAAACATTTTTTTGTACATCATCACTGCTACATTGTGTCTAACATAGTACTGGAGGTCTTGGCCAATGCTATAAGGAAAGGAAAAAAGAGAGAGAGACAGACAGAGACAGATACAGACGGAGACAGACAGAGAGAGAGAGGTTTAAAAATCGGAACTGAAAAGGTAAAACTGTCATTAACCATAGTTGATATACGAAAAAGCAACAGAGCCAACAGACCAAGTACTGGAGGTAATGAGATAATTCAGCAACTTCATCAGGTATGAATACCAACTTAGAAAAAAAAAAAGCCCCACATTTTTTTTATGTCTACAATAACCAATTAGAAAATATAGTAAAAACAAAACTCACATTCATAGCAGCAGCTATATTATAAAGTAACTGCCTTTAAGTAGGGAGGCAGTGCAGTGGTTAAGAGTTTGGACTGTATTTGAACTCTGGCTCTGCTATGCACTTGTGTGTTTTTGAGCAAGTTTCTTATCTCTCTGGGGTTCTTCTGGAAAATAATAATAGTAAAATTATGTACATCATAAAGTTGTTGTGATTATTACATGAGTTAGTGTAGCTATAGAATAAAGATAGAATAAAGGTCCATAAATATCTAAGCTAAAACTTATAAAGGAATAATAAAGAGAGAGACTGGCCCTGCCAGATATAAGGACACAGTTCAATGCAATAGTAATAAAAATAGTCACACTGGCAAAAGAACAGGTAAATGTTCATTGAAACAGAATAGATTAGAGACAAACTCATGTATAAAAGACAGATGGCGCCCAGATCAATGAGGAAAGCACAGGTTTTTTAGTAGAAAATGCTTACTATATGGTAAAAAATAAAACTGGACTCCAACCTAAATCAACGTACTTAGGTGAACTCCAGTCAGATTAAAGACTAGGTGTGAAAGGTAAAACTAAGACAGCAGTAGAAGAATATAAAGGAGACTATCTTTGTCGCTCAGGAGTGGGAAGGACTTCTTAAAACACCAAAAGCCCTAAACCATAAGACAAAATACTGGCAAATTTGATTACGTAAAAAAAAAAATGCTCAAATATGTTATAATCAGAAAAAAGTAAAGGGAAAAGCAATGAGATATCACTTTATACTTTAGGTTAAAAATTAATTTTTTAGCAAAAATTAGAACATGGGATACTGGCAAGTGTTGAGGGAAATACGGGACTCCAGGATCCCTCACCTGATACATGTGGAGTGGTGTGGTTATCTTGGAGGGCAATGTGGCATTACTTGATCAGATGAAGTATAGGCACACCCAGCTATTCTACCCTGGGTGTATATCAAAAAGGATCCTCCTGTAGGCCCATAAAGGGACGTGCATGAGGACGTGCATCAAGGCGTTGTTGGCAGTGGTGGGAACTGGAGGCAACCTAGCTGCTCACCAGCGGGGGAGTAGTTAGGTAAATGTGAGCCATGTACCGCACAGAGTTATTCTGCAGCACTTAGGAGGAACAGACCAGATGTACATACGGCAACATGGATAAATCGTTAAAACAAAATACGGGGTACAAAATATAAAGGTAAAAACAGATTGAGACCTGTATATCCTATTAGAGCTAGATCATCAAACTCTTGGGGGTAAGATTTGTTTTGGAATTTGGAAAACAGATCAAACACATTATTTCTGTGGCAAAATGTAGGTGTAGTTACTCTAAGCTTCCAAATAACCTCATGTCAAGTGAGTCTCGTTTTATTGCTAAAGAAGTTTAATACGCTTGATATCCAGAATTGTGTCTGTTTCAGAACGTGGGTAAGTGATTGCGGACCTATGTTTCCTTAAACGAAAATAATATATTGAAAATAGTACACATTGTATAAAGATACTTAAAAACAAAAATATATATGTTAGACTCATTAGGATGGATGTCACGGGGGTGGGTAAGGGGCAGAGAATGAGGAATGGAGACAGTACATAAATACATGTACACACACGTATGTAAGAGACGAGATTAATGTCATGGGTTGAAGAGTATGATCAAGTCAATCCTCTTCCTCTGAGGTCCCTCATCTGCCCAAAATGTAGACAAGTAAAGACACCCTTCCTAAGCAGATAAGGTAGTTGTTTTCGAACATTAATCCTGTTTGGTACATTCAGGTAGTCATTCTTTCCTGTTTATTCTGAGCAATGGGACAATCTGAGACCCCGCAGAGTAGTTCCATCATTGTGGGTCACAACCCAGCTTCTACAGGCATCAGCCCTTTGTTTATCAATACTGTCTTGAAGAACCTCAAAAATATCGACAAGGGGCTTCAAGGAAAAAAAAAGGCAGGAAAGGCCTCTTTATTGGTTATTGATGCCCTGGAATAAGGCTTTTTATGAATGTTGTTGCAAACTTTTCTGTACCTTGAGACAGTTAAATAAATATGCTGAATATGATACAGCTCATGGTCATTGCAGTCTCAGGAATGATCGAGATCACCTGATGCTCAGACGCTATAAAGGAAAAGATTGATCAATTGGTCTATATAAAAATTAGATATTTTCTGCAGGGAAAAATATACCGCAGACAACTTTTAAAGACAAACTGTAACCTAGAATAAACAATTGCAAGAGCATATGGCAGATCAAGGTCTAATGTCCTTAGTATATAAATGACAACAGCAATAAGGAAAAGGCCAACAATCCAATTGAAAAATGGGTAAAGGATATGAACAGGTGGTACAAAGAAAGAGAAACACAAATTACTTACAAACATATGAAGAATATTCAGCTGTACTCGTAATTGAAGACATTCAAATTAAAACAACCAGACAGGATTTTTTAACCTATAATTTGCAAAGCTACAATCTTTGATGGCTTATAGAGTATGTGAAGGTATTTGGAAATAGGTTGCCGTGTTCTATTGGTGTCATCTGGTGCAATCTATTTGGAGTGTTAGATGCCAATCACTTTCAAAACTTTAAGATGCACATGCCATTTGGCTCACAGTTCCACTTCTAGGATTTATCCTATAAAACCATTTGCACATAATGACTTATTTTCATTAAAGCATAATTTTTAATAGCGAAAGACTGAAACACTCTAGATGTCTATTAGTAGAGGACAGTTAGGATAAAACATGATTCGTTTTTTCGGTGGACTATTATGAAGCTATTAAAAAGATCTAGGTAGATTAAGAGCCCTGATGGTGACGTGGTTAAGAGCTCAGGCTGCTAACCAAAAGGTCAGCAGTTTGAATCCACCAGCTGCTCCTTGAAAACCCTATGGGGCAGTTCTACTCTGTCCTATTAGTTTGCTGTGAGTTGGAATTGACTCAATGGCACACAACAACAACTCGGTAGATTTATGTGTGATAAGAACAATCTTCCTGATATACCAAACCAAAAAACTCATTGCCATAAAGTCAAATCCGACCCTCATAGCGACCCTATACCCAGTGCCGTCGAGTCGATTCGGACTCATAGCGACCCTATAAAATATTATAGGATAGAGTAAAACTGCCCCTTAGGGTTTCCAAGGCTGTAATTTTTACGAAAGCAGGCTGCCACTTCTTTCCCCTGTGAAGCAGCTGGTGGGTTTGAACTATCAATCTTTTGGTTAGCAGCTGTGCACTTGACCACTGTGCCACCAGAGCTCCTTCTTCATGACATCGTTAAGTGAAAAGCCAAGGTTCAGACCAGTGTGTGACATGCTTCCATTTGCACAGGGAAAAAAGTACACACACATATATAAGCACATAGATATAGGCAGAGTACAGATACAGATCTGTCAGCAAAACAGCAGAGAAAATTAACTACCCTTTCCTCAGAAGGAGATTGGATCTTTGAAGTTGGAGGAAAACCTGCTTTTTATTGACTACGTTTGATACTGGTTCAATTATTAAACGTAAAAACGTATTACAGCTTTATTATTTTTTAATTTTGCTTTGTTTTATTTGCATTTTAAAAAATCACCTAATGCAAGTGATACAAATTGCTAAGAGCTGCTGAGGTCATTCTGACAGCTTTTGAAGAGAGAACTTTTTCTTGGTGTAGCATTCTTGCTGGATTTACCATACAAAGATCAAATCTGTAGGTAGCTTAACCCTCTACTGCCAAGGTAGGGGCTTTTGTGTCAGACTCCACCCATCCACCAACCCACCCACCCGTCAGTCCGTCCGTCCGTCCGTGCATCCATCCATCCATCCATCTTCTCACTCTGTTTTGCAGAATATTCTGCATGTGTACTATGTATATTTAAATTTAAATCTATTCTTTTAGCTCCACTATGTGTAATAACATAATTTCGCTGGGTAGAACCTTTCCGGCCTGTGGCATGGTAGAGAAGAAAGACCATGAGTTTTGCAGTTATGGGTTAAAATCCAGCTCCCATCACTTTCTAACTGTAACTCCTGGGCAATTTCCTTAACTTTTCTGAAGTTCTGTAAAATAGGGAGAAAAATACCTCCCTGGTGGGGTTGTTGGGAAGATTTATTGGGATAATATGTTCTCAGTGAGGCAGAAGGTAGATTCCTATAGCGCAAGCAGCATTTTCAGCAGGCTATTGGTTCCCGTTTGTAGCATTAATCGCTAAACAGTGAATGATGGAACTTTAAATAACCCCGCAAGGACCCATCACATGCTTATTCTCCTGTGAATAAGAAGGGGTGGGTATGCTGATGTTATTCGGGTACCTAATATGGAAGTAAGGACCCCTGGTGGTGCAGTGGTGAAGTGCTCAATCGATAACCAAAAGATCGTGAGCTTGAACCCACCAGCCACTGCACTGGAGAAGGATGTGTCCGTCTGCCTTCAAAAAGATGACAGCCTTGAAAACCCTGTGGGGAAGTTCTACTCTGTCCTATAGGATCACTATGAGTTGGAATCAACTCAATGCCAACAGGTAATATGGAAGGAAACAGAATATTCCTAGTCAAGGACATCTTTTTTTTTTTTTTCCTTTTAAGAAAAAATGAATATTTCTCAACATATAAGACCTGAAAGGCAAGTTGGCTGGCATTCGGTTTTTGGGATCCCTAAACAGTCTTTTTTGTTTGTTTGTTTTGAAGTTGTCAAGGATTTCATTTTACTTGATCCACAATAGATGCCCTTGGAAGCAGCGGTCAAGAAATCAAATGACGTATTGCACTGGGCAAATCTGCAGCAAAAGACCTTTTTAAAGTGTTAAAAAGGAAAGATGCCACTCGGAGGACTAAGGTGAGCCTGACCCAAGCCATGATATTTTCAATCGCTTCACATGCATGTGAAAACTGGACAACGAATAAGGAAGACTGAAGAATTGATGCCTTAGAATTATGTTGTTGGCGAAGAATATTGAATATGTTATGCACTGCCAGAAGAAGGTACAAATCTGTCTTGGAAGAAGTACAGCCAGAACACTCCTTAGAAACAATGATGGACAGACTTCGTCTCACATACTTTGGATAGGTTATCAGGAGGGATCAGTCCCTAGAGAAGGACATCATGCTTGGTAAAGTAGAGGGTCAGTGAAAAAGGCGAAGACCTTCAACAATATGGATTGACACAGGCTGTAAAAATGGGTTCAAACAGTTCTGTTGTATATAGGGTTGCTGTGAGTTAGAACCCATTAGATGGCACCTAATGACAACAACAAACAGTCTTTTTTTGTGTTTGTTTATTTTACACAGTCATTATTCACTTACGTTTAGTGTCCAGAGTTCTTCATTCCTCCACACTTACATGCTCTTTATTAGCAGAACTCCTTTTAGACTTTTTTTTTTAAAGCACAGGTCTGCTGGCTACAAATTCTCTCACCTTTTGATTGCCTGAAAATGTCTTTATTTCACCTTAGTTTTTGAAATAAGTTTTTGCTTGGCAGGCATTTTCTTTCAGCACTTAGCAATATCTTCTGGCTTCCATTGTTTCTGTTGAGAACTCAGCCATCAGTGTTATTGTTGTTCTTTTGACGGTAATTTTTTGTTTGGGAGGATGGTTTGGCTGCATTTAGATTTTCTTTTTGCCTGTATCTGGATCATCTGTGAGTCTCTTTCTTGTGTGTATTTCTTCTCTTGGCCCTGTCTCTTCATGTGCCTAGAAATTTTTGATTGAATGCTAGAGCTTGCATATGAAAAGTTGTAGCGGCTCTCAATGATGTTAACTTCCAGTCGGCAGTTAGAATAAAAGAACACCTTAATCCAATCAGGGATTATACTGATTTGAAGCTGGATTTCAAACCTAGTAAAGGCTTTTCTGGAGCTCTGGTGGCACAGTAATTAAGAGTTCAGCAGCTAACCAAAAGGTTAGCAGTTGGAATCCACCAGCTGCTTGTTGGAAATCGACTGGGGCAGTTCTACTCTGTCCTATAAGGTCACTGTGAGTTGAAATTGACTCAACGGCAGTGAGTAACTGGTAAAGGCTTTTCTGTATCCTGTTTACTCTTATTTTTAGGGTATGGTCCTATGAGTTCTAACTGAAAGTGTGAGCTGTTTACCAGGCCCCTTTGCTTTAGTGGACTATAAACTCAAATCTTTATTCATCCAGCACTGAGAGACCGTCATGAGCTGTTCAGTTTCTCAGTGACTTAGCAGCTACTTTTTGTTTTGCCTCTCTAACTCTTGGTCTTCTCTATCTACTTACAAAAACAGAAAAACAAAAAAAACCAAACCCATTGCCATCGAGTTGATTCCAACTCATAGCAACCCATTAGGACAGAGTAGAACTGCCCCATTGGGTTTCCAGGATTTGGCTGGTGGATTCAAACTGCCGACCTTTTGGTTAACTGTTGAGCTCTTAACCACTTCGTCACCTGGGCTCTCTGCTTACTAATTGGCGAATATGTAGAGACAAAAGTCAGCTCATTTTGTATGAATCACTTCTCTGCACTTCCTTTCCTTCCAGAATTTTGGCGTCTCAAGTCCTGGTTGCCTTGGTGTCCCTGAACTCCAATATTTGTCTCTCCAGTGAATCTGCCAGAAGCTTTGCTCATCTTTTCTCCTTCTTAACAGCCACTTTCTGCTCAGCTTCTTAGTCACCCCACCTCTACTCATTATGCCAACAAATGCCTCAGTGGGGAGTATGGAATGCCAGGCTTACCTCAGTGAGTTTTCCTTCTTTCAGGGACCTTGACCCTTCAAGCCCTGGCTGCCTTGGTAGCTCTTCAATGCTTCTGGACTTTATTTATGTTCTCTTGGTTCTTCTAGTTGTTCTCATGTGGGGGGGGGGGGTGGATTTTTCTGTTACGATCTAGTCTTCCATAGCTGGTAATAGAAACCAAACAGCCATTTTAAATAGAGGACCTACTTGAAGTTCCAAAGTTGAGGTTTCAACTTCAAATTGATTATGACAACTAATAGTTTCCTACTTTTTAAAAAATAATGTTCTTGGTACTAGAAGGGCTATGACGGACTGTAGAATAACAGTGGCATGTAAGGTAGGTATTACGATTGTAACCCTCATTTTTACAGATGAGAAAACTGAGGAATGGGAGTCTAAATCACAGATAGTCATACAATTAGTAAATGATAGTTCTGGGATTGGAATCCATGTAACATGACTCTTCAGGACTCTCTATTCACAGAAGGTTAGCCCTTCAGACAAGTTTTTATTATGGAAAAGGTGATATGGCAATCTTTTTCTCTTTCACTCCCCAAAAGTTATAGCAAGAAATGAGAAATATGCAAAAAGATCTTCATACCATGTCCTCAGGAAGTCATAGAACCTTTCTTCTCACTTGTATCCCCTGCAGGCCCTGCACAGAGCTGGAAACTTACAGACTCACAATACAGATGCATTGATTTTCAGATGAGAGCCAGGATCTGAAGTTATATTTCACCACTTGTCCCTGCTGCTTTTCTTGTGTGACTGCAGGAAATTCAGCAACACATATGGCATTTGTGACAATGCAATTCAGGGGTGCTTAGTGCATTGGTGCATTGGTACAGGCCGTGGAGGCAGTTTGGGGCAGGTTCTAGCCCACACTCCACTTGCTAAGCTGCCATCCCTGGCATAGCATGGAGGAAGGGGCGAACCCCAGAGTCTCCCTAAGCCATCTCACAGGAGCAGTTACCATCTTTTCTAGCCACGGCAATGGGACAAGAATTTTGACTAAATGCAGCTATTGGCCATCACATGCCTCTGTTTATCTGGTGACACACTGTGTAGGAAATTTGCCACCTGATAATACTGGTCCAGAGAAGAGGGAAAGAAAATAGGACCGAAAAACACTGGGCATATCTGTTCTCCAGAAAGGGAAGCGTTAGGCTAGTTTTCTACTCCCAAATGTTCCCTTTGGTGTCAGATCAAATCTGTTTGTTTAATAGATTCCCAGAGACGGAACTCCAGTGAAGGCAGCAGCTGGGGCCTTTTCTGATACTCTACAATTTCATTTTCTCAGCTGTTTTCATAGCATGGAATGCCCCAGGGTTTCTCTCCTAAATAATTACACACTTTTACCCCATGCCAAGGAACTCTAAATTGGTTTGCAGAACAAATTCTGCATACTTACCCCACTGGTAATAATGTCTTTTTAGACAACAGACACGGAACAATTTGAGTTGTTTCTTTCTAGAAGCTGAGTGCTCCTGTTTCCACAACCAATAAACATGTGGCTCTATAAAAAGATTAGGCAAAGGCATCTCAGAAAGCAATAAAAATGATTTATTTTGTATTTAAATAGAGCTAAAACAATTTCATGGAGTAGTTTCAGGGCTTCTGTCTGATAAACAGCTTTCTACGAGTACTTTTGTTTATCTTGGGATCAACTCAACTGAAAATTCTGGGTATGGCCAAACAAAAAAATCGCCACATGCTTCACAGAGCTCCAGCAGACCTTTCAGATTAATTGGAAGAGCTTTTCTCAGTTAAGTTGCTCAGGGACTATTTTCTTAAAAACCTCATAGCATAGATCTCTTTTGGGGGCTGAGGATCAAAATGCAGCAGGTTGATGGTGCCTGTGAGGTCTGTTTATGATGATGCGTTATGAAGCTCCTTTGTTGATTTCCTCTCTTTCTGGAAAAATATAGTTTCCAAATTGGAGCCATTTGGCCCTAAATAAATCTGTTTTTCTTGGAATAATAAAGAAAAATATCCTATTGTTAAAATAAGGTATAGAGGGTAGAAAACACATTTCAGAAGATCCTCTTTACTTCCAGGTGGTAACCAAATAGGCTACTATTTTTAGAATACTGAGGCCTCTTGTGTGGATACAACAGTTGAGTGACTTCAGCTACTACAGAGTCTTAGGGAAGCTTGGTACTTTTTCCAACTGAGTTTAGGGGATTTTGCACCCAAATATTACTCTGGCCAGGAGTGGTTTGGGGAAGAGCAATATTACTGTAACAATTACTGGAATCCCTAGGTGGTGCCAATGGTTAACTCGCTTGACCACTAACTGAAAAGTTGGTGGTTCTAGTCCCCCCAGAGGTGCCTTGGATCTACTCCCAAAAATAAAAATCAGCCATAGAAAACCCGGTGGAGTACAGTTCTAGTCTGACACATACATGGAGTCGCTGTGAGTAGGAATCGACGTGATGGAAGGTGGTAACAATTGCTAACATTATTGACTGAGAGTTATGTGCGAGGCATAGTGCAAACAATTTTGTGTTATCCGTTCATTTTGTCCTCCTAATAACCCTACCAGCTAGATATACGACCGTCCGCATTTTACATATGAGGAAACTGAGCTGGATCAAGGTGAAGTTGCTTTTTCAAAACAGCAGTGCTGACATCTGAACCCAGCATATCTTCCTCATGCTCTTAAAATATAATGAAGTAGGGAAATGGTTCAGGGTAAGAGGAGGGTGTAAATTAATACGACCTTTTTGGAAAACAGTTTTGAAATACTTATCAGGAGCTTTTAAAAATTTCATACACTTTGACCAAGTAATTCCGCTTCTAAGGCTCTAGGGCATTGATCAGAGATTTGGACATGATTTTATACGTACAAGGATGTCCACTGCAACCTTGTCTATAAACGTTTATAATCCGGGTTGAAAACAATGAATCGTCCCTGATAGGCACATAATGTAGATTGCGGCATAGTCACACTTAGAATGTTATGCATTATCAATCATTTAAAAAAAATGGGAAAATGCTCAGAATTTCTTTTTAAAAGATAAACCATATATAGTATGATCTTAACTACGTTTAAAATAACACATACGCACAGAGAAATGGAAAGAAACAGAATATGTCAATAGTGGCTATTTCTGGGTAATGGGATTACGAACAATTTTTATTTCTTACTTTATGCTTTTCTGTATTTTCAAAATTTTCCACAATGGGTATGAATTACTTTTATAATCAGAAGAAAATATTATTAATTTTGCCTAAACCGAATAACAATAAAGTGGCCATAGCAATTTCCACTGTCAGCAAAACACCTTTTTTCCCTTGGGGTTAATATTTTTTCTTTATTTATTTTGCCCTTATGTCAAAAAAAAAAAAAAAAAAAACCAAAAACTAAACCCAGTGCCATTGCCCTGATTCCGACTCATAGCGTCCCCGTAGGACAGAGTAGAACGGCCCCATAGAGCTTCCAAGGAGCGCCTGGCAGATTCGAACTGCAGACCCTTCGGTTAGCAGCTGTAGCACTTAACCGCTACGTCACCAGGGTTTCCCGCCCATACGTAGACTTTCTTTTTTCTTTGTGACTTCTAAGATATCACTGTAGAAGAAATCACCATCTCAGGCAGATATCTTTGGGGCAGAGTGAAGCCCGGTGTTTATTCTGAACTCTAAGTGCTGACGTTGGAGACTGTGCTCCTTTGCCACATTTTAAAACCCTGGGCCTTCTCAGTAGATGGTAAAAAGACACTTAAAGGCATGGCTTGGGGTGGGAGTGTAATTAAAGTGTCTCAGGATTGGAGAACAAGGTCAGAAAATATCCTCTGAAATTGATGCTAATCAAATTAATAGAAGACAGCATCTACAAAGTAAAAGTACCTTAAGACAAAATCTGTGAATACATTTTTGTATTTATTCAACAAATATTTATAGACCATCTTGCATGTTAAAGATTCTGTGTCAGACGCCTTAGGGAAGATTGATATAAATCTGATACAATGAGCCCACATTGCTGCCTGAGTTTTTATTAAGATGACAGCGGATCTCCAATCAAGAGAGCAGAGACTCTCTCAATTTAGTTAGGAGGCAGCAGGAGGATCTTTCAAATCTGCTCGAGATTAGTAGGTTTATCCTTAAGGCTAGTGCATAATGAACGTAAGAAAAGCTTAAATCACATCTCCAGTAGAATTGCCTGTGTTCCATCCACACTAGACCCCAGGTATAAGTGGGAAAGGGCAAGGAGGAATACAGAAATCCATTAGCAGTCTTGGTGGTACAATGGTTAAGTGCTTGGCTGCTGGATTATACCACCAAGGACTTTCTTTGTAGGTAACAGAGAGTTTGATGACCTGTTGCTTGTGCTTTTGGGAGCTAACTATGGAGAGGGGAGAATCTGGATGTTTACAGGGATGAGAGCACACAGGTGAAGAAAACTCTGAGGTATTAAGTCTAATCAATTGGGGAAATGATGCTATGTACTGGTTTAGGCAAAAAAAGGAAGAAAGAAGCAGTGTATAGACACGGCTGGTTGTCTACCCAACAGCCATGTCCTGGTTCTTCACAGAACCCTAATTTTGTCAAATGTCTACCCATCCATAGTCCCTGAGGGGGGCCCTAATTGGTGTAAATCAATCAGCTCAAGGTATCCCCTGTTGGCTGTTATTGTTGCAAGGGTAGACATGGCATGTACATTGACCCAATCAGACTGAATGCATATTTCATGTCTGAGAATGTACCTATTATGCTACATATTATGGAAGCACACAGCCAAGTAGGGTAATTAAACCCCCAGCTTTATGGCTGAAGGACCAATAAGGGAAGCTCCAGGCAACTGGAATGTACCAGGAAGACCATGGAAAGAGAAGTGCTCAGGAAAGCAACTCCGTAGAGTTGTTTATGAACTCCTTGGCTTGGCTCTGATCTGTGCACGTGTAGATGTGGCCCTAAACACAGTACCAGAGACTATGAGAACTGAACTATGGAATAGATCACTGCCCAGGTCCCACACTGGATACTGGGTGGTATACACATGGGACAGATCTGAATAGCACTGCAAAGCATTTGAAAACTGAACAGACATTAGAACTCTAACAACTTAAGGCTGGTCAGAACTTGTATCCTGAACCCAACCAGGTAAATTGCTTGCTAAAACAAAAATATCAACATTCTTCATAGGATTTAAACAAGATCCCAAGCTTCATAACATAATTTTCAGAGTTCAAGATACAATCCAAAATTACTCAGCATACAAAAAAACAGGAAAACTTCAACTCACACACAAAAAGTAATTAACAGATTCCAACATCAAAATAACATGTATTTCTGAATCATGACTTTAAAGCAGTATTATGGTAATGCTCCAAGAATTAAGGGCAAACAGACTTGAAATGAATGGAAAGATAGAAAGTCTCAACAGGGTGATAGAAAGTATAAAAGAACTAAATAAAAATTTTAGAACTGAAAAATACAATTACCAAAATAAAACTCTCCTAGATGGATTGAATAGCAGAATGGAGATGATAGAACAAAGAGTCAGCAATCTTGAGAACAGGTCAATAGAAATTACCTAATATGAACAGAGAGAAAAATGATGGGTTGAGGGGAGAGGACAAAGCCTCTCCCTGTCCTGTGGGAGAATAACGAAGGGTCTAACATTTGCATCATCAGAGTCCCAGAAGGATAGTAAGAGTAAAGTTCAGAAAAAATACTTGAAGGAGTAATGACTGAAAACTCCCCAAATCTTGGAAAACGAGCAACAGAGATACTGGATAAGAACGAGGTAATTAAAATGCCGTGGAAGACCACCAAGAATGGGAAAGTTTTGAGACATATGTATGCCCTATACTGCCCCTCACTTATTGTGTGACCTTGTGGAATTTACGTTACCTTTCTGATTCATATTTCCTTATCTGTAAAATGGATAGAAAATAATCTACCAAAAATAAAGCTGTCATGAGGATTGAATGAGAAAATCTGAATAAAACACTTAGCAAAATTCCTGATTCACAGTAAATGCTCAATAAATAATAATAATTAAAAAAAAAAAAAGGCAGAGGAGGATGGTCAGCAAAGATGCCAAGGATGGTGGGGACTGAAAAGAGACCCCAGGGTTTGGCAAAGTGGAGATGACCACCTGAGATCCTTGGTAGAGTGGCCATGGCAGGAGCCAGGCTATTGTGAACAGAGGAATAAATGATTGCACAGGAAGGGGAGGAAGACAGTGTAAACATTTTTTGACAAAGTTTGGTGGTGAAAGGGAGATGGGAGAGGAGATAGTCACCTGAGAACTTGATGGAATATTCTTTTTTTTTTTTTTATGATGGGAATTTGATCATTTTTTTTAAGCTCAAAGGAAGGAACCAGTGGAGGGAAGAGATTGATGGTGCAGAACAGCAGTGGGATGGGCGATGGCATACGGCCTGGAGAGGACAGAGGGGCTGGATCAAGCCCAGGTTTCTTCCTGGGATGTTCTTGCTAATGCACCAGCTTAACAGAAATAAAAAGCCTAACTATTACAAAGGAGCACACAAGATTATCACGATTTGCAGGTGATATGATTGCCATTCTAGAACAGGGTTTCTCACCTTTTTCACTTCATGGAACGTGAAGGAAATGTAATATTTGTAAACCGCAGGGAATTTGGACACTATCTTCTGTGACTTGATGAAAATTTATTAAACTTTTTATTGTATAGTTATAACAAAAACAACATGTAAAATACACAGAAGATATTAAATTCACATAAAACTTCCAAGTAAAATGTTCTAAAGTTATTGAACTAGAAACTTGAGTTTATGTGGACATAACTTTACTATAAGATTATTTGCCTAAAAGTGCTATAGACATTTCTTGATATCAGCTCTAATGATGGTCTCCTGCTAGCCACCATGAATGAGAAACTGTTAAATTGGTGATTTAAAATACTGAACTTTTAAATAATCTTTAAAAATTTACAATAGTTGGCAGGAGACTCTAACAGCTCTTTCATTTCTTTCACAGACAACTGTTACAGTAAGGTTTGTTGTAGAAATGTAAATAGATTATTGAAAGCAAGAGAACTTTTCCATATCACGTATTTCAAAATAGTGATGAAGCGCTAATGTGAAGAAGTGTATGCACTGTGGATTGGAGCAGCGCTCCTGCAGGTGGCTTGGATGGCATTGCGTCTGTCAGCCACAAACAAGTGGCAGTCATAGAGAGGAGATACTCAAGACTTGGTTGTTGAATTAGATTGAATTAAAAGGGCTTGAATCTCCAGCCTCCAGTGTAACTTGCTTGGGATTAATGCAATCCAGAGAAATAATTCTACTTCTAATGGGCTTCTGTGAGTATCTTACTCAGAAAGGAATTTAATAAGAGAAATCATTCTCCCTCCTTACCAAAGTCTGGGGGCTCACCTGTATGCTACCATAGCTCCCTATACACGTCATTTTGTATCATAAATCACTTCTGCAATTATTTTGTCCGTGTCTGTTCTGCACCCCACCGCACCTTAGCTCTCATTCCATGAAGGCAGGGATTAACACCTCAAGCTCTCCACTATATGCCTTATACCCACCACAGTTTCAGGTTTGCAGAAAACACTCATAAACATTTGTTCCGTGAATGAAGTTCAACAGTTAAGAGCCACTGAAAAGAGATAAACAGAGGATTAAATTAATTATACAGCAGGGTAAATTGCAGTGATAACAAATAAGTCTAGAGTCAGCTCTTAGGTGCTGTCGAGTCGGCTCCGACTCATAGCGACCCTATGCACAACAGAACAAAACACTGCCTGGCCCTGTGCCATCCTTACAATCGTTATGCTTGAGCCCATTGTTGCAGCCACTGTGTCAACCCACCTCGTTGAGGGTCTTCCTCTTTTCTGCTGACCCTGTACTCTGCCAAGCATGATGTCCTTCTCCAGAGACTGATCCCTCCTGACGACATGTCCAAAGTATGTAAGACGCAGTCTCGCCATCCTTGCTTCTAAGGAGCACTCTGGCTGCACTTCTTCCAAGACAGATTTGTTCGTTCTTTTGGCAGTCCGTGGTATATTCAATATTCTTTGCCAACACCGCAATTCAAAGGCATCAACTCTTCTTCGGTCTTCCTTATTCATTGCCCAGCTTTCACATGCATATGATGCGATTGAAAATACCATGGCTTGAGTCAGGTGCACCTCAGTCTTCAGGGTGACATCTTTGCTCTTCAACACTTTGAAGAGGTCCTTTGCAGCAGATTTGCCCAGTGCAATGCGTCTTTTGATTTCTTGACTGCTGCTTCCTTGGCTGTTGATTGTGGATCCAAGTAAAATGAAATCCTTGACAACGTCAATCTTTTCCCCGTTTTTCATGATGTTGGTCATTGGACCAGTTGTGAGGATTTTTGTTTTCTTTATGTTGAGGTGTAATCCATACTGAAGGCTGTGGTCTTTGATCTTCATCAGTAAGTGCTTCAAGACCTCTTCACTTTCAGCAAGCAAGGTTGTGTCATCTGCATAACGCAGGTTGTTAATGAGTCTTCCTCCAGTCCTGATGCCCCGTTCTTCTTCATATAGTCCAGCTTCTCGTATTATTTGTTCAGCACACAGATTAAATAGGTATGGTGAAAGAATACAACCCTGACGCACACCTTTCCTGACTTTAAACCAATCAGTATCCCCTTGTTCTGTCCGAACAACTGACTCTTGGTCTATGTAAAGTTTCCTCATGAGCACAATTAAGTGTTCTGGAATTCCCATTCTTTGCAGTGTTATCCATAGTTTGTTATGATCCACACAGTCAAATGCCTTTGCATAATCAATAAAACACAGGTAAAGATCCTTCTGGCATTCTCTGCTTTCAGCCAGGATCCATCTGACATCAGCAATGATATCCCTGGTTCCACGTCCTCTTCTGAAACCAGCCTGAATTTCTGGCAGTTCCCTGTTGATATACTGCTGCAGCCATTTTTGAATGATCTTCAGCAGAATTTTGCTTGTGTGTGATATTAATGATATTCTATAATTTCCACATTTGGTTGGATCACCTTTCTTGGGAATAGGCATAAATATGGATCTCTTCCAATCAGTTGGCCAGGAAGCTGTCTTCCATATTTCTTGGCATAGATGAGTGAGCACCTCCAGCGCTGCATCTGTTTGTTGAAACATCTCGATATTCCATAAATTCCTGGAGCCTTGTTTTTCGTCAATGCCTTCAGAGCAGCTTGGACTTCTTGCTTCAGTACCATTGGTTCCTGATGATATGCCACGTCTTGAAATGGTTGATTATCAACTAATTCTTTTTGGTATAATGACTCTGTGTATTCCTTCCATCTTCTTTTGATGCTTCCTGCATCGTTTAATATTTCCCCCATGGAATCCTTCACTATTGCAACTCGAGGCTTGAATTTTTTATTCAGTTCTTTCAGCTTGAGAAACCCCAAGCGTGTTCTTCCCTTTTGGTTTTCCATCTCCAGCTCTTTGCACGTGTCATTATAATACTTTATTTTGTCTTCTCGAGAGGCCCTTTGAAATCTTCTGTTCAGTTCTTTTACTTCATCAGTTCTTCCTTTTGCTTTGGCTGCTCGAGGCTCAAGAGCAAGTTTCAGAGTCTCCTCCAACATCCATCTTGGTCTTTTCTTTCTTTCCTCTCTTTTCAACGACCTCTTGCTTTCTTCATGTATGATGACCTTGATGTCATTCCACAACTCACCTGGTCTTTGGTCACCAGTGTTCAATGAGTCAAATCTATTCTTCAGATGGTCTCTAAATTCAGGTGGGGTATACCCAAGGTCATATTTTGGCTCAGCTGAGCAACAGAAAATGAGAAAATTGTAGTAACACCTTAAACTATAGTCTACCTTAATCAAGGCAATCTTTGACTTTTCTTTCTCCCTCATTTGTAACTTCTCAAATTCTTTCATTCTCTTTTCTTCCTCCTCCTTGTTTGTGTATGGAGGTGGGACTGCCAGGCGCCCCTCGTTTCCATTCCCATCTTGTTACATAAGGAGTCCTGGTGGTGCAGTGGTTAAAACCTTTGATAGCTAACAGAAAGGTCAGGTAGGTGACCACGTGCAAGTAGCCACACCAGGCTTTCCTTGACTGCTAAGGAGTCAGTAGCTTAAAGAACACCAGGAACCCCAGTTTACGGCACACCGTGCACCTCAGCACTCCCATTGGAAAGCTCCAATCTAGAAAGCCTAAGGGGAGCATATGAGAAAGTACTGGCATTAACAAAAAAGTGAAGAGAAAAGACTTAACATATGAAAGACACACACATAAATACAAATATCTGGAAATTACTGGCTTTTCTATCTAATAACTAGAACTAGTGAGGAAGTGTAATGGAAAAATCATTGCCTTTCCAATAGCAACAAAAGAGATGAAAGACTCAGGAAAAAACAAGATACGTGGAAGATTTATATAAATAAATGACAAGATTTTACTACAAAATGTGAAAGAGGACTTCAATAAATGGAGCTATCCCATGTTCCTAGGTATTATAAAGACGTCAATTCCTACCGAATTAGTTGATAGTTATAATAGAACTCCATTCAAAATCCCCATGGAGTTATTTTTGGAATATGACAAACTCATTCTAAAGTGCATCTGGAGGACAAACAGACAATAATAACAGATACATTTTGTGAAAATAAAATAATAGGCAGGAGAGAGGGATTTCCTTTCAAGGAAAGCAAAATGCAACAGGAAACAACAATAACATCACCAGTTTGTTTCTCCTGCTAGAACAGGTCAGTGGGACAGAACAGACAGGCCATAAACAGCCTGTGGGATGTGTGACATGATGATGATAAAGACGGCATCACAGAATAGGAAGGAAGGGAAGGCTCTTCAGTAAAAGGTGCTGGATACCGGTGAGGAGCGGGGGCTGGAAGGAGTGGAGTCAAACTGTTCTCCTGAGTGTGCGTCTCTGTGTATAGGGCCTTCAACTAGAAGTCTAACTTCTCTCCCAAGTCCTCACTTTCTCCTCAGTAGCTTACCCTTGATTCTGATTTGTGGTGACCTCATTTGTGACAGAGTAGCACTGTGCTTCATAGGGTTTTTGGTGGCTGATTTTTTGGAAGTAGATTGTCATGCCTTTCTTCTGAGACATGTCTGGGTGGACTGGAACCTCCAGCCTTCGGTTAGCAGCTGCGCGTTAACTGTTTGCACCACCCAGGGACTCGTTTGGCAGATTGTTGTTAGTTGCTGTCCGGTCCGCTCAGATTCACAACACATGCCAGTATACGAAGAATGACTTTTATAAATGTTAAACTGTTAAAAAGGAAAACCGGAAAGCAACTTTAATTTCTGGATCAGCAAAGACTCTATAAGATTAAAAGAAAAGGCTGTGATCCCAAAAGCAAACATGCAAAGAGCTAATAAGATTTTAACATAATGGCTGCATATAAAAAAGTAAGAATGAAAAGGCAGTTATGAAGCTAGAAAATTACTCCCAGTAAATGTTACAAATAATTTCTATGCCAAATTTGTGAAGAACATAGACAAAATGATAAAGAAAATGGATACCTCAACAGATGGAAGGGAAAAGGATGTAAAAGGTCAGCTCACACAAAGGAAGTTACAAATACCTGACAAATATACCAAAAAAAGTCATAGACACTAGTGACCAAAGAGATGCAGTTAAAATGAAATACCATTCTTTATCTATCCAGCTGGGAAAAAAAAAATAAAGTGAGAATAATTAGTCCTGGGGAGAGTCTGCTGGTAGGAACGTAAATTAGCACAAATATTCTGGAAAAAAATTGGCAAAACTTATCAAGAATCTTAAAAATGCTCATACCTTTTGACTCCAGCAAATCCTGGAGTCTACCCTAAGGAATATGCAGAAATTAAAAATAAAGAAGTATGTTCCAAGGTATTTATAATAACAAAATAAATGGAAAAACACATATATCCAGTATTAGTAAAGGTTAAAAAAAAAAAAACCCCACCGATGTAGAGTCAATTACAGGCTCATAGTGACCCTGTAGGACAGAGTAGAACCACCCCATAGTTTCCAAGGAACCCCTGGTGGATTCGAACTGCTGGCCTTTTGGTTAGCAGCCTTGGCTCTCAACCACTACGCCAACAGGGTTTCTTAGGAAAGGTTAAGTATGCATATAACGGAAATATTATGCAGTTGTTAAACTTACAGAGAGTGCTTTTCTCCCCCTAAATTTTATTTATTTCATTGTTGTTATTGAGAATATACACAACAAAACATGCACCAATTCAACCATTTCTACATTAAAAAAAAGTTATAACCTTTTCTTTAAAAAAAAAAAAAATTATGGCAACTTGTAAGCAAAGGAGCCCTGGTAACACAGTGGTTAAGCGTTCTGCTGCTAAGAGAAATGTCAGTGGTTCTAACTCACCAGCTGCTCCGTGGGAGAAAGATGTGGCCGTCTGCTTCCATAAAGATCATAGCCTTGGAAACCCTATGGGGCAGTTCTGCTCTATCCTATAGGGTTGATACGAGTCAGAATCTACTCGACAGCAATGGGATGGATGAGTAAACTTAAAATTTAGCAAGGCTGCATAAATAAGAAGTTGGTGAGCAAAGGACAGGACAACAAGAGTAGGCACAAACTAAGTCCTGGAAAGAATGTGGAGGAAATTGAGAACAATTGCTGGCGTCCTGAATACTGGCTATGGGGTGGGCCGCAAATCAGACTCCACCCAAATCCCCAAAGGAAAGGTGTTTTAAGCCACCAGAGTGAGAGTTTGCTGGGGAGCGGGCATGACACAAATGGCAGGACGGCCAGCGTGATTGAAGGCCCATGTGAAGTTTGGCAAGGTGATTTTGTAATGGATCCACTTGTCAGATATCTGTGATTTTCTCCAGGAATTTTCAGCAGCCTGAGAATGGTGAGCAACTGCAGAGGCTGAGAAAATGGGTGCCAGGTAAATTCAAGTTTGGAGAATGACACAGCACAGGTTACTGTGCCCTAGGCTTTGTACTGGGTAGTAGGAATGTAGAGATGAAAACCAAATAGTCCATTCTCTGTTAGTGGGACTGTGATAATTCTTTATGCTCAGATTAGCACTTTACAGATTAGCTAAATGTTTTTACTTTCACTGTCTCATTTCATCCCCATAAAAATATCAGTGAGATTGATAGTGTTTTTTCCCTTTTCCAGATGAGCAATCTGGAGTGAAATAACTTGCCTACAGTACACAGCTGTTTCCCGGGGGCCTGAAACCCTGTTATCGACTCTAAAAGTGTCATATTTTCACTGTCCCTCCACAGGCCAAAAAGAATCTTGAATGGTAAGAAATCATGCAGCCTGGGAGTCAGTGTGGAAGAAGAGAGGGTTATTCTGTCTTTTGCCTTGGGGCGTGTGTGTTGGTGGTTACAGGCTGCGTGTGAGAACACAGTCCTGCCTCCTGTGCCACTCAGCTCAGTGAACCCCTGCCAGCCTCGGGTAGAAATCCGTCCTCTAAGCGGTTACTCTGATGAGGCTCAGCTCAACTAGAGATATCTTTTAATTTCACACTTAGTCAGTTAAGGAAGAGGAATTGGAGAAAGGTGGACAAGAGAAAATGAGGGAGAAATTTTGAAGGAAAGTATATACAGAGAGATAATCCATGGGGAGGGAGAGAGAAACTAACCCCTGAGGGTAGGGGAAGAGAATGAAAGGGGAAAAAGAGAAAAGAAACATGACAAGAGAAAGAGTCAAAAGAGGAGTAATGGGAAGGAACATGAGGAAAGGAAAATACGACGGCAAGGAAGAGGGCAAGAGGCGCTTCTAAGGTCTGTGCTAGCTTTATTAACATCGTCTGATTAAAGACAATTAGAGGGGTTATATGGGCATGGCAATTAAATGCAACATGGCTTCCTGGCCTGGATTCTATCCTATCAAAAAAAAAAAAAAGATTACTGTATCAATGAAGTATACAAAATCAAGTGGGCAACACCTGCCCAAAAGCAAAGACCAGAAGGCAAGGAGGGACAGAAAAACCAGACGAATGCACACGGGGAACCCGGAGTGTAAAGGGAAAGGGGGAGAGTGCTGACACATTGCGGGGATTGCAACCAATGTTACAAAACAATTTGTGTATAAATTTTTGAATGAGAAACTAATTTGCACTGTAAAACTTTACCTAGAGCACAATAAAAAAAAATTTTTTAATTACTATAAAGGACAGTACTGAGACAATTGACAAAATTGGAAAAAAGTATTATATCAATGTTAAATTTCCTGAATTTTAAAATTGTACCATGGATAAGTACAAGGATGTCTTTGTTCTTGGGAAATACACACTGAAACATTTAGGGGATAAGAAGTATGAAGTGTGCAGCCGACTCCGACTCTCGAGTGATTCCAGGATTTGTATCAGTATTCACACCTACAGCTCTGTGTATCTGTATCTATGCCTGACATGTAGATACATAGAGAGAGAGAATGAAAAAGCGCACGTGATGAACCTGGGTAAAAGGTATATGGAAATTTTTTGTATAATTCTTGCAACTTTTCTTTAAATTTGAAATTATTTTAAAATAAAAATCAAAACATGTTTTCCTGTTAGCCTGGATTATCACCACCCTTAGAAGTTTACTGTAGACTATAAACTACTGTTTGTGGCTCTTCTTTATGGCTTACGTTGAAGTTCTTTCTGTCTGGAAGCAGAGAGCCACGCTAGTGGCTGAAAACCACTTGCCGTTGAGTCAGTTCCAATACGTGATGACCTCGTTGTGTCAGAGTAGAACTGTGCTCCACAGGGTTTTCTTTTTTAAGAGTTTATTTTATTTTGTTGAGAATGTGCGCAGCAAAGACATGTATCAATTCAGGTTTCTCCATGCATAAATCAGTGACATTGATCACATTCTTCAAGTTGTGCAACCATTCTCACCCTCCCTCCCTGAGTCGTTCCTCCCGCATTAACATATACTCACTGCCCCCTAAGTTTCCGATCTAATCTTTCCAGGTGCTGTTATCAATTTGATCCCATATAGATAGATCTTAAAACAGTGTAATGTTCAAGAAGGACTTTTTTTTACTAGTTAAGCTAAATTATTGTTTGGTTTTAAGACGGCTTTAGTGAATGTTTTTGGTTTAAAGTTTAAAGGTTATCTTAGGGTAATAGTTCTGGGGGTTCATCTGGCCTCCACAGCCCCAGGAAACCTGGAGTCTGTGAGAATTTGAAATTCTCTTCTGCATTTCCCCCTTTTGATCAGGATTATTCTATAAAATCTTTGATCAGAATGTTCAGTAATGGCAGCTGGGCACCATCCAATTCTTCTGGTCTCATGGCAGAGGAGGCAATTAGCCACACATTCCATATCCTCCTATTCCTGCTTCTCCTTCTTCCTCTGTTGCTGCAGGTGAATAGAGACCAATTGTTGTACCTTGGATGGTCCAAAGAGTTTTCAATGGCTTGTTTTGTGAAGTACATTGCGATACCTTTCCTCTGAAGTGTTTCTGGTTAGACTCAAACGTCCAGCCTTTTGGCAGCAGCTGAGCATGTTAACCGTTTGCACCACCCAGAGACTCTACGA
The DNA here is from genome assembly GCF_030014295.1 of Loxodonta africana. Lineage (NCBI taxonomy): Eukaryota > Metazoa > Chordata > Mammalia > Proboscidea > Elephantidae > Loxodonta > Loxodonta africana. The sequence continues at coordinate 76,854,733 of NC_087364.1, read as the reverse complement.
GGCAATTATTCCCAGAGGGATGACCAGCAGCATCACCCCTGTGCTGGAAGTGCCTCAGCCCTGGGGTAAGTATTTGAAATCCTAAGAAGTCCTGCATTCATGAGGATGACTACTATCCCAGTTTTGAAAAGATTTTTATATTAAATATTTCAGTGTGGGTGTATGTTGATGTGGGCAAGGGTTCTCTGACTGCAGGTCCACCATTGCTGAGCCCACAGCAGCTCCGTGGCTCCGTATCTTTCTACACACTGATGTGCTTGACCCTAGGACTGGAAGTCTTACCCAAATACTGCTTTCCTACTCTCTTGGGATTTTAGGGTTCCCTCTGCAGGACCTCCACTTATGCACCACGTCGTTTTGGTTGCATGCTCCTAGAGACCAAGGAGCGTGTCTGTCTTGCATGCTAGTTAGAGTTCCGTCACAGTCCTGAGTTTTGCCCATCAATCCTGCAACCTGTGAATAAGAAAAATGACTGAGCAGGTGAGGTTCAGAAAGGGGGGACAATGATCACCCCACAGTCAGGCACAAAGCCTGGGAGCTGCTTGAACCAAATGCACAGGGGAATATAGACTATCCCAGTCCAAACACACAAAGCTCACAGAGTCTGAATTTTCCTGACATGGCCACCGCTGACCTACCACCCTCCAAAGATATTTTATTTGCTTACTAAAGAATCAGTACAAAATAGCTTGTGTAACAATATCAGTACAAAATGGTTTATGAACAATATCCCAGCATACTTCTGACGAGCCCTTGAAATGGGATTGGAAAGCATTAAACAGGACTGGATTGTCAATAAATGATATGTACGAACATCAGCATAAAAAGCTTTTATGTCTGTCTGGATTATTTAATCTCCACCCGTTCAGATGCACATCTTCCCTGCCCTGGTGTTAATAAGCACTGACACGTGAAGTGAACCGAGCTGTTTCCATATCCCTTGGAATGGAAATGAAATGGAGGGTGACAAGGGAGCACAAGCAATAGAAATGGGGAGAAGCCGCTCATCATAATAGCTGCTAATTAAAAATGCACAATAATGTGGCCCAGCAGTGAATTTGTATTGCCCATCTCTGGATGATAAAAGTGTTCGTTATCAGATTGGGCTTTAGCTCTGACGGCACGAACAGCCCAGCTGCGGAGGCTGGCTCTGTAAATGTTTTTGAGGCTGGGTGTTCCCTGAAATTTCATATTTTTGGCACTCTTAAGAATATAGATGTTCTATATTGTAGGAAGAGCCCTGGTGGTGCAGTGGTTCAGAGCTACGGCTGCTAACCAAAAGGTCAGCAGTTCAAATCCACCAGCTGCTCCTTGGGAACCCTACTGGGCAGTTTTACTCTGTCCTAAAGTGTTGCTATGAGTCAGAATTGATGCATATATATATCATATGGATATATTGCAAGAAGGAACCCTGGTGGTGCAGTGGTTAAAGTGCTTGGCTGCTAACCCAAATGTCAGTGGTTCGAACCTACCAGCCACTCCACAGCAAGAACACACAACAACGACGTGTTGCAAAAGACCTTAAGAGACCACCAAGTTCGACCTTCTCGTTCTACAAAGCAGGAAGTACAGCCCAAAAGGAGGGCAACTTGCTTAAAGGCAAAGTAATGGTTTATGTCAGTGTCTAGACCAGAAGTCCCACCTGCTCAGCCAGGCCTTCGCTAGTAAAGCACCTTGTTGCCTGTTACCTCCTCTACACAGGTGAGAAGTCAGGCATTTCCACACAGTGCAGACAAGCACATGATTTAGTCGAGCACACGCCCATATTGTGAAGGACAGTATTGCATTGCTCGCAGGCACCTAAGCCCCAGGGCAGACATGCACACCCATGTTGTATTATTTCTGGAGGGTGGAATAACATGTAATTTTAATACTTTTTGTACCTTCCTTAAAAAAAAAATCAGTAGTTATGTGTTTTTCCTATAGTGAGTCTGTACTGCTTTTGTGCTTTAAAAATAAGAAAAAAAAAATAAGATAAAATATTTGAAAAGGATTTGGAACCTAGGACATGATCATGGGAATAGTTGGTGCTGTTTGGGATCAAAAAATTTAAGACCAGGTTGTTGACTGGGTTGGCCATGTATGTGCTGAAGTCACTCATGATGGTGAGAGACGGGTCAGAGAAAGCCGTGAACCAAGTGCCAATATTTCCAATAAATGGGCAAGGGTGGGAGGGGTGTAGGGAAATCGAGAAGGTTAGTGAGTGATTAGTTAGATGGCATGGACTTGAGCAAAAAGCAGAGTGCTATGTTCTCAAAGCAGCAATGGGGCACTGAAAGGGAGAGAGCACGTGGTGAGAGAGAGAGCTTCACCAGGGCATGGAGATTGAGTGGGTATTTTGTGAGGAGGTTGAAGGTATAGGGAAGGTTTCGTTATTCATTTCTCTTCTTTTATTTAATTTTTTGTGAAATACAGCACACATAGAAAAAAGTATATCAAAACCTAAATATAGAGTATAACAAATAATTTTAAAGGAAATAGCCATGTAACTGCCAACTTGGTGAAGAAACAGATCATTGCCAGCCCTACAGAACACTACAGAGCACCGCATGTATGTCCCCTTATTATTACAGCCCCTCCCGCAACCCTGGAAACCCTGGTGGCATAGTGGTTAAATGCTACAGTTGCTAACCAAAAGGTCAGCAGTTCGAATCCACCAGGTGCTCCTTGGAAACTCTATGGGGCAGCTCTACCCTGTCCTTTAGGGTTGCTATGAGTCAGAATCGACTTGATAGCAATGGGGTTTGGTTTTCCTCAACCCTGGAATTAACCACTACCCTGACTTTTAGGGCAATCACTTCATTTCTTTTCTTTTCTTTTTAAATTTATAGTTGTTGAGTATTGTTTTCATTCCACTTTTCCTCTCAAATAGCTGGGATCCTATGCATTATTTCAGTTATTACAACCTGCATCCTGAGTACAAAATCTAGTGTTACCTTCCCCAAGGATAATGAAAAGTTTTTAGAATACTTGAATTCCAGGCACTGTTTTCCTGCCCTATATTCTATTATTGTCGTGTATTTTAATTACATATTTAAAACCCAAAGACGCTGCTGTTATTGTTTTGTACTGTCAGCATTCATTTAGCTTTACACACACATTTATTACTTCCTTTGCTCTTCTTTCATTCTTTTAGTTCAGACCTTTTATTTGTAATTATTCTCCTACTGTGCAAAGCATATTCTTTAGAATTTCTATTCATATGAGTCTGATGGTGGCAACATCTCTCAGTTTTTGTTAGTTTGAAAATATCTTTATTTCACCTCCTTTCTTGGAGAATGTATTTGTTGGGTATAAAATTTTAGTTGGCAGCGATCTTGTAGCACAGTGGAGACATCAACCCATTGTCTTCTGTTGAGAGATTATCTGTACGTTTAACTGATGCTCCTTTGAAGTCAATCTGTCTCCCCTACTCTGTGCTTTTAAGATTTCATCTTTGTCTCCAGTTTTCTGCATTAACACTATATGTCTAAAATTTTAACTAACTAAATTGCCTGGGGATTGTAGTGATTCTAAAATCTGTGGATTGGTATCTTTCACCAATTCTGGAAAATTCTCAGCCATCATCTTTTCAACTTATTATCTCTTCTCCATTATATTGTCTTCTTCTCACACCAATTAAATGTATGTTAGAACTTCTTTTTCCTCTGATTATCACCTTTTGTGTTTTTAATTTTTTTTTTTCTATGCTGCCTTGTGGATGTGTTTTTCTGGAATATGGAACCCATATTTCAGTTCACTAATTCTCTCTTCAGCTTTGTCTGAACTTATTCACTGAATTTTTAATTATTATATTTTTCTTTCATAGAAGTTCTATTTGGTTCTTTTTCAAATACGTTATGTTGCTTTTTATGATTTTTTTTCCACGGAAACATCTTCAAACTTGTCTTTTATATCTTTAAGCATAATAAACATAATTGTTTTACAGTATATATCTGATAATTTCAATATCTGAAGTCCTGAATGTGAACTTTTGTTTAGTCTGTTGCTTATTTCTGCAGAGTTGTTAGTTAAGATTGCATGCTGGCCATTGTAGTAAAAGAAAAAAAAAAAAATCTGAAATAACAATTCAAAGCCCAGGATGAATGTACATTTCTCCAGAGAGAAGTTTTTTGCTTCTGCTTGGTATCTGGGGTCGCTAACAATCTAAGACAATCTTAAATCAAATTTAAGATTAAGGGTCTCAGGATAAAACAGGTTAGCTTCACTCTGACTCATTTCTTCACTTGGTCTTGTTTTATAACCCCTATCCCCACTTGGTGGAAATATCTGTTCTTCAGGCAAAGGGTGAATATTGTAACTACTTGTGAGTCTGACCCTATCAGTTCTTTTGAATCACCTTTTGGAAATGAAATTTTCAAAGTCTCATTTTGCAAATTAGAGTTTCCCACTTAGTTCCTCCTGACAGTTCAGTGCACAGCATTATGTTGGGTCTTAATAGTGTGTAAAGTCGTTGGTAGACCTTTGCTTTTACCTGGTTTGTGTTGCTCCAATGACTTGGGAAGTTCACCTCTCCTGGTCTCTGCTTTTGACATGCTCTTTCCCCCCATAATGCTTTATTATTTCCCCATTAACATATTTACCAAATGTATGGTCAGTCTGGATATAATATATTTTATGGTCAGTTAGTTATATGGCCAGTTATAAGCCTGTTTATGGTGACCACAGTGGACCTCAAGAAACAAGAAGCTAGTGTGAGAAGAGAAGATCTATTTTGCATCTTTCTCCGAGATTAGCCAGAGAAAGCCTTTTTTTTTTTTTTTTTGCATTTTCATTCTGTTCACACCACAGACCACACACTGCTCATTGTCATTGGTTCCTCACCAAGCAAGGATCAGTTGCCATCAAGTCAATTCAAACTCATGGTGACCCCATGTATGTCAGAGTAGAACTTCATAGGGTTTTCAATGGTTATGACCTTTTGGAAGCAAATTGCCAGGGCTTTCTTCCAAGCAGCCTTTAGGTGAGTTCAAACCATCAATAGTTCGGTTAGTAGTCAAGCACTTAAATGTTTGCACTACCTGGGGATCCCTCCCTAGGATTACAACCATTGAAAACCCATGCAGCAAAGTTCTGCTCTGAAACACTTGGGGGTTGCCATAAGTTGGAATTAACTAGATGGCAACAGGTAAGGAAAAAAAAAAGCGACCCAAATATAGCAGCATAAGCACCATAGATGTTTATTTCTTTCTTATGCAAATATCTGAGTAGATGGTCAGGGTTGATATGGTGGCTTGACAGTGACAGGGACAGTGGTAGCCCACCCTCAAGATACTCCAATAATTCCCACCTCCTAGTACTCACACCCCGTGTAGTTCCCTCCTACACCATAGCAACGTAAATGAGGACAAATGTTTTTATTTACATACACACCAAGAAACTGAGACTCAAACAAGTTAAGTGACTTGGTTAATAAAACGGGAAAAAAGGGAAAGAGCTGACCCCAGAGCCTTTGCTTACCCTCTCATGATGCTGTTCCCTAGAAGGAGAGGAAAAGAAATGAATGAAATCTGAAGTTTTCCGTTCATTCTGAGTAAATGGTAGCTCACTGTGGTAACCAGTGCCCTTACAGCCAGAGGTACCTCATGAACACGTATTTACCCTTCAAAATTCTTTTCAGTTACATGCATTAATAGATCAATAGGAAGAGTACCCCCTTTCTTCCCCTATCTTTTTAATTAATCAACCCCCCCCCCGTTTTTTTTCTTGGCTCAGAGATAGAAAGATTTGCATAATATCCTGGTTGCTATGGCTGATACCATCCTCTTTGTTAGTTGACTCTTAAAGGAGGAGTCATATAAAAGCCTGTAAATGACTGTATGAATTATGCATAAGGGACTCCACTCAAGTCATGCATATAAAATGGGCATTAAGAACACAACCTTGACTCTCTTTTATAAATAGCCCCATACAAGTCTTGCTAGCCTAGCCTGCAGGCCTCTCATACCACAAAATGGAGCTTGATTTATTGGTTTGAACTAATTTACAAAACGAAGGCCACTGGCCAAGAAGTTTTATAAACACAGTTGGCATGGGGGTAATAGTAATAACAATAATATGCCTTGTAAAACTTCTGTGCACCTTGCAGAGCATTATGTAATGTTCTGTGCATACAGTGATGGATGAAATCCAACAGTTCTTCCTCCAGCAGGCCAAGAACTACGGTAGTTTTAGACTGAGACTTATTTGCTGATTAGCTCAGAGGGAACCAGAGGAGATCCATTCTCCAATCTCATCTCTTACTCTCCAATGTTACTGTCCATGAATGCCTTTGTAGACAAAATTCAGTCTTCATGAAGCAATTCTATACCAGAGGGACAGAGCACTGCCAATCTGGGAAGGTGGTTTCCTGGATGCGCCCTTTGCTCCTTACAGAATAGCCAAGTTCCCTTTCAAGGTCCCAGACCCAGTATGACTAGTTCAAACCCATCTTCTCACCAAATCCTCAGGGTCCCAGAACCAATCTGACTAGTTCAAACCCATCTTCTCACCAAATCCTTAGGGTCCCAGAACCAGTATAAATAGTTCAAACCCTCTTCTCACCAAATCCTTGGATGTGAAGAGTTCAAGAAGCCCTCAAAGGGGACTTCTGGTGTATCCTTTTGCTAGACTCTGAGCTTTGCCTTAGCTTAGTGGAAAAGATCATCTCTAAATGGTTTGATTGAATTGGGAGAATTTGTTTTTATTGAAGTCACATGGAACTTAAGAACAGTTTAGTGTGTCTTCCCACGTGGAAACGGAAAAGTCAGAGATTTGGGTCCAATGGCTTAGACGGCCTATGCAAGCCATTGTTATCTTTCACCAGGCTATTGCAACCACCTCTGATTTGGTCTCTCTGTGTCCCCTTTCAGTCCTTACAGCCCATTTCCACAAAACAGCTTAAATAGCACCTGTGGCTTCTCATCTCACCTAGAATAAGTCCAAGCTCCTTACCTTGACCAACAAGGCCTTCTGTGACATAGCCCTTCCCCAGCTTTCTAGACTGATTCTCTGCCACTTGTCTACAACTTGCCCGCTCACCCTGGTCTTCTGTTATTCCTTGAACACATTCGGCTTGTGTCTGCCTCAGGCCCTTTGCATTTGTTGTTTCTTTTGTCTGGAATGATTCCATCACTCCATCTTTGCCTTTCCAACTCCTTCTTGTCATTCAAGTTTCTTGTTAAGTGTCACTTCTCCTAGAGAATCCTTCTCTGACTACCCAATCTGAATTAGTAGTTGTAGCATATATCTTGGTTTTATTTTTTATCGCTTCCTTATGGTTCCTTGTTTATTTAGTCTGTTTTGTTGTCCATCTTTCCCCTGCCAAACTATAAGCTCCAAAGACAGGAACCTTCTGTTTTGTATTCCCTATTGTGTCTCTAGTGCCTGGAACATTGACTGGCACCAGTAGGTTCTCATAAGTGTTGAATGAATGAATGAATGTCTTGGATTTAATTTGGATCAATCATGTTGGTTTATTGTTAGAAAAAAATGTTGGTTTATTTCCATTTGAATTGATTCACTTTATAAAAACAGCTCTTCCCCAGTTAAGGCCAATTAACAGTTCAATAAAAATTAATATTGTGAGCCAGCTCAAGCTTTAATAAGTTGGGGTGTTATTGTCATTGTTAGGTGTCATCAAGTCGATTCTGACTCATAGCCAGTCCATGTGATAGAGTAGATCTGCCCCATAGGGTTGTCTAGGTTGTAATCAGTTGTAAACTGATCGCCAGTTAGCAGCTGAGTGCTTAACCATTGCACCACCGGGGCTCCCCATACAAGGTCAACGTATGTTCAATTCAAATCCCTGCCTCAGGTACCTGCAAATGTCACCTGATTTACAAGCATTGGTTGGGGGACTGTCTTGCCTTACCTTTCTCTGGATCCCATGTCCTTTGTGAAGCTTTCTGTGATCACCCCAGCCCAGAGTTTCTCCCCTCCTCTTCCTTCTCCCTTTTACTTAGTATTCCAGGCACACATCAGACCTTGGGTAAAGGTGGTGTTAGATAATCTCTGCTCCCTGTGTGTGACTTTGCAGGTAGATTGTTAACTCTTTGAGGACAGGGTGGAGATATATATCTCTTTATTTCCCGGGGCTTGAACCCTTTCACACAGCCGTTTGCTCTATCCTAGTCTATTGACCTACAGGCCTGCTCCAGAGTTTTGTTTCTTTTAAAACAAGTGTCTGATCCTAGCAGGGGTGGGGCTCCAGAAGGTCTGGCCCTAACTTTGGCTGTGGCCAGTGGGCAGAACTCATAGCAGGGGCTCTTTCCAGGATGCCCGAAATGTGTAGGGTGCTTCCCCTTTTCCTCATGGTTGAGGTCATACAATGAAGTCATTCTTAGCCAGAAATTGTTTGTAAAAAGGCAAGCACTAGATCCTTTTACCTCCCATAATAGCTTTCCACAAGCCAGGCAGGCCCTGCCAGCTGAGATGACCTCTGCTTTTAGCTGCGTCTACTGGGCAGACCCATGACAACACCCACCTTGGCGGGGAACCTAACTTAGCGTTCCTTTACCAATGTAAACAATGATGCAAGAGAACCCATTGCCGTCGAGTCGAATGGCACAACAGACTCTCAAAATTTCCTTCTCTGAAAAGAGGCTTGAATGTCCTTATTATAAATATATGGAGAAAATCTTACTTTTCTTAATAGCAAACAAATCTTCCCCTCCCCATGGAGAAACCTGTTACTACTGGGGGATGTTTTTGATCATTCAGGATGAGGGTGGGGGCATTCGAGTTAAGATTTTGGGTTCTAGGACTGCCTTCTAAGGAGGGAGGATTCGGATGATTAAAAATTTCAAGGAAAATCCCTGCCTGCAAATCTCTCACTATACCAGAAATTAATTCCTTTTATTCTTTAAAGCCTTTCTGTCTTTCAGTACTTTTATTGAAACACAGCTCTCCCAGAAAGGAGGTGGTGGGTTACGAGTATAGACCCCCATGTACACTGCTTGGAGTGTAATATACTAACATAATAACCAGTAACCAGTTGCTGGTGAGTTGATTCCCATTCATAGGGGCCCCGTGTGTGTCACAGTAGAACTGTGATCTATAGGGTTTTCAATGGCTAGTTTTTTGGAAGTAGATAGGCCTTTCTTCTGAGGCACCTTGGGTGGACTTGAACCTCCAACCTTTCTATTAGCAGCCGAGCACATTAACTGTTTGTGTCACCCATCACCTCATGATATAATAGCATATAAATATAATAGTCCTGTAATAGTAAAACTGAGCACATTGCTTTCTGCATGCCTGTGACCCCACCAGGAGGACGGTGCCCTAAGCAGAACTGAGCACATTGCTTTCTGCAGGCCTGTGACCTCACCATCTGGGTGGGTACCTAGCCAAAACCCTTTGCTGTCGAGTCGATTCCGACTCATAGTGACCCTATAGAGAGCAGATAAACTATCTTATTCATCTTTTCCCTCTCAGAGCACAGCACAGAACCTGGCACATGAGAGGTCCTCCGTAAATGTTTCTGAATGAATGGTCAACATTGCTAGGTGCTTCCAAGTCAGCTGAGTAGGGTCTTATGGGATTAGAATACAGGGGCTCATACAAGAATAACTTGGGGGAGACGGTCACTGTACAGAAAGGTAAGAAAGTCCCAAGACTTCTGAATCTTTCACCTGTGGCCACACAAAGCACAGATGGTGACAAGGAAGGAGGAACTGAAAATTCTCAGGGCGCCATGTACATTTTTTAAACGCTTTGTCCTACTGACAAGCCGAGGCCCCTGCTTCTCTGACTGTGAGGACCTGAGTGAAGCCCTTTCATCTCATTACTCATCAGTGAAAGTCTCTCTCTGCTAACACATTTGCCTGGAGCTGCTCCTTCAGTACATTGAGGGAACCGGTAAGTTTTTTGGGTTGTCTGTGCCTGAGATTATGGCAACTTGATTTTCTCAGGTCACATCTTCCCCAGCAAGAAGAAAGTGACATTTCCTTGCTGATTCCATGCTGAGGGCTGAGGACTGTGACTTGCTGCATGGCTGTGGGGTGGTTCCCACCATGCGTGTTGTGATGGAACAGCAGGGATCAATCCTAGGCAGCCCCCGTGGCTTTCCAAACAGAGGGTGAGGCAGAACTGTGGTTGGCAGGACCCTGGGAGCTTGGCCAGAATGTACTGTTCCCGAAAGCAGAGGGCAGTCAGCTCAGCAGAATGCTTTTTGAGGGTTTCAGGCATGCTGTCAAGATGCGTGTTCGCCACTGAGTGGTGTGTGTGGGCTCCTTTGGCAGCTTTCCTTCTACAAGCTGCTGTTGTTCAGATTTAACAACGGCAACAACAACCAGCCATTATTAAGCGCTTACTCTGTGTATTGGGAAGCCCTGGTGGCACAGTGGTTAAGCGTTTGGCTGCTAGCCAAAAGGTCGACAGTTCGAATCCACCAGCTGCTTCTCAAAAAACCTATGGGACCGTTTTACTCTGTCCTGTAGGGTTGCCAAGAATCAGAGTCAACTCGATGGCATTGGGTTTGGATTTTTTTTTTTCTGTTTTTGTATGTGTGTTGGAGCTCTGGTTGTGCAGTAGTTAAGAGCTTGTCTGCTAAACAAAAGTTGGGCAGTTCAAATCCACCAACCACTCCTTGGAAACAGTATGGGGCAATTTTATTCTGTTCTGTAGGGTTGCTTGGAAGCGAAGATGGCAAGACATTCTCACATACTTTGGAAATGTTATCAGGAGGGATCAGTCCCTGGAGAAGGACATCATGCTTGGTAAAGTAGAGGGTCAACAAAGGAGAGGGGGACCCTCAACAAGATGGATTGACACAGTGGCTGCAACAATGGGTTCAAGCATAACAATGATTGTGAGGATGGTGCACAACCCGGCAGTGTTTTGTTCTGGTGTACAGAGGGTCACTATGAGTCGGAATCAACTTGATGGCAACAGGTTTGATTTTTTGTTGTTGTTGTTTTGCTTTTATGTGCTAAGCAGAGTTCTAAGTAATTATACATTTAGGCTCAACACCATCTGTCAGGTTTTTTTACTGTGGTGGCTTACGTATTGTTGTACCACTAGTATTTCAAATACCAGCAGGGTCACCCATGTTGGACAGGTTTAATGGAGCTTCTAGACTAAGACAGACTAGGAAGCAAGGCCTGGAGATCTACTTTCATGTGAATTAGCCAATGAAAACCATATGTACCACAACAGAACATTTCCTGCTATACTGCTGGAAGGTCAGTCTCCTAGGCTGGAAGGCATTCAAAATGTGACTGGGGAAGTGCTGCCGCCACAATGGACTCAAACGTGAAGATGATGCAGGCCCAGGCAGTGTTTCATTCTGTTACGCACAACGTTGCCCTGACTCAGAGATGACTCAATGACAACTAATAATAACAATATACGTGTATGAATTCACCTATTCTTCATAACAATTCTACAAGACAAGTGCCATTATCACCCCCATTTTACAGATAAGGACTATATAAAGAGAAGCACAGTTCAAGGGCTATACCCTCGCAGCCCTCTTCCCATTTCAGCTTTTGGGTTTCGCATCTCAGAGGGTCTCTATCCTCCTGAAGGGTGATTCTGCCTCCTGGTTTGCCTCCCTCTTTGTGACCCCCTCACCCTGACTTTGCATTTCCACTGTATGTCTGATTGCTGATCCTGACCTCTCTGTCTGTCTGACTGCCCCATGCTCTGCATTGTCAGCCCACAAACATGCCCTGCCTTACTTCAGCACCCACCTGGCCTCTGGAATCCCTGCCTGGGCCCTGGAGTGGGGAATATGGTTTGGTGGAAACACCAGATCCCCTCGTTAGAGCAGACACTGAGTACCAGGCGGGTCTTCACATGTAGGTGCTGGAAGCACAGAGTGTTTCATTTTTATCACCTGAAGCTTCGCTCTATTTGCTGAGCCTTTAGAGAGTAAAACTGAGTCCATGGATATTAGAGTTTCTTCCCTGAAAACCCATGTCCACCATTCCCTCCAAATGTCACTCAGAATTCAGCTTCTCTAAGAGACTTTCACTTGAATCCCCACCAAGGTGGCCACTCCTCCCATGCCTCCTGAAATTACATCTGTTAACCACCACTTTGGCTACTTTCCTTCTCACATCAGTGCCTTATTAACCAATCCACACCTAACCTCACCACCCACAATTTAGCAATCCAACCCATATTAGTCGCTCTTGCTCATTCTCCTTTTCATATGCTTCCTTATGTAGATTTTAGATCTCTGACGGCATCTACAAATTCTCTACTCCCAGTATGTAGCCCAAGGCTGGCCAGAAAACAGGCAGCCCAGAAACAGATTGCTGTTGGTAGGGTGCTATATTGATTCCTCACTGGATGGGCAGCAAGCATTCTGGTGTTGGATTTAGGTCCTCCTTAAAAACTGTGGTTTCCTCCATTGCTGTCGTATTCCATGAAACTGTATTAATCTTCCACTTTTCATTTTTCAATTACATCCTTTGCTGGATCCTTTTCAAACTCAGGATTTGGGTAAATCCACGGCTTGGGTCCCTGGGTGTCTTTGGTAATTACAGAACAAGCACACTCTGTAGGGTGTCCACATAGAGAGAAAGACCAGGGAATACTCTGACTATAGTTCTAGGGATCTCCAAGGGCCCAAAATCCCCCTCCCACTCTGTCTTATGTTGCAACTGCCCTTTAAGTTAAGATGTTGAAGTTCCTTGTTAAAATACAAACAGAATCTAGAAGGAATAACACTGCGCATTAAGCACTACGCATTGAAACACTACACATTAAACATCAACATGTTGGCTCAAATTAGATAAGCAGAATAGCTAAAGGAGAACGTGATTCTTGGGAACTGTGCCCCAAAGATAGGGCTACTGGGAGCCAAGGAACAGAATGAGCGGCTCCCTGGTTTTGTGTGTGTTTATACAATTTGGACTCCTGGAAAAGTGGACAAAGATAGAAAAACATGTAGTGTAGTGGAAAGAATATACTTTTGGGAACCAAGGAACAGAATGAGGAATTCTCTGGATTAAAACAATAAATATTTATTATCTCACAGTTTCTAAGTGTCAGGAGTTTGGGAGCAGCTACTCTGGGTGGTTTTGGTTCAAAGTTTCTCATGAGCCAAGAAGTCAGCCAAGGCTGCAGTCATCTGAAGGCTTGACTAGGGGCAGGGGATAGGCTTCCAAGATGGCTCACTTACATGGCTGTTGGCAGGAGGCCTCAGTTCCTCAACTGGCTGTTGGCAGGACTCAGCTCCTTGTCATGTGAATCTCTTCACAGGGCTGCTTGAGTACCTTCATGACGTAGCAGCTGGCTTCTCCCAGAAGGAGTGATCTGAGAGAGAGAGCTCAGAGGAGGCCACAATGCCTTTTACAGCCTCGTTACTACACTGTCATTTCCACCATATTTGTTAGAAATGAGTCACTATGTGTATTTGTTACTGAGTCACTTAGTCCAGCTCAAGGGGAGAGGAATTAGGCTCCACCTTTTTAAAGGAAAGGAACCCTGGTAGTACAGGGGGTAAGACACTCGACTGCTAACTGGAAGGTCCATGGTTGGAATCCATCAGTGTCTCTGAATGAGAAAGATGTGGCAGCCTGCTTCTGGAGAGATTTATAGCCTTGGAAAACCTATAAGAAGGCTAAGAATTGGAGTCAACTCAACAGCAGTGGGTGGGTGGGGTTTTTAAGGGAAGAGAATTCGTGAACATATTTTAAAACCACCACGCCTACATTATATGCACTTTCACAGTCTGAGCTCCTAGAAAAGTAGAGAAAGGGAAAAGCGTGCGGTGTAGTAGAAAGAACAGTTTGTCGTTAGAAGACCTTGCTTGGGTGTTGGCTCTGTCACTCGACAACTGATGACCCCTAGCAAATCCAACTGCTCTGAACCTTAGTTTCCTTTATCACAGTTTTATGGACGATCATACTTTTCCTACCAGCCTCAAAGAGCCTTACAGAGGGCTAAAGGTGATATTTATGAGCACCTGTTTGTATATCACAAAATACTCTGCAGTCTTAAGTTACTTTTATATTCAGGCTAACTACATGTGTGGCTGAGGAAAACATCTGTAGGAAAATTTCTGCTCACACAAGATTCCTCTTCCCTGGTGGTCAGAACCCAAACTGCTGCCTCTTTCCCGTGATGAAGCTAGGGCTCAGGGCTCTAACCCAGTTTTATTTCCAGATCAGGCTTTTAGGTTCCAGGAGGAATTCAGAGGGTTGGACCTTCTCGTTCGACACACTTTCCTGAGCTTCTCTGGAAGGCCTGAGTGAAACATTTCCTTGTAGAAACAAGTTGGAAAAAAATCTCTAATTAAGGTTATTTAGACTCCAATTCAGAGAGCAGATGCAGCATTTTTATGTTAACAGAGTGTTTATATACAGCCCTTGCTCCCTGTTGCTAAGCCAAGCTTGGTTTCTGTTTTATTGACTTAAACTTGTTGCTGTCAAGCCAATTCCAACTTCTAGCAACCTTATATGACAGAATAGCACTGCCCCATAGGGTTTCCAAGGCTGTAATCTTTTTTTTTTTAAATGGTAGTTTGGGTGAAAGTTTACGGAGAAATTAGCTTCCCATTCAACAATTTATACATATTTTGTTTGGTGACATTAGCTGCATTCCCCTCAATATGTCAGCACTCTACCCTCTTCTTCCTTGAGTTCCCCATTTCCATTTGCCCATCTTTCCTGCCCCTTCCTGCTTCTGAACTTTGTTTTTGGGCAGATCTGCCCTTTTGGTCTCGTGTGGTTGATTGTTCTGAGGAGCACGTTTCTCACAGGTGTTATTTTTCGCTTTATAGGCCCGTCTGTTGTTTGGCTGAAAGGTGATCTCCAGGAGTGGGTTCTGTTGCAGGTTTGATTGGAGTCTAAGGGCCACAGCCTCAGGGGTTCACCAGTCTCTATTTGACCAGCAAGTCTGGTCTTCTTTATAATGAATTTTGTTCTACATTTTTCTCCCACTCTGTGGCTGTGATCCGGATCAGAGTGGTCGGTAGTGGTAGTCAGACACCGTTTAGTACTTCTGGTCTCAGGCTAGCGCAGGCTGGGGTTCATGTAGCCAGCGTTGTAATCTGTATAGAAACAAACTGCCACTTCTTTCTCCCTCAGGGTAACTGGTAGATTTAAATTGTCAACCTTTTGGTTAGTAGCCGAACACTCAACCACTGCCCCACCAGGGCTCCTTTTTATTCGCTTACCTGGTGCTAAATTTTCAGCTTGAACATTGAAATGATGTAAAGCCAGATTTGTGCGCTGGAGATGCTACGATGTTCTTGCCTTTAAACTCGCTTCCGTCGGTTATTGCATTTCAAGCCCTTTCTTGAAAGCATCCTTTGTGACTGAGTCATCACGCCCTGAAAGATGTACCTCTCGGAGGCTTGTAGAAATGTAGAAGTACTCTCTAGACGTGCACTTCAGAGGCAAGAAAATAAAACTTGTTCACTGGGAATGGTTCCTTGAAAGCTAATTGTGATCTTTATTTTTCAACCAGACTTTCTCAATCCGTGTGGCTTTACATAGTCTGATTCCTGAGCGTGATTCCCAAGCGTGATTCCTGAGCGTGACACCATCTTTTAGGTTCTTGGTCTGCCCAGAATTTTCACTGTTCTGGAACATGATGAACCATTGTAGACTGAGCAAACCCCTACTTGCAACACAGCAGGGAGTTCAAGTTATCTGAGACTATCTAAAACTCTGGAAGTAAAATCAGTTAAAATCTTCTAGAAGGTATTTAAAAATAATTTAATCTTTTTAAAAGAGAGACAGAGAGGGCCTTGGAGGCAGTAAAGGAGATGAGGGAGCAGCATGGCTCCAAGTTGGAAATCACCTATTTCTTACTCAGCCCCCTTTTCTTCTATGGCAGAGATTCCCTGTGGTCCTGATGGCAGATGTCCTCTTCTTCCAGACTTGGGAATCTAGAGTAACTTGCCTCTAGTTTTTGCTGGGCACATGGTCACCCAGCCTTACTTGCAGCTAGGTACACCACGTGATGGATGGTGAGATGTAAGCAGAAATATTGTCTGCGCCTTCCAGGAAGTTTTCTTAAAACGGTGAGAGGGGTGCATGATCTCTTCTTTCCTTCTTCCTAATGATTAGAACACAAATATGATGGCTAGAGTTGGAGCAGCCATCATGAACCATGAGATGACTTTGGGAATGGAAGCTGCACATGCAGAGCCACAGAATAAAAGGTGCCTGGGTTAATAGCAAGGTAAGCAATGTCAGCCCTGACCCACCCATCAACCCCATACATCCAACTGAAAGATAGTCCAGCAGGTATCTTCACCCAACTATGTTACATCTTGGGAATTGAGCCATAGGGGCAGGGTCACCTGGTGGTCAAGAATGTTAGCTTTCAAAGTCAGGTGGTTTTAGGTTGAAATCCTGGCTTCAAAAATTACTAACTGTATGACCTTGGGCAAATCAATTAAACTCTCTGTTATGATTCTGTATTGCTGTGTAACAAATTCTTCTTTTGTTGTTGTTAGATGCCATCAAGTTGGTTCTGACTCATAGTGGCCTGATGTACAACAGAAGGAAACTTTGCCGGTTCCTGCACCATCTTCAGAATTGTTGTTATGCTTGAGCCCATTGTTGCAGCCACTGTATCACTCCATCTTGTTGAGGGTTTTCCTCTTTTTTGCTGACCCTTTACTTTACCAAGCATGATGTCCTTCTCCAGGGACTGATCCCTCCTGACAACACATCCAAAGTATATAAGACACAGTCTCACTATCCTTGCTTCTAAGAAGCATTCAGGCTGTACTCCTTCCAAGAATTTTGGGGGTCAGAATTTCAAATACAGAGCATCAGGGACAGTTTGTCTTTGTTCTGTGATGTCTGAGGTCTTAGCTGGAGGACTTGAAGCCCAGGGGGTGACTCAGCGGCTGGGAACTGGAACCACCTGAAGGCTCATTTACTCACACTTCTCGCTGTTGATGCTGGCTGTCTTCTGGACCTCAGCTGAAGCTGTCAGCCAGAGCACCCACATGTGGCTTCTTGGTGTGGCCTCTTCACGAAACTCCAAGGGTGAGTGTCCCGAGAGAGCCAAATGGAAGTTGTAGCTCTATCGCTTCTGTCACATTCTGTTCATTGAGACAGTCATAAAGGCCCACCCAGTTTCCAAGGGAAGGGAGATAGACTCCAACTCCTGATGGGGCAAGGGACAAGATTCTTGAAGAGCATGTGGGACTTAAATTATTGTTGTATCCAATGTTGGAAAAAGCAGTGTGCTATACTCTACAGCTTCTGGTTCCTCATCTGATGAAAGGAAATAACAAATGTAACATAGTTAGTGAAGTGCTAGTCCTTGGTTGGTACAAATGGTTACGTGTGTGGCTACTAACTGAAAGGCCGGTGGTTTGAATCCAACCAGAGTAGCCTCAGGATGAAGTTCTCATGGTCTGCTTTTGGAAGGTCACAGCCGTGAAAACGCTGTGAAGGAGAGTTCTGCTCTGAAACATGTGGGGTCGCCGTGAATCAGCATCGATTCTACGGCCACTGCTTGGCTATAGCGTGGGCACTGATCAGCACAATTGTCACTGGCATTAACTCTTTAGTCCCGGCTGTGGGAACAGTCCTAGAGGTTCCGAGGGAAGAGGATAGGGTGAATAGGGTGGTGTGATGTGTGTGTGGGGTGTCACCCAAAGGTAGCGGGACAGTGAATATATACCAATCAGTAGAGAAGGATTTCAGTAGTTTAGCAGCCTACTTCTGCACACCAGCTGGATACCAGCTCTGCTCACAGGACTGTTCTGAGGATTAAGATGCTGCATGTAAAACACTTGACACATGGTAGACACAGAATAAATGGCAGTTATTATTATGGAAACCCTGGTGGCGTAGTGGTTAAGTGCTACAGCTGCTAACCCAAGGGTTGGCAGTTCAAGTCCACCAGGCACTCCTTGGAAACTCCACGGGGCAGTTCTACCCTGTCCTATAGGGTTGCTTTGAGTCTGAATCGACTCCATGGCACTGTTTTTATTTATTTATTTATTATTATTATTATAGCTCTTTTTGGTAATTTTCCATTCTAACATGAGCATAGAAATGAAAAATTTAAAAACATGAGGCCCGTGATTTTTTTCCCCTCTCTTTTAACACAAGGATACACTCTTTCCACTTTCCAAGGGCTCCTACACCACATGAGCACCTGAGGTGTTTAACACAAGTGGATGACCTTTCGATGGATAGATTATTCTTAAGAAATAAGGAATCTGTTTTTCTTCTCTTATTGGAAACCATGAGTCAATGATGGTATTGCTCTGTATAAGTCTCTTCCAACAATTGTCTAAAACTTGAGAATTTCCTAGATGTTTTGGTATAAGTAGTCAGTGAATTGATGTGATAACGGAATAGAAACAAAAGCATATTACACAGCTGTAATTTCAGGAGGGATTTCTGTGGCTTCATAGAGAAGTGTGCTTTGCACCATGGAACCCCATATCCTAAAATTAGAAAAGGCTGAGAGGGGCAGAGTCCAGATCTCTAGTTCCTCCTAGGATTGGAGCATTCTTTAATAATGAAATTATACTCACAGGGCTTGACTCACTAACACATTTCCTGGGCATGAATGAGTCCCCGAGGGATGGGCTGGCAGATATTTAAATTCTCTAGAAAAATGTTGATATATGCTGAAGGATTTTCCACAATGTGGGTGTCTTAGTTATTTAGTGCTGCTATAACAGAAATAACACCAGTGGATGGCTTCAATAAACAAGTTTATTCTCTCACGGTTTAGTAGGCTAGAAGTCCAAATTCAGGGCATCAGCTCCAGGGGAAGTCTTTCTCTCTCTGTCGGCTCTAGAGGAAGGTTCCTGTCATCAGTCTTCCCCAGTCGAGGACCTTCTCAGCGCAGGGACCCTGGGCCTAAAGGATGCACTATTTTCCTGGCTTTTGTTTCTTGTTGGTGTGAGGTCCCCATGTCTCTCTGCTCATTTCTCTTCTATATCTCAAAAAAGACTGACCCAAGACACAACCTAATCTAGTAGATTGAGTCCTGCCTCATTAACATAACTTATATTAATTCCACCTCATTAACATCTTAGAGGTAGGACCCGAAACACGCAGGAAAATCACTTCAGATGACAAAAATGGTAGACAATCACACAATACTGGGAATCATGGCCTAGCCAAGTTGACACATATTTTTGGGGAATACAATTCAATCCATGACAGTAGGGCAGCTCTATTTTCTGCCAGGCCATATCAGCTAGGAAAGATCAAAAAGTTGGTTAGTAACAGTGATGGGAACAAAAGCTAACTTGAGCTGTTCACCCAACAGTCTGCACCACAACAGCCTGAGAGCCTCCACAGTTCTCCCTGGTACCTTTAAGAGCATTTCCTCAGCTCTGCAGCCTCCTCACTCTGCCTCACATTGGTGTATCTGAATAGGAGCTGCTACTCCATGGTCTCTTGCTCCTTGGGGATTAACCTTAAGGCTGTCTCTTTGAGGACATTACTGTTGGGGAAGTTCACACTGTGTGGGCTGAGGTGGGGGACACTTACTTACATTGTGGTGCATCTGGTCTTACATCTCCTGAACCAGCACAGAAAGTGTGCTGTACAGTCTCAATTTTTAATAGCCCTCTCTCTCAAGGATTGGAACTAAATTCCCTTGGGGCAAAATTGGGGAACAACTGACAGGCATCATGCAGGTGGCATCTAGAAATGTCTCTCCTCACCAACCCCCATGTCATCTCCATTGTGCCACCCCAACATCTTCTCTAACCTCTAGGTGAGTTCCTGATCCACCTAGGGTTCTCTCTGAGAGGTTGAGTTGTCTTTGCCCCTCCTTCCTTTGTTCAGAAGTTTCCATCCCAAACAGAATCTTTTTCCTTTCTCCAGCATTCTTTGTTTTTTCATGCCAACAATTGGCCTCTGGCCACCTTCATTGGAGGCCATAATTTGTGAGCTGGGAACACACACCTCCCAGATGCTTCACTGTAACTTGGAGACCTTTACTTAATTAACCCTGATAACTGAAGGAAGATGGATTTTAATTGGGTTTAAAGCCAGACATTTACTTTCCAGGCATATCTTATTAACTCCTTGGTTAATAAGGCCTTAACAAATTTAAATGTGGTATTTCACCTATCTGGTCTTAAGTGACAGTGGATTCACTCATTCTTTATTCATCAAAGTTTACTAAATGTCTACTGTATACAAGGTGCTGAGCAGTGGGGACACAGGGATAGAAAGTAGAGCTCGAAGCACCAGGGGCTCAGAGTTTGGTGAGAAACAAATGAGATCGTCACAACTCTCGTGCTCATGAGGGCCAGGTTGTGAAGGGGCGCAGAGCATGGTCACTCACCCAAAACTCAGTGCACAACCCAAGAAATGATCATAAATTTAAGACAATTTGAAGCCTTCATAGGTGGTTAGGAAAAAAAGTTCAGAAGATGGTCACTAATGTGTTTGCTCTGTCTCCAAGGATCGAGGGGGAGCCTTCGAGACACAATAAGAGAATGTGAAAGGTTATTTTCGAGCTTCTTTGTTGAGTTAGGCTAGGTTGGTAGAAGGGAAAACTTTGGATATGTTTCCCATCTAGTTCAGTAATTGCAGAGATTCAAGGGTCTGTGTTTTAAAGAAAATTTTTACTTCAAAGATCAAAGCCAGTGTTTCTCAAGTGTCTTTAGACTATGACTATAGTACATTCATTTTTATAATTCAGTTCCAGTAAACATGTATATATCATGATAAACTGAGAAAAGACTGAAGTTGTCAAGGATTTCATTTTACTTGGATCCACAATTAACATCCATGGAAGCTGCAGTTAAGGAATCAAAAGATGCCTGACCTAAGCCACGGTATCTTCAATTACCTCATATGCACGCGAAAGCTGGATGATGAATAAGGAAGACCAGAGAAGAGTTGATGCCTGTGAATTGTGGTGTTGGGGAAGAATATTGAATATACCATGGACTGCCAAAAGAATGAACAAATCTTTCTTCGAAGAAGGATGGTGAGACTATGTCTCACGTACTTTGGACATGTTATCAGAAGGGGTCAGTCCCCGGATAAAGGACATTGTGCTTGGTAAAGTAGAAGGTCAGCGAAAAAAGAGGAAGACCCCCAACAAGGTGGATTAACACAGTGGCTTAAACATAACAACAATCGTGAGGAACCTGCAGGACCGGGGAGTGTTTCGTTCTGTTGTACATTATGTCGCTAAGAGTCGGAACAGACTCGAAGGCACCAAACAACAAACATGTATATTAAAAATTTATTTCCAACTGAAAATGGTTTCACAAAACAATAGTCATACAATATGGAATGCACTGTTTTCTCTCTTGTTTCCCTTTCTTCCCTTCCTCCCTCCCTCCTTCTCTTTCTCCTCCCTCCCATCCTTTCTTCTTCCTCCTTCCTTCCCTCCCTCCTTCCCTCTCTCCCTCCTTCTCTTTTCCTCCCTTTTTAACCCTCCCTAGTTAAACCCCTTGCCATTGAGTGGATTCTGACTCCTAGCCGTCCTATAGGACAAAGTAGAACTGCTTGGTTAGCAGCGGAGTGCTTTACCCATTGTCTAGCAGAGACTGTTGTGCCATGTGTTTTTAAAAACATCAGTTATCTGATAAATCAATTTAGTGGGTAGTAACCAGCACAAAGGAGCACTGGTGGTGCAGTGGTTAAAGTGCTCAACCAAAAGGTTGATGGTTCGAACCCACCGGCCACTCTGTGGGAGAAATATGCGGCTGTCTGCTTCTGTAAAGATTTACAGCCTTGGAAACCAATGGAGCAGCTCTACTGTCTTATAGGGTCACTATGAGTTGGACTCAACTCGTTGGCAATGGGTTTACTAAGCTAAAGGTGGGCAGTTTGGATCTACCCAGCAGCTCTGTGGAAGAAATGCCTGAGGGTCTGCTTTTGTAAAGACTACAGCTAAGAAAACTCTATGGGGCAGTTTTATTCTGTAACACATGGGGTAGCCATGAGTAGGAATCTACTTGATGGCAGTGGTTTTTTTTTTTAATCACATGCTATCTTTACAGCTTTGGCCCTGCCCATCATGTCTATGATAAAGGCAACTACAGCCCAGAGGTCAAGGCGGGACCCCTGGCTGTGTCAGGAGAGCTACGGAGCTCTATACATTTGGGTGAATTTATTTTTCTGCCTGTGGCCATTGAAGTTTGAAGGATTTGCCTGAGCAGGCACTTCATCTTGCTGTGTCATATAACAAGTTTATTCTGTAATCCTAAGAGCTTCCTAGAACCTGCTGACCCCAAACACGTGGGAATTACTTTAAATTGTATTGGGAACCATTTTAGCAAAATCAACTTCAGAATCAATTCATGGCCTTAAGAACACTCAGCTCATGGTTAACCCATCTTCATTTCTTGGACTTACACTTTGGCAGTTAGAAAAAATCCCACAGTGTAGTGGAGTGGTTGGAGTTTGTGCTTTTAAGTATGCCATGAAAAAGTCTAAGCCTCAGTTGGTTCATCTGTTAAGTGGAAGTCATAAGAGTTCGCTTGCATAGGGGTGGTATGAGGATTCACGGCCTGCCTTAAGGCACTTTGCAGAGCACTTGTCTCCTGAAAGGTGCACGGCTGCAGCTGAGGTCCATTGCTGTTTTTATCCAGCACTACTACAAACGCTTTGCTTGCCCACCTTGCTCAGACCAGCGGTCCTTGCCCACAGCTCTGGGAACTCAGTTCCGCTGGCTGTAGATACTTGACATATTGAGGCTTCCTTGTTTAGATCCTGCTCAGTTCCTTCTCCTCCTTTTGCTGAATGACAGGATAGAACTTTATAATCACAAGGAAGAGAAACTCTCCACTGCTCTCCAGGACACGTAAGCAAAGGTGCCAGGGTTCAAACTCTTCCCATAAATACCTTCCTTTGCACATTCTTGGGGATGTCCTCCACCCAGGAGAATGTGTCTAATCTACCTGAAATTGGTTCAATGAGAGACAATCATGATCTGTGATTTGGAGAAGGGGACACTGGGGAGAGATGGGGTCCCATGAGTAATTGAAACATGGGAAGGATTTAATGCAAAGCACTTATTGTGCACCTACTGTTCACATTGCTCTGTGCCAAAAAGCACAAACTCAGATCTCAAGGAAGCTTCCATCTAATTGAGGGTTAAATACACTGGTATGTGAACGTTTAAAAATAATCACAGGCCATTGGATGACAGAGCTTCGTGTCTATTACTCAATGCAATGTGTTATGAGTTCCAAACATCTTCCAAACAGTGCCTGTGGAGGACAGACTGGAGCTAAGTCTACCTAAGGGATGGATTCTAGATAAGTAAGCAGGATGGGGAGATGAGTCTTTAAGTGGTGGGAGTGGAGGGTGAGTTGCTTTCGGGAGAAAGTGAGCGTCAGGGTGGAGCTAGACTGGAGCGTGAAGGGTGGGAAGATGGAAGAAAAAAGGCTGGGCAGTTACACAGGGGCCAGGTTCCTCAGGAAAATCAAGAATCTCCTTTTATCCAGATGTTTCATGCTTTCTCTACAAACCTTTCAATGAAGTTACTAGCACATAATGAAAGGACCAGAGTTGCGTTAAGGTCAACTGATACCCAAAGTGTGCCACCATCTTAGTTCCTTGGTGCTGCTGTAACAGAAATACCACAGGTGAGTGGCTTTAACAAACAGAAATTTATTTTCTCAGTTTAGGAAGCTAGAAGTCCAAATTAAAGTCACAGGCTCTAGGGGAAGGCTTTCTCTCTCTGTTGGCTCAGGGGGAAAGTCCTTGTCTCTTTTTAGTTTTTGTTCCTTGGTGATCTTCGTGTGGTGTGGCATCTATCTTCCTCCATCTGTGCTTCCTTGGTTTTGTGCCTAATCTGCTCTTTTTATATCTCGAAAGTGATTGGCTTAAGAAACACCCTACACCGATATGGGCTCATTAACAGAGAAACACAGTCCCCAAATGGGATGACATCAACAAGTACAGGGGTTAGGATTTACAATTCAATCTGCGACAGGTCCAGGGGCCCTTCCATTGCTTAACGCAGAGGGTCTGTTACACAAATCAGTTGATGCATTAAGTGCTTTCAGACCCTGACAGCTGCGTCTCCACCAGAAGGAAGTGAAACTCTCACGCCATGAGAAACGGAAACAAATGTGGCATCTGATGACATCTTCAAACAGAACTTTTAAAAGTTAGTCACTCATCATGCCAAATAAAACTTTTTGTTCTTTTTTTAACAATGCAGATTAAAATCAAACATGGCAGATAAAGACAGTTATAAAAACAGGACTGAAGCTGAGCGTAGCAGTGAAAGTGTTGAGGAAAAACTCCATGGTGCCCTCCTCTTGGTGCCCTGAGGGGTGCTTATTTTGCTTAATGTGTACCCCAGGGCTGGAAAGAACAAGAAAAAGTAGAAAGAGGCATGAATACTTCCAGACTTACGAGCCCCTGGAAAACTGGGAATAGCTAACTGAGCTCCTTGAGGCCAGACTCCTGTTCTACTCATCTTTTTATCCCGTGTCTGACCCAGGATCTATTCACACACAATTCAAATTAGCAAACGCTTGTCGAATGCCCTATGTGCCTGCATTTGGAGCTTGGAATTAAAACTTGAGCAAGACCTGGGCCTGCCTTTAAGGCATTCACAGTCTGGTAAGGGCGGCAGGTGTGAGGGCAGGTAACATAGTGGAATAAACGGAATGAACAATTATCCACAAAGAAGTCTGCCCCAGGAGGTGATATGTGGGCTGGCTGTGGTGGAGAGAAGAGGGAAAGGGGTTTTGTTTTGTTTTTAAAAGCATTTTAGGCAAACCTTACCCAATGAGGAGATCAGACATTTAGACCACAGAGGAGTGTGTGAGCTTGGGGTAACAGATGGTAACTGTTTGCTGAGTGAGTAAGCCATACGTCTTGACGGCCTACCCTTGCCCACTGGCACAGTCTGAGAGAGGCAGTGCCTCACTTGTAGTCGATTTTGTACACAAGGAAGTGCTCAGGATGCTCATCTTGGCGGATTAGGCGTTGTTGCTGCAGAAGTTGCCGCAGGCGCGCTACTTGGTGACTCACACAGTCCTGGAGAGAACTGTAAAGACTTTGGGTGGCCCTGGCTCAGCCTCATTAAACAAGACATCGAAGGAACTGTGGAAGTGTAAGGGATCCACGATGGCATGAAAGGGCCAGCTTGGCACCAACTTTACCCTAGAAAGGGACCAGAATTAACACGGTGGGCCTGTAGGATGAGTATACATTGGGGTCAGTGTTAACACAGAGGGCCCATGGGATGAGTGTACATTGGGGTCAGTATTAACATGGCAGGCCCATAGGATGAGTATACCTTGGGGTCAGTATTAACATGGGGGGCCCAAAGGATGAGTACACATTGGGGTCAGTATTAACATGGGGGGCCCAAAGGATGAGTACACATTGGGGCCAGTATTAACATGGCAGGCCCATAGGATGAGTATACCTTGGGGTCAGTGTTAACGTGGTGGGCCCAAAGGATGAGTACACATTGGGGTCAGTATTAACATGGCGGGCCCAAGGGATGAGTATACATTGGGGCCAGTATTAACATGGCAGGCCCATAGGATGAGTATACCTTGGGGCCAGTATTAACATGGCGGGCCCAAGGGATGAGTACACATTGGGGTCAGTGTTAACACGTAGGGCCCATAGGATGAGTATACCTTGGGGTCAGTGTTAACATGGTGGGCCCAAAGGATGAGTACACATTGGGGTCAGTATTAACATGGGGGGCCCAAAGGATGAGTACACATTGGGGTCAGTATTAACATGGCGGGCCCAAAGGATGAGTATACATTGGGGCCAGTATTAACATGGCGGGCCCATAGGATGAGTATACCTTGGGGCCAGTATTAACATGGCGGGCCCATAGGATGAGTATACCTTGGGGCCAGTATTAACATGGCAGGCCCATAGGATGAGTATACCTTGGGGCCAGTATTAACATGGCGGGCCCAAGGGATGAGTATACATTGGGGTCAGTGTTAACATGGTGGGCCCAAAGGATGAGTACACATTGGGGTCAGTATTAACATGGGGGGCCCAAAGGATGAGTACACATTGGGGTCAGTATTAACATGGGGGGCCCAAGGGATGAGTATACATTGGGGCCAGTATTAACATGGCAGGCCCATAGGATGAGTATACCTTGGGGCCAGTATTAACATGGCGGGCCCAAGGGATGAGTATACATTGGGGTCAGTGTTAACACGTAGGGCCCATAGGATGAGTATACCTTGGGGTCAGTGTTAACATGGTGGGCCCAAAGGATGAGTACACATTGGGGTCAGTATTAACATGGGGGGCCCAAAGGATGAGTATACATTGGGGTCAGTGTTAACATGTAGGGCCCATGGGATGAGTGTACATTGGGGTCAGTATTAACATGGCAGGCCCATAGGATGAGTATACCTTGGGGTCAGTATTAACATGGGGGGCCCAAAGGATGAGTACACATTGGGGTCAGTATTAACATGGCAGGCCCATAGGATGAGTATACCTTGGGGTCAGTATTAACATGGGGGGCCCAAAGGATGAGTACACATTGGGGTCAGTATTAACATGGGGGGCCCAAAGGATGAGTACACATTGGGGTCAGTATTAACATGGGGGGCCCAAGGGATGAGTATACATTGGGGCCAGTATTAACATGGCAGGCCCATAGGATGAGTATACCTTGGGGCCAGTATTAACATGGTGGGCCCAAGGGATGAGTATACATTGGGGTCAGTGTTAACACGTAGGGCCCATAGGATGAGTATACATTGGGGTCAGTGTTAACACGTAGGGCCCAAAGGATGAATATACGTTGGGGTCAGTGTTAACATGGGGGGCCCAAAGGATGAGTACACATTGGGGTCAGTATTAACATGGCGGGCCCAAGGGATGAGTATACATTGGGGCCAGTATTAACATGGCAGGCCCATGGGCTGAGTGTACATTGGGGCCAGTATTAACATGGCGGGCCCAAGGGATGAGTATACATTGGGGTCAGTGTTAACACGTAGGGCCCATAGGATGAGTATACCTTGGGGTCAGTGTTAACATGGTGGGCCCAAAGGATGAGTACACATTGGGGTCAGTGTTAACACGGAGGGCCCATAGGATGAGTATACCTTGGGGTCAGTGTTAACATGGTGGGCCCAAAGGATGAGTACACATTGGGGTCAGTATTAACATGGGGGGCCCAAAGGATGAGTATACATTGGGGTCAGTGTTAACACGTAGGGCCCATAGGCTGAGTGTACATTGGGGTCAGTATTAACATGGCAGGCCCATAGGATGAGTATACCTTGGGGTCAGTATTAACATGGGGGGCCCAAAGGATGAGTACACATTGGGGTCAGTATTAACATGGGGGGCCCAAAGGATGAGTATACCTTGGGGTCAGTGTTAACACGTAGGGCCCAAAGGATGAGTATACATTGGGGTCAGTGTTAACACGTAGGGCCCATAAGATGAGTATACCTTGGGGTCAGTGTTAACATGGCGGGCCCAAAGGATGAGTACACATTGGGGTCAGTGTTAACACGTAGGGCCCATAGGATGAGTATACATTGGGGTCAGTGTTAACACGTAGGGCCCATGGGATGAGTGTACATTGGGGTCAGTATTAACATGGCAGGCCCATAGGATGAGTATACCTTGGGGTCAGTATTAACATGGGGGGCCCAAAGGATGAGTACACATTGGGGTCAGTATTAACATGGCGGGCCCAAGGGATGAGTATACATTGGGGCCAGTATTAACATGGCGGGCCCAAGGGATGAGTATACATTGGGGTCAGTGTTAACACGTAGGGCCCAAAGGATGAATATACGTTGGGGTCAGTATTAACACAGTGGGCCCATAGGATGAGTACACGTTGGGGTCGGTATGAACACAGTGGGCCCGTAGGATGAGTACACGTTGGGGTCAGTATAACACAGGGGGCCATAGGATGAATAGATATTGGGGTCAGTTTTATTAACATAGGTGGGCCCATAGGATCAGTATACACTGGGGTCAGTATTAACATGGGTGGGCCCATAGGATGAGTGTACGTTGCTTCCTCTCATTACTACCTGTAGTAGTTTCCCAGGGCTTCTGTTACACAATGCCTCTGACTGGGTGGTTTATAAGAACAGAAATTTATTGTCTGACAGTTCTGGAGGCTTATAGTCAAAATCCAGGGTGTTGGCAGGGTCATGTTCACTTTGAAGGCTCTAGAGGAAGGTCTTTATCTCTCCCAGCTCCTGGTAGCCCCAAGCATTCCTTGGCTTGCAGCTGCAGAGTAACTCCCGACGTCACATGGCCATCTTCTCTTGTTCCTGGGGACCATGGTAGGGACTCAGAAGCAGGACAACTAGGGTACTACTATCAGAGCAGCCTCGAAAACTAGCAGGATGCTGAGCCACTGAACCATTGGCCCCAAGCACCTTATCCTGCCCTTCCTTCCCAGGTGGATTGTTTCCAGAGTTGAGAGATCAGCCAGACTTAGAGGCACAAAGCCGCAGTGGCCACAAAGGGCTGTCAGGACAGGAGTTAAGCAGGTCATTGTAGTAGGGCCATTTGCCCATCATGCTGAAGACCCCCAGACTGCTGCTTTTTAAAATTCTTAGAATTTCAAATTTGTCTAAACTTCCAAGTTCTCAAACTTGTTAAAACCACGCGTGGCAAAAGTAAACTGGATCTGAGTGATGGCATAAGTCACTGCGCTGTGGAAGGTTTATAAACTCTGGGGCATAAACCATGGAATGTCTCTTTTGGCCACTCTGAGGCCATGTTAGCTTAATAATTCTTGTCTGTTTCTGGGTATGTGAGATATTAGCATAAGTAACTGTGAAAACATGTGAGGCATGGAGTGTGTGGAAAGCTGTAGGCACTTTTACATTTGCTGGCTCATGAATTTCCTTGGCATCTGTAGAGGCAGGAGAGAGCAGGTGCCTCTGGGAAACATGGAAAACCAAGGCTCCACAGTGTTAGATGCTTATCTGGAGTCAAGCTTTTAGGAGGGATGTCTATTAAAGAAAAGCTACTGCACGAAAACCATACTCATATGAAAGACTGCAGATACCTAATTTTATTTGAGTCAGATTTTTGGACAGAAAGCAACAAGAAATCACCAAAAAACTTGTATTATTTGGGATCCAAACCAACCAGTCAAGATCTTTAATGCCTATGGATCCTCTAAAGGGACAATTATTCTCTCCTGTGGTGACCTTTTGGGAGACTGCAGGAAAAACTGATTACATAGGTAGGAAACTCTTTTTCAAGATTTAGAGAAAAATATATTGTTGCTACCTGCCGTCAGTTCTGCCCCGACACATAGCAACCCTATGTACAACAGAACAGAAAGTTTTCCAATCCTGCACCATCCTCACAGTAGTAGCTATGTCTGAGCCCATTGTTGCAACCACTGTGTCAATCCATCTCATTGAGAGTCTTCTTTTTTCACTGACCCTCTCTCTACCTTACCAAGTACGATGTCCTTCTCCAGGGACTGGTCCCTCCTGATGACATGTCCAAAGCAAGTGAGACAAAGTCTTACCATTCTTGCTTCTCAGGAGCATTCTGGCTGTTTCCTCCAAAACAGATTTGTTTGTTCTTCTGGCAGTCCATGATATATTCAAGATTCTTCGCCAATACTGTAATTCATTTGTGTCAGTTCTTCCGTCTCCTTTTTCATTGTCCAGCTTTTGCACGCATATGAGGCAATTGAAAATACCACGCCTTGGGTCAGATGTACCTTAGTCATCAAAGTGACACCGTTGCTTTTTAAGATTTTAAAGGGGTCTTTTGCAGCAGATTTGCCCAATGCAATATGTCGTTTGATTTCTTGACTTGCTGCTTCCACGGGCTTTGATCCAGGTAAAATTGAAATTCTTGACAAGTTCAATATTTTCTCCATTTATCATGATGTTGTTTATTGGTTCAGCTGTGAGGATTTTTTAAAAAAAATTTTTAGTGTTGAGGTGTAATCTGTACTGAAGACTGTGGTCTTTGATCTTTATTAGTAAGTGCTTCAAGTCCTCTTCATTTTCAGCAAGCAAGTTTGTGTCAGCTGCATATCTCAGGTTGCTAATGAGTCTTCCTGTAATCAGGATGCCTTATTATAAAAAATAGCTATTTATTTTTAAGTAGCTTTGGCTCAAAAATATGACTGGCTAAAACATAATGGGTGGTGCAAATGATTAAGCACTCAACTACTAACCAAAAGGTTGGTGGTTTGAACCCACCCAGAGGCGCATCAGAAATAAGGGCTGGCAATCTGCTTCCAAAAGGTCACAACCTTGAAAACCCTATGGAGCAGTTCTACTCCGTACACACCGGTTGCCATGAGTCAGGATCATCTTGACGGCAACTAACAACGAAGTATAGTAGATAAATCATATTGGTGGGGCAAAGAAGAACTAGGTCAGCATTTCTCAAACGGAGCCCTTCACCATACAGTGTTCCGTGAGATGTTAATTGATGTTTAATGAAAAGTAAGAGGGATTCCTTGGGCAAATTTTGAACAAATTATCACCCTCTTACTGTTTTATAATGTGCACCAGCACATTAAATGTTCTCAGAGGTCCTACAGATATGTATTTAATTCCTTCTTTCAATCAACAAGACTTATTATACACTTATTATGTGTCAGGCACTGTTCTAGATACTGAGATGGAGTCACAACTTAAATCCAGGATTTGCCCCACTTAGTGATTTTGTGGTGTTCTGACACGTCTTGTTCCAAAGAGCACCATTTTGGAAATGTTGGCCAGGTCTTCCTGATCTTAGAGAAGACAGACATCTTGGCTGGCAGTACTTGTGAGCTCCTCCTTCCAGAGAAGGGCCTTCTTCAGGGAGTTGCGGTGTGGGAGCTGGTTGTTAACGTGGGGTGGAATTTGACCACAGGTTGTAAAATACGAAACAAGGGCCAGAGAGCAAATGTAAACAGGGTTGAAACAAAACCAGAGTCTCAGGGCAACTGAGTCATCCACCCAGATGCTCTGCGGAGCCTCCACAAGAATGGCGTCTTGGGAAACCAGACTAGCGTGAAAGGGCTGAATCCAATCGTGAGGGACACCCCGAGGAGTTCTCTACATTTCTCAGGAGTGTTTATAGGCCACCAGTGGCCTTGGCACTGGGCAGCAAGGGGTGTTTTAAGGACAGTAGTGATAGCTAAGATAATGTGTCCCCTCATGAGCTCCTATTTTTGGTGATGCTCTCATATTCTGTTAGACAGTGGTCACGCCACTTTGAAAAATGGCGGGCATGGAGACAACTCGTGGACTGAGTTTTACATGATCTTGAAACACAAACTTAAAGATTTTCTAAGTCGTTTTTGGAGCGGAAGATAGTAGTTTGGGAAAAAGAGTGTGAAAAATGGATTAGAAGACTGAGCAGCTAGTTAAATGCACTTTTCTCATTTTTCCCCTGTGGGTTTGAAAAGACCTTGCCCACTATCTTTCACACAAGTCTTTATATATGATAGCTCTTCTCACCAAGCCCCTGCCAGCTTCCTCAGACCTTTCTTCTTTGGCCTATTTCTCCAAGCCAAAAATGGACTCAATTTCCGTAGCCTTCCCATGTAACGGTCAATTTCTCAGCCCATTTATTATTTTCATTGATTACCAGAAGAGTCCTTTGGCTTACTAACTTATTTTTAGAAGTCAAACTTAGTCAAGGCTGACTTAGCCGTAGTCTCACCTGCATTAAAAAGTACTCCTATCTCAGGCCCAGAGTCTGGGTTAGCCTCAGAAACACTGCACGTGAGTAAGGCGTTCAGAGGTGGGAAGGCATGCTTGCCAGGGAAGAGCTTCATTTTACACAATCTGTAAAATAACTCTCTCTTACTTGAGAAACACTCACCATTTCTGTTTGTAAAACTAAAAACATAGTTAATATTTATATTTGACAAATTTTCATCAGTCTCTTCAAAATAGTATATTTATACAATAGAATACTATCTAGCCACTAAAAGGAATCGAGTACTGACACACGGCAACATGGATGAGCCTAGAAAACATTCTGCTAAGTGGAAGAAGCCAGACAGAAAAGATGCATATTATATCATTACACTTACATGAAATATCCAGAATAGACAAACCTACAGAGACAGAAAGCAGATGGCAGTTGCCCGGGACTAGGGGAGGGGCATGAGGAGTGACTGCTTAAAAGGAACAAGATACTTTTGGGGTGATGGAATGTTCTGGAACCAGATTGTGGTGAATGTTGCACAATGTTGTGAACGTAGTAAATGCCACTGAATTGCACACTTTAAAATGGTTAAAATGGTGAATTTTAGGTTATGTAAGCTTTACTACACACACACACACACACACAACAAAGAAAAATGATTTTAAAAAAGGGTTAAATCTTTCAAGGGACATTCAATGGGAACTTTTGAGCAAGAGGGCCTCATTTCTTCCCAAAGCCGCTCTGAGGACGGCCCTGAGTGCATGCAGAAACAGCCTGTGGTAATGAATCATTGCCCTGCTTTCTGTCTTGTCCAGAGGCCTGGCTCAAGGAACCCCTGTTCCTGAACAGAGAGAGGAAATCCCGCTCACCCTGGTTCCATTCACAGAGCCAAACTCACATTCGTGGGATTTTCAGCTTCCCTCTTTGTGAGGTGATTGTCCTTCTTCCAACCAGGCTGTGCTGTACCACTTCTTTCTTTGGCTTCTACAGTGAGTGAGCCCCCTCTGACTGGCTTCCTGCAGTGCCAGCCCCACTCTGGGTGAGCTCACAGCTCTCATTTCTCTCCCTGTTACTGCGAAGCCTGGTGGGGTTTTTAAAACATTAGTTTTGAGTAATGAAGCTCCATCAGGGTGGTTTGTTAGTGAAAGCAGCCCTGTTTCTGATGAAAAGGCTCAGTGTTTTAGTGTTTCACTTAAACATGCCTTGAGGCCAAGAGAAAATGAAAGTTGTGTTTACTCTTAGGCGAAAACACTGAGGCTCTCTTCACACTTCTTCCTGAAAGGCCTGCCTTTGGTTCCCTCTGCTGTTTGCTAAAGCAAGGAAGCCAGATGGTCCCTAACCTTGTAGAACTGGTTTGAGCAAAGAGCTACAACTCACTGGGTTATAAGAAAGATGCTTTAATGTTTCCGGTAGCTGTCACCAGCTGAGCCATATTGGATCCCCTAAAAGATAGCCCAGTGAGTTGCATAACTTACCAATTCATGTCAATCAAAATTTCCAACTTACATTCAAATCAGAACTCTGCCCCTCCTTCCAGTGTCCAGGGAAGGCATTTCTCAGGAGGTGAAGGGCCAGGTCTTTTATGTACTTGAATCATGGCCCATGGCACAGTGAGGGGTCGGCCAGGCACTTACTTCTCTTGCTTACACAAAACCCACTTATGGCTCCTGGCCTCCTCAGGATAAAGTCTAACTTCTAACATGATTTATAGTCTGTCTTAGCTTCCCAGTGCTGCTGTAACAGAAATACCACAAGTGGGTGGCTTTAAAGAACAGAGATTTATTTTCTCACAGTTCAGGAGGCTGGAAGTCCAAATTCAGCCTGTGGCTCTAGAGGGAGGTCTTTTCTTGTCTGTTTGAAGCAGGCCTGGTGCCACAATGGCTAAGCACTCAGCTGCTCTGTGGGGCAAAGTCGTGGCAGTCTGCTTCTATGAAGATTACAGCCTTGGAAACCCTGTGGGGCAGTTCTCCTCTATCCTGTAATGTTGCTATGAGTCTGAATAGACTCAATGGCAATGGGTTTTTTTCATTTCTAGTAACTGGCAATCTTTGGAGTCTCTGGGCTTGTTGACCTATCTGCCTGTCTTCAGATAGCATCTGTCCTCCCCTTGTGTTTATTTCTGTGTCTAAATCTGGTCTTTTTTATAACTGACAAATGATCAGGTTTAGGACACAGCCTACACTGAGATGGTCCATTAACATAACAAAGAAAGCCCTATTCCCAAGTGGGATTACATCCACAGGGATAGGGGTTAGGATTCCAACACATTTTTTAAATCCACTGCCATCAAGTCTATCCCAACTCATAGTAACCCTATAGGACAGAGTAGAACTGCCCCATAGGGATGTCAAGACTATAAATCTTTTTTTTTTCCTAAGTTTTATTTATTTTGTTGTTGTTACTGAAAATATACACAGCAAAACATACACAAATTCCACTATTTCTACATGTACCATTTAGTGACACTGATTACAGTCTTTGAGTCGTGCAGCCATTCTCACCCTCCTTTTCTGAGTTGTTCCTCCCTCGTTAACATAAACTCACTGCTCCCCTAGGGTTCCTGTCCAATCTTTTGAGTTGTTGTCAATTATATATATATATATATATATACATTTTTTAGGCAGTTCTTTAAAGAGCATAATGCTCAAGACAGGCCTTTTTTTATTAGTTAAGCTAAACTATTGTTCAGTTTTAAGATGACTTCTGGGGATGTTTTTGGTTTAAGGTTTAAAGATTATTTCAGGGCAATAATTTCAGGGGTTCATCCAGCTTCCATGGCTCCAGAAATTCTACAGTCCATGAGAGTTTGAAATTCTGTTCTACATTTTCCTCTTTTGATGAGGATTTTTTAATTAAAATGTTCAGTGAAGATAGCCAGGCACCATCCTCTTCTTCTGGTCTCATGGCAAAGGAGGTAGTTGTTCACAGAGGCAGTTAGCCATACATTCTCGTCTTCCTCCTGTTCCTGACTTACCATCCGTTTCTGCTCCAGGTGACTAGAGAACAGTTGTTGTGATTTAGATAGCTGCTTGTAAGCTTTTAGGGCTGTCATGGATTGAATTGTGTCCCTCTGAAGTATGTGTATCAGTTTGGCTAGGCCACGATTCCAAGTATTGTGTGATTGCCCACAGTTTTTGTCATCTGGTGTGATTTTCCCGTCTCTATGATGTTGATGAGATGGATCAGCAGCAGTTATGTTGATGAGGCGGGACTCAATCTACAAGATTGGATTGTGTCTTGAGCCAATCTCTTTTGAGGTATAAAAGAGAGAAGCGAGCAGAGAGACAGGTGGACCTAATCCCACAAGGAAAGCAGCATCAGGAGCAGAGCACATCCTTTGGACCCAGGGTTCCTGCATGGAGAAGCTCCTAGACCAGGAGAAGATTGATGACAAGGACCTTCCCCCAGAGCCGACAGTGAGAATAAGCCTTCCTCTGGAGCGAGCACCCTGAACTTGGACTTCTAGCCTACTAGACTGTGAGAGAATAAATTGCTTTTTGTTGAAGCCTTCCACTTGGGTATTTCTGTTATAGCAGCACTAGATAACTAAACACCATACACTACACAACACACTAGGAGGTAGAACAGAAGCACCAAACACGTTATTAGGCCAGATAAATAACTGGGATGTCCCATGAAAACATTACCCTAAATCTTCAGATCAAGAAACCAAATCCTATGAGGTGTTTGCTTGTACATAAGCAGACCCCGCAGCTACTCTTTTTTGTTCTTTGTCATTGTAAGTATAGACATCACACAACCTTTGCCAACTGAACTGTTTACAGGTATACACTTGTTGACAGCAGTTACAATCATGGGCTGTGCAATGCCCTTAATCAATGCGATTTCTTTCCATCACCGAAGGCTGTAAATCTTTATGGAAGTAGACTGCTACATCTTTCACCCGCCGAGAAGCTGGTGGGTTTAAAAAGCCAACCTTTCTGTGAGCGCTTAACTACTGCACCACACATATTTTGAGGGAACACAATTCAGTCCACAACTCAAACCTTTTGTAATCTTGCCCATCTGCCTCACTCCACCCTTTCTCCACTCCATTGCCATCTCACTCCTCAAAAAAGGAGCCCTGGTGGCACAACGGTCAAGCGCTTGGCTGTTAATGAAAAGGTTGGTGGTTTGAACCCACCAGCTGCTCTGGAGGAGGGAGATGTGGCAGTCTGCTTCCACAAAGACTGTCGTTGTTGTTAGGTGCCATTGAGTCACCTCTGACTTGGAGTGACCCTGTGCACAGCAGAACGAAACACTGCCCGGTCCTGCGCTGTCCTCACAATCGTTGCTGTGTTTGAGCCCATTGTTGCAGCCACTGGGTCAGTCCACCTTGTTGAGGGTCTTCCTCTTTTTTGCCCACCCTCTACCTGACCAAGCATGATGTCCTTCACCAGGGACTGGCCCCTCCTAAAAACATGCCCAAAGTACGGAGTCTCGCCATCCTTGCTCCTAAGGAGCATTCTGGCTGTATTTCTTCCAAGAGAGATTTGGGTTTTTTTTTCCTCCTGTAAAAATTACAGCCTAGGAAACCCTACGGGGCAGTTCTACTCTGCTCTATAGGATTGCTATGACTCAGAATCGACTCAATGGCAACCAGTTTTTTTTTTTTTTTTCTTGCCCCTCACATTCTTCACAATGTTTGTTCCTTGAAAGACAAGGATTTTTTTTCTTCACAGCAAGGCCTCTGCACAAGCTCCTCTCTCTACCTGAAATGTTTTCTCACTCACTTATCTTTCCTTTTCAGCTCGGTTAAACCTCACTCATCCTTCAGATCTCGGGTTAGATACCTCTTCCCCCAGGAAGCCTTCTCTGACCACCCAGACTAGCCTAGGTTCCCTTGCCCTGTGCTTGTCAGTCCTTATTGTGATAGCCTGTGTCCCACTGGATCAGAAGTTCTTGAGGACAGAAACCATACTTGCTTTATTCACCACGTTATCTCCAGCATGCAGCCTGATGCCTGGCACAGAGTAGGTGCTCAGTCTATACGGGATGAACATGGCTTGAAAGCAGCTGTGAGCCCTGAGAGCAGCAGCAAAGCCAGAGGTCTTTTCAGACAGATTCTTTGTACTGTAGGATGTGAGAGGGGCTGATAGGGCCCCTGGAAGTGGTAGGAAGTAGCAGTAAAGATGTACTGATGGAGGGAAGAGGGTGTCTCTTTAGCAGAGACTCTGAGCTGGCAGGCTCGAGGTCTCTGCTGAGGTTCTGCCGCCTGCCTTGCCCAGGGCCAGCTGGAGTGTTTTGCTTGGGAGTCCCTGGAGGGGACTTTTGACACCATATTTCATGAGCCCCCTGGATTCAATCAGCAGAACTGTCTCAACCCATCTGTTTAAATCTTTCTACTCAAATGTCAGCCCTAACTGGAGATTGATGGTTTGTTCCCTCAAGGTCAGGTAAAGGGCAAAGGAGGCCCCATGACTTGATGGAGAAAAGTGGAGAGAGTCACCTGGAAGGATGGGGGCTATTTGCTTGGTCTTCCTGCCACCTCCAGGGGCTTTTCTGTGTGACTTGAGAGATGCTGGAAAACTGCTCTCTCAGGCTAACAGGGCCGGACAAAACAGCAGTCCATGAGCTCCTCTTGTTTGTCCCTTGGGCTACTGCTGACTCCTCCGCTCCCAGGCTCACGACTGGGC
This sequence comes from Loxodonta africana, assembly GCF_030014295.1. Taxonomy (NCBI): domain Eukaryota; kingdom Metazoa; phylum Chordata; class Mammalia; order Proboscidea; family Elephantidae; genus Loxodonta; species Loxodonta africana. The sequence goes on along the minus strand of NC_087364.1, from coordinate 76,817,586 downwards.
CTTGTTCAACGTGCAGGATGATGGAGGTGGGCACTGTGTAGGAAAGGCAGGCAGCTGTCAAAGGGCCTGCAGCTCCAGTTGGGCCGTACCCTGCCCCTCAGTCCAGAAGACAAGCAGGGTAGTGGTTGAGAGTGTGGACACTGAACCTGGATGGTCTGGGTTTTAATCCCAGCTTGTTGATGTCATTTATGACTGACAATGTGATCTTCTTAGGCAGTGGTGGTTCTCTGCTAAAATTCTCACCTTCCACACAGGAGACCTGGGTTCAACTCCCGGTTGATGCACCTCAAGGGTAGCCACCACCCACCTGTCAGTGGAGGCTTGCATGTTGCCGTGATGCTGGACGGATTTCAGCGGAGCTCCCAGACTAAGACTGACTAAGAAGAAAGGCCTGGAGATCTATTTCTGACCCAGCCAATGAAAACCCTATAGATCTACGACCTGTGGGGCTGGCGCGGGACCAGGCAGTGTTTCCTTCCGTTGCCCGTGTGGTTGCCGTGAGATGCAGCTCGCTCGACAGCAGCTAACAGCAACAACATGTGATCTTAGGTGAGTTACGCAGAAGTCCTTTGCCTCCGTTTCTTCTTTTGCATCTAGCTCCTGTTTTGAAAGTCCTTATGATAGTACCTGCGTGTAGCAAGTACTGAAGCCATTTTTTCATTTGGGTGAGTTCTGAGGACTCTTTCACTATAAAATTCATCACCTGCCTTGGTCCAAATCCTGACTCCACCACTGGCTGGCTGGGAGGGGTTGTACCTGGGTTAACTGAGCACCCCCAAGTGCCTGGTGGCAGTGCCTGGCATGTGGTAGGTACTTGAGAAATTTTAATGGATGAGTGTGTTGGTGGATGTTGCGTGGTGAAGCTCCTGTGAAGAGGCATGACAGATGTGGTTACGAAGCATGAGTGCTGGTTTCCTCTGCTGCTAACAGCTGGACCTCAGCCTAGCGGACAAGGCCTTGAGGAAGGAGGAGAGGCCTCCCTTTTCCTGGAAGATGGATTTGTGGTTTTGAGGAACACTGAAGCCATCAGCTAGGGCTTGGGTGTCCAAGACTAGACGGATATATGGAAGAACCTTCCTTAGGCCTGACCCCCCGGAGCAGGAAGACCTGCTCGCAGCTGACCTGGAACCCAGCTGTCCAGCAGAATAGAAAAACCAGGGACTTGGAACCTGAAGGCCCGAGTGTGAACCCGGTTGTAGTGTGTGCTGTGGAGCAGAGCACATACTACACTGAGCAATCAGTTTCGGTAAACTAAACAATGAATATTAAAGCACTTCTCACAATATTGAGAATGCATGGGAGCTTTACGAAACCCGTTGTTCCCTCTTCTTTCTCAGAACACCAAATTTTATGACCTTCATGTGGCATTTTTTAGTTTCCAAAGTGCTTTTCACACACCTTTCCGTGTAAGGAGCACCCTGCAGGGCAGGAATGTCCTGTCTCTCCTGGAGGTTTGATTCAGAGTGGTCACTCAAGGTCACCTGGCTAACTGAACCCACATCCTCTGACTGTAATGCTTGCTGCCCTTCTTTTCCCCTCTGCATCCCAGTCAAACCAAATCCAAACTCACGGCCATTGAGTTGATTCCAACTCATAGCGACCCCATAGGGCTTCCAAGGCTGTAAATCTTTATAGAAGCATACTGCCACATCTTTCTCCCACAGAACTGCTGGTGGTTTTGAACTGCTGACCTTTCGGTCAGCAGTCAATTGTTTTAACCACTGCGCTACCAGGGTTCCTTGAGCATCCCAGTATATTGCTCAAATTCTCAGATGAATGTGAGCTCACTTAGCTGGTTGAATGAGGATGAAGTCTGGTGAATGTGTATGTGGGTGGATGTGACGGTCATGAATCAAACACTTGAGCTGGTGCTACCAATCCTGGGAACTGCAGACAGAGCCGAAGGTCACCCAGAGCCAGCTAGCCCAGCCTGTCACACCTCGGCTCAGGCATAGGTCATGCATCCAGGAAAGCACAAGGACAACTTGGGAGCTGAGGCAGTGTGGATTCCAGGCTCACAGTACAGAAATTCTTCTAAATAAGGAAAGTACTGAAGGGAAATAAGTGTAATTTCTTTTCATTTGGGGAATTCAGCAATGTCTGGTATACATTTCTGGAGAGTTTCCTCTCAGGAGAGGATTTAAGAACTTGATTTGAAATTTTAAGCTCAACTTGAACACTAAAGAAAGTCTTTTATGCCTCTTCATAGCATCTTTGCCAGCAACATTTATGCTCATGTTCATTCGCTCCAAAGTTTGTGCCTGTTATGTACCATGCTCAGTCCCAGGCACTCTGCGGGGTACAGAGTGGACCACGGTGTGGTCCCTAACCTTGAGGAGCTTCCAACTGGTCAGCAGTGGAGACAGATTCTGGCCAGGCAGTCTGACTCTGCGTTCTCTGTTCTAAATTAATATTATGCTACCTCAGTTGAAAAGACACCCAGCTCAGTCTGGAGGAATCAAGGAAGGCTTTCAGAAAGAGCTCTCCTTTCGATTTGAGCTCACCAAGTGGAGAAAGTTGGAAGGGTGTTGTGAAGAGGCATACCCAAGGACCTGCAGAGTGTGTGGACTATGAATAACAACAATGGAAGAAAGGGATCTTAGTTTCCTGGTGCTGCTGTAACAGAAATACCACAAGTGGGGGTCTTTAACAAATAGAAATTTATTTTTTCACACTTCAGGAGGCTAGAAGTCTGAATTCAGGACACTGGCTCTCAGGGAAGGCTCCTTGTCTGCTCTGGAGAGAAATCCTTGTCTCGGCTTCTCTAGCTGGCCATCCTTGGCATTCCTGGGCTTGTAGACCGGTCTACCTCTGTCCTCTTCAGATGGTGTTGATATTCCCTATGTCTGCCTTCTTCTCTGCCGGTCCCCTCTCTTATTCCTCAGAGGTGATTGATTTAAAACACGCCCTACACTGATATGGCCACATTAATATAACAAAGAAAACCCTATTCCCAAATGGGGTTACAATCACAGCTATAGAGTTTAGAATTTACAACGTATGTGTCAGCCTGGACGATTGCGCCTGCCTCCTGCCTCCCTGCAATCTCCACACAGCAGCCAGAGGCATCTTTTTAAAAAACTGGATCATGTCAGTGCTCTAGTTAAAAACAGCAAAAAAGCCCCCAAACCAGCTGCCATCAAGCCGATGTCCATTCATGGCAACCCCACGTGTACTAGAGTAGAGCTGTGCTCCACGAGGTTTGCAATGGCTGTGACGTCTTGAAAGTAGATCACCAGGCCATTCTTCCGAGGCACCTCTGGATGGATTCAAACCTTTCGGTTAGTAGCTGAGCGCTTAACTCTCTGTGCCGCTCAGATGCCCCATTGCTCTTGGAATAAAACCCAAAGTCATTATGGTGGCCTTCAGTCCTGGCTACCTCTCCTTACGATGGACATCAGAGTCCTGGCTAGCTCTCCTTACGATGGACATCAGGGTCCTGGCTAGCTCTCCTTATGATGGACATCAGGGTCCTGGCTACCTGTCCTTATGATGGTCTCAGGGTCCTGGCTACCTGTCCTTATGATGGCCTCAGTGTCCTGGCTCCCTCTCCTTATGATGGCCTCAGCGTCCTGGTTACCTGTCCTTATGATGGTCTCAGGGTCCTGGCTGCCTGTTCTTATGATGGCCTCAGGGTCCTGGCTACCTCTCCTTATAATGGCCTCAGGGTCCTGGCTACCTGTTCTTATGATGGCCTCAGGGTCCTGGCTACCTGTTCTTATGATGGCCTCAGGGTCCTGGTTACCTCTCCTTATGATGGCCTCAGGGTCCTGGCTACCTGTTCTTATGATGGCCTCAGGGTCCTGGCTACCTCTCCTTATGATGGCCTCAGGGTCCTGGCTACCTGTTCTTATGATGGCCTCAGGGTCCTGGCTACCTGTCCTTATGATGGTCTCAGGGTCCTGGCTACCTGTTCTTATGATGGCCTCAGGGTCCTGGCTCCCTCTCCTTATGATGGCTTCAGGGTCCTGGCTGCCTCTCCTTATAATGGCCTCAGTGTCCTGGCTACCTGTTCGTATGATGGCTTCAGGGTCCTGGCTACCTGTTCTTATGATGGCCTCAGGGTCCTGGCTACCTGTTCGTATGATGGCCTCAGGGTCCTGGCTACCTGTTCTTATGATGGCCTCAGGGTCCTGGCTGCCTGTTCTTATGATGGCCTCAGGGTCCTGGCTACCTCTCCTTATGATGGCCTCAGGGTCCTGGCTACCTGTTCTTATGATGGCCTCAGGGTCCTGGCTGCCTCTCCTTATGATGGCCTCAGGGTCCTGGCTCCCTCTCCTGGAGTCTCAGGCTCAGTCTGCTCTCACTCTTGCTTGGCAGCCTCTGGCCAACTGGCCTTCTGAGCACTCCTTGTTTTAAAACGCCCTTCCCTGAGCTGTTCCTACCAGGCATCCCTTCTCTGCTTTCAGCTTAAATAGACTTTTTTCAGGGAGGCTGTCTTCACAGCTCCTCAGGTTATCACAGCTCCCTGTGCATTTCCTTCCTAGCTCATTTTGTAAAATTGTTGTAAAAATGTCTACAACACAAAACTTGCCTATTTAGCGTTCTTCAGGTGCACAATTTAGTGATATCAATACATTGATTGTGTTGTACAACCGTCACCCACGGTCATTGCCAAATTTCCCATCGCCATAAACAGAAACTCACTGTGTATAGCTCATTTAAAATACACGTAATATGTGATGTCTGTCTGTCCTGGGAGAACATGAGCACCTGGGGGCAGGGGCACGTTTGTCCTTGCACGAAGGCATCATCAATCCTGGCACTGGAGCACGGAGACACTCAGGAAGTATGTGCTGAGGGAATGATTGAATGAAGAAAGGACAGCGAGGCTCACTTCCTACGTTGTCTCTCCCATTTCAACATGGGAAGGGATGCTGAGTGAAAAAACAGCTCACTCTCTTTCATCTTGTCTTTCTCTTTGCCAAACTTACTTACTGGCTATGAAGATTAATTTCTGACACTGTTTTTTTCCCCGAAGACGCTTGCTCAGAGTGCTGACTGGTTGAGGCCAGTGGTGACAGCTTTTCATCAAGTCCAAGAGCCGTTGCTTGCTCCTGCCGATCAGAAAACCTCAGGGTGTCACAGCAGGGAAGCAGAAATTAATTCAGACCTCTGAAGGGGGCAAATGGAAGAGTGGAAGGGAGTTGGAGAGCGGCTCAGCCTCTTTGTTGCGTAAATGAGGAAACTGAGCCCCGAGAGGTCAAGGAAAACAGAACCCCGTCCTGATTTCCTGCAGCTCTCCCCAAACCCTGTCCCTGTCAGAGCCTGGGTCTGACAGGGTGAGTAGCACCATCCCCTTGGGGTCTTGCCTTGCCGAGGTCTGTTCTGATGGGGATACAAAGGGCTGTGTTGTCAATGGCCTTTTCTTTTTGAGCAAGTTAGGGAGGTGCCTGACATTGCTGAGTGCCCTCCACAACTCTAGTTTTGGTTAAGCTTCCCATGAATTTACTGAGTTTTTGTTATCAGCTGCTGTCGAGTTGGCCCCGGAATCATGGTGATCCCATGTACAATGGAACAAAACACTGCCCGGTTCTGCACCATCTCCTCTTAGGTTGCAGGTTGGATTACTATGGTCCATAGGGTTCTCGCTGGCTGGATTGTGGAAGTAGATCACCAGGCCCTTCCTCCTAGTCAGTCTTAGTCTGGAAGCTCTACTGAAACCTGTTCAGCATGCTAGCAATGGCGGGAATTGAACCTGGTCTGCATGGAAATTGAGAATTCTACCACTTAACCACTGATGCCTCACAGTGAAGCTTTAGGGGGGAAGCTCATTTTTATCTTCCTAATCACACCTTTCGGGAGAAAGATGTTGCAGTCTGTTTCCATAAAGATTTACAGCCTTGGCAACACTATGGGGGCAGTTCTACTTTGTCCTGTAGGGTTGCTATGAGTCAGAATCAATTCAATAGCAATGGGTTTGTATTCCAGGCACAAAGGCGTAAAAATATTGGTTACTCCACCTCACTCCCAACTATTGCCACCTGCTTCTGTTCCTCACACTCTTCCGAAGTAGCTTTCTCAAGATCACTAACAGTCTTCTAATTGCCAAATCTCGCGGTTCTCATCTTACCCGGATTCTCTGCAGTCTACGAAAGGGTGGGCATTCTCTACTTCCTAACTCTCACGCTTGACATCGGTGGAACTTTCTCATCATATGTTCTGGGCTGTTCCGAGCTTCTTAATGGCTGTCCCCAGTGTCTACTTCTTGAAAGTTGGTGGAAAACCAGTGTGTGTGTGAGTACATGCCTGCGTGAGTGTGTGTGTGCGTGTGCTGCAAGTGTGTGTGCACGTGTGTGTATCTCTGTGTGTGGGCACGAGGGTGAAGGTAAGGGCGGGAGTCCATCCTTGGTCTTATGTCTTCTCGCTCTGATGTACTTCCTGGGTGATTTCATCTACGTCCCATGGTTTTAACCTCTTTCCCAAGCCCCAGACTGAAGTTTCCACTTACAGGCACATAAACCAATGGGACTCAAAATAAACGTAGCGCTCCCATAAATCAATTCCTCTTTGCATGTTTTTGGCTATTTACGTCACCCCTGAATCAGTCTTCTAAGCCTGGAATCAGGAGTCATGCCTCATTCATGCATTCGACAGCCGTTTTCTGAGCACCTACTATGTGCCAGGGATTAGTATATTTTATACCTACTATGTGCCAGAGATACAGCAATGCACAAAACAAACAAAAATTCCCCGCCCTCTGCCATTCTTAAGGACCGCTCCTACCCCTTCCCTCTGCATCCGTGGTTTCCAGTCCTTGAGGCTGTTCACCACTCCAATCTGTCCCCTTCCCTCCATCCCACTGTGTTCCCCGAGCTCTCCTCACCTCTTACCTGGATTACTTCACTGCCTCCTAACCGGTCTCCCTGACACCATCTGCTCCCACTCTTCACTAGAGTTTACTGGAAAAATATTTTTAAAAACTAGAAAAACTGAAAAAAATCTAGCTTCCAGTTCACCAAAGAACTCTTTTGTTTGCCTCAAGACACCATTTTTTATCTGTCCTCTTCTGACTTCTCCAGCCTTACTTATTGTGAGGTTTATCTACAATATAAATGAACAGAGTGAACACTTTTACCACCCCTCAAACATGTCAGGTTCGCTCCTGACGCTTGGTTATCTTCGCACTTTTATCAGCTCTGCCTGTGTTGTCCTTTCTCTGCTACTTTGACTGAAGTTTGTGGCAGTTCAGGCGCTATCTCCTCTGTGGAAATTAATATTTTAAGGCAGGGCTGGTTGTTCCTTCTTTCCTTTCTCTCCTCAACCCCAAATTCCCACAGAACCTTGTTCATGCCACTTTTGAGATAACTGTTGTATTGTGCTGCTATTACCTGTTTTCTCGGAGGATGACAGAGTTACCCTAAGCCTTTATCTTTAACTCTCCAGCCCTGGTGGACTAACCAGTTCGTAGGAGGCACTTGGCACATCATTTATAAAGAAAGATATATTCTCTAACCTTCAGGACTTTTAGTCTGGCAGAAAAGAAAGACTAAGCACTAACACCAGGAAGTCCATGATTGGTGCTGTGTATGTTAGAATTATTTCTAAGTATCTTAAAGTGTTGATTGCTAGTGTAAATACAAACTTTTCTTCATTACATTTTTCAGTTGGTTTCTTCTGGTGGGTGGTATAGGGCTTTGTATTCGTTTCTTATGGTTACTGTATCAAATTACCAAAAATATGGTGGCTTAAAACAACAGAAATTTATTCTGTCACAGTTCTGGAGGTCAAACATCTGAAATTAGTGTCACTGAGCCAAAACCCAGGTGTCAGCAGGATACTCAGTTCTGGAGTCTCTAAGGGAGAATCAGTTCCTTGCCTCTTCCAGCTTCTGGTGGCTGCTGGCATTCCTTTGCTTGTGGCCACATCACTCCACAAGTGACAGTCCTGTGATGTAATTCATAAGGACTTTGAGAAGGTCCCAGTTGCCCTTGTTGTTGTTACATGTCATCGAGTTGCTTCTGACTCATAGCAACCCTAAATACAACAGGAGGAAACACTGCCCGCTCCTGCGCCATCCTCACAATCGTTGTTATGCTGGAGCCCATTGTTGCAGCCACTTCGTCAATGCATCTCATTGAAGGTCTTCCTCTTTTTTCTGACCCTATATTTTACCAAGCATGATGTCCTTCTCCAGGGATTGGTACCTCCTGAAAACATGTCCAAAGTGTGTGAGACGAAGAGTCACCATCCCTGTGTCTAAGCACCATTCTGTACTCCTTTCAAGACAGGTTTGTTCCTTCTTTTGGCAGTCCATGGTATATTCAATCTTCTTCGCCAACACCACAATTCAAAGGCATCAATTTTTCTCCGGTCTTCTTTGTTCCTCGTCTAGCTTTCACACGCATGTGAGGCGACTGAAAACGCCGTGGCTTGGGTTAGGCACACCTTAGGTCCTTGAGGTGACATCTTTGCTTTTTAACACTTTCAAGAAGTCTTTTGCAGTAGATTTGCCCACTGCAACGTGTCATTTGATTTCTTGACTGCTGCTTCTGTGGGTGTTGATTGTGGATCCAAGTAAAATGAAATCCTTGACAACTTAAGTCTTTTCTCCATTTATCATGGTGTTACTTATTAGTCCAGTTGTGAGAATTTTTACTTTCTTTATGTTTGACACGTAATCCGTACTGAAGACTGTGGTCTTTGACAACTCAGTGATGTACCCTTAAGTTAGCTTTTCCTCCTTCTGTGGCTCAACCTTCTGCTTCCTGGGAGGGTGTATGTGCATGATTTCAGGGAGAAAAGACCAAGGAAATATAAATAAAAAATATTTATCTCCCAAGTTCTTATCACCACAAGTGAAATGAGATTATAGGAGGTTTTTTTCTTTTTCATTCTCTTTGCTTCTTGAATATTCTAAAATCTCATGAATGTATTCTCTTAAAAACTAAAAAATCAGATAACTGACTTTTGGAAATATTTTCCTTGTAAAAATAATAGAAGCTTATTCAAAAATTTTCAAAACATTATAGAAATGTATGCTATACATGGGTCTTGCCCAATTTCTTCTAAGCAAACAGAACATATATTTAAAACTCTTTTATAGAGACCGCTTCTGGTTCGGTATGATGGACTGAGCATATGATTCACATACCCTCCTTCCTCAAATCTCACTGAAATGGCAGCACAGATGTACTCCCAAGGAGACCAGATCAGGAAAACAAATACATTCTGAAAAAGGCAATAAAAAGAGAAAAATCTTGTAAAGTGATAGGAAATGGTGGCATTGAGAACTCATGAAGGCAGGTGTGAGATGGCATTGGAACACAAAACAAGTGCATTTAAGGAATGGATCACCCTCACTTCTTCTGTGACCCCAGTCTTTAGAGAACTGGACTAGGGAGTCTCTGTACTTGGGAACACCAGCAGTGGAAATTTCCCCAGAATGTATTGGTAAGTGAAATAAGCAAACATATTGTAAGACTACATATATATGTATAGATATCTCCATTGCCATTGAGTCAATTGCGACTCATAGCGACCCTATAGGATAGAAGAGAGCTGCCCCATAGGGTTTCCTGGGGCTCTGGTGGTGTAGCGGTTAAGAGCGTGACTGCTAATCAAAGGGTCAGCAGTTCAAATTCACCAGCCGCTCCTTGGAAACCCTATGGGGCAGTTCTGCTGTGTCTTATGGGTCCCTATGAGTTGGACCCAACTTGAGGACACCTAACAACAACAACAACACAGGGTTTCCAGGGAGAGGCTGGTGGATTCCAACTGCCAACCTTTCGGTTAGCAGCTGGCTCCTGTAAGACAATGCATCGGCTAATTCCATGTGTATTAACAGGTACAACAAAGCACACGTACATCAGCGTGAGTGTGCAAGCATAGACAAAGAATGGAAAGACGCTCACAGAACCTGTAATCACATCGCAGTTTCCCAGGGCTAGATGCTGGGCTGTTCTGGCTTCTAAACTCTCTCCCTGGGCGATTTTATTCATTTCCATGGCTTTAAATTCAGCCTTTATGCTGAAAACTCCCAAATTTTTATCTCTGTTAGGTAAGGCTGTCACTCTCGGTCAATCTAAGCCAACCAAGTTATGTACATGTAGCAATGGACATGTAATCCCATCAAAGCCCAGGGACTCGGTGAAATTTTGAGGCAGACACTGTTTCCAGCTAGCTTTGAATCTGAGAGGAAGAAGGGTGCCAGAGCATCACATGGCCACCAGAGTGTCGCTGCCTTTAGCTGCCAGTTGACCCCCCACTCATGGCGACCCTTATCATCCAAACTGTTAGTAACCCTGGGTATTATCAATGAGACATTTTTATCTTTGCTGAAGTGTTAGGAGGAAATAAGTCTAGTTTACATTTCTTCTCTTGTTAGTGAAGTTAGCATTTTTCATATGTTTATAGCCATTTGTATTTCTTTTATAAATTGCCTGTCGTGTCCTTTTCTCATTTATAAATTGCATCGTTAATCTCTTCCTAATTGATATGTAGGCTGTTTTAAGACATATGAATTTTATACCTATGTAATTTTTTTTAATTTGTGTTATGAATATATTTAGCAAACTTTTGAAAATAACTGTTTTGTAATTATTTTACTGTTGCTATTGATGCTGAATGTGCTCGGGATAGTCACAAATCTACATTACATAGGAATAAGAGAGCGGAGTGGGCTTTTGCCAAGTGCTCGTGTCTCTAACAGCATCTTCCAACAGTGGCTTCGAGTGGATCAGTCAATCATGAAAATTTTCTTCCAAAGACTGTTAAAATTATAAATATAAGACTATATTCTTATTAAAATTTTTAATAGTGTAAAAATTTCAATAATCTTTTCAATAATTGTTTCCTCTGTTTACTTTATCACTGAATATCCAAATCACACAGAACACATTGATTTAGGATATAATTCATCTTACTGACTGAGAGTAATGGGCTTGTCTTAAAAACTAAGCCCATTTGGAGATGTTTTTGTGGCCTCTTTGGGAACCATGGACCAGCATTAGGAAATGCTGATTGATGTGATCAGTAAATAAAAACAATAATAGTAAGAAGAAAAACAGCTAACATTTATAGAGCATCAACAATGTGCCAGAGAAGTCCCTGGGTGGAGAAAACAGTTAAGTGCTCGACCATTAGCTCAAAGGTTGGTGGTTTGAACCCAGCCAGAGGCGCCTTGGAAGACAGGCCTGGCTGTCTGCTTCTGAAAGGTCACAGCCGTGAAAACCCGATGGAGCGGTTCTACTCTGCACACATGGGGTCGCCATGAATTAGAACTGAGACAACAGCAACTAACAACAACGACAACTAGCCAGCTAAAAACTAAGAAGAGTATCTTTACGTGAACAACAGTGTGTCAGGTACCACTCTAAGTGTGCTGTATGGATCACATCCTGTACTTCTTAGGACAACTCCATAGGCAGGTTCCATTATTATCTCTGTTTTCCAGATGAAGGACCAGGCACAGCGAGGCAAATTAGCTTGTCCAACCTTACACGGCTACTCGGGGGGAGCAAGTCTTTGAACTTCAGGCAGTTTGTGCTCCCTGGCTGCACTTAAGACCACTTCGCAGGTGGCCTTCCTAGTGCTTTTTTTTTTCGGTTTGGTTTGGTTGTTGTAGCCTTGATTGTATCCTGGAAACCCATACTTTGTAGATCTGAGTTTGTTTTAGCTAACACGAAAATGGCAACTCCATGTGACAAGGACTCTTAGTGTGTTTAATACTGAGATCTCCAGATGGGTTTGGCCTTTAATCCCTATGAGTTTAGGAATCATTTAAAATACTCTGTGGGGTCTCCTGCAGCCCTAACAAGAGCTGAAGTAAAAATATAGAATAATGGAGCCATACCAAGAATACGGCATATGTGTTTTTCGCTGAGTTTGTCTTTATCAAGCTGGTGGCTGGTTAGTTCAGATGATCAGAAAGGTAGACACTTGCTGTCTTGGTAGGATCACAGGGCACCCAAGTGTCATTTTAGAGACCATTGGCCACCGCCTGGAGCCAGGCCGGGCTGGCAGGCTGGCCTGGGCAGTGCAGGCTGCTGGGGACCTGGGTACCAGAGCTTAAGGGAAGACCTAGGAGAATCCAGGTCAAGGGGCCTCTGACCCCTGGATGCCCAGGAGGGGGAGAATGGCCCTTGGGCGGGGGGTAGATCTGCAGTTCAGGCACAGGGGGGGCACAACGGCTATGGGGTGTGGGCTGGGATGGTCTTGAGAAGCTCCCACATGAATGTCTGAGAAGTATGGTGGCCAGCAGGTCATGCGGAGTGGATTTTCCATTTTATAGGGAAAACTCCAAGCTGCTGTTTCTCGCTCCTGCTCCGTCCCAGGTCTGGTAAGGCTGCTTCATAGCCAGTAGCTTTTCATGGGAGATACACTGGAAAGCCTAGAAACAATGGTGTTTAAAAATCCTAGTAAGAACTAACATTCACTGAGCTCATAGCATGGGCCAGGCAGGATTCAAGACCTTTTACGTACACCACCCCCTGGGGCAGGTGACGTTAATGGTCAGGGGAGGCAGGGAGGTAAATTACATAAACTGCCCCGGGCCACACAGCCTGTGTGGCAGGGGGAGACCCTACGCACAGCCCACTCTGCTGTCCTGCCTTCTCGGCATGTTAATAATTTCTTTCCCCGGGTATAGGACAAGCACTGAGCTTGCTACACTGTTCGGAATAAAACAGTAAATGCTGGTCGCGTTCAGATCTCACAGAGCTTTCAGGTTTCCACTGTACACCATCCGTGTAAGGCTGTCCCTTGTCCTCGGGCCTTCATCCCGGGGGCGTGGGGCCAGGGGCCAGGCGTCAGCTTTTAAGCAACAGAGGAGGTTGAATGTATTCTGAGAACACTTAATACATATTTTTTAATTGTTGCCTCTGTTGTCCTGTTGGGCTTATCAAGTTGCCCCTGAAGAACCAGGCCAAACTGTACATGCTGAGCTGTGTCTGGCTCCCTCCTGAGGAACAGGCCTGGCTTGGTGCCTGGGGCCCTGGATCTCCTACCAAGGCGTGGTCACTTACAGGGAAATGTCCACTGAAGGCCGAGAACAAAACTGCTGGAGCACCGAGAAGTGAACAGGGGAGGCTCGTCGTCTTAAAACTCAAGTTCCAGACTTGCAATATGGCGGGTCGGCAAATCCTCTCCCCAGATAATGACAAAACGAGACAAAATCGTTCATAACAGCTGTTCCTGATCTTTGGGAATTGACCAATGGCAAACAACAAGTCGAGAAGCAGTTTTTCATGAAAAATGGTTGCATTTTGGTTAAGAATCGTGGGTGTTGATGGGATTCTTTCCTGGAGTTGTTCCCACGGCCCCTCCTGATCAGTACAAGGGTTCCGCAGGCTGGGTCGGGGGAAAAACCTACAGCTTCACTGTTGAGGGGCTCACCTGACTTGTCGCTAGCTGCCATTGACCTGCCTGACTCATGGTGACCCCACACACATGGGAACGGAAAGCTGCCCAGCCCCGTGCCACCCCATGGTCTGCCATCCTCATGATCAGTTACGGATCAGAGGGTTGTGATCCATAGGGTTTTCTCTGGCAGGTTTCAGAACTATCTCAAGGGCTTTCTTCTTAGTTCATCTTAGTCTGGGAGTGCCACTGAAACCTGTTACTCATGAGGTGCATTGGCTGAGAATCAACCTTGGGTCTCCCATGTGGAAGCCGAGAATTCCACCACTGACCCACCACTGCCCACTCACTCACTCACTTGATTTGTAGAAAAGGAAAAACCCTAATAGTTTTGTCAGTTAAAGGAATGATGTCTATGGTGAGTGAGTAGGGAAGGCCATGGCTTTATAACCTGAGGTTGCGGTCCTGGTTGTGGATGGGAAATAGAATGGTAGACAAGTCAGAGATCTAATAGGCAGATCCTGGAAACGAGACAACCACATCGGGGCTTGATAAGCTTTCCACGTGTCGCTGGCTGCCTTCTGAGCAGGCACGGGGGGCCCCTCGGGCCCAAACATCTGCACGTCTCTGAGCAGGCACGGGGGGCCCCTCGGGCCCAAACATCTGCACGTCCCTGTCTGAGCAGACACGGGGAGCCCCTCCGGCCCAAACATCTGCACGTCCCTGTCTGAGCAGACACGGGGAGCCCCTCCGGCCCAAACATCTGCAAGTCCCTGTCTGAGCAGGCACGGGGAGCCCCTCGGGCCCAAGCATCTGTACGTCCCTGTCTGAGCAGGCACGGGGGGCCCCTCCGGCCCAAACATCTGCACGTCCCTGTCTGAGCAGGCACGGGGAGCCCCTCGGGCCCAAGCATCTGTACGTCCCTGTCTGAGCAGGCACGGGGGGCCCCTCCGGCCCAAGCATCTGCATGTCCCAGGTAACCAGGAGGCTGTGAACGTGCAGAGAGACCCTGAGCAACCGTTCAGCAGCTGGCGGGAATCTTCCTGGGCTGATAATAATGTTCTGGAACTGGATTGTGATGACGTTTGCACAACTCCGTAAATTTACAAAAAATCATTGAATTGACACAACGTACGTACACTATACCTCAATAAAGCTGTTTAAAACCATCCGAGTTCTTATAAATGACTCTAAGAAACATTTGGAAGACTACTTCCTTTGGTATTTTTTGGCACTCCAAATACACTTTCCATCAGAACAATAATTAACCGTTTCTGGTAATGGATATTGGTCATCTACAATGATATCTTCAGATCTGCATAAGAGTTTAGAAGTCTTTAAATTTCTAAGACTGGCAAGAACAAGACCCACTTGAAAACTATATATTTAAAGAAAGAGCATGTGCCCTGGGACATCACACTCCAGCACACGATGGGTGCAGACTTTGCTCCAGAAAGCCAGGAGGCACACTGCTTAAATCTGACTGCGCTTGAGAGGCTCCCAATATTACAACAGTGAGTGAAGGAGGTAGACGCTGTGTGTGTGTCTGTGTATGAATAGATATATTTTCCTTCAGTACTGGGATGATGCTAGTAAAAAACTGAGACGCTGCCACCTACATCTGATAAATTATAAAATATACTTACTGTATTCATTATCACATTTAATCCTGAGAACAACCTTATGGGTCTTGCTAAAAGATAGGGAAACAGAGGCTCAGAGTGGTTCAGCAACTCGTTCAAGGTCACATGCCTCATGTCAGAGCTGAGATTTGAAACCAAATGTCGGCGAGGATCTGGGATAACAGACACTCGTACATGATTGGTAAGAGTGTAAATTGGTAAAACTTTCACAATAACTCGGAAATATCTACCAAAGTGGAAACTGCATGTAGTTTTTGTTCCAGCAATTCCACTTCTAGCATGTCTATAATAAATGTCCACCAATAAGGAATTAGTTAAACAAAGCTCTACGTATAAAATGGAATATGCAGCCATTAAAAGTGAGATATCGTTGAATATGCTGAGAAAAGATGTGCAAGATATATTATTAAGTAAATAAAGCTGTTTCCAGTAGTTTTTGTGTTGTTTTAAAAGAAACTGACTTTCTAAAGGGCCAGGGGATGTGGGTACTATCATAAAGCCAATTGCATAATTTCTAACTGCTGTCTGTGGTTAGTTTTGAACTGGTGCTTGCGGTAGCAATGCAGCAAAGTAGTGGGATGCTGACTGGAACATAGGGCTGCCTTATTATACAGAAGCGAGTGTTTTTATGGCTTTAAAACCCATTGCCATCAAGTCATAGATGACTCGTAGAGAACCTTAGGACAGAGTAGAACAACCCCATAGGGTTTCCTAGGAGCAGTTAGTGGATTCAAACTGCCGACCTTTTGGTTACCTGCTGAATGTTTAACCACTGTGCCATCAGGGCTCCTTCTATGGCATTAGTTAAAAGGAATTCTTTCCATCCTTTCTTGCCATTCTGGAGGCCCTTCTCTTTTCCTACTTGGACCATCTAAACCTTCAGAGTTAGAAGGAAACTTAAATCAGGTGGCTAATAGACATTGGAGGAAATACTTGAGATCACTAGCCATTAGACAAATGCAAATTAAAACTACAATGAGATGCCATCTCACCCTGACATTACTAGCAAGAATTAAAACAAAACAGGAAATAGCAAAGGCTGGGGGAGACTGGAACTCTTACGCACTGCTGGTGGGAATGCAAAATGGTACAACCATTTTGGAAAACAATATGGCGCTTCCTTAAAAAGCTAGAAATAGAAATACCATACAACCCAGCAACCTCACTCCTAGGAATATATCCTAGAGAAATAAGAGCTGTCACATGGCTAGACATATGCACACCCATGTTCACTGCAGCATTATTCACAATAGCAAAAAGATGGAAACAACATAAGTGCCCATCAACAGATGAATGGATAAACAAACTATGGTGCATACACACAATGGAATATAACACAATGATAAAGAACATTAATGAATTTGCAAAACATATGACAGCATGGATGAATCTGGAGGGCATTATGCTGAGTGAAATAAGTCAATCACAAAAGGACAAATACTGTACGAGACCACTATTATAAAAACTCATGAAAATGTTTCCACACAGAAAGAAACAATCTTTGAGGGTCAAGAGGGAGGTGAAGGGTAGGGAGGGAAAAACACTATCTAGACAACAGATAAGTAGTAACTCTGGTGAACGGTAAGACAGTACACAATACTGGGGAAGTCAGCACAATTTGACCAGGACAAAGTCAAAGAAGCTTCACAGACATATCCAAACTCCCTGTGGGACAGAGTTACTGGCTGAGAGTTGGGAACCGCAGTCTCAGGGGACATCGAGCTCAACTGGGATAACATAGTCTATAAAGAAAATGTTCTACATCCAACTGTGGTGAGTAGGGACTGGGGTCTTAAAAGGCTTCAAGCGGCCATTTAAGATACATCTACTGGAGCAAAGGAAAACGAAGAAGACCAAAGGCAAAAGGGAAAGATTAGTTCAAAGGACTAATAGACCACAAGTACCACAACCATCACCAGGCTGAGTCCAGAACAACTAGATGGTACCTGGTTACCACCACTGACTGCTCTGGCAGGGGTCACGATAGAGGGTCCCAAACAGAGGGGCAGAAAATTGTGGAACAAAATTCAAATTCACAAAAACAAAAAACTGACTTGCTGATCTGAGAGAGCCTGGAGAGTCTCCAAGCGTATGGCCCCTGGACACTCTTTTATCTCAGTACTGAGGTCACTCCTGAGGTTCACCCTTCAGTCAAAGATTAGACAGGTCTACAGGGCCAACAATAACACACATGAGGGTTGCGCCTCACAGTTCAGTCATTTATATGAGACTAATTGGCACACCAGTCCAAAAGCAAAGACAAGAAGGCAGGAAGTGATGGGAAAACTGGACAAATGGAAACAGGAAACCTGGGGCGGAGAAGGGGAGAGTGTTGACACTTTGCAGTGTTGGCAACCAATGTCACAAAACAAGTCATGTATTATCTGTTTAATGAGAAACTAATTGGCTCTATAAACTTTCACCTAAATCACAATTTAAAAAAAAAAAAAAGGAAACTGAAAAGTATCCAAGTTCAGTGCTTTTGAACTGTAGGTCAAGGCCTCCTAGTGAGTCCTGAAATCAGTTTTGTGGGTCACCACCAGCATTATCTCACTCATTAAATAGAAATAATGTAAAAAAAAAAAAAAAAAAGATTTTATGAAATAAAATAAGTAGACAAAACCAAAGTATCAGAGTACATGGTACACAGAAAGGATTAGTGTTACACTGTGAAACTTTGTTTCTCACAATATGATCTGTGTTTGCGTGGAGTGTGTGTCTGTTTATGTGTGTGCACATATATGTATAGTATCTGTACATGTATGTGCTCTGTGAGTGCATTGTTGTGAATCTATGTACATACGCACACATACATGTGTACAGCATGTACTGGGTTGTAATTTAAATGTATTTCTTACTGTTGGTCCTGGGCTAAAAATTTTAAAACCACTGTCATAGTTAAATGCTTTATTTTATGGATGAGGGAGTGGAGGCCCTAAAAGGCAAAGTGACTTGCCCAGGAATAGTAGCAGGGGTAGAATTCCTGCTCAGGTGTCCAGACTTACAGTTTCCTTCTTGTTATATCCTGTTTCCTAGAATCCTCTGTTGCCAGAGCCACTTCAGGACTTTAATGAGTGAGAAAGAAGTAATTGGACTTTCCTTTTTGGAAGACCGTGAGGAACAATGTGGAGGACAGAGTGGAAGGGGATCCGAGTGGAGACAGAAGCTCCGGGTGGGAGGTTTTTATAGCAGCCCTGGTGAGAGCTGGTGACTCCACTTAGCCATTGGCCTTGGGCCTGTTGAGCAAGAGAAAGGTGTAAACTTTACTTAGAAAGGAGCAATGGCAGGACCTGATGACAACCGAATTTGAAGTGATATGGAAGAAGTCAAGAAGAAGTCCCATACAGCTATCATTGTTGTTGTTGTTTTTCATGTGGAACAAAACAGAAAGAAGGAAACCCAAGAATTAGAGAAGGAACTGGTCTACAGGACTAATTGTCTCATGAATCACAGCCTCCTCTACTCTGAGACCAGAAGAACTAGATGGTGCCCAGCTACCACTACCAAACGTTCTGATCAGGATCACAATAGACAGATCCTAATAGAAAGGGAGAAAAATGTGGAACAGAACTTCAAATTCTCAAGAAATTCACTTACTGGACCTGTAGAGACTGGAGGAACTCCTGAGACTATTGCTCTGAGATACTGTATTTAGGTTACCTCCTAAATAAATAGCAGGTTAGCTCAAAGAATGTCACTCTTGAATGTTGTGCTCTTTTAAAAAATTATCAATATGAGACCAAATGGCCAATAGTTACTCTAAAATATGGATAAGAAGGTTGGGGGCAGTGAGACTTAATTGGAATGGAACAACTAGAACGGAAATGAGGATGTTGATGCAATGTGAAGAAAGTAACCAATGTCACTGAACAATATGTTTGGAAATTGCTGAATGGGAACCTGTTTTGCTGTGTAATTGCACCAAAAAATGCAATATTAAAAAAAAAAAAGAATAAGCTGAAAGTTTCAGACTTGGGCACCTTTCTAGATAGTAGGGCTTTTTACTGAGCTAGGAAAAGAGAAGATGGAGCGTTTCAGGGGCAAAGATAACGAGAGTGGATTTGAGGTATCCTTGGAACTTTCCAGTAGAGACTTCTGTGAGAGAGGAAGAAATCCAGGCTCAGTGTGCAGAAGAGAGTTCGGGATGGAGCTGAGTATCTGCGAGTGATCAGAGGAGGTGGAAGGGCAGCTGTGAAATGAGCTTTTCTTTTGGGTTCTTTTGGCTCCTAACCCTGATGTAGTTTTCAAGGTGCCCGACTCCAAGGCGGTGGGCAGAAACCTCTGTGGCATTTCACCTCAACCAAATGCCACAGAAAAGGAAAGTGAGACCTCTGGGAGCAGACTCAGAAACCAAACCAAAACAGTCTCCTCCCAGAGGCTGTTTCTTGATTCACTCCTTTGGTTTCCGTTTGTGCCAATGTAATTAAATGACTTTCCTTTACTTGGAACCTCTTAATCTGACCACAGGGACTTCCCTCCAGCAGCGGCAGCAGCCACTCCAAGGACTTGCCACCAGAGTCCTCAGAACAGAAGCAACTGCATTTCTACTTGAATTGTTATTTCTTTGCCTCAGGAACCTTCCTGACCAGTCTTTTATGGGAAATTTGGCCTTCGGGTTCCATTACAGATATTCAATTCACAGTGAAGCCACAGAGGGCTCCCATTCATTAAAAATCCCATTCATACTCTTCAATCTGAAAACAAGAAATTGCATTTTAGATTGTGGAGGTAGCCACTCTAAATGACTCTAAATTGTTTCTCTTATGATGTATGTTTCCCGTGAATTCCAAGGGAATTTGTGAAATAGAGGGAGAAAGAAACATTTTCTCATTTCATTTTTTAGATAGATGCTAAGGCTTTGTTGGGATGAAGGGCATTTTCTCAGTGTCTGTTATCAATTTGGGGCTGTGTAAGAGAACACTTGGATGCTGAATTTGCCTGGATTTAAGATACCTAGAGATTGTTCAGGAGTGGGTAAACAGTTAATACACTTGGCTACTAACCGAAAGGTTGGAGGTTCAAGTTCACCCAGAGGCACCTCAGAAAAAGGCCTGGCGATCTACTTCTGAAAAGCCACCCATCAAAAGCCCTATGGAGCACAGTTCTACTCTGACACACATGAGGTCTCTATGAGTCAGGATCGACTCCAGGGCAACCTGTCTAGAGACCGTCCACTGGCCACAAATACAGGTTCTGTCATGGACTAGATTTGTGACATTGGCAAAGTCGCTTCACTTGTCCAGGCTTCATTTTTCTTCTCAAGAAAAGAAGGAATGGAATCAAGTAGTCACTAAGCTCCCTTCTGGTTCTAAAAATGCTATGATTTTTTGAATGACTTTACAATAGTCTTCACACAAAGGAGGATTTATCAGATACTTTAGAAAGATGAATCCAGTTTCTTTGACTTGCAACTTCTCTCAGTTAATTAGGTAATATGTACTGGTAGCCCATTACGTGTCTGGCACTCTGCTTGGTGCTGAGGAAACTTGGGTTGATGGTCACAGTGGCACCCTGCCCTTGCAGGCTACACAGGAGACAGAGGAGCTGGCAGGCAGCAATGGCCTGAGCTTTCTATTTTTAATTCTGCCATGTCCCTAGTTTGCTCAGCTGTACAATGGAGGCAACTTCCAACAGTTTGTCTTTCTTCTCCAGTAGGTGGAGGGCAGGCATTTTATCGATTCTATTTGCTGCTCTATCTCCAGTACTTGTGATCAGGCCCAAGGTATTGTCAGAGCAACGGTGGGACACACATTTAAGGGAGCGTTTTATCAAGGTGGTAGAAGAATGAGCTGACTCAGTAGTCTTCATACTGTTGTATGCTTATCCCAACAGAGTTCACAAAGACTTTCCAAAGGATGTGTGGGCATGGATAATTTTAACCCGTTGCCATCGAGTCGATTCCAACTCATAGTGACCCTGTAGGGCAGAGTAAAACTGCCCCGTAGGGTTTCCAAGGAGCTGCTGACCTTTTCAGTTGTTCTTCTCTTAATTAACAAAAAAATTATTTTTCTGTCTGATTTCATTAAAACACTTGAACATATAGGTATACAAATGAGAAAATAAATAGCTGTAACGACGGGCTCATCAATTTTTGCAAGTCACATAGATTCTGATTCTTTTCGGTTCAAGTAGAACCTGATGGAGTCATCAGAGATCATTGAAAATGATTTCTGCTTATAGATCACAATGTGTTTTTGGCATATAACTCAAAAGAAACTCAAAAATTTGATTGACACAGCTATAGAAAGACTACTTTTATTCCCACTTAGTTATTTATGAACAAGTTTTCTCCAGGTTTACATCTATAAAAACAAATGATGGGAATAGAATTGATGGAGAATTCTGTCTCATTTAGTCAATAAGTAACATCCATTCACAGATACATGAATGAATTGGGAAAGAAAACAGTCTCCTTTTTCTTAATAGAAGATATATCTCCAATACATTTGTCTTTTTGTTCTATAATTATTAATCAATATTTACAATATATTTGTTGTTTTAATTAATTATTATTAATAGTAATTATAAGAGTAACTCAATAGAAAAGACTTTTTTACTTAGAATCTTGTGTTCACAGGACATTAAAAAATTTAAATTTACATATGTATACATATTTTTCTCATAGGCACCCTATAGGACAGAGTAGAACTGCCCCATAGAGTTTCCAAGGAGCACCTGGTGGATTTGAACTGCTGACCTCTTGGTTAGCAGCCATAGCACTTAAACCACTACACCACTAGGGTTGCTATGAGTTGGAATCGACTCGACGGCAGTGGGTTTGGTTTTTGATACATATTTTTGTATAAAGAATTTTGATAGAGTGATCGATAAAATATTTCTAAGGATGAAACAGTAAACGTTAGGATCAAGTACCCGTGAAGGAGTGGAATGAAAATATGAGTTCCAGAAGGCAAATAAATGGTGAGACATTTCCAGTTATTAAAGAAGAACTTATTCATTTACTTAAAAAAAAATGGATGTGACTATCACAGTGCTTTCATATTTAAACTCCATTGAATACATTTAAAAGATATATTCCCATTGGATATATCAATTATATTTTAAAATGTTTATATTTAGAAAGTTTAGGAAATTCTTTGCAATTCTTTAAATGTATGATGGAAAATCATTGAAGTCCACGTAAACATGTCTGAGGATACATGAAAGCGGCAATACAGACCACTGTATTCTAATCTTGGCTCCTTGGTTACTATGAAACCTCAGGGAACTCCCTTCTTGACCCCTTGGTGTCCATTTCTCTTTCTGCAAAATAAAAATCACACCTGCTTACTTTTCCTTATTCTCAGGAAAGTTCTGAGATCATACAAGATAATGAAATAATGTGAAAAGGTCTAAACTACTTCCTGGGGGTAAGCTGGACAACTCCGGAAAGTTTCGATGACTTTTTTTTCAGACTAACAGGATACTGGCTAGTTCCTCAAAAAGTATAAATGAAAGATTTTTTTTTTTTTTGATTACCATCTTTACCTCACCATGGGCTCTCATTTCTCCAGCTTTAGCTCATGCAAGCAATTCAACGTCTTCAGGTTCCACATCTCTGTACCAAACGGTTAACAAGAAGGAACTTAGCTCTATTTTTGGGCTAAATTTAAGGTTCTACCCTGATGGTCAGTAAGAGAAACCAGAGGTGTACACAACAGGACTGCCAATAAGCCAAACTCCCTTCCCAGATGGCTGAGCCCAGACAACATGGGCTGAGGTTCTGAGTACTGTCACTGCTGCAGCCATTCAGATAACCGAGGCTGGACGGCCCATAGCTTTTCAGCTTTGCAGACCATCTGCCCTGTCTTGTACTCAAGTCCTGTTTGCTTAAAGGTGTTTTAGACTTTGGTAAACAATTAATGGGAAGCGAGACCCTTGGGCTCTCACATCAGTTCATAAACCACGATAGGTTCTGATACAGGAGACCCAATGTGTTCAGAATTGTCTTCCGTTTGACTCAGAGGCTTTACGAAGAGATCGAATCTCAAATGAGGATTTTTAAGACACCTGTCATCTTGAAAAGACACAGAGTTTTCAACTGTTGCTGAGCAACAAGTGAAGAGCTTGTGGGGAAACTGGTTAGTGAGGATCTGCTAAGAGTGGGGTTTCTCCATGAAGTGACAGTAACATTAATTCTTAACCTATTATTCACTTCTTGTACATACATTTATTTAGCACCCATTAAGTGCCATTTGGAAACCCTGGTGGCACAGTGGTAAGTGCTACGGCTGCTAACCAAAAGGTTGGCAGTTTGAATCTGCCAGGCGCTCCTTGGAAGCTCTACGGGGCGGTTCTACCCTGTCCTATAGGCTCGCTATGGGTCGGAATCGACTTGATGGCAGTAGGTTTGGTGTTTTTTTTTTTGTTTAAGTGCCATTTGCTGTGCTGGGCACGAAGAAACACAGATAAGTTACCTTTCCTGCTCTCAGGGAGCTTATGCTCTGTTTGCAGAAACTAAAAAACACTGAAAATAGGTAGTTCCATTCCGACGGCTCTGCCACAAGTCATTTCTGAGGTAAGTCGAATACCTCTTTTTTTCTTTTAGTTTTCATTATTATTACCTTCCATAATTAGTATCTTTATAAACATTATGATCTTTATTTGTCTCTGGGGGTTGGGGTGAGAGTGAGGACATGAGCAAAGTGCTTGCTGTAACATTGTGGTACACGTTACGAACAATAAGATGACAAAAAAATGACGGTCACAGTGCGGTCTGCCTCAACTCGAGTCTGTTGCTGTGTTGGGGACTATCTGTAAACAATTACTGAAAGGATGTCGCTGTGGAAGCACAGAGAAATAACCAGCAACGTCTATGTAAGGAAGCAAAGGAAGACTTTTCAGAGGAGATGGCATTTAAGCTAAAGGCAGGGGAAGGACGTTCTAGGAATAAAGAATGGCACATCCAGGAGCCTGAAGGCCTGGGAGAACCCGGGATCAACAAGGATCTCACGTTTCACCTGCTCAGAGTCTGACAGAGAGAGTGGATAGAGGTAGGCTGAATGGGCAGACAAGAGGCAGATGATAACAGGCCTTGAATGTCATGCAAGGAGCTTATATTTTATCCTGTGGGCAACAGGCTTTTAGGAAATTGTGTCAAGATTAGAAAATGTTACAAGATCACTTTAGCAGCTATGTGGAGGATGGACTGAAGTGATAGGGAAAGGCCACAAGTATGGAAACAGAGTAGTCAGTCAGGCCTCTTGGTTCTGGCAGAAACCCTACTCAAACTGGTATAAGAAAAATGGGGCATTACTGGCATATACAAAGGAAGAGTCCAGGGCACAGGTGGCTTCAAAGTAAATCTGAGAACTCATAGGATGTCCTCAGGGATCTCTCCCTCTCCTCCACCAGCTCTCAGCTCTGCTTGCTCTCCTTGACTTCATTCTAATGCAAAATCTCTCTCCACGTAGTAGGCAGATGGCTGCCAGCTCTTATTCTCTCAGTTGCGTGATGCCAGCATCCATGTGCTAATCGCAGCGGAGTCTGGCTCTGCTTGAGTCACAAGCACATCTGTGAAGTCATTGTTACTCGGGGTGGGGAATGAGTGCTCTGATTGGTCTGCCTGCATTACTTCTGTGACAGAGGGAGCAGGGGACCAAGCCTGATGCCACAGTGAACCACATGGAGTTGAGGAGGAGACCTCCAGAGAAACCAGAGGGGCGGAAACATGCCCTGGAAATATAAGACCGTACGAGCAGGATTTTATTGTGATACGATCGTGGAAATATAGATGAAAGGACAGAAAAAGGAGGTTTGGGGGGTATAATCGATATCAGGACTCGGTTTTATTCATTTTATCTTCTAAAACAAAGTAGATTTCTGCCTTTGCCAGCTAATTGGATCTTGTCACTGGAAGAGTATTCCAGGCATTGGTAGCCCTTTCTATGTGTTCGTTTAAAAGGAGTTCTTGCGATGCAATGCTAACTAAGCACTTCACTGCTAACTGAAAGGTCGGAGATTCAAACCCACCCAGTGGCTCCAGGGGAGACAGACCTGCGGATCTGCTTTTGTAAAGACTAGAGCCAAGAAAACTCTACGGGGCAGTTCTACACTGTGTCACGTGGGGTCACTCCGAGTCAGAATCGAGTTGACAGCACCCAACAGCAACAATATATTTATTTACTTTTGACACCATCCCTAACTAAAAAGAATCTGAGGCAACTTACAAGAATAATACAACGTTCTAAGAGGTATATTATCCGAAGCTTTCACCCAATTTGTCACAGGCGGACTGCAGATTTAGCTCTTCTCTTGGATGCCAACGCACCGAAGGAAGTCGTAGAATTTACAGTGGTCGTGAGAGCAGCTTGATCATTACTAGGCTATTGTTAATTAGTTTACTATGTTACTATTATTAGTAAACCTAAAAGGAAGATCTGCCCAGGTACTCAGAGGGTGGTCACTGGGTGGTGTGGTGAATGTCATTCTGCCAGTAAGTTTAATAAGTTTTGTGTGGCTCTTTCTTAAAATGGTTTCCAGTGGTGGCCAATGTCCTGTCTTTAAATGTATGATGGAAAATCATTGAAGTCCACGTAAACATGAAGTCCACGTAAAAATACTGTGATAGAAGTAATGTACTCTGTGTCGTAAATCCAGAATATTTTAAAATCTTAGAAAAGACTTGCAGGAGCTAGATCAACCCAGCAGTTACGTAAATAGTTTAGTATTTACTTAGCTGTGAATCCCATTAGCCAGGCAGGGCATGTGTCCCCCATCACTCTTTATCATCTTAGTCCCATCATCCCTGGTTGTCTTACAGCCAACCCACTTCAGTTTACTTGTACTAACAGCCTGGCTCCTAAATGCACTTATGTTTATGACCCTGATGAGAGGTGATGTAACCGTTGCCAACCCTTCCCTTCTCTCCACATCCCAAAGTATTTTATTATACTTTTGTGTCTTCTTTTCCCATTCCTAACTGCCTTAGATACTGGTTTTATTACACAACCTTCCATTCTCCTAGTCTTCCTGGGGCAAGTCCCCACACTCACCCCTCTCCTGCTCTTGACCTTAGGGTCTGGAAGGTAACGTCACTGTCTTCCTAAAGACCTAGCCCCACTTGAGTGTGGTGAGCCTGGTCCATGGTTTTAGATGGGCTGCATGACTGGCCTGGAAACTGAAGCCAAAGGAATTCCCAATGAAAATGCTTTCATCTTGAGCCCAGAAGCCCAGGGTAACTTTGAGTTGGGAATAGCCATAAGTATTTGTCTGAGAAACCTGAAGTAGCCCCAAGATTTGGCTTTCATTTTCTGGTGTGAATTGAAAGCAATGTGGCTTTCCCAATTAGCTGGTAATAGGGAAAAATCCATGCAAGCACCTGAAATGCAAGTCATTTGTATGTGAACTTCCTGCTTCTTTGAAATTCAAAATTCTAAGCGTGAGTGAGTATATTTGGCCCCAGATAGTAAGCACACAGATTCCTAAAATATGAAGCTGAGGCAATTGTGATGTTTTACGAAGAGCAGTTAACTGCATCAGATACCAACCAACTCTTCTGGATGATTTTACAGCCCCAAATTCTTGACAACGAGTGTAATTTAGGAAGTGATACACATGTGTGTACTTTTAGAAGAGGAAGTGGGCACTTTGGCTTTTTTATTTCAGTGGATTGGCACACCAGCTATGCAAATCAGGGGATTGAGATGATTATAAAAGAAACATGAGAGAGAAAACAAGAATTAAATTACAGTTTAGATTCCAAAACCAAGATGATTTATTTAGGACTGTTGTAAGAGGCAAATGGCCAACAAATTTCAAGTGTTGGGAAAAAAGCGTATAATTCAAATTTTCTGTTGAATGTTGCATTTATCCCTCCCCTTAAACCACATTAATTTGTATTCCCTGAGTGGTTCTTGTATAAGTGTTTGGAGGAAGTAGCCCCAAGGTTAGATTGGGAAATGGGAGGAACTCAAAAGAGGGGTTTAATTGTTGACATATTACACAAAATTCATAAAACCCACAAATGGGTAATTGAGGCTCAAACAAAAGAGAACAAAATAACAACAGCAGCAGCTCCATTCTCTGAAAGCTTGGTTTAATGATGATTAAATTATCTTGTCTGCATAGAAGATGTTGGATTGGTTCCCTTCCTACTCCTTGGTGAAGTGGCTTTAGATTTCTCGGTCTTCATCATCCTGAGACCATCACTATCTGCTTCAGTCTCATGGGCCTCAAGCAACTCCCGAGGAAATGTGACAGGACCACCTATAGCTGAGAGGAGAAACACTTGCCCTATCTTAACCTCCTAAGTAACACTTTCCATTGGCAACTATGGGATGTTGTATGGTATGGAAAGATAGTGGGTTTGGGTATTGCTCCGACTTTAATTCACTTTCAGCCTCAGTATCCCCATCTATCAAATGGGAATAATACTGACACATGGGGATGTTGTGAAGATGAAGTGAAATAATAAATACAACATGCTTAGTGGAGTCCTAGTCCCTGCGTGGCATGAATGGTTAAACACTCAGTTACTAACTGAAAGGTTGGTGGTTTGAGTTCACCTGGAAGCACCTCAGAAGGAAGGCCAGGTGATTTACTTCACAGCCACTGAAAACCCTATGGAGGGTAGTTCTATTCTGACACATATGGGGCCACCGTGAGTTGGAACAGACCCGATGCCAACGGGGTACTGGCAGTGGAGTGCCTGGTATACGGGACGCCCTCCTCTTCTACTTCCATAGTTAAGGCAAGACCAAGGAAATAAGTAATAAAGGATGATGAAGAGTGAGAAAGAAGGATGGAGAATTGGGAACCCCGGCAAAGCCCACGTGGCCACAGTGGCCTAGGAGGCAACGTTGGCTGATGGTGGCAGGCAGGGCCCTGTTAGCCTGTTGGCACTTTTTACATTCATATATTTGCAGCCCCACAAGACATTATCATTATTGTTTTGTAAAGTCAATATTCATTTTAATTTATCCACGTACTTACTCAGAGACGTTTCTCCCAGCCTCTAGCAGGAAGCAGCAAGGCAGAACACTGCAGTCCACTCAGGGGTTGAGCTGACTTGAGGCTGGGCTGCAGCCTGCTAGGCTTGGATTAGCTCTGGTTCTGCCCACTTCTGGGCAGATGCCCGTCCTCCTTGGCAGGCCCTAATTTTTGCCTCCCAGCACCACGACACGTCCAAAACTCTGCCCTCCTTTTTGGCCACTTTCTGTTGGGCTTCCTTGCATCTTGCCCTGCTCAGCCGAAGCAATGCCGCAAAGGGAAACAAGACAGAGTGCCGGTCTTGCTTTTGTTCACCTCTCTTCCCTCCAGGATTTTTGTCCTTTAAACTTGGCTGCAGAGACAGCCCTATGCTATGAGACTGCCAAAAAGCTACGCTGGTGTCTGCCTCTAAGCAGCCACCCTTTGCCAGGAATCAGTGCATGCCCTTAGGAAAAGTATCATGAAGAAAGTTGGCCAAATCTCAGTGAACTTCCTTTGTCTCTGGGATCTTGGCTGTCTCAGCTGCTCTCCAATGTCTACTGTATCCAAATACAGGGTTTGTTTTGTCTTTTTAATCTGGTATTTCTAGCTCTGTTTGGTGGAATTACTAGTCTGTTAGAAGATATTCCTTCAGATCAGGATACAGAAGGCTCATGGCTGGTGAATAAAGAAAGTCAAAGTCCTCTAAGTGGTTTTCCAGAGCTAGCTCCGTGTATCATTAGGCGGCACGAAGATTATCTAGACAGGAACCAAGGCATACTTGCCATTTGTCTTTGAACACAGGGCTTGAAGGACTAGACTGAAGCTCAGCCCCACACACTGACTCTGGTAGTCAGTCTCCAATGAGCCTCACCCTCCGCCATGCCCTTCCGTAGGCTCTGCCCACATTTAATCAGGCTCAAGTGTGTGACCAGTAGAACGTGCGGTAACTAAAGGTATGTGACTTTCAAGGCTAAGTCACTAAGACATTGCACTTTTGATTGTTCTCTTGGATTTTATAATCAAGAGTGAATGGTTGGCATTCTGCAAAGACACTCAAACAGCCCCGTTGAGAGACCCATGTTGTGGGGAACTGAAGCCTACTGCCAACAACCAGCACCAACCAGCTAGGCATGCGGCTGAGCCACTGCGAAAAGGATTCTTCTGCTGTCGTCAAGCTTTCGGATGACGACAGCCCCGGCCAGCCAACATCTGACTGCAACCTCATCAGCTGTCTCAGGCTACAGCTGCCCAGCCGGGTCACTCCCAAGTTCCTGACTGGTAGGAACTGCAATAGATAATAAATCATTGTTGCTGTTTTAAGCCACTTAGGTTTGGGGTGATTTGTAAGGTCACATTAGATAACAATACACTCACCCTGTGAAGAAATCACAGAGCACAACACAGAAGGCTGAAATTGGTGCTAAGATACATTGCGTTTGGTAGGCATAGCATTTAAAAAAATTTCGATTTTGAATCCCTTCAGTTGGCGCGTGTACTCCCATCACTCCTTGTCTCACACCCAGCTCACATCTGTCATTGGTGTCACCAGTCTGGTCCTTAAGCCCAAATGCACTTATGTTTGTGACTCTGAGGGGATGTGCGTGACCCAAGCTCCAGTCCTCCCCCTCTATGCATCTCAACCTACATCTTATTTTCCTTTGGTGTCTTTTTCCTTCAAGACTGTCTTTGACAAATGCCTTCTCGGCCTCAGCACTCCTGGGGGCGAGCCTGGCCATGAGCTTCCCTTGATCCCACCGTGGTGACTGAAGGACGTCCTTGTAGGAATCTGAAAGGCAGGTTGGGGGCTCTCGAGCTCTAGCTCTAGCTCTCACAGAGGAAATATCCTGGTCTATCCAGTCTCCGTCAGTTCCAACTCATGGCGACCTCATGCGTGTCAGGGTAGAACTGCTACATGGGGTTTTCTTGGCTCTGCCCTTTTGGAAGCAGATCATCAGGTCTTTCCTTCAAGGCACCTCTGGGTAGGTCTGACCACCAACCTTTAGGTTAGTAGTCAAGAGCTTGACCACTGGTGCCACTCAGGGGCTCCCTTCCCCTGGTAAATGACTGGACAACTGGGTTCAAGAACAGATTCAGGGGGAGGTGGCCACGGCAAGGCCTGCTGAGGAGTGGCCAAGGTCTGTAAACACCATCCTGGTTCCCTGCAGCCCGTTATGGAATGGCTCCTCTCTACTCCCCGAGTCCTCACATTCACCCAGGTTTCCTCCGCTGCTCTTGACCTCAGGGACAAGGAGTTAAAAAATACCATCTCCCTAAAGACCCACACCCCACTGACAGGTTCGGAAACTCTGAAAAGGCCTCTCCTCTCTTCTCTCCCCAGTCTTGGTTTAGCCAGAACTGCAGCGAGATGGATTTGTTACTCCTATAGAAAACATGCCCACACCTAACTATCCCTCCTGAGGTTTTCATTACTTCCCTTAAAAAATTACTTAGCCTGACAGAGCTAGCTGGTGCTCTATTCTCAGTCTGATTTGCATTCGAGACAATGACACATTTTAAAATCAGCCTTATTGAGCAGAAGGGACACGTCACTGGAAAGAGGAAACAGATGCTTTGTGATTAGTGGTAAAGCCCTTTCTCCCCACTGCCTGTAAGAGTCAACATCGTTTCACCTGGAACCCTCCCATCTGAAGTGCTCTTACGGTGAAGTATACGCTCCTCACTGACTTTCAAAGGCCACTTCTAGTACATGCAATGTGACCTAAAATCCCCTCTACAAGGTGAGATGACACACTGTTATAGACTGTAATTTCTCCTGAGAACTAACACACATCTGGAAGGGGGTAACTTTATGAGGCATAAAATTAAAGAGCTCACTTCCTGCCCTGTCTGTGCTATACCAGAGCCAGGATACACACTGCCATTTTCTGCAAAGACAAAAAGCCAATAAGATATTGATTGAATATAAAGGAGAAGAGACTCTGGTAGTAAATAACCAACAAGAAAGTCCAAATGTCTGGTCTGGAGGGTGGAAATAAAATCCCTTTTCCTGTAAGTATTCCTTTCCTCCCTTGTGTGCTTGTCTAGTGGTGCAGCAAAGTGGACTCAATAGTTTTTAAAACAAGAGCTGCATTACAACCACAAAAAAAAAAAAAAAAAAAAAAAAACCATCGCCAGCAAGTCCATTCTGACTCATGGTGACTCTATAGGATAGACTAAAACTGTCCCACTGGGTTTCTAAGCAGCGGCTGGTAGATCGGAATTGCCAGCCTTCCGGTGAGCAGCCGAGCACTTAGCCTCTGTGCCCCCAGGACTCCCCGTTCCACAGCATAAGTGTGGAGAGAAATATGGAGAGAATTTCTTAGACCCAGTTAGTCTTCGTGAATCATTTCTTCCCAAAGCTACTAAAGGAGAGCTATTCCAGATTCTCACTTAGAAATTAGGACACTTATTTTGCACAGCCAGAGCATTAATTTATAAATTATTTAACATTAATTTATACTGACAACTGAATATAAGCCTCAATTAAAATATTCTGAAAAACTCATAACCTATCAAGCACCTCATAACGAATGTATCAAATCTTTAGAAAAATATAAATGAACCCTAATGCAAAATGTAATTGCATTTCCTAAGACTCAGAACTCAGCGGCGTGGTGGTGATGATCCAGGAGTGGTTCTGAGGATCGTAGAAACAGGATTTTCCAGAGTTTTTCTGTTGTCGCTTGACAAATATGTGTGTTCTTGGCATCATAATAAAATCCGTATGCTTGTTTCTGGCATGAACTTTTTATTCATAACAAATATCATTTTGATGTTCTAATTTCTACCACAACGGCTAAAGGAAAAGATAGACTAGAGAATGGGATTCTAATTAAACTGACGAGGTCTGTGACCTGAAAAGGGCGAGTCAGCAAGCCAGAGACCGCCTAGAGGAAGGGGACGGGCCCTCTTCAAGCAGTGTAGCATGTGGTTAGGAAGACAGGCTTTGCCCTCAGAGACCTGGGTCTGTCTTCCAACTCTTTCCGAAAGGACCATGGCTGCCCCCACCAAGGGCTTGCTTTATTAAGGTAATGCTAGCTGTTGGAATAAACAAATTCAATGTCGTATGCTGGCTCAAACACAGTAAGAGCCTATTTCTCACTCTTGTAACAGTCTGAGGTGAATCCTACCAGATCACAGGCACTTCTCCCATTTACTGACGCAGACTCCGTCCATCTTGTGGCTCTGTCATCCTCTAGGCCCTCAAGATTGTTTGGATTCAGCTGGTGCAAAGAGAAAGCACAGAGAAGGCAAACCCCTTCTTCAAAGCTGTGGCTGGAATTGGGGCTCCTCACACCCACTCACACCCCGTTGGTGAGAACCAGTTATGGGGCCACGTCTAGACGCAAGAGGGGCTGGGAAATGCAGTCCCTGTTTAACCACCTGCCAGGGACAACGATCGGGTGGGGAGGTGGGGAAGCATGAATTCCAGTGAACAGCTAGCTGCGTCTGTCACAGGGATGTTTACCAGAGATGGCAGATGACACATGCCATGGAAGGAGAGGCTCTGGATCTTAGATCAGAGGTTTGAGGATGTGAGGGGCTTCGGGGTGCACAAGCCAGCCATGGAGCCTTAAGCTTGAGAGCAGTGAGTTTAAACTTGAGTGAAAGCCAGGCTGAGGGGCTTGTCTCTCAGCTGAGAGGAGTCTTAAATCAGGAAGAGAGGACCACCAGTTAACGCAAGTGTGAAAAGGGCAGTCCTGATGATCAGAGTGTCCACGTGGGCTGGTCTTCATGAAAGGACTCTGCCTAGTTTGTGCTGACGGCCGCAGTTACGAAGGTGGCTGAGGCGTGCCTCTATCCTTAGGAAATGGAGCAAACTCTGTATTCACGAGGCAGAGGTCAGTTCTTGGAGGCTGTGCCTGTGTGCAGATTTGTGTGTGTGTGTGTGCACGCGTGAGAGAGAGAGAGACACACACAAACACAGAGAGAGAGAGGGAAACAGTTTCGTAGAGGAAGTGACATCCCTGCTGATGCTGGATGTTTAAAGATGAACACGAGTCGGTGTCTTTCAGACGGGTGGGTGTCCAGTTCTGTTGCAATGAATCAACTTCTCCACAATGGCCTCTCCCTGTGAAAGGATCTATCTAAACACAACGCCATGTAACGTTAAAGAAAGGATAACGAGGAACGAGTAAAAGCACAACTACAAGTGTACGCACGTCCGCTGCTTCTCTGTTTTTAGTGGCAGAAACCTGGGAAGGTCCCTAAGGTCCACCGTTAAAGGGAACGGCTGAATAAAGTATGCTCTGTAGCTCTTAGAAAGGACGGCTTAGATCTGCATGCACTGGCCTGGAGGGACTGCCATTGGAAAAGCAAGTTGCAAAGCTATGTGTTTTATGAGATCCAAATCTTTTCGAGATTTGGCAATTCTGGCGAGGATTTTAAAATTAAGTCTTTTTCGGTGGACCGCATTTCAGTTTCAGCACTCCAGGCGGTGGGTGTCCCCGTTGGAGGTTTAGAAGGTCACCATCTTTCCTACTTGGGCCACAGGCGTTTTTCATAGCTCTCTTCCCAGGTTTGTTTCCCCAAAAGGTCCAAATTAGTAAGAGTATATTTTCAATTAGAAAAAAACAAATAACAACAAAAACCCCAAAACCCCTAGATACTGAACACTAAAAAAGAACGAAGTCGTGGCACTAGTTACCAACCCTGACTGCACGTCAGAATCACCTGGGGTCCTTTTAGACAATCCCAGTGCCCAGGCCACCCCTCTAATCCAGACATGGGTGGTTTTTAAAGCTCCCCGGGTGGTTCCCATGTGCAGCAAAACATAAGAACTGCTGGTTCAAGGACCAATAGCCTCACCAAAGTGGCAAAGGCCCAGCAGCTGCACCTGGATTCCCAAGGCTGGGAGTCACCCCCGATCACTGGCCACCCAGTTAGAGACCTTTAGGCAGAGAGAACCCTGGTTGCGCAGTGGTTAGTGCTACGGCTGCTAACCACAAGGTCGGCAGTTCAAATCCACTAGGCGCTCCTTGGAAACCTTGTGGGGCAGCTCTACTCCGTCCTATAGGGTTGCTATGAGTTGGAATCCACTTGATGGCAACGGTTTTAGGCAGAGAGAACTCTGGGCCCCACCCATTAGCTCAGGGGTGAGCAACCTGTCCTCCTCGACTGACAACTCACAAAAACCAAAAATACTTATGGGCCACACTTTTTTCCAATTCAAAATCAAAATCACTTGACTGAGATCCATAAGCATGGTAACTGTTGACTTCCTACTTTGCTAAATAAATGTCAGTCAATGGAAGCTGGCAACCCTTTTAATCCCATACAATACGTATCTGGGTATATTTTGAGAAAGGAAAATGGAGACAGTTTTCTAAATGTCTATCCTCAGATGACATCATGGACCTTACACTGAAACTAGGTGTTGTGTGGGTTGTTCTAGAAACCAGGTGTTGTGTGGGTTGTTCTAGAAACCAGGCGGTGTGTGGGTTGTTCTGGAAACCAGGCGGTGTGAGGGTTGTTCTGGAAACCAGGCGGTGTGAGGGTTGTTCTGGAAACCAGGCGGTGTGAGGGTTGCTCTGGAAACCAGGCGGTCTGTTGGTTGCTCTGGAAACCAGGCGGTCTGTGGGTTGCTCTGGAAACCAGGCGGTCTGTGGGTTGCTCTGGAAACCAGGCGGTGTGTGGGTTGCTCTGGAAACCAGGCGGTCTGTGGGTTGCTCTGGAAACCAGGCGGTCTGTGGGTTGCTCTGGAAACCAGGCGGTCTGTGGGTTGCTCTGGAAACCAGGCGGTGTGTGGGTTGCTCTGGAAACCAGGCGGTGTGTGGGTTGCTCTGGAATCCAGGCGGTGTGTGGGTTGTTCTGGAAACCAGGAGGCGTGAGGGTTGTTCTGGAAACCAGGTGGCGTGTGGGTTGCTCTGGAAACCAGGTGGTCTGTGGGTTGTTCTGGAAACCGGGCGGTCTGTGGGTTGCTCTGGAAACCGGGCGGTCTGTGGGTTGCTCTGGAAACCGGGCGGTCTGTGGGTTGCTCTGGAAACCGGGTGGTCTGTGGGTTGCTCTGGAAACCGGGTGGTCTGTGGGTTGCTCTGGAAACCAGGCGGTGTGTGGGTTGCTCTGGAAACCAGGCGGTGTGTGGGTTGCTCTGGAAACCAGGTGGTGTGTGGGTTGCTCTGGAATCCAGGCGGTGTGTGGGTTGTTCTGGAAACCAGGTAGTCTGTGGGTTGTTCTGGAAACCAGGTGGTGTGAGGGTTGTTCTGGAAACCAGGTGGTCTGTGGGTTGTTCTGGAAACCGGGTGGTCTGTGGGTTGCTCTGGAAACCGGGTGGTGTGTGGGTTGCTCTGGAAACCGGGTGGTCTGTGAGTTGTCCTGGAAACCGGGTGGTCTGTGAGTTGTTCTGGAAACCGGGTAGTCTGTGGGTTGTTCTGGAAACCAGGCGGTGTGCGGGTTTTTCTGGAAACCAGGCGGTGTGCGGGTTTTTCTGGAAACCAGGTGGTGTGAGGATTGCTTTAGAAACTAGGCGGTCTGTGGGTTGCTCTGGAAACCAGATGGTCTGTGGCTTGTTCTGGAAACCAGGTGGTCTGTGGGTTGTTCTGGAAACCAGGTGGTCTGTGGGTTGTTCTGGAAACCAGGTGGTCTGTGGGTTGTTCTGGAAACCATGTGGTCTGTGGGTTGTTCTGGAAACCGGATGGTCTGTGGGTTGCTCTGGAAACCAGGTGGTCTGTGGGTTGTTCTGGAAACCAGGTGGTCTGTGGGTTGTTCTGGAAACCAGGTGGTCTGTGGGTTGTTCTGGAAACCAGGTGGTCTGTGGGTTGCTCTGGAACGCTGAATTGTTCATCTCTGCTTGAGTTTGTGCTTCTTTAATCCCAACATGGACATCAGCTAATTAAATCTATTTTCTGAAACTCTCTGCTTAATGGGAACAGTCTGTAATCTACTTTAGACTTGGTATTTTTCTTCATTGGGCCAAGAAACCAAAAAAACCAAACCCATCGCTGTTGAGTTGATTCCGACTCATAGTGACCCTATAGGACAAAGTTAAACTGCCCCTTAGGGTTTCCAAAGAGCGCCTGGTGGATCTGAACTGCTGAACTTTTGGTTAGCGGCCTAACTCTTAACCCTGCGCCACCAGTAACCAATAGACACTGTTAAATTTTAAAATGGCAACACTGACCT
The DNA here is from genome assembly GCF_030014295.1 of Loxodonta africana. Lineage (NCBI taxonomy): Eukaryota > Metazoa > Chordata > Mammalia > Proboscidea > Elephantidae > Loxodonta > Loxodonta africana. Next base: position 76,781,611 of record NC_087364.1, on the reverse strand, counting down.
TGGAAAGTGAATAAACACAGCATCTTTGGTTCATGTAGTGAACTCAGTAAATGGTGTTTCCATGTAGTAACAGGCTCTAACAAGACAAAAAACAAACAAAACCCCCAAACCTGCTAACATAGAGTCAATTCTGACTCATGGTGACCCCACGTGTTATAAAGTAGAACTGCTCCATAGGGTTTTCATGACTGTAATCTTAGGAGAAGCAGATCGACCGGCTTTCTTCTAAGGTACCGCCGGCTGTGTCCCAGCACCAACCTGTAGTGTGGAGCACAAACTGTTTGTGTCACCTCGGCACCAGCAGCTGTTAGTAAAGCAGAAACTTCCAGGCTAGTAACTTTACGTAACAACAGAAGTACTAGCTCTGACGTTGCTGACCTTTGGCCTGTTTTGGACACACACACACACACACACACACACCCTCACAATCTTCCTGGTAATTCGCTGTATTGCCTGACCTCTGAACACTTTGTTTTTTTACTGAAAAAAGCTTCCTGATGGGTAATTCAGTTGCATGACAGAAGAGAGAAGAAATACAGTTAGCACAGGACCACAGGGCTTGCTAGTGAGCAAAGAGACATATCATATGAAACAAATTCTTAATTTTTATTTTACATATTTATACATAAAACTTTCAAGAAACCCTCTGAATCCAACAGAATGTTAATAGCACATCTAGAAATGAACTTCAGGTAGTCAACATTCACAAAATGTTGAAAACTGATTAAAATATACATATTACGGAGCGCTACGACGTCACTACGAGGCAGGCATGTATTTCTGACTTGGATAGCACCATCATTCACGGGTCTTCTTCAAAACTACAGTGAAGAGTGAAAGCAGTCAGCAATAACACTGCTCCAACTGGAAGTCTCTAAACAAATAAAAATGCGCTTAAAACTACCCTTTCTGATTAACCATGATTGGTGATGGTGTAAGCACTGTACATTTTTGTAACAATATTTTTATTAAAATGCCTGGTATTTAGTGGCACAAGTAAAAAATCAAAATAAATTAAGAAGCAGAGGCCAATCACTGGACAGTAAGCTTCAGACGTTATCAATGACTAACACTGATGTTTGTCCTGCACCACCTTTAGCAACATTTTTACAACCACAGAAGCAAAATAAATTTTAGCTTATCCTCTGGTTGGATGGCTTCTTTTCACTTTGCAGGCATTTTCTCTGCCATGTGCTTCTGCTGACTTTCAGCATGTCTGTAAAATCAATAATACAATTATTTAGTGCTAAGAAGAAAAGAGCGATCCAAACTGCCTTCTAACCCACAGGTAAAAACACCCCCCAAACGGAGGCTCAGAACCACTCACAATGAAACACGTGAGAGTCAGGAACAGTACTTTCCTGAAATTGATTTAACTGCTTCAATTTTTATGTTCTGTGCATGAATCCTTCTTTATGATAAGCCACTAGATTACACTGAGATTGGTGGACACCACCGACCTTGAGAAGAAAAGTGCTGTGTTTAAAAGCGAAAAGAATAAGTTTCTAGGATAATTTATCTCACAAGTATTTAATAAGCATCTTCTGCTCCTCCTGGTGCTGGGAATTTGGTAGTAAATAAGGCAACGAGGTTCTCAGTCTTGTGGAGCCTGCGTTCCAATGTGGAGACATGGAGGAGGAACAAGCAGCAGGCGAGGAAGAGCAGATAGAAGGGAAGTGCCAAGCAAAAAGGCAAAACAAGATTCTGTGCTAGGGAGTGACTCGGCGACTGCTTTATCCAGACACACACCTAGAGCCAATGGTCTAGGCTCACCCCACAAAGGCCAATGTCTTCCTGACAAATGGTAGGCCTTTGTGGAGGTAGAGGTGTTCCATGTTTGCGTAAGTACCCCCCCCCCCACCTGCCCCAACCCTAAAGGCATACTCCTGGCATGGTGCAGGGGAGGATGGGGCTGAGTTGTCTTTTTCATACAAGCTCTATTACAAACTGTGAGTCCAAAGTCAGGTCAACCCAGCAGCCGGATGGTGGAGACAGAGCGGAGGGATGGCCGAGCTGTCTATACCACTAGAAGGGGCAAGAACTGAATGTCTTTCTAGAGACTGCTGGGGTCTGAAGGCACAGAAGACCGCAGTTTTGAAGGAGGACTTTAAGAAATGATACATTTGGCAAAAGAAAGACATCTAAGGGTGTGGTTTCTAGCTGTAATCTGAAGTTCAGAGACAGTTTGTGTGTGTTGTCTGGACTTGGGTGGTCAGAGGTGAAGGTGAACTTGTTGGTGTTAAGCAGGGTACCTCATATCGATGGTAGAGGAAAGACACTGCAAACACTTTCAGAAACAGGGAAGTAACTAAGGCTTTCCAGCCACGCTCAGCAGCTCACAAATAAATGGTAATATTCAGTGAACAACAATGGAACTCAGGAAAAAGCCACAATTGGCCCCCTACCTCATTCCTTAAAAAAAAAAAAAAAATGATCTCCTTTAGCAGACCATTTCATGGACCTGTTTACGTGAACAAAAGAACATAGATCGTTTTCATAAAGTAGCTCAGGCGCCCCGCTTAAGCAAATTCAGCTCAAATACTTTGATGTTCTGCGACCCTACAGGACAGAGTAGAACTGTCCCCATAGGGTTTCCAAGGAGCGGCTGGTAGATTCAAACTGCTGACCTGTTGGTTAGCAGCTGAGCTCTTAACCACCGCACCACCAGGACTCCATAATATAGCTAATTAAATCACAGGGGTCCTACAGCAGCTTGTTAATGATACGTATGAGAGAGAGAGAGAGTGAGTGTGTGTGTGTGTGCGCTCGCGTGCGTGCGTGTGCGCGTGTGCGCGTGTGTGTGTGTACACAGCAAGGGGCCTGCTGAGAAAGAAGGAAAGATAATACTGAAAGTTGGGTGTTATTCTGAGGCACATATAAGGAGGAATTTCAAATAAAATTTTAAAGAGAGGAGAGAAAGGTTTTCAGCCCACAGAACTAAAAGGTTCTCATCAACTGTTTATATGGAAGTCCTTACTGGGATTTGTTTCCATTCAAGCTCCATAAGGACTCTTTTCTTTCAACACTCTTTTTTTTTTTTTTAATCGTGGTAAATATTTCTGTGACGAAACATCTGGTACTGAGTGATCTTCACATGTACAGTTCAGTGACAATTATGTTTATCATGTTGTTCCACCATCACCCGTACCCATTCCCAATATACCATCACCCCTAACAGAGGCCCCTAACAGTGCCCCTAGGCACCGAGGCCCCCTTTCTTCCTCCCTCCCCTTGGTGGCCACTAATAAGCTTTGGTGTCTGTATACTTGGCTGCTGTAGGCATTTCACGTAGGTGGGATCATACAGTATGTGTCCTTCTGTGACTAACAGTACTGGGCACGATGCCCCCAAGGTTCATCCGTTGGTAGCATCAGGACCTCATCTGTCTTCATGGCTGAGTAATACCAACATTCCTTACTGAGGACCTACCGTGTACCTGTGCGAGGCTCTGGGGACACAGCAATGAACGAAGTGGCGTCTCATCTGCTTTCAGGGAGTTTACAGCCAGGCGGGGTGACGGTCAGCCCACAACACAGCAGAGCGCATGCGACTCGGCTCCACGGGGGAGGGATGAGACGTTGCAAGGAACACAGAGAAGAGCCCAGTCTTGGCAGGTCAGGGAGGGTCCCCCAAAGAACGTCACCTAATGGTTCTCAATTCCAGCCGTGCATTAGAATTCACAAATCCTGGGGCGCTTTACAAAATTGTGATGGCCAGGCCCCACAACAGAATAATTGCATCAGAATGGCGGAACCCAGATGTCAGTTCTTCTTTTTCTCAATGAGAAATAATTTGTAACATCTTTTATGAGAACAGGCGAGGGGTGTCTGAGGGGAGAGGGAAGTCACCAGTGAGGAGTCAAAAGGGCACAGAAAGGGAGCTAGGGGCCTGGAGGCTTCGTCTCCTCCACGGGTTTTCCTGACGACAACAGCCGCCTTTGCTGAGCATTTGCTCCATCTCAGGGGACACCGTGGGTACAACCCTGCCTGAGTACCATTTCGTCCAGTCTTCCCAATAGCCTTGGGGGATCTGTGCTGGTATTATCCCCACTCTCCAGGTGAGGAAACTGCAGTCCAGCCTGGCTTGTCCCTCTGGGTGCCCTGAAAGGTGACCTCCGGATACAGCAGAATTTCTCAAGGGTTCCCAGCACCACACAGCGCCTGGCTCAAAGAAGGCGCTCGTGATACGTGTCGACAGAGTGAAGGGGGAGCTGGGCATGAACTCAGACCTCTAACTGCAGGGCCTGTTCTCTCGGCCATTGGCCATGGTTCTCCCTCAGACATCCCCACTTCTCGCCAGAGCAGGGTAGGATTCAGGAAGCACTGGCCCTGGGAGGCTAAGTGCCCACCACCACAGCTCCCTGCCAGGCTCACCGACAGGCAAGGGGCTCCTCTACTTTGTGTTGTCTCTTTGGACACGATTCCTCTGTCCCGTGAGGCTGTGATGCCTTTGAGGGCAGGCGCTGCAGCTCTACAGAGCCTTTTTGGGGATGGATTTGCACTTTAGCGTTGTTAGAATATCTTTTTCAAAAGCAACATTCTATCTGTTTTCTATTAACACATTTCTGTTTTTTCTTGAATTTCGTATCAATATTCTTCAGCCTGCTCCTGGCATTTGGTACAGCAGCACGTGAAAGAAATTATGATTATAAGTGAAGGGAAAGGCCATCCGATGGGTAATTTTTTTTTTTTTTGCCTTTTTTCCCCTAAATTTTATTTTTTTGTTGTTGAGAATATACACAGCAAAACATACACCGATTCAAAGGTTTCTACATGCACAATTTAGTGACATTGATTACGTTCTTCAAGCAATACTATTCTCACCCTCCTTTTCTGAGTTGTTCCTCATTTATGTAAACTCACTGCTCCCTAAGGTTCCTGTCTAATCTTCCGAGTGGCTGCCGTCAGTTAGATCCCATACGGACAGTTCTTACAAGGGCATCATGCTCAAGACAGGCCTTTTTTACTAGGTAAGCTAAATTATTGCTCTGTTTTAAGGGGACTTCAAGGGATATTTTTGGTTTCAGGTTTAAAGATTATCTCAGGGCAACAGTTTCAGGGGTTCATCCACCCTCTGTGGCTCGAGAAAGTCTAGAGTCTATGAAAATTTGAAATTATGTTCTGTATTTCCCCCTTTTTGATCAGGATTCTTCTGTGGAATCTTTGGTCAAAATGTACAGTAATGGTAGCCAGGCACCATCCAGTTCTGGTCTCATGGCAAAGGAGGCCGCTGTTCACGGAGGCAGTTAGCCACACATGCCATCTCCTCCTCCTGTTCCTGACTCTCCTTCTTCCTCTGTTGCTCCAGGTGAATAGAGACCAGTTGTTGTGCCCTTGATAGCTGCCTGAAAGCTTTTAAGATCCCAGGCACTACACACCGAACTGGGAGGGAGAACAGAAACACTAGACACATTATGAGGCCAATTAATTGGGACGTCCCATGAAACCATGACCCTAAACCTCCAAACCAAGGAGTGAGGTGTTTGGTTGTACATAAGCAGCCTCAACAGTGACTCTTTTTTTTTTTTTTTCTGTCATCGTAAATATATCTATCACACAACTTTTGCCAACTCAACTTTTTATAAGTTTATAACTTATGGACAGCAATTACAATAATTGGCTGTGCAACCCCACCTTTAATCAATACAATTTTTCCATCACAGTTAGCCTTCCGTTCCCCATCCCTCGTAACCAGTAATAAACTCTGATCTCTAGACATTTGCCTTTTCTTGTCTTTTTATGTAAGTGAGGTGATACGATATTTGTCCTTTCGTAATCACAACATTTTGTTCAGCATCGTGTCTTCCAGCTCCATCCACACCGTAGCATGTATCAAGACTTCCTTTCCCCTACTGGGTAAGTAGTGTTCCATTGCATGTAGGATCACATCATCTGGGAATAGAGATCATTTCACTTCTTCTTTTCCAATCTGGATACCTTTGATTTCCTTTTCTTGTGTTATTGCTCTGGCTGGGACTTCTAATACAATATTAATTGAAGTGGTGAGAGCAGCACTCCCGGCTCATCCCCTATTTCAAGGGGAAAGCTCTTAGTCTTTCTCCACTGGGTATAATGTTGGCTGTTGGCTTTTCACACAGGCCCTGAATCATACTGAGGAATTTCCCTTCTATTCCAATCTTCTTAAAAGGGTTGTCATAAAGAAAATGTGGTGTATTATGCTGTTTGATTTTCTAAGGTTTGAACCATCCCTGCATTCCTGGAATAAGTCCCACTTGGTCGTGGCATATGACTCAATATGCTGTTAGATTCTGTCTGCTAGTATTTTGTTGAGGATTTTTGCATCTATATTCATAAGAGGTATTGGCTGTAGTTTTCTTTTCTTGTGGTGTCTTTGTCTGGTTTGGGTACAGAATTATGTACGCTTCATAGAATGGATTAGGGAGTATTCCTTCGTTTTCTTTTGGAAGAGTTTAAACAGTACTAGTGTCAATTATTCTCTAAATATCTGGTAGCAGACCTCGGTTTCTATGAAGCTTCCCAGGTGATTACAATGTGTAGTTCAAACTGACAACCACTGATCTGACCTGACACCTGGGATGGCAGGAGTTGGGCAGGTAAAGAGAACAGGCCAACAGAGTTTCCCAGCAATCCCGACAACCATGTTCTCAGGCTTTGGGACCTGGCTGGGACTCTGGGGTTGCTACCTTTAAGGACTTTTAAATATCCTCAGGTCTTCCCACGAGCAAAGTTACTTTTCTACATCAGGAATGGATACAGAGGCTTCTCCCCACCAGCTAGAAGCCTTACAGTGACACCGTGTCCCTTCCCATTGCTCTGACTTAAAGGGTTACTCCAACGCCTTTAAATTAGGAGTCCTCTCCGCTTAGCCGTGGCCTTGCTGTCCTGTTTCCCATGATTACACTTCTGAAAGGTATAAAAAACACACCACGAGCCTAAGTAACAGCTTGACACTTGGTAAGAAGGGGAGCTGACGGGGCAGAGAAAAGGTCTGTGCTATCCCAGGCAAGTCACAGGGTTTAAAAAAAAGTTCATATATTTTTCAGAAGATGTAGGCCCTAGCTGCATATTTCACCCCCCATATTTCATAATCTTAACACCTGGATGCAAATTTCTTAGACTTAAAAAAAAAAAAAAAAAGGGTCTGTCTTAAGGCTGTTGGTGCAGTACCTGGACACGTCTGTAGATGGCAGTAATCTTACCTGAGTGCTGCCCTGGTATTTCAGGGAAAAAAAAAAAAATTTTTTTTTTTTTTAGGCAAATATGCTAAGAGAGCACGGGAAAGCCTACCATTTGTTTTTTCTCCCCCTCTTTTTTTTTTTTTTAGGGGCAGGGGAATATAATATTTTACACACTGAGAAGAGGTCCTGTGTCAGGTGCTGAGAGGATTCTCACTATCTATGTTTCAAGCTTCCGGGATGGTTCTACATCATGTGGATAATTCCTTAGGTTACCGTGACAAACTGTGTTCTTTCTTTCTTTGGGGAACACCGTACTCTCTGAATACCATTTCTGGGATTAGTAGCAACTGTCACCTGGTTTAAGGACTTCATATGGACTATCTTAGAAACGGTATGAGAGTATGAATAACTATGAAATTACAGTACGTTATGCTCTTCACACACTTACCGTGATAGGCTTTTCCTCAAATGAAGCTACTAAGAAACCCAGGCTCTTTCCCAGCATCAGCCTGGCTTCCTTATCCCCTGGGGAGGGAAGCAGTCTTTACGCAGAGGCAGCTGGAGCCAAGCCCAGTTAGAAACTCAAGTTCTGGAGTTTCCACGTGGGGAGGGCAATCTGGTGGCAATGGTGCTACTGAGATGCCAGTGTCCCTGCCTTCTAGGCCTGGCCGGGGTGACGGAGAGTCAGGGCACGTACCAGCCAGTGCGGCTTTGGGGCACACACACGAGCTGCCCACACTGGAAACACGCCAGCATGGAGCTCTGAGGACTTAGGGCCAACTGCTCGGGATAAAGTCGTCTGTGGCCAGAACCTTGACCTGATTTAGATGGGGGTGGAGGACGTTCTCACGCACTGACAACTCACACAGGGGCAGAGTGGCTGCTAAAAAGCACTGCATTTAGGAAGGAGGAATTGTGGCCACTTCTCTCTCTGAAGAGCTGGGCCAGCAGGGGCTGCGGGAGTTGGGGTCCGAGAAGCAGCTCTGCAGTGCCAGCTCTTGTCCTGGTTCTGAAGCCTTGGGCCCCCACGGGCTTGGTCTGCCCTTTGGGAAAGGGGAGCCGTGCTGACCTGGTCAAGTCTTCGATGTCCACCAGCATGGCGTCCTGCTCTGTGTGCAGTTCATCTCGGATGAGAAGCAGCTGGACCAACTCTTCATTCAAGCCTGGGGCAAACAAAAGGGCGTTTAAAACAGATAAAACTGCATCTGAGTCAGAAACCTGAGGAGACCCTGGGTGATACAAACTGTTAAGTGCCGGGTAAGTGCTGGGCTACTAACCAAAAGCTTGGACGTTTGGACCCATCCGAGGTGCCTCGGAACAAAGTCCTGGTGATCTGCTTTTGAAAGGTCACAGCTTTGAAAAACCCTACAGAGCACAGCTCTACCGCGCACACTCGGGTGTCCATGAGTCAGAACTGACTGGAGGGCGACTGGTTTAGTTTTGGTTTGATGGATATACATAAATATATGCAAACAAAAAACCGAAAAACCAAACCCAGTGCCGTCGAGTTGATTCTGACTCACAGCGACCCTAACCAAACATAACAGGTAAGTTATTCGTGTCAAAACGTAAACTTCTTGTGTTAAAAACTCTAAATAAGTCTGCGAGAAGTCATCGATTTCAGAAACACGACTAGTTTGCGTAACTATGAAGGCGTTAGGAGGAGTGAAGTCAGAGGTATTTCTAATTACTGCATTATCACATTAAAACGGGAAAAGAAAAATAACTTGTTAGAAAAAGCGAGGTCTTGTTTTGAAGAGATGTGAACAAAAGTCTGGAGCACATCAAGTTTCCCACCCCTCCCGTCAGAGTGGGAGGGGCCCTGCAGCGCTCCCGCGGATGCCCACCTGGAGAGGAAGGCAGGTCTGGGATGCTCAGAGGCTTCCCACAGCCCCAGGGACGGAGGCCTCTCTGCAGGCAGCTCTAGGAAAAAGTATTATCGAAAGATTTCGGAAGCCAGAACGGGTGTGTGAGACCCAAAGCAATAGCCCTGAAATCTCTGGACAACCAGGTGCCGAGGAAGATTTTCATTAGGTCTTATACCTGGGGATTCTGTGGGTGATGCAAACTGTTAAGGTGCGTGGCTGCTGACCAAAAGGTTGGAGGTTCAAGTCCACCCAAGGCCTCTTCAGAAGGCCTGGAGACCCACTTCCAAAACAATCAGCCACTGAAAACCCGAGAGCACAGTTCTGCTCCGACACACGGCGTCGCCATGAGTCAGCGTTGGCTCCATAGCAACCGGTCGTTTGTTCTTATCCTTGGAGTAAAATACACGTAAATGGAAAAATTTCTAATCCTCATGAAATCAGTGCACTGGATTAAAGCGGCCCCCGCCCCTAGAAAATACGAACAAGCAAAGGCACTTGCTTTTCTCCTCAGAGAAGCTAAGAAAGCTGCTAGGTCCAGACGCCACCGGCTGCTAACCAAAGGGTCGGCAGTTCAAATCCGCCAGGCGCTCCTCGGAAACTCTATGGGGCAGTTCTGCTCTGTCCTACAGGGTCGCTATGAGTCGGAATCGACTCGATGGCACCGGGTACTGGGTTAGGTCCAGACGCACGGAGAGTGCTCAGCTAGTGAGCACCCTGAGCAGGAAACAAAAGACAGCAGGGGGTATTCAGACAGGCCCCTTGGAAATGCTTTTAGAGAGCTTGACTTCAAATAATGCATTTATCTGCCTTCATTTCAGACTAGTTTTCAATTTAAAAAAAAAAGAGAGAAAAAAATTATACAAAGAGGTCTAAAACCTCATCTACTCTTGAAAAGGACGAGACAGCAATTTCATTATTTAAAAGTCTAAGGAAGACATTTCAGTGGTAAAATACCAAAAAAGCCTTTTAAATTCTTGAAAGAATAACAATCCTAGTAATTCATTCTCAACTAAAATTAAAATGTAGAATTTTAAAAAGATCTTGTGAATCTATGGTTTCTTAATTAAAATGTTCAACTCTCTTGATCTTGAAACAACACTGAATATATTGACTTGGCACCAAATATGTCCAATTCTAGTTTTTCCGGTGTGCTCCTTGGAGTAGCCTCATACGAGCACTCAGTAAAGTGCCCGCCTTTGTGGAGCTAAATGCACAAGAATTTATTTTTCCCGTGTGAAATTTTGAACTTTTTATTATGAAAGCTTTCAAAACTGATATAAAAGCAGAGGGTAGTTCAATGCATCCTTGTATATCCAACCAACAATTATCATGGTCAATCCTGACTCCTCTATCTCTCCTCCTATTGGGTTATCCTAAAGCAAATTCCAGACATCATAGTATTTCCTCTATAAATGCTTCAGTATGTATCCCTTCATGGAGAAGAAGGCACTTGGGATGCTCAAAGGCTTCCCACAGCCCCGGGGAAAGGGGCCTCTGTGCAGGTTATTCAGCAAAAAGCATCATCTTAAGATACCGAAAATCTAGATTTGGGGAACAGTCAGATGTATAAGATTTAAGTAAATAAATACCTAAAACAAATAAATCTTTAATCAAACATCTAGTCAGTGTTCACATTTCCCTGAATGGCTCAGAAATGCTTTTTTTTTTTTTTTTTTTTACAGTGGGTTTGTTTGAATGCATTTGGTCGACATGTCTCCTAGGTTGCTTTTTAACCTGTAAGTCCATATGATTTTACAGAATCACAGAAGATTCTGAGGCTGGAGGGATCATTTTTTTAACCACATACTGGAGCCCTGGTGGCGCAGTGGCTAAGAGCTTGGCTGCTAACCAAAAGGTCAGCAGTTCAAATCCACCAGCCACTCTTTGGAAACCCTGTGGCGCAGCTCTGCTCTGTCCTATGGGGTCACTATGAGTCGGAATTGACTCGATGACAACAGGTTTATGGTTTAACCACACTGTCTGGAGTCCACAGGTGGTATAAGCCGTTAACGTACTTGGCAGAGAAGTTGGAGGTTCGAGTCCACACAGAGGTGCCTTGGAAGAAAGCCTTGGCAATCTGCTTCTGAAAAACCAGTCACTGAAAACCCTATGGAGCACAGTGCTAATCTGACACACACGGGATTATCATGAATTGCAGCTGACTTGATGGTAGCCTAAGCGAGAATGTTCTCTCTTTCATCAGGCCAATAGCCGCCCATTCTCTGCACGACCCGTCACCTCTAGGAGCAGCACTCACAACCCCCTCTGGATGTTTCTGCTGGAAACCCTTCCTTATGCTGGGGAGAAAAGGCCCATAATTTACCACCCTGTAATTTTCACTTATTGGTCACATACACCACCTGGAGTCCCCTGAAATACATCAAGTTTGAGATGATGATACTTAAAAAGAATTTATACATAAGCGAAGTCAAGAGTTTAGTTGTATTATAAATGACTCATAAATAGCGAATTTATTCTAGAGACTGACACTGAATGCCAAATACGCCAGACACTGTGCTAGGAGCTGGGGACTTAAGCTGAATAAAAGTACCTGAAACCACTTTGAATCTTGAAAAATTCTGAAAGCTTCTGAACATTTTAGAGTAAAAAACCCAGAGCCTCGAGGTTCTCTCCCTTTCCTTCTGGGCACACAAGAGGTGCCCAATGAAACACTGTACAAAGGAACAAAATCAAGAAGGTAGTGCTGCCCCAGTATATCTCATGTTTAATATCCCGTTTCAAGCCCATCTTATACTTACTTTCTATCTGGGAATGGAGGTCATTGACTATCACCTGGAGCTGTCCAATGGTCATGTCCCTCAGGTCTGTGGGCTTTAAACTCCTCTTCATCAAGCATTCACTTATATGAGGCATGTGTGGCAGCTAAAGATACAAAAAGGAAGAAATGGAGGTGTGCAAGAGGCAGCAAGTATCCTGAACCGAAGGCCCAGCTTTTTCTTGAAAGACTCATTCTCATTCACTCACTGCAATGCAGGTACTGTGCTTAAAAGATTTCCTAGTCTGTGACTTTCCCAATGTGGGGTCCTACATACACGTTACATATCACGGAGTCAAAAGTTCTCCGTTTGGTCTTTAACACAGGCTGTGACAACTGTGAGTTAATAATTACAGCAAAAGTGAACTACCAGGGAGCTCCAATAGCAGCAACGACATGGACGATAACGTCAGCTCCTCTTTATTAATTTACACCACGCAACAAGCACCGTGCTATGTGCTTTTTACGCTTTGTGTCATTGAATTCTCACAATCGTGCTCTGGTACAGGCATTATTATTAGCCCCATTCTACAGATGGGAAAACTGAGGACTTAAGTAACTTGCCCAGGGCTCCACAGCAGGTCAGTCACAGAGCTAGGACTTAAACCCGCAGAGTCCAGGGCTCTGAACCATTACTCATATTGTCTTGTTGAGAGGTGGGAACCGGGGCTCCAGCAATAGTGAGTTTGCTACAACCAACAGCTTCTTAATCTGAAGTTGCTTTAAAGGAATTTAAATATCAATAATAGTTGAGATTGCCCCTAAGAAACAGAGCCGAGATGAATCAAGAGCAAAGTTTAGCTTTGTGAAATCTGTTGCTTTTGTATCTGTCAGTGATACAATAGAAAGGAAAAAGAAACAAAGTTATTTCTCAACGGCAGTACTTTTCAAGAACTGTCTAGGAGAAACCCCAGTTTGCATCATCCTGGGAAAAGGCAGCGGTAGCCTAGCCCTGCTGGCTTTCCAGCCTCCGCGGCTCACCAGGTCAGCGACGGGAGACTTCTTCCTGTTCTGTTTCTCCACTTCCACTTGCATTTTGGCCATTGGTTTGGCCATGGCCAGTGCCATTTTGGCTTCGGCTTGCAGCTTCTTTTGCCTCGTGAGGAAATCCATGTCATCCAGGGACTCGGATTCCTCTTCGGTCGTGTCTCTATCGGAATAGGAAGAACTCTGTTTGCTCTGTGAAGGGAAAGAGAGCAGCCCTGAGCTTTCCAGGCCAGTTCGCCTCCATCTCAAGAGGGGCCTCACTGCATTCCCCGAGCCCTCTGTCAGAGTGGCTGCGAGTTCCCACCATTATCTCGACGCTGCTTGGTTTGATCCATACGAACCTCAAATAACATAATAAAAAAAGATACTTCATTTCCCCAGCGTCAGTAACAGATTCAGATTTTAGTATAAACAGAAAGAGTAATATAATTAATAACGGGAAATCTATTTACGACAAACTTGAAACCATTCTTTGACTCTTGGGCTCAAAACTTTCCAGAGGTGACCAGACCAAAATACTGAACCACAGAGCACACGGGATTTTAGGAATCCAGTGAAGTCCTGGTTGTTGCACTGTGTGGTTTCCTGTTTGTTGTTCTTTGGTAAGACGGGCAATAGATGAACCTCACAGAGAGGAAACAATTTCAGGAAAAAGCACACGTCACCCGTGGTTATTAAGCCAACGTCTGTAATATGGACCAAACAATGACTAAGGAGCGCCCCACACAAAGTCTCGCTGGCCTCAACGGGCAGCCCCCCTGAGTTCCAGCCTTCCCACAGTCCCCCCTTTTCAAATGCATTCCACTGCTGGTTTGTACTCACAGGTCTGAGCCCTGTGGGGGAGAGAATGGTAATTAGCGTATTTTCCCTACATAATTTTTTTAGGGTATATCTGGTTTCTCTTAAGGTTTAATATGGAAGCAGCTGAAGTTAGCTTTAACAAATCTTCTGCATCTTTACTCTATCATTTACGTTTGTATTGTATTGCATAAGCCTCATTTTTCAATAACTGTCAAATTCTGGAAGCATGCAATTACAAGAGACATTTGTTTTGTAACCTCTGCAGTGCCCGTTCCTGATTAACAGCAGAAAAGAAGCTAAGCCAGCAGGTGGGTGTCCCACCGACGAGACTCACCATGGGCGACAAGGGCGTGTCCAGGCTCGTCTCCGTCTTACTGTCGTCAGCATCACTGTCCTTGTCACTACTGCTGTCGTTGACAAAGCAGATCTGCAGGTTCATTCCGCTCTGTAGGCTGGGCAGAGACAAGAGGACGCTCACCCCACCCGGCCATTTGTTATCTGCCTGGAGAGCTGTGGGCTTTTGTAATATAACGTAGTTGATGTATTCTTGGCATGGGGGAGTGAGGGACTGATATTACTTCCAACATATAAACGACAACTTTTTTTTTCTTTTTTGCTCTTTAGGTGGAAGTTTACAATGCAAGTCAGTTTCTCATACAAAAACTTATACACACATTGTTATCTGACCCTAGTTGCTCACCCCATAATGTGACAGCACACTCCTCCTCTCCACCCTGTATTTCCCGTGTCCATTCAACCAGCTCCTGCCCCCTCTGCCTTCTCATCTCACCTCCAGACAGAAGCTGCCCACTTAGTCTCATGTGTCTACTTGAGCTAAGAAGCACACTCCTCACCAGTATCACTTTATATCTCATAGTGCAGTCTAATCTTTGTCTGAAGAGTTGGCGTCAGGAATGGTTTTAGTTTTGGCCTAAAAGAGAGTCCGGGGACCATGTCTTCTGGGGTCCCTCCAGTCTCAGTCAGACCATTAAGTCTAGTCTTTTTACTAGAATTTGATTTCTGCACCCCACTTTTCTCCTGCTCCATCAGGGACTCTCTGTTATGTGCCCTGTCAGGGGAGTGAGTGGTGGTACCCGGGTACCACCCAGTTCTTCAGGCTGATGGGGTCTCTGGTTTGTGTGGTACTGTCTCTTGGACTCATATTTTCCTTGTGTCTTTGGTGGTAAATGACAACTTTCATTAGATCTCCTAATATCCCATTGGAACTCTGGTGGCACAGTGTTTACGAGTTTGGCTGCTAACCAAAAGGTCAGCAGTTGGGATCCACCAGCTGCTCCTTAGAAACCCTAGGGGGCGGGTGTACTCTGTCCTACAGGGTCACTATGAGTCAGGATTGACTCAACGGCAACTGGCTTGATTTTAGTTTTAATATTCTATTAAGGAACCCTGGTGGCGCAGTAGTTACATAAGCCCTCGGCTGCTAACTGAAAGGTCGGCAGTTCAAACCCACCATCCACTTCATGTCAGTCTGTTTTCATAATGATTATAGCCTCAGAAACCCTACAGGGCAGTTCTGTTCTGTCCTATAGGGTCACTATGGGTTGGAATCGACTCAACGGCATACAACAACAACAATATCCTATCAGTTTTTTCTAAACTAACGTTAAGTGAAAAATAATTTAAGGCCATGTATTATAGCAAAAAAAAAAAATTTTTTTTTTTTTATTTTTTATTATAGCACTCAGCACAATGCCAAGCACACAGTTGGCACACAATGAAGATGTGCTGAGTCACTGAGTTTGTATCCTTTCAGTGTAGATAAATGGGGTCCTTGGCCACATGAGGCTGCCTGGCTGCCATCCAGAGCTTTGTCCTGGGGGACAACCCAAGGCCTCTCACTAAAGCCAGCGCCTCAGGGCTACTGTTCTCTTTAAAAAGACTCCCCCAAATAGGTAGAATAGGATCACATGAAGGAAACCTTTATTTAGGGCATTTGACAAAAGGGAACATAGGGAGCTCATTTATGACATTACAACAGGTTTACGCTAGAGAAACATAACGACACCTTAAACGCAGAAGGCACGACCTTAAAACAAGATCCTAAAGCTGTCTGGAGCACACAGGCCATTAGCGCCATCTGAGACCTCCTGGGAGCCCATTATGCTTGTGGCAAACCCTGAACCTCCGGGAGTTGTGTGCTGGGACCGGGAGTGGTGTGCTGGGAGCATGGTCGCAGCAGGTAACCCAGCCGGGCATCTGTTACACATACTACCGGCCTGCAGGTCCGACCCTTGGTCTCAACCTTCTTTCCAAGCTGGACACGTCAGCACTGCTCGTCCATAAAGAGTTTTTTAAACAGTAATTTTCCTAGTGTCTGTAATGACCCAAACCCCTTGTCAGTTTAAAGAGAGAAAAGACAAAGGAGGCTCCTTCTGGGCAACCCGAGATCACAAGGAGGCTTAGCCCGGTCCGGGACAGCGGACACCGGACTTGCCTGGCCCTCTACAGGGTTGCTATGAGTTGGAATCGACTTGCCGGCGGTGGGTTTTTGGTTTTATTATTACTGCCACGGGGAGAAATGTGAAGAGCAACTTGTCTGATATTTGACATTTGCATTTGATTTTTTTTTTTTTTATTCTAGTGGGTAGGGATGCTTTGTAAAAATTCCACAGATGACTCACTTAATGTGCTTCCTTGATAGAAAACAACGCAGAACCTAGAAAATCTACTTATTAAACACGGGCATCACTCGGCGTTGTTGTGGGTATGTGCTGCCACCTATTGTTACGTTTGGTAATGACTGAAGGTCCCAGATTTCTCTCCTCTGGGCAGAACCGGGTTTGGCTTGGTTTAAGGGAATTCAGGAAACCCTGGTGGCCTAGTGGTTAAGTGTTCCGGCTGCTAACCAAAAGGTCAGCAGTTCAAATCCACCAGGCGCTCCTTGGAAACTCTATGCGGCGGTTCTGCTCTGTCCTATAGGGTCACTATGAGTCGGAAGCAACTCAACGGCATTAAAGCGAGCCAGGCCCAGAGCTGGGGGTGAGTCAGAATCAACTCGACGGCATTAAAGCGAGCCAGGCCCAGAGCTGGGGGTGAGTCGGAATCAACTCGACGGCATTAAAGCGAGCCAGGCCCAGAGCTGGGGGTTCTGGGCTCCATGCGTGCTAAGGATGCCACTGCTCCAGTTACCAACAGCAGCTTTAGAGCTGGTGAGACTTGTAAGGGACCACTAACTCTGACAACTCTCACCCGGTCCCATGACTCCCTGCTGCACAGCCAACTCTCTGACAGCCTGAACTCAAGCTGCCTTTAACTACCAGACAGCTGACCTTCCGTGCAGTCAGAATTTGCCTCCCTTTAACTTTCTTCCATTGGATTTTTTCCTGGAGAAATCTAACATGTTCAGGTTACCCATAGGTGGTTTTAAAAAACAAAACAAATCATCCCATTAAAATAATAAAAGTCAAGATCTATAGGCTGGAAGATGGCGGGAAAGAAAACGGCTTGAGAATTAAAAACAGATGCATTTTAGAGGCTAACCTAATTTGGATCTTGTATTGGTTAAGTGGTACAGCTGCCCAACCAAAGGGTCGGCAGTTTGAATTCTACAGGTGCTCCTTGGAAACTCTATGGGGCAGTTCTACTCTGTCCTATAGGGTCGCTATGAGTCGGAATCGACTAGACGGCACTGGCTTTGTTTGTTTTTTTTTTTTATTACCCAGAATTTTCTATTTTTTTAAATATTTAAGGTCTTGAATAGAAGTACCTGGCCACTGAATACAGATTACAAAAATATAAAATAACCCACAAAAGTTTACATTTGAAAACGTCCAAAGACAGATATTTTCACTCTGAAGAAAAGTTAGGTCATAAATTTTGTTGCTCTGACCCCAAACTAACCTTTCTATAAGGACCAGCCCATCCTGAATCAGCCACCCCATACGGTATTTCTAACCCAGGAAAGGCAAAGAGAAAAAAGGGAAGGATTTAGTAGTCGGGGCAAAATGAAAAAACACCTCAGGTAGAAATTCAGAAAATCTTCTTAGTACCATATTATCACTGCGGGAAACTCAACAGAGGCTCTTACCAAGTGAGACTCAGAATTCCTTAGAGTGGTAATCGCCAAGAATGTTACTCTCAGTGGGAAAAGGAAATTATATGACATGCCAGCTAATGGTTCAGAAGGGGTTTTAGTAAAGACATCTTAAAACGGGCTCAGGTTTCAAGAAGGATTTGTCTGCTGTTAGCCTTTAATCGGGTTTTATGATGAAGCGGCTTTGGGTGAAGCCCAACCAGTTCCCAAGGAACGGCCTGATTTTGGGGGTGAGTGGGGCTTGTTCTGCTGGAGGTCTCTGTGTCACAGGGTCAGAGAGCAGAAAACCCCTGTCTGGGACCCCTCCCGTCCTGAGATGCACAGCTGGCCTCTGGGAACGGAGGCTCCCAGGTGGGCCACTCAGCCCTGGCCTCTGTCCCTCACACTGCATGGCATCTGGCCATGCTTATAACCAGGCCCTCGGCACTCAGGCCGCCAGGGTCGAATTTGCCTGGATCTTTCCAGCACAGCCAGAAATGAAAGCAAAACACTATCCTCATCTTGTTAATTAGAGATAGGATTTGAAGGTGTCTTTTTTTTTTTTTTTTTTTTGATTCAAGGGTACTTGGTATTTCCGGTGGCATTTAGCAGAGCACTGTGTGCAAAAAGGCTGCTTGAAGTCAGCCTTGCCTGTCAGCTTTACTTCCGGTAGGTCTGTGTCCCGGTTATCCCAGAAATCCATTTTCCCTTATGCACCCTGCAGGGAGTGAAAAACCACACTGCTGCCTGGAGCTATTGACAGGGAGTGCCAACGGTCTGCAGAGAGGGTGCTCTGGACAGAGACAGCTCAGGAAACACGGAGAGATAAAGATAAGTATGTCTTCTGGACATCGCAGTGTGAGCCACATGGCTTTGTGTGACAGCACCTACTTCCAGGAGGTGGGGGGGCATTTAGGAGAATCTGATCAGCGACAAGGGCTGCTGGGCACTTACGGTGACTCAGAAAATGCTTCTCCTGACTCCAGCTACCGTTACCTAAAGGTATTACTAAAATATGCACGGAATTGAGAGGACGGCAGAGATGAAAAATTCTTTACTACTAAGTGGATATCTCAAAAATTTAGCCAAGGAGTAATACAATCTGGTATAGAGATACCACTTTATTTTAATATGGGGACAAGGCCGGTTTATTTGCTGAGAGGAACAACGCCAAGGTCCTAAAGGCTGCTGGTGACGTCTGGTGGGGCAGTGGCCACTGTGAATCTGGCCTTTGTCTGTGGCCTTGGGTAGTGGTGACCGGGATTAAACTGGCTTAAGGCCAGCTGGGTTGGGTTTTTTAAGGCCAGCTCTGAACCCAAGAGCTATTCTGAGTTTTGTGATTTTAGAAAGGGAACTGTCTCAGCACCAGTTTAGAATATTGTCATCTTGGGGCAGATGTGAGAGTCTTTGGGTTTTATCCCTCCCCATCCTGCCTTAGTCCTCTTTACTTGGACTGCTGCATTGAATTTCAGCTTCCAAGTGTGTTCATTTACATTCTCACCTGTGGGGTACGGTGATACCACCTTTAGATTACAGGCAAGATAAAAGCTGCCCAGAGAAGCCAGGTGATATGCCTTGGTCTGTGACAGACTGAGTATAAAATGGCCCCATTCTTCCTCTCCTGTATCTGCAGCCTTTGTAACGAGACTCCGGAGCTTCTTCCATCAAGAGGTTGAGTCTATTTCCCTACGGGGAGCCCTGGTGGTAGAGTGGTTAGCAGCTTGGCTAACCACTCCTTGGAATCCACCAACCGCTCCTTGGAAACCCTATGAGGCAGTTCTACTCTGTCCTATAGCGTGGCTATGAGTTGGAATTGACTCGATGGCAGCAGGCCTGAGCACTGGCCTTGCGGCTTGTTCTGGCCAATAGAGCGCACAGGAAATGACCAGTTCCAGTTGCTCCCCAAGAGGCCTTCTCCACTTCCCCTCCCCTGGGAACCCTGCCACTGCCCTGACAAGTCCAGGCTAGCCTGCAGGATGAGGGACATCGCAGTGACAACGCAGCTGGCAACTGTCCCAACTGAAGCCCCCGACACGTGAGAGAGCCCAGTCAAGAGCAGGAAAGGCAGCTGGCCGACCGGAGGCTGACCGCTGCATCGCGAGCAAGCCCCTCCGAGCCAGCCGACCTCCAGGAGACCTCCCAAGCAGAAAGACGTTAACTGTTGTATGTATGTCACTGGTGCGGGTGGCTCTTTTACGCATCATCACTGTGACCACAGACATTGTTGGCTGCTGTGGAGTGCGACCCATGGCGACCCCATGCACCGTGGGAGGAAATGCTGCCCCATCTTGCATCATTCCCGTGACTGGTTGCTGACCAGACCATGTGATCCACAGATTTTCATTGGCTGATTTTCAGAAGTAGATTGCCAGGCCTTTCTTCCTAGTATGCCTTAGACTGGAAGCTCTGCTGGAACCTGTTCAGCATCATAGCAACACGTGAGCTCCACTGACAGCTGGGTGGTGGTTGTGCGTGAGGCACCCTGGCTGGGAACCGAACCTGGGTCTCCCACATGGTGGGCAAGAATTCTACCACTGATCTACCACTGCTCTGGTGGCCACAGATAACCGGTACAAAGTCACAAAACAAGAGAATAGAGGCTGGACTCCTGACTCTCAGTCCAGTGACCTTTTCCCCCACACCACATATAACCTCAGGTTTGGATTAGATCCCGTCTGGCAATAAGGAGCCCTGCTGGTGCAGTGGTTAAAGTGCTTGGCTGCTAACAGAAAGGCTGAGGTTTGAATCCACCAGCCGCTCAGTGGGAGAAGATGTGGCAACCTGCTTCTGTAAGGATGTATGGTCTTGGAGACCCTATGGGGCAGTTCTACTCTGTCCTACAGCATCAATCGCTGTGAGCAGACTGGCAGTGGGTTTTGGTTTGATCTGGCTATAATTTTAAAGGGCATATATGTCCTGTACTTGCTTATAATTTTGAGGCAATTATACGGTTTTCCTTAGGCAACGGCGAGAGGAAACTTCCCACACGCCTATGGTTTGCAAACACGGTTGCCCGTTATCTGCCTCCAGCCAGTGAGCCCGAGAGCCACTGGGCTCCACTCAATATCCCCAACTGGTCTCTGGCCTGGCCGTTAAAATATATTATTTCCATTTATTTTAATGGATCTTTGATGCATTATTCAAAGGCTTTATACATAATGAATAATCACTCACATTTTTATACCATATCTTTTTCTGTTTCATGAGAATTTCAGAGAGGATGGAGCATAAAATATGAATTGTAACTACCCAAGGGATGCCATAAACACATTTCATTTTTCTGAGGATTTGTCCTGAAGAGGGAATGTGGAAACAGCTGAGGTTTGGGTAAAGTTTAGCTGTTCCACAGGTGGATATTACTTCTCTTTACTGAAGGTGTAGAGGTACTGTCACTCCTGGATAAATTGTAAAATACCTTTCCCTCCCACCTCCAAATCCTGAAACTCTGTTCCTTCCCTCCTGACTGGTCCATACTGACACACTTACCAAGAGATTACAGAAAATACCTACCACTACTAAAAATAAAAAAGAAAGGAAAAGCAAAGCTTCTGTTTCCCACCGTCTGTTATTGTGAAAATACAATGCTGTATCTTATTTCTAGAGGGATCGTGCTAATTTGCTTTTGGCAAGAAGTATGCACACCTGGGGACAATAATTTATATGACTTCTTTTAAAGAGTGGTATTTATATAACCACTGCTAATACTGCTGGTCAGCACGTATCATCAAACCGCAAAGATAATATAAATGACTGATAACTATGTGAGGGAGAGAAAAGGGATGTTTAAACTTCTGTCTCCTTTGCCGAGATGGGAAAGGAGAATTACTACCATTAAGTCCCAAGTTATAAACTGGCAGTGTGTGGCTAGATGCAAATGACAGACCTGTTTTATTTGACTTGCACTATCGTTTAAAAAACCTGGAAATGCAAATGTTAAAAACAAAAAAATTTGCATAAAAATCTAGATAATTATCTTTCCTTTGTTTTTAAATTAGATGACCATGCAACAGCGGTTCTACAAACCCTAAGGTACCAGCAAGCTAGCGCTGCTGTCCCCCTTGACCAGGGCACCAGTGCACACACTTTCTAGTTTGCTATAGTCCTCACTATTCCCTATTGCCTTTTATCTGAGCAATTTCACCCACTCATGTTGCCTGCTGGCCACTGAAGGCGTTTTTTAGTTCATGATACAATTCATTAGTGATGAATAGTTAGTAGCTGAACCAGGAAGAGAAACCAGGTCTTTTAACAGGTGCCTTGCCCTCAGATTCAATCAAAACACACAAACTAAAGTTCGGGGTTTGGAGAATTGGATGGGAACTCAAAAAACACTCAGTAAACACTACTCATCTTGTACATGAGGAAAAAACAAAAACAAACCTTTACTAACTGGGCATTAGTAAAGTAAGGTTTTAACCAAAAGAGAGAGTGAGCAAGGAACTGTCCTAGAAAGGGGGTCTTGGTGAATTGGAGGGTGGGGGATAAATGCAGGAGAGAGATGGGAAAGTTATATGCCCGGAGAAGTTGAGGGTAGTTTCAAGCTACCCTCATGGGGGGACATTATGTCTCCTCACGTCCTTTCCTGACCCCACATCTTCCGGGGCTCAGGGGTTTGCCTTTTCCAGCAGAAGCTGAGGAAGCCAGCTCCAAAGGCAGCTGAGTGCGAATGTCCTTCCCTGCGTTTTCCCCTCTCCTAATCCATATCTTTTTCTGCTTCCTTTTCTCTCTTTCTCTCTCCCTTCCTTCATGCCTCCCTCCTCCCTCCCTCCCTCCCTTCCTTTCTCTCTTTTTTAATTGTGGTAAGTATATATATCACAAAACATTTGCATTTCAACATTTTTCACACATAAAATTCAGTGAACATTAATTACGTTGATCATGCTGTGCAACCATCACCACCACCTGTTTCCAAACTCTCCCATCACCCTGAACAGAAGCTCAGTCCCTCTGAGCAATGAGCCCCCTTCCCTGTCCCTTCCACCCCTGGTAACCACTAAAAAGCTTTGGTCTCTATACATTCCTGCTTCATTTTCTAAGGCTAATTCTGGACTCTTCCATCTGTACATGTTCCCATGATGGCTGGTAGGACACAACACCACATGGGCCACAGAATCTTCTCACTGCTTAAGAAACTAATAGATCCTAAATGGAGAGAGTCTGAAAGCATTTCCCTTGAGGATGGAAATCACACAAGGATGCCCTTTATCACTACTCTTATTTAACATTGTGCTGGAGGTCCTAGCCAGAGCAATTAGGCAAGGAAAAGAAATAAAGGGCATCCAAATTGGTAAGGAAGAAGTAAAAGTATCCCTATTTGCAGATAATATGACCTTATATACAGAAAACCCCAAAGAATCCATAAGAAAACTACTGGAACTAATAGAAGATTTCAGCAGTGTTTCAGGATACAAGATAAACATACAAAAATCAGTTGGATTCCTCTATGCCAACAAAGAGAACTTTGAAGAGGAAATCACCAAATCAATGCCATTTACAGTAGCCCCCAAGAAGATAAAATACTTAGGAATAAATCTAACCAGAGATATAAAAGACCTATACAAAGAAAACTACAAGATGCTACTGCAAGAAACCAAGAGAGACCTACATAAGTGGAAAAACATATCTTGCTCATGGATAGGAAGACTCAACATTATGAAAATGTCAATTCCACCCAAAGTGATCTAGAGATACAATGCAATCCCAATCTAAATTGCAATTGCATTTTTTAATGAGATGGAGAAACAAATTACCTTCATATGAAAAGGGAATGAGGTCCCGGATAAGTAATGCATTCCTGAAGAAGAAGAACAAAGTGGGAGGCCTCACTACCTGACTTTAGAACCTATTATACCACCACCATAGTCAAAACAGCCTGGTACTGGTACAGCAACAGATACATAGACCAACGGGACAGAATTGAGAATCCAAACATAAATCCATCCGCATATGAGCAGCTGACATTTGACAAAGGCCCCAAGTCTGTTAAATGGGGAAAAGACAGTCTCTTTAACAAGTGGTGCTGGCATAACTGGATACCTACCTGCAAAAAACAAACAAAAAAAATAAGACCCATACCTTATATCATGCACTAAAAGTAACTCAAAATGGACCAAAGACCTAAATGAAAAGTCTAAAACCATAAAGATCATGGAAGAAAAAATAGGGACAATGCTAGGAGCCTTAATACAAGGCACAGATATAATACAAAACATAACTAACAATGCACAAACACCAGAAAAGAAACTAGATAACTGGGAGTGCCTAAAAACCAAACACGAATGCTCATCGAAAGAGTTTACCAAGAGTAAAAACACAACCTACAGATTGGGAAAAAATTTTTGACTACAACATACCCAATCACGGTATAATTTCTAAAATCTACAAGATACTGCAAAATTTCAATAACAAAAAGACAAATAACCCAGTTAAAAAATGGGCAAAGGATATGAACAGGCACATTACCAAAGAAGATATTCAGGCGGCTAACAGATACATGAGGAAATGCTCACAATCATTTGCCATTGTTGTTGTTAGGTGCCGTCAAGTCAGTTCCGACTCATAGCGACCCTATGCACAACAGAACGAAACACTGCCCGGTCCTGCCCCATCCTTACAATCGTTGTTATGCTTGAGCTCATTATTGCAGTCACTGTGTCAATACACCTCGTTGAAGGTCTTCCTCTTTTCCACTGACCCTGTACGTTAGCCTTAGAGAAATGTAAATCAAAACTACAAGGAGGTACCATCTCACCCCAGCAAGGCTTGCATTAATCCAAAAAACAAAAAATAATGTGTTAGAGAGGTTGTGAAGAGACTGGAACACTTATACAGTGCTGGTGGGAATGTAAAATGGTACAATCACTTTGGAAATCGATTTGGCACTTGCTTAAAAAGCTAGACATAGAAGCGCCATTCGATCCAGAAATCCCACTCCTTGGAATATATCCTAGAGAAATAAGAGCCATCACACAAATAGATCTACGCACACCATGTTCACTGCAGCACTGTTTACAACAGCAAAAAGATGGAAACAACCTAGATGCCCATCAATGGATGAATGGATAAACAAATTATGGTATAGTCACACAATGGAATACTACTCAACAATAAAGAACAACAATGAATCGGCAACACATCTCTTAACGTGGGTGATCTGGAAGGCATTATGCTAAGTGACATTAGTCAGTCACAAAAAGACAAATATCGTATGAGACCACTATTATAAGAACTCAAGAAAAGGTTTAAAGACAGAAGAAAACATTCTTTGATGGTTATGAGAGTGGAGAGGGAGGGAGAGGGTATTCACTAATTAGATAGTAGACAAGAATTATCTCAGGTAACAGGAAGGACAACACACAATACAGGGGAAATCAGCACAACTGAACTAAACCAAAAGCTAAGAAGTTTCCCGAACATAACCAAACACTTGGAGGGACAGAATAGCAGGGGTGGTGGTCTGGGGACCATAGTTTTGGGGAACATCTAAGTCAAGTGGCATAACAAAGTTTATTAAGAAAATGCTCTGCTTCCCAATTTCGTGAGTAGCGGCCATCTAAGATGCATCAACTGGTCCCAACTCACCTGGTGCAAAGGAGAATGAAGAACACCAAAGACACAAGGAAAATAGTAGCCCAAGAGACAAAAAGGGCCACATAAACCAGAGATTCCATCAGCCTGAGACCAGAAGAACTAGAGGGTGCCCAGCTACCACCAATGACCACCCTGACAGGGACCACAACAGGGAGTCCCTGCTGGAGCAGGAGACAAGTGTGCAGAACTCAAATTCTCATAAAAAGACCAGACTTAACGGTCTGCTTGAGACTAGAGGAACCCCAGAAGATGTGGTCCCCAGACTCTCTGTTAACCCAGAACTAAAACCACTCCTGAATCCAACTCTTCAGACAAAGACTAGACTGGACTATAAAACACAAAATAATACTCGTGAAGAGTGGGCTTCTTAGTTCAAGTAGATACACGAGACTAAATGAGCAGCTCCTGTCTGGAGGTGGGATGAGAAGGAAGAAAGGGATAGGAGTTGGTTGAATGGACACAGGAAACCTGGGGTGGAAAGGGGGAGTGTGCTATCTCATTATAGGGAGAGGAACTAGGGTCACATAACAATGTGTGTATAAATTTTTGTATGAGAAACTAACTTGAGCTGTAAACTTTCACCTAAAGCACAATAAAAAAGAAAGAAACTAATAGAACTGACACTCACTAGCTTTCCCTTGGTGAAGCATCAGCCCTGTACCCTAACCCGATTCTCTAGAGAGCTATAAATACTTGCATTCTTCAGACAGCTGTTGGTTCTAACTCCACATCAGTGTCCATTTCCTTCACTAATGACCACTTACATATAATTAAATTTGGAATTACAGGATCTTAATGTTGGGAAAATGCATTTTCACCAGAAATACTCTCAAGCGTGAATTAAAGACAGAATGAAGCCTCTTCTGATACAGGAATAAAATCAGATCTCTCCAGGAGCCAAATGGGTTTGTTTGCCCTTGATCTCAATCTGCTTTCATCTTAATTCAAGGGCAAATGATTTCCAAGCAGTTGGCATTCTGAAAGAACAAAAGTTGCCATTTTTGAGCAGGTAGTATATAGTAGGTATTTTACATGTATTCCCTCTAACCCTGAGAATACACATAAAGCAAGTATTATAACCCCTATTTTACAGATGAGAAAACTGAGGCTCAGAGAGGCTAAGTTACATGAGGGAACTGGTATTTTACTTGAGGAGAGTTTGTCTTCAGAGGTCAAGGAACTTTAAGAAGATGGAATAAATTAATGAACGGAAGGGAGAAAAAAAGGATATATGGTGTATGTTCTGCTGTGTATTTTCACCAAAATTAAAATTAAAAAAGAGAAGATAAAAAATAAAAAGAAAGTAAAAACCAAAAAACTGGGGACTTTAATGCCTAACAATGTGAGATTGTTTAAGCACATGATGGAAACCCTGGGGCCATAGTGGTTAAGTGCTACGGCTGCTAACCAAAGGGTCGGCAGTTCAAATCCGCCAGGCGCTCTTTGGAAACTCCATGGGACAGTTCTACTCTGTCCTGTAGGGTCGCTATGAGTCGGAATCGACTCGACGGCACTGGGTTCGGTTTGGTTTTTTGGTAAGCACATGATGGTGAAATACGCGAGGGACTGTCACGCAGCGGGTAAACTGCACCTGCTGGAAGAACAGCCCTGAACGTGGGCAAGCGTTTCTGGTGCACCATTACGCGAAGCAAACAAAACAACAGGCTAC
Organism: Loxodonta africana; assembly: GCF_030014295.1. NCBI lineage: Eukaryota > Metazoa > Chordata > Mammalia > Proboscidea > Elephantidae > Loxodonta > Loxodonta africana. Next base: position 76,754,728 of record NC_087364.1, on the reverse strand, counting down.
AAAACCATAGGTAGGGTATGATTTCAACTTTGTAAAAAAAAACTGAGGAGATACATGCACAGAGAAAATGGCAGGCAATATACCTAATTATTTTTTGTTGGAAGAAATTCAATTGACTTTAAATTTTTTCTCTTTTGAACTCCTCTGAGTTGCCATGTGTGGGCATTTCGCAGGAATTAAAAAAGCACAGGAAGAGCGACTGGGAGGGCTGGTGATTATCGCGTGTGTGTTGGGGAAAAGGTGAGTAGGCTGAAATGTGTGACAGCTGAAGGGGACTGCTGCGCCTGACTCAGCCTGTGTCCCTGCGGGGACAGTGACTCACACATGAGTCAGGCTGTGCTTCTGTTGCTGGCAGGGTGGGGGCAAGAAACACACTTTGTTATAAGTGAGCATTTCCGTGGATGGACGTCTTGATTCAACTGCTGACATTGCCCCCACTCCTGACATCTCCCAGCCCCGTCCCGATCTTGTCCTCCCAGGGCCTGGAGTACATTACAGACTCTAAAATAAACCGTGTGGATTGTACTTTGTGTTTTTAGAGCCAGCCTGCCTATTCATTCTGCTCAGCTCGTGCGGGTTTAAACTTGTCTGCACACTTGCTGGTGGGCTTCTGGGGCACGCTGCTGGAACGGTGCAGGTTAGGACGGAAACGCTCAGGCCTCTAAGAGAAAATGTCCCTGTGGCTGGAGTGAAAACACGGCCGTGGGGGGTCAGTGCCTGCGTGAGCTTTTCAGGGGTCTGACTGCTGCATTAGGTGAAAATCTTAACTGTCAATTTCTTTCACTCTTTTGAATCAATGCTTTCACCACTTTTTATATTCATGCTTAAAAACATCTTGGGGCTGTCAGTTTTAGGCTTGGTCCATAGTAAGCTTTATCTCAAAAACTTTCTTTTTCATGATTTGATTTATGACCACTTGAATTCTATGTGAAAATTAAAAAGAGCAAGGTAGAGCTACTGAATTGCATGAAGGATGACACAGGACGGGCAGTGCTTCGTTCTGCGGGTACTCAGGCTCACTGTGGGTGGGGACTGACTCAACAGCACCTGACACAACACTACCATCTTCAAATGTCTAACAATCGCGGTTGCCCAGCAGCTGGTGGCATGACTGGACTACTGTACTGTAAGCTTTTGACCAGGAAGTCAACCACAAACCACGTAAGGACTGTTTGAGGAGGAGGTGGGCTCTGGTTGTTGTCCGTTAACGCCATCTGATAAGAACAACAAAGCTGTCACATCAGAACTTGCAGAATGGAGGGCAGATGCTTGGAAGGCAAAACACAGCAAGCTCCTGATGGCACAAAGAGTGGCACTGTGGGAAAAGCAGGGCATTGACAACCTCCCGATGGTACAGAGGGAGGTGCTGTGGGAAAAGCAGAGCATTGACAACCTCCCGATGGCACAGAGGGAGGTACTGTGGGAAAATCAGGCACTGATAACCTCCCGATGGCACAGAGGGAGATACTGTGGGAAAAGCAGGGCATTGACAACCTCCTGATGGCACAGAGGGAGGTACTGTGGGAAAAGCAGGGCACTGACAACCTCCTGATGGCACAGAGGGAGGTACTGTGGGAAAATCAGGCACTGATAACCTCCTGACGGCACAGAGGGAGGTACTGTGGGAAAAGCAGGGCATTGACAACCTCCCGATGGCACAGAGGGAGGTACTGTGGGAAAATCAGGCACTGATAACCTCCTGATGGCACAGAGGGAGGTACTGTGGGAAAAGCAGGGCATTGACAACCTCCCGATGGCACAGAGGGAGGTACTGTGGGAAAAGCAGGCACTGACAACCTCCCAATGGCACAGAGGGAGGTACTGTGGGAAAATCAGGCACTGACAACCTCCCGATGGCACAGAGGGAGGTACTGTGGGAAAATCAGGCACTGACAACCTCCTGATGGCACACAGGAGGTACTGTGGGAAAAGCAGGCACTGACAACCTGAGGGAAAGAGGTTGAAGAACGAGTCAGGTTCTGAATGTGAAAAAGTTTTAGGACCACTATAACTAAAGTACTTCATTTCTTTATTTCTTATATGCACGAAAGAGAAGATAAAAGTCTACCCAAATAAGTTTAAAATGATTCTTTCAATTAAAAAAAAAAATTCTAAGTAATAAGGAGGTATAGTTTCACTGTTCTTTTGGCGGTAGTTTTTCTTATTTAAAAACCAAAAACCAAGCCTGTTGCCATCGAATGGATTCCGACTCATAGGGACCCTACAGGACAGGGTAGAACTGCCCCATACGGTTTCCAAGGAGCACCTGGTGGATTTGCACTGCCGACCTTTTGGTTAGCGGCCATAGCTCTTAACCACTACACCACCACTGTTTCCTAGCCCACAGCCATCAAGTTGATTCCATCTCAGAGGGACCCCACTGGGTTTCCAAGGCTGTAAATCTCTACGGAAGCAGACTGCAACATCTTTACCCTGTGGAGCTGCTGGCGGTTTTGAGCTGCCAACCTTTTGGTTAGCAGTCAATGGCTTTGACCACTGCACTGCTACGGCTCCTTTTGCTTGGCAAAGTACAGCGTCAGCAGAAAAGAGGAAGACCCTCAACGAGGTGGATTGACACAGTGGCTGCAACAACGGGCTCAAGCATAACAACGATTGTTAAGGATGGCTCAGGACCGGGCAGTGTTTCGTTCTGTTGTGCATAGGGTCAACTCGACGGCACCTAACAAGAACAACAACAAAATAACAGCGTGTCTTCCAATCAATGGTGTGTAAGAGTCAATGAAAAATGGTAAAAACAATCATAGCAAACACTGGCACAGAGCTGACGCTGGCCCAGGCACTCTCCTGGTGTTTACATGTTATCCTCACAATAACCCTGTGAAGTAGGCACAATTATGCCCCCATTTTACAGATGAGAAAACTGAGCCACAAGTTAAGTCATTTTTGCCTATGGCCAATTAGCTAGTAAGTGACAGAGGTAAGATTCAAACCCAGACCATCCGGCTCCCAAGACTCTGCTCCTAACCACACTACACTGCCTTCCGGATAAACCGGTCTGGAAAGAGCCTGAAATGTGTTGCTAAGTGGAGAACCATGGTGGTACACCATATACGCTGACATACTACTGTCTCAGGACAGCCTGCGGAAGGACAAATAGAAACATGGACACAGTGACTGCGTCTGATGAGAGAAGCCAGAAGACTGGGATGTGAAGGAGATGGGCTTCTCATGGTGCTCTCAAGTGTTTGATTTTTCAAAATCATGTATAAATATTCTACTCACTTTAAAACAAATGAACAACAACAACAAAAAAGCTTTAAAATTATGGCTATTTGACCTTTATTCCCCCTCATATTCAGTTGTAAACTGCAATACATAAAGGTTTCTGTCCTCATCAGAAATATTTTCCACAGGTTTTAAATGCATGAGAACAATCTGCGGGTCACAGGAAACTTTACAACAGGACTGAAAAGGGAGATTGCACTGGACCCCCGATGACAGAGCTCACCTGCAGCAGCTAAGTGTGTTTCCTGGCAGCAGTGAACGCGTTTGCGCCTTTTCAGAGGGACGTGGCCTTGACATGAGCTGTGTGTGTGCAGACACAAGTGTGGACCACCGTCCAGGGCAGTGGAAATTGCAATAATAAAGCCATTATAGCGTCTCAAAGACAACGTGCCAATGAAAAATAATTCCTAGAAGCTCTTTTAATTAAACATTCAGCTGTCCACTGGAGCCATTTTTAAATACAAAACGCAGCCCTGTGGCCTTTTTCTCGCTGCCTCCCACCCTTGTGCAATAGCTAAGGCAATTGAATCTCACTGGTGATAAAAAAATTCATAAGATGGGGTACAGCTGGTTATGCCGCTAGCAAGTTGTCAAATTCCGCTTGCACAAAATTCATTGCACCTAATTAAACTGGGGTCATTGGCATTATTGTAAAGAGAGGCTATTTATTGGACAAACAAAATTTCAGAAATACCAATTTGCTCTTCTTCCAGGTTTGTGAAAGAACTGCTTACATAATTAGTTTTGCCATTTTTATCTTATTACTCCTCAAAAGATACACTTCAAACCTTGCTTCACTTTGGAAATTGTGTCATATTTTAGAATACTAGAGGTGATCCTTGGGGGTAAAGCATAAAAAAAGTGACAGGTGGTCTTGTAGCTCACCAGTAACTTTTCCGATCATATAAAAAAGGGTTCATAAGCTACCATTTACAATAAAATGCAGCTTTGGATTACTTACATGAAGGGGTTTTCTAAGCAATTTATTGCTACATGTGAATCGGCTTAATATGAAGTTTAAAATACATGTTAGGTGTTATAAATAGGTTGTGCATATTTAATTATTATAAATAGTATGTGTCTATTATTTCAAGAGAGATACCACAGGAAGCAAATTTCATTACGTTTTAACAAGCAACCACTTTCTCACCCATGCTGGGCAGATACGACCACTCTGTTTACTTCTTCCAGGACATTATGCAAAAATTATTACTGTTAGAAACAAGAGGGTGATTCACGTTCCTGGCAAAATGATGTTGGTTTGACTGTGAGTCCATGGCAGATTTTATATAGAGTCTCGGTTCCTCACATTCAAAGCTCCTGTGTATCTTATTTCTTGAAAATCTCTCTAGACGCAGTGTTATCTGTGCAGCTGGTACAGTCCCCTGGGCTAGGGTGCCCCTCTCCTCCCAGACCAAACACAAAAGGAGGTGGTGGGTGCTCCCGTGGTCTTGTCTCAGCCACTCACCAATAAACCTACACGGACAAGAAAGAAATGGCTCTGATTTGGGGGTGCTGGAATGGCTGCAATAAGTAAACAGTAATAAAGGCTGCTGGAAATTTCTCTGGGGAATTTCTGGTTTCTGTAATATTCATGGCGTTTGAAGAGAAGGGTATAGCCTATTCTTGGCTATACCATCCACTGCATACTTTATGAAGAAGAGTGTACTGGATTGTATTTATATTTAGGTTTTTTTTTAAGTAAAATCTATCTTGGGGTAAGGTGAGAACAGAGGTCACAATCCGATTACGTCTATGGTCACACAGTGGAGAAGGCAGAGAAAGTTTTCCTCATAATCTCAGGTCAGGTTGTAACGTCTGTGAAAACGAAAAACTTCCTAGATTTCTACCACTAATTACCAGTCTGTCTCGAGTTCCCACAGCAGCCACCCCAGTTTCCACTCTTTGAGTAACACTAAGCTACACAGACTCAGAGTCTGAAATACAATGCTAACTGGTTTTAAGATTAATTTGGTCAATGAAAAAATGATATTACTTTGATAGTGACGTATTATACTAGTAAGAAAAGAAAACCTCAATCAACCAATCCCACCAGCATCGAGTCGATTTCCACTCATAGCGACCCAGTAGGACAGAGTAGAACTGCCCCATAGGGTTTCCAAGGACTGGCTGGTGGATTCGAACTGCCGACCCTCTGGTGTGCAGGTGAGCTCTTAACCACTGCGCCACCAGGGTTCTAAGAAAAGAAAAGGAATATTTATTTTTCAAGACTATAACTAAACCTAATATTTTTTAGAAACCTTTTTTCAGGAATAGATCATTTATTTTCTCATTTTCTTTTAAGCTTTTAAAAACTTTTTTCCCTGAAACTTTTATTTAAAAAAAAAATAAAAATTTATTTTTAAATAGAAAAAAATGATAAAGGTCACACAGTCTCAGTTTGAACAGGGTATGTGTGGATTAGCAAATTTTGAAGAAAAAAAACTACACTTCCTATATTTGCAGATTTCAAATTTAATTAGTTGAGTTTCATATCAAACTTATTTTTTTGCTGCAGTAGTAGGCATGAAATGTCTTTATGGGGTTACTGTACATTTAAGAGCTTGTCACTCTTTTAAAAAGTGCTTTAAGAAACCGCACTGTCTGGAATGACTTGGCCGGGCTGAAAACCCCGTGGACGACTGAGAAGGACCTACGCTCTCAGGAACCGTATTTTTATGCAAATAAGGCACACGTGTTATAATTTTTGCCAAATTTTCCTAGGCATGCTATGCGCGCTATACGGGTGGACGGGCGCTATTTACACGGGGACGTTATTTGCATACTATGAGTCGGAATCGACTCGACGGCACTGGGTTTGGTTTTTTTGTGTTTTTTTTTTTTATGGTAGCTTAGACACAAGTCTTCCCAGGCTTTCATGCTAGTTCATAATTTCTCACATCATACATTTAATGTTAATTTTTACAGGCAAATGCACACCTTTCTAAGAACATAAACAGAATCTACTATCCTGCCAAAGATTCTACTCACTGGGGTAGGCCCTGCCCTGTAAGTAAGCTCTGTGCTCGGAATCCACTACATCGTAACTTGTCAGAGCCAGAGCTCCACAGGGTTGCTTTGTTTTCCGGGTCTCACAAGTTTTCCACCTTTGAGAGGGTGCAGTCTTACCATTTTAATGTCATTCCCTTTAGTGGAAAATATTTGTTTTCTTTCTCTGATAGGTTTCCACCTTACACAGGTTCCAGTTTTACACAGGTTTTACTGTACTCAGCTAATAAATCCTAAGTCCTCAGTCTTCTTTAAAGTTCAGCATTTAGCTCTTCTGAGTGGTAGATTCACATAAGATTTGTCTGGTTTTGAGTCCCATAAACCCTAATGCTTACTTAACAAATTCAATGCATGTGTTTGAAGCTCTTCGCAGGCCAGGTCGGTGACTTCAAAGTTCTGACGTCCCTCAAGCAATTTTGTAAGCAAGGGTTACAGTGAAGACGTTCAGGGATTGATTAGAAAACAATTGATTCAAAAGGGACAGAGAATATAGACACAATGACAACTGGACGTGTCCACAGGCCTGTCTTCTGCATCATTACCAACGGGGAATGACGGTCATTCTTGGCAGACTCTAAATTTATGGGGATAACGTGATATTTCTTAGAAACATTTCATCATTATTAAAATCATTATTAACCATAATCACAGAAAGTCATCGTGTTCTCACAGAGGATGATCTCACCCCACAAGGTGGAGATGTAACCTCTGAAAGAACAGGATATAAATATTCTTCCTTATGGCGCATCGACAGGCGCAGCTCGTTAGGAGCTACTGTGAATACATGTGTTTAGATATCTGAGTCTCCAAAGGGGGTAGATGACTCAGTGATTTTCAAAATCTGCTCTGCCAGGAGAGTTTCAGGGAGGCCTCGGGGACGTGCAGGGGAGAGATGGTGGGGCAGTGAAGTGGAGGGGTACCTAAGTAGAAGGATGTGGGGTGGTATCTAAGGTAAGGAATGGGGAGGCATTTCTGGGCAGGGGTCTCCTGGTGCCTCTCCTTCAGTCCTCCTGAACTGGAGGACAGCTTTGTCTGTTTTACATATAGAGTTTCTGCACAACGTGTTAAAAAAAATTTAGTTGAGAAAATCATTCTGGTGTTAAAAATACTGAAAACCTTTGTGTGACTTCTAGTTAAGCATTGTACATTGAACACTTGTTTTCATCCATGCTGTCTTCTGAATTCCTACTAAAATAAAATTAAAGGAAGACAGAAGGTATAAACCTACATGGGCAAAGACAATGGAAAAGGAGGCAACAGCAAACAAGAGAACTTGACAAACATTGGAAGATAGAACACAGACACTGCTGCCATTGAGCCGATTCCAACTAAGTGATCCTACAGGACAGAGCAGAGCTGCCTCATAGTTTCCAAGGCTGTCAAACTTCATGGAAGAAGACTGCCACATCTTTATCCAGCAGATAGACCGGTGGGTTCAAACTGCTGACCTTTTGTTAGCAGCCAAGTGCTTTAGCCACTGCGCCACCAGAGTGCCCTACGATGCAGATGGTTCAGAGGTATTTGACTGGAGTCCTGACGGCACAACAGTTAAGCAATTGGTTGCTAACTGAAAGGTTGGTGGTTCAAATCCACCTAGCAGCGTTGCATGAGAAAGACTCCGCGATCTGCTGTCATAAAGATTACATCTTGGAAAACCCTATGGGGCAGAGCTACTCTGTCACACGGGATCGCTATGAGTCAAAATCGACTGGATGGCACCTAACAACACCACCTCGATTAGCTAGGTGCCTGTAGGGTGGGTGGTGGAGGCACCACCACCTGTGCAAGGTAGAACCCTGGAAATGCTCAGGTATGCCTGAGGGCAGGTAGGACTAAAGACAAAGAAAGACTGACTGGACAGGTGAAAGGACCATTTAGATCTTCCATTTTCCCTGCCCAGCCTTGGCCTGGCAGAATAAGTAAGTTTACTGTCCTGAGGGGTTGAATCAGGGAGGCTCCGGACTGGGGTGCACTCAGGCACAGTGAGGTGGTCATGAGGTGCCTTACTGAAAGCAAGGGGATTAAGTGACATGCTACATGCTGAGCCTTTGGCCCTTCCCCAGGCAGCCAGGCTTAAAGCCCCTCCTGATGAGGTTGTATGGTCTCTGTGGCGACCAAGGAAAATCTTTAGACACATTCGTCTGGTGCACCCAATGAAACAGCTGCACCCTTGCAACAGCTTTAACTCAAGTTCACCGTTCATTCACTCACAAATACGTATCGACTGACGAGGTGCTAACCCGTTCCCAAACCCCTTGCCTCGGAGTCGATTTCGCCTCGTAGCAACCCTATGGGACAGAGCAGAACTGCCCCATAGGGATTCCAAGGAGCTGCTGGTAGATCTGAACTGCAGACCTTTTGGTTAGCAGCCAGTTAGCATCCAAACTCTTATCCACTGAACCACCAGGGCTCCTGACTAGGCGCTCTTTTAAGAAACGGTTATGCTGGTGAACAAAATAGAATAAGACCTGCTGTCTTGGAGCTTACATTTTAGTGCTAGTGAAAGACAAAAAACTAATTAAAATATATATAATACAATGTATGCTAGTGATAAGAGCCATAAAGGAAAAAAAAAATCAGAGTAAGAGGAGAGAAAGTGATGGGTATGCTGGGTGTTTATTTTTAATGGGTTGGCTAGGGAAGGTCTTTCTGAGGAGACAACATATGTCAACAAGTCCTATTTACTCGTAGATTTTACAGTTTTTAGTGCCTTACACTTAATGTTAATGAACACAAATAAAAACAAACAAAAAATAAACTCAGAAAAAGCATGGACAATATAGAGATCAGAAGAAAACATTTTAAATAACTAAAATTAATTTCCTCAGTGAAATGAGAAAATATTACACCAAAAGTTTTGAAAATGTAAACAAAATGGACATGTTCCTAGAAAAATTATAATCCATCAGAACTGACTCAAGAAGAAATAAAAAACTTGAACAATCCTACACAGTTATTAAAGAAAGGGAAATAATTGCTAAAGCAAACATACCAGGCCCAGATGGTTTTATAGCTAAGTTCTACTAAACTTGCCACAAACAGATCATGCCAATATTATTCAAATTTTTCTTAGAAAATATAAAAGAGAGAATGTTTCTCAACTCATTTTCTGAAGCCAGCATAACTGTGATACTAAACCAGACAAAAATATTATAAAAAAGAAAAATAACAGATCTGTTTCATTAATGCATATAGATGTAATAATCCTAAACAAAATATTATAAATCATATCCTATAGTGTCCAGAAAGACAGAATACCCCCAAACCAACTTAGGCTTATACCAGGTATGCCAGGATGGTCCATATTTTGAAAACCTATAAATGTATTTCACCATATTAATAGATTAATAGAAAAGAAATCATATAACCATCTCAGCAGACGTAGAATAAGCATCTGATAAGGTTAAATACCCATTCATGATAGAGACTCTTAGTAAATTACTAATAAAAGGGAATATCCTTAGCCTGATAAAGAGAAATCATTAAAGGAAACAAATTTAATATCATCATAAATGGGAAACATTATAAGTATTCTATTTAACATCAGAAATGAGCTCAGGATTCCAACTATTACTATTTAAAACCACTGATATATTAGGGTACTTACCTAGTGCAATAAGACAAAGAAAGGTTCCAGAGGCGTGAGGACTGGAAAGGGACATAAAGCTGCATATGACACCACTGTTTACTTAAAACCCCCTAAGAGTCTACTTTATTAGAAAGAATAGAAGAAATAATAAAAAAGCAGCTGGTTATAAGACTATGTATAGTTAGCTGCATTTCTGTACACCAGCAGCAAACAATGAGACAAGATTATTAAAGAGAATTTAAGACAATATCAGAATATCTAGAAATAAATACAACAAAAGCTGTGCAATACCTCTTAATGGAAAATCACAAAGCCTTATATAGAAACACTCAGTAAAATCTAATAGACAGACCATGCTTTCACAGATAGGAAGACTTGATTTTATAAAAATATAATTCTCCCTAAATTGATCTACAGGTTCAATGCAATTCCAGTAAAAATTCCGATGGAGTATTCCACTGAACTTGATTAGATGATTCTAAAATTTATGTGGAAGAATAAGTAACTAAGAATAAGCAGCATGTTTCTGAAGAAAAAGAGTAAGAAGAGGAATTTGCCTAGCCAGGTATAAAGTTTTATTTTGAAGCGACAGTAATGAAGATCACGTAATATTGGTGCCAGGATAGAGACCCTAACCAATGAAATAGGATGCCTTCCCATGAATGTCTAGGATATACAGAGGCGGCCTGTCAGATCAGTAAGTAAAAGAGGGGCTGTTCCATAAACATGCTGGAAAAAATGATTATCCATACGGAAAAAATGAAATCAAGACTTACACACCATTCTGTATCAAGAAATCAACTCCTGATGGAGTAAAGAATTAAAAAAAAATTCTTGGTCAGAAATCTAGGTGACTATCTTTGGACCGTGGGGTAGAGAAGGGTTTGCTATACAGTACACAGAAAGCGTTGACTATAAAAGAAAGTTTGGTCAAATTGATTATATTAAAATTAAGAATTTCTGGTTATCAAAGACACTTGAGGAAATGAAAAAAAAAAAAAGGTACCGTCTGGGAGAAGATATTTGAAATACATACAATTGATAAAGAATTGTTGTCAGGTGCTGTGGAGTCGGTTCCGACTCACAGCGACCCTACAGGACAGATGAGAACTGCCTCATAGGTTTCCAAGGAGCGGCTGGAGGATCTGAACTGCCGACCTTTTGGTTAGCAGCCGAGCTCTTCGCCACTGCGCCACCAAGGCTCCTGATAAAGCATTAAAACCCAGTGCCGTCGAGTCGATTCTGACTCATAGTGAAAGTATTAGTGTGACTATTTAAAAAATGTCTCTAAGTCAGTAAGAAAAAAAAAAAAAAGAATCCAATAGAAATTTGGACATAAGACCCAAAGAGACATTTTGTAGAAGAGGAAACAATAAACCCAACACCATTTTATGTTCATTCAATTAAAAAAAATTTTTTTTTTTTATCTGGCAGTATCAAGTATTCTGAAGGTTATGGATCCACTGGGTTGCTGCTGGGTGTCCAACTTGTTACAAACCATTCTAGAAAACAGTCTGGTGTTACCTTCTAAATGCAAACATTCATGTATTTTCCTGGTAATTCCACTCAGAGGTGGATCCCTAAGAAACTCTGGTACCTGTACAAGCATGTTTATAGCTGTGTTGTTCACAAATGAGATAATTTTAATTTCAAGACAAACAGTAAAAATTTCCAAGTAATCATAATTTACCACACGGCTCAGCTGTGGATAATACGTGATTTTAATAATGTAAACACTGAATAGTCATTTGATCTTGAATTGCGAAATACCTGTTTTGGGAGAATGAAGGAGGGCGTGTGTGAACGGATTGTATGAGAGAGCTAATTCCACTTTTCTACAGCAGGCAGTCAATAGGTGGTTATTTAAAAGGGAGAGCTATGAAAACGAGCATTTTATTTAGAGATACGCAGATAAAATGAACCCTGGTGGTGCGGTGGTTAAGAGTGTGGCTGTAAGCAAGGAAGTCGGCAGTTAGAATCCACCAGCTGCTGCCTGGAAACCCCACGGGGCAGTTCTACCCTGTCCTGTAAGTTCATTATGAGTTGGAATCTACTCGACCACGATGGGTTTGGCTGGTTGGTAGGTAAAAACCAGAAGAAACAGCCAAGGAGTTAAAAGTTATTGCTTCTGGAGAGTGAGACAGGGACACTGTTTTCTTTGGTGTTGTTATTATAAGCCTGTAGTTATTATCAAGGAGCCCTGGTGGTGCAGAGGTTAAAGCACTCAGCTGCCAACTGAAAGGTCAGTGGTTTGAACCCACCCTTCGCTCCTCGGGAGAAAGATGTGGCAGACTGCTTCTGTAAAAATTTATAACCTTGGAAACCCTATGGGGTAGTTCTACTCTATCCTATAGGGTTGCTATGAGCCGGAATTGACTTGATGGCACTGGGTTTGGATTTGGTAGTTATTATGAACTCTATTTGACTTTCAAAGCTACATGTATGTCTAATTTTGATGAAAACAACCTCCATTTGTACCAGATGGATAGGACGCTGCTGAGCTGAGAGGAGGGACTTCTAGAGATGACTTTTCAGTGCTTTGGAGAATATCAGAGAATAGTAGCAGGAATATTAGAGACCACATGGTCTAATCCCCTCATTTTACAAAAATGGGATGAAAAATCTCAGTGAATTGTCTCAACATCAGAGGCAGACTAGGTCTAACCCTCACGTCTCTAGGTCCCCAGGCCAGGTTCTTCTGCCTCATCCCGCTGGAAAGAGTCACTTGTAGGGCAAAGGAAAAGGCTGATGTTCCCACTCTGGAAGGATGGGTGGGAGCAGCCACGGGCTATCAGGAGACTGCGCTGGCACACAGCTGAGGACGCACGGCCAAGCTGACTTTCCATCTCGATGTACTAACAGAAGCGCAGTGCCTTGCAGATATGCATATATGTGACCACGCATATCTGCTTTCTGAGTTTTGCTGATGTAAATGAATCTCTAAAAGTCAGGGAACCCCTGGGTGGCGCAGTTTATGTGCTTGCTCCTAACTGAAGGTTTGGTGTTTGGAGTCCACCCAGAAGGTTATCAGAAGAAAGGTCTGGTGTTCTGCTTCTGAAGGATCAGCCAGTGAAAACCCTACAGAGCACAGTTCTACTCTGACGCACATGGGGTGACTGTGAGTTGGCGTGGACTCTGTGGCAGCTGGTTTGGTTTTCTAAGGATCAGATTGAAATATAAGGCTTACTAAGAGAAAGATAAAATAGAGTTAGATATTAAAATGCCTAGCTCAGAACAAAAGAGAGACAAGATGGGTATCTGTTGGCTGGATGAACACATAAATGCTATCATAAGTCTCCCAACACCTGTGACAAAAAAATACCTAGTATTTACACAGGATATATTTACTCTTAACCCAAAGGAAGAGAGAGAAGTAACAGACATTGGGGCATGACCAAGGGAACGCTGGTGAGTCTTCTGTTGCCACCATCTTTACTAAACCCGTGTTCTGTATGCTTTGATTATCTGAAATACTTTTATTTGTCATAATTTTGCATATCATCTTGCTACTCAAGGCGTGGCCTATGGAACAGCAGCAGCGTAGCTATCAGCTGGGAGCGTTTAAGAAACATGGACTCTCAAGCCTCACCCCAGGCCCAGCAAACCAGGATCTGCATTAAACAAAATCCTCCCGGGACTCATGCATGCTATGGTTTGAAAAGTTCTGGTCCGCTGCCCTAAGAAATTATAATTTTAAAATATTTTATTGGAATTAGAAGCTATCTAAATGACCAATGATATCCTGAAATAAATTAAGATAAAGAAAAGCCACCAAGAAGACAGGTTAAGAACCGTAATAAACATCGAACAATCAAAGCGGGAGTTGGGTTTCTCAGTTACCCATATTCACTGTAATCAAGTGTATCAGGAGGGTGATGCTGGATGCTTGGGGACCGCTTAATGGGACATCTGGTGGTCTGCCACACTTCTCTAAGCATCAGCCAGCTTACTTAGGAGTGTGGCTTGATTCCCCCATCACAGTGCAAAACAGTATTGTGTCTAGAAGAAAGAAGGAATGTAGAAATCTGACCTCAAGTAGCTGGGTAAATGGGCCAAAAAAAAAAGTGAGGAGGGAGCAGTCTAAAATCTAAATAAAAGTGTCAGTATTATTAAAAAAAAAAGTCACCAAGTTTTTAAAAGATATCTTTTATTAGACATACACCTAGTCAGAGAATAAAACCCATTGGGAACAGACCAGAAAACCAACCCGAGAGAGCAGTCACTCACCGAGACGACAGGCTTGGCTTTCCACTTTTGCTACAGCTCGTGTAAATTCCTGGGCCATCATCAAAGAAGCTTCCAAGTGCCAACTTCTGTCTGATAGATTCTCTCTCATTTTTCTGTGCCTAAAATTTCAGGAAAATAACAGAATGCCGATAAGCGGGCAGATACATCACAACCACAGGCAGCCCAAAGACTAAGTTTCTTAAACTGTAACATTCCAAACTGTAACATTAGATGAAAAATAAATAAATGGGCCACAGCACAAGAGCCTCTGAATTATTAAGAGCTGAAACCAGCCTCTACTGGTTTCAAGGAGCCCTCACGGCGCAGTTGTTGAGTGTTCGGCCGCTAACTGAAAGGTCGGTGGTTCAAATCCACCAGCGGCTCCTCGGGAGAAAAATGTGGTGGTCTGGTCCCGTAAAGATTACAGCCTTGGAAACCCCATGGGGCAGCTCTACTCTGTCCTACAGGGTTGCTATGAGTCAGAATCGACCCGATGGCAGTGGTTTGGTTTTTGGGTTCTACTGGTTTCACTTCTGCAAGCCATTTCCATTCACAGCCCGTTATGATTTTGAGTCCAGGAGCCACGACTGCGGCTTTAAATGAGCTTCCGCAAGATAAAAGCCAGTTGCTGTTGGTTCCGGTACAACTCATGGCAAACCCCTGTGTGTCAGAGCAGAACTCTTCTTCATAAGGTTTTCTACGGCGGAATTTTTGGAAGTAGATCGCCAGCCCTTTCTTCCAAGGCACCTCTGGGGGGACCCAAACCTCCAACCTTTTGGTTAGCAGCCAAGCGTGGTAACTGCCCCAACCAGGGACTGCTGTGATCTTTCTTCCTCCTACCTGCTGGATATGGCAGACCAAAGCTGAGCAGGGCACTTTTTCCTGGATCGGGTGGCTTTCATTCCAAATGTGGCCTTTCCCCCGATCATCCCTTCTGTCCACTTTTTCTATTGCAAGGATGTGAACTCATTCAACCAGCATGCACCATGCCTTCATGAGGTGCGAGGTACCACATTATGACGGGAACAGAGCCAAGACAAGAGAGATGCAGCCCCTGCCTCCACCAAGCGTCTAGTCTTCTTGGGGACCACTGTTTCAAGAGTTATCCTGATCCCACCAGGCTTAGAATGGGAGAAACACGGAATATAGTGTCTGGAATAGCTGAAGAATTCTAACGGGACTTATCTGTTCCATGTTTTGAAGGGAAGTCAGGTGGGTTTGCATAGGAAAAGGGTTTGGTAAACTACGCTGCTATGATAATTTGAGTATGTTTACAGCAACTCTGCTTCCCATAAAAGTCCCATAAAAACTCACCATGCTGAACTTTTAAACCTTTTAAACAGCAGGGGAGAAGATTAGAAATGATTTCCTTAGTTAAAAATAAAACAACTACAAAAAACCCCACAAACACAGCATGTCAGAAATCCAGGCTTCAGAACGGGGTTTTGGTTTTCTCTTTTGGGAGCGATGAAGTCTGTGAGAAGCACGGTTTTACGTTCCCAGGAGGGTGTTAAAGACTGTGCTGGGCAAATTATAGGGCAAAATCCATGTCATGTGATGGGGTGTGGCTACTGAGGGTGTAGCGTTGCCTTGATTCTCCCACTAGGAGGTGCTGCAGCCAGTGGTGTCACTAGGGCTGGTGTCACCCAGCGCAGTAACTCATGGCCTCACTCCCCCAGGGAGGGCGAGGTCCGCCTACAGACACCCTCCCCACGCCCTGTCCCCACACAGCACCATGGCCCCACCCTTCCTGTCCCCACAATGGCAGGTGAAGTCACTGCTTTGGTGGCGCCTCCCCCGGCGGTGCTGGCCTGCTCACTGACATGGACCCTGGGGTCACTTTGGTGTCACCTCCTCTGACAGCCTAGTGACCTGACTGGCTGGAGCCACGTTTGCTCCCACCACGACCCAGGGGTTACATTGGGTGGGCATCGGGTGTCAGAAGGAGGAAATACACACATGTGGGAAGGACCTGCTGAAAAATGACTGAGCTTCATACCAAGTGAAGGACGCATACCACTAACTCACAGCGACCCTACAGGACACAGCACAACTGCCACACAGTTTCCAAGGCTGTAATTTTTTTTTTTTTTTGCCAATTGTACAAGTGTACAACTTATTGACAGCAATTATGACGACCGGCTGTGCAACCCTGCCCTTGATCAATACAATTTTTTCCATCACCTTCAAGTCCATGCCCCCCTCCAACCCCTGTAACCATGAATAAACTTTCGTCTCTATACATTTGCCTTTTCTTGTCTTTTTATATAAATGAGGTCATACAGTATTTGTCCTTCTGTGACTGGCATATTTCACTCAGCGTGATGTCTTTCACCTCCACCCACACCGCAGCATGTATTCATTTCTCCTGCTGGCTGAGTACCATCCCGTGGTACGTATGTACCACATTTAGTGCACCCATTCATCTTTTCACGGGCTCTTAGGTTGTTGCCACTTTTTGGCTATTGTAAACAGTGCTGCAATGAACACTGGTGTACAAGCCTCTTTTTGAGTCTGTTTTCAAATCTTCTAGGTGTATACCTAGGAGTGGAATTGCTGGGTCATACGGTAGTTGCACTTTCGGTTTTTTGAGGAACCACCTCGCTGTTCTCCACAACGGCTATGCCATTTTGCATTCCCACCAGCAATGGATAAGGATTCCAACTTTACCTTCTGTGCTATCTTAGCCGTCCTAGTGGGAGTGGATTGGTAGCTTATTGTGGTCTTGATTTGCATCATTCTGATGGCTAATGACGCTCAGCATCTTTTCATGTGTTGAGTGGCCTCTTTGGTGAAATGTCTATTCAAGACCTTTGCTCATTTTATGATTGGGTTGTCTTTTTGTTGTTAAGTTGTTAAGTTGTTGAATTTGGTTATTAGATTCTTGTCAGACATATGGTTTCCCAAAATATTCTCTCAGTCAGTAGCTTGTCTTTTCAGTGTTTTGGTAAAGCCTTTTGATGAACAAAAGTTTTTCCTTTTTATGAGGTCTCACTTATTTGTCTTTTGCTGTTTGTGCTTTTGTTATTATATTAGATAATCCACTGGAGCCTTGGTGGCGTAGTGGTTAAGAGTTTGTCTGCTAACCGAATGGTCAGCAGTTCGAATCCACCAACAGCTCCTTGGAAACCCTGTGGGGCTATTCTACCGTGTCCTATAGGGTTGCTATGAGTGAGAATCAACTTGGTGGCAATGGGTTTTTTGTTGTTGTTGTTGATGAAAGCTAGATCTGACAGCATTGCCCCTGCTTGTTCTTCTAAAAATTTTCTGGTTTTAGCTTGCACACATGTAAGTCCTTAATCCATTTTGAATTTGTTTTTGTGTATGGTGTGAGGCATGGATCCTGTTGCATTTTTCTGCATGTGGAAATCCAATTTTCCCAGCACCATTTATTGAAGAGACTACTCTTCCCCCATTGAATGGACTTAGCACCCTTGTCAAAAATCAGCTGACCATAGATGTGTAGGTTTATGTCTGGACTCTCAATTCTATTCCATTGGTCTATGTTTCTATTGTTCCCAAGGGTGTATATCTTTATGGTAGCAAACTGCCACAGCTTTCTCCCCCCGAGTGGCTGGTGGGTTTGAACCGCCGCCTTTTTGGTTAGCAGGTGAGTATGAACCACTGTGCCACCAGGGCTCCTCGAAGGACAGTATACTATAGTTTAAGCTGCTCTGTCCAATATGGTAGTAACTTGTCACATGTGGCTATTTACAATAACATTAAACTTAATTAAAATTCACAGGCACCCTTGCAGGATTTCAGGTAATCAGCAGCCACAGATGGCCACATACCGGACGGTGCAGAATGGAATATACGTGGGTTCCAACTGCCAGCTTCCCCTGACTGCATTGGAAGCCCTTGCGGGGTCTTTAAAATACACATCCCCAGACTCTAGCAATAGCTATTGAGATCTTCCGTCCAAGAAGAGCTCATCTCAATTCTCCTTTACTCTGATGCTTTTTAATCCTTGGCCACTGTAAGTAGTCCTTCAACTTTCACAGCGATCTGTGTCTCTGTTTGAAGCCATATCTCATATCTGGCCTTTGGATGTAGCTGTATCATGTAACTGTGTCATGGTAGGGGCTACCAATCTGTGTGTGTGTATAATAAAGCCACAAAGGGAAATACAGCTTTTATAGTTACAGACGTAATGCTGATTTCATAACGCTGCTGGGATAGCAGCCCTGAGAAAGTAACCATGAGGCTGGAAAGGGAAGCAAGAATGACTTTAAGTTTACTAACAACTTGCAACTGTACTGCTGGAACCTTGATTAAAGCCAACCACCCTTCCAAATATACAGGATTGGCACTTGTGATGGTCCAACCAAAACAGAACCATCACTTCTTGACACCTTTATTTAAAACAAATTCATTTCAAAATCCTCAAATCTGCCAGGCAGATTCAGGGTAGTCAGTGAATCCGTCTCTCAATCCATACAACAGACAAAAGAGTTTCTCATCCAACGTCCTCCTCACTCAGAAAACTGCTGGGTGGAAGTGAGTGTCCACATACAAAATCAGTGGATAACAAGCCATGCTAACGGCTAACGTTCAACAACGTGCTGGTGTCCAACATCAGCCTGGGGCCTGGCAGATATTTTACTTAAAGAAAACACCTACCTCAGGTGTAAACGTGTCAACACACCTTTGATTCCATGTCTATCTTTCCTGATTAATTTGGTACACTCGAGGTGTATGTATTGGGGGGAGGCCATAAAACATTTCTATTTGCAGTAATTACCATCCTGTGCATACTTTATGAATTTCTCATTAACAGTTAAGGAAGACTGTTTATAACACCCTCTTTTCCTCCCCCTCCTGCCATTAAACAAATGAAAATACAAAGAAGACTATAAACTTCACCTAGAATCCCACCACTTAGAGAGCCCATTGCTAATATTTTGGTGTATTTCCTTCCACTTCTTTATCTTATGTGTGTATTTTTTTTTTCCTCTTGGTAAAGTTGGGATCAGATTGTTAATTATATCATGAGATATTCTCTATTATTTAATATTCTTTAAAAACACAACATTTAATGGTTGCATATCATTCTACCCTTTGGAGTTACTCACTATTGTTAGCCACTTGGGTTTTATCCAGTTAAAAATAACATGGAAGTTAGCATTTTTACATAAATCCGTGTCCACATGTCTGATTACCTCCTCAGCATAAGCTCCTGGAAGCAGAGTTACCAGACCAGCTGAGTGTGAACATTTGTTGAAGCTCTTGGCACATGTTGTCACACTGCTCTAGAGAAAAGCTGTTCCAATTTACATTCCCCCACCAGCAACGTAGATGGCGCAGCTTCCGCCATATCCTGGCTAACGCTATTTTCACTTTAAAAAAAAAAAAAAATTGTTTTCACTTTGATAGGCAAAAAGTGGTATTTTTTAATTTTATTTGATTTGATTACCAGTGAGATTAACCAGTTAAATACATTTCTTAGTTACTGTACTTTTCTCTTCTCTAAATTATTTATGCCCAGATTTGCTTACTTTTCTGTAGCGGGCTGAGAGTTTTGAAAATTTTGTATTAAGGGTATTAGTCCTTTTGACTTTTAAATCCAAATGTTAGATAGATAAGTCAATAGCTTGTTTCCTCTGTCACATCCCTGATGGAGTTACTTCAATGTGCCCTTCCCAGACCAGAGGTAAAGAAGCTCACCTGAGGTTGGAGGACTAAGAGACAGAATGAATGTAAACTGTTTATCAGCCATACCTGGCCTGTGGTAAGGCTGTGATAAATGGTGGCTATCACGGTTTACTCTCTAACAACTCCTGCTTTGAAGATGAGGAAATTGAGGGTAAGAAAGGTTATCCAGCTGCTGAATAGAAGAGATAGGATTTAAGTCCAAGCTTTCTGGTCCCAGATCTTTCTGCCCCTCCGAGCCACTCTGCCTGCCTGAAGAGTTAGGTGTTTAGGCTGAGAACGGTAGACGCCACGTTGGGGATATAACGTGCAATTTAAAGAGTCAGGATCCACTTCTTTCCTGGAGTGGATCCAATGCTTCCTCAGAGGAGAAATCACGTAACTGCAAAGCACGCATGCCAAGGCCTGACCATAAACACAAATAAGTACAACACAAATGTCTTCTCGTGAGGCCACCGGCACCACTCTTCAGTTTTCCTTTCGGAACGAAAGCGGTTTTAACATTTCAAGTAACTGTGATTCAATTGACTAGTAAAATAGCCTTTTCTCTTCAAGTTCATCATTTGGAACTTAATTTCCTTTCTGTTGCTTACATGTGTAAAGTGTGTGTGTGTGTGCGGGTGGTTTCACAGGCCTTTTCTTCTCTAAGGAATGAGACACGTAGGGCTGTTAAGGCCTCTAACCCCAAAGCCCAGAGATGCTCCAGGTGGGGCAGCTAAGTGCACAGTAAAGGCAGAGGCTGATTCAAAGCTGCCCAGTGTAGCTACGCTTATGGCAGCAGAGCCTCATCCATTCCAAAACAGCCCTGGGGAAAACCCCATAAAATAAAGATGAAACTTCTAAAATTGATATTGCTAGCAAAAAGCGAAACGGCAACCAAGGGATACTAGCTCATCACCACGAGACAGGAAAGCTATTCAGACCAAGAGTAAAAATGTGCTTAGAAACCCACCATTATCCAGCCTCGGGCAGCTATTGCCCTGCCTGTGGCTGAATCCCCCAGTGGTACCCCTGTGCCTGGGCAGACAAGGCTCACAATGGGAGCCATGATCGGAACAGACCCCTGAATTTAGGACCCCAAATGCTAGCGCTCAGCGTTTCCCATGTGACAGTGTTCTACTGGAACACGCCAAACTTGAAAGAACAAAGAGGGACATTTGGTAAAAGACATAAAAAGCAAAACGTTCCCTTTGGTAAACACTGTCTCTCTCCAAATCTAATACATTGCCACAGCACCTTCATACTTCCTTCAGGATTCGCCCCCTCCAACCAATGCCATTCTCGCCTCCCCTCCTGGCCTGCCTCCATCCCCCTGGGCCAGGTCACACCTGCAGCCCCCTCGGGGTTACCTGGCTAGCAGCATCCTGGTGTCATGGAAGCAGGAGCCACCCAGTCTTTAACCACCTAATCTTCATGCATAAATTTATAAGCCAAAGTTTGGATATTGGATATTTTCTGCATTTCCAAAATTTATTTAATTGACAAAATATATTTTTGTGGCGGTATCTTTGGGGTCACCAGGGTTTTCAGGAATATACTTTGCGAAATAATACCTTAACTCTAATGCCGTCTGGTGCTCCAGTCAAACCAGTTATCTCTGAGTTGATTCTGACGACCAGTTATCTCTGAGTTGATTCTGACGACCAGTTATCTCTGAGTTGACTCTGACGTGGTAACCCCGCGTATGCCGGAGGGGACTGTGTTTCACAGCATCTTCAGTGGCTGATTTTTCATAGTGGATCGCCAGCTTTTTCTTTTGAGGTGCCTCTGGGGAACATGAACCTCCAACCTTTTGGTTAGCAGCCCAACACGTTCGTTAACCGTTTGTGCCACTCAGGGACTCCTATCTGGTGCTCCAAATGTGAACCAAACCCTCTGCCGTCGAGTCAATTTTAACTCACAGTGACCTTATAGGACAGAGCAGAACTGCCCCATGGAGCTTCCAAGGCTGTAATCTTTACAGAAGCAGACTGACACATCTCTCTCCTGTGAAGGGGCTGGTGGGTTTGAACTAACCACCTTGTGGTTGGCAGCCGAGCATTTTAACCACTGCACCTCCAGGGCTCCTGTGTCGCTCAGGACACCACAGACAGCTGCTTCCTAGTGACTCCTGCGGAGGTGATGAAAACCACAGAGCCGGAAAGGGCCTGTCTGACCAGGAGGAAGAGGCTCCTTAAACACCCGAAGGGATGAATGTATTTAAAGAAGACTGGCCTGGGGAGCCAGGGGACCCATCTGATGAGAACGGAGGCGTGGTGCTGTGGGAATAAAAGCGGCTGTGAGCTCTGGGGCTGGAACATCGGGGTCTGGACAGGATTCGATGCTGGGAAAGGGCAGTGGGAAAAGAAAACGTCCCCAACGTTTCCTGTCTTTTGTCTTTGATGGGTGAGCCCTTCCCTCCTACCAGCTCCGTTTCTTACTTCTACCTGTTCACCTAGGGCACTGAAATGCACTTTTTAATTATTGGCTGTACTTGTTTTGAGGAGCAAGCGATCTGTGATCACTATGAGTTGGAATCCACTTGACGGCAACCGGTTTGGTTTGCTAACCTAAAGGTTGGCGGTTCGAACCCACCCAGTGGCTCCGTGGAAGAAAGAACTAAAGAACTGCTTCTGGAAAGATTATAGCCAAGAAAACCCTACAGAGCAGTTCTACTCTGTCACACATGGGGTCACTATGAGTCAGAATCGACTCGAAGGGAATGGTTTGGTTTTGGGGTTTTTTGTTGTGTTTGTTTTATAATGCTGTCTCAGCGCCCAGTTCACTACTTTCTGACCCTTACTGATATCACTGGTAGTATCCTCTTTCTCATCTGCCTGTTAAACTGTTGTCTGACTTCAGTTATGGTTCACCTGGGGACCCTGTAAGGAGCAGATTCTGACCCAGAGGAAGGGCCTGACCCTCTGCATTTCTAACAAGCCTCAGAAGCAGCAAGATCTTCCCTCCCTCACAGAAGGCCGTCCCTCCCTCTCTAAGCTTAGGGGCCTCAAGGGCCTTGAATGCCATTCCTCTGTCTTCTATCCTGGTATTATCCCCCAGGCTTCAGGAAATGCTCCTTAAAGCAACAAAGGAAGCGTCTCCGTGGATGGGACAAAGAAATACAATCACTGAAGAACACTTCCTATGGACTGCTGACTGATCATCCGGAAGCCGAAGATAGAATTTAGGATGCCAGGGGGTTGCTGGGAAGCTGGTCTGCCTGGAGGAGAACTGCACAGTCCAGGCAAACAGAATGAGGACCTCTCTCCATCACACGTCCGTTTCAGCCAGTAGTTCTCAAACGTGACCGTGCACGAGAACCACCTGGAGTGCTTGTAAAACACAAACTATTTTTCTGATTGGAAAGGTCTGGGATGGGGCCAAGAATATGCATTTCTAATGAGTTTCTAGATGCTGCTGGTTTAGGGCCCACCCTTTAAGAACCAGGGCTTTCAACAGCTGAACAGGTCAAGTAGCTAGATGAATCACAGAGCTGGTTCTTCTCTAATTGAGCACAAAGATGGTCCATGTGGGGTATCCAGACAGGCTCTGCAGCCAGGTGGATTTCATCTGTAGCTGCCCATCCTCTGCCAAGGCCGTGCCAGGATGCCTGTTTTGAAGCAATTAACGATCCCCCGGCTTCAGCGCCATCTATTGCCTGCCAGTCTCTGGCATTGTCTGCATTAGTAGCATCCACCAGGGAACGCAGCTGGGACTCTGGAGCTCCCTGCGGAAAAGTCCTCTTCCTTCAGGGAAAGGGGGGTCGCTGTTGTTTCCTTCCTCAGCTTTCCTCTAACATTCAGAGGCAGCATTAGCGTGTGGGGGAGTCAGAGGCTTTTAACCATTAGGAACTGGAAGTAAGGAACTTATCTGTTCATTAGGCAAATTCTATCAATTTTCTTTAAAGCAAAAAGAAAGCTAATGGCACTTTCTAAAATATTTTTCAGCACAAGTGTTTTCTCATTGAGAAAAACCATGGGTTTGTCTCAGGATCAGAATGTGAAAACAGCATTCTACAGGAAAATAAACTGTATGCTTTGAAGGTCAGGGGCACAAAGACTGCACCATGTAGGCTATTTCACGTTCTTGCACCTTATTTTATCCCCTGGGAAGAGCTGTTTAATGGTTAATAGAAATATAAGTTAAATAACATGGTATCTTTCCATTTTATCAGTGACTGTATATTAAGTTTGACATTTTCTTTTCATTTTGTATTTCTGCTATTTTCCATTTCAGAAGCTTATGCTAAACATCCCAGGAAGGTCATGATAAGCCACCAAATGCAGGTTTCCTGAAATGCTGCTGAAGTATCCTATCTGCATCCTTGCACCAATCTGTCTACACAAGTTTCTCTGAACTAGATGTCAGTCCTGGCTGCTGGGGAATATTGAGGCCTTTGGGTTCAGCTAACTCAGGATGGTACAGCTGGTCATGGATACTGAAACTCCGGGGGAAAGGAGGCGGGGGCCCAGGGTCTTCTGACCCGTTTTACTTGAGAAATGGCTGCCGTCCAAGGTGTTGGGATGCTAGTACAGAGGGTGGAAAGTGATGTTGATGATAGTTCCCCGACGAGGTTGCATTCCTCACCCTGTTGTTGTGGCTGTTAGGTGCCATTGAGTCGATTTTGACTCATAGCCACCCCATGGGACAGAGTAGATAGAACTGACCCACAGAGTTTCCCAGGCTATGACTTTTCGGAAGCAGCTCACCAGGTTTTTTTCCCACGGAGTCACTGGCTGGGTTCGAACCACCAACCTTCTGGTTAGCAGCCCAGCACTTAACTGTTGTTCCACGAAGCCTCCTTCTTGTCATGCTACAGGGGCAACAGGTACAGAAACAGGCAGATAGAAGTGCTCCTGTACAAAGGTATTTAACAAACATGTAGGGCTGGAGCTCAGCAGCCACCTTCTGGTTAGTGGGAACTTGGGTGAAGGTAAAGGAGCTTGCCCTAGGTGCAATCGACGAAGATGACTGCGAACTGTTTATCCAAAACACGACCTGCTGGGAGCATCTTGAGCGTATTCTGGTTCTCCAGTGACTGTCTACAGAGACTACTCTTTAACACAGGATGGTGTTAGTCCAGCCCTAAGACAGGGCTGTGTTATCTGGCAACTCTATTTTTAGCAGGTACCCTTTTAGAAGTCTATAAACCATCGCAGCCATTCGGTATCACTTTCACAAACACAACAGTCCAAAACATCTACCGCACGGTTATGTAACAGCCAAACCTTAATCAACCCTGAGGAAACTGGTGTGCTCAACCACCCACGTCATGGCAGACTTAGGATGTGGGAAGAGCCGACCCACGTCACGGGAGTGATCAGAGGGAGACAGAGTGAGGTAGCGGCTGGGGCGGGGGCTTGCGGCCAAGAAGACCCAGTTGACATCTTGGCTCCGACACTTACCGGTGCAACTCTTCGAGCCCCAGTTTCTTTTGAAAAAAGGATATCTACGTTATAGGTTGTTTTAAGGATTAAATGAAATACTATATAGAAAGTGCTTAGCACGATGCCTGGCAGAGAGAAAGCTTATTCAACAGTAAACCCGAAAAAACCAAACCCACTGCCATCGAGTTGATTCCAGCTCATGGTGACCCCACGTGCTTCAGACTAGAACGGCACTCCACAGGGTTTTCAATGGCTTATGTAATTTTACAGTAGATTACCAGGCCTTTCATCCATGGTGCCACTAGGCGGACTCGAACCGCCAACCTTTCAGTTAGTAGCCAAGAACAAACCATTTGCACTACCCAGGGATATTCAATGGTAGCTGTCATTAAACTTAAAAGGAGAAGTGGGGTAAGCTGGTGAAAGAGCAGGGAGAGGGATCAAAGGAGCCAGAAGTCTGAAGAAACTGGTGAGAAGAGGAGGAAGTAGGCACGATGGAGGGCAGCAGAAACCGAGGCGAGGAACTGTGTGTGAAAAAGAGGGGCAAGAGTGGGGTGTGATGATCAAGAATAGATATAATGTGCTTAGCATTAAACTGGAAAACCTGGTTACCTGGAGCAGCCCATTTCCTGGCCATACTGGCTAACCAAGGGCTGCCGACAGCGTGATATGATGGGAATAACCCTGGGCTCAGAGCTGGGATGTGTTGTAGCATCTAAGATCAACCAGGCCAGTGTCTCCCTTTGATGAAAAGGAGACCCAGAAGTGGCCCAAAAAGCGTGAGCCATTTTCCTTAGTGGCCGAGGTGGGGCTAGACTCCAGGGTTCTGTAGCTTAAACAGGTCTTCAAGTGTACTCAGCTCTCACAGACAGGAAAATGAAAGGGTTATTGGGGGTTGGCGGCTGCTTTTCCTCTGTCATTGTGTGGGGAGGGCAGAGCCATTTGTCCGGGACGGCAGCTGGCATTCTGCGTCCTGTTTATTACAGTTTATCTCAGGCCGTCATTTCCATTCACCTTTTTAAAAAAACATGAGGCGCAGCTGGGGCTTCACTTTAAATATTGTTCCTTCCAGCCTTTTAATTTTTTCACGGGGTCCTCCCTTATCTTTTAACATAATTGGATGCACAACACTAGAGACGAGCACCTCTGAGGAACCAAGTGAGGCAAGCAGGATTTCCCTGATCCTCAGGCCACACACAGCCCATCTGCGGCTCCCTTATTCTACTGGAAGAATCTGAAGACAGAAGGCAAAACCAGCTTCCCTGCTTGGGACAAGGTTGGCACTAGTCTTCTAGATATTCTATATTAAATTTTCTTAATTTCCTTTCCTCTTGCTCAGCTAGTCTAATTTGGATCATTCTCCCTCTGGCGGCATAGCCTGCAAGTTTTATAAGCTCTGTAAGTTCACACGGAAACCCTGGTGGCGTAGTGGTTAAGTGGTACGGCTGCTAACCAAAGAGACAGCAGTTCGAATCCACCAGGTGCTCCTTGGAAACTCTATAGAGCAGTTCTACTCTGTCCTATAGGGTTGCTATGAGTCGGAATCGACTCGACAGCACTGGGTTTGGTTTTTATAAGTTCACACAGACCATCTGAACATTTGGGGAAAAATTGAAATTGTCATGATTTCATTCTATTTAGATCAACAATCCACAGCCACGGAAGCTGTAATCAAGAATCAAATGACATACTACATTGGGCAAATCTGATTCAGGAGAACTCTTCAAAGTGTTAAAAAGCAAAGCTGTCACTTTGATAATGAAGGTGAGCTTGGTACAAGCCATGGTCTTTTCAATCATCTCATATGCATGCGAAAGCCGGACAATGAAAACAGAAGACAGAAGAATTGATGCATTTGAATTGTGGTGTTGGTCAAGAATATCGACTATACCATGGGCTGCCAGGAGAACGAGCCGATCAGTTTTAGAAGAAATACAACTAGCATGTTTCTTAGAAGTGGTTTGCTTACTTTAGACATCACGAAAGGCCAATTGCTAGAAAGGGACATCATGGTTGGTAAATTAGAGGGTCATCGAAAATGAGGGAAACCCTCAGTAAGATGGACCAACGCAACAGCCACAAAAATGGATTCAAACACATCAACAATCACGAAGACGGTGCAGGACTGGGCAACGTTTCGTTCTGTGATACAGAAGGTGGCCGTGAGTCGGAGCCAACCTGACAGCAACAACAACCACCACATCTGAACAGTCCCCCGGGCACTATCAGTTCTGTTTTAGCTCATTTGTTTACGCGCCTCACCACCCGGACGTCAGCTCCTTGAGGGAAAGCGCTCCTCTGTGATCCTGGCATCGTGCATGGTGCCAGGAACACAGAGGCTCCTGGAAAACGCTGGCTGAGTGAGTCGGGCCACCTCGGCCGAGGAGACAGCCAGTGTGTGGACCTTTATCAGAAGATCAGGAGCTTCTCAGCAATTGATGGACTCAACACACACACCTCGATCCTACCAGGGCGCAGGCTTCCCGTCGTAAATACTGAGATCTGTTTTCTGTCGCGTAGTTTTACTATTATTATTGAATAAACCAGAGGTCCTCAGTGAGACATCTTTCTTACAGTTAGGACCTTCCTCCAGGAAAGGAGATGAATAATCGCTTCCTTCCTTCGCCTTCACAGAATCTAATTACAGTCATTGGAAAGTGGCCTTTCCCCCGAAGGCTGTTTGTCTGACTTTAAAACAACCCTGTAAAATAATCCCTATACGCATGTGGTATTTATTAGTACAACTGCAACAGGGAATTCTACGGCACCTAGGAGACGGTGTTCTAGTTTTCCAGTTGTTTTTGACAACCTCAAGTGGAGTGAGGGTACCACAGGGCGTGAAAGCAGTTTTAGAACTTCGTGTTAAAAAAAATTTATTCTCTAAAATATCTATTTGTGTATGTATTTTATAGTATATTTGTACAATGGTACATGTATAAAATACATGAATAAAATATATGCACATTAGAGACATGAGCTCAAAAACATTTTACTGAGCCTGGAGACCACTGCTTTACGGCATCTAATTTAATTTTCTAATTAGTTAACCAAATAGCAAAAACATGAGAGCGGGAAGAAATGTACAAAAGGAAGATTCTAATTAGGAAAAGTGATTTTATGTAAGTGTTTTCCTATTATATATATATATATGCATATACACGAGCTCTTAATAAAGTTGCCAATAGTGTTGGGTTTTTTGTTTTTTATTTTAGCGCATTGAAGTCTTCACAGCCACCACGACAGGCATAAAATTTGAGAGCACTGCCTGGGAGAGAGTTAAAAACCTGAAATGATGAAAGAACAAGTCTCATGTTGAGGGTCCAGAAAAATGTAAGGTGGTTTCTAAGCATCCCACCACCTAGAACCTTCATCGATCAGTCTTTTGTACCAACTTAGCAGATACCATTTCTCCTAAAATCACACGTGGCACTTTACCACCTTCCTCAGGTAACGGCCCGCACAATGCAACCCTGTTTTGTTGCTGTTTTAAAGCTACTTCAGCCTTAGCGTTTGTAGCCTCTCAGGTTGCCGGCCTCTCGTCATGCCAGGCATCGGGGCTCTCTCTCTAAGTAGCCTAAAACGACAGAGGTCGTTGTTTTACTGTTTTTTATTAGCAATGGTATGCCTTTCATTTTTACTAAGTGAAAAGTGACAGACACTTTTCTATTTGGGGAACAGTTTGACAGAGAAAACCGTGACCAGGCCTTTGGCACTGAAAACAGAAGGTCTGAGGAGGAAGGGCTTGCTCTGCAGGTCTCCTGAGTGATCTGACTCTGACTGCAGCGTACGCGTCCCAAGCCTCCGCTGCACACCTGCTCCCAGCAGAGGGGACAGCTGAGAAGGGCTTCATGACTGCGCACTTGTCACCTTGGGCACGCGTTCCCTTCTCGGGGATTGCAGGGGACAAAAATGTACAGAGCAACATGGCAGGTTGCTCGAGCTTCATTATTTACATTTCAGCTTCAGGAGAAAGTACTTAAACCAAGGCCAGCTGTTCTAGAAATAACGTACATGCTTAAGACACCCTCCACACTCACACACAAGTGTGTGTGTGTGTTTTTTTTTTTTTACAGGATATAAACTGCTATCTTACACTCTTATACCTAAGGATCTATCATGACTAGAAGCCTCACTATGTAACTTACTCTGGGAAAAGTTAATGACATATTTGATCAAATTAAAGATTTAGCAGCAAGTAGTCTGGTGTTCCAGCGGGCTGTGTTAACTGATCTTTGCCTCTGAGGGAGAGGTCTTCGCTTCCAGGCCCACGGTGGAAGGGCCCTGTTCTTCACACTGCGCTGTGTTGTGAACTGCACTTGACTTATGGAAAATAATGAGGGGGAAGGACACAGTATGTGTTTAGCCTTCTGTGGACAGGCAAGCACATACTTGTCATTTAATTACATGACCTCACACATATAACTAAGGCTATTTTTACTTGGGTCTGTTATTACCAGGCAATTACCATATACAACATCCAAAAAATATATTTACTGACCCTCAAAAGAAAAGGCAAACAAAGAATTACTAGGATACTGTCTCAATTTTTTTAAAAACCTAAACTCTCCTTAGTAAGACTTTATATTTTTTGTTCTGAACAATAAAGTCAAACTTAGATAGGTTAAATTGTATAGTAATTATTTATTGCAGGTGAACTGTCAACATGCCAAAAACTTATAAAAGTATTCCTTTTACATAAAAACCTTGCCTAGCAATTAAATGCATAGGAGAACTTTTTCAACTTCAGGCCAACAATATGCGTATTCTAACTACTGCTTTAATGTATTAATGAATACAAGCTGGGAAAAGCAGAAAGAAGGCCTCTCCCAGCTTAAGGCATCTGATTCTATGCTTCTGAGTGTGGAATCTGGCTACTGCTCCAGGGTGATCTTTCTTGGAGTTAGAAAAGGTCCAATTGTTAGCAAACACAAGCATTCTCCCCCCCTTACCTTCTTATAATTCCCCTCCACATCCAGTGGGGATTCTTGACTGACGATGTCATCCATTCCATCACTGTCCAAATTCATCCTTTAACACTTTGGAAACAGCCTCTCATGAATCCTGACAAGTTGATGTGCCAATCCTCCACGGCCCTGGCGACTGCTCATGCTGACATGGAGAGGCAGCTAAGAGCCTGTGCCCGGCTGCTGTGTGTCCTTGTCCCCCTCCCCCGGACACGGTCCCGCCCAGCTCCCTGGTCTGTCCCGCGCTCTGGCACGGGGCAGCTGCCACTTCCGGGCTCACTCTGCCCTGACATGCAGCCTGTGGGGAGCCCGCACCCCACCATCTGCTGTCACCTTCTCCTGCGTGACCCCGCCTGGATTCCTCTGCAAGCACCTTTCCTGCTCCCAAGAAAGGAAAAGAGAGGCACCAGCCAGCGACTCCACCCCCAGTGCAGGCTGAGCGGCCTCTGCAAGGACCCAGCAGCCTTATTCTGAACCAGGGGCAGAGTGTGTGGGACAAAAATAGATGCAAACACTTCCAGCCTTGCTGACATCCCAGGACAAAACGAAAACAGTATCATTTCTAACCTGTGAGACAGATGTTTTTTCTTCCCCTCACCCCAAACCAATCATTTCTTAAAATCAGATGAAAAAGTCTGGAAGAAGACCATACAATACTGAAATTTATGTCCAACACAGACAGGGACGCCTTGGCCCTAGGATTACTGCCTTGTTCTATTAATACAGGCAAGAGAAAAAGATCCGTCAACTTTTCTTTAAAATTCAGCCAGTGGCTGCTTTTTCACAAAAGAGCACGTTCCTTTCTGCTGCTGTCTTTACCCTTTTCCCATGGTTTCTCGTTTTGTTTACTGGCTTTATATACAGAGGGAGACAGGCCCACAGCTGGAGGGTATTTAGTGCAAGTAACAGAAAAACAGAGGTGCACACACACATACACACACACACTGATTATCAAATCACTACTGCCATAAACTAAAAAATATACCCACTATTTATTTAAAAAAAAAAAAAAAAAGTTACTGTTTGCAGCAGAAATTGGCCAAAGAGGAATCCAAAGGCCAAGCCTTCATTTAGGGACACCACCTTACACTTTGGTGTGCTTAGACAGAAAGCAGCAAACGCAATCAATAAATTTTCCAATATGGATTCTTTACCAACCTCAACTCAGTTAATAACAGAGGTCAAAATTAAAAATGCCCTTCAAGATAGGCTTTTGGCATCCGAACATCTACTGACACGCTCACATTCAATTGTCTACTTACTTCTCTCCGTGAGATTTTTTAAAAAATTTAATCTGTGGCAATATAGTTTTTTATAGTTCCATTTCTATCAGGTAAATACTTTCTTCTGCAGCCCTCGACCCAAATCTTCCCTTTCCTCCACCTTATCCCCCAATTCCAGTTTTCCCCAGAGAGTGAACTGCACCATCCACACTTGCACTGGGGTTGGGCTTCTCTTTTGGAGATCTCCCTTGTCTGAGACCCCTCCAGATCACAGGACCCTCAGTCTAGATGGGGAGCCCACTGTCTGCACACACAAAGCTCAGAATGACTCCCAGGGCTGCCAGCCATGCTGGCCACTGAGTGCTGCCCTCAATGGGGGGTGTTCACAACGACGGAGCATTCTCAAGGCTAACGCTTTGCTGTTAAAATAAAGTATGCTTTACTTTGAAGGTTATATTAAATCTTGCCAAAGGAGGTTAATCAAAATGAAGGAAACCTGCACCTTACATATATTAACAGAATAATAATAAACTCATTGCCGTTGAGTCAATTCCGATTCATAGTGACCTCGTGTGTTATGGAGTAGAACTGTGCTCCATAGGGTTTTCTAGGCTATAAATATTTTTTTAATGTTTATGGAAGCAGATCAAGAGGACTTTCTTCCGTGGAGCTGCTGGCTGGGTGTGAACCACCAACTTTTAGGTTAGCAGCTGATTGCAAACCACTTGCCCCACCCAGCTTTGATACCTTTTATTGCCACCACCCATGTGTGAGTTTGTTGTACTGGGGAGGCTTGTAAGATGTTAGAAGCTGTGCTATTGGTATTCCAAATACCAGCAGGGTCACCCATGGGACAGATTTCAGTGGATCATCCAGACTAACACGGACCAGGAGAAAAGGTCTGATGATCTACTTCCAAAATCAGCCAATGAAAACCTTATGGATCACAGCAGAGTACTGTCTGATACAGTGCTGGAAGAGGGGCCCCTACACTGGAAGGCACCACACAGCAGCTGCAACAACGGACTCAAACACACCAATGATTATGACGAGAGCGCAGGACCGGGCAACGTTCCGTCCTGTTGTATGTAAGGTTGCCATGAGCGGGAGCCGACTTGACAGCAGCTAAGAACAATGACAGCCCTTTACTGAGGGTTTGCTACATGCCAGGTTCTCTGCACGTGCTTCTCACATACCTCTTTAACCTGCACAGGGAGGCTTTAGAGCAGAGGGCTCAGCGCAGCACGTCAGGCCAGAATCCGGACCTCGGGCCCTCTGCTTCTCTTGCCCACACCCTAATGGGTATGTACACCACCTCCCACTGCCTGCCTCGGCAGAACAACTGCATGCTAGAAAGCAAATAATCAAGCATGGCTTTTAAGAAATTAGGGCTCAATACAGAGAAATCGGTAGCATTCGTCATGCAATAACATCACAGACTGAAATGTTTAATAAATCACGTACATCTGGAACAATCAGCGTGTACAGCACATGTTCCCCTTCACCGATGGCCATGATCTGACAGGCTGTACAGTGAACTTCTCTTTCTCGTTTACCAGAAAGGCACTGCAGCTTCTTTCCAACAGCCAGTGTGGTTCCCAGCCTTCCTGCCTTTCTGAGAGGACAGGGATTTGTGTTTATCCATCTTCTTTTCCCCACACCATCTAAAACACTGTCTGGCATGGGATAAATGAACAACAAAGGGCTGCTGAATAAATACATGAACAGAGGAAAAGTGTGTGGATTGCTTAAACTGTTTCCTTTAAATGCTGTCCTAGCAGGAAACATTAATAGTTTTCTATCAGTGCTTTTCAATGAAAATCTTCTGTTGGAAACCACTTATGTTCAAAAGTAAAAAATGGATCTGCTGGGGCTGAAGGGAAGGGGCTACCATGCCCACTTGGCTGCCCCATCTACTTGCTACTCAGCACCACACAACCCTTAGGGAAGCTGGGCAGACAGACAGAAGCCCAGGGCTTTGCAGAGCTTGCAAACATCTAAGGGTGTGAGGAACATTCATCCGCAACAGTGCGAAGCAACCTTCTGCCCCTGGCATGGTGGCTGTGCTGATTTCCAGACCCCAGTTCACTCTACTCAGGGTTCAGCCAGTGACATCCATTTCGGTCTGAAATTAGCATCCTGGTCCACCATTAGCAATCTATATAGTCAATACCTGAATATTTCCAAATTACAAGACTTAGGTATATAAAACTGTAAGCCTAAGTACTAATTTTTTTTTTTTTTTTACTTTAACAGGTCAGGCTTAAATATACAGTTGAAAAGGGATGAACTCTCACTATAATTACAGTAAGGCCCCTGGTTACAAACGTCCAACTTACGGACAACTCATACTTGCCCTTGTTGTTGTTGTTAGGTGCTGACGAGTCAGTTCCAACTCATAGCTACTCTGTGTATAACAGAACGAAACACTGCTGGGTACTGCGCCATCCTCACAATCTTTGCCATGTTTGAGCCCATCTTTGCAGCTACTGTGTCAATCCATCTCATTAAGGGTCTTCATCTTTTTTGCTGACCCTCAACCTTGCCAAGCATGACATTCTTCTCCAGGGACTGGTCCCTCCTGATAACATGTCCAAAGTACATGGTCAAGTCTCATCATCTTTGCTTTCAAGGAGTACTCTGGCTGTACTTCCTCTAGGACAGATTTGTTCCTTCTTCTGGCAGTCCATGGT
Organism: Loxodonta africana; assembly: GCF_030014295.1. Taxonomy (NCBI): domain Eukaryota; kingdom Metazoa; phylum Chordata; class Mammalia; order Proboscidea; family Elephantidae; genus Loxodonta; species Loxodonta africana. The sequence continues at coordinate 76,720,759 of NC_087364.1, read as the reverse complement.
ATAGTCAGTATTCTTTGCCAACACCATAATTCAAAGGCATCAATTCTTCTTCTGTCTTCCTTATTCACTGTCCAGCTTTTGTATTCATAGGAGGCGACTGAAAACATCACGGCTTGGGTCAGGAGAGCCTTAGTCCTTAAAGTGACATCTTTGCACAACGCATCCATCATTTGATTTCTTGACTGCTGCTTCCATGGGTGTTGACCGTGGACTTAAGTAAAATGAAATCCTTCACAACTTCAGTATTTTCTCCCTTTATGATTATGTTGCTTATTGGTCCAGTTGTGAGGATTTTGTCTTCTTTATGTTGAGGTGTAATCAATACTGAAGGCTGTGGTCTTTGATCTTCATTAGTAAGTGCTTTAAGTCCTCTTCACTCTCAGCAAGCAAGGTTGTGTCATCTGCATAACGCAGGTTGTTAAATTAGTCTTTCTCCAGTCTCGATGCCCAATTCTTCTTCATATAGTCCAGCATCTCAGATTATTTGTTCAGCCACACAGATTGAATAAATATAGTGAAAAGATACAACCCTCATGCACACCTTTCCTGATTTTAAACCACGCAGAATCCCCTTGTTCTGTTCGAACGACTGCCTCTTGGTCTATGTACAGGTTCTTCACGAGTACAATAAGTGTTGACGTTCCCATTCTTCGCATTGTTATCCATAATTTGGTATTATCCACACAGTCGAATGCCTTTGCATAGTCAATAAAACACAGGTAAACATCCTTCTGGTATTCTCTGCTTTCAGCCAGGATCCATCTGACATCAGCAATGATATCCATCATTCCACGACCTCTTCTGAATCTGGCTTGAATGTCTGGCGGTTCCCTATCAATGTACTGCTGCGACCAGTTTTGAATTATCTTCAGCATAATTTTACTTGCATGTGATATTAATGATATTGTTCAATGATCTCTGCATTCTGTTGGATCACCTTTCTTTGGAATGTCCACAAATATGGATCTCTTCCATTTAATGTTATGTAAATCCGCCCTCAGTTTGAAATGACCGAACCAACTCCTACTGACAACAAACCCATCACCTTCACTTGCTACATGTGCACCATTTAAATCACTGAAAAGGCTTTGAGCCTTTTCCTGCACTAAAATAAGGCTAAATAAAAACCCTTTGCAGCTGTTCTGACTTACCCAGAAATTCTTAAAAGACACACTTATGGATGGATCTCATTCATAACCTGGGGACTGCCTCTATATACACATGTGTCAATATATATAAAATTAATATGTATGCACTAATAATATATTAACTATAAATACCTATTGCAGTTGAGTCGATTCCGACTCATAACGACCATACAGAACACAGTACAACTGCCCCATAGGGTTTCCAAGGAGTGGCTGGTGGATTCGAACTGCCGACCTTTTGGCTAGTAGCCGAGCTCTTATCCACTGCACCACCAATGCTCCATATTAACTATAAACATACATACATGTATATGCATACATTAATAATATATTAAATATATTTTCTTTCAGGAGAAACCAACCAAAACCAAACCCCTGTGCCACCAGGGCTCCTCTTTCAGAAGGTGGAAACTCCCAACCACACAGCAACAAGGATTAGTACTAAGGGTGTGAAAATGACCATTCTCTAGTTCTAACTCTTTCCCCTTTTGTTGTCACAGTGATCACGTAACAGGCACTCTACAGAGACAAGTGACAGGCGTCTCCTCCTGAAGCAGGGACGCCAGAGCTGGCAGGGCAGTTACTCTGCATCCTAAGGAGCGGTCAGCACACACAGGCTCACAGCCCAGCCCTTCCCCACAGGAGCTGGGCCACCTCTATCAGGACGGCTTGCACCAACTTAAAACACCCAACACTTACTTTCCTATCAAGTGGGCTGAGCTTATTCACGGACACCGTGCTTTGACATTCTCTAGAGCTTTGCTGCTCCAGGGTATCTCCACCGGGGCATCTGCGTTGCCTAGGGGGCTTATTCAGAAATGTAGCCTCTCAGGATCCAGACCTACGGGATCAGAAATGGCATTTTTAAAAGATCCCAGGATTTTCAAAGGCCCGTTAAATTTTGAGGCTCACTGCTCTAGGAGATTTGGAAAAAAGTTCACCATAAGCCATTACTCTTCTATTTCAGATCATATTTCCAGGTATGGTGGCAAGACTGACTGAAGACGTTTGGGATTAACTCTATGACGAATTTCACTTCCAAGAGGTCCACATGGATCCAGAAAAGGAAAAAATAAGACAAAACACCACCTTGGAAGAGACTTGGACTGAATGTAACGTTTGGGGGTTTTGCAGTAGCCCTGGTGGTACAACGGTTAAGCGCTCAGCTGCTAAACAAAAGGTTGGCAGATCAAACCACCCAGTGGCTCTATGGGAGAAAGCCGTGGTAAGCTGCTTCCATAAAGATTCCAGAAAACCCTATGGGGCAGTTCTTCTCCGTCACGTGGGGTTGCTATGAGTCGGAACGGACTCAAGGGCGCCTGATGACAAAGACATGCAAACAAGGGGCCAGCGACCAGCCATGCCTTCCTGCAGGGTATTTTCTGGGCTCCTCTCCCTGCTGCTGCCCCCTCTGAAATCAACTGTCCTGGTGTAAGATGGGTCCAGGTATTAAGGCTTGCCCTTAGAAAATGCACACACAGCCACTTAGAATCCATGAGGCTAAAAGGGCCTCTTCCCACCCTCCTGCCTGAAAACTAACGACCACAACAGCGAGCTTCAGTTTCCAGTCAGGCCATGATCTGAGTTAAAAGGAGGCATTGGTCACGTGAGCTAAAGCTTTTAAATGATCATTATCGACCACTGGTGGAAATTATTGACTGTGAGAACACGGACCACATTACTGGGAAATCACTCACACATTGTCAGAAGATTTCTTATTCCCGAGGGAAATGTTTCCATCCTGATTAACCCTTCAGTCTCCCACACCTTCTCTGCAACCTGCATCCAGATGGCATGCACGTCTGGTTCACAGCCTCCTTCTAACTCACTATTACTTTTCTCTTCTGTGCCAAGATCATCTAAATCTGGCCTGCTTTCCAATTAAGGTATTCCGATAGCTTGATACGCTGTAAAAATATTCAGGTGATTTTTAAATAGACTTTTCAGTGTAGGTTAGGAGTGTGGGGTGGAGGAGGGGGAAGTGTCAGGAAAGGACAGAGAGACAAGTGCTCTCCCACATCGAAAAGCCTGAGGACCACAGTTGTAAATCCGTCTGCCCGAAAACTGGAGTTCAAGAAACTGTGGCCACTTTCCAGGCTCTGACACAGAGTCCACGGGGACCAATCTGACTGTCCTCATTATGTTTCTCTGTGTTCTGAGCGTTGTCTCCCTGCTAATGGATCTCACACTAGGCCTCTCTTATGGTTGTTTTCTTCTGAATCTAAGCAGTTTTGTCAAATTACTTTCTTTTCAGAAAGCTTGGTAGTTTCTGGTTTTTCTATCTAGTATACAGGCCAATACACCAGAATTTCAAATTTTCCTTTGGCGCAGAGAATACAGATAAATAATGGGACATGGGGCTATCGTTGATGACCAAGATTTCATACACATATGTGAATGTGGGGTCCCTACTCTGCAAAGCCCATCCATTCAGCAGTATGTATCCATATAAAAAAAAATATAGGTGTTCCCATTTCCTTCCTGTCTCTCATCAGTATCCCTTTTCCAGGAGAAAAGACTAGACTTTCGGCATTGCATTTTTTTTTTTTTTAAAATCACTTGAGGTCTGAATCATGATGTTTGAGGCCCCAAGTGTTACTTTACATAGGAATGATACGCTTGTACAAAATTTCTATTTGGATTAAACCCATAATTAACCCCTGATGAAACATGCAATTTGGGGCATTTCACACTGTATTATAAAACACCTATACTTTTGTGGTAAAGCATGTACATTCCATTTTCAGGTAACTTGGCTAAAATAAAAATGCAGTTGAATTTACATCTAGGATGAGCTTCTTAAGTTTCAAGGTCGAAAGTGTGTTACTACTCCCTCAAAAAAACAAAAAACAAAACTGTATTTCAACAGGGCAGAATACAACCATATTTCAACCAGGCAAACCAATGAAGACAAAATACTACTCAGAACTATTAGCTATGGAAAAAAAAATTTCCTTGTCAAAACAAACAAAAAGTCCATCAAAATAAGACAAAGAAAACTTTTATTGAACTTACATTTAAAAGGCTGCATCGAATAGCATACTAAAATACTTTCAAGTTTCCTTTCCCATTGCCAACACTTTTCCCTGTTATAGATGTAAACAGGATTAAATTGGGCAGAATCTTAAATGAACTCAAATTTGATACCTTGTTTTCTCACTCACAGGAAGAAGGGATGGGAGGAGGGCCCTCCCTTGGCCTTGTTTCAACAGAGATGGGATGTATTTCCTTTCCTTTGCTAGCGTTAAAGAACCCATTAGAATCTGGGCACAGAGGGCTTGTTCACACCTTCCTCCAGCAAGAATTCAAGAACATCTTGATGTACTACTTAAAGTGAAATACTCCCCGGTTTTATCATTCAAGACCAATATAGGGCATCCTCTAATTTACATGCTAGGTAGGACACTTCAGTTGGGCTGAAGCACTTTGCCCCAGTAAAATTTGGTATTTCAAGGGGCAGTAAGTTACTCCTCTATATGGCAAAGATTTATTAAAACTCTGCAAAACTCAATATACTAAGAAAGGCAGACTTGGGATGAGCACTTGCCTCAACTGGCCACAGATGTTTTTAAAAGCACTTGGCACAGACCATGAGGTTCACCTTGGGAAACTTCTCTGGGTAGAGAAGCAGGAATGAGGTATCTTCCTAGCGTATTGTCTCTGGGATGTCAGCCTCATTCACTTTGTGCCTTTCACCAGGTCTCCCTATTCTAGCACAGGGATGCTGGTGAAACGCACCTCACAAGCCACGTACACGGACTTCTAGGGTCAGCTTCCCTGTCTCCTCTGTTGAAACACAGAGATCTGAGCCGCACTCTGGAATTCTAATGAGGAACCCTCACCCTGGAGACTCGGAACAGCACCAACTGTAGAAAACGCAATTCAGTCCAGCAAACATTTATTGAGCACACACTGCAGTGCAGAGCAGGTACCTGTGAAAACTAAAATGAGGTCCTTGTTTTCAAGAGGCCTGTTGTCTAAAGGGGGAGACTGACCTGTATGTAACCAGCAGAACGTGCGTCCTAACAGAAGTAAAAACCAAGCGCAATGAGGAGAAATTGTGACTCAGGGAGGGGAATGAGGGGGGAAGTTCCCCAGAGAAGGTGGCATTTGAGTGTTGAAAGGCTGGCTCAGCCTGCAACAGGTAGAAGTGGTGCCGTGTGGGTGAGAGGCATTCTGGGCTGAGGCACCGCACGGCAAGGAAAAAGAACTGATGGCAACGTGGGACCGCAGTGCAGGGTCTGGGGAGCAGTGTCTGCCAGGGTTCATGCGGAGTAGTCTGGGACTCATCTAAGGGAATCAGGGGAGCAGTAAAGATGTCTGACCCTGTTTCTTCATGACCAGTATGTGTCTGAAGAAGAGACTCGCTGTGCTCCCAAGGAAGGAGAAAGATGCGAGATGTTCGCGCACCATTTTACGTTTCACTAAGTTTCCATTCCCACGGACGCTGAGAACGTGAGCGTGTGATCTGTATCTGAGACAGGCACAAGCGAATTTAAGGAACAGCAAGAAAGGGATGAAAGCATGTCATTGTTTTTATACACCCCCCCCAAAAAGCAGCTGCAAGAAAAGGGCTGGCGAAATATTTGGAAACTTCTAAGCAAAATGGACCCCTTGGCCTAAACTTGTGCTTTCAAATTAACAGTATTTCTAAGCTTTCTATCAGAGACCATTTAGAAGAACTTGGCCTTTTGAAAGCTGCCAGGCCTGAATCTGTGGGCAGGATTCTTTCCTGCAGAGATTGGCTCCCTCCCAAGACTGGAAAGTGGAGGTCGATAGCTCTGTCTTTTAACGTGGTAGCAACCGAAAGTGACAACACACGCCTCAGTAACCCCTTCGCTGATGTAAATCTGGGAGGGAGAAAAGTATTCACGGACGTTGACAATGTGAGAAACTTTCACAAAAAAAACAAAACCGCCACAAAAAATTAAGCGTGAGAATTCCATTCTGATCACTCCTCCTCGGCTTAAGCAGTTCAAAGCACAGCGTGTCCAAGTAGCACGGGGGGTGTTCTCAAACTCTTGGCGGAGGTGAAAGTCTCCTTTTTGCACCATCTTCTACATGGAAAAGCAATACCAAACGCCATTTGTACTTCTACACACTAACAACCAACAAGTGGAAGATGAAGCGACACATGGTTTTCCTCAACCCTCGCTGACCCCTGAGGTGCAGGAGAAATGGTGGGGGGGCAGGAACAGTTGCTGTCGAGTCAATTCCCATTCCTGGCGCCCCATGTGTCTCAGAGTAGAACTGCTCCACAGGGTTTTCAATGGCTGATTTTTTGGAAGTAGATCGTCAAGCTTTTCTTCCCAGGATGCTTTCCGTGAAACTGAACCTGTAACCTTTTGGTTAGCAGCCAAGTGTGTTAACCGTTTGTACCATGAAAGTGGAGGAAGGTAGCTTTTATTCCATGGATAGCTGACTTCTTTATACAGTGTTATGGGTTGAATTGTGTTCCCCAAAAATGTGTCAGCTTGGCTAGTCCACGATCCCCAGTATTGTGTGATTGTCTGCCATTTTGTCATTTGATGTGATTTTCCTATGTGTTGTAAATCCTACCTCTGCGATGTTAATAAGATGGGATTAGTGACAGTTATGTTAATGAGGCAGGAGTCGATCTACAAGATTAGGTTGTGTCTTAAACCAATCTCTTTTGAGATATAAAAGAGAGATGTGAGCAGACAGACATGCGGACCTCATACCACCAAGAAACAAGAGCCAGGGTCCCTGTGCTGGGAAGCTCCTAGGCTGGAGAAGACTGATGACAAGGACCTTCCTTCAGAGCTGAGAGAGAGAGAAAGCCTTCCCAAGGAGCTGGCACCCTGAATTCGAATTTCTAGCCTTCAAGACTATGAGAGAATGAATTTCTCTTTGTTAAAGCCATCCACTTGTGGTATTTCTGTTATAGCAGCACCAGATGACTAAGACATACAGAAAAGTGGCCTCTGGCAGGGGACCTGCCAACTCTCATGCCAGAATGCAAATTGGAAAGAACCCATTTTACAGATGAAAAAACTAATGAGGAACAAGGGGATAAGCTGACCCACAGACAAGGTTAATGGCAGGAAGGCCAGGAGAGGAAGTGGGACCGAAAGTCATCACAATGGCTAGGAAATACAAAACACCCCAAAGCTATTATAGTATGGTTTTGACTCTTTTTTTCTTAGTCAATTTTATGTATAACAAGCATATCCACATTACTGGGAAAGCAGAGTAAACAAACCTTCCTGCTCTCACTGTGCTTCCGTTGTAGTGAAGGGACCAAAACCAAAAAAAACCCACTGCCATCGAGTCGATTCCGACTCATAGCGACCCTATAGGACAGAGTAGAACTGCCCCACAGAGTTTCCAAGGAGCGCCGGGCGGATCTGAACTGCCAACCTCTTGGTTAGCAGCCGTAGCTCTTAACCACTACGCCACCAGGGTTTCCTGCAGGAAACAGAGAAAACAAGTAAAATATGTACTATGATTTTTTGTTGTTGTTAGTTGCCCTGAGTTGATTCTGACTCATGGTAACCTGGTGTGTACTGAGTAGGACGGCTCCATAGGGTTTTCAAGGCTGTGACTTTCAGAAGCAGGTCATCAGGACTGTTTCCAAGGTGGCTCTGGGTGGGTTTGAACTGCCAACCTTTCAGCTAGTAGTTGAGTGCTTAACTGTTTACACCACCCAGGGACTCCTTGTACTGTGATAGATGGTGAGAAATGCTAACTATAAAAACATATTAGGAAGTGCAACGGAAATACTGGGGTAGAACTGGGGAGTTTACTGACAAGCTCAGCAAAGGTCTTCTCAAGAGGGTGACATTTGAGCAAAGACCCAAAGGAAGATGGGGGCAGGGCTGCCACATAAAATACAGGATAAAAAAAACCAAACCCATGGCCACAGAGTAGATTCTGACTTATAGCAACCCTATTAGACGGAGTAGAATGGCCCCAAAGGGCTTCCAAGGAGTAGCTAGTGGATTCGAACTGCTGACCTTTTGGTTAGCAGCCGAGCTCTTAGCCATTGCGCCACCAGGGCTCCAAAATATAGGATATTCAGTTGAATGTGCATTTCAGATAAACAATGAACAGTGTTTTTTTTTGGATGAGTATGTACCAAACACTGCAGATCATTTGCTAAAACCAACAACCCTACACGGAAGGGTCTGGGGAGTGCACGCCAGGCAGAAGGAAAAGCCAGTTCAGGGACACCAGTGTGGCAGGAAGGAGTGAGGGAAGAAGGGGTATGGAGAGAGGAGTCTTAGAGGAACACGGTTAGACAATGTAGGTCCTGGGCTTTTACTGTGAGTAGGAAGACAGACTTCTGGAAAATTCTGAGATGAGTGACATGACCTGACATAGGTTTAAAGATCACTGTGGACGCAGTTGAGAAGACAGAGGTGGGGGTGGGGTGGGGGCAAGCACAGGGAGACCAGTTAGGAGATCACCATTGCTACACTGATAATAAAAATAAAAACAGTTTAACAGCCATATAATTTTAGAGGGAATGGCCCCTGGAGCCCCATTCATGAACTCCCCTTTAAAAACCCTGGTTATATCATTTACGGGGGGAAAAGAATCAGCCCCTCCAAATAAATTCTATCCACTCACTAAAGATGCAAACAAGATTTGCTTTAAAGTCTGCATTATCATTCATAAAAATCTTCATCAAAGGAAGTTCCTGAAAAACACCAAACTGTCGATATCCCACGTAACTGAGACAACACCAAGCCAAGGCCTTTGAGAAACCATCCTTTCTAAATCCAGCCGCATGTGGCTGTTGACTGCGTCCTAAAACTAAGGTTTCTAAGTGGGATTAAGACTTGACTTCAAGGTTAATGTTTTTGTTTTTACCAAACTGTGGATAAATGGGGAGGGGCTCAAAAGAACACCAGCATGAAGGTAGTTCTGCCATAAAACCCCCGGTAATGCAAAATCTACTATTATCTACCCAATGCACTTAATTTCACTGTGAAAATAAGCAATAAATACTTTATAACCATTAAACACACGACAGTGTTCATATAAAATGAAATCAATTTGTCTTCCTTTCGAAGAATTGGTAGGCTAACTTCTCCTCTCCAGAAGAAATTGTTGATATCTGATCATTTTTTTGACCTACAAAAAAAGTGATTTCACGTTCAAACTAATGAAAAAATACAGAGAGTAATCTTACAGTAGTTGGCCTCTCAGAAAATAAATTATACACCTCGTCTGAAAAGGGAGAAGAAAAAACTATTTTAATTATCCTAGTAATTTAATCCCCTGGAACCATGCCAGACACAGATTAGGCTCTCTGTAGACATCAGACATTCCCCGCCCCCAAACCCTGTATCATGTGGAAATGAAGTTTTGAGTGTTTCCTGGGCATCTCAGCCCCTTTCTCAGGGAAAGAATTCCTGTGCACACAGATCTTGATGTTTACGGCCCACAGACTCAAATAAAAAAGAAAGAAATTTTACATACCATAAAATGAAAATACTGTAAAATAAGCCCACACTTACAAAATTCCAGTTATATGCAGAAAAACTGTATAAGTCTACTTCACAGGCACACTCTACTTAGCTGAGAAACAACCGCCTGGGGTCTTGGGAAATGTGCTATTCAGCCCCTGAGAAATCTGACCTTCTGAGAAGCAGCTGCTTGTCTCAACATCCTACCTCACACAGGAAGAGGTATTGTTGCGTTGGAGAACTGGTTCCTTAGAGTTCAGACTCCTTCACCTGAGGAGCACCCCACCATTTACCATGGGGCTTGGACTAGCCAAGTCGTACCGCTGCAAAGAATGACTTCTCTGAGAAGGTTCTTGCCGTCTGTTTACAACCAGGACACTCAGTGTTGCCCCCACAGCCCAGCACACAGGAAGCAGGTAGGAACCCTCTGGAATTCCCCTTCTGAAATGGTCTAAGTGTGTAATTCATAACTCCAGACACCAAATTAGCACACAGGTCAGTACGTGTATTATTAAAATCTTGCCATCTGGGTTCTTTTATGGAAAATCATTCTTATTTATCTCACCATTTAAAACAACTTACTAGTAAAAATAAGTTCAGAAAGACACACACACGAGCAACTTCAAATGTCGACTGCATGCTGGCCGATTTTTTGAAAATTTCTAAGATCGTCAATTATTGCTTTCATTTACATAATTTCCTTAAAGGCAGTCCTAGAAGCTGGATGTGAAGCGGCTCACGTGCTATGCAATGTGCAAAAACCATGCTTTTCAATGTTATCTACGTGAAATTCCCACCCGATTTTTCTCCTTTCAATCCCTTGAATTCAATTACAGTTCAAAACAGTTCCTCTTATCTGTACGGGCAGACAGAACGTGCAAAAAGCAGATCACCTCTGTGGATTCCGCAAATGCTTTAAAGTCCAACAAAGCAGTGTTTTCTGCCCCCTTACTCTCCAGAAAACCTAATTACAATTCAAATACTGTATGCGTGGAGGGCCAGGAGCAGAGAAATCCGGAGAGAGGCAACCTGCTGCTTTGGAAGGGAAAGGCCTCCCTCTGCAAGGATGCCGGCCTCAAAGCCAGGTTTGAAATCTTACCTGATAGGAACAGTTCTCCTGGTGCACCATCTCAGTGCATCCTAGGGCGCAGACCCCCAAGCAGGATTGCTCACCGAGGCTGCGGAGGCGAGGAGCAGAGCACGCCCTGGTAAGGCACAGGCTCCCGCAGATTAAAATGGATGCTGTTCACTGATCGGCCTGCGCAGTGGCCCTGCCTGTGCGGAGAGAGCGCAGTGGCCCTGCCTGTGCGGAGAGAGCGCAGCCCAGCCAACTGCTCTCCTCGGAAACCAGCAGTGAGGCTGCTGACATGGAGCTGGGAGCGGGCTGGGGGAGGGGGCGCCCATCACTGGTACAATCAGCCAATTATATTATAGGCACAAAGGGAAGGATCAGTCTGGGGCTGGTGTGACCTTCTGGTGCTGTATGAAGGCAGTTAACTGATGTGGAAACATTCTAGTCCTCATTAAAGGGAAAAAGGCCAGCGAGAGAGAGAGGGAGAGGGGGAGAGAGAGAGAGAGAGAGAGGCACAAATCAGTGCTGCCGTTGAACATTCTAACCTCTGGCATCCTCCCTCCTGCCCACAAATGTTGCTTAGTTGGTGCTTAAAAAAAGTAAAAGCCCTTAAAGATCATTTTGGAACTTTTAACAAGCTAGGGGGAGAACAATCCATTCTGAATACTGACATTGAAAGCATGCTTTCTGGGTAGAAAAGATGTTTTTGAAGTGTTTGTCAACTTTATAACCGAAAGGAGGGCCTTCCTCCTTAAACATTATTTTGTAACTTTTTAGAATCCCCACTTAGAGTTTGGCTCTTACATTTTTTAAGTCAGACAGAAAATAGGATGGAATAATTACTCCTATAATTTTTTTTTAGAGAGAGAGCTTATTAAAGTATTAGTCAATATAATTCATTTCATGAAAACCAATCTCCTATTTGCAAGTATTTTTGAGAGTACAGATTTGTAGATATATTACCCAACGCTCCAACTTGAGCATATAGACACCGCTCCCATCACCCCAATATAGCACATCTCGTAAACCAGCTGCCCAGGAGATTCTGACTCATCGTGACCCCATGTGTGTCAGAGTAGAACTGTGCTCCACAGGGTTTCCAGTGGTTGATTTTTTGAAGTAGATCTCCAGACCCTTCTTCTGAGGCACCTCCAGGTAGACTTGAACCACCAACCTGTCAGCAGACGAGCACATTAACCGTTCGCACCACCCATGTACACCAACATAGCACAATGGCCCTTGCAACAGACCATCCACCAAAGACAGTGATGGAAGAATCCTGGACTTGCAGACAACAGTCTAAGGAAGTACAAGTTTGACCCTACATGTTTCTGGGAAAAAACTGGGGCCAATTTCTGAAACGCTTCAGGGCCACTCTAGGACCTTAGGACACATAAAAAGGAGCAACTAGGCCTGAAAATTTTTGACACTAATTTAATAACAGAAAATCAAAATAACAACAATAAAATTTCCTTACCCATATAACTCAGTTGCCACAGGCAATTTGTCTTGTCATTCCTTAATAAAACAGCCCTGAATGTATAAATGGTACTCAATAAAAACTTGACTGACTTTAAACCACCAAATTAAAAAAAATCTAGTTATATTATTTTTAAGCCATATACACACACATAAAAAAAAAACACATACATGCATCTATATAAACATACACACATACGTATATACACACATACATGTATACACACACATACATATATACACACATATACATATATAAACATACACACATACATATATAAACATACACACATACATATATAAACATACACACATACATATATAAACATACACACATACATATATACACACAAATACATATATACACATACATATATACACAAATATATACACCAAAAACCAAAACCAAACCCAGTGCTGTCGAGTTGATTCCCACTCATAGCGACTCTGTAGGACAGAGTAGAACTGCCCCATAGGGTTTCCAAGGAGCGCGTGGCGGATTCGAACTGCTGACCCTCTGGTTAGCAACTGTAGCACTTAACCACTACGTCATCAGGGTTTCCTATATATACACATACATACATATATACATACATACATATATAAAAAACCCTTCATCTTACAAATAACTACACGATCTTCATCAACAAGTACTTCTTGCCTGAGGAATGAAATTGATGTGTTTGACAAGTTTTATCAAGTACTATCTTAAGAAACGGTGATAATTTGTGATGGCAATATTTGGTAATGTATTTTTTATTACAGTTTTTCTGTTTCTTGCAAAGAAAAAAAAACCCTATTTTTATAAATATTCTTAATTTTCACTCTTTTAAAGATTCAAGCTGGACAAACATCTGCTACCCGAGTTCAACTCCTCAGACACCCGTGTGGCTTCAGGCTTCCTAGTGAGAGGACTGAGGAAGTAGCAGGGAAGGGCCAGCTCCTGGTGGCCCCAAAGGCTTGTACTTCAGCACCTGTTCAAGTGGAGAGTACTCTGGAGAAGTACCCCCAGAAGCTCACAGGCCTTTCCCCTTGGGTATAGGAGAGAGGTTGGCCACATAACACGTATAGGATTTTCTAGGCCTGCCAGCTGGCAGCCGGGAGAGTCAAAGAAAGTCTGATGAATGAAGCCAAAGACTATGGTAGGTAACTAGTCCTCTTAAATGAACATCGTTGCTGTTGTTAGGTGCTGACAAGTCGAATTTCGACTCACAGTGACTCCATGTGACAGAGCAGAACTCCCCATAGGGTTTCCCAGGCTGTAACCTTTAATGAAAGCAAACCGCCAGGTCTCTTCTCCGGAGGAGAGGCTGATGGGTTTGAACTGCCCAACTTTCAGTGAGTAACTGAAGACAGGATGGAGAAGATACACACTTTTCGGAGAAAGGGGACAATATGCAACACATCCCCCCCAAATCCACCCCTACAGGGCAGCAATGCCTAGATGAGGGCTGTGGAACCCTAAGTATACTCAAGGGAAGGAAGGAATCAAAAACCAAACCCACTGCCTTTGAGTTGATTCCGACAGAGTAGAGCTGCCCCATAGGGTTTTCAAGGAGCGGCTGGTGGATTCAAAATGCCAACCTCTTGGTTAGCAGCCAGTTAACCACTGCGCCACCAGGGCTCCCAAGCAAAATGGAGCCCTGGTGGCACAGTTGTAAAAGTTCCTTTTCCAGGGTAGCAAAAAAGATGCAACAGAAATCTTTTACCGAAGGCACGATCACAAGTTCCCAAGACCGCTTCAACTTCAAAGGCTGTTAAAACTTTGCTCAAGTTACTACCCTGACAATCTATGACCTTAAGACTCAGGAACACACTTCTAAGTTGTACAAAGCCTAAGAAGCCGCTTCCTGGACTCTGTTCTCTTCTGAAAACTGAAGGCTCTGGGGTATGTTACCTAAGCTCCTACAGACATTTATCATGAGCTGGTAAAAAAAAGGCCTTAACGTGACCCCACTCTCCACGGTTGCTGTTCCATAAATAGTGGAAGTGAGTCAGTGGTGGCTCTGGGGAACACATGTTTCTGACAATTGTATCCCAAATCCTGTCAAAAAAAAAAAAAAAGCCTCCCAAGATGTATAAACAAGATAAAAAGGGAATATATCAAGCAGCTTCCATGTATAGCCATTCATCAGAGAGGACTTTGTGTTATAAGTTAAAATTATGGTTCGTAACTGCAAAAAGTGCAAAAAACCTTAAACAGAACCCGGCTGTTCCAAGGACATTTAAGCCAGAGTGATTTACCAAACTACAGTTAACGTTTGTTATTTTTGACTAAAAAATATTGATGATCATTTTATTTTAAGCATAGCCTACGTAGCATAGAGAGCCTTTTTTCTTTTTATGTCTCGGTAACTTCCCTCCCCATAAAAAGTATTGGATTTTGGATTTAGATGGACTCTCAGGAGAGCAATTAATCCAATACTGTTATTATCCATGTATAGAAACTGAGGCCTGAAAAAGTAGTGACATGCCCAAGCACATAATCCTCTAACTGCAAAAAAAAAAACCCATCAGAGTAAACAAAAGGCATGATTTTCTGGGTTCACACAAGTGGCTGTGTTCCACAAAACAATGCTAATCAGGGCCCCCTGGGCTTGCAGGAGTGAACTTCCCCTGCCTGTGCCAACGTGGTCTGGCCTGTAAATCAAAATTACCAGAAGTAAGAGTGTGGTTGTAGTGTGGTCCCACCAAGAGCTGAATTAACGGCATCTTTTAAAGTTTTGTTTTTTTTTTTTTAAAGGAAGAAAAGAAAAGAGTATTTCCTGATTAAGAAGTTGGTCCTATTTTTTGCCACCACACAAGTTACTGTGTCTTTAAATCCAGAAAGTTTTTTTTTAATTGTGGCAAATAGTAGCAACAGAACGAGGTTTTTCTATTGGACGGTAAATATAGTGGTAAAAAGTCATGTCTGCAGGTCACCTGAGCAGTTTCAGAAGTGAATTATTGGGGTCTGGGATTGACCTGGAAGGGACATAGAGAATTTCTGGTGCAATGACAATGTTATATGACTTGATAGGAGTTTAGCAGATGCAGGTGTATACATTTGTCAAAACTTATCAAATGGTACGCTGAAGATTTGTATATTTTATTGTATGTAAAATTTACCTCAAGGCAATAAAAAATAAGAAAGACCCACCAAACAAATTTAAAACTCTACTAATGATTGTTAAGTCCTCTACTGGTTTGTTGTTCTGTGCCGGCTTGTGAGTTTGCTGTGATGCTGGAAGCTACGTGCCACCGGTATTTTAAATACCAGCAGGGTCACTCATGATAGACAGGTTTCAGTGAAGCGCCCAGACTAAGACAGAAAGGAAAAACGACTTGGCAGTCTACTTCTGAAAACATTGGCCAATGAAAAACTTAGGAATGACAGATATGTGGGCTGAAGTATTTAGGGGGAAGTGTACTGATGGCCGCAACTTACTTCGGAATAGACCAAATACGTAAGATGGATTGGTGAAGGGATAGAGGGATGGATCAATGGAGAGCTATGGAAAAAAAAAAGTTTATTGAAAAAATAATTGTCATATCTAGGTGAAACTTATGTAGGTATTTAACCAACAAATTTTCAGTTTGAAAATGTTCATGATGACATGTTGAAAAAATGAAAAATTGAGGATGGGAAAGATAAGCAGGGAAGTTGCTTTCTTAAGCAGAAACTTTTAAGCCTTTTCTCAGGAAATTGAGGAAAGCAGGCACACATTTTAAATAGCTTTAAGCTCTGCTTCTTTAAAAGACAATGAACAAAAAAGAACTTTGAGGAAAATGAATCCTGGTCCACGTCAGGGAAGTGAGGTCCTTGAGTGAGTGCCCCACTGAGAGAAGAGCTGGTTATCACTGGGGTGGCCACCAGAGCCCCTGGTGGTGCAAACGGGTAACACACACAGCTGCTGACCCAAGGGCTGCAGGTTTGAGTCCACCCAGAGGCACCCTGAGAGAAAGGCCTGGGGATCTACTCAGAAAAAAAAAAAAAATCAGCCACTGAAAACTTACGGAGAACAGTTCTATTCTGACAAGCGTGGGGTCGCCATGAGTTGGAATTGTCTCAGTGGTAACGTCTCTTTTTTAATTTTACTGTTGTCACCAACATAGTTGGCATCATCTATGACAGAAACCTTTGAAAACGGCTTTACCGTTTACAACATCCTCTCCCAAACGACTCCTTTGATTCATACAACCTTGTAGTTGAAACAAACGTCAGTTGTGTGCAACGTGAAGAAGTGGTCTCTCCCTCAAGGAGTCTGGTGGGAGCAACAAGGCAGCACACAGATGAGGGAATATAAGGAAGAGCGTAAATGTCTCAAAGAAGTCGTTTTTGTTTGTTTACCACCATTCAGTAAAATAAGGTAACTCTTCAGGTGAGTCAGGAGACCACAACAATCTTGGCTGCTCACATCTTTGATGTCTGTCTTTTCTTAGGTTGACTGATTCAGAGCTATATCCCACCATCTTCAAAAGTATCTGACATGTAATGGGCTCTCAGTAAATATTCGTATAATGAATGCGTGCACACGAGTGAAAAAGTGTGACCTTCTGAGTGTTACCACAATTCTTTTGGCCTCAGTTTCCCCATCTATAAATGAAGAATGTTAATTATTCATTCATTGCATTGATGACAGGAAGAAATGAAAATAACACGTAAAACAACTCTTAGGTGCTCAGCAAAGGAACAGAAATGGATTTTTTTTTCTCTCTCCTAATTAAAGGCAATAATAACAGGCCAAGGAATAAAAAGAGGCCTGAAGGAGGGAGGTGGGAATGGAAATGGAAAGGAAAAGCCAGAGGGATGCCCTCCACCCCGGAAACAAAGAACTGACTGAGTTACTGCTGGCACGCACAGTGAACAGGAACCAGGAGCTGCAAGGATCTCGAGCTGCTGCTGGAGTGTAAGTGGAGCCGTGGGAAGAGACAGGGGAGTCGGCAGGAGGAGCTGATTCTGAGGAATTGAGGTACAGTAATAAGTTCAAAAACTTTTCTTTTTTTACCATAAACTTCTAAGTTGAAGGTGCAGGAGGCACCTGCGGTTCGAGAGAGAAGTTAGGCAGACAGACAGGCTTTGGGGTCTTTTGCACGGAGAGGATTGTTGAAGTTGCAGAAATGGATTCTATTAAGGGAGAGATTGTAGAGAAAATGAAAAGGCAGCAAAGACATCGCCGTGGTAGGCAGAACAGTGTCCCCGCCTCCCCAAGATAGCTAGCTACATCCTAATCCCTGGAACCTGTGAATATGCTGGGTTCATGGCAAAGGGGAGTTAAGTCTGTTAGTCAGCTGGCTGTGAGATTATCTTGTATTATCTGGGCGGGCCCAATGTAATCACAAGGATCTTTATTGGGCCAAAGAGGGAGGTAGAAGAGGAAGAGCCAGAAGGATGGCAGCATGAGAAAGGCTCGGCTGTGTTGCTGGCTTTGAAGAAGGAGGAAGGTGCCACAAGCCAAAGAATGCAAGCAGCCTCTAGAAGCTAAAAAAGAAAGACAAGGAAACAAATTCTCTCCTAGAGCCTCTAGGATCAACACCGCCCTGCTGAAACCTTGATTTTAGCCCAGTGAGACCCAATTTGAACTTCTAGCCTCCAAAACTGTAAGATAATAAATTTGCATCAATCTCAGCCACTAAGTTTGTGGTAATTTGTTATAGCAAATGTAGAAAACAAATACACTCTGGTGAAAGCCCACATTTAGAGGGCAAAAGGAAGCCAGGAGCCAGAGAAGGAGATGTGGCCATTGAGGGAAGACCGGTTGCCCTTGAGTTGATCCTGACTCACAACCACCCTACAGAACACAGTAGAACTGCTGCATAGGGTTTCCAAGAAGCAGCTGGTGGATTCAAACTGCTGACCTTTTGGTTAGCAGCCAAGCTCTTAACCACTAAGCCACCACAGCTCCAGCAAGGGGTCAAGCAGAGAGAGAGGAGGCTGACAGGAATCAACTGCTTCACAGATTGCAGGGAAGCAGAGGACACTGGGAGGCTGGAGGAGAGAAACCAGTGAGAACTGCTAGTTTTGACTAATAGGAGGTCATCAGTTACTCCTAAGGGAATGATCTCAGCAGTCACATGCTACGGGAGGTAGTCAGGTCACAAGTGCTTAAGAAGTTGAGAGATGGAGTCAAGAGCAGTTTGTAAAGAAGTTTATGGATGTATCAGAGCATCAGGGTACAACAGAATCAGAGAGGCTGTTTAAGATATGTTGTTGGCAGGGAAGGAGCCAGCCAGAAGGGAGGAAGCGATGATGGGGGTGGAAGATAACTGAAAGGGCCAGGTCCTGAAGAGCTGGATCAGGAAGGAGCTTCTTGTAAAGCGTAGGTGAAATGCATAACATGTGTCAGAGTTAGATAATGAGTAAGCAGGTGGACGCAGGCAGGATGCAGGAGATGTGTTCAGTACAGAAAAGTAAGTTAGTAACCTAGGAGATGTATCAAATCTAGATCAAGTTGGCCAACATGTGTGCGCTGACCACAGAGAGGAATGGAAAGACCAAGAAGTACCCAATATTCACGATACACCAGCTAACCCTCGGCACGTTAGGCACGCAACATCCATTAATGGTAAACTGCCCGTTGGTGACGCCCCTGCAAACACGTGCCATAGTGCTCACCAGCTAAGTAGGAGGGCTACAGGGAGGCCGGGGGACTTGCTCCTCTCTCTCTGATACACAAGCTGTGTGTCACTGTGTGTCTAACTGGGCCTTGTTCTCAAGCCTCAGCTCTGGTTTGTAACGGTATCATCAGCAGGGAAGGTTCTTATAGCAGAGAGACTGGGTGTGTAAACATCACACAACCCAAGGTTCAGACGGCGTGGTCCTCACACCCTCCGGTGCCCACGCACCCCAGCTCTGTCCCTGGCTTCTTTCTGTGTGTTTTCAGTTGATTTAAAACACTGTGATCTCAGCATCTTAATTTGGTCTGTGACTCCTGGGATGGTGTGCCTAGTAGTGGATTCTAGTTTATTACTGCTTCAAGGTCACTTCCCACACTACAGATGCGGAACCGAAGTTTACAGAGGAGGATACTCGATATTGAGCTTAGTCAGGACATTTTCACAACTTCTTCCAGCAATACTCTGAGGTCCAGAAATGGGAAGTGAGAGAAGAATAAAACTGAGATACGTTAAAATTTTTTATTCTTATAATTCTAGATCGATAACTTACCTGAGAGTCTTCAAACTATAATATATAAACTAATTTATCAGACCTTTCAACCATTGTGATCCTGGATACACTTATATTTGTTACTTCAGGGTATATTAAAGAAATAATTTCCTGAGCAAATTATTAGTGTAAATCAATGATTTCCACTTTTTCTTTCTTACTTTTTTAAATTTTAAGTATTAGAATCTGCTTTTCAAATGAACACAATAAGAAAAACTATCAAAGTTATTTTTATCAGGATAAAACAGTTTGTGTTCAAATTTATATTTACATATTATATCCTTCAATGAGAACATCAGACTGTTAAACACAAACATTCAAAATAAAATTTATAGAAGTCAATTATAGTCCTCTTCCAGCCGCCGTTTTACATTTGTTTCTGTATTTTGTTTGATTGTGCTACATCAAGACACAAATAGTTTCACACAGATGAACACTTATAGAAGGTAAGGTTATTTAAGACAGCTTATGCCACAATCTCCGAATAGTCTTCATTAAACACATCCAGAAACTTGAAAGCCAAGTAGCAAGAAATTTACTTCAAAGTTGATTTACTAACAATATATAGCAATTGCTTATATTTCTCATTATATACAAGACATGAAAAGACAGAGTACCCAAAATAAAAATAGATAACCAGAGTGGAACTGCCCCACAGGGTTTCTGAGGAGACCTGGTGGATGTGAACTGCTGACCTTTTGGTTAGCAGTGAACTCTTAACCACTGCGCCACCAGGGTTTCCAACTAAAAATAGGTCATCGATATATAAGAAGACCTTATCATTTGATATACTGGACATTCACGGATCATGGCATAATCCAGTATTAGACTTCATGAGAGAATGTACCAGACACAATTGTCTGATCCTGGCCTGGCATTTAACCAAGCTGGGCCTGCTGGGCAACCCAGATAATTTGTCCTGCTTGCACACGCACAAGCATAAATTTTTCAAAAAGACCAGTACTGAGCTACCATTTTCAAAATCAATGGCACATTTACAAGTTCAACTACTCTGAGGACTATAAAAAGACTACTTAACCTGGCAAGATGAATTAATACTTCGATGTAAACAAACAAAAAAAAGACAACAAAACAAAAAACAGGTGAAGAGGTACCTTGCACAGACAGGAGGGAACGCGGTAACTAGGGTTTGGGCTGAAATGTTACACACACTCTCCTTCCCACAGCTTTACAGGGTAACTTTTCTCTCAAAGTGCAGAAAGCCCCTCAGACAATCTCATCTGTAGACGTATGTGGAATTATTTTCACATCTCAGAACTCTTCAATTTCCAGTTTGATTTTTTTCTAGGGGGTGGGATGACACGTTTAGTAGCTCATATAACGGGTGCAAATTGCCTCTAGAAATGCCACCCTGTTCCTACAGACACAGTCTGAAGCCTAATGTCTTAGGCCGTGCTACGAGGGCTGCCTCCCTCTCCTCTAGAATAATGAGGTGGCTTATATTTCAATGGAATCTGCCAAAGTACTTGTTTATTGGACACAGTCCTATTCCTCTCCTCGTAGGATTTCCTGCCCAAAGCTGACTGGAATTCGCACACTGTAGAAAAATAGTAACTGACTCATAGGTAAATCTGGGTGAAGCCTACATGGATTTGCCCCAAATTTATGGCAGTGTTTAAGGACCATCTCTTTTCATCTCCGTTTCCCAGCCTTTGGAGTCAGAGAAATCAGCGACAGAAAAGCAAGAATTGGTGTATACCACTTTATAAACTACTTTTCACTTTTCTGTCACACAGGACATTCCAAATGAAAATAAGGTGCTATGCCAGGAGGAAACCCTGGTGGCGTAGTGGTTAAGAGTGATGGCTGCTAACCAAAGGGTCAGCAGTTCAAATCCACCAGGCGCTCCTTGGAGACCCTATGGGGCAGTTCTACTCTGTCCTATAGGGTCGCTGTGAGTCGTAATCCACTCGATAGCAGTGGGTTTTTGGTTTGGGCCAGGAGGGTCCAAGTCAGGACTAGCACAAAGTGTGTGTGTGTGTGTTTATTGTATATCCCCTCCTCATCTGTCCCTCTGGTCTTGTACTCCAGACAGCTGTACCTACTAATACAACGGCAGTTAGCTAAAGCGATACGGGAATCCCTGCAAGGAAAAGACTGTTCATTTTTCTGAGGTTGGGGTGACTGATTTAAAACCAGTTAACAGAGTATTAAGGAGCCCTGGTGGTGCAGTGGCTAAAGTGCTTGGCTGTTAACCAAAAGGTCGGTGATTAGAACCCACCAGCCGCTCTGCGGGAGAAGGTGTGGGAGTCTGCTTCCGTAAAGATTTACAGCCTTGGAAGCCCCATGGGCCAGTTCTACTCTGTCCTACAGGGTTGCTATGAGTCGGAATCAACATGACAACAGCAGGTTTAACGAAGTCTCAAGGGAAGGACGCTGAAACTCATCTTGAAGAAAGTGACCTCTAGTGGACAACTGTGGTTTTCGACCAGTTCAAACTATGAACCCTGTGGGCACAGTGGTTAAGAGCCATGGCTACTAACCCAAACGTTGGCAGTTTGAATCCACCAGCTGCTCCCTGGAAATCCTATGGGGCAGTTCCACTCTGTCCTAGAGGGCGGCTAAGAGTCGGAATTGACTGGATGGCAGTGGGTTGGTTTGGTTTGGTTTTGATGGTGACAGAGCCTTGGACCAGAAGTCAAAGACCTGAGCTCTGAGCTTGCCTGTTCCTCTTACCAGGTGTACTCCCCTGGGCAACTGCTTCATATCTTCATATCTCTACTTCCTAATCTATAAAATGGGTTGATTCATAAACTGCCTTCTCTCCCACCCTCACCCCCGCCCCCCACCACACTGAGGCAGTCAGATTCTGTATTTTTGGATCAAGTTCATTTTGTATCATGAGATTTCTAAATCAGCAATAAAAATTAACATCATAATATCTATTAGCATTGGGTGAGTCAGTAAAAAAAAAAAAAATACTAGGTTTCGATTCGTGCCCCATTCACTGTTTTCCTCATATGTAAAAAAGGTAAAGGAGGTGAGGTTTTTTTCTTTTTGCAATGATATAATAGGTGCATATAATTAATCATGGAAGATATATTTCAAAAACTAAACACACAGATCATTTAGTTAGTATTCGTTTGGGCACTCAAGCTGGTTTCTAATTATTTTTCCATTAATCATGAAAGTAACAGGGGAACAAATAAAGAAATGTGTCTTTTTAGGAAGATGATACTTAATTTTTTTGCCAATTTTTTTTATCTATTAAAAGAACAATCATAGTAGATATGAAAATTAGAGTTACGACTTTCAGAAGCTTTATTTCATAAAATAAAATAACGGCAGAAAGAAGGGCAACAGTAAGTAATTCACATAGTACATCTTTTCTGAAAACTATCTGCTCATCAGCTGATGATGTATTTTCCTAGTTTGTCACAGAACACAGAACAGAAATATAATAATTTATGATTAAACTCTATTAACATAATCTCTAGTGAACAATTAGAAGTCCTTACTGGCCCTTAGCTCTTTTGGGGGGTATATAGGAATAGTTTTTAAATAGCGTTAAATAGTGGGATTTAATACACCCACGTTTCCTCACGTATATATATTCTCTGACCAGTTTTGCTTGGCATTTAAGCAAGAACATGACTGATTTTTACACTCTTCTCATTCCTCTCCCCTCAGAAGGGGTGTTCAAACGATTTTAGTTGCTGAAGAGAACAAACACAGGCTTAGAAAGTTTTCTGCAGTATAATAAGAACTCCAGAAAAACATTTCATAGTCTCATTAACTTTCTTTATCTTAAAACTATTGCATTAAGAATGTTTCTCATTTTTTAGAAGTAAATTCTCTCAGAGTATAAAGGTACCTGTTGACATCAAGTCGATTAGCGACCCTATAGCACAGAGTAGAACCTGCCCCATTGGGTTTTCAAGGAGCAGCTGGTGGATTTGAACTGCTGACCTTTTGGTTAGCAGTGGAGCTCTTAACTACCACACCACCGGGGCCCCATATGCTACTCAGTACAGTGGATAACAGGTGAACTTGTTATTCTTGGAAAGAAGTTTAAAGACAGCCATGGATTTTTCAGAAGCAGTAAAATTAATCTTCACATTAATCCCGACTCTTCTAAAACTCTCCAACTTAAACCAGTTTTTCTTCGTGAATAGCAAAGACAGCCTCTTTGAGACAGACACGTGTTCGCTTATTTTAAGTGCCTGGGCTTCTCTGCTAGTTTCTAAGAATGACAAGATAGAAATTAGCAGTCCTTTGAGTTGAGGCTCAGCGCCTTGTAACTGTACCTATCCACCTCACTCCAGCCTCTCATCTGCGATGACAATAAGGGACCACAGGGCTGCCTGGTTTTCACTCTTGACACTCAGCCAAAGCCAAAACAACTAGGAAAATAAACAAGACTCCTCTGCCCAGGCACAGAGATGTCCTCTGTTTCCCTCGCTGCCTCCGACGCTCGGCGTAACCGTGAGGAAAATTAGCCAGACGAAAAAGTGAACATCTGCTTTGCAGATGTCAGTAGAAACTTATACTGATGGTTTAAGCTACTTGTGTTTTGTTTGAGGTTTTTAAATCAATTACACATTCCAAAGGGCAGAGGGGATTTCTCCAGGAAAGCCGTCACTATGGCTGAGGTGCCCAGACCTTTTACCCTAAATTTAGATGGTGCAAAATTATCAAATATCATTTTAAAAGACATGTAACCCCAGTCTCTCACCCAGCTGCCCCGATTTAATAGTTTCATGCTTTTCGATTCAGTGCGCAAATTGTTTTAAAAATTAAGGGCTTGCAGCCTTACCCTGTATGAATGAAAAATGCCTCTAAGATCATAAATCAGATTATGCCACGTCTAGGCTTAAACCACCCCCCCGCTTGGTGGTCTCCCACAGCATTTAGGAAGAAGAAACAAACCCCTCATGCTGTTTCAGGCCTGATGTACCCTCCAGACCCCCTGTGCACCCCTCACAACCCTGCTCACTAAGCTGAGAGCCACGCTCCTCCTGCCCTAGGCTGGTTCTGGGCATCTGCCTCTTGACCTGGACACGTCCCTGTGCACCTGAGTAACTTCTCCCCTTGCTCACAGCTGGGAGCCTTTCCTTGGCTGCAGTCTAAACAGGGCTCCACCTTCAGTTCACTTGGCACACTGTTCTCTTATGTAGCACTGGCCACAATATGCACTAATTGATTAGTCTGTGGGGCCTTCACTGGATCTGCTCCTCTAAAGTCTATTTTCCATGAGGGAGCAAGGACCGTATCTATCGTGGTAGGTATTTAGCACATATTTGAATGAAATTACTGAAAGTGCTCTCATTTCAGGGCCTTGGGAACCAGAGTGGGAAGGTGCTGCCTGCGATCGGCTGTCATTAATTAACTCACTGCTAGTCAAGTTGCCACTTGATCAGCTCAAGATGGCAGGTAACGCCTTACCTGGCTGGCTGGTCAGCTGACTGCTGAGGCCTTTGGGCTGCCTTTCCTCCCTCACTGTGAACTGTGGTTGTGGCAGCCTCAGGGGGCACCCCTCACCTTGGGGGTCTGCCTCAGGGACAGGGCTGTGCTGGCTGGACCCAAATACGAAATCATCACTTAGGGCTACTGGTGGAAGGTCAACGCTGGACTGCCTTAACTTAGACGAGTACCCCAAGTCTAATCCAAACAAAGTAAGAAGAGAGCTTGGGTTTGGCCCCTTCTCAGTTAGGTGCCTTGTGATGGATTTTTAGTTCTAGGGAGTAGCCTAGCAAAATAAGCAAAAATTTGATATTGTCAACTTGCATACCTAAAGAAAAAAGAAAACCATAAAAAGTCAGGATTCTAATTTTTAAGGAATGATGAAACGTCCCAGCTAGTTTTCTAATCAAAAGAATAGTATGCAAGACGACCGCGCTTGTGTTTTTAAATTTGCCTGACGGGAGAAAAAAAGGCAAAAAGAAAGAAAAGAAAAATGGAGCATGTTGACAGACAGACATGACAGCTGAAAACAAGAAATAACCTGCAATTTAGAACATGCCTTTCCAGAAAATGCTCTAATATTGAAGAAGAAATGCTGGGTTTGACGAGTCTCTCTAACCCAAACGCTCTTTCTCTGCGGAAAATATTTACTATTTCTATATTACAGCATCAACACCGACTGTGATTTCCACAGTAAAAACTTACGGAGTCTTAGTACTTGAGGTCCTTGCCTGCCCTTTCTTGGTGACGAATTAATTCTGAATCCAAGTCAAGAGTGCATATGGTACAGGTCTGGCACTGCTGAATCCAGAAAGCCTGTACGGACTACTCATTTGCAGTAGTCATGATCTCGGTTTGATGGCCACACCTGTGTAGGAACCTGGCTTCTCCCAGCCTTCAGAGGAGAAGGTGGGTGGAATGAGGCCGGTATGCAATCCATCCTGGAACAAATGACCAGTTTGGTCTGATACGCACACTTGCCCAGCCCTGCCCTGCCTGTTATGTCTTTCTTTATCCCAAGGCTAGATTCTCAGATGCAAACACCAGTAGCTACTTCTCCTACACGGGAGAGAGACAGAAAGAGAGAGAGCGCGCACTCCTACCTCACAGGTAAGAAACGCCCTCAAGGAAGCATTTAATGCTGTGTTGTGTGGCATGAACTACAATAATTCAGTCATACTTCACTTGGAGTTAAGAATAACTTCCAGGCTTTCAACGTATTAATACGTGGGGCTAATCACAAGAAATTAAGACTCTTTCTGAAATTGATGATAGTTCTTCATGCTGAAAAAACTATGATTAAAAATTGGGAGCGTGTAAAGTTTCAGATACGCTCAATTATTTTCTTATTTACGATGACATGGTTAAGGTGTTTCTCATTATTTTCAAAACACCCTTCATCACAGAAATGCTGACACATGGATGGGAAGATAAATCAGATTACTGACGCCCCCATGGTTATGTCTCATCCATTATTTGTTTTCTAGGGGTTGGAATGGGCATGGGGCTGGCTACATGATTTGTAGGGCCCTGTGCAAAATGAAACTCAAAAGTTAAGGGTTTCAGGACAGTGATAGCAGACTATTGAACCAGGAGCGAGGCCCTTCAAAGGGCAGGACTTGTGCACAGGTCACACGCCCGGGATGCCAACCTTGGATGGGCAGCTGGGAGAGAAGAAGGGAACCAGACATAGAATTACACCATTTGAGAATCATGTGGGTTCTCGGTTTTGACAGGAGAAAGCATCTTTGACTTCTGGCAGGCAAATACCAATGAGAAGACAGGACTTCCCTCAGTGTGAAAGCACAGGGAATTCAAGGGGGAGCTGAACTCACATCGGCACCCTTCCTCCTTGCTCTGACACTGGCTGCAGCTTGGGGCTAAGTCTACACCTCAGAACAAAAGCCACCTGAGCCTGACGATGCTTAAGGACATCAGGTCAAGAAAGAGCAGGTTGAGTGATGCAGAAACTGTAGGACACCCAGGAGAATTCTGTCATTTTGGATGAGATTTCCTTCCTAACTCACATCCTCTGCATAAGACTGCCCATCCCCCACTGCTCTCAGCCCCAGACCCCAGAGATCTGTGTGCTCTCAGCAAGACACTTCCCTGCCCTCAACACTCGCAGCCTCACCGCCACGACCTGCTTAGAGAGCATCTGGTCTTATCCCAATGTGCTTTTTACTCCTGTTTACACTCCCTGGACTAACAGATCACCCCTCATGGACCGGGGTCTCTTTCCTGTGTGGCTCTATTCTTCTGTCCCATCTCCTACTCCTCCCCCAGTTCACACTCTTCCAGCGGACACCCTTCTCTGAACATTTCCTTCACCATCTTGCTGTAACAGGAATGAGGCTTTCCCTTGAAATCACTGCCTCCCTGCAGCCTTTTCAGGGGATGGCTGTTTTCTCTCCCACCTTCCTCTTACCAAAGGGCCTCTTGGATAGGTAGGTGTCCTCCTAGCTACTCCCTGGCTTCCAGACAATTCTCCCTCTTTCCTAACATCTAGCTCTGAATCTCCTACCACCAGACTCCTGATGCCACTCCTACTTATCCCTCTGAGTCGCTGTCACCTTTCCTCCCCAGGTCACTCTGCCTCATGCCCTGAAGAGTCACTTTCCAATGTTAGTCTTGTTATAATACCTATAAGTTTCCATGTCTGCTACATAATCCCTCCAACATCTTCATCTCCAAACTCCTTAACTTCTCCTCCATTCTACATCACTTACCCACTCCTATGGTCATATCCTGGCTTTGCCATTCCAACAACTCCATGCCCTCCATAATTTCAACTGTAAGCCTCCCACTCTCTAACCATCTCATCTTGTCTTACCAGCTCAGTACCCTGATTCCAACAAACCTTCAACGGCACCAGGATCCACACTCTATAATCTTTCCACCCCTCCTCCGACTTTGGCCTCCCTTTCTCTTTCCACACATCTAGATCCCATCATCCATCATTATAACCACCTACCTCTCTCACTTCATCTCACTTGCCCCTCTCAATTCTCCAGACCAGCCTGGTTAAATTCCAACTGTGGATAAATCCAGCTTTTGCTACTCTGTGCCTGCTCCCAGGCTGATGTGTGTGGCTGGAGAAAAATATACAACCATACTAACTGATATCACTTTAAATCCGTGACTACTTGACCCAAACATGCCCTTGGCACTGCCTGGGGTCCTCTATATTTCCCCAGTCCATTCATTCCCACCCTCTCCTAGACAACCACAAAACTCCTGAAAGACTTGTCCAGACTTGCTGTCTACAATTTCTCCTTCCCTTTTCTCCCTTTGAAAACCCTTCAGTTGGGCTTTTGTCCCCAATATGCTAGTCCCCACCATGCCACCGAAGCAGCTGTTGTATTGTTAGGTGTTGTCGAGTCAGTTCCAACTCATAGCAACCCTATATACAACAGAACGAAACACTGCCCAGTCCTGCTCCATCCTCACAATCATTGTTATGCTTCAGCCCTTACTGCAGTCACTATGTCAATCCATCTCATTGAGGGTCTTCCTCTTTTTTGCTGACCCTCCACTTTACCAAGGATGATGTCCTTCTTCAGGGACTGGTTCCTCCTGAAAATGTGTCCAACGTATGTGAGATGAAGTCTTGCCATCCTCCCTTCTAAGGAGCATTCTGGTTGTACTTCTTCCAAGATAGATTTGTTTATTCTTCTGGCAGTCCATTGTATAGTCAACATTCTTCACCAGCACCATAATTCAAAGGTATCAATTCTTTGGTCTTCTTTATTCATCGACCAACTTTCACATGCATATGAGGTGATTGAAAGTACCGTGGCTTGAGTCAGGTGCCCTTAGTCCTCAAAGTGACATATTTGCTTTTTAACACATTAGAGAAGTTTTTTTTGCAACGGATTTGCCCAATGCTATACATCGTTTGATTTCTTGACTGCTGTTTCCATGGGCATTGATTGTGGATCCAAGTAAAATGAAATCCTTGACAAAGTCAATCTTTTCTCCGTTCATCATGATGTCGCTTATAGGCCCAGTTGTGAGGATTTTTTTTTTTTCTTTATGTTGAGGGGTAATCCACACTAAGGCTGTATGTAGTCTTTGATCTTCATCAGTAAGTGCTTCAAGTTCTCTTCCCTTTCAGCAAGAAAGACTGTGTCATCTGCATACTGAAAGTTGTTAATAAGTCTTCCTCTAATCCTGAAACAGCTACACCTTCCTAAATCCTAAGATGGGTTCCTAGTCTTCATCATACCAGACCTACTAGCAATATTCAACACAGTGGGCTCCTTTGACAGCACATTCTCTTGGCGCTTTTCCTGCGTTAAAGGCCATCCCTTTATTGGTCCCTTCTCATTTCTCCTACCACTACCCACTGGAGCTGTGCTGTCCAATACAGTAGTCACTAGCCACATGCAGCTATTCAAATTAAGTTAGATTAAAAATCAGGCGCCTCAGTTGCAATAGCCGTATTTCAAGGGCTTAACGGCCACATGTGTCTAGTGACTTCCATATTGGATAGCACACATATGAAACATTTCTAATTCAACAGAAAGTGCTACGGGATAGCAGAGAACTGGAATATCCAAGGCTTAGCCCTTGGATTTCTTCTCTATCTAAACTCACTCTCTTGGGGATGTCATCCAGTCTCTTGGTTGGTGACTCCAAAATTTATATCTCTGGCATGGACTTCTCCCTGAACTCTAGACTCCTTTATCCAACTGTCTACTCACCATCTCCACTTGCATGGTTATTGGGTATCTTTACATTTATCGTGCCTAAAGCAAGCTCCTGGTCTCTCCCGACCCCCAATTCCCTCAAACGTCTCCACCCACAGTTGTCTGCATTTTAGTAAATGGCAGCTTCGTGCTTCCAGTGGATCAGGTCTGAAACCTAAAGGTCATCCTTGGCTTCTTCCTGCCTCTCACATCCTACAATCCATCAGCAAATGCTCTTTGGCTGAACCTTCAAATACATACGGAATCTGTCCACTTCTTACTGCCTCCGCTGCTACCATTCTGCTCTAAACTGCCATCTCGTCTCACTGGACTATTGCAAAGGCCTTCTATACAGACTTCTTACTTCTGCCCCTCCATCTTCCCCCATCTTGGTCTATTCTCAACAAAAAAGCCTAAGTAATTCTTTCAAAGAATAATCTGATCAGGTCTGCTCGAAACCCTCTCATGGCCTCCATCCCAGTCAGAGTAGGAGCCAAAGCCCTGCTAAGAGCCTGCAGAGCCTTCTAGGAGCCCAGCACCACTGAGACCCACTCTCTCCTTTATTCACTCGCTGCCTGCCACATAGTCCTCTTTACTAGTCTTAGATGGAGCCAAGTACTCTCCCACCTCAGGGCCTTTGCACTCGCTGTTCCACTGCTTGGAGCTCTCTTGCCCCAGATATCCATGTGACCTGCCCTCACACTTCCTTCAGATCTCTCCTCAAATGTTCACCTTTGCAGTCAGGCCTTCCCTGACCACCCTGCACAAAGCTGTAATCCCTCCTCGACACCGCTCCCTGCCCCTGCTCTCCCCACCCCGGTTACTCTGCTTTAGTTTTCTCCACAGCATTTATGGCATTTCAAACATTACACAGGTACTTTGGTTTATAATGCTTAACTCCCCACTAGCATACAAGCTTTACGATGACAGGGGCTTTGTTTAGTTCACAGAGGAATCTCCAGCATCTAGAACCCTATACATAATAAAAAAAAACCAAACCTGCTGCTGTTGAGTCGATCCCAACTCATAGCGACCCTATAGGACAGAGTAGAACTGCCCCATAGGGTTTCCAAGGAGCGCCTGGTGGATTCGAACTGCCGACCTCTTGGTTAGCAGGCACAGCACTTAACCGCTATGCCACCAGGGTTTCCTCACATGTAACAGTCCCTCACCAAGAGTTTCTAGAATGAATGACTGAAAGTGGCCATCTTCTCCTTCCCCTCTTACTTCTCCTCAGACTTCAGTTATTTTGTTCCACTAACCTCACCGCCCCTTTAGGGTAAAGTTCGTTTAATTTCACATAGAATCAAAGTTAAAGATTTAAAACTATTCTATATGTTACTGATAAATTCATTCAAAATACATATATTTCTTTAAGAATTAACTTGCCTATAATTATAATTTTTAGACATTTTAATCATTTCCTCTCACAGGAAAAAATCGTGCTTTCGAGTGTTTGATCTCAGGGTCTGATTTACCTGTAAGTGGAAGAAGTTCCCAAGGCTCGCTCTGACTGAGGTAGGTCCAAGGACAGAAAGGAAAGGCACCTTCATTCTAGGCCTGGTTCTGCTGCCTTATGCTGAGATCGCTTTACAGAATCAGCCTTACGGTTGCTGTCTCAGGGACCTAATATTTATAGAGAAGGTCCACCTTGAGTCTGGTCAGGGAGCTGGAAACAGCCGGCAACGGAGAGCTTCAGTTTGCCAAATGCGTGTCCATGTTGGCCAATACAACCTTCATTCAAACCTAGTGTGGCCTCCTCTGGAAATAACTGACCCATTCCAACCCAGATGAACCGGCCCAAGAAGGGATGATTCCCAAAATCTGATTAACAAGCCATTTGCCCTGAGGTTGGGGGTATCAGACCAGGGGCTAACCCCTATGCTCTGAGGTCAGGCCTCGCCTGAGGGAGACACTCCCAGAAAAATCGGTGGGTGTGCCCCAGGCACCAGCTCAGCCTCCTGGTGGCCTCCTATAGGACACTGACCTACAGTCCTTCCTAGATACTCAGCTTGGCCTAAAGTCGGGGCTTAATCAAGAGCATAGGCTGTTATGATCACTACACTTCCTCTAAAAAAAAAAAAAAAAAAAAACACTTCCTCTAGTCCCTGTTAATTCCTTTGAAAAGTAAAGAGTTCTCTGCTATACAAACAACTATTTCCTTCCAAAGCAGTTCAGAGGTGGAAAAATGTTTTCTTAACTTGAGCCACTGGTGGGCAGAGCTTGCAGGTGAAAATCAAACAGAGAGCAATGCGATTTTCTTTTAGTGGTTGTGCGTTTTTCTTTATTTTGTTTTGCTTGAGTCAGAAGGTGTATAAATACGAGTAAGGGAAGGAAGGGTGGTTTTAAAATATGTCCACAAATTCTTTGATACTCCTCTCTTCAGGTGATGGAGCCTGACTCTCTTCCCCTTGAGTGTGGGCTAGACTTAGCATTTTTTTTATTGAATAGAGAAACAAAAAAGAGAGAAATGACACACCAGCTACTTTGCAGCTTGGTAATGAAAGGTACAGCAGCTTTCTCTCTCTTCTCAGATCACTCACTCTGGGGGAAGTTAGCTGTATTTATGAGAACTCTCAAGCAGGCTATGGAAAGGGCTGGTGTGGTGAGGAGCTAAGGCCTCCAGCCTCCAGCCTCCAGCCACATGACTGAGGAACCCCGGAAGAAGGCATCCAGCCCCAGTCAAGCCTTCAGATGACTGCAGTCCTGGTTGACATCCTGACTACAACCAGGCCAGAGCCACCCAGCTACGCAGAGCCCAGATGCCTGACCATCAGAAACTCTGTGAGATAAAAAAATGCTTGTTGTTTTCAGCTGTTAAATTTTGTAGTAAATTCTTACGGAGCAACAGATAATTAAGACAGAGGGTAAGGACCATACAGTTAGACTTTCTTTCATTTTTAAATTAGGAACCAGAAACATACAATTTTGTTAAGAAAATGTAAAAAAGCCATAGGTTGCCAGAAAGGAAGGGGAGCTGTGATGCTCCTCGGACAAGAGCCAGGCTTCTTGTCGACCTCTCTTGATCCTTGGTCTGTGACCTTGGCAGGTTACTTGGCTTCTCCGGCCTGGGCACCTCCCTGCAACATGGCAATTAGGATGCATGAGATCATGAGTGAAACGCCCTTGGCACAGCTCCTGGTACCGAGGAGGCTGGTGGCAGTGACTCCTCGACCCCACGCTGCCCTACAGATACACAAGGCCTTGCTGTGGGCTGGTGGCCCTGCTGGCCCCGAGGACTCCCAGACGGTGCTCTGCCCACACACAGCTCCTGGGAAAAAGGGTATGAACTGAGGTGACTAGGATATTGGAAGGGGTGTGGGGCAGGGGAAGAGAAGCTGACGAAAAAATGATGAGGAGATTTGTAAGTGATCACAGGCCTTCTACACTATTTGCCCTCTCTTTTCCACTTCAGTTCCAAATTTCAGAGTGTTACTGTCCCTGACAGCTTACACGCAATTCTACTCTGTGGTCATAAAAGTTTTAGTTGAAAAGAAGTATTAATCCACCACGGGGTCACACGGGTTAACTTAAAATCTGATCTAATCAGTACTAAGAAGGGGTCCTTTTTACTACAATCCGTGAGGAAATGCAAGCCCGACTGTAGGCGTTTTGAGTCACCCTCAGAGGTACAGATGTGGGCAAACACTCAGGATGGCCAGACAAAAGTGGGAAAATTACTTTAAACTCAGCTAAGTGCTTCTCAAAGTGATTTTCCTTCACTGAAAACCAGACATAACTCAGTGGCCATGTTGCTCTCAGTGACACCTAAGGCTGTCAGGATCTGCCCCGAGCTGCTCTCTCTGACGGTACCTGCAGCTTGCGGTGCCCTCTCACCAGCCGCCCGCTATGCGTGGCGGTCAGCCCCAACCTGCAGAGAAAGCTCTGTACCTGAGTGATGGTCGGAAGCGTGATGTGGAAGGACTGCTTTACCCTTAACTTCATTCAACATAAATACTCACTTTTTTTTTGGCAGACGAATATTTACTGAAGGTTAAGATAAGCAGGCATGCTGCTAGATGTAAGAAAAAGAAAGATGAAATAAGACACACTCCCACTCACGAGGCAAAGACAGACACATAAACAGACAACTTATTATTATTATGTATTTATATTATTTACACAACACATATAATATATGCAATCGGTTAAGGCACCTAAAAGAGCCCTAGTGGGCACAACGGTTAAGTGCTCAACTGCTAATCCAAAAGCTGGCGGTTCGAACTCACCCGGGAGCTCTGAGGGGGAAAGACCTGACGATCTGCTCCCATAAAGAGTACAGCCTAGAAAACCCTATAGTGCAGTTCTTCTCTGTCGCACGGGGTCGCTATGAGTTGAAATCTTCTGTTAACTACTGTAGAGGGGGTTGTATGACTTTAGGGTGTATGTTCAGGCTTCAGACAACCAGGATTGCTGAAAGTCTCACTATCAGATGGCTGCACTTTTATTTTCAGTTTGGGTTCTTGGGCAGGAGCACACTGCGGGTAGACCTGTGTGCTCAACAGTACCTAACAACAACAGTAACAACGAGGACATGTAGCCAAGTCTGGGGGAGACAGGGCTCAGAAAAGGTCTCCCGGAGTCGTGACGGCTGAGCTGGGTTTAGCGATGGGTAGGAGTCCCTGGGGGGTGCAAACAGCCAGTGGGCTCGGGTGCTAACTGAAAGGTCGGAGGTTGGAGTCTACCCTGAGGTACCTCAGAAGAAACCTCCAGTGATCTAATTCCGAAAAACTAGCCGCTGAAAACCCTGTGCGGCACGTTCTGCTCTGACACACATGGGGTTGCCATGCGTCAGAGCTGACCTGATGGCAGCTGGTTTAGGAAAAAAAGAAAAAAAAGGTTGAGCGGGTGGAGAAAACATTTCTGGCAGAGGGTCCAGCAAAAGCAAAGGCGTAGGAGCTAGGAACAGTGCGAGTGAGGCCATCCAGCAGACTGGTTTTGCTAAAACACGAGTGAATGGCAAGAAATGAGACTAGACGTAAGTCGGGTTCAGATATGGGAGGCTCTTATACAACATCTAGGAGTTCAGGCTCTACCCTGAGGAAGTCATTAAAGGGTTTTGAGCACGGGACCTGCTGAACAGGCAGACAGGTAGGTAGATAGGGAGGGGAGGGAAGTAAAGGGTATAGGACTGGAGGCAAGGAGACCAGGTGGAAAAGTAGCAGGGTTTGAGGTGAGGGGTAATATGCACAGAGTTATGGCGGCAGCTGCAATGGAGACGGGGGATGACTGGAGAAACGTTTAGAAGGTAAAACTGTCAGGACCTGGTGACTGTGGAAGATGAAGACCAGGGAAGAGTCACATGTGTGTTGGCACAGGCCACCTTCATTATCAGAGATGGAAGGATCTGGAATATGCAAGTTAGGGGAACAGGTAGCCCTTGAGATGTTATTTTCCCACTGTCTTCAAAAGGTAAAGGAAGACATAAGCTAAATGTAACTATGGCTAACATGAAGGTGGCAAATGCTATGTTAAATGACGATGCCACTAATCCTTGCTCATATGGCCAGACACACCTTCAGCATCTTTTTCAACAAGTTACTCTGTCCCCAAAGGCAGTCGCTATCAGTTTCAACACACGTGGTGGCCCCTACCAGTCCAATGCAGTACTGTATGCACTGGAAACCTGTGTTCTCCTTGATTTAAAGGGTTAAGATGATATCATTCTTCAAAAGACACACATCAGGATATGGAGGGGCCCTTGAAGTGAATTATAGCTTACCAAATTTAAAGGGCGCCTTCTTATTATTAAAAACAAACAAGACCACATCGGTCTTGGGTACCGATTGGGTACACTGGGAAGTCAGCCTATTTCGGAAAGACTACTAACTTAGTTTAAGGTCCAGGCAGGACAGAACACAGCAATCTACAGAATCTGATTTATTAACTGACGACTATGTGATAGGCCAGGGTTTCTCAGTTTGACTTCAGCAGGGCACAAGACCTATGAGAAGCTCCTGGAGGTGTGGGGAGTGGGGGACAGCCTTTATGATGGGTTTAAGTCTGATGACCTGTATTACATACCCCTCCTTGAGATCCACAAGACACACTCGGCAGCATGTTAAAGACTGAGAAATCCTACCATGAGAAATCCATTTAACTGAGTTTAGCCTGGTGTCACCCAGAGTTATCTGGCCACGGAAACCTCCTGTCATGTAACACCAATAAACAGCCCCTGAAATTAGAGTTATTTCAATCCCATTTTTCAAATGAGTAATAAAAAAAAAAAAAGCCCTAAAATCACATAGCCAGAAAGCCAATCTTTTCTTTCAGCTTTAGGACCTGATTCATGGGATCACAGAGGCAGGAGGCAGTGAGTGGTGAAGGTCAAGGCTGGTATCTGGGCTACACATTCACTTTACAGGGTCAGCTCCAGTATTCTCACAGCGCGTAGGTCAACAAAGGCCCTCTGTGTTCCCCATCAAGGCTGACATTTCATCCTGCCTCCCCAAGTCCTCTCCCCTCCGTTTTCTCTCTGGTACACCCATGAGAGGAATTCTGGCCTCTCGGCCTCTGTTCATGCCATTTCTGCTGCCTGGGGATCTTATGGATCATCTGGGCAGGTTGGTTCCTGGCAGCAGACTGAGGCGGAGGCTCGTCAACAGGAAGTTTAGTGAGGAATGCTCTGGGCTCAAGCCTGTGGGGGAATAAAGGCAGGCAGATGGGGCAGAGGTGGACGGTGAATTGTGATGCAGCCACAACAAGGGCACTGGAGCTGAGCTGGCCCTTCAGGGTTGACCTGAGCTGGGAGAAAGGGGCCAGGCCTTTATGTCCCAGTACCAACCAATCATTGGATGTGGGCTGGCCCTGGGAAGGGGCGCAACCTCATGCAAGGCCATGAGGAGCCACCCTCCCACCCCCGCCAGAGGGATTCAGCTGAGAACTGCCAGCTGCCAACATTCTCAGCAGCTGGCAATCTCTGAGGGTGGTGTAAATGGAAGTACAGGGCCTACATCACAGACAAGTACCTGGCCATAAAGGCACAATCTAGATGATCCAGAACACTCTTCTTATTAATGGTTCCTTATTATCATCCACGGAAACCCTGGTGGCATAGTGGTTAAGTGCTACGGCTGCTAACCAAAGGATCGGCAGTTTGAATCCACCAGGTGCTCCTTGGAAACTCTGTGGGGCAGTTCTACTCTGTCCTATAGGGTCGCTATGAGTCGGAATCAACTTGACGGCACTGGGCTTGGTTTTTTCTTTTTTTTTTTGGTATTATCATCCATGCTTGATAAAGCAGAAGGTCAGTGAAAAAGAGGAAGACCCTCAATGAGATGGACTGACACAGTGGCTGCAACGATGGGTTCAAACATCACAATGATTATGAGGACGGCACAGGACCAGGCAGTGTTTCATTCTGTTGTGCATAGGGTCACTATGAGTCGGAACTGACTCGACGGCACCTAACAATGACAACAAGCTTATTTAATTAAGTGACAAGAGCAGGGCTAGCAAAACATATAGAATACTTTAAGGCACAATGTCACAGTTTGGTGTTTGATGTCACTTTGTATCAGTGATTGATTTTTTTCCCATTCCATGGCCCATCTGACCACTACGGCACTTAACCTTTCCCCTTCCCTCTGAAAGGGGTTAGGGCTAGGGCCTCCTCTGAAAAGCAGAGGATAAAGATGGTGCATGACTTCCCCTAGAGGTGGCTGGGACAGCGATGCCAGGAGAGGGCCTCGGACAGGAGGCAACGCCCTCTGAGAGCACACTCTCTTGTAAAGAGGAAGACCTACTCTGGATAATTACTTAGAGGTAAGACATGGGTTACGGAGAGTCCTCCGAGAGTACTGGTCTGCAGGATCAGGAAATGCCCATCTCCTGCCTCCTGAAGGGCCTTCGAAGGCTTGCAATTAAACTACGAAGCTACCCATTAATCACTTCTAGATGTTCCATTTTGCTCACAACTTCCCTGTGTGTGAGGGAGTGGCATGGCTACTGTGAATCTCATTTGGGAGATTAACCCAAGTCTCTGGATTTTCAATCCAATGCCCTACTCAAAACACTAGGCATCAGCAGCATTCCAAAAGCCGTGAACCAAGCTCGGTGCCCCAGTTCCTGGGGTGCTGGGGACAGTGAGCTGGGGCTGACTGACACAACAGGGAGAGTCTAGCAGACACTGTGGCAGCTTCCCTAAAACCCCCTCCCTTCTTTTGGTAACAACCTAACTTTTATTTCGGCCCCTCAACTCCTCCCGCAAAGCCCAGGCGACTGGGGGAAGTTATCTGGAGGTGAGGCATGTGGCTCGGCCTAGGCTAATTTGCATCATCCCACCTCCTGGCTCCATGTATTGGTCTAGTGACAGGTATCAGACCCTATTTGGGCCAATGAGATTCCATTATCCCATCCCCTGGCTCAGAGATAGGTTCTTGACTCTCTTTGAGCCAGCGAGGAGAAACCTGCTGGGGATGACTGGGAATGTAGACTCCTTGCTGTTCTGTGAGGGCTTCTGGACGTGACCATTTCTCTTTCTTCCTCTCTCCCTCAATGGGGTTGGAGAAACTCTAATCCCTGGATATTTAGAGAGTCATCTGGCAACTGCCAGGCATTTCGTGGGGTGAGTGGGCAGCCATAGCAGGACACTGACTGTAAAAAACAGCAGAAAGGTAAAAAAAGAAAAAAAAAAAAAAAAAGACGGGGTTCTTGGTGATGCCCTGTTGGGTTAATGAAGACCACAGATTCTGCAGCCCCTCCTAACCAGACTTTCCAGACGGTAAGTCAACCAATTCGTTCCTAACCAGACTTTCCAGACAGTAAGTCAACCAATTCGTTCCTAACCAGACTTTCCAGATGGTAAGTCAACCAATTCGGTCCTAACCAGACTTTCCAGATGGTAAGTCAACAAATCTGGTTACTTTGCAGCCAGGTTGAGTTTTGTTTTCTCTTACTTGTGTCTGAAGGAGCCCAATGTGATACACAGAGGGGACAAAGGCAGGAACTGCGAGCCAGCTTTGGAAAACGAGGTAGCGAGTGATCTGCAAGCTAGTCCTTATTAAGCTGTATGCCAGCTCAGCCTAGCCTGCAGACTCTGAAGCTCTTCAGACAATAAATAAAAGCCTCATGCAGACAGGTCTCTTGACTTTGGAAGAAAAATGGAGCAATGAGGTTACTGTACACACAGGCTTCCCTCTTTTCCTGTTGGCTGTGAAGCTGTTTTCATTAGTGGGTCCCTCTTCCTCATCATGTCCTTAGTGGAGAGATACTTTTTTGAAATGTATTTATCACAATTACATTCTCCTACACTGGGAGGACCACCGGGCCCCCTAGCATAGACCTCTAAAACGCAATGAACTGGGGAAAGAACAGGGCTCCAGCCCTGGCTCTTTGCTACTGAGACCTCCCCTCAACTGCTCAGCACAAAGCAGTCTCTAGGTCCTCTCAGCTCACATGGGGGGATGAGGGGGCAGGGGGGTAAGGGGTGGAATTCCTACAGCTCATTCGGATGGAATTTTACCTGTAACTCAGTAAAAAACCAGTGAGAAGGTCGAGGGAGGCCTAGCACAACTCCAGGGACTGGGAGCAGCCGATTCTACTCCCTGCTCTCCTTATTATACGAAAAGGAACCTCGAAGGGGACTCTGTGCCTTCTTGTATCCTTTAAAGATGAGCAGCCACAGTGGTTAAGGGCATGGGTTTTGAAGTCTGTCAGACTTTAGTTCAAATCGTAGCAATTCTCCTTGGTCATGTGACCTGTCTCTGAGCTTCTCTGTGTGTAAAGCGAGAATGGATGATGCCGACCTTCCAGGCTTGGTCTGAAGTTTAAGAGAATAAGATACAATAACACACCTGGAATTAAAAAAATTGTTTCTAGGATCATTACTTGAATATTCTTTGGGAGCAAAGAACATTGTGACAGAAGAATGCAAAAAGGCAGCCAACTCGTTGTTGTTGTTAGGTGCCGTCCAGTCGGTTCTGACTCATAGCGACCCTGTGCACAACAGAACGAAACACTGCTCAGTCCTGCACCATCCTCACAACCATTGTTATGCTTGAGCCCATTGTTGCAGCCACTGTGTCAATCCACCTCGTCGAGGGTCTTCCTCTTTTTCGCTGGCCCTGTACTTTACCAAGCACCATGTCCTTCTCCAGGGACTTGGGCAACCCCAATGTACCCATTTACTTTCCAGCCATGAGAGGATTCCCTGGGTGTACGTTGATGAGAGGCGGCTACGAGCACTTAGAATTTCCTGCCCCAGTGTGGAGTCTGCATCAGCATCAGGGGCTCAGGCTTCCAAATGGAAGGCTGAGTCACTTTTCAGTCAACGGCATCTGAGAGTA
The DNA here is from genome assembly GCF_030014295.1 of Loxodonta africana. Taxonomy (NCBI): domain Eukaryota; kingdom Metazoa; phylum Chordata; class Mammalia; order Proboscidea; family Elephantidae; genus Loxodonta; species Loxodonta africana. The sequence continues at coordinate 76,681,077 of NC_087364.1, read as the reverse complement.
ATTGCAGGTTTGCAGCTAGTGATTCATTAAGGGTCCAGTTCTCTTGGGAGGCTGTACTTATAGTCAAGCAGTGTGCAATGGGGCTACCCAAAAAACACAGGTTACAGTCATCTTTCATTTTCCTTTAAACACCTGAGCTTGTAAAGGTTTTTTTTTGTTGTTTTTTTTTTTTATCACTCCAAAGTAGGTTCTCAGAGTACTGTAAAAGTTCAGGACTCACATCTGCACATCCGTTCCAGGATTTCGGTCCCAGGCAAAGGACACAGGGTGCCCTGGAACAGAGCCTGGGACAGAGGCAATCTTTTTAGGTTGTGTGGCTAACTTCTTTCCATGCTTTCTGTGGCAGACTTCACTAGTTATTCCCAATATCTGTTCTGTCCTTCCTCTTTATCAACAGACTCTCTCTCACACACAACTTTTAGCTCGGCATATGGACACTTAGGTAAGATACATTTTCCACTCTCCCTTGCAACCATGGGTGGCTATTTGACTAAATTCCACCTAACTGGGTCTAAGCAGAGAAGTCATGTGTGATTTATGGGAAATGTCCTTAAAGGAAGGGAGCTGTGCCCTTCCTTAGCTCTTCCTACTTCCTACAGGCTGGATTACAAAAGTGATGGTAGGTATTTAAGCAGCCATCTTGGACCACGAGGCAAAAAAGCCATGTATTGAGGACGATGGAGCAGCAAGACAGACAGAAGCTTCAAAGTTATCTTGAAACAGCCTTAGACTCTTGACTTCAGACTTCTTTAACATGCACGAGAAATAAAATTCTATTTGTTCGATGCACTGGCATTTTGGGTTTTCTGTCACTCACAGCTAACCTAATCTGAACTGACAAATGTTCCAATATCCATGGTTTATGTTTTTTTTCATTCATCTGTGATACCAGACCTGCACTGTTTTTAATGTGACAAGCCACTTACGGTATGGATTCATCAGTCATTCCCATCATACCCTCAAAATCCCATCACGCCATACAGAATGAATTCACTGTATTACATCAGAAAGGTCACTTCTCAGATACAGAGAGAAACAGTTCTTTTTTTAGCCAAGCACATAACCCCTTTGTTTATTTTACAGAAAAAAAAAAACCCTATCTACTCAAGATTACTGCTTTCTCCTCCTTGAGCTGGCAGTTCTATGAAACCGAGAATATTTTCTCTAGTTCTAAGTGACACACACCTCTTACCTGCCTACTACCAATTAAAGATAAAACGTTTGTACTTGCCAGCATCAGTGAGACACACTGTAACAGACAAAGCGTTCTCTAAAGAGAAGGTTGGGGCCTCAGCAGTCAGAGCTGGGAGCGCTCTGGATTCGACACTTACTTGCAATGTGACCTTGGCATGAGCCCTTGGCATGAGCTTAAACCCCTTATTAGTCCCAGTCTTACCCACGAGATGAAACTTTGTACAGACTTGCAAAAAATCAAAGGAGCTATGCGTGAGGCACCCGGCACAAAAGATGCGCTCTGATAACCAAGGATTCTTTTTGTTTGTCCTTTGTGTTTTATTGTTTTGAATGGAAGGCTATGGATTTTAGGTCAGGAGAACCGTGTTTTATAGCGATAGTTAAATGGCTGAACTTATTCAAGCTTCAGCTTCTTTAACTGTCAATCAGCCTTCTAAAAACAATAGTATCGATAGTAGTGATGACAACTGCTGGCATGTAGAACGATTACCATTCAGGCACTGCATTTTATCTTCATTAAAGTCTTTTTTTTTCCTACTTCCTAGAGATGTTTTTTAGGACATAAATAAAAACGAGAAAATGGTTATAAGGACACTGTGTAAAAGTAATTTAAGATTGTATGGTTCATACAAATACGGTAACATTGTTGGCCGAGTAGATAACTTCTTTTGAGAGAAAATATCCCATTATAGAAAGCAAAACTTTCAATCACAATAGGTGGTAAAAAAAATTTTGCCTTAAAAAAAGTTATATTTAAGTTTAAAAGCAATCTAAAATTATATAATGCTAGTATTAGAGGCATGTGCTTATGTAATTGCTTACTATAAAAGTGATATTCAAAAATATTTGTTTTTCTTTTTTACTTTACATGGTCCTCATCATTTGGTTCAGGGAAAAATAAGTATCTGACAATTCCTAAGAAAAATATGCTATATGCTCATATGTAGCATCTATTCATATGTAGTGTGCTTATATGTAGTGTGTGCTCATATGTAGTGTGCTCATGTAGCATGTACTCATATGTAGCATGTGCTCATGTGTAGTGTGTGTAAATATATATTTAACACATCTGCATGTACTTTCTCTCTTTTACGTATAAAACTTGTCTTTTGTTCCCTAACACTCTGAAATTTCTCCCCTTAGAGAAACATCAGGTACAATAGTATTCTACTTATAGTGACTGCCACCGCCCCAACTGAAAATTATTCCTTATATAAAATCCTTGTATACATGAAGTTAAGGAGCCCCAGTGGTGCAGTGGTTAAACGCTCGGCTGCTAACCGAAAGGTTGGTGGTTTGAACCCAGCAGCTACCCTGTGAGACAAAGGTGGGGCAGTCTGCTTCTGGAAAGATTACAGCCTTGGAAACCCTTTTGGGGCAGTTCTACTCTATCCTATAGGGTCGCTATGAGTTGGAATTGACTCGATGGCAAAGGGTTAGGTTAGGTTATACATGAAGTTATCCTTGAATATAACTGTCCCACAAATGCAGGTAAATTTTGGCAAATTTTGCATCAGTCCTATTGGATGTAATGAAGAGTTGAAGGATCCAGGGACCGGGGAGTGCAAAGAGGAGAAAAGCAGATGACAGTAGCAGCGGTTTTTGTAGGGCAGCCTTGGGAAAAAATAAAAGAAGAATCCAGCCCACAGATGAGTTTGCAACTGCATGTTTAAAAAAAAAAAAAAAAAAAAAACTTAGCTGCCAATAATTAAAAATATGTACTTTCACATAAAAAACCCCATGACCCACATTTCAACACAACCACAAACAGCTGGCTGTGCAGAGAACTATCTAGCTGGAGCCCTCTCCTGCTCTCCATTTGTGGGGACTTTCCTTATTACAGGAGCCCTGGTGGCACAGTGGTTAAAGTGCTCAGCTGCTACCTGAAAGGTCAGCAGTTCAAACCCACCAGCTGCTCTGCTGGAGAAAGATGTGGCAGCCTGCTTCCATAAAGATTTACAGCCTTGGAAACCCTATGGGGCAGTTCTATTCTGTCCTATAAGGTTGTTATGAGGTTGGAATTGACTCAATGGCAGTGGGTTTCCCTTGATATAAATCTGCCTGGCCCGAGTATTTAAGGCACTTGAATTTGCATGACAAATCTGAGGTATTTGGGTCTGCACACATGCCTCTTCCTTGAGTGAAAATGAAAATCCCAGGGGAGAGCACGTCACGGGCCTACGGCAACCAAAGACAGGCGTGGCATGGTTCATTTCTCCTGTCACTGGAACCCTCATGGCCCATGGTTGGCCTCCACTACACGTGGAGAATCACAGCCGTACAGCCACATAGCAGTGATTATGATTGAGTTCTGCATTCCTCAGACCCAATGGTCTCGTTGCAAAGTTCACCTTCTAGCACCAGGGGCCATCTGTGTAATATAAAGCTAGTAAGGACATTCTACTCCTGTTTGCTTTTGAGGGCCTGGCTTTGAATGGATTTAAACAGTTCCCTCTGCTGCCTCTGTTGGTGGGGGGAGGAGCCACTGTAAAACGGGCTCCTGAGCCAGGTCACAAGACGTTACCAAGGTTGAGGAGACATCCAGAGAGCCCTGTGTGTTGAGGAAGCCAGTCTGAGAAACACCTGCTCAACTCTGCTTGACCTGTCCTCCAGGTGGGACTGGGGAAGTGGGAATCAACTCAGTCGTAAAACCAGTGTCACCGAGCATCGTGTGGTATGGCAGAGCCAGATCAAGGTTCCTCCTTTATTCGTTTGTGTTGCAGGTCGAATGCAGCTCCATCAGGCAGGGACTCTGTTTTGCTCACTCTTGGGTTCTGGCAGTTAGAACAGTGCCCGGCACCTAACAGATGCTGAGTTAATTCACATAGAATAAGCGAATGAGTGAAAGTACCACTTGCTCCTTCTCGGAAGTCTCCTTGTTCTACAGACAGGCTCCATCACCTCTCACCTGGAGGATTTCAGCCAGGTCTCAACTGAACGGTACCTGCTGGCCTCAGTGCGGCCTGTCTCTAAGGCAACCTCTGCTCTGAGTTACCTTTCCAGAATCCAAATCGATCACATCACTTCTCCACTAAAACTCTTCAATAGATTTCTCATTATTCCTAGGGTAAAGTCCAAAATTTTTAATGGGGCCTAGAAGGCCCTTTTGACCTGGCCCTACCCATCGTTCCCTGCCCCTGCAGCCCTACTGAGCCCCTCTGTGTCCCCAGCACTCACCTGACTGCCCTCCTTCTATCTCCTACCAGACTGGGTGCAAACCCCTAACCCATCCACCGGGTTTCAGTCTCAGTCTTCGTCTGTTCTTACTGCCACCCAACTGCTTGTTAAGTGCTGTTTGCCTTGGTCTCTTGTGTCCCTAGCACCTAGCACAGGGAGGGCCTAGCACAAAGAAGGCGGCCAGGAATCCTTTATTGGACAAATGCATTTTGTTCAGTACCATGCTATTTCTATCTATGAAGTGGTGAAATTTTTTATGTTTTTTTATTTCACCACTTCATAGATGAGGAAACTGAGGCTCAGAGAGGTTAAGTAATGTGCCTAGGGTCAGGGTGAAAATCCAGGTCAGTGGGCTTCAGGGCCTGGTTTCTTTCCACCGTGCTGTGTGGTGGGTGGCAGGTAAGCTTCCTTCGCGGTGGCAGCACACCTGTGTCTGCAGTGCTCTGGGCGCGTGCCTGTATCTACTACCTTGGGAGGAGAAATGCCCAAGGAGACGGAATTTGTCGATGAATACTCAAGACTGCACACACATGAATACAGCCTCTTGGGCACCAGAGTAAAGGAACGTAGGTCAGACAGCTGCCGGCCCAGCTGGCCTCTGACACCCACTCTTCTCATCTGCATGTGTGAGACCATGAAGGGAAGAGAACTAAACGGAAAACTCCAGGGGCTTTGTAGCTATCATTAAAAACAAAGGCTCAAGAAACCAAGGAAAGGATTTTAAAATCATGTTCCGTTTTAGCTCGTGATCATTTTCATTCAAAAGTTCCGATTCATTAATTTGATGAGAAGCAAGCAGATAAGGATAGCTGCAGTAGGCTTCTGGGAAATTAAGCTTTGTTTGCCTGTTATTAAAATGGGGTAAACAAGGAAGAAGGAGGAGGATGAAGAAACTAACATTAATTATGGGCCAAGTACACACATCATCATTTAATCCTCATAGCAATACTACGACCGTAGGACTATTAATACGTCACTTATAGATGTAGAAATCAAGGCACAGAGAGGTCAAGTAATTTTCCCAAGGTCACACAGCTATAAGTGGATGGGAAGGATTAGAACCCAGCCCAGCTGGCTCCAAAACTAGTTTTTACCTACAATGCAATAGCAACTTTTAGTTTGTACAATACTAATTCAATGGCACTTTCGAATCATTACATTTATACTTTCCCAAAAGAATTTACCGGAAAACAGAAGCAGTTACAGAAACAGTCTAATAACATTTCAATACTAATTTGTATTATACAAATGTGCAGCCGACAGTAAGAAGCATCACAAAGTTGATATTATGCCTCATTTCTTTAAAAGCAACAATGGAAGGGAATAAAGGGGAAAAAATCCTTGGAGGGAGACTCTAAAGGAAAGACAGGAAACTACAAGTGTCTGCAGAAGTTCCACATTTTACCCTAAAGAGAAATTAAAGGACATCTGACAATAAAGTCAAGTTTCACAGTGACCTGCTGGGTACCTTTACCAACAGGAACAAAACAAACATCAGGCTCAAAGCAAGCCATGATGGTACCACTTCACTAGCTCCACGCTGTAGAAATGAGTGGTACCACTGCTTCCCAGGGACAGAGGAATTAAAAAATAGCCCTTCACGTAAAGAATAATTTTGAAGGGCGTGAGGTTAAACAAGTGGATCTGAATCTCCTGGTAACAGAAAGCCAAAGACTAAAACACAAGAGGAAAAATCAGTCATGGAAAAATGGAATAATTCAGTAGCTGGTCACTTAAGTCCTTGTTCTAACTAAATGACATCATCTGGAAGAAGACACTGTGGTGCTTGTCCAGAACGCGTCAGCCCCTTCTCCCCCTGATAGACAGAGCACATGGTTTAGGCTTTTATCACGCTGAGTGATGATTACCTCATTTCTCCATGGTCAGTGTAAGGCTCCTTTGTCAGCAGAGTACTTAATTAGATCAGTGCTTTGCTTTAGTACAGCGAGGTGCAACTTTTTGCATTCCAACTTAGGTGCTGAATCAAAACCCCAAACCTCCTTTTGTTATTATCATTACCTGACAAGTGACACATAGGAGGGGGGACCATAGCTGTGCTGATGGCTTTCTCCCTGTTACCTCCAGATGTTATCAGCAAACCACAGCCCCTTGCCTCCCCTTCCCTTTCTCCCCCTCCCCCCTTCATTCTATGTTTCCATCTCTGCTTTCCTCTGGTGAATCTGGGAGGATCAATGCATGCCCCCTCCTCCCTGGGAGGTGTTCTTTGCAAGATGTAGTACATCAAAGACTCACCGGATTCCAACCAGTCACTCCATGCCAACCCAACCACCCAGACTCACTCTGATGCCCCAGCATCCCCCCACGACCCACACACATACCATCTCTCACTAGGTTCTGATGATTCGGCACACTTCATAAGGCTTGTGTTCCTGCCATTCTCTCTCCCATTGCTATTGTCTTCGTCCAGGACTATTTTCACTTAGGACCATTATCTCCCTGCTGGAAGAATGCCCACCACCACCAGATACCAGCCCCTGCACACCGTTTCATTCCATCTCCTACACAGTGAGCTTTCTTAAAATCCAAATCTGACCTACAGCGGCTCCACCCAAGTCCAGATACTTCAGCACAACACACAAGGCCCTCTAGGATCTATCTTTTGCCTACATCCTTGGTGGTGGTTCACCAAATTTTAGTCTTCATGTTTTACCTTATGTTTTGCAAATTTTCAAGAAAGAAAAAAAGATTTTACCACTGATTCATATTGGCAGGATTTATGTCATCCAGAGGCCACTGGGATATGTTATCTCAGATAATGGGTATCAAACTCCATAACCCATAACAAAAATTCTGAATTGTTGCTTTAATCATCATGCCTTCATTAGTGAAAACACACAGTATCAACAAAAAATTCAAAGGAGAAAATAATTGGGTCTTGAAAGGGTTAAGTCTGCTTCCTGAAAGGTCCCTTGGTAGTGCGGATGGTTTGCACTCAGCTGGTGACCCACCCGGCAGCTCAGTGGAAGAAACAGCTCTGGCTGATCGGTTCCATAAAGATTACAACCAAGATAACCCTATGGAGCAGTAATACTCTGTAACACAAAGGGTGTCCTGAGTTTTATTGCTGTCCCAACAACAAAAATAGTATCAACAACAAATCTGATTTCTGACATTCTTAAAATGGTTTCTGTTTCCAGAATAGACTCTGGACTGATGACAATGAAACCGGAAGGCTGACCATGACAAAGCACCTCCCTCCACAGAGACTGGTGTGAATCCACTTCTTATCTGCTCTAAGGTCTGTGATCCTTGCCTGCATCTTGGGGACAATTACCCAGAGGCAGCTCCAGGGCCCAGCCTTATCCCCGTGCTCCAAAGCTCCTTATTCAATTATCTTTCACAAGAAGTTCGCAGCGACTCAGCTCTCATTCTAATTTCTTAGAGCCAGCTTTAAGGGTCTGTTTTTATTCAAAAAGCCAAACTTCCCATGCTGAGATAGACGATTGCAGGATTCTAAAAAAAGAACATTACGACAAATAACATAAAATTTTTTTGGCAATACAATTTGGTCCAAAGGTCTTTATTAAGAAAGGAATCCCATGCCTAATGTAAAATCTAAAAATAACACAACAAAGGAAGAAAGCCAAAGCTCAGAGAGGAATGGCTTCTAAATAAACGTGGAAAATCAAGAAACTGTGAAATGTGTTTTCCCCCAAATCAAGTCTCTCCAATGTGCAAAGAAAGATGAAAATAGTTTTAAGGGGAGATTGTAACTGCGCTCAAATTATAACCAAGAAAGGAAACCCAATACATAAAGGGCACATATTAACAAACTCTAGCGTTGCTCAAGTTCTGCTTTCATAAAAACGGTATATGTTACATCTAATGAAAAGTTTCTATAAAAGCTAAATTTTTAATGATTCACTAAAAGCATTTCCAATCTCTGTGGACTTTGAGCCCCACTGCTGAGTAGCATTTGCCGCAGACAGCAGAATTCTTTCAGACCAATAAAAACTGAAGCTTTCCACTTAAGGTGTCCATTCTTCAAACAGTGCTGCTGTCTTAATCCAGGTTCAAAGTCCAGGGAGGGGGCCTTGGCTGGTGGCCTCTGAGAATAGGACCCTCCTCTGACAAAGCCTTCCCTGTGGTGGAGGCGGCTTCTTGGTTCTGATTCCGCCGCTCCTTCTGATTACTGCAGGAGCTGCCCACAGGCGGGGATGTCCCTCCCAAGTGGATACAATTATTCTGCTCACTGTGGTGGTTTTATAGGGTTGTTTTTTTTTATGAGTCAGAATCGACTCAGCGGCAATGGGTTTGTTTTTTTGGTGGCAGTTTTAGTGCTTCTTACGAATCAATAAATTGGCACAGATGTTTTACACATCAGCTCTGTGACCTTGGTTTATCGGCACCCACCCTTGAGAAACAAAACTACCTGTCCCGGGATCACAAAATCTGTTTCTGAGCCATGAGGCTAAGGGTCAGACCCAGATTACAGGGACCAGTGGTTCTAAGACTGTGGTCCCTGGACCAGCAACATCAGCTTTACCTGGGAACTTGTTAGAACTGCAAATACTTGGGCCCAACCACAGACCTCCTGAATCAGAACTTCTGGGGTAGAGCCCAGAAATCTATGGTTTAACAAGATTCTAATGCCTGCTTAAGTCTAGGAGACACTGACATACACTATCATGTTGAAATGACAGTTATTGGGGGAAGGGGCCATAGGGGTGAATATGTGTCCCACATTAGGGCTAAGATCCTGCCTGTTTTTCTAGCACTAGCTCAGTGCCTACCCCGCAGTAAGCTCTTATTACATCTTTGAAGAATGAATGAATGAATGAACGGTGCTAAACTCGCTAAGAAAGGGAAGTAGATAACTTGTGCCTGAATTGCTGTGGGCGATAAACCTCTCATCAGGAAACTTCTCAAATATCTGGATAAATCAATGGAAGTCACGTCCTGGACTGTTAGTGTTTCCGAGCGTAGTCTCTTACGAGTGAGACCCAGGTCAGTCTGAGGGTTTCCTTCTTCCCATGGGGCCCACTGTTCTTGATCGCAGTGACTGCATCTCGCCATTTCTGTGACGCCTCGTGTCCAGGACACGTGTTAGAGTCTTACCCGTGTACCATTTGTCCGGCAAGAGTGAAGCAGAAAGCTTAGTTTCAAATCTTATCTATTTGTCCCACTTAAGGGTGCTTTCCTGAGTGATGGAAACAGAATTCACGGCAGAGGACATTCACCTCCATGTCCTCATTACACACTCATGGGGACCAGCTAACTAAGATCAAAGGCAGGGCTTGGTCTCCAGGCGGAGAGGACTGATCTAATGCTAGGGAAGATGGGTCAAGAGTCATCTAGATTAAACTTATCTCCAAACCTCAGGGGCAGTAATTCTGTCGGCCATATGAAATCGGAAAAAGTAAACAGTGCTCAGTTAATCTTCTTCATTCACCCTACCTACACCTAAGTCAAGTTTCATCGAAACCATGCCAGATTTTCAGAGCTGGCTGGCTGGATTCAGGCTGGGGTGAGGGGAGCTGGTCCCACTGTAACAGGTAGGCAAAGGTGGGCAGAAAGCAGGTTTTAAGGCCAGACAGATGCCTCTTCAACACAGCCTGGGGTTTCCCCTACAGTAGCCAGTCCTTTAGGTCGAACATTTGATATCCCGGTTAAACTGCAAAGATGTTTTCTTGGAGAAGAAAAACACTAAAGATTGGTTCACTGGATTTGCTCTGCATTTGTCTGAAAAATAGAAAACTAGGAAAGGGACTCATTACTTCACTTACAAATTCACTCAGGTTTAGGTAAGGCTGCCAGTCATGTAGCTTCTAAAGAACAAACTTGAAAGGCCGGGGCCAAGTGTGGGTGTGAAAGCGTGTGGGGTAAACAGTGAATGAAAAACCAGAAGAAGATGGCTCAGCAGCCTCTACGATTCACAAAGACAAGCAAAAACAAAAGAAAAATGGTTACGGGGTGGGAAGCTGCTCATATCCTACATTCAAGCTCTACGGGAGTTACTTTGAGCACACATTTTAAGTTAAGTTACCTCAGAGTTAAGGAGCCCTGGTGGTGAAGCTGGAACCCTGGTGGCATAGTGGTTAAGAGCTACGGCTGCTAACCAAGAGGTCGGCAGTTCGAATCCTCCAGGCGCTCCTTGTAAACTCTATGGAGCAGTTCTACTCTGTCACATAGGGTCACTATGAGTCGGAATCAAATTGACAGCAACAGGTGCCTCAAAATTGGAACCCTAACTCAACCCCTTACCAGCTATGGGATCCCGAGAGATTTAATAAATCTTCCTGGGTCTTACTAGTCTCATCTTTTACCAAAAATGGGCACACGGGTTTATTGAGAGGGTTAAAATGAGATTGCAAGTATCAAGTTCTTGGCACGCTATGAGATCCAAAGTAAGCCTTCAACAAGTCTTCTTTTTCCCGGCCAACACCAGCGTTGACCAGCCTCTCACCTATCCACACTCCCTTCTCAGGCTGCACGTACCTTTCTGTGAGTTCTTTTTGTCTTCAAACTGTCTTCAAAGTTCACTGTCATTTTTACAAAAATTTAGGGCTTATTCGATGGGAAAAGGATCATCCCAAATTATTTGTTCTGAGCACTGAGGCCTCACGGGGAAAGGTCTGCATGCTGTGGCTGGTTCAGCTATGGGATTTATTTGTATTACTGACCCCTGGCACACACACAGCTTGCCTCATTGGCTGCTCCCAGAGTTGGCTCTGTGCTTCTGAGTGGAGGTTAGAAACGAAACCATCATTTACCACCATTCCTTCTCATTCAGGTTTCAGCAACAACAAATCCATTTCTCGAATGCATTTCAAGAAAGAGTAAAATCATTGATATATAAGAAAGATTAAAGTTTTTTTTCTTTTCCCTAGTATTATGCACTGTCTTACCCTTCGCCAAAGTTACTACTATCTGGGGGCCACCCTTCAGAGGGTGCCCTGATGTTTGGCTAAAAGCTCTGAATAACATCCCCTTTATCATTCAGGCTGATTAGGAAAATACATTTTTTTTCTTTGATAGAGCTGGATTGCTTTTTAAGGAGTTACTTGTTTTCAAATCACACCCCATTATTCCAGCACTGGGAGCCTTGGAGGCGCAGTGGTTACGTGCTCGGCTGCTAATCAAAAGGTCGGTAGTTTGAATCCACCAGCTGCTCCTCGGAAACCCTATGGGGCAGTTCTGTTCTGTCCCATAGGGTCACTATGAGTCAGGATCCACTGGAAAGCAATGGGTTTACTCTGACGCCTCTTGCACAATTCACAGTCTGCCTGCTCCCCATTGCCCAACAAAAAACCCTGGCCCAGCAGGGAGGGCTCCATATTTACATTCAGCTTCACACAACAGCATTTACCAGGGTGAGGCAGCTGGCTGTCAGCTCCTGGCTCTCAGTCAATATTTAATCACTGTAGTTACGTAGGGAGCAGGAAGCATACCGCCTCCCAATAACATGCCTTTAATATGAAAAAAGCTTTCATTAGGTTTATGGAAGCATGGCTATGCTTTTCAGAAGAGCTATCAAGTTGAGAAGTTGCAAAACTGTTCTGATATGGCATTTTAAGTGCCTTGTGTTGGTAGGTGTATTAAATGAATAATACATAATTGTAAATTTTTTTTTTAAAGTGTCAAGGACCTTTGGGTTTATCCTCCAATTTTTTTCCTCTTTTTTAAATGGAGAAGCGTGTTTGGAGGGAAAAAAAAAAACAGTTATCTCATTATAGCCTCTAGCCCCGGGTTCAGTCTCCCGGTTACGAAGCAAAGCAACCATGCTAAATAGAAAATTCAAATTTGTTTTTTGACTTTTACTTAATACTAAAGCTTTCACAGTGTTGTTTTTCAATAGCTTTGTAAGTAATATTCTCAAACCCAGCACTATGCTGTAAAGCCATTTACGTCTCCATTTGTCCTATAGCTTAAGCAAAAGAACGCAAGCCAGAGGTTAAAGAAAACCAGCAGCGGAAGCTGATGGGAGATGCTCCCGTTCATGGGGAGTCCTCAGACTTCTGCTGACAAAAATGTTTCACGTTTCTTCCGTAGCAGATAGCTCTTCTAAGGAGCTGGTCACCTGAGTGAGAGATGTTGTTACCATTTAAACAAGGTCTGCACTGGTCCACAGGGAAGGCTCACGCAGTACTTACAGTGGCAAGATGAAAGGAATGCTGCAGAGAAGGTGAAGGCTGGAGACTGACTCAGAGTAATGAGTATTTAAAATGCCTTAGCTCCAAGGCACACAGTTCTCTCTTTCATTCCTTCCACTAACCAACGACCAGATGAACAGGTGCGGACTTGCTCATCTGGATGACATGTGGCAGGAAACATTTTCACTTCAAAGTTGCAAACCATATTTGACGTGTAACAGCCTTTCATTGTGGGTGGGCAGATGAGGGAATTAAGCTTTACCTCAGCTCTCACAACTCATTGGTCCTGGTCTGACATAGTAATTACCCTTCAGCTCCTAACCAAGACTCCCCAACCCGACCATCACCAATCGGATGGGTGGGGGAAAGAAGGAGTTTCTCTAACTTTTCCTGACCGGTGGCCTACAGACTTTTGGAGGATTCTCAAAGGAAGTCCCAGAAGGGGTTGCTCATGCAGCTGTCATTAGAATATCTGACATTCTGCATCCGCTCCTATCAGCATCTGGTATTTCAACACCTCCACCCCATTCTGAACCCTAAAACTTCAGGTAAGGCACGAATAACTCCTTAGGAAAAAGGCTAAGAACTCTGTTTTAATGTATTTCTAACCCACACCATCCAGTCAACCTGATCAGAAAAACCTACAGATATGCCAACTCCTTTAAATCAAAACTCTGAAGAAGTTCTTGGAGCCTGAGAAGCCAGTTTCCCATTAATTCACTATTGAATTCAAGTAGCTTCTTCACACTTAATTCCCTAAAAATGCTCCATCCCCTACTCCATCCCTCCCCACCCCACCCCACCCCCAGTTCTTTGAGCACAGGGAACTGGCACGTCAAGTAATGTGCTCATTATTAAACTCTTTGCAGCATGAAGAAAATTTAGCTGTACTTCAAGAAAATCTCCAGGTCATTTTATTACGTAAACGATTGCTTTTAGGAGTGGTGGAAGATTCCATAAACAAGGTACACACTCAGCTGCCTGGATGCGCTGGTTACGGAGGACAGTGATTTTGGTCAGGCTCCTCCTGGCTCCATTTCAGTTTCACAAACTTTCCAAACTCCCTCCTGTCGTGTGGTCCTTCAGCCTGGGCAGGTCTGGCCACCCCACTCTTCGCCTGGCTCCCTCCTCTCCGTGCCTCCCTGTAGCTGCCATTCCCTCAGAGCGGGTGGCCCTGGCAGACTCTCCAAAGCATCCTGGACCCCTCCTTCACAGCACTGACCTCAGATATCAAATAACTAACTGCAATTTGTTCAGTATCCATCTCCCTCACCAAGTAAAATACTGCATGTGAGCAGAGAGTGTGGCTATCTTCTGAGTGCCTAGCACATTGCCTGGCACACAGTGGCTACTAAGTAAAAGACTGTTAAGTGAGTAAGTAAACGAATGGGGAAAAAAATCACAGAAAGTAGCGGGTTCAGCTGCAGCTTGCGCCCCTTCCACTTCACCCTTCCCAGCCTTCTCCACCCTCTCCATCCTTCAGGTGAGGTCTCTTTGCTAGTGAATGATGTCCAGGACTCTGGGAGGTAGCTCTACAGGTGTGTGGTCCACCAGGTGGCAAGGCCAACCTGTAACCTCAGGGACCTGTACGCCCGTTCTATATATAAACCAATTTAGAAGCAGCAGCTAGCTCAGGATTGGGCGTCAAGAGATGGGGGCTTCAGGACGACTCTGAGCATACTGTTTGACCTCTCTGAGCCTCAGCTAAACCAATATGCAGGGTGAGTTTTTGGCTGAGCCTTAAGGGACTGGATAGATTTGACTACTGGAAGTAGGCACAGAGGTGTTGGGGGGAACATTCAAAGCAGAAGGGAGGGCATAAAGCCATGCATTTATGCTCAAATTAATTTTTACGTAAAGTTTCAGTTCATGAAAAGTTCTTGAATATAAGCACAAAGACATAAGAGGATATATGTTTATGTGAAGAGGTCGCAGACCTTCAGATCTGGGCATAGCTTTAGTAAAGATGAGCAATTATCGTGTACTGAAAGTCATATAGCTGAACTCCCAACGCGTGGTGTAGTCGCTTCTGACTCAAAGTGGAAAGAGGAAAGCACATGGCCGTGGGGGCCAGAGACCACACCCAATTTGTGATCCACCATTAAGCTTCAGTTTCCTTGGCTGTAAAATGGGAGTAACAGTAACCACCTTGCCATGTTGTGGGCCTTGGGCACCATCAGTGAAAACTTAGCACCTGCTCGTGGTAGGCACTCATTACTTATTAGTAATAGCTATTATTATTACTTATTAGTAATAGCTATTGTTAATATTGAGGAGCCCTGGTGGTGCAGTGGCTAAAGCACTTGGCTGTTAACCAAAAGGTTACTGGTTTGAACCCACCAGCTGCTCTTTGTGAGAAAGATGTGGCAGTCTGCTTCCGTAAAGATTTACAGCCTTGGAAACCATGCAGGGTGGGGCAGTTCTACTCTGTCCTTTAGGGTCACCATGAGTCGGAATCGACTTGATGGCAGTAGGTTTGATTTTGGGGATTGTTATTACTATGAAATACCATAAAATGTAAACATGGCTTCTCCTTAATAATTTTTGCCCACTTTTTAGATTTTAGTGGTACGGCCGGTGAAAGGTAGCTGGGCCTAGGCCACCAAGGAGCCCTGTCCTGGGAAGAGGTGACACGCAGATTCTCAGGTCGGGCGCATGAGCCTTGGTTCCTATACCATTCACACCTCTTCTGCAGCGAGTGCCACGCTGTGTGCTAATGTGGCTCACATCAGTCTCCCCCGGTAGACCACAAGCTCTGCGAGGGCAGGAACCACGCCAGCTTCCGCCCATCTGCACATCCTCCACGCCTAACACATGGTAGCCACTCAACACATGGATAAAGCCGTGAAGGAGAGATGACATGCATGAAGGAAATTCTTGGCAGACGTCATTTTGTGGACTAAGCTTTGCTAAAAAGCTTCACATATGCAATTTTAAATCATAACTCTTGCTCCAAAATGAATTCAGAAAGTTTACCCCTTCGTAACTCAGAAAGTCCCTGCACTGAAAACACATAAAAGCAGTTTCTACAAAATAAGGAGTGGCTAGAAACTAATCTTTACTGCACGTTAAAATTACCATGTTTCTAGCACAATACTCGTGATTTTATACCAATAATCCTAAGGAGGCCGTCACTATTCAGGGCCAGGTCTGCCTGATTCCAGGGCCTGCTGGTAACCACCTTCCTATACAGAGTCTCAGTGGCATCAGGAGGATGATGTCTGCCCCGGGGGTGTGGCCGCAGCTACAGGCTGACACTTCAACTCAGGTGTTTGGATCTTAGCATTAACACCACCACAACACGGGTTGAAGCCCTACAAGGTCCGTTTAGCTTTGCTTCTTTCCCAGTCCATTGGTGCCATCCTTAGTACAGTCCACTCACACCACCAATGGGCACCACAGGTCCCAGGGGCAGGAGTGGGGAGACGGTGTGTGGACCTGATGCCCTGGGGCAGATGAGCCATGAGGTCTCCACGTAGGATGTCAATGTGGCATGTTCCATATCTCAGTAACCTCGTGCTGCTGTAACAGAAATACCACAAGTGGCTTCAACAAACTGAAATGTATTTTCTCACAGTTTAGGAGGTTAGAAGTCTGAATTCAGAATGCCGGCTCTAGGGGAAGACTCTCTTTCTCTGTCAGCTCTTGGAGAAGGTCCTTGTCTCTTAGCTTCTGTTTCCTGGTTCCTTGGCGATCTCCATGTGGCTTGGAATCAATCTTCCCCCATCTCTGGTTTGCTTAATCTGCTCCTTTTATATCTTTTAAGAGATTGGCTCAAAACACACCTTACACTCATCCTGCCTCATTAACATAACACAGACAATCCATTCCCATATGGGATTATAGCCACAGGCATAACCCAGTGCCCAGTGCCGTCGAGTCGATTCCTACTCATAGCATAGAGGTTAGGATTTACAACATATATTTTTAGGGAACACAATTCGATACTTAACATTCTATTTATAACACCTCAAAAGTCTCTCACTTTGGGTGATTACCTCCTCACCAGTAAAACAGAGGGGATTGGGAAACACAATCTCTAAGGTCTATTTCACGTTTGATATTGAATGATTCTGTGAAAAACTCTAAAAACCTTAAAGATGACTAGTTAGAGATATTGTGCCTATAGTGGTTTCAAATTTAGTCTGAAGTCAAGGGATTTCCTGTTCTTATCAGTTAGGGTTCCTGACATGAAAGCCAATTCTGGCCATCTTAAACCCACAGAATCATCAGGGGGTGGAGAACGGAGCAGCAAGTTGGAAATAAAGAGAAACTGAGGGAGTGAGGGAGGGTCGGGCAGCAGAAACCACAGACGTGGTCCCTTCATGGGCAGGTTATGGCAGCAGTCAGCACCGCAGGGCTCCCGACTGCTCAAGTACCTTGACACAGGTGCGCAAGACCCAATATCCTGGCCGAGCTTTTCCACCTGCAGCAGAGCCAGGAGGGAGGATACGGGGCTGAGGCTCCCAGAACAGTCAGCCGCTAGTGCTTAACCTCCACCAAAATCACACACACAAGGAGGGGATAACACCCTAAGAGGAAAGTCGGGGCTCTTAGGAAGAGTAACGTGTGGGGGGCCCAAACCCAGGAACATCCACATGGAGGAAAGGACCTAAGAATACAGAGGTCAGTGAGGGCCAGTAGTTCTCTCCTCAAGCGCACCATCTAACGGACTTCAAGTGAGGACATAAATTAACGAAACTGTTCAAACCATTTTGGTTCAATGTGATTATGGCTAAAATAAATGGGTTTGGCTGAAAGATACAGTTAGTACTATCATAATCCACAACACATTGAACATGTAATTAGTAAAAGGATTCTGGGAGATTTTAACAAGCCTTAAGAGAAATTATCCTGTCAGCTACACCAGGCCATCCCAAGGCTAGAATGAGTAAGCAGGAAACCCTCTTTACGAGAAGTAGCGAGTCACAGGGATGTCCTTCTATTGCTAACAAAGCTATACTCGGTGCCCTGTAGTAGTTTCATTTTTAAAATCCGGATCATTCAGTCAACAAATGTTGAACATCCTAAAGTGCCAGCTCCCTTTCCCTTTCCACTCCTACAAGAGTTTCAAACGTATTATTTCTAATTTATAAAATCTCCCAGTCGTGGTCCTCATGACTTAGCCCACACATTGTACACCTTCAGCGGGTCACTTCCACCCCTCTGCTAGTCAGCTGCCAGAACTTCCAGGTGGCACACTCACAGAACCTTCACGGTTCCACCAGAAAGCTAACTTTAAACAAGTTCCAAGCAGAAAATCTGCCCCTCATTAAGAAACAAAAACAGAAAACAGATTTGGATGTTGGCGAGTCAACTAACATTCCACAGAAGAGCGACAGCTTGTGGCTGTCCACAGCCCACGTGGAGAGTGGACTGGGGGCAAGTATGCAGTCGTTGCTACTCAGCACACCTAGGAACTCACAACACAGGCCCTCACCCTCTCCCTTCTGACTAGAGGGCTCTTCCCCTCTACCACCACAGGCTCAAACATACCAGTGATCACGAAGAGGGAGCAGGACCATTCATTCCTTTTATACTTAAGGCCACCATCGGTTGGAGCCGACTCAACCACAACTAAGAACAACAAAACCAGACTGCATTTTTATGCATTTCTCTCTTTACCTGCCCCTGTTTTTTGCCCCTTCACCACATTATGGATTGAATTGTGTCCTCCCAAAAACTATTTTGAAGTCCTAAGCCCTGGTACCTGTGAATGTGACCTTCTTTGGGAAAAGAGACTTTGAAGAGGTCAGTTAACATGTGGGTCCTAATCCAATGTGAGTGGTGTCCTCAAAAAAGGGGAGAAGAGAAAGAGACAGATGGGGAAGGTGGCCATGTGAAGATGGAAGCAGAGACAGAGTTCAGCTGTGGCTGCAAGCCAAGGAATGCCTGGGGCCACAAAAACAATCCTCCCCGAGAGACTTTGGAGAGAGTGCGGCCCCGCTGACACCCTGATTTTGGAATCCTACCCTCCAGAACTGAGAGACAATCAATTTCAGTTCTTATAAGCCACCCAGTTTGTGGTACTTTGTTAAGGCAGCTCTAGGAAATTAGTAAATCATATACGCCTTCTCCACGGGGGCAGCGCCAGAGAAGTTTACCCAAGGCAATCTAGCTGGAAGAGGGGACTAGGAGTTTAACTCTGAAAATACATTTACAGAGCAAACACATTACTACAGTTTTTACCTAGGTCTTATGTCGGCTTGCGATGACTTCAGTAGAGGTGACGAAGAACTATGGAGAGACCTAGCTCTCCCCTCCCTCCTCAAGCCACAGCCTACGAGGATATGTGATTTATTATCTTTGCTTGGTCGAACTGTCTTAATATGATTTTTAAAATTTTAAGAGCTAATGTAGCTCCACACGAAGTCTGTGGTTTAGGTAACGGTTTGTACCAATGTTCAGTTCCTAGTTTTGGCAAACGTACCATGATTTTACTAGATGTCAACCTTAGGAGAAGCTGGTGAAGAACACACAGGAATTCTCTGCACTGCCTAGCAATTAAGTTATGCTTGGAATTATATTAGTTATTTGAAATGACCAAAATTATTCCAAAATAAAAGGTTAAAAAAGGAAGCTAATGTGAGGAACGTTTCCTATTTTTGTAAAGGGAAATGACTAATAAACACCCCACACTAAGTTAAGTCTAATTTGTTTGTTTGAAATCTGTGTTGACTTTGGACTTAGAACCAGTAATTTTAAAAAGGAAAAAACAAACTTTCCAACCTCTAAACTTACAATGGAGCCCTGGTGGCACAGCGGTTAAGAGCTCGCCTGATAACAAAACAATCCGCAGCTGGAATCCACCAGGGACTCCTTGGAAACCCTATGGGGTGGTTCTACTCTGTCCTATAGGGTCGGTATGAGCCAGAATCGACTCCGTTGCAATGGGTTTCATTTTTGGTTTTATGCTTACAACAGGTCCTCTTTAATATTCTGTAGAAACAGCTGTGACTAAAATCTCAACACAATATTGAAGTTTTTAAGGTTCCATGCAACAAGAAATTTTATCAAAACTCACCCCTCCTCCTGGGAATTAAATGGTCTCTGAGTTTCCAGCAGGTGAGAGAGGTGAGGCTCCATATCCCATTATATGTGTGTGTGTGTGTGTGTGTGTGTGTAAGATACTCTGTTTTTAAAGAGTTCTTCCCTTTTCATTATTCATAAATAAAATGAAAACTAAATCATAACACGTTTTCCTGAATTCAAATAACAAATCAATTTTTGAACTGCTTTGAAGATGAAAGAGGAATGGAAATCCAACAAAAGGTATGTACATAAAAATTAAGTGAAACAGGTGGGAGTGTGTAGTATCTATTTTTTTTTTTCTCCTCTGGATGTTATTATTTCAGATTATTTTAGGCATTGAAAAAAGGGAAGAAAACCTAAAAGTGTCAATTAATAAGGACAACACTCCTTCATAGGTTTTCTTTCTGGGGTCTCTCACTTCTGGAATCTCTTCAGACCGCTCGGCGAGTCGCCCCCACCCATCCTTACCACACCCTCCCACCCCATCAGGTAAGCCCTCTAACCTATTTGGACATCAGTTTTCTCAACTGTAAGACGAGAGGGTTGAGTTAGCTGAGGGACGGAAAACTCGTAGCCTCTAGGCCATATTTCAAACCACAGATCTGTTAGCATAACAAAATTATGTGATTATAGAAAATTATTTACCAACATTTAATATCCAAGATATTTCTCATAAAAACCTGGGTCTTGGGCTTCTCATAACATATCAGACCCTGATACCGTGTTCTGGCACAGCCATAGGCCAGCCAGCAAGAAACAGAACCAAAAACCAAGTCTGCTGCTGACAAGTCAATTTCAACTTCTGGCGAACCTGTGTGTTGGAGAGTAGAACAGCTACATAGGGTTTTCTTGGTTGTAATCTTTATGGAAGCTGATCGACAGGCCTTCCTTCACGGTGTTGCTAGACGGGCTCAAATTGCCAACCTTTAGGTTAGTAGATGGTGGAGCCCTGGTGGCACAGTGGTTAAGCGCTTGGCTGCTAACCGAAAGGTCAGTGGTTCGAACCTACCAGCTGCTGCATGGGAGGAAGATGTAGCAGTCTGCTTCCATAAATAGCCTTGGAAACCTTATGGGGCAGTTCCACCCTGTCCTATAGGGTTGCTGAGTTGGAATTGACTCCACAGCAATGGGTAGGTTAGTTGTTGTTGTTGTTAGGTGCTGTTGAGTCGGTTCCGGCTTATAGCGACCCTATGAGAAACAATGCCCGGTGCTGTGCCATCTTCATAATCGTTGCTATGTTTGAGCCAACTGTTGCTGCCATTGCATCAATCCATCCCACTGAGGATCTTTCTCTCTTTCCTTGACCCTTTACTTTACAAAGCATGATGTCCTCTTCCAGGGACTGGTCCCTCTTGACTCATAGCGACCCTATGAGTACTGAGACTGAGTCTTGCCATCCTCGCTTCTAAGGAGCATTCTGGCTGTACTTCTTACAAGACAGATTTGTTAGTTTTTCTGGCAGTCCATGGTATATTTAATATTCTTTGCCAACATCATAATTCAAAGGCATCAATTCTTGGGTCTTTCTTATTCATCATCCAGCTATTGCATGAATACGAGGTAATTGAAAATACCATGGCTTGGGTCAGGCCCACATTAGTCCTCAAGGTGACATCTTTGTTTTTTAACACCTGAAAGAGGTCTTTTGCAGCAGATTTGCCCAATGGAATACATGGTTTGATTTCTTGACTGTTGCTTCCATGGGTGTTGATTGCGGACCCAAGTAAAATGAAATTCCTGGCAATTTCAATATTTTCTCCGTTTATCATGATAATGCTTATTGGTCCACCAGTTGCGAGAATTTTTGTTTTCTTTATGTTGAGGTGCAATCCATACTGAAGGCTGTAGTCTTTGATCCTCATCAGTAAGTGCTTCAAGTCCTCTTCACTTTCAGCAAGTAAGGTTGTGTCATCTGCATATTGCAGGTTGTTAAGGAGTCTTCCTCCAATCCTGATGCCTCGTTCTTATTCAAACAGTCCAGCTTCTTGGATTATTTGCTCAGCACGCAAACTGAATAAATATGGTGAAAGGATACAACCCTGATGCACACCTTGCCTTGCTTTAAACTACACAGTATCACCTTGTTCTGTCTGAACAACTGCCTCTTGGTCTATGTACAGGTTCCTCATGACCACAATTAAGTGCTCTAGAATCCCCATTTTTTGCAATGTTATCCATAATTTGTTATGATTCACACTGTCAAATGCCTTTGCATAGTCAATAACACACAGGTAAACATCTTTCTGGTATTCTTTGCTTTCGGCCATGATCCATCTGACATCAGCAATGATATCCCTGGTTCTATGTCCTCTTCTGAATTTGGCCTGAATTTCTGGCAGTTCCCTGTCGATGTACTGCTACAGCTGGTTTTGAATGACCTTCAGGAAAATCTCACTTGTGTGTGGTATTAATGATATTTTTCGATAATTTCCACATTCGGTTGGATCACCTTTCTTGTGAATAGGCATAAATATGGATCTCTTCTAGTTAGTTGGCCAGGTAGCTGTCTTCCAAATTTCTGGCATAGACAAGTGAGCACTTTCAGCATTGCATGTGTTTGTGTTTGTTTAGACATCTCAATTGGTATTCATCAATTCCTGGAGCCTTGTTTTTCTCCAAAACCTTCAGTGCAGCTTGGATTTTTTCCTTCAGTACCCTCAGTTCTTGATCATATGCTACCTCCTGAAATGGCTGAACATTGGCCAGTTCTTTTTGGTATAGTGGCTCTGTGTATTCCTTCCATCTTCTTTTGTTGCTTCCTGTGTCATTCAATATTTTACCCTTAGAACACTCCAATATGGCAACCCAAGGCTTCAATTTTTTCTTCAGTTCTTTCAGCTTCAGAAATGCCATGCATATTCTTCCATTTTGGTTTTCTAACTCCAGGTCTTTGCACATTTTGTTATAGTACTTTGCTTTCTTGAGCCGCCCTTTGAAATCTGTTCAGCTCTTTTACTTCATCACTTCCTCCTCTCGTCTTAGGGCTCTACGTTCAAGAGGAAATTTCAGAGTCTATTCTGACATACACTTTGGTCTTTTATTTTTTTTCTTTCTGTCTTTTTAATGACCTTTGCTTTCTTCACGTATGTCGTCCTTGATGTCATCCCAAAACTCATGTGGTCTTCGGTCGTTAGTGTTCAATGTGTCAAATCTATTCTTGAAATGGTCTCTAAATTTAGGTGGGATATTTTCAAGGTCATACTTTGGCTCTTGTGGACTTATTAATTTTCTTCAGCTTCAACTTGAACTTGCACACAAGCAGTTGATGGTCTCTTCTGCAGTCAGCCCCTGGCCATGTTCTGGCTGATGATACTGAACTTCTCCATTGTCTCTTTCCACAGTTATAACTGATTTCGTTCCTGTGTATTCCATCCAGTGATGCAGTATAGGTGCTGTTTATGTTGTTGAAAAAAGATATCTCCAATAAATAAGCCTTGCAAAATTCTATCATGCAATCTCCTGCATCATTTCTATCACCAAGGCCATATTTTCCAACTAGCAATCCTTCTTCACTTCCAAATTGCACATTCCAATCACTAGTAATTAATCAAAGCTTCTTGATTGCTTGTTTTATCAACTTCAGGCTGCAGAAGTTGGTAAAAATCTTCAATTTCTTCATTTTTGGCATTAGCGTTTGGTGCAGGAGTTTGAGTACTAGTTGCATTAACTGGTCTTCCTTGTAGGCTACGGATATTATCCTTGGAAGGGTTAGTAGATAGGCACAAACCACGTGCATCACTCAGGGACCTGCAGCTACCCTTTGACCTCTGGTACACACTCTCAGTTCCCCATACTCCTGCTCACACCTGGCCCACTACTCTCATTAGCTACCTACTAGCCCCCAGCAGCATTGGCATTTGAGAGCCTTGTTCTGCACACTCTGGAGTCCCTCCCAGCTCTAATATTCTGATTCTTAGCATGATTGTTTACTAATGAGAGACAGCTTAGATTCAGCTTCCAGCACATTGGAAATTTGTAGGGGTTTTATTTGTGTATTACTACAAATAAACAACTGCACATTGGTTTTATTGAAAGTTTCCTATGGAACACAAGAAAAACTAATATTTAAATCACCATATCATAGTAGAGCACGTATTCACAAAGTTTTGAAATTACTGCCGTCTAAAGTTGTTGTTCTAGGATGAGATCTTATTTAAAGACTATTTGGGTCAGACCATGGGGCCACTGCAGGCCGGATAGTAACTCTATCAAGAGATCACTGGCTACGTAATTTAAGTACTCAAAAATAACATCCCACTGGTGTGCTGTCTCACTCCTTACAGAATCAACTTTGGAGTAGAAACAAAGACAGAGCACTTAAGATGTAGGTGCTCATAGTAAAATGTCAGCCCTAAACCAAGTCAAAACGGATAAAAAAAAAAAATTACATAAGGTTGCACAGAAAAAAAAAATTGTCTGCATTTTTCCTAAGTAGCACAGTTTTTAGCTACTGGTGCCATGAGGAGAAAAACAGAAGGCTAAATTGGTTTTGAAACTCTTTGAAAATATGTTATTTTTACAGAAATTTAGATTAGCCCTCAGGTTCTTTTCTAATAAGCTACTGTACCAGGTTCCCAGAGGTTTAGGCCTTTCTGATTTTGGAAATAACACCACTCTCTTTTGTTTGGGGGGAAGGGAATAAAAGCTATTATGCTGTTGGACGTGACATTGAAAATGCCCCCAGCATTTCATAACAAAGAATCTTTCCTGTTTTGTTTTTTGTTATACTGTAACCTTAAATCTAAATCTATAATACTGCTGGGCCAACTAGCTGCTGCGAGTGAGTTCCAACTCATGGCGACCCCATGTGTACCAGAGAAGAACTGTGCTCTGAAGGGTTTTCAATGGTTGTGATCTTTAGGAAGTAGGCTGCCAGTTCTTTCTTCTGAGACGCTTCTAGGTGGAGTCAAGTGTCCCATCTTTCAGTTAGCAGTTGAGTGCTTAACTGTTTGCATTACCAAAGGACCGTTAATACTACTGGAGTGTTTAGGAATTATGAGAAAATTACCTCATTCTCTTAAAACTTTGTATAAGGGGAAAATTCCCTCCATATATGGCAAACCAAGAAGTGGAATCAAGCTACAATGTTAATTTATTAGCTGCCAGGACTTACCTATCGTTTTGCTCAGGGCACACTTACAAGTAGTTTATGAGCAAGGGGACCCTGGCTACAGCTAGCCAGCCAGGGATAGTGTCTGTCCTCATCTCTCCACTACTGAGCGGCCCATGAGGGGGCCTAGCGAGGGTGCTGGCCAACAGAGGTGTCTCGTAATAGACCTTCTTACAACCTTGCCTTGATTCTGTACATGCATAGGTAACCTGCGCAGCAGTGAAAGGGGAAACAGAGACAAGAGGAGAACCAAAACAGAGAATTCTGTAGGAGGAAGCCATGAGTATGTGATGGATCTTGAAAGGGCAGCAACAAGACCCGATAGCTGGTGTGTGCCTGGGATGCCACGGACCAACAGTCCGCTGCCTGGAGCCCTGGCTGTGAGGTTGCAGGGATGGCTCTCTGTAGTCTGCCCTTCCCCAAGCATCCTGAAAGCAAGCCTCATCCAGCCAAGTTAAATGGAGCATCACCTGTCCAGCATCCGGAAAAGCCCAACCCACAGGATCCTGATACAAGCTTTTTGTAACACTTTGTAAGAAACAACTCCATGAATAACTAAGACATTTATTTCTACAAGAAAGAGTCCTGAAGGGATCAATCATCTCTATCAGGACATGGGCGATGAAACCCTCTGGAACTGAAGAGTTTGCAGAAATCTGCTGCTGACTAACGTACTGCTTCTTATAATCCATAAAAATTGAAGGTTTTTTGGGGGGGTATACCACGCTAATATCCCAAGGAAGAAAGAGTCACAGTCACTTTCATGAACCATAAATATTAAAGAAGGACTTAGAAATATGGAAGATGGGAAAAAAGGAAGAAAAAGTTTAACATGATGTTGCTGATGACAGATATACCAAAGAGGTCATTTGATCACAAATAAATCTAAAAATACCTGGGGTGGAAATGCAGAGGTACTAGTGAAATGTACAGATATAAGTGGCAATTAGAAAATCTGATTCATAAAACTAGACTGAAGAAAACTGGTAATTCTTTAGTTCCTAGAAGCTTTGCTTTAATTCAACCTCATAGCAGAGGAAACCGAAAACATCTGAACCATCACCTTTTCGGTTACCTATGCTTTATCAAGAAAATACCATGAAAGTGGGAGGAAAACGGGAATGAGCTAAAATGACACCAATATCGAAACCTAAGACGACACAGATATTAAGAAATGTGTCAGATGTAAAGAATAAAAATAGGTTTGGTATATGGATAAATGAGAAGAGATGAAGAGAAGCAGTAGAGATGACCGATGGAATATGTCTGATATAATTATGTAACAAATATGTAAGAAAAAGAACAGAATTACTCCCCAAAGTGAAATATTAGCCAAAAACAAAACAAAGCAAACAAACAGACCAAGAGCCACTGAAACAATGAGGGGCCCCTGCAGGTTTGGGAAAGACTTGGCAAGTGAAGGAGACAGTGGTCATTACAACTGCCCTGGACCTGACAAGAAGCATTAGTGCCGGCTCAGCCCTACAGATTCAGCTGGGAAGATCAGAAAAACTCCAAACGCGTCCCTTTTCCTCAGGCCCACTTTTCTACTCCTTGTCCTCATCCACAGTATCACTAAACCAAGAGTCTTCATCTCTATTATTTTACTGGCTGCTCTTCAGGCCACACCCACCTTTCCTTCTAGCCTCTTCTTGGTGCTATTATTTTTCTTTTTTTTTTATTATAATATCTGCTTAAAGTGTGTCTAAATGGAACAAAATCTGTCTCCACTGTGGGATGAGCTTCACAGAGATGTTTTCTGCCCTGTCTTTCTGGACACAGACACCCCCATAGCCCTGACAGGAAGGGGTGAGCTTTGTCAATAGAAGTGAGACATCTGCTTCCTTCTTTGCCTCCTAGACTCAGGGGGCTCCTGGCAAAGTGTTCACACCCCAGCCATCTCCTGGAACCCATGATAGGAGAGGACTGTGTGTTACCTGCTATGAGTTGAACCATGTCCCCCAAAATGATATGTTGAAGGCCTAACCCCCAGGACCTGTGAGTGTGACTGTGTTTGGAGAGAGTGCCTTTGCAGATAGAATTAGTTACTATGAGGTCATACCGGAATAGGGTGGGCCCTAATCCAACATGACTTAGTCCTCATAAAAAGAGGAGGAGAGCCACAGAAAGACACAGACACAGGGCAAAGATGGCCACGTACAGGTTGAGGCAGAGACTGGAGTGATGTATCTACAAGCCAAAAAATGCCAGGAACCAAGGGAAGCTAGGGAGAGGCAAACAAGGGTCTTTTCCTGGAGTCTTCAGAGAGAGCATGGCCCTGCCAACACCTTGAATTCAGGGTTCTGGCCTCCAGAACTGTGAGACACTAACTTCCTGTTGTTATCAGTCACCCAGTTTGGGGCACTTTGATATGGCCCCTCAGTGCCATCAGCCCAGGAAAATATGCAGCACCCACTGCTGGAAGGAGGAAGCGCAGCCAGGAGAAAGTGCATACAGAGCTGATGGGCAAGGAGTGGTGCCCAGAAAACTGTCTGTCCAGGGAGGGCACCGCTCTGTGGGTAGAAACACACAGAGATGAGCTGGAGTGAAGTCTGTAAGAAAGAAAGCAATTTTACAGTTGTTCTAACATAGGTTTAAAAAATGAAAAAGAGAGAGATACACAAAAGTAAAATGAAACTTTTATACAAAGTGACAAAAATTGGAATCTACTTCCAGTCTTAGAAGATCTCAAATAGTGAGCCTGAATGGCTCCTCCAAATTAAGTTTTGAAAGCCCCCCCCGCCCCTTTTTTTTTTGTTTATTTTAAACATGGCGTTAACTGAAACCAGGAGAAATTCACGGAGAGTGAATAGGAGTGACCTGAGGCTTGGTCAGGCCTGGGTTGAGGAACTTGGGTGAAGACTTTTAATTGCCAAAAGCCTGCTTCTTCCTTTGAAAATGGTGAGGGTATGATGAGATGACCTATTAGTTTTACACTGAAAATGCTCAATTATGAGATGCTTGAATTTCCACTGAAGTTGTGTCCAAAGTAATCTCATAGCAACTGACAGTATAAAGCGTCGTCTGTCAGCATGGTTCGAGGGGCGTGAAGCAGCTAAGAAACAGCATCTACAAACGCCTTTTTGTTCAAACACATAGGACATAATTTCAAAAGCAAAAAAAAAAAAAAACCATTTATATCTTCACGCAAAGGTCTGGGAGTAAAATCAAATTTCTATTTTAAAATGCAAATGTAATGTCACAGAGTTGGATAAACTTTTTTTTCAATTGTAAAAATGATGTAACACATTTGCCAAGTCAACATTTTTTGGGTGTACAACCTAGTGACAGCAATTACATCAATCACATTGTGCAGCCACCACCCCTAATTGTTACCAAGTTCCTCCTCACCTAACAAACATTCACTACTCCCTAAACAATGGCACCCTGGCCCTGTGGAGAACCTTGCCCCTAATTGTTACCAAGTTCCTCCTCACTTAACAAACATTCACTGCTCCCTAAACAATGGCACCCTGGCCCTGTGGAGAACCTTGCCCCTAATTGTTACCAAGTTCCTCCTCACCTAACAAACACTCACTGCTCCCTAAACAATGGCGCCCTGGCTCTGTGGAGAACCTTGCCCCTAATTGTTACCAAGTTCCTCCTCACTTAACAAACACTCACTGCTCCCTACACAATGGCTTCCTGGCCCTGTGGAGAACCTTGCCCCTAATTGTTACCAAGTTACTCCTCACCTAACACACTCACTGCTCCCTAAACAATGGCGCCCTGGCCCTGTGGAGAACCTTGCCCTAATTGTTACCAAGTTCCTCCTCACCTAACACACTCACTGCTCCCTAAACAACGGCACCCTGGCCCTGTGGAGAACCTTGCCCCTAATTGTTACCAAGTTACTCCTCACCTAACACACTCACTGCTCCCTAAACAATGGCGCCCTGGCCCTGTGGAGAACCTTGCCCTAATTGTTACCAAGTTCCTCCTCACCTAACACACTCACTGCTCCCTAAACAACGGCACCCTGGCCCTGTGGAGAACCTTGCCCCTAATTGTTACCAAGTTCCTCCTCACCTAACAAACACTCACTGCTCCCTAAACAATGGCGCCCTGGCCCTGTGGAGAACCTTGCCCCTAATTGTTACCAAGTTCCTCCTCACCTAACAAACACTCACTGCTCCCTAAACAATGGAGCTCTGGCCCTGTGGAGAACCTTGCCCCTAATTGTTACCAAGTTCCTCCTCACCTAACAAACACTCACTGCTCCCTAAACAATGGCGCCCTGGCCCTGTGGAGAACCTTCCCCTAGTTGTTACCAAGTTCCTCCTCACCTAACAAACATTCACTGCTTCCTAAACAATGGCTTCCTGGCCCTGTGGAGAACCTTGCCCCTAATTGTTACCAAGTTCCTCCTCACCTAACAAACACTCACTGCTCCCTAAACAAGGGCGCCCTGGCCCTGTGGAGAACCTTGCCCCTAATTGTTACCAAGTTTCTCTTCACTTAACAAACACTCACTGCTCCCTAAACAAGGGCGCCCTGGCCCTGTGGAGAACCTTGCCCCTAATTGTTACCACATTCCTCCTCACCTAACAAACACTTACTGCTCCCTAAACAATGGCGCCCTGCCCCTGTGGAGAACCTTGCCCCTAATTGTTACCAAGTTCCTCCTCACCTAACAAACACTCACTGCTCCCTAAACAATGGAGCTCTGGCCCTGTGGAGAACCTTGCCCCTAATTGTTACCAAGTTCCTCCTCACCTAACAAACACTCACTGCTCCCTAAACAATGGCGCCCTGGCCCTGTGGAGAACCTTCCCCTAGTTGTTACCAAGTTCCTCCTCACCTAACAAACATTCACTGCTTCCTAAACAATGGCTTCCTGGCCCTGTGGAGAACCTTGCCCCTAATTGTTACCAAGTTCCTCCTCACCTAACAAACACTCACTGCTCCCTAAACAAGGGCGCCCTGGCCCTGTGGAGAACCTTGCCCCTAATTGTTACCAAGTTTCTCTTCACTTAACAAACACTCACTGCTCCCTAAACAAGGGCGCCCTGGCCCTGTGGAGAACCTTGCCCCTAATTGTTACCACATTCCTCCTCACCTAACAAACACTTACTGCTCCCTAAACAATGGCGCCCTGCCCCTGTGGAGAACCTTGCCCCTAATTGTTACCAAGTTCCTCTTCACCTAACAAACACTCACTGCTCCCTAAACAATGGCACCCTGGCCCTGTGGAGAACCTTGCCCCTAATTGTTACCAAGTTTCTCTTCACCTAACAAACACTCACTGCTTCCTAAACAATGGCACCCTGGCCCTGTGGAGAACCTTGCCCCTAATTGTTACCAAGTTTCTCTTCACCTAACAAACACTCACTGCTTCCTAAACAATGGCACCCTGGCCCTGTGGAGAACCTTGCCCCTAATTGTTACCAAGTTCCTCTTCACCTAACAAACACTCACTGCTTCCTAAACAATGGCACCCTGGCCCTGTGGAGAACCTTGCCCCTAATTGTTACCAAGTTCCTCCTCACCTAACAAACACTCACTGCTCCTAAACAATGGCGCCCTGTCCCTGCGGCGAACCTTTTAAGAAAAGACCAAGAGTGAACTATTAGCACTGATAGCAAAGTTCATAGTGTGGCTGCTTTGACTGAATTAAAGAACTAAACAGAAAGGGTGATGCGCATGGCATTAATCCACCAGATAACTGGCACTCATCAAACACCGACTCTTCAGCAAGTCCTGCTGTCGTGTGTGTATGTGTCTGCGTGTGTGTGTGTCTCTGTGTGTGTCTGCGTGTGTGTCTGTGTCTGTGTCTGCATGTGTGTGTGTGTGTCTGTGCCTGTGTATGCGTGTGTGTCTGTGCCTGTGTCTGTGTCTCTGCGTGTGCCTGCGTGTGTCTCTGTGTGTGTCTGCGTGTGTCTGCGTGTGTCTGCATGTGTCTGCGTCTGTCTGTGTGTGTGTCTGTGCCTGTGTGTGTGTCTCTGCATGTTTCTGTGTGTGTCTGCGTGTGTGTCTGCATGTGTGTCTCTGCGTGTGTCTGTGTGTCTCTGCGTGTGTCTGCATGTGTCTGCGTGTGTGTCTGCGCGTGTGTCTGTGCGTGTCTGTGTGTCTGTGCATGTGTCTGCATGTGTGTGTATGTGTGTGGTGCATGTGTGTGTATGTGTGTGTGTCTGTATGTGTGTGTGTGTCTCTGTGTGTCTGAAGAGGAGCAGAGATTTGAAGTAGTTGGGTAGAAAAGAGACAAACCCACAGGAAGATAACCAAGAATAAAAGACAATGGTGGTTACAGTGACACGGCCAGAAGTAGAGTCAGAAACTGGTAGGTCTGGTCTGACTTTTAGGAGCCCTCGTGGTGCAGTGGTTAAAGCACTTGGCTGCTAACCAAAACGTCCGCGGTTCAAACCCACCAGCCGCCCCGCAGGAGAAAGATGCAGCAGCCTGCTTCTGTAAACACAGGCAGCCTTGGAAACCCTAAGGGGCAGTTCTACTCTGTCCTACAGGGTCGCTATGAGTCGGAATCAACTCAACGGCAGTGGGTTTTGGTTTTTGGTCTGACTTTTGTCATTTAAGCAGGCAAGTCCCTGAACCTTCTGTACCTTGGTTTTCTCATCTCTAAAATGGGAATAATAACTGCCTTGTCCAATTTTCAGGTTTGTCTTGAGGATTGAATGTGATAATGGACATTAAAGCACTCAAAACTGAGAAGTCTTATAAAATTTAAGTATGATTAAGTGGTACAGACGCACATGGGATAAGATATTCAGAAGAAAGAGAAGATGCTCAGAGCTGAGATGATCAGGTAAAGCTCCCCAAAGTAGTGGGACCCTGAGTCAGAGCAGGTCTTGAAGAAGCAAAGTGCTGGGCAGTGTGGGGGGACAGTGATGAGCTGACCTGCTTAGTGTAGGGATGGTGGTGAGCACACCCGTTCAGTATGAGGATGGTGGTCAGCACACCTGCTCAGTGTGGGGATGGTGGTGAGCACACCTGTTCAGTGTGAGGATGGTGGTGAGCACACCTGTTCAGTGTGGGGATGGTGGTGAGCACACCTGTTCAGTGTGAGGACGGTGGAGAGCTGACCTGCTTGGTGTGGGGACGGTGGTGAGCACACCCGTTCAGTGTGAGGATGGTGGTCAGCACACCTGTTCAGTGTGGGGATGGTGGTGAGCACACCTGCTCAGTGTGGGGACGGTGGTGAGCACACCTGCTCAGTGTGGGGATGGTGGTGAGCACACCTGTTCAGTGTGAGGACGGTGGAGAGCGGACCTGCTTGGTGTGGGGATGGTGGTGAGCACACCCGTTCAGTGTGAGGATGGTGGTCGGC
This sequence comes from Loxodonta africana, assembly GCF_030014295.1. NCBI lineage: Eukaryota > Metazoa > Chordata > Mammalia > Proboscidea > Elephantidae > Loxodonta > Loxodonta africana. Next base: position 76,649,168 of record NC_087364.1, on the reverse strand, counting down.
ACACCTGCTCAGTGTGGGGATGGTGGTGAGCACATCTGCTCAGTGTGAGGATGGTGGTGAGCACACCTGTTCAGTGTGAGGATGGTAGTAAGCACACCTGTTCAGTGTGGGGATGGTGGTGAGCACATCTGTTCAGTGTGAGGATGGTGGTGAGCACACCTGTTCAGTGTGGGGATGGTGGTGAGCACACCCGTCCAGTGTGGGGATGGTGGTCAGCACACCTGTTCAGTGTGGGGATGGTGGTGAGCACACCTGCTCAGTGTGGGGATGGTGGTGAGCTGACCTCCTCAATGTGGGGACTGTGGTGATGTGACCTGCTCAGTGGGGGGGGGGATGGTGGTGAGCTGACCTCCTCGGTGTGGAGACGGTGGTGAGCACACCTGCTCAGTGTAGGGACGGTGGTGAGCTGACCTGCTCAGTGTGGAGACGGTGGTGAGGTGACCTGCTCAGTGGGGCGACGGTGGTGAGCACACCCGTTCAGTGTGAGGATGGTGGTGAGCACACCTGTTCAGTGTGGGGATGGTGGTGAGCACACCTGTTCAGTGTGGGGATGGTGGTGAGCTGACCTCCTCAATGTGGGGACCGTGGTGATGTGACCTGCTCAGTGTGGGGATGGTGGTGAGCACACCTGCTCAGCGTGGGGATGGTGGTGAGCTGACCTCCTCAATGTGAGGACCGTGGTGATGTGACCTGCTCACTGTGGGGATGGTGGTGAGCTGACCTCCTCGGTGTGGGGATGGTGGTGAGCACACCTGCTCCTGAGCCAAGGGCTTATGCTGGGCCTTCCTGAGGAGAGGACGTAAGGAACGCCAGGCCAACAGAGCTAGAGTTTAAGATGCGCAGCACCAGAGAGGGGTGGAGGAAGGTGATGCAATGCCAGTGGTGAGATGTTCAATGAGCTCAGGAGGCTGTGACGAGGACATGGGCATAGTTTTCAGATAACATGCTCTGAAAACTTCCCTTGGGATACATAAAGGTCCACTGTGTGCAGACCAACAGGCAGGTGAAGAGTGCTCTTAATCCAGCCACCAGGTGAACCTGGTTGCCATCAAGCTGATTTTGATTTGTGGCGACCCCATATGTGTCAGGGCAGGACTGTGCTCCACAAGGTTTTCAATGGCTGATTTTTTTGGAAGTAGATTGCCAGACCTTTCTTCTGTGGTGCCTCTGAGTGGATTCGAACCTCCAACCTTTTGGTTAGCAGCCAAGTCCATTAACCATTTATCCCACCCAGGGACTCCAACTCCAACTTCAACATTCTCAAAAGACTATTCCATAATAGGAAGGACCACGTGATGGTACCCTAAAACACACACACACACACACACACACACACACGGCCCCAGAATTAATGGTATGTTTTTAAAAAAATTTTTTTTTTCAAAATTTTCATAATTATTCACTTGTGGCTTACCTGTAACCTAATTCTTTTAAAACACTATCATATTTCTTGGAGTACGTACTAATGGATAAAGTTGCCTTAAACAAAAGTCAACATAAAGTTTGAAAGTAAGCAAAGGACTTCTCATTATGGCACTAAAAAGGTGAAAGCACAGAATACATTTAGTCCTGGCAACTTCTGAGCATAGTAAAAAATTAACGTAACACCCTCCCGCGGTGCCCTCCGACTAGCAGGCAAAAGTGATAACTGCACACCACACAGAATGTGTTCAGTGCTGTGTCCCGGCCGCAGAATAAGCTAACTCATTAAACCCATGAACCTCACCATATTTCCAGGAACAATAAAGACCTCTTAGTACAGTCTACAAAAACGGGACTTCATGTGATTTACACATAGCCCAGGGAACTAAGGAAACAATGTACTCTACCATTCAAGCTACTTAGTAGCATCATTGATGGGGAAGGAGTAAGTGGCCTGTAATTCTTACAAAATGATACACTGAAAATAACCTGCAATTAGCACCATCCTATTTTTTTTAAGAGGCAATGTAGGTACTTTGAAGTTTGCTCCTTGTGAATAGTATAAACAAATGAAAGCTAAATTATTTCCGAGTATTTTGGAAATAACTTCATCAGGAGAATTTGTTTTCAATTAACGTGTCAATTAAAATTATTCTTTATCTTCTCATTAACTGAGGAAAATGCACTTGTCACAGGCACTAAAAAATAATAAAGGTGCACTGAAAACGTGTGTCTACAGCTAGAACTCTTTTCTAATTGAAAAGATGGGTCCTACTCTGTTTTTGAACAATGGGTTCCACGACTTTGTTGAATGTGATATGCGATTCTGGTGCTTTCTTGTGGTCTCTACAGAGACAGGAAGCAGTCAGCCCAGTGATCTGAAGAGACGCCCTGGAATGGAGCACCCGGGGGAGAGGGGAAGCAAAGGTTCTAGTCAGTGCACTGAGACGTCCTGGGATGGTGCACCCGGGGGAGAGGGGAAGCAAAGGTTCTAGTCAGTGCACTGAGACGCCCTGGAATGGAGCACCCAGGGGAGAGGGGAAGCAAAGGTTCTAGTCAGTGCACTGAGACGCCCTGGAATGGAGCACCCAGGGGAAAGGGGAAGCAAAGGTTCTAGTCAGTGCACTGAGACGCCCTGGAATGGAGCACCCGGGGCAGAGGGGAAGCAAAGGTTCTAGTCAGTGCACTGAGACGTCCTGGAATGGAGCACCCAGGGCAGAGGGGAAGGAAAGGTCCTAGTCAGTGCACTGAGACGTCCTGGGATGGAACACCCGGGGGAGAGGGGAAGCAAAGGTTCTAGTCAGTGCACTGAGACGCCCTGGAATGGAGCACCCAGGGGAAAGGGGAAGCAAAGGTTCTAGTCAGTGCACTGAGACGCCCTGGAATGGAGCACCCGGGGCAGAGGGGAAGCAAAGGTTCTAGTCAGTGCACTGAGACGTCCTGGAATGGAGCACCCAGGGCAGAGGGGAAGGAAAGGTTCTAGTCAGTGCACTGAGACGTCCTGGGATGGAGCACCGGGGGGAGAGGGGAAGCAAAGGTTCTAGTCAGTGCACTGAGACGTCCTGGGATGGAGCACCCGGGGGAGAGGGGAAGCAAAGGTTCTAATCAGTGCACTGAGACATCCTGGGATGGAGCACCCAGGGGAGAGGGGAAGCAAAGGTTCTAGTCAGTGCACTGAGACGTCCTGGGATGGAGCACCCGGGGCAGAGGGGAAGCAAAGGTTCTAGTCAGTGCACTGAGACGTCCTGGGATGGTGCACCCGGGGGAGAGGGGAAGCAAAGGTTCTAGTCAGTGCACTGAGACGCCCTGGAATGGAGCACCCGGGGGAGAGGGGAAGCAAAGGTTCTAGTCAGTGCACTGAGACGCCCTGGGATGGTGCACCAAGGGGAGAGGGGAAGCAAAGGTTCTAGTCAGTGCACTGAGAAGCCCTGGAATGGAGCACCCAGGGGAGAGGGGAAGCAAAGGTTCTAGTCAGTGCACTGAGATGCCCTTGGATGGTGCACCAAGGGGAGAGGGGAAGCAAAGGTTCTAGTCAGTGCACTGAGACGCCCTGGAATGGAGCACCCAGGGGAGAGGGGAAGCAAAGGTTCTAGTCAGTGCACTGAGATGCCCTTGGATGGTGCACCAAGGGGAGAGGGGAAGCAAAGGTTCTAGTCAGTGCACTGAGACGTCCTGGGATGGAGCACCCGGGGGAGAGGGGAAGCAAAGGTTCTAGTCAGTGCACTGAGACATCCTGGGATGGAGCACCCGGGGCAGAGGGGAAGCAAAGGTTCTAGTCAGTGCACTGAGAAGCATGCTGACAGCAATGTCAAATGATACAATGTCATTCAGAAAGTTTGGCAGCTTCTTAAAGAAATTAAAGATATATCTATGATGCAATCCAGCCATTCCACTCCTAGGCATTTGCCCAAGAGAAATGAAAGCATATGTCTTTACAAAAACTTGTATACAAATGTTCATAGCACCTTTATTTGTAACAGCAAAAACTAGAGACAACCATATGTCCACCAACAGGTGAATGGATATACAAATTGTGGTACATTCACACAATGGAGCACCGATCAGGAAGAAGAAGGAATGGGCTATTACCACACACAACAACGTGAATGTACCTAAAAATAATCATATGCAGAGTAAGGAAACAAGGCAAAAAATGAGTATATGTTATATAATTCCATGTATATTAATTTTATAAAATACAAGTTAACCCAGAGTGACAGACATCTGACCAGTGGCTGCTGGGGGACTGGATGTAGGGTTTACAGAGGGGCACGATGAAACTTTGGGGGTGATGGATATATTCATTACCTTGTTGTGGGGATGGTTTTGCCTGTGTATACATGTGTCAAAACTCATCATATTGCATACTTTAAATATGCATACTCTCTTGTGTGTCACACCTCACTAACCAAAACAACAAACCAAACCCACTGCCATCAAGTCGATTCCAACTCATAGCAACACTACAGGACACAGTAGAACTGCCCCATAGAGTTTCCAAGGAGCGCCTGGTGGATTTGAACTGCCGACCTTTTGGTTAGCAGCTGTAGCACTTAACCACTGTGCCACCAGGGTTTCCTCAACAAAGCAGTTTAAAAAAAAAATTCAAGGGAAGAAGAGGTGGGAAGCGAAAAAGGGGCGACTTTTCAGAGACAGAAGAGCTAAACTTCAGGGACCACATGCCCCAAAGGAGGAAACCTCATGGAAAAAACACTTAGAAACAGAGTTGGAGTTACATTCCATTTGGAGAGGGATACTAGGTAGTAGGCACCCTCACCCTCCTTGGTGATATGTCAGGGGTACCTCTTGAGTAGGAGAAAGGCTTGTACAGAGATACATCGAAGTCCTGAAGAAGCAGAAGAAACCAGAAAGCCAGCTTCTTGGGGCCTGTGTGAAAAGAGGGAACACTGAAGAGACGCTCCAGGTTTCCCTCAAGACTGTCCAAGCAGTTCAGCAGGGGCAGAGGAGTCAGGGAGGTAAGAATTTAGGACGAACATACCAGAGCATGACTCCCTTAACTTGCCACTTGGGTTCTAAAGCAAAAGCACCAACACCCAGATCACTCTTTTCTCCTAAACTGTGTCTGGCCCTTGAGTTTACCAGGAAGGCTCACAGACAGGAGGTAACGTGGGCCAAGGGCAGGGCTGTGAGGAACACACTGCTAAGGCTCACAGACAGGAGGTAACGTGGGCCAAGGGCAGGGCTGTGAGGAACACACTGCTAAGGCTCACGGACAGGAGGTAACGTGGGCCAAGGGCAGGGCTGTGAGGAACACACTGCTAAGGCTCACGGATAGGCGGTAACGTGGGCCAAGGGCAGGACGGTGAGGAACACACTGCTAAGGCTCACAGACAGGCGGTAACGTGGGCCAAGGGCAGGGCTGTGAGGAACACACTGCTAAGGCTCACAGACAGGCGGTAACGTGGGCCAAGGGCAGGACGGTGAGGAACACACTGCTAAGGCTCACAGACAGGCGGTAACATGGGCCAAGGGCAGGACGGTGAGGAACACACTGCTAAGGCTCACAGACAGGCGGTAACGTGGGCCAAGGGCAGGACGGTGAGGAACACACTGCTAAGGCTCACAGACAGGCGGTAACGTGGGCCAAGGGCAGGATGGTGAGGAACACACTGCTAAGGCTCACAGACAGGAGGTAACGTGGGCCAAGGGCAGGGCTGTGAGGAACACACAGCTAAGGCTCACGGACAGGAGGTAACGTGGGCCAAGGGCAGGACTGTGAGGAACACACAGCTAAGGCTCACGGACAGGAGGTAACGTGGGCCAAGGGCAGGGCTGTGAGGAACACACTGCTAAGGCTCACAGACAGGCAGTAACGTGGGCCAAGGGCAGGGCTTGAGGAACACACTGCTAAGGCTCACGGACAGGAGGTAACGTGGGCCAAGGGCAGGGCTGTGAGGAACACACTGCTAAGGCTCACAGACAGGAGGTAACGTGGGCCAAGGGCAGGGCTGTGAGGAACACACAGCTAAGGCTCACGGACAGGAGGTAACGTGGGCCAAGGGCAGGATGGTGAGGAACACACTGCTAAGGCTCACGGACAGGAGGTAACGTGGGCCAAGGGCAGGACTGTGAGGAACACACTGCTAAGGCTCACGGACAGGTGGTAACGTGGGCCAAGGGTAGGGCTGTGAGGAACACACTGCTAAGGCTCACGGACAGGTGGTAACGTGGGCCAAGGGTAGGGCTGTGAGGAACACACTGCTAAGGCTCACGGACAGGAGGTAACGTGGGCCAAGGGTAGGGCTGTGAGGAACACACTGCTAAGGCTCACGGACAGGTGGTAACGTGGGCCAAGGGCAGGGCTGTGAGGAACACACTGCTAAGGCTCACAGACAGGAGGTAACGTGGGCCAAGGGCAGGGCTGTGAGGAACACACTGCTAAGGCTCACGGACAGGAGGTAACGTGGGCCAAGGGCAGGGCTGTGAGGAACACACTGCTAAGGCTCACGGACAGGAGGTAACGTGGGCCAAGGGCAGGACTGTGAGGAACACACTGCTAAGGCTCACGGACAGGTGGTAACGTGGGCCAAGGGTAGGGCTGTGAGGAACACACTGCTAAGGCTCACGGACAGGTGGTAACGTGGGCCAAGGGTAGGGCTGTGAGGAACACACTGCTAAGGCTCACGGACAGGTGGTAACGTGGGCCAAGGGTAGGGCTGTGAGGAACACACTGCTAAGGCTCACGGACAGGAGGTAACGTGGGCCAAGGGTAGGGCTGTGAGGAACACACTGCTAAGGCTCACGGACAGGTGGTAACGTGGGCCAAGGGTAGGGCTGTGAGGAACACACTGCTAAGGCTCACGGACAGGTGGTAACGTGGGCCAAGGGTAGGGCTGTGAGGAACACACTGCTAAGGCTCACGGACAGGTGGTAACGTGGGCCAAGGGTAGGGCTGTGAGGAACACACTGCTAAGGCTCACGGACAGGTGGTAACGTGGGCCAAGGGTAGGGCTGTGAGGAACACACTGCCACCAGAACAGGAGGCGCCGGCCAACTGAAGGCGGCACTTCCGGGGGTAATTTTGGTTGTGGGTTGACACCTCACGCTCCCCAAGTGTGTCAAGCATTTGTGTGAAGCACAGGCTAGCTGCTGGAAGTATGGCCCTGGAATAAAACACCTGTTCCTTGAAGGCGCTGGCATTAAGGTAGGGAGCTGGGCCATCTACGAGTGAGAAGGAAGCAGGAAGTTAGGTCACTAGTGTGTTCTTCACTCCTGAGGTACTTCAGCTACTCAGACACCTCAGGCAGGTCCTGGCAGCATCCAAGCTCATCACCCTTGCGCTGGGACCAAGGGAGATGTGAACTGCTCAAACCCCTCACCAGGTAAAGTCAGCACTAGGCTTTAAATCCCACCTAAACATTATATGTTTTTTAATTTTGCCTCTAGATTTTCCCTGGATTATGGATGGCTGATTGTCAACATATTTTTGAAATCATACCATTTCCTTTTGAGTATACCCTGTACTGGGATCAGTCCCTAGAGAAGGATGTCACGCTTGGTAAATTAAAGGGTCTGCGAAAAAGAGGAAGACCCCCAATGAGATGGATTGACAAAGCGGCTGCAACGATGGGTTCAAGCCTGACAATGATGGTGAGGACCGCACAGGACCAGAGAGTGTTTTGTTCTGTTGTACCTGGGGTCGCTATGCATCAGAACCGACTCGATGGCACCTAACAACAACAACATACCCTGCACTGAGGGGGGAGTGAGGAGACCTGGGTTCCGTCACCTGTTCATTCTGCAGAAGACAACATTAATCCATAAAACCCCATCCCTGAAAAGAGACTCAAGGGTGATAGGGTTTCATTTGTTCCCTGTTCATTTTTGTCCTTAATACTAAGGAAACGCAAGAAAGGATTCCATTAGGAGATGCTTTAAGTTACTTTGGGGAAGTGGGAGTGAGGAGAAAAAAACAAACAAAAACACCCCAAACCTAGTCTGGTTAGTTTTCTGCCAGAAAAAACAAAACCCCTTCCACAGGTTTTCTTATGGGGACTCTGCAAATCATTTAATGTCTCTGGGCCTGTTTGCTGAACTGTAAAATGAGGAGGTTGGATTAGGTCTGTGAAGTGCGGGTCTTATAAACAGTTCATTCATTCGTTTGTTCATTCACTCATTAATTCATTTTCTATTTGAGATGCTACTACTTACCAGGCACTATCCCGGGCACTATATAACCACAGCAAAAAGGCAGGCAAGCTCCCTGCACTCCAACTTGGATTTTACTGGGGAGAGACTCAAAATAAAGAACTAAACAAGATCGTTCCAGGCATCATAAGCACTAAGGAAACAGTAAACAAAGGGACTGGTTATGAGCATCTGGGTGGGGGGCGGGGCGCTGTTACTTAGAGGGACTTTCAGGGGCAGCTTCTCTGAGGAGCGAGAGTTGAGCTGAGTCTTGGAGGGATGAGCAGAAGGAGCCAGTCCCTTGGGGATTCCAAGCAGAAGTAAAAAGCAAGCCACCAGGCCAAGGCCCTGCAGCGGGAATAAGCTTATTCGCTTCCCCTCATTACAGAAGGTAAAGGACACCAACTCCTTTTTCATTTTACCCCCGCCTCCGAGTGGTATGTATCATTGCCTATATGAATGTATCTATACACAACTCTTTAAAAGGAAGCAAAAATATAATTTGATTTAACTCCTCCAAGGCAGGTCTTCCCTTTTCCGAAACTCCCTTGCTCTTCTCAGGTTTCTGTCCTCGTCATAAATTCTCTTGCATTTATTCCATATAGCAGTAAACTAAAGCTTTTCAAACTTTTATAACAGCGATGGTTGTGGATGGAATTGTGTCTCCCAAAATATGTACTGGAATATTAACCCCCAATACCTGTGGATATAATTCCATTTGCGAATAGTCTTCTTTGTTATGTTAATGAGGCCGCAGGTGTGACTTATGCCAGTCACTAGGGTAGCTCTGAGTCCTAGTCGACTCCACAGCAGGGGGCTTATTTGAAGGAGCCCCGGGGGTGCAATGGTTAAGTGCTTGGCTGCTAACGGAAAGGCTGGCAGTTGGAAGACTCCAGTTACCTAGTTTATCTTCTGGAGTTTGTGCATTGTTAATTATGGTTTGTATCCTGTTAATGTCAATGTTCCGTTGCTATTCATAAGGTTTTCACTGGCTAATGCTTTTCCGAAGTAGACTGCCAGGTCCTTCTTCCTAGTCTGTCTTAGTCTGGAAGCTCAGCTGAAACCTGTCCTCCATGGGTGACCCTGCTGGTATCCAAATACGGGTGGCGTAGCTTCTAGCATCACAGCAACACGCAAGCCCCCACAGTATGACAAACTGACCCACCAACCAGACTGACAGACACATGTAAATATTCAACTGTGTGGATTATAACAAATTATGGATAACATCACAGAGAATGGGAATTCCAGAACACTTAATTGTGCTCATGAGGAACCTTTACATAGATCAAGAAGCAGTTGTTTGGACAGAACAAGGGGATACTGATTGGTTTAAAGTCAGGAAAGGTGTGCGTCAGGGTTGTATTCTTTTACTGTACCTATTCAATCTGTATGCTGAGCAAATAATCCGAGAAGCTGAAGCTGGACTATATGAAGAAAAACGGGGCATCAGGATTGGAGGAAGACTCACCAACAACCTGCGTTATGCTGATGACACAACCTTGCTTGCTGAAAGTGAAAAAGACTTGAAGCACTTACTAATGAAGATCGAAGACCACAGCCTTCAGTGTGGATTGCACCTCAACATAAAGAAAACAAAAATCCTCACAACTGGACCAATGAGCAACATCATGATAAATGGAGAACAGATTGAAGTTGTCAAGGATTTCATTTTACTTGGCTCCACAATCAACACACATGGGAGTAGCAGTCAAGAAATCAAAAGACGAATTGCATTGGGCAAATCTGCTGCAAAGGACCTCTTTAAAGTGTTGAAGAGCAAAGATGTCACCTTGAAGACTAAGGTGCGCCTGATCCAAGCCATGGTATTTTCAATCGCATAATAAGCATGTAAAAGCTGAACAATGAATAAGGAAGACCAAAAAATAATGGACATCTTTGAATTGTGGTGTTGGTGAAGAATATTGAATATACCATGGACTGCCAAAAGAACGAACAAATCTGTCTTAGAAGAAGTACAACCAGAATGCTCCTTAGAAGCAAGGATGGCGAGACTGTGTCTTACATACTTTGGACATGTTGTCAGGAGGGATCAGTCCCTGGAGAAGGAAATCATGCTTGGCAGAGCACACAGTCAGAGGAAAAGAGGAAGACCCTCAACGAGGTGGATGGACACAGTGGCTGCAACAACGAGCTCAAGCATAACAACGATTGTAAGGATGGCGCAGGACCAGGCAGTGTTTCATTCTGTTGTTCATAGGGTCGCTATGAGTCGGAACCAACTCGACGGCACCTAACAACAACATCCTGTTAATGCTGTGTATTAGAGCCTCTAGCATTGATCCTATTTTTTCTTCTATGATCTTTATAGTTTTTGGTTTTATATTTAGGTCTTTGATCCATTTTGAGTGTACGGTGTGAGGTATAAGTCCTGCTTCTTTTTTGTTTTTACAGAGGGACATCCAGTTTTGCCAGCACCATTTGTTAAAAAGACTGACTTTTCCCATTTGATGGACTTTGGGCCCTTGTTGAAGATCAGGTGACCATGGTTGGATAGATTTACATCTGAGTTCTCAATTTCGTTCCATTGGTCAATGTATATCTGTCCTTGTACAGTACAAGGCTGTTTTGACTACTGTAGCTGTATAGTAGTTTCTGAGGTCAGGTAGTTCAAGTTCTCCTACTTTATTCTTTTTCTTCAATAGTGCTTTACTTATTTGGGGCCTCTTCCCTTTTCATATAAAGTTAATGATTAGTTTTTCCATCTCTTTAAAGAATGTTGTTGGTATTTGGATCGGGATTGTACTGTATTTGTGGATTTTTGGGGGTAGAATTGTCATTTTCACAATTTTGAGTCTACCTATCCATAAGCATGGTATATTTTTCCATTAACATAGGTCTCTTTTGGTTTCTTGCAGTAGTGTTTTGTAGTTTTCTTTGTATAGGTCTTTAACATCGCTGGTTAAATATATTCCTAAGTATTTTATTTTCTTAGAAGCTATTATAAACGGCATCATTTTCCTGATTTTCTTTTCATCATTCTCTTTATTGGTGTATAGGAATCCTACTGATTTTTGTATGTTTATCTTGTATCTTGCCACTCTGCTGAATCTTTCTATTAGTTCCAGTAGTTTTCTTGTGGAATCTTTTGGGTTTTCTTTGTATATTATCATATCATTTGCAAATAGGGACAGTTTAACTTCTTCCTTACCAATTTGGATGCCCTTTATTTTTTTTTCTTGTCTTACTGCTCTAGCTAGGACTTCCAGCACAATGTTAAATAGGAGTGGTAATAAAAGGCATCCTTGTCAAGGCTGGCAGTTCGAATCCACTCAGTGGCAGAGGGAGAAAGACCTGGCAATACACTCCTGCAAGATCACAGTCTAGAAAACCTTATGGGGCAGTTCTACTCTGTCACATGGGGTGGCTATGAGTCCAAACAGCCTCGATGGCACCTAACTACAACAGGCACAGAAGCAAGGAAGCACAGATGGGGAAGGCAGATGTCGGGCAACATGAAAATCACCAAGGAACCGAGGAATAGAAGCTGAAGAGACAACGACCTTCCCCTAGAAGGCACAGAGAGAGAAAGCCTTCCCCTAGAGCCAGTGCTCTGAACTCGGACTTCTAGCCTCCTAACTGTGAGAAAATTAATTTCTGTTTGTTAAAACTACCCTTTTATGGTATTTCTGTTATGGCAGCACTAAGAAATTAAGACAGCCACCAGACCCACAGTAAGAAATAAATTTTACATTGTGATCCAGTGTATATATAAAACCGAAACAAAAGTTCCATAAAACCAAGCATACTGTGACTAAGTTCATGCAATGGCTACAGTACATTCTATTCTATTTCATTTTTTTTTAATGCTAAGGTGATTTCATGAGTAACCTGCAGTTTGAAAAAACACTATTCTAAACCTACACTGGCTAATAATTTTGTTTAGACACAAACCAAAAACATGGAAAAATTAAATATTAAACAACCTGAAAAGCCCACCCCTCCCCCCATTTTTCTGTACATATTTGTTTTAAGCAATGGGACCCAAATTTCTGTGTGTGACTTGTGGAGGAAATGCCCAGAGGGGACAGTTTCGGGAGAGCACCCCAACATACAAAGTGTCCCCTCCAGGAGAGGAGGCACATTTGGTTTCAAAGACTGGCCAAAAAGATTCATGAAGTCGTGACCATAAGCAGGTGCAGGTGTGTGTATGGGGAAGGGGGCTGTGAGGTAAGCCATTAATTTTCAGCTCCTCGTGGGGAGTCAGTCTTTGTCCATTCCCCCACTCCAGAATGCAGGCCCTCTTCTAGGCAGGTGTGTAATGTCAGCACTTAGAACCACACCTGGTGTACAGCACCTAATACATGGGTGCCCAGTAACATTTTGTTTAATAATTTGAAAAATGGTGCTCACTGACACCATCCAACCATAAATCTGTATGTTTATCAACCAAAAAAAAAAAAACCCTTTGCTATCCAGTCGATTCCGACTCATAGCAACCCTACAGGACAGAGCATGTCTATAACAGTATTTTAAAACACGCAATTAGTAAATTTCTCTGGAATGTATAAATGTCATGCAAGGGTAAATGAAACTCTTGCTTATCTTCAAATCATTGCTCAAGTCCAGGGAGCCTAGGGAGGAATTTTTCTGTATCCAGCACTGACAGGAAAGGCAGGATTTTCTCATAAGGTACAAGAGATAGCCTGGCTGTAATGGAAGGATTCCCTGTCTGCTAGAGGCCATGGTACACTCCTAAATGGCTAGGGTTAAAACGAGTGTGTTAATTTAATAGGTAGCTTCTCAAGGGGCACTGACCAGAGAGCTCTGTCAGCCAAAGGCTCTCTCTGATGGAAACCGTGTCAATTTCTCTGTGAAACGCAGTTTCCAACCTCAACCCTGAAGTCAGAAGTGCACGCACCCAATTTCCAGTAGACCCAGAGCCCTAGAGTAGAGAAATTGCACCTGCAAGGCCAGCATTCTCCCACACCCCACAGAACTGCCACCCGCAGACAGCAGCTACTGAAGCTGCCCTTCAGCCCCACTCAGGGACACCATTAAAGATTTCAAATTACAACTGTTGCTTTATCGCAAAACAGTGATAAAGAGGGGCGCACATTCATGATGCTTTTCTTCTGAGTCATTCATCTGCTCTTATCTCAGGGGCAAAAAAGGTGTCAGACAAACACTAACCTGCCGAGCTTCCTATCAGGGATGCAGCCCTCCCCCTTCCCTCCCTTCTCGACCCAGCACCCCTCCCTGCCTGGCTTTCCTCATTTGAGGCAGTAGCCTCCGGTAAGGAAATGCAAGTAGCTCAGTTCTCAAAACCAGGAGGAATTCACCAGACAGGGATTGAATCAGGCTCCCTCATCCTGGCAGGGCAATTCACCCCGCTCCCCCAGGTCAAGAATAGCTCCGGTGTTAGAGCGAGGGACAGTCTTAAAGGAGCGCGGTCAACCCATCCAAACACAGAAGCTCAAAGGCGAGGTGGAACAAACCCTGCTGCCGGCCCTGCGGAGTGGGCAGACGGCTGTGTGCGTGCGCACAAGCACGGCCTATCCACGGGCGAGACATCAGTGGCCAGGAAGGGAGACCCCCCACGCTTGACAAAGTCCCAACTACTGAGATTTGAAATATCACCCGCCGGCGCTGGCTTCTGTGCCAAAATCTCCCCGGATTTATTTTCAGGCAAGTGACTCACAACCTTGTCTCCTTAAGTAATTCCATCAAAATGACTCGCCGGTTCCACTAACCGACTTTCCGCTACCCTCTGCGGCCCCTCCCTCCCCTCCGCCCATCCTGTAACCCAGACAGCTCACAGACTGAGCAACTGTACCCCGGGGGAGCAGAAGGCGGCCTCTGCTGCCGGCCCCCGCTCTCGGGGAAGGATGAATGGGGCCGCAGGCGGGCGGGAGCGAGGGGAGGGGGCGTGCGGGCTGCGCGGGGTGTGTACGCGTGTGTGCGCGCGTGTGGGCACGCACCCTGCCAACTTACGGAGGTGGAGTTGGTCCTGGCCTGGCCCTGGTTCCGCGCCTCCTGCTCCCGGAACTGCAGCCCCGCCAGATGCTTCTCCAGCGCCTCCCAGTCCATGGGGGGAGCCGGGGGCTCCTCCGGGACGCACGTCCCGCCGTCCGGGGGTTGGAGGCCTAGGGCCCGCGCCGTGGGGCCCCGGCCACCGCGCCGGCCTCCCGGCGGCTGGAGCTTCTGGAGCGACCGGCGGGGGCCCCGGGGGCCGTTCGGCCGGCCGGCCACCACCACGTTGCCATTGTGTCTGAGGTCCTGGGGGTCGTGCGGGTGGAGGTTACCGTTAGGCATGGGGGGCGGCATGGCGGTGGTGGCGCTCCTGCCCCCGCCGCCGCCGCTGCCGGTCCGGGCACTCACGTCCCCCCGCTCTCGGGCCGGACAGCGGTCATCCCGGCACCCTCGCTCGTCCTCCTCTTCCTCCTCCTCCCCGTCTTCCTCCGGCGCCCACTCATCAATCACCTTCTTCTGGTAGACCGGAAAGGGCTCCTCATAGTCCTCCAGGGCAGACACCAAGTCCAAGCTGCCCCCCGGCGACGACGAGGATTTGCACTCGGAGCAAGGGGTGACTTTGGTGGAGTTGGACTGCGAACTGGCGCGGCTGCTGCTGCGGCTGCTGCCGGCGTCACTGCCTAGATCCATCCCATCCTCTCGGTAATCCTGGGGGAGGAGGCAGAGAGTGAGTCGCCGGGCCCAGCCCGCTCCGGCCGCCCGCCGCCCGCCGCGAACGCCCGGCTCAGTGCCCCGAGCCCACCCGGCCCAGGCGCGCCCCCAAGGAGACCTGGGGGCGGGAGTCCGCACCGGCCTGAGGCTTCCCTAGTCACCCCCACCCCAACCGGACTTCCTCGGGGAAACTAACCCGCAAATTGGCAAAGGGGGTGCCCAGCCCCCAGCGCGCACACTTTTCCGACGAGGGACCCCGGCGCGCGCGCGGACTTTGTTTTAACCATTTGGCGCCGCGCGCGCCCCTGCACCCCGCCCCGAGGATTCTCGGAGAGCCGGGCACTTTCCCAGAGGATCAGAACTGGCGGGGGGCGGGAACGCGAGGAGGTGGGCGGCCCCTCATTTCGCACCTGGCTCCCGGCGCCGAGACCACCCCCCGCCGGCCCGCCCCGGGAGGCCGGCTCCGCGCCAGCCGAGCTTCACTTTCTGCGGGGCCGCAGGCAGCTCGGGGCTCACCCGCCCTCCGGCCTCCCCGGCCGGCGCCTCCTCTGGGCTCGCCGGGCGGCTCGGGTGGGGGCGGCTCGGGTGGGGGCGGCTCGGGTGGGGGCCGTCTCCGCCCGCGCCGGGCAGCGTGGCCCCCGTCTGGCCCCGGGGGTGTGCCGGGTCGGGCGCGGCCGCCGCGGGAGCCGCCGCCCTGGGGGAGCAGGACGCGCCCTCCCGGCGGAGCGGGTCCGGCCACCGAGCATGCCCAGAGGCGGCCGGGCGCGGCGCAGTCGGCTCCCCGGTGTTCGCGGCTGCGGGCTGGGGAGGGGATGCGGCGGAGAGGCCGGGAAAGGCCGGGCCGAGGGGGCGCGGGGCTCCGGGGCCGCGGGGCTCCGGGGGCGCAGACCCGGCCAGCGAGCAGGGGCGGCGCCCTGGGGACGTGTTGTGCTTTAACCCAGACACACTCGCGTTTTCTTAGCGCTTCTCAATCCGTCTCCACGGGGCTCGTACCCACGGAAGCCTCCGGGTACCCCAAAGCGCAAGCCCGGCGCCTCCACACCCACGCGGAAGTCCCCGAGTGACGCCGTGAAGGACCCCCCCCCAACACACACCCGTGCAGGAGCCCGAGTGACGTGCTCGGTGGTCGTGCCCCACCTCTTCCCTCCACCATCCTCTCCCGCTTCCTCTCCCTCCGCCGCCCCGCTCCCGTCGCCTCGCCCGCTCCCTTCCAAGTTCGGTGTGGGCGGAACCTGTTGCTTAAGCTCACGTTTCCTTCCTCTTCCCGGTGGCAGGGTGAGGGTGACCTCAGCCAGGTGTGTGTTGGGGGGTGGTGAGATGGGCTGAGATTGGCATGGTGACGGGGGAGGGGCTGGGGACATCAGCTTTAAAGGTTTGGGACGAGCATCAAGAGACCTCTTCTGCCATCTCAAATCAAGGACACGTTAAGGGGGGAGACACGGCTGTCGGGTGGCAGCGCTCCTGGCACTGTACAAGGGCTTCGCTTCTGCAAAGTTTTCGGGAAACTGAGTCAAAGACACCTATGCTGGGTTTTTCAAAACACATGGGCTGCCTGAGTGTGGCAGCCCATCTCCTTAGGAAGAAAGTTCAATGAAGTGAAAGATACCGACATTTGGAAAACGAAGGTGGGTCACAGAGCACCTTATAAAAATTTCCTTCGAATCATAGTTCTGAGCTCTCCGAACAGGGAAACTAGGGCTGCTCTCTGATTATGAAATGCAACACTTAAGAGAGACTGGCAAAGCCCAGCTTCCCTGAACTTCCAGATTTGGGCCGGTTACTAATTACTCTCAGTTAAATTCTCCGGCCTGGGGGCCAGGCCCCTCTCCCGGCCTTGGCAAAGTCGGGATGGAGGAACAGGGGGATGCCTAGGATTCTTCAGTAGGGAGCGGCTGCCAGCGGGCATGTCTCTGTGGAGACCCTTTCATGGGTTTCGGTGAGACGTGACTCTTAGGTGGACCTGAGCCATGGAAGATAAGGTGGCCCTTTACAAGTCTGGAAGCTGCTGTCTTAGGAATAACAGGAAAAGAGGCCTTCTGGTCTGGCCAGCTCTTACGTAAAACAGGACTGATTATGACTTAAAATGTCTTTTATGGTCACATCTGTAAATGCCCTGCCTGGTGCTCCAAATATGGTTTGATTTTGAGGTTGCTGAAAAAAAAAAAAAAAATTTTTTTTTTTTTTGCTGAGCCCTGGTCAGCTGGCTGCCACCCTGCTGCGTGGAGGTGGCCCTGTGGAGTAGTCAGAGGTGCCAGTAGGAGACATTGCTTGCTGAGGACTAGATAGCTGCTTTTCAAATTACCATGTGACCTGGCAAGACTTGGGTCAGAAAACGCTCCCCCTCTGCAGCAGGACTCAGGTAGAGAGATAGGTATTGATCCACTGGGGTGACAGGGGAGAGTTGTGGTCTCAGCCCAATTTTTAAACATTAGGACCTCCCCAGCCACCCACCCAGGCTCCCTCCTGGGCCCCGGCTCACCCCCCTACTGCCCAGATGGTCTCTGTTCAGGGAATGCTAAATAAGGCCTGAGAAAAATATTTGGCAAGGTAAGTCTGCTGCCAAAAATGCATGGCATTTCAAAACCAAATAGAAACGTCTTAGAATTATCTGTACTTTCAAATGATTTTCTGACCAGATATTCTGGATCAGATAGGAAAGTACCAGGTTTCCTTTTTTTCTTTTCATGGAAGGTGCCTGGCTGGCCCAGTTTCCATTCTGTTTTCAGACTCCCGTCCGTCCGTCTCCTGCCAAGAACCACCCCACGTTGGAACAGGAGGCCCTGCCAAGTCCTAGGCCGGCAACCGTCTGCAGATACGTCCAGCAGGATGGAGCGATGGTCCGTCCGCAAAGTGACTGAAAGGCCCTGTCTTCCTGTTTACAGGAGTGTTTCCTCAGGTTAGGAGCTTGGAGCTTAAAGACTTGGATTTGTCCTCTAAAACCTTTGTAAATTAGAGTCAGAGGTGAGGGACAAGTGGACATCAGCCTCATTCCCTCCAGTTCCAGCACCTTCTTCATCAGTCACCAACTCCTGTCAGTTACACCTAAATTCAAGGTCCCTTTTGAATACCCATGTCCCTGCACCCCACTGACACCTCCCCAGCCTAGGCCACTCTCGTCTGTCCTGCCGAAATTACTGAAGTCTCCTAGTTGACTCTGTCCATTCTCCTTGCGAAGCCAGAGTGACCTTTCTATACTTCAAATTTGAACAAGTCTCTCTCCTGCTTCATTAAAACCCCCCAGGGCTCCCCACTGCCTTTAAAGGAACTGCTCTCCACCTTCCCCACCCCACCCCACAACTTCCTTGGTAAACTTCTGCTTAGCCTTTAAGCCTCGGCTTCAAGGCCACTTCCTCCTGAAAGCCTTGCCTGATGCCCTGTACCTGCGGGACTTGGTCAAGGGACCTGTGGCTGCTCCCAGGGCTCCCACTGCCCTTACCACAGATACTGTGTCCAGGTTTCTTGTTTAATTGCTTCTATTCTCCACTAGACCACATCTAAATATCAATAGCGATTCACAGTGCAAAATGCACTTCAGATCAAGACCCAGGCCACACATATATATAAAAATATAAAAACCAAACCAGTTGCCGTCAAGTCGATTCTGACTCATAGTAACCCTATAGGACAGAGTAGAACTGCCCCAGAGGGTTTCCAAGGAGCCTCTGGTGGATTTGAACTTCGGACCTTTTGGTTAGCAGCTGTAGCCCCTAACCATTATGCCACCAGGGTTTCCATATAGTAACTGGAGAAAAGTTTCATACAACTCTGTAAAATTCTCTTCTAGTCATTTAAAACAAAATCTGGTCTCATCTACTACACAGATTTCATAACCCTTTAATGGGCCAGGGCTTCTAGTCTGAAAAAGTCCCTGAAGGGAAGGGCCATTTCTGTCTTGTTCCTGGGAACTGGAACATAGTAGGAACTCAGTAGATATTCATTTCTAGAATTAATAAATGATAATAATAAAATCTAACTCATTTAATCCTCAAGAACCTAGGAAGAAACTATTATTATCCCTATTTACAGAGGAAGCTGAGGCACAAGGTAAAAGGTTGGTAAACTAGCTAGAATTTGAGCCCAGGTAGTTTCACTTTGGAGCCTTGGTGGCACAGTGGTTAAAAGCTTGGCTGCTAACCAAAGGGTCACCAGTTCAAATCCAGCAGCCACTCCTTGGAAACCCTATGGGGCAGTTCTACTCTGTCCTATAGGGTCACTGAGTCAGAATCGACTCGATGGCAGTGGGTTTGGTTTTTTTCTTTTTAGCGTGACTTCGGAGTCCCTGCATGGTGCAAACGGTTAACACGCTTGGCTGCTCACAGTGAGGTTAGAGGTTCGAGTCTATCCAGAGGCACCTGGGAAGAAAGGCCTAGCGATCTACTTCTGAAAGAAAATCAGCCATTAAAAACCCTTTGGAGCACAGTGGTACTCTGACACACATGGGGTCACCACTAGTCAGAATCACCTGGTTAACTGGTGTAGTTTGAGTTCAGAATCCTTGTTCATAGTCACTCAATTAAAAGCTCAGTGTCCCTTAGTCCAGAGGCATTTGG
Organism: Loxodonta africana; assembly: GCF_030014295.1. Taxonomy (NCBI): domain Eukaryota; kingdom Metazoa; phylum Chordata; class Mammalia; order Proboscidea; family Elephantidae; genus Loxodonta; species Loxodonta africana. Next base: position 76,629,903 of record NC_087364.1, on the reverse strand, counting down.
ATGAATTTACCCAGCAAAACTGTCAGAAAAGGTCTCCTCGCAGCAACGTCCATCTAGATCTCAGTGCCTCACCTACCGAGGCGGCTTGGGCAGCATTTATGTCTATGCAGAGAAGGAGGAAGCTGGCAAGAGCAGCTGTTCTCCTTTGCTCACTCATTCTCCACCTCCTCAGCCGTCAACAAGTTCAATATTCAGCAACTTGGGAGATTTAACTATGTAAAGGATGAGTATAGCTACCTCAGAAAAGGAAATTTCACATTGTTATAAACTACATACCTAAAGTTTCCCCCAAAAACAAATCCTTTAAGAAGGAAGCCACTGTGAGACTGGGGTATTCATGTTGTCGTGAGCAGAAACTGTCCAGAGTAATGCTCAAACGGTGAGGCTAAAGAAGACTGAAGTTAATATTCTTCAAGGTCAGTGCTATTTATGGGATTTTAATCTGAAAGGCAATATTTAAGAAAGGACATGATTGAAATATTTAAATCATAAGTAGTGTGATGGGTGGGAGAATATTAATTTGCAAAATTCCCAAACTAATTCTGAAGTGATTAGCCCTAACACTGAACCTTCTCTACGTTGCGGCATTTAGAGCAATAAAGACAGGGCTGGCGAAGGGGCTTACAGTTCACCTTTATTGCAGGAATTACATGCAAGTCACATGCAATATACAGACGCTGTCCTGTTTCATCACCTGGATGTAACTACGTGGGGTATTTGGCAGCCCTGTGGGGGTCGGTGTCCTGGATACAGAACATCTGGGCTTCATTTCCAGCCGCGTCTCTGACCAACTTTGTGACCTCAGTTTCCTCATGAAGGGGCCTGGACTGCATGATCACGGTGTCGGGCAATTAGTAAGAATTTAATGAGTGAATAAGTGAATGAACTCAAAGGCTTCTTCCAGCCTGAAGAACCTATGATTTCATCCGAGAAACTCTGGGAAATTGTATTAAGATGTCTTTGAATCTTTTCATTGACTTCCTTGCTGGAAGATATAAAATTGTTTCCTCCACTGATTCAAAACCGTGGTCAGTCCCCACCAGACAAACCGGCCCTCTTGGGTGCATGGATTTCCCTCTCTCTCCACTGCAGAGACAATGAGTGGACCTTAACTTCACTGCTCTGCTGAGAATTTCCATTTCTAACAGGTTCCCTGCTGATCATTTGCATTTCCACCCCAAACATACTGAATCAGGGTCTACATTTTAATAAGATCCCCGGGTGAGTCTTAGGTATCATTTCCTGGGAACTTGTTAGAAATGCAGGGGTTGGAACCAGAAGGAGCAGGTTGGAAGTCCTGATTTATTTCCTATGTTTTCCTCAGTAAAAATGAAATGGCAAAGCCTAGGCAAAACTCAGCACATAAAAGATGGCACCAATAACCTATTTTCCAAATCTGAAACCAGAACACCTGACCTGACAAATACTACAGTACTTACAGAAAGTAGGTGAATGTATGCTGGGAATGAGGGTTACCCTGAAAAATCTGTAGGTGTTGGCAAATGAAGCAACCCTCACAGCATCAGAGGGATAGTGCTTTTATCAGGGAAGTCACATAAAGGGTGTCAGTCAGGGTCTCAGCATATGGCTGCACAGGCTGTGCCCTGCACAGTGCCAGTAGGACTGTGAACTGCCAGGAGGGACCATTTGGTACCATTCAAGTAGACGGCAGTGTGAATAGCGCCCCCTGGAGGTATGCGGTCCACAACCTGCACAACAGTGCCGTGGGAATTGCATCGGTAGGGAATTTGCTCTCTGTTGGCAAGGTTGGAAGAGGAGCCTCCTGTTCTTTCCTAATACAGTCATACCTCAGATTGGGTGGCACTGACAAGGTTCAGCTATCTAAATGCTCCCGATCTCTCCTTTTTTCCGGAAGTTTTCTGCCATCCTGTTCCGCTTTCCTTATCTTCCTAGCAATTCTTGAAAATGCAAGTCTGTAAGCATCTCAATCTATTGTTTTGAGCTTTGCTGAAGGGTGTCAATTGCCTAAAAGGACATTTAGGAAAAGCTGGGAATGTGTGTAGGTGCACTGCAAGAGCTGTGACGGGCACTGAAGCCCGTGTGGACGTGACCCCAATGCAGGATGAACTGCCTCAGAAATTGTGCGCCTTGTACTTTGATGTGTTACACTTGTCAGAAAAGAACATCCTCGCAAGATGCTCCAGGAAGTGAAAGCTCTGTTTTGGTTACTTCTTGACATAACTTTGGAAGCAATATAAAGTCAGAATATAGCTGCGAATATAGCTGCATTGACACTGACTGGATCAGCCAGTAAGCAAGGTGGGCACAGGCTGAAATGTTTACTTACTAATCTGTAGTGCACGACTTTACATGAGTTTCAGGTGTGGTGAAAAACAAGTGAAATCGTGCACTACAGATTAGTAAGTGCAGTTAAGCCGTGTATGCCTTCGTTACTGGGTAATCAGTCCCTGATCATCAGTGCAGTGCAAGAAGGAGGAATGTGTCTCAAAATGAAGGAGGAAGCAGCTTTGTGGAATAGATGAGAGCTCTTCTGGGAGCCTTGACTGTGCCTCTGACTAGCTCTGCATTTACAGACAAGGCAGCTCCTTCAGCTCATTGGGCCACTAGCCTCATCATGAGAAGAGAGTTGTATGAAATTATGTGAGAGGGAGGTAGGTAGGTAGCCATCAAGTCAGCTCCAATTCATGACGACAGAATAAAATGTTGCCCAGTCCTGGGTCATCCTCACAGTCACCAGCATGTTTGAGTCCACCACCAAACATAATGTCCTCCTCCAGCGATTAATCCCTCCTGATAATGGGTCCAAAGCAAGTGAGTCAGACAGTGTTCTGTCATAATCCATAGGGTTTTCATTGGCTAGTTTTCAGAAGTACATTGCCATAGCTTTTTCCCAGTCTGTCTTAGTCTGGAAGCTCTGCTGAAGCCTGTCCACCATGGGTGGCCTTCCTGATATTTCAAATACTGGAGGCATAGCTTCCAGCATCATAGCAATATGCAAAGCACCAAAGTATGACAAACTGACAGGGGTGGTGGATCTGAGCCTTAGAAACTCCCTAAGTTTCATGAGTTGCAACCCCAGTGCCTCCCAGGGTCAGGCAGGTGAGGGAAGGGGGTGAAATGAGCAGCAGGGGTGACAGGGAATGCCAGGGCTGAGCTACCGAGTCACTGAAAAGCACAGCAAAGGCACCATACTAAAATTCAGAACAAAAGGCACACTCCATCCTCAGCTTATCCCTGGACCCTCACATGGACCTCTGGTCTGGCTTTAGATCCCAGAGTTGTAAGTCTGCATGAAAATTAAAGGGGGCTGGTAAGGTTAGGGAGACCTCGCGTCTTGGCTTGCACAGGACAGTCCTGCTTTATACCTGCTGTCCTGGCATAATTATTGATGGGGCCATTCTTCACTCTCAAAAGTGTCCCAGTTTAGATGATAAATTATATGGTCTCCCAAAGTAAGGGAGAATTATTTAAAGACTACCCATAAACCTTGGGGAGCATGATCTCCCAAATTGCCCAGACTTTCAAATGAAGTTCAGTAGGTTTGATGGCATTATTTTGTAGGTAGATAATTAATCTAAATAACCCCTCAAATACCCCCCAAAAAGGTTCAATAAAAGCAGCCTGCCAAGAATTGAGAAATCACAGAAAATATGAGAGGCTGTCAAATATGTGAAAAATGTTCAACTTCACTAATAATCAAAGAAAGGCAATTTCAATAATAATGAGGCACTATTTTGCCTGTCAAAATATTTAAAAGTTATTTAAGATTATACTGCTCAGTGACAGGATGGGTGTGATCAAAAAACTCACATAGTGGTGGTTTATCAACTGATGGATACAAACTTTCTGGAATGTGATTTGACAATGTGTCGAATTTAAACAGTCTTTACAATGTAAAAAATCTTAAAGTTTATACCCCACGACTGTTACTAATGCAACAAGCATTTATTGAGTGCCTAGTACATGTGAGGCACTAGAGGATACACTGGCAAATGAGACAAACACCGTGTTTGCACCTCTTGGAGCTTACAGTGTGGTGAAGAAAAAGATGCTACAGGAAAAAATGTACACAAAAATATTTAGATTACAATTTGTAGTAAGTACCTAAAAAGTAAACTCACATGGTGCTGAGACAGCACGTAGGGTGTGTGTGTGTGTGTGTGTGAGAGGAGTCAGGAAAAGAGTGTTGAAACGAAAGGGAAGGGTGTTACAGCCAGAGGGAAACATCTTCAACAAAGGCTTTGAGGCTTGAAGAAGCTTCCAACGCTTGAGTAACTGAAAGGAAACCACTGTGGTTGGAGCAAGAGAGTGAGAGGAAAAGTGGCAAGACCAGGGTGGAGAGGTGAGCAGGGGTGGCCTTTAAGATCTTGCCAATAACAGCCATGCAAAGGTTGTAAAAGCAGATTGGCATTTTTAGAAATCTCCGCAGGGTGGAGAATTGAAAAGAGGATGGAGGGGGAGGGCATGACAAGAGTGGATGCAGAGGGACCAGCACTCTGAAAACTGTCCCAGTTTACCTGACAAATTATATGGTGCAAACACGGTAGTCCTAGAAAGAGATAGTGGTGATGGGTTGGGTTGGGGAAACGGAGAAAAGTAGAGATATTAAAGCTATATTTAGGTGGTACAATCAACAGGACCTGGTGACGGGGTGAATGGAGGGTGGTGAGGAAGACAGATGCCACTAATGGTTTCTAGGCTGTATCACAAGGGCTTAGCGGAAGGTGGTATCTCTACTGACGTGGGCGATTATGGAGGAGGAGCTTTTGATCTGGGAGGAAAGGGAAAACGTTGAATTCGGTTTGCACGTTTTCTGTTTGAGATGGTATGAGAAATGTAAGTGGAGATGATAATTAGGTACTTGGATACGTAGGCCTGGAGCTCAAATGGAAGACCTGGGGCTGGAGATACAAATATGGGAGTCACAGCATATAGATGGTATTTGGAACCTTGGGTGTGGGTGACGTCATCTGGAGACAAGGTAGAGAGCGCGAAGAAAAGGTCAAGTTTCTAGCCTGAGGAACTCTATGATTCGTAGATCCAGGGAAAGACAGATGAGTTTATAAAGGAGTCCAGGAATAGAGCCCAGACGATGGTGGGTAGAGACCACTAGTTATTCTTCTTAATCTAGCCTAAGGACACAGGAATGAGGATCTAGATTTATGCGTAAAGATGCTCAATGTGGCATTTACAATAGTGAAATATTAGGTTCTACATAAATGTCAAAAAATAGATGTTTAAATAAACTAACATTCATTATGCAGAATAAATTAAGTAAAATAAAATGTTTTTGAAAATTATAATGGTAAGTAAATAAAAGGGGGTATAATATTATACATATAATGTGATTCACATTTGAAAACTTAGATGGTTATTTGCCCTAAAAAAATGAATCTGAATGTTAACGATGGCTAACAATGGATGGTAAGATTCAGGGTGATTTGTATCTTTGTAGCTATCTGTATTTTTCAATTTCTCCATGATAATCACAATGTAAGGCAATAATATTTTTCCAAAGCAGAGGATGAATTATGCATGTTTATTTTACTTAATATGAATGATGCTGAAATCCACTGAGGAGTTACATTAAAAATAATTGATTAGATGAGCTAGAATTAATTTATATAAATTCTGTGATGAAGCCTTTTGTAGCACAAATAATTTTATTGTTCCATAAATCACCTGCCAATTTAAAGTTTTTGAATATCAGGTTTTTTAAAAGTAGAATCAACACACTTCTGGAAACAAACAAGCAAACTTTGGGGTCATAATGGACTGGAGCCAGGTTGGGGCAGATAAGTCATATTTTTGACTTTGTGTCATACAGCCCATTTCTCCCTCTCCCTCTCCCTTCCCCTCCTCCCTTTCTCTCTTCCTTCTCCTCTTCCTCTTTTCCTTTAAAAATATAGAAACTCTTAGCTCCCAGGCCACAAAAAACAGCCTGCAGGCTGGATTTGGCCCGAGGGCCAAAGTTTGTTGACCCCTGGACTAAAGGATGAACATGAACGCACAAGGGAAAATGCGTAACTACTTTTTCATAAAAAATTAGCCTAATATTGGGATTCGTAGCTAGGTGAGTATGTACTGGTTAGTCCTCAGCTATTAGAGTGCTAGAACCAGTTTGGATTTATTGTCAGCAGGAAAAATAAATAGAAAGGGTCTAAAAGAGCAATAATGTTTTTAAAGCTGATATATATATATTTTTAATAATTTTATTGTGCTTTAAGTGAAAGTTACAAATCGTCAGTCTGTCACATATACGCTTATATACACCTTACTACATACTCCCATTTACTCTCCCCCTAATGAGTCAGCCTGCTCCCGTCTTCCAGTCTCTCCTTTCGTGACCGTTTTGCCAGTTTCTAACCCTCTCTACCCTCCCATCTCCCCTCTAGACAGGAGATGCCAATTCAGTCTCAAGTGTCCCCCTGATACAAGTAGCTCACTCTTCATCAGCATCTCTCTCCAGCCCATTGTCCAGTCCCTTCCATGTCAGATGAGTAGTCTTCAGGAATGGTTCCTGTCCTGGGCCAACAGAAGGTTTGGGGACCATGACCACCAGGATTCTTCTAGCCTCAGTCAGACCATTAAGTCTGGTCTTTTTATGAGAATTTGGGGTCTGCATCCCACTGTTCTCCTGCTCCCTCAGGGATTCTCTGTTATGTTCCCTGTCAGGGCAGTCATCGGTTGTGGCCGGGCACCATCTAGTTCTTCTGGTCTCAGGATGATGTAAGTCTCTAGTTCATGTGGCCCTTTCTGTCTCGGGCTCATAGTTATTGTGTGACCTTGGTGTTCTTCATTCTCCTTTGATCCAGGTGGGTTGAGACCAATTGATGCATCTTAGATGGCCGCTTGTTGGCGTTTAAGGCCCCAGATGCCACAGTTCAAAGTGGGATGCAGAATGTTTTCATAATAGAGTTTATTATGCAAATTGACTTAGAAGTCCCCTTAAGCCATAGTCCCCAAACTCCCGCCCTTGCTCTGCTGACCTTCGAAGCATTCAGTTTATCCCGGAAACTTCTTTGCTTTTGGTCCAGTCCATTTGAGCTGACCTTCCGTGTATTGAGTATTGTCCTTTCCTTCACCTAAAGTAGTTCTTATCTACTAACTAATCAGTAAATAACCCTCTCCCACCCTCCCTCCCTCCCCTCTCCCGTAACCACAAAAGAATGTGTTCCTCTCAGTTTATACTATTTCTCAAGAACTTATAATAGTGGTCTTTTGCATCTGACTAATTTCACTCAGCATAATGCCTTCCAGGTTCCTCCATGTTATGAAATGTTTCACAGATTGGTCACTGTTCTTTATCGATGCGTAGTATTCCATTGTGTGAATATACCATAATTTATTTAACCATTCATCTATTGATGGACACTTTGGTTGCTTCCAGCTTTTTGCTATTGTAAACAGAGCTGCAATAAACGTGGGTGTGCATATATCTGTTCATGTAAAGGCTCTTATCTCTCTACGGTATATTCCGAGGAGTGGGATTGCTGGGTTGTATGGTAGTTCTATTTCTAACTTTTTAAGAAAACACCAGATAGATTTCCAAAGTGGTTGTACCATTTTACATTCCCACCAGCAGTATATAAGAGTTCTAGTCTCTCTGCAGCCCCTCCAACATTTATTATTTTGTGTTTTTTGGATTAATGCCAGCCTTGTTGGAGTGAAATGGAATCTCATCGTAGTTTTAATTTGCATTTCTCTAATGGCTAATGATCGAGAGCATTTTCTCATGTGTCTGTTAGTTGCCTGAATATCTTCTTTAGTGAAGTGCGTGTTCATATCCTTTGCCCATTTTTTGATTGGGTTGTTTGTCTTTTTGTGGTTCAGTTTTAACAGAATCATATAGATTTTAGAGATCAGGTGCTGGTCGGAGATGTCATAGCTGAAAATTCTTTCCCAATATGTAGGTGGTCTTTTTACTCTTTTGGTGAAGTCTTTAGATGCATAGGTGTTTGATTTTCAGGAGCTCCCAGTTATCGGGTTTCTCTTTGTCATTTTTAGTAATGTTTTGTATTCTGTTTATGCCTTGTATTAGGGCTCTTAACGTTGTCCCTATTTTTTCTTCCATGATCTTTATCATTTTAGTCTTTATGTTTAGGTCTTTGATCCACTTGGAGTTAGTTTTTGTGCATGGTGTGAGGTATGGGTCCTGTTTCATTTTTTTGCAAATGGATATCCAGTTATGCCAGCACCATGTGTTAAAAAGACTATCTTTTCCCCAATTAACTGACATTGGGCCATTGTCAAATATCAGTTGCTCATATGTGGATGGATTTATATCTGGGTTCTCAATTCTGTTCCATTGGTCTATGTATCTGTTGTACCAATACCAGGCTGTTTTGACTACTGTGGCTGTATAATATGTTCTAAAATCAGGTTAAAGCTGATATATTTTTAATGGAAAATAGATCCTATGCAAATATTTCAAGGGATGGTATTTTTAACTTGGAAAAGTAAAAGCTAAAGGAAAAATTATTGATTTGTACACAGAAGAATTTTAATATTTCTTCAGAAATCTTAGATCTTTGGTATTACGAGGGTGTTGTGTTGTATAGGCACCCTGGTGCACAGTGGTTAGGAGCTGCGGCTGCTAACCAAAAGTTCAGCATTTGAATTCACCAGATGTTCCTTGGAAACCCTATGGGGCAGTTCTACCCTGTGCTATAGGATGGCTATGAGTTGGAATGGACTCGACGACAGCAGGTTTGGTTTGGGTTTGTGTTGTGTACATGAATCCATTCAGGTGTTGATGCCACAAACCTGGGAGCCATGGTGATGCCCCTTCCTCTTCACTCCCCACGTCACCAAGTGGAGTTGTTAGTGCTGTTGGTGCTCCAACACCCAGCTCCCAGCCCCTGTGAGTACTGGCTGCAAAGGGCTCACGGATGACCTCTATGGTGCAATTTATCTGGCCACCCCCATCAAGCCAAGCCAGGCTGTCTGATTTCACATCGTATTTGGCATTTCTCTCCTCCCCCATCTTGCTTCTTTCACCCCCTTACAGGTTTATTCCTCAATCAACCACCTGCAAATCCCTGCCTTGGGCTCTTTTTCTAGGGAACCTGACCTGAGACATCAAGTCTCAATAATTCTACCTCTTAAATATTCATGGCTTTTTGACCATTACATCTGCTTGGGAAAAGGGTACTGGAATGGGTTAGAATTTTATTCTAGCCTATGAATACATTTCAAAATTTAGGGTCTGATGTCAATACAAAGTATGATGTCAATTTTGTGAATAGCAGGCAATAGTTCTTATAAAATTATGCAGCCATGGTCTGACAAACAAGAACACCATAAGGATAAACAAGAGGTTTAGCTTTCGATTGGTGTTACTGTGGGATCATTGCTGGTGTTACTGTGGGCTTATTGCTGGTGTTACTGTGGGATTGGTGTTACTGTGGGATCATTGCTGGTGTTACTGTGGGCTTATTGCTGGTGTTACTGTGGGATTGGTGTTACTGTGGGATCATTGCTGGTGTTACTGTGGGCTTATTGCTGGTGTTACTGTGGGACTGGTGTTACTGTGGGATCATTGCTGGTGTTACTGTGGGATTGGTGTTACTGTGGGCTTATTGCTGGTATTACTGTGGGCTTATTGCTGGTGTTACTGTGGGTTTATTGCTGGTGTTACTGTGGGCTTATTGCTGGTGTTATTGTGGGATTATTGCTGGTGTTACTGTGGGATTATTGCTGGTGTTACTGTGGGATCATTGCCGGTGTTACTGTGGGATCCTTGCTGGTGTTACTGTGGGATTGGTGTTACTGTGGGCTTATTGCTGGTGTTACTGTGGGCTTATTGCTGGTGTTACTGTGGGCTTATTGCTGGTGTTACTGTGGGATTATTGCTGGTGTTACTGTAGGATTGGTGCTACTGTGGGATTATTGCTGGTGTTACTGTGGGAGATTATTGCTGGTGTTACTGTGGGTTTATTGCTGGTGTTACTGTGGGTTTATTGCTGGTGTTACTGTGGGCTTATTGCTGGTGTTACTGTGGGATTATTGCTGGTGTTACTGTAGGATTGGTGCTACTGTGGGATTATTGCTGGTGTTACTGTGGGAGATTATTGCTGGTGTTACTGTGGGATTATTGCTGGTGTTACTGTGGGCTTATTGCTGGTGTTACTGTGGGTTTATTGCTGGTGTTATTAGCACTGGTGAGGGGAAACAGCTGCATCTGTAGTGTTATCAATTTTGCTAATTGTTACTGATAATATTTGAAAATTACACACTAATAACCGATAGCCTATAAATAACCTTCTGCTATAAGACCTTTCCATTTTATTATACTGTAATAGGTTCATTGATGCTTAATATGATGTGAATATTTGCTGACTCCAGAGAATACCTTTATTAGGCTATGCATATGTGTTCAATTTATCTTCTCAATTACACCTACATTAAAACCTTCAAAATTAAGTTTGCAAAAACAGGCTACGTGCGAGCAGTGGAGCCTGTAAGACTTGTGACCTCCTGCTCTGTTGCATTCTGGCTAATGATTCAAAATAGCCTTCAAGAACAGGCACTGAGTAAGTGAAAAGGCTCAGCATGGCTCTCCAGGAAATGTTGCCCACAGCACCTACCAGTCTATGGACCCAACCCAGTGCAGCCTGCACGCTGAGCACAAACCATTGCAATGGGCAGCGAGATGGTGTGGAACAGCACAGAATTTTATTTCTGTTTTTTTAACAGTTTTTCCCAACTCCACTTAAAATTATGCTCACCTCATTTTTCCTATTCTGGAAGCAGCAAATTAGGTACTTTTTATACTTTCCCAGTGAAATGCGTTTTGCTTCAAGTTATTCATAATTATTTCCAATTGGTAAATCTACTATGAAAAACAAAGTAGGCCATTCTTTGGTTTGATAATGACTAAAACTGAGTGTTAAGTGTTTAGTTAACCATTATTGGTAAATAAATTACTCAGCAACACTGACTAAAATGCTCTTTTTCCATTGACTTCTTGGAGAATAGATTTAAAACAGAACAAAACAAAAAATAGAAACCTCTGAGTACGCTGTTCTTTAAACAGAGGCCAGTCCAGAGTTTCCCAATAGCTATAACGAGTCCATTTCCTAGAGCGACTTTTCACTCTCTTAAAATGACTTAGGTGAGTTATAGCCAGAAGGAGCCCCGGTGGTGATGTGGTAAGCGCTTGGCTGCTGAACGAAAGGTCCACCATTTGAACTCACCAGTCGCTCCACGGGAGAAAGATGTGACAGTCTGCTTCCATAAAGATTACAGCCTTGGAAACCCTACGGGGCAGTTCTAGTCTGTCATGTAGGGTCGCTATGGGTCTGAATTGACTGGACAATAACGGGTCTGGGATTGGAGTTATAGCCACATTCTTCAACCCGAGCACAGGCATAACTGTCCAAATGCCTTTCCCATGCTTAGTCCAGGAGCCAGTGCTCTGCCCAGGTGGAAACTGGGCAGCAGTGCAGCAGTGTGGTGGGGCTAGGCCTGACTGGCACATGGGGCCCAGGGACAGTATTGGGGCCTTGGTATTCAGGCCATGTCACTATGATTTGTGTGCCACTTCCAGGATCTTGCTATATAATATAAGACTTCTACTCTAATTTGGAAACCTTGGTGGTGTAGTGGTTAAGAGCTTGGCTGCTAACCAAAAGGTCAGAAGTTTGAATCCACCAGGTGCTCCTTGGAGATTATATGGGGCAGTTCTACTCAGTTCTATAGTGTCGCTATGAGTTTGAATTGACTTGATGGCAACGAGTTTGGTTTTGGGGTTTTATTCTAATTCACATAATACTATTCTTTAAATCAACTTATTTTTAAGTTAAATTTATTCAAGAAGGAAACTTTTTATCATGACTATAAATGGAATATAATTTTCATCTGCTAAAATAGAAGGGAATTGTACGTACACTGTATTTCATCAATTTTGTAAAAATAATTCTAACATCCCTGAAATTGAGATGTGTCTTACCATCAATAGCCTCTTGCAGTTGTGCTTGGTAGCACTTCAGTCATTTTTAGTGGCACACAAATAATGATTGTATTAGATTTGATGAAGTACAGTGTGATGGTAAAAGTTGTGTGTCATGTTGGCTGGGCCATGATTCTCAGTGGTTTGGCAGTTATGTAACGATGTAATCACTGCCATGATGAGATCTGCTACGAGCAGTCAATCAATTGAAAGGGAGTTTCCTTTGGGTGTGGACTGCATCCAATATATATATGGACTTCCTGGCAAAGCTCACTGGCTTTTGCTCTGCTCTGGATCCTGCATTTGGCTCAACATCACCCAACCTCCAGCTCTTGGGACTTGAGCCAGCAGCCTGCAGTCTTACCTGCCAACATTGGATTTGTCAACCTCTGCAGCCCATGAGCCAGCAACCTGCTATCTGACCTGCTGATCTTGGGTTCCTCAGCTCCTGCATCTACATGAGTCAGGAGAAGCCTCCAACCTGACACCTGACCCACAGACTTGGGACTTTCCAGTCTTTACAACTGCATGAGCCATTTCCTTGAGATAAATCTCTCTCTCACTCTCAATATATATATGCATATATATAAACACGCTTCACTGGTTTTGCTTCTCTAGAGAACCCAGACTAAGACATTTGGTACCAGGAGTGGTTCTAGAGAAACAATATTATATGGATGAGTTTTTAAAATGGGTTCTCAAGTCTGGTTAGTCTTAAAGATGTTGATGACCAGTAGTAAAGAGGGCACTGCTAATCTATGGCATGAGGTGGTAATAGAAATACAAAAAATATCTTCACCAATAGGTCAAGTATTGGTGAGAGGCAAAGCTCTGAGTGGTCACATGTTTAATACTTTTCTACAATTTTGTCAGAATGAGAAGTATAAGGAAGCTGGTTGGTTGGTCCTACTTTCTCTAGACAAAGTGTTGAAAGAAAGAGATGAGCTCAGGGCTTCAGAGTCAAAGCTCAAAAGCCACATCAACAACCTCAGATTTGCCACTTGTGCCCTGAAAAAAAGCCTTATTTCTTCTAGTAACAGAGCTGATATTTCTGAAAACCAAACCCAGAGTCTTGTCATAAGAGTGGCTGAATTACAGTGTCAATTAAATTCCTCACCTTGAATGGTGTCTGAAGTTAAAGTGAGGACACTGATTGGGAAGAAATGGGATCCTGAAACTTGAGATGGGGACATATGGGCAGATAATCAGGAAGCTGGGGACACTGAGCCCCTAAGTGAATTGTTAAATTACTCCTGCCAACAAAACCATTAGCCCCTCTGCCCGCATATGAAGAGATTAACCCAATTGTGTCAGAAGGGCCTTTGTCTGAGATATTGTCTGGGGCAGCATCTGAGTGCCTGGGGCATCGCCTGAGGCAGATGCCTTACAACACATTGCTGAATGTTCTCAAAACACATCCCACCACCGATTTTTGCTTCTAGACCTACAACTAGACTTAAGTCCCAAAACCAAAAAAAAAAAAAAGAAAAGAAAGAAAAAAAAAAAAACCCATTGCTCTTGGGCCAATTCTGACTCATAGCGACCCTACAGCACAGAATAGAACTGCCCCATAGAGTTTCCAAGAAGTGTCTGGTGGATTCGGACTGCCGACCTTTCGGTTAGCAGCCATAGCTCTTAACCACTATGCCACCAGGGTTTACAGTAAGCTTCAAAAGGTGAAGTACATAGTGTGACCCAGGAGGAGGTATGCTACACTGTAAAAGAACTGCTTGACTCTCCTGATATGTAAAAACAGAAACCTGGGGAATATGTGTGGAATGGCTATTAAGGGTGTCGGATAATTGTGTGAGGAATGCAAAGTTGGACCAGTCTGAGTTTATTGATATGGGCTCACTGAGCACAGATTCTTCATTCAATGTTTCAGCTCAAGAGGTTAGGAAAGGCTCTAATAGTTTATTTGGTTGTGTCACTGAAGTGTGGACTATGCAGTGGCCTACACTAAATCAAATTGAGATAGCAGACCTGCCTTGGTATACTGTAGAAGAAGGTATCCAAACACACACACATCCAAAGGCTTAGGAAAATAGGTGTGTTAGAGTGGATTTATCAGGTTAGACCCATAGACCCACACATGGAGTGCCCAGAGGACACACCTTTTACCACAATGGTAAGGAACAAATTTGTGAAGGGAGCCCCAGTATCCTTGAAGACTGCTATGATTGCTATTTTATGGAAGTCAGATTTGAGAGTGGGACATGGCCTAACTGAATTAAGACACCTAACTACAATGGGTCTGTTTGGAGCCTGTGGTGGTGGGGTCCAAGTGGCAGTGGCACTCAATCGACAAAGACAAGGTGGGCATGGTTACAGTAATGGACAGCAGAGTCAAAGAAGTAATCGGAATAGTCTGACTTGTATGTACTTATGGCCTTGGCTACTTAGTCAGGGTGTCCCTAGGAGGGAAATAGATAGGAAATCTACTAAATATTTTCTTGATCTGTACAAATGGATGAATTCTAGGTCAGGTGAACAGCAGTCTAACTGAAATCGCCAGAATAGAGAGTCAGGGCCCCTTAATCAACTCCCAGTTTAAAGACACACAACCCCTTGAATTAAAGACAGGCTGGGTCTCCTTGGGAAAGACTTCAATACACTGCCAAAAATTTATACTGTTAATCTTTCTCCCAGCCTTCCACAAAGGGTTCTATATACAGACTTTTATGAGAGTGACTCTTCATTGAGGAAAAGGAAATAACCAGACTTTTTAGGGATTATTTGATACTGGCTCTGAACTGACACTAATTCCAGGAGATGCAAAACATCACTGTGGCCCACCAGTCAGAGCAGAACATATGGAGGTCAGGTTATCAATGGAGTCTTAGCTCAAGTTCATCTCACAGCAGATCCACTGGGTCCCCTAGCCCATCCTAGAATGATTTCCCCACTTCCAGAATGCATAATTGGAATAGGTACACCCAGCAACTGGCAGAAACTCCATGTTGGATCCTGACAAGTGGAGTAAGGGCTATTATGTTAGGAAAAGCTAAATAGAAGCCATTAGAACTGCCCTTACCTAGGAAAATAGTAAATCAAAAGCAAAACTGCATTCCAGGGGGTACTGCAGAGATTACTGCTGTCATCAAGGACGTGAAGGGTGCAGGGATGATGATTCTTATTGCTTCCCCGTTTAACTCATCTATTTGTTCTATGCAAAAAACAGATGGGTCTCAGAGAATGACAGCGGGTTGTTGTAAACTTAACCAGGTTGTGACTCCAATTGCAGCCGCTATTCCACATGTGGAAACCCTGGTGGTGCAGTGGCTAAGTGCTACAGCTGCTAACCAAGAGGTCGGCAGTTCGAATCCTCCAGACACTCCTTGGAAACTCTACGGGGCAGTTCTACTCTGTCCTGTAGGGTCGCTATGAGTTGGAATCGACTCAACGGCAGTGGGTTTGGTTTTGGTTTTTTGATTCCACATGTGGTTTCGTTGCTTGAGCAAACTAATACATTTCCCGGTACCTGGTATGCAGCTATCGATCTGGCCAATGCCTTTTTCTCAATTCCCCTTTCAAAGAAACACCAGAGGCAGTTTGCATTTAGCTGGTAAGGGCAGCAATACACCTTCACTCTCCTCTCTCAGGGGTATACCAACTCTCCAGCCCCATGTCAAAATTTAGTCTATAGCAACCTTGATTGCCTTTCCCTTCCACAAGACATCACACTGGTCCATTACATTGATGACATTATGCTGATTGGACCTAGTAAGGAAGAAGTGTCAATGACTCTGGACTTATTGGTAAAACATTTGCGTGCTAGAGGATGGGAAATTAATCCCACAAAAATTCAGGCACCTTCTAACTTAGTGAAATTTCTAGGGGTCCAGTGGTGTTGGGCATGTTGAGATATTTCTTCTAAAGTGAAAGGTAAGTTATTTAATCTGGCCCCTCCACAGCTAAAAAGGAGGCACAACACCTGGTGGGCCTCTTTGGATTTTGGAGGGAACACAGCCCTCATTTGGGTGTGCTACTCTGGCCTGTTTATCCAGTGACTTGAAAAGCTGTTAGTTTTGAGTGGGGCCCAGAACAAGAGAAGGCTCTGCAACAGGTTCAGGCTGCTGTACAAGCTGCCTTGCCCCTTGGGCCATATGATCCAGCTGATCCAATGGTGCTTAAAGTGTCAGTGGCAGACAGAGATGCTGGGAGTCTTTGGCAGGCCCCCATTGGTGAGTCACAGTGCAGACTCTTAGGATTTCAGAACAAAGCCTCACCATTCTCTGCAGATAACTACTCTCCATTTGAGAAACAGCTTTTGGATTGTTACTGGGCCTTAGTAGAGACTGAACACTTAACCCTGGGCCATCAAATCACCATGCAGCCTGAGCTGCCCACCAGGAACTGAGTGTGGTCTGATGCACAGAGTCATAAAGCCAGACATGCACAGCAGCACTCCATCATTAAATGGAAGTGGTATATACAAGATCAGGCCCAGGCAGGACCTGAAGGACAAGTAAGTTGCATGAGGAAGTGGCCCAAATGCAGATGGTCTCCACTCTCATCATATTACCTTCCATCTCCCAGTCTGACCTATGGCCTTATGGGGAGTTCCTTATGATTAGTTGCCTGAGGAAGAGAAAACTCGTGCCTGGTTTACAGATGGTTCTGCGTGATATGCAGACACTACTTGAAAGTGGACAGTGGCAGCACTACAGCCCCTTTCTGGGAACTCCCTGAAGGACAGTGGTGATGGGAAATCCTCCCGATGGGCAGGTCTTCAAGAAGTGCATCTGTTTGTTCATTTTGTTTAGAAGGCGACATGACCAGATGTGCAATTGTATACTGATTCATGGGCTGTGGCCAATGGTTTGGACTGGAAAATTGGAAACAAGGAGGTAGGGGGAAGGGGTATGTGGGTAGACCTCTCTGAATGGCACAAAGAAGTGAAGGTATTTGTGTCTCATGTGAGCGTCCACCAAATTCATCTCAGGAGAGGAGAATTTTAACAATCGAGTGGATAGGATGATGCTTTCTGTGGAAGCCAGTCATCCTCTTTCCCCAGCTACACATGTCATTGCCCAATGGGCTCATGAACAAAGTGGCCACAATGTCAGGACTGGAGTTTATGCATAGGCTCAGCAGCATGGACTTACACTCACCAATGCTGACTTGGCTATAGCCACTGCTGAGTGCCCAATCTGCTGGCAGCAGAGACCAACGCTGAGTACCCAGTATGGCACAATTCCTCGAGGTGATCAGCCAGCAACTTGGTGGCAGGTTGATTACATTGGACCGCTTCCATCACGGAAAGGGCGGCATTTTGTTCTTACTGGGATAGACACTTACTCTGGATATGGATTTGCCTTCCCTGCATGCAATACTTCTGCCAAAACTACCATCCACGTACTTATAGACTGCCTTATCCACCTTCATGGTATCACACACAGCATCACTTCAGATCAAGGGACTGACTTCTCAGCAAATGAAGTGTGGCAATGGGCCCATGCTCATGGAAATTCACTGATCTTACCATGTTCCCCATCGTCCTGAAGCAGCTGGCTTGATAGAATGATGGAATGGCCTTTAAAGACACAATTATGGCACTAGCTAGGTGGCAATACCTTGCAGGGTTGGGGCAATATTCTCCAGAAGGCTATATATGCTGTAAACCAGAATCCAATATATGGTGCTATTTCTCCCTTAGCCAGGATTCACGTGTCCAGGAATCAAGGGGTTGAAATGGGAGTGGCACAACTCACTATTACCCCTAGTAGCCCATTCACAAATTTTTTGCTTCCTATCCCCACGATCCTATGCTCTGCAGGCCTAGAGCCCTTAGTTCCAAAGGGAGGAATGCTCCCATTTTGGAGACACATTACTGATTCCACCGAACTGGAAGTGAAGAACGCGACCTGGCCACTTTGGGCTCCTTACGCTTCTGGATCAACAGGTAAAGAAGGGAGTCACCATACTGGCTGGTGTGGTTGCTCCTGGTTACCAAAAGGAAATTGAATTGATATTACAAAGTGGAGGTAAAGAAGAGTATGTCTAGAATACAGGAGATCCTTTAGGGCATCTCAGTACTACCATGCCTTGTGATTAAAGTCATGACTATTAATGGCCCAAATCCTTCAGGAATGAAGTTTTGGGTCACCCCAGCAGGCAAAGAACCATGACCAGCTGAGGTGCTTCCTGAGGTTAAGAGGAATTCGGAATGGGTGGTGGAAGAAGGTAGTTCTAAATACCAGCTGAGACCATATGACCAGTTGCAGAAACAAGGACTATAATTGTGATGAGTATTTCTTCCTGTATGTATGCATCAAATATTTTTGTTTTCTTCACTTATTAAATGTAAGATGTAAACAGAGCCAGTGCATATTCGGTTGTATGCATGTTAGTTATATCATGTCAGGTACAAGTATGACTTTGTAACTGTCTTTATTTAGAGATTATGTATGGTTTCAGGAGATATGTACAGGTGCCAAGTTGACAAGGGGTGGATTGTGATGGTTAAGGTTGTGTGTCAACTTGGCTGGGCCATGATTTTCAGTAGTTTGGCAGTTATATAATGATATAATAACTTCCATGATAAGATCTAATATAACCATCTCCATAATGAGATCTGCTATGAGCAGCAAATCAGTTGGAAGGGCGTTTCCTTGGGGGTGTGGTCTACATCCAATATATATGGACTTTCTGGCAAAGTTTGCTGGCTTTTGCTCTGCTTTGGATCCCACATTCAGCTCATCGTCATCTGACCTCCAGTCCTTGGGACTTGAGCCAGCAGCCCACAGTCTTACCTGCTAATCTTGGATTAGTCAGCCTCTGAAGTCTGTGAGCCAGCAGCCTGCCACTTGACTTGCCTATCTTGGGTTTGTTAGCCTCTGCAGCCATGTGAGTCCGGAGAAGCCTCCAGCTTCACACCTGCCTCACGGACTTGGGACTTTGCAGCCTCTACAGCCGCATGAGCCATAAATCTCTTTCTCTCTCTCTGTCTATATATATGTACACGCTTCACTGATTTTGCTTCTCTAGAAAACCCAGCCTAAGACACAGTAAATTCTATAAAAGCAGTATTAAGCTTTTAAAAACTAAAAGTAAAATTACCAAACAATGAATAGAAGAAGTAATAAATCAAACTGACTTATAAAATGGATGGCTGAGAATAAGTTTCTTCCGAGAATGGAGCAGTTTTGATCAGACGGCTGGATATGCTGATTTTAGACAGAACTAAGCATCCGCATCAGGGAGACGAATGTGTCACTTCTGACATTAACCCACACTAAAAATGTGACCTCACATGAAGATGCAGTTGGACAGCTCAGGAGATATTTAACTGTTTTTTCTGTTAAAATTAGGTGATTATGTACATACTCCTTAACTTCAGGAAATCACATCCCAGCATATTGCTGAGGAAAGCACAGAGATACCTGTGAATTCAGTACATGGAAGTCCCTCCTTGTTAGTGATCCTGGCTGTCTATGCTTCTTATGGGCATGGCCAGGGTTCAGTTACTGAAGGTTTGGAGCATTTATGGTCATGCCCCTGAACACCTCATCTCTAATTTATTAGGTCTGGGTAAAGTTGATTACCATGGCACCACTTGTATTACTGGAGTCATGGAAACAGTTAATATGCTTATCTCCTAACTGAAAGGTTGGAAGTTCGAGTCCACTCAGAGGTGTCTTGGGAGAAAAGCCTGGTAATCTACTTCCAAAAATTCATCCTGAAATATCTTTGGAGCAAAGTTTTACCCTGAAGCATATGTGGTCACCTTGAGTCAGACTCGACAGCTTCTGGTTTACCTATATTATGCGCATCCTAAACAGTAATTTCTGTGAAATCACGGATATTATGTCCTTTTATTTTTTCTGAATATATGTGAATGTCAATACAAGGCTCTTAAAAAATGTTTATCTGAATATCGCTTTAAAATCACTGTGTACCACACTTTGAGAAACACTCGTCTGGACAAAGCACCAAATAGGAAGGACTGGGCAGAGATGAGGACGACTGGGTTATAGCTTGAACCAGTGCATCAAGTGGGTTAAGAAGGACAGTTAGGAGGCAAAAACTGGAGAAATTTTCCAAGACTGAAAGCATCGACCCAGACCTCCAGGTGAGGACGTAGTTCCTGAGGAGAAAACATAGTATTCATTTATCCATTTCTCTGCTCATTCAGTTACTCGTTCATCCAAGTACTCGCTAGGTACCAGGCACCAGGGAGGGTTGTGGGGGAGAGAGTGGAAAAAGGTCAAGGAACTCACAGTTTAGGAAAGAAACAAAGGTACCCCTGTTACAGCTGCATTTCCTCAGTATCAGGGTAAGCACATCAGAGTGTGTGACAAATGATATGGGTGGGGACATTTAACTCAACGTAGAGAGACCAGGAAGCCTTCCACACAAAGCGATGCTTGAAGTGAGCCTTGAGGGAGAAACAGAAATTGACATACGCTGAAGGGCAGAAGGATATTCCAGTCTGAGGGAACGTTCTGGTCAAGTGAGAGAAGTTTGGAAAAGAGAGTGACTATTGCAGTGTGGTAGGAGAATTGGCTGGAGAGGAAAGAAAGAGCCAGATGTGAAAGATAGTGAACTTGAAGTTGATAGAGAGCCCTGAAGAATTTTAATCCAGGAAAAGCTGGATTGCATATGTGTTTTACGTGTTGAATGATGCTGACCCACCCAACCAGTGCTGTCGAGTCGATCCTGACTCATAGCAACCCTATAGGATAAGTAAATTCTATGTCAAAACATAACATGAAGGAAGGCTTTAACCAGAGTGCCAGATGGCATATGTAGATCTGCGCCATTTTTAAAAAGATGATTTAGGGTGTAGATGATAGCAGGGTTACTGAAAGGGCATGGAAGTGCAGACAACTCGTGGTGCCCACGTGAGGCATACACCAAGACTTTGAAATCTCCGGGTGACAGCAAGAGTTTGGAAAAAAGGAAGAGGAGGAGCAGATACTAACTTCTCAACGAAAGTGGAGGAATGGCTGAAACATCAGTGAACGACACCGACAAGGGCAGATGGAGGATGATGGGAGATTTCCTTTCTCTAAGTTGTAAGAGAACTTGTAGGGATCAACTCTGTATCTGTATGTCATTGTTGTTAGGTACCGTCGAGTCCATTCTGACTCATAGTGACCCCATGTGACAAGGTAGAGCTGCCCCAGAGGGTTTTCTAGGCTGTAATCATTAGGGAAGCAGATCACCAGGTCTTCCTCCCATGGAGTGATTGTGTGGGCTGGAACCGCCAACCTTTTGGTTAGCAGCTGAGCACTTAACTGTTTGGGCTGCTAAGGTACATATTTTGCTTTTTTTTTTTTTTAAACCTTTTTATTATGGAAAACTTTCAAGCATATATATAACGGAGTAGTACAATGGACTCCCATTTACCCACCATGCTGTTCTAACAACTGTCAATGTGGGACAACATCATCTCAGCTAGAATCCTACTCCTTCTGCCCCACTAGATTATTCTGAAGCAAATCCCAGGCGTTGTATCATTTTGAGACAATGGTCTTTATTCTTCTCAGCCCAAATGTGCCAAAATCATAGGATATGATAAACCTTGCACTATGGATAATTAGAAAAAATGACTGAAAATTAGCAAATATAGAAGCAAAGTCCATTGTCTAATAAAAGAAATAAAAAATAAGACAATATTTTCAATCACTTGGAGAAAGGGATGAAATAGAATAATTTATAAATAACGCTAATCTGTTAAACAAGGTTACTAGCAAAATCCCAGGACGTGAGTAAAACTAATGAGGTTAAACATATGAGCAGGAAAAAAAAAAAGGAAATTCAGTCTAAAAGTGTGTAAACTAAAGCATCAAAGAGATAAGCTATGAAATAAAAGAAATAGCTGTGAGATAAAGAGCCTGAAAGCAGGAAGAGACCCGGGGTGAGCGTGGGATGGGGAAGCAAATTAAGGGCAAGCTGGAATATTGTCTAGCTCGTTTAAAAGAGATCCCTATTGATTCATTAATTCAGGAATTGTTGACTGAGCACCTGCCATGTGCAAGGCACTGTGCTAGGCTCTGCAATGTCCCCTGCCTTAGTAAACCACCTTCACTGCTGAAAGAGAAGGCAGTCTGTGAGCAGGCGTCGAACAGCCACATCTCCCTGATTCTGCCTGAACTTGACTCAGGCTCTTTATTAAACTGCTAGCTCCTTGAGAAATGAAGGCAACTGGAAAGGGTTCAAAGAATTGGAACAGAAAATAATTAGAGGAAGAGATCGATTTTAGCCGAAAGATCAAAGGAACCAAATACAAGGAACTCGGTTAAGTAAGGGCTAAGGAAAAATGAGCTATTTGAAGCATGTAAAGGGTGAAGCAAAATAAGAAATATTGAGCCAGTGCACAAAGCATAATGAAGGGCCTGTGATGGAGCTACCACAGGGAAAGGTACACTGTGGGGCGGGACGTGGTGCTCAGGCGCAGTGCCTTGCACCAGCCCCGTTGAGCACATTCTGATGTTAAACAGGCTTCTGCTAAAAGACTCCTGGGATCACAACACCAGCATCCAGAGAGGCATTATTTTAAACCTTTCAGCTTTGGAAAGGAAACTGTTAAATGAGCCCTGCCCTGGTGAGCAGGATGAGTAGAGAAAAAAGTATTTTCTCGCGAATATATTTTATAGATAAGTTCTAATGCTCCTGACTCCCACAAAGTTTTTTTTCCAGTCAGCAAAATTTTTACCAGTGAAGAAAGAGAGACAGAGAGAGTTCATTTTATACTAGGTCTATTGGCGTGTTTGAAATTTTCACTTAAAGTCTTGTTGACCTTATTTTGGAAACTTTTTTTAGTCCTTGATCAATTCCTTTCAGACCCTCCATCTGTCTGTATGTTTTGGAGGGAGGAGTGTTCCATGGTATGTACATACCAGAGTTGGTTGGACCATTCACCCACTAAAGGGCATCTGTGTTGTTATGGTGGGCTTTTTATGTTTAATATGTATAGGTGTTCTTAATGTGTTTGGGGACTTTTTTTTTTTTTAATTTTATTGTGCTTTAGGTGAAAGTTTACAGCACAAATTAGTTTCTCATTCAAAAATTTTTACACAAATTGTTTTGTGACATTGGTTGCAATCCCTGCATCATGTCAGCACTCTCCCCCTTTCTCTTTCCACCCTGGGTTCCCTGTGTCCATTCATCCAGTTTTCCTAACCCTTCCTGCCTTCTTGTCCTTGCTTTTGGGCAGCTGTTCCCATTTAGTTTCCTATACTTGACTGAACTAAGGAACATGTCCCTCATGTATGTTATTGTTTTGGAGGCCTATCTAATCTTTGGCTGAAAGGTGGACTTCGAGAGTATCTTCAGTTCTGAGTTAACAGGGTATCCAGGGACCATAGTCTTGGGGTTCCTCCAGTCTCTGCCAGACTAGTAAATCCAGTCTTTGTGTGTGTGTGTGTGTGTGTGTGTGAATTTGAATTTTGTTCTACATTTTCTTCCATCCTGTCTGGGACCATCTACTGTGATCCCTGTCAGTGTGGTTAGTGGTGATAGCTGGGTACCATCTAGTTCTTCTAGGCTCAGGCTGGTGGAGGCCGTGGTTCATGTGACCCATTAGTCCTTTGGCCTAATATCTTCTTTGTGTCTTTGGTTTTCTTCATTCTCCTTTGCTCAGAACGTGATGGGACTAATAGATGTATCTAAGATGGCCGCTTGCAAGCTTTTAAGACCGAGATTCTGCTCAAAACAGTAGGATGTATCCGAGATCTAGAACAACCAATTAAAATGACCAAGACTACAGCAAGTACTGTTTAGGAAAAGACTAAGTCCATTTCTGCCTAGGAGAGATGAAGGCTGAGAAGAAGCCCCTGGGAACCTGAAAGCAGGAGAATATTAGCTTGTTCATCAGCTCTTACAGTTACAGCAGCCGGAAGGAGGAGGAGGAGGCAGTTATGGGAGGAAGACACCCAACATCACAAGTCTCTAAAGAGTGCACCCAAAATAAACCAGAATAAAGTTTATTATCGTCATAAAACCTACAGCTGTAGTATGGTCTCGTGGTGGGACACCTCCCCCCACTCCCACGAAAGCCAGGGACTTGCTCCTTTGTACAGTGGACAGAAGAATAAAAACAAGTGCGTTCATGACACCTGCTACTCAAGCTGCAGGGACGATTCGTGCATACAAATTTGGGGGTGTTTCTTATTCTTTGCCTTGCAGACAACATTCAGTATCCTTTGGGGCCACCATTGGAGGTTCTACCTTTTGGGGACAGCGTCTTCCTTTTCCACACCAGCCACTGGCAGCAGCAGCTCAGCCCAAGGCCTGGCACAAGGAATAGGTGAGATTAGCAGCATTTCTCTTTTCCTTTTGGCACTTTTCCTGGGGCTGAAATCACTCACGCATCAACTTCCCTGGTGATTCTAAGACTCATCCAACATCTGGCCACTACTCAAAGGTTTTGACGTTGAATCCTATCTCAGTTCCTCCAAATCCAAACTCCTGGTCCTGGACCAGGCTTGGGTTTGCCATATGCCAGGCCACTCTGCTGCCTGTCCCAGCTGCCTCTCCCTTCTCCCCATTGCCATGCCAGGAAGCCTCCCCCCCCCTTTTTGGTAACTTGGCTAGACAGGCCAGGGGTTTGATCCCACATGGCCTTTCCTTTGTTCTTTAAAATTTAAATTATGAGGCCATAGTCGTTATAGGTTTTAAATAAATGAAAGGATCAACATATAAGAGGAGAAGATGCGAGCAGTTTTAAGCTTTCTGATTTGGGTTTTCTTTTGGGGAAAAGCTTACAGAGGCATGAAATCATGGAGTAGGTCTGGAAATTTCTAGTCAGCAATTTTATTCTAGCTCTTTACAAATATAAGGTACTCCATAAGATAAGGTCAAATTCTAGTTCTTCTAAAATTCTGTGAAAATGTGGATCTCAGTGGAGATGTAGGTAATAGAAACCGTCGTGTCTTAAAATTATTGCTATAATATCTAAAACTCTCTTTCTTTATTTCCAGGAAGTCTAGTATCTTATGGAAAGAATATATAATTTTAAGCAAAAGCTAGCTCTTGGGCTTTGACTTGGTTTGGGCTTATTCTTTATTTTTACATTCTCCCCATTCATTCATTCAACAATGAACATTATTAAACACCTAATAAGTGTGAGGTACAGCAATAAGCACTGGAAATTAAACAACAAAAACACCAACACATTGGTGCCTCCCTTTAGGGGAGTTTCAGAGCTAGAAGAGAGAGGTGGGATGGACGTGCAAAGAAAGACAGGAATGCAGGAGAGTTTGAGGTGTGGTGCTGGGCACAGCGCGTGAAAAGTGACAGAGAGAGAGGGAGAGTGAGCAACAGGAATTGGGTGGGTGGGTGGTTTAGGAGCAGCTTGAGGGACTAGTGAAGATCTTTAGCTGAATTGTGAGTCATGGCCTCAGAGCACTTCAGAAGCTCAAAGCACAGAAAGAACTTTGATAAATTCCTTATTTCTGAAGCCCAAGAAAATGACCCTGTCTAAGTTCAAACGCGTAACAGGATTTCTTTCCTTCTGGCTCCCCACTTTCTGACTAGGCAAATGAAGTGGCCCACCTCTTCCAGGACCAAACACATGGCCCAGAGATAAAGGCAGAGCTTCCTCTTCCTTGTTTTTTTAATAGCAAAGTAAGACTACTGCTTTTTTAACTCTTGGGAGCTTGGTTTATATTGACTGGATAAAAAAACAAAAACAAAAACAAAATTTGTTGCTGTCAAGTCAATTCTGACTTAAAGTGACCCTGTTGGTCAGAGTGGAACTGCCCCACACAGTTTCCAAGGAGCGCCTGGTAGATTTGAACTATCGACATTTTGGTCAGCAGCTGTAGCTGTTAACCACTACACCACCGGGGTTTCCATAGACTGGGTAATGGGTTTAAATTAAAGATTTAATTTGATGACTTGGGATGGTCCTGTCTCCTTTATGTTTCTCTTCTTCAGTTGTATCCGAATGCTGGAAGGCACGACGTGGCTGGTGAGCACCTGGGTGCAGCTTTAGTTGGAGGCTGTAGTACGTGGTTCCTACCACGCAGCATCACCTCGCAGTGTCCCTTCGGCGTCTACCCACCTCTGCTCTCAGGCCTCATGATTCTGGTGAGGAAGACCCACCTCCTAGTCCCAGAGGCACCTTCCACTTGGTGGGACCCATTCACCAGTGGGTATGGCCTGAAGCCAGCCACCCGCTTTCCTTCCTTCTCCTCCCACCCCCTGAGTTTAGCCTGGGTACGTGAGAAGTGGAGTCCCTGGGTGATGCAAACAGTTAATGTGCTCTGCTGCTAACTGAAAGGTTGGAGGTTTGAGTCCACCCAGAGGAGCCTTAGAAGAAAGTCCTGGCAATCTACTTCTGAAAAATCAGCCGTTGAAAACCCCATGGAGCACAGTTCTACTGTGACACACCTGTGGTCATCATGAGTCAGGGCCGACTCGATGGCAACTGGCTACTGGTTATGTGAGAGGTGGGTTTTCTACAGATGAACTCACAGGTTCCCGCACTGTTGCTTGTGGATCCCTGCATTTGCCTCCAAGGGTAGTCACTGGCAGTGTGGGTGCAGTAAGAAGGGATGGCCACAAGAAAAAGGTAGCAGCAAGGGGAATTCTCTAAAACTTTGAAAGATGAACCTCCTTTGTGGTGGAGGATGATGCCCCTAAAGACTGTTTGCAAGGATTTAGTGCCCAAGTCAAATCAGAACTGGAATGCCTCAGCCTCTTCGATGAAGATACGAGGTATTTACGCTCATGTAACGCTACTCTTTCAGCATAACAAATGTAGAATTGGTCCCAGGTATTCATGTGATTAGCCACCAGCTTTGTAAAATGACGTATCTCATATCTCGGTTAATTCCTATCCACCCTACACAGAAAGAAATCACATATTGTTATTCAAGAAGCACATGTAATTTTCTCTCTTTTTACAAGCCCGAATCAAATAAGTTACCTTCTTGAGCAATGAACAACTTGAAATGCATACAGTTACTCAGGGTGAAAGAGCAAGGGAACCAGGGCTTGCATTTGAAAGAGCTAGGCCTTCTGTAATTTGGTGCCACATAATTTTTTTTTAAATTCTCTTAAATGAATATGGAGGAAACCAGCTTATTCTGGAACTGAAAAACCTCTCAAGAAAAAAAGATGACATTAGGGTATCAAGGCTGAAACAGCACTTTATACTTAGCAGCCTTCTTGAAGGAACAAAGACTTCTCAAAGCCTTTACCATCCCCTCCCTGTCTAAACAACAACAACAAAAAAACCAAACCCAGTGCCGTCGAGTCGATTGCGACTCATAGCGACCCTATAGGACAGAATAGAACTGCCCCATAGTTTCCAAGAAGCTGCTGGTGGATTCGAACTGCCGGCCCTTTGGTTAGCAGCTGTAGCACTTAACCACTACGCCACCAGGGTTTCCCTCCCTGGCTAGGCCACCACTATTTCTATTCTGGACCACTGAAATAGCTTCTCATTGAACTTCCCTTCTTCCGTCTTTGTCCCCTTACAATTCACCCTCCAGTCAGTAGCCAGAGTGATCTTTTAAAAGTAAAAATCTTGTCGTATCATTCCTGCAACGCTTACAACTCTCCAATAGCTCCACAGTGCACATAGAACAGAACTCAAATTTCTTACTCTGGCCGTAGAGGCTCTTCAGGGTTTCCCAACAGAAACTCTGTGAGCAGGACAACACGAGCAGGGCAAGTCTTGTGCACGACTGTCCAAAGCGGTGCGAGGTGCTTGGTATCCCTCTTCCCTGCCCACTAAGAGCCAACTTGCGCCCGCTCACCTCCAGCACGTCACATCCAAATCTTCACGTACAGATCTTCAAACGCCCCCAGACAGAGGTGGGGGCACATCACCCCCAGGTAAGAACTCCTGCCAGCCTACTCGACCTGGCCTCTGCAACCTCGGGATCTTTGCACTGGCCGCTTCCACTGCCAGGAACGCTCCGCTTCCAGACCTACCCATGCTTGGCTCTTTTTTCACTCTTGAGACCCAGCTTAAATATCACCTCTTCAGAAAGGCGTTCCCTGACAACTCCATCTAAAATAGCCATACTTGCCACGCACACACACACATACACACAGCTATTCTCTGTCTCTCAACACTATACATGGTTTTCTTCTTTATTTACTTGTTTATTGTTTCTCTCTCCTCTCTAGAATGGAAGTTCCATGAGAGCAGTCTCTTTGGTTTGCTGCTATGTGCCCAGTGCCTGGGGCTAAATTTTTATAAATTTTTTTTGGATCAAAGAAGATAGATACCATGTTATAGGTCATTGAATCACATTGATAATAAATGTTAGGAAAAAGCAGAAAAGCACTATCAAATTTATTTTTCAGACAAAGCACTAAGACACCAAAAATAGTAAGTCCTACACTGAATATCAATGATGAAGGGAGGAAGAAAACTAGACATGTCACAGTGGATTATTTCAGCATAGGGCAGTCCATTAAATAGGTCACACTGAAGGACACAGAGCATACGAAGACTATAATTAATGTAATTCTCTTATTCCCACCACTTCAGGGTATAATGTCCACATTTGTTACTAGTATCTATATACCATGGGTCCCTGGTGGTGTGGTGGTTAAGTGCTCAGCTGTGACCAGCGGCTAACTGAAAGGTCAGCGGTTTGAACCTGCCAGCTGCTCTGCAGGGAAAAGATGTGGCAGTCTGCTTCCATGAAGATTTATACCCTTGGAAACACCTTATGGGGCAGTTCTACTCTGTCCTAGAAGGTCGCCATGAGTCGGAATCGACTTGATGTCAACTGCAGGTGTGGGATCTATATACCAAATGGGTTTTTCATTTTACATTTTAGGTTGTTATACCTACTCAAGGGAGCAGTGGGGTTCAGTGGTAGAATTCTTCCCCTCCCTGCGGGAGACCCAGGTTTGCTTCCTGGCTAATGTACTTCAAGGGTGGCCACCACCATCTGTCAGTGGAAGCTTGCATGTTGCTGTGATGCTGAACAGGCTTCAAGAGCACTTACAGACTAAGACAGACTAGGAAGAAAGTCCTGGCCATCTATAAGGTTAACTGAAAGAAGCCAAAAACAAAAGACTCCATGATTGCAAACGGTTAACCTGTGGATACATGGTGTCACTGTGACTTGGGGGCCAACTTGATGGTAGCTAAAAACAACAATACACCGTCTCAAATCTATGCCCAAAAACTTAGATTCCCCCTTCAGAGAAAGGAAGGGACAAGTTAAGTTTTATTTGTTCTTATGAAACCAATTTACATGACCTATCTCTCATCTGATTCTAGTGCCTACCAGAGTTGATCCACAAACAAGATGAGGCACAGGGCAAGGAGGGCAATACATGGTGTAGTACACCTTGCCACTCCGCAAGCCTGCAGCCATGAGTCCTGCTCACCAATGACAGAACTCCCCACGTCTGCAGCCATGAGTCCTGCTCACCAATGACAGAACTCCCCACGACTGCAGCCACGTGGTCCTGCTCACCAATGACAGAACTCCCCACCCTACAGTGATGTGCTCCTGCTCACCCATGACAGAACTCCCCATGCCTGCAGCCACGTGGTCCTGCTCACCAATGACAGAACTCCCCATGTCTGCAGCCATGTGGTCCTGCTCACCAATGACAGAACTCCCCACGTCTGCAGCCACGTGGTCCTGCTCACCAGTGACAGAACTCCCACGTCTGCAGCCGTGTGGTCCTGCTCACCACTGACAGAACTTCCCGTGCCTGCATCCATGAGTCCCGCTCACCAGTGACAGAACTCCCCACACCTGCAGCCACGTGGTCCTGCTCACCAGTGACAGAACTCCCACGTCTGCAGCCGTGTGGTCCTGCTCACCACTGACAGAACTTCCCGTGCCTGCATCCATGAGTCCTGCTCACCAGTGCCAGAACTCCCCACGTCTGCAGCCACGTGGTCCTGCTCACCAGTGACAGAACTCCCACGTCTGCAGCCGTGTGGTCCTGCTCACCACTGACAGAACTTCCCGTGCCTGCATCCATGAGTCCCGCTCACCAGTGACAGAAATCCCCATGCTTGCATCCATGAGTCCTGCTCACCAGTGACAGAAATCCCCACACCTGCAGCCATGAGTCCCGCTCACCAGTGACAGAACTCCCCACGCCTGCATCCACGTGGTCCTGCTCACCCATGACAGAACTCCCCACACCTGTAGTCACGTGGTCCTGCTCACCAGTGACAGAACTCCCCACGCCTGCAGCCACGTGGTCCTGCTCACCCATGACAGAACTCCCCACGCCTGCATCCACGTGGTCCTGCTCACCAGTGACAGAGCTCCCCGTTCCCGCATCCATGAGTCCTGCTCACCAGTGATAGAACTCCCCACGCCTGCATCCATGAGTCCTGCTTACCAGTGACAGAGCTCCCCGTGCCTGCAGCCACGTGGTCCTGCTTGCCCATGACAGAACTCCCCACACCTGCAGTCACGTGGTCCTGCTCACCAGTGACAGAACTCCCCACGCCTGCATCCACGTGGTCCTGCTCACCAGTGACAGAACTCCCCACACCTGCAGCCATGAGTCCTGCTCACCAGTGACAGAACTCCCCACGCTTGCAGCCACGTGGTCCTGCTTACCAGTGACAGAACTCCCCACGTCTGCAGCCATGTGGTTCTGCTCACCAATGACAGAGCTCCCTCCTGCTGAATACCCAGACCACCTGGGAATCCTCAGCCTGGTGCTGGTGACAGTGCATTGGAGTTGTATACAAGTTAAAGATCTATTTCCAGACCTAGAATAGTGGAAGGAATGAAACTTCCCAGACAAATAACGTATTATAAGGTGCTTTGCACTGTCCTTGCTCCAATAAGAATTCAGTAAATAGTAGCATATGAGTTCAGTGAGGCAAAGGCTGTATTTATACCATGAATGCAGGAGGTATTATCTTACAGGCTGGGAGTGGGTTAGTGTTGGACTAAAGGAGTGGTTCCCAGACCAGCTGCCTAGACCAATAGATCAGTAATCTTGTGTTTTGACAAACCTTCCAGGTAACTCTGATGGAAGCTGTAGTTTGGAAGCCATCTCTATCTGGCAATAGAGATAGGGAAGGGGGAGGGGGTACGGAAGTGATGAAGTCAGGGGACAAAACTGCTTGTCTGATGATGAATTGGAGAAGAACAAGGAAGTACTGACCCCTCACAGAGACTGTGGCTGTATCAGGAGCCCCCACCCTAGTGGCAATGTCACACAAACATAAAGGACAGCCCTGAGCACACTAAGAGATGATGGGCTTGCATTACAAGGTTCCACCACCCGTCTCCCAGTTTGTCATACTGTGGTGGCCTGGTGTTGCTGTGATGCCGGAAGCTATGCCATTGATATTTCAAATACCAGAAGGGTCACCCATGGTGGACAGGTTTCAGTGGAGCTTCTAGACCAAGAGACTAGGAAGAAAGGCCTTGTGATCGACTTCCAAAACCAGCCTATGAAAACCCCGTGGATCACAACAGAATGTTGTCCCATCCAGCCCTGGAAGGTGAGCCCCTAGGCTGGGAGGGCAATACACGATGGCTGCAACAACAGACTCAGACCAAAGATCACGAAGACGGTGCAGCACCAGGCAGCGTTTCAGTCGTTATACATAAGTGGTACCATGAGTCCGAGCCAACTTCATGGCAACTAACAACAACGTTACAAGGCTAGGGGTAGGGAGAACTTCCTAATAGCTCGTGCGGGTAGACAGCAGACTGAGCTTTCCCTGAGGAGAGGCAGATGGTCATTGTTCCTGACTGTTTCCAGTGCAGCTTGGGCTGAAAACAAGCAGCTGGCCTGGACACTTCCCCGAGCTTCCGCAGCCTGGTGATGTCATGAATGAGTTGCATCTGATGAGCTCAGAGTGAATGGGGGTGGGGGTGTGTCAAAGGTGTGTCAAGAGACTCCAGTACACCAGACGAATGGAGTCTTTCTTACCTGTTCAATCTCGACCACTTGCTTTTCTCCATCCCAAGCCTTTCTGACAATGTATTGGATACAAATATTTTTTCCATGGGTTCAATGGTTAAAACAGATTTATAAAGAATCTAATCAATTCTCAGCCCTGTGAGAACCAGCAGATTGCAGACCCGGTCTGCATTTGTAGGCTGTTTCCAAAGTTAAACCCTGCAGTAAATTCTAGCATTGCATCAGAATCTACTTCCCTTTGGTTCCACCTAATTAGAAACTTAAATTTTTGTCAAAACTTAATTTATACATCCTTAGGCGTTACAAAGAATTGGCACTACACTGCTAACCTAAAGGCTGGCAGTTTTGAATCCACCCAGCGAAGAAAACCCCATGGAGCAGTTCCATTCTGTAACACACGGAGAGCCACGCATCAGAGTCGACTCAACGGCGACTAAAAACATCAGACACGTATCTGTACTTGCGGATTGTTTTACATTGTGTACACAAGATCCAGGGCCGGTGTCTTATTATTAAAATTCAGGGACTTCAATAGAGACTGCTATCAGGCGTTAGGAGCCCTGGTGACACCGTGGTTAAGGGCTCAGCTGCTAACCACAAGGTCGGCTGTTCGAATCTGCCAGCTTCTCCTTGGAAACCCTATGGGGGCAGTTCTACTCAGTCCTATAGGGTCACTATGGGTTGGAATCAGCTTGACAGCAATGGGCTTGGATTTGGTTTGATTAGGCATTCAGATTCAACATAATTATTGAGCACACACTCTGCCAAGTTTCATGCCTTTCCCACAACCATGTGCGTAGGTATTACGGTCATTCCCACAATGCAGGCAACAGAACTGAGGATCGGAGTCCCACAGCTACATTACATGTGACCAAGTGTGGACTCTAAACCCCAGTGTTCTCACAAACCCATGAAAGAGGAAGATGGGCTGTGGGGGTGATTTGCTCTTTCTTTAGTTAAAAATGGCAGCCCTCTGATCC
Source organism: Loxodonta africana (assembly GCF_030014295.1). Lineage (NCBI taxonomy): Eukaryota > Metazoa > Chordata > Mammalia > Proboscidea > Elephantidae > Loxodonta > Loxodonta africana. The sequence goes on along the minus strand of NC_087364.1, from coordinate 76,597,149 downwards.
CGAGATGACGAATGTGCCGTGAATTGAATTTCCAATAGAATGTTTCTGCCGCTGAAATCTTTCGCCACACTTCTAGGCTGGTGGGGAGAATGCTGTCAGTTTTAAAGTATACTATGCACAGCTACTGTCTTAGTTACCTAGTGCTGCTATAACAGAAATACCACAAGGGGATGGCTTTAACAAGCAGAAATTTATTCTTGCACAGTCTGGGAGGCCAGAAGTCTGAATTCAGGATGCCAGCTCCAGGGGAAGGCTTTCTCTCTCCGTGTTGGCTCTGAGGGAAGGTCCTTGTCATCAATCTTGCCCTGGTCTAGGAGTTTCTCAGCGCAAGGACCCTGGGTCCAAAGGAGGCGCTCCACTCCCGGCACTGCTTTCTTGGTGGTAGGAGGTCCCTCTCCTGTCTTTTGTATCTCAAAAGAGATTGACTCAAGATACAACCTAGTCCTGTACATTGAGTCCTGCCTCATTAATATAACCTCTAATCCTGCCTCATTAACATCACAGAGGTCAGCATTTACAACACGTAGGCTAATCACATCAGATCACAAAATGGTGGACAAGCACACAATACTAGGACTCGTGGACGAGCCAAGTTGACACACATTTTGGGGGACACAATTCAATCTGTAACAGCTATATGGCAAGGAAGACAAACCTGTTCTTAAAGCTGCCTGAAGTGAACCTTGGAAACTCTGAAAGTAACAATGACCAGGTTCTCAAAGGCAGCTGTGTGAGTATGTTAGGGGGTTTTACAGAAAAACAGCAATTCATTATTATTTAAACAATTGGTAAGAGGTGCCATATAATAACAACAAAAAAAGTTTCTTTAAAAACACTTTTTAAACTTATTTTTGGAATGGTCCACCTTAGTTGAGAATCCAAGATGGTTTACTATTGTTCTCGAAGTATGTGATGTCTTTTTATACCAAACGAAAACAACCAACTATTCTTCATGTCTCTGAACACAAAATAAGTAGAAGTGGGTTGGGTTTAAGCAGAACTTCTGAACAATGAGCCTGGTTAATAATCAGCGACGAGGTTCCTAGGCAGTCAGCCCTTCTTCTGAGGGGGCAGTGGTGAAACGAGATGGACTAACTGTTGCAAAGTTGTGCTACAGAGCTGCTTTCTGTTTTTAAAACTGATTCCTCCCCGCTAGGAAGCCCTGGTGGCACAGTGGTTAAGAGTTCAGCTGCTAACCAAAAGGTCAGCAGTTCAAATCCACCAGCTGCCCCGTGGAAACCCTATGGGGCAGTTCTACTCTGTCCTATAGGGTCCCCATGAGTCAGAATCAGCCCGATGACAACAACAAGGAAGAATATAGTTTCTCAAGTCTTAGAAAAAGAAAAAGAAAAGTAACACTTGTGGAGCCCTCTTGGGCTCTGGGCTCATGCAATCCTAATAACCTGGTTAATTATTTACTTACTTTACAAATAAGGAAACTGAGGTTCACACTGGCTGAGTAACTTGCCTAAGGTTAGGAAATGAAGGAAGATTCTGGAAATTTAACCAGGTCTGCTTAATGCCAGGCCCAGATGGTCTTTCCATTTAATCAGAAAGTCCCTCTTAACGATCACCGATTTCATGGTGAGGAAACTGAGGCACAGATAAAATAAATGGCTCATGTGAAGCTGTACATGGATCTGCCACTGTGGGTCTCTGTGGAAAATGCTCAGGAAACTGTGTCCTTTTTTTTTTTTTTTAATGCCTTAATTACTGAAGATCACAGCATGTTACTTTTAGAGGTTTTCCAACTTGAGGCAGAGGGTGGCGATTTTCCTGGCACCTTCACTATATTTGACGCTGTTTTCTGGACTTAGCTTGATACAAAACGAAAGAAGTGTATAGCCGCGTGCTCCGCTCACCTCCTCATCGCTCACCTCCTCATCGTGCACAGGAGCGAGCTTTTTGCTCAGGACATTAGCATTTCTGAATGGGTAAGGCCCAAGTGGAGCCCTTTGTGGTTTTTAGAGTCAAGGAGAGATATTTCTATTCAGCAAGAAAATCACTCCCACTCTGCCCACAAAAGTGAGGGAAAGAAGGAATCCTTGGGCTAACAAATCCCTGTTGATAAAACAAAATCTTTTTTTTCATCAACATTCTGTCTTTAGAAAGTGCTAGCTTGTGGACAGAGCACTTGTTGGTTAATAATAAACAGAATTCTTCAGCGACTACTCAGATGAATGAATATTTTTAAAAGGCATGGAGTATGTGAGGAATTTTAATCCAGTCTCTGTGTTCACTCCCTCACACAGCTGCGGAGGAGCCACTGACCTCTGGGTGACAAGCAGCCCCAGACTCAGCCAGGAGTGACGATGGGCCCCCAGCCCTGGAACATGGCATCTTTCTATTTGAATCCCTGGGTAGACTTCTTTTTGGGCTGTAGCTGAATGACTGGACTCAGCAAAGAGCTTTGGACGCGCTGTAAAATGATAACCATCAAGTTTTTCCTCCTATACCCATGTCCTCCTCTTTTTATCCTGCCAATAAAGTCCCAGCCCCAGCCGTATACATCTCAGCCTTTCATAGACACATGCTTCTTTCCAAAAACCTCCAGCTGATAAGAAGTTCTACTGGTTAACTTCAAATTAATATCTTAAGAGGCTCCAGACCACAGGAGAAAAGAAATCTGGAAGCAGAATTCGAGATGACAGAGCAGGAATCAGCTTAAGCGAGACTTTTTCCAGAATTTCTGCACAGAATTTCCCAGTTCAGAAAATCTCCCCTCTCTGCACGTGGTATGTGGGGATTTCAGAGGTGCCATTCCACACCCACAGTGTTATTCATTGATCTAGCCTCCTGCTGCAGACTCCTCGAGGGCACTCCCACCCCCACCCTGTGCTCTGGGAGCCAGGTCCTACCTACTGACCAGTCAGGCTGTGCCGACGGTTATGGCTGGAGCCTTCTATGGCTGTGGACGCTGCAAACATTCCTGTCTACATTTGGGTCTGCAGGCAGCCCCACAGCCCTGGCTCCCGCAAAGCCTTCAGCACTTGCAGAAGCGATATTTCCTCCCAGCTGTGTTTGGCTTAAACTTGCAGTTCACCAGGTTACACAGCTTCGGCGTCTGGTCTTAGCCCGGCACGGCCTCAGGTAGAATCTATCCCTCCTCCCCAGCAGGAGGTTTCCTGCACCCTGTTCTGGAACGCCTTGGGCCTTCCTTCACCCTGACGCCTCTCCCCTGGAAGTTACACGCATTCTCAGTGGCTGCATTTCTGCATATTTCTCTCTAACCTTGTTTTTTCCTTCCACTCAAACTTCTCCACAAAGAACACCATCTCTGCTAACCCTGACATTCTCTAGCCCCCTCAAAAAGCATATCCAACCCCCCGACAAGAGCGATTACAGAAGGCGGATTGGGGAGAAGGTTTGGGAGCTCACCTGCACGGCAGCCAGCATCAGACACAGGATGGGGTTGCCCGCAAACTTCCCAGGGACGGTCTGCAGCCACGTCTCTTGGCCTTAAAGGGACAGGGCGCTTTTCTCCGTATAAGGAAGACAATTTCCCTCATCTGCTTTGGAACCCGTTTGGGCAAAGCAGCTCCTTCTCTTGGCATTGCAGAGGCTTAAGCCTTCTGGGGGGAATCTGGAGGCTGCCAGTTCACAGGGGTCTGTACATAGCAGAAAAATTCTGCAGAAGAATGGTGTTTGGCAGGCCAATTTCAAAGACCAAAAAAAACCCTTCCTATGGAGCTTGTCCCTCCATGAAAAGGGCTTTATAGAGACTGGGAAGTCTTCCTAAATTACATGAAAGGGTAGCACCCTGATCACCTTCAAACGGGAGAAGCTGTGAGACCCCTTCTTCCTGACATGGAGGCAAAAGGGAGACCACCGGAGAGTGTGTGAAGCTTGCGCTGTGAAGTTTTGACTGTTTAAACAAACACATCGCTAGTCCTGCACTCTGAAAATGACTGAAGTGGGGGTTGTGTTGTGTTTTTGGCTGGCAGAGGGCCCTTCCCCAGCAGACGAACACACACAGACCTTGACCCAGGCACCCTCGGCCACTCCTCTGCCCAGGGCCCTTTTCCGGCTTCCTTGGCTGAAGCCCACTGCCGAAGCTTGACAGCCGCTTTCAGCTTTCTGTGGGTAAGGGTAAGAATGTGTTTTAGCAAAAGCAGACATTTTCTGCTCTTGATATTCAAATGCAAAGATAGCCTGCTGGTTTGGGGTGGATTAAAGTCAATTGTAAAATGTTAGATTCTGAGAAGACAGTAGAGCTTAATTTAGTCACGGATAGCATCTTTGAAAATGCTTTGAAGTCAGCCGGGTGGTTCTGGTCAGTACTTAAGCTTTATTGTCTAACTGTTGTTAGCGCTGTCCAGTCAGTCCCCACTGACGTTTCAGAAGTAGATCGTCAGGCCTTTGTTTCTACTCCCTCTCAGTCTGGACGCCCTGCTGAAACCTGCTCAGTATCACAGCCACATGAAAGCCTCCCCTGACAGCCGGGTGGTGCTGCCCTGGAGGTGTACTGGCTGGGAATCATCCCTGGGTCTCCTGCACAGAAGGGGACAATCCTGCCCTTGAACCACCACTGTCTCCACCATCTGTTTTCTGGTGGGGTGCTGTCGATTCCAACTCATAGGGGCCCCATGTGACAGAGTAAAACTGCCCCACAGGGTTTCCTTGGCTGTAATCTTTACAGAAACAGATCACTAGGACTTTCTCTCACAGAGACACTGGGTAGGTTTGAACCACCAACATTTTGGTTAGCAGCCAAGCACTTAACTGTTGCACCAACGGGGCTCCTTCCCCGTGGTCTAACTAGGCCTAATTCATAGTGTTTGTGCCATACATTTGGGGTCTTTTAGCATGTAATTTGGAACCTTATTACATTATACAGTCTCATACTTCCTTCAAGTCGTACCTTCTGATGGAAACTTTGAGTCATTAGGGGCAAAGACCCTTCAGATTCCTCCATACTCTGCTTAATACCTAGCACAGAACAAACACAGAGTAGACTGGGAGATACGTGTTGGATTAAATCAACTAAATGGAACTTAGGTTTTCTTTTTGAACTATGTCTATTTAATTTTAAGAAGCCCTGGTGGTGCAATGGTTAAGCACTCAGCTGCTAACCCAAAGGTAAGTGGTTCGAACCCAGCAACTGCTCCATAGGGTAAGAGACCTGGCGACCTGCTCCGGTAAAGACTACAACGTGGGAAACCCTGTTCTACTCTGTCCCGTAGTGTTGCTCTGAGTCAGAACTGAGTCAACGGCACGCAACAACATTTACTTTTATGAATAAAGTGGGTATTTACTAAATTATTGTTGTTTTCGAATAAATACGTGGTTTCTTTGGTTTCTTCATCTTTTATAGCAACTAGCGTTTCTTTTTTATACCACCAAATTTTCTCCAAGGGCAGGGTTAAAAGAATTTTTTTAAAAAAAGGTAATTGTTGTGATAAACCTTTGATCCAGCAATCTTAGCCCTAGGAATTTAGTCTAAGGAAATGATTAAACTGAAGCAAACGTTGTATCAATAGAGATGTTCGCTGCACTGGCGTCTGTAATACCAAACACAAGAAATAACTTAAAGGCCCCAAGGCCGTTTATACATCAGCAATAACAGGTCCCATTAAACTCTAAGGACTTTGTGCAGAGTAACCCCTTTAACCATCGTGGCAAATCTGTGAGGCAGGAATTATCATCATCCCATTTCACAGACCAGGAAACTAAGGCACACAGGTTAAGTAACATGCATTTGAACTGAGGCATTCTGACACCATGCTTTCAGTTTTATCTTCATTCAGTGCCCTCATTAAGACTTAGTGAGAATTATATTAGCTCTGGAGATAGAAAGAGCACTGCCTTCATGTCCAAAACCCAAACCCACTGCCGTCGTGTTGATTCTGACTCATAGCAACCCTATAGGACAGAGTAGAACTGCCCGATAGAGTTTCCAAGGAGCCCCTGGCAGATTCGAACTGCAAACCTCTTGGTCAGCAGCCGTAGCACTTAACCACCACGCCACCCCTGCCTTCGTGTAGCCATTAAAAATAATAATCATGAAAACTGTTATGAACATGAAAACATGCTTATGATATAAGGCAAAATGAAAGAAGCAGAATACAAGATTCTATGACTGCAAATAGTTAAATATATGTAGCTGTGTATCTATCTACAATAAAGCTAATGCAATGTGTAACACTGAAAATCATATAATAGTGTTAGACCAAATAGGATATGATTTTCTCTAAAATGATCTTAAATGTTATTTACTACTTTCCTTTAAAAATGAATTAAAAAAAAATCCATCAATGCTACAAAAACTTCAGCCTTGGCACTTTATCGTGCCTTGTCTGTCTGTCCTGCCTCAGCCCTCTAAAAGATGCTCTAGTGACGGATTAGGGCCTGATGAGAGGTTCCCTTGATGGTGCACCACTCTGGGGGCTCTGCTGGCTGCACGGCTCACTGTAGTTGGGACGGGAAGTGCCTGCCCCACCTGCTGCACACCTGGCCTCCGTCCACTCGCCCTTGAATTGACGGTACATTAAAGCGAAGTCTTACAATGTCCATGTCCACCTAATGTCTCCTGATTTTGTGGACCTGGTAAGGACAAAGCATTTCATGACAGCCACGTTCAGGGAAGTTCTCTCACAAAGAATTTCCTTAAGTGGGAAAGCCACCAGCCAGGGATACAAAATCTGAAAACATTTATTAATAAACATATTTCTCAGAAGATGGGCTTATTCGATGAATAAAGGGGAAAGTGTGGTATAAATTAACTAGCAATTAAAAAATTATATGTCATGCCTGAAGTTGTTGAGGTCTGTGGTAAATTTACACCTTGTGAGGTACTGCAATGCTAAAGAAGCTAAAACTGTCAAAAAACAAACCGAAAACTTACATTAGGAGGCACAAATATATTCATACCTTTTGGCCCAATAATCATATTTTCTTTTCTAAAATTATTTCAGAGATGTTCTCCCGTGAGAGGAGGGAGATGGGACCATGTGATTCTAGATGAATGAGTTAATACGCTAAACCTTTAACAAACTTAATAAAATGTTTTCAAGGAGGTAATAGTTCTTTTTTCTGATAAAATATTAACAGTGTAAACTATAATTAATCTAGTAAAGACATAGGTTGATCTAATTTATATAATATTCTTTTTAAATGAATACATATAATAGTATATTGCCCATTTGGGGAAACAAGAGTATAAGAAAAAACAAACAACATAAAGTCAACATCAGGTGTAGTGGAATGGTTATGGACCTCTGTGTGGTCACAAACCCGGTTCCTTTGTATTATGCTGACAGGCATCAGTAAAGAGACATAGTTTTAAGTGTGTTATTTTGTATGCATGTTTAAGATTAAGTTTATCCTTAGGTATGTCATGAGTTTTTGTTTTGACACTTTTACATTTATTTTCTATTTTTGTAAATTAAAAAAATTTACATACTGGTTGTTCAAAGCATAAAACGTGCAAACGTAAAGTTCTTCCTGGAGCTATTGTTGAGGTGACTGTGACCCATGGTGACCCTGCGTGTCTCAGAGCAACACTGTGCTCCATAGGGTTTCCAGAAGTAGATGGCCCGGCCTTTCTTCCAAGGAGCTTCTGAGTAAATCTGAACCTCCAACCTTCTGGTTAGCCGCTGAGCACATTAGCTCTTTATACCACCCAAGCACTCTCTATATATTAATAATAAAAAACATATTAATAGATACTGTTAAACTGAGTAAGTACTCTTGTTTAGGTCGATGCTTTTTATTTCTTTTATTGTTTAAAATAACATTTTTTTCTCCTTGAAAAGCTAAGACATACAAATAGTAAAAACATCAAATGATATAAAAATGATATGTGGTGAAAAAGTAAGCCTTCCTCTCATCCCAGGCCCCTAGTCCTCATCCCCAGTAGTAAATTTTGGGGGGTGTCCTTTGAAGTATGTGTATACATTTGTAAGTATTTTATGCAACTGACAGCATAAGTAATACATGTATCAAGGAACAGAGCAGTAATGTATATGTGTGTATAACATACATGTGTATAATATACGTGTATATAATATATGTGTGTTATATAATTATACACATACTTCTCTGTGTCATGATATTTTCATTTAACAATACATCTCTAAAAATTTTTTTCTGTGTGTGCTTTAGGTGAAAGTTTACAGGGCAATTAATCTCCTGTTCTATGGTTTGTACATGAAGTATTTCGTGACACTGGCTTCATTCCCCACAATGTGTCAGCACTCTTCCCACTGTGACCCTGGGTTCCCCATTTTCTTTCAGGCTGATTTTCTATCCCTTCCAGCCTTCTCATCTTTGCTTTTGGGCAAACGTTGCCCTTTTGATCTTGTATAATTGATTGTTCTAAGGAGCTTACTTCTCTAAAAAAAACTACTTCTCTAGGGTGCTATTATTTATTTGACAGGACTGTCTATGATTTGGCTGAAAGGTGGTCCCAGGAATGGCTTCGGTTCCGGTCCAGAAGGGTGTCCTTAGGACCGTAGTGTCAGGGTTCCTCCAGTCTCTGTTAGACCAGTAAGTCTGGTCTTTTTACACTTAACAATGTATCTTAAAGATGATCCTATACCGAGACCTGCAGGTCTACCTTATTTTTTTTTCAAATGTCAGGATATCATAATGCCATGCTCTGGGAATACCCACAATTTAACCAATCTCCTGCTGACTTGCATTAGGATGGTTTCCAGGCTATTGAAACTAAAATAATTGTGCAATCAGTATCTTTATTTGCCACATGTGAACTCAGCAATAACCAAAAAGTCTTGCTGGCAGTTTTATTGGTATTGCATTCAATTATTTATTTAATTTGGGGAAAGCTGGCATCTTTATAATATTGAGTCTTTCTGCCCAAATGCAGGGAATGTCATTTCACTCTTTCAAGATCAAGTCATCTATATCTTGACTGCTTATTGTTATTTTTATTCTAACGTATTTATTATTCGGGGTGCTATTTTAAATAGATTTTTTCGTCATTACGTTTTCTAATTTATTGTTTTATATTGAAAAGTTGTTATTCCATTTTATAACCAGTTTTCCTATTGGATCATCTAATCATTTTCAATAGTTTTCCACGTGGTTCTCTTTTAGTTAGGTGCTTATATTATTGCCTCATCCCTTTAAATTTTGTATACGGTATTTTCTCTTATTTAATTGGGTAGTACTTAAACAATAACTATGTTAAACAAAGTTGCTTTTTCCTCACTTTAATGGGAAGTCTTTTTGTGTTTCACCAATAATCAAGATGCCGCCTTAGAAAACACCAGAATAAGTGGAAATTTCCTTGTTGTTACTGTTAGCGGCCACTGAGTTGACTCCGACACCTGGTGACTTCATGTCCAACAGAGCAAAACACTGCCTGATCCTGTATCATCCTCAGGACTGATGGTCAAGTCCATCAGTGCAGTTACTGTGCTAGTCCATTTCACCGAGGTTCTCTCTTAACCTCATTGGCCCTTTACTTCACCAAACATGATGTCCTCTTCCAGGGATTGATCCATCCTGATGACTTGACCAAAGTGAACAAGTCGTGACCCGTAGTGTCTTCATTGGCTAATTTTCAGAAGTAGATCATCAGACCTTTCTTCCTAGTCTGTCTTAGTCTAGAAGCTCTGCCAAAACCTGTTCCCATGGGTGACCCTGCTGTTATTGAAATACCGGTGCCATAGCTTCCAGCATCACAGCAACACGCAAGCCATCAAAGTAGGACAAACTGACAGATGGGCGGTAGGGTATTTCCTTACCGCAGTAAAAATAATTTAAGTATGAAATTTTAATTGTATTAAGAGAGTTTAGCAGGAACAAAGTTACCTTAATGACTAGATTTGATAGCTCCATCACCCATTGGCCTGATACCAGGGATAATTCCTCCTCTAGCTATCCCTCAGCTATTTCTGGGAGATCTCCAGTGCTCTCAGAGGCCATCACAAGCATACCCAAACAGGCAGGGCCCCCTGTTCTCTCCCTACCCTGTTGTCAGGCTTCTGAACCCAGCTGTTCTCTGCTGGTCACCAGCTTCAGTAAACCCCTGCTGCCCCTTGGGCCTGAGCAGGGATGGGGACTTCCTCTCCCCTTCGTCACTGCAGCCAAAGTGGTACAGATTCTGCCTTTATCTCACAAGAGAACTGACAATAGGGTGAAATCTAGCACAACATTACTGAAGGTTGGAAGTTAATGGCAAGACTGGTCTTAGGGTCCCCTGTGGGGCTGGTTGCCTGCTTTGTTCTCAGCCTGCCTGCTTCTTTCTCAGCCTGCCCCCAGATGCCAAGAGAATCTCTGCCTCTTGGAGTCTGGACAACAGTGACACCAACCCAGAGAGAAAAGAATCTCCGACATTACTGTAAGGGCCGCTTCTGGAGTCCTCATTTCCTGCCGAATCCCATGATGAGAGTGGAACGACCTCTTCCCTTCTGGGAAATACTCGTGCACCCACCCACAGGCATGAGACTGTCCTTAAGGCGCCAGAGAGACAATCACAGCGCAATCAGACATCATACAATTTCATGTTTCAAAGCAGCCCTCGGAGCTCACACCAAATCCCAGGCTCTTCAAATTACTCTCAATTTCAGGTTACCTCCTTTCAGAGACTAGATTTCTTTATTTGGTGATGCCATGAGAGTGACCTGGGATGTGAGGGCGAAGTCGGGAGTCACCCCCCGACAACCGTGCGGGGACTGGCCAGTGCACGATGCACTGAAAAAAGGCTTATTGATTTGTTGACTGTCACGAAGGCTTTGATAGCTACCCTTCATTTCATGTAAAGTTATAGGCGTGGGTCCAAACCATTCTGTATTCCCTGAGTGTACGCCACACTCTGCCTTGCCCCCAGCCCCCTCCAGCCCGGAAAATTGAATGCCAACCCAGGCACTTCCTGTAGGTAACCTGATTCCTTCTGCAAGCTCCTTCTATTCTCTGAGTCTCTGATTGTTCTGTCTGAGCCCCGTTTTACTGAGTAAGTTCATGAACACATGATTATAGATACGTGGGTTTTTTTTTTTTTTTTTTTCTGCTCCTTGTGAGTCTACATTCCTTCTGAGGGTGGGAATTTAGTCATTCATTTGACAAGATTTGTTGAAAGTCTGCAACACTCTGGGCTCTGTTCAGAACCCCAGGGCGGGGGGGGCTACAGCAGTGGACAAAACAGGCAAAGCCCACCTCTCATGGAGCTTACATTCTATAGGGAGACAGGCCAGCAAATAAATAAAGAAGAAAATGTCAGGGAGTGATAAATTCTGTGAACAGGCTAAGCGGGTGTTGGTCGGGAAAGGACCCTCTGAATTCCTGGCTTTGAAGCTGATCGTATCTTTTTTCTTAGTTCCTGCAGCAGCTTGCAAATGGTTGGTGCTCGGGAAGGATTGTAGAATTTTTTTTTTTTTTTAATCTCCAAATCAGATGGCGTTCTCAATAGACTTTTAACGTTAGCTCTCTCCTGTTTCCAGCATATTGCCAGTCATCATTCTTACCTGGTACAAAAGTGAAATGCAAAAATAAAGTGATCTCAAATTAAGATATACCTACTAAAAAGTTGGCATATCCTTAGACTATCTTCAAGCAATTTTGGAAACTCCCCATTTGTACTTCTGTAAAGGTATTCACCTGGGAAACGGCACGGAGGCTTTTATGAGGGAGGCTATTAAGGGTCTCACGGCAGAGCTGAGGGAGAAGAGGCTGCAGGGAGCTCTATTTTATGGTACAGTGAGGCTAGCCATTTACTGTTCCCATAAGCTATTTCACTTGCTGTAAAGGTCAACGGGCCTTTTTAGGGAGGAGAGCTAGACCCGTGTCTAAAACTGCCATCTCTGGCAGTCAAAAAGACAGGCTGCTTTAGATTCTTCTGGAAAGTGGCAGGATGTTTATTTAGCTGGGAGCGTGGTTCAGCATGACGAGCCAATGAGTAAGGCAACAAGAATTCACTGACTTCACAACTTAAATAAATGCTAAGGTGGCTTGACTGCAAAGCTAAGCAGGGCGTGGCAGACCATGGGTCTGCTCTTTACCTTGACCCGTGAACTCGGCCAAGAAATGTGACGGTCCTGTACCCGGGACTCTCTGCCCCTGGGCTTCCTCAAGAGTTGGTGTCCTAGGGGTTATACAGCATTTAATCTTCATAAACTACGGTTAACAGCCCATGGCAGCTGCAAATCCAGTACGGCAAAAGCACACCCACCAACAACTGCATTTTTTCCTTCTTTTCTTGTTTGTTTTGAAAACCAATGAAATCAAATTGTGGAGCGCGTTTCCCTAAAGATGGTGTAGGACACAGGGCTTCAACATTTCTGTTTAACATTCCTGAAAAACTGTGCCCTGCCTCAGTTCATGCTGCAATCTAAAAAATCCATCAGATTCCTCAAAGTGGTGAAGTATGTAATTTATGAAATATTAGAATTTTAAAGTAATACTGTTATCCAACTCATTATAATATATCCAGTGGAGGATAAATACTAAAGCAACTTGACATTCACCATAGTCTACTTGATGTTAACCGTCCTCTATTTGATGTTCACCATAATCTACTTGACATTCACCATCCTCTACTTGATAACAGTCGGAAATTTTACATCATTTGTTCCCCCTTTGAATTCTTATTTCCATTCCTTTCCAGAATTTTATCCTAATAAAATATATTTTTGTGCTTAAGAGCATTTAATTATTCACCCTGCATGGCTTAAAACTGGAAAAGGTATAAGTCAGGGTTGTATTCTTTCATCTTACTTATTCAATGTATATGCCGAACAAATCACCTAAGAAACTGGGCTATTTGAAAAAGAATGTGGCATCAGGGTTGGAGGAAGATTCATTAACAACCTGAGATACACAGATGATACAACCTTGCTTGCCGAAAGTGAAGACAACTTGAAGCACTTATTGATGAAGGTACAAGACTACAGCCTTAAACATGGATTACACCTGAACATAAGGAAAATGAAAATCCTTACAACTGGACCAATAAACAATATTAGGATAAATGATGAAGAAATTGAAGTTGTCATCAAGGGGTTCATTTTTCTTGGATCAACAATCAATGCCCCTGGAAAGAATAGTCCAAAAAATCATGTATTGGGTGTTATTGGATTGGGCAGATCTGCTGCAAAAGACCTCTTCAGAGTGTTAAAAAGCAAAGATATCACTTTGAGAACTAAGGAGCACCTGACCCAAGCCATGGTGTTTTCAGTTGCCTCATATGCATGTGAAAGCTGGACAATGAACAAGGAGGACTGAAGAAGAATTGACACAATAAACTGTGATGTTGGTGACGAATACTGAATATCCCATGGACTGCCAGCAGAGGAACATGTCAGTGTTGGTGGAAGTACAGCCAGAATGCTCCTTATAAGTGAGGATGGCGAGACTTGTCTTGCTTACTTTGGACATGTCCTCAGGAGGGACCAGTAGCTGGAAAAGGACATCATATGTGGTAGAGAGTCCATAAAAAAGAGTGAGACCCTGAATGAGATGGACTGACACAGTGGCTGCAACAATGGATTGTGAGGATGGCTCAGGACTGGGCAACATTTCATTCTATTACACGTAAGGTCACTATGAGTTGGAGCCAAGATGATGGCAATTAACAACAACAATATAATAAAAATAAAGCGAAGTTATTTTTTTTCTTTTCTGTGGTCACAAGGTTCTAACTGCTGAAAAAAATCATATGGATTGAGTTATCATTCTAATTGAAGCCCTGGTGGCGCAGTGGTTAAGAGCTTGGCTACTAACCAAAAAGTCGGCAGCTTGAACCCATCACCCACTCCTTGGAAACACTATGGAGCGGTTCTACACTGTCCTATAGGGTCGCTATGAGTCAGAATTGACTCAATGGCAACAGGTTTGGTTTTTGGATCATTGTAATCATTACCTGTGACACAGACATGCCTTTTCTCTTCCTGGAGGTAGAGGAAATTTTGACTCCAATCTTCCCATTGGGAGTATGAGCACAAGTGATGTAGCATTTTCTGTCCTAGGCAGCTAAGAGCTGGTTTGAGTTCTGTGCTTCTTTTCTCTCTCTCTTGTCTTCACAGGAGGAAGCAAGGGACTCTGAGATGGCAGAGATGCAAGGTGAAAACAGACCAGTTATCTAGATCGCCATGGAGGAGAGTCACCAAGGATAGCCCTGTCATCTGCATCAGAGTGTGATATGAAAGCAGTAAATTTTGTTGTGTTAAGCCACTGAAGTTTCAGGTTTTACTGATTACTGCAAGATAGTTTATACTATCCTAATTAATACAGGGTATAAATGATCAAAAACATGGATCTGTTATAAGAGTTGATAGGTAATTATTAAGAAAAAAATGTAAAATTCTTGGAAGTGCATTTCTTAATCAGATGCCTATAACTGCGGATGATTATTAAGTGTTGTTTTGGTGACATAGAGTTTGACATATTTTGTTCCTATTTTTGTTTTTATGAATAAAAACATTAAGAACCTTATTTATGTAGTTGGGAATGGATGGGGCTACAGCAATGTCACTCACTTTCCATTGAGTTATAAACACATACCCAAAATCCATTGCCATCGAGTCAATTCCGACTCATAGCGACCCTATAGGACAGAGTAGAACTGCCCCGTAGGGTTTCCGAGGAGTGGCTGGTGGCTTTGAACTGCCAACCTTTTTGTTTGCAGCCAAGCTCTTAATCACTATGCCACAAGGGCTCCTATATGCACGCAGTGATCTATAATAAAAATATTAATACTCTATCAGCTGACAACTGAATTGGGTCCCCTTTCAATTTTGTTGAAGGTGAAGATTTAGAAACCATTTGACTTGTAAAGGAATTTGTTACCCAGGCATTACAGTCATTCATTTTCTCAACACCCTTACAAATATTTCAGATTATCCTTTTCTTTGGAATGCCAGAGTTCTTTACACTCCAGTGTAATTCATCACAGCAAGAGTTTGTAAAATGGGAGAAAAAGGGAAGTAGGATTCCCAGGCAGATCAGTTTTAGAAACCAGTAATAGGAAATCTGAAGGTCTGGAAATTAGCTTCCTTAACACGATCTATGTTTACATACTCCTTTAGATGTCTCCGTGGACCCTCAGGGGTACCTGTATTTCACCTTCAAGTCGCTGGTCCAGGGAAGGGAAGAGGAGCCAGGACGTGGAAAGCCTCCTCGCCCAATCCTCTTCTGGCTGCTGCCTTCTACTCACACCCTTGGTCCAACTTCCCCTGACTTTCCTTCCTTTTATCTCAGTACAAAATTAGATCCTGATCAAGACTAAAATCTGTCACATATAAAAAGTTACTTTAAAGCAAAAAAAAAAAAAAAAAAGAAAAAAGAAAAAAACAACTATACAATGGAGAAAAATAAGCAAATGATATGAACAGGCAATTCACAAAAGAAGAAATACAAATGGCCAGTACCCACAGAAAATGTTAAAAATCACTCAGAAACCATGACTATGTAACTAAAAACAATGAGATGCTGTACCATTCTGGAAATCAAATTGGAAAAACAAATTAACCCTTAATGGTGGTTGAGAGGAGAATAAACTGGTACAAATATTTCAGGAGAACAATTTGGCCATAAGCATTAAAAACCTTAAAAGCATGCATAAAATTGAGCTAGAAATCCCACTTCTAGAATTATTCTAAGGAATTAATCCTGAATAGGTAAAAAAAAAAAAAGATTCGGTCTCAAGCTTTATCACAGTGTGTTAGTCAAGGTTCTTTTTTTTTGGCTGCAAGTATTAGAAACCACTATCCTTCACTTGAAATCCCTCCTCTCTGCTTCTATGTCTGAGTCTCTTAGTTAAAATTCTTGAGGGAGTTAGACTGAATGCTTGGTGAGTGCTAATGGATTGACTGGCCTGGGGTCAGGTGTCCATCCCTTACCCAATCAACTGCTGTTTTTCTCGGAGAACACATGTTATGATGCATATCATAGGGTTACCCCTTCCAGGGGCTATATGTGGAGTTAGGGTTAGGTTTTCTATACGGGACACACAGTGAAATATGCAGAGCACATCTGTAATGGCATAGAATAGAAATAATCTAAACTTCAAAGCCAGGATACGAAGTAATTCTGATGCCAGACAATGAGATGTTGTCGTTGTTGTGAGGTGCCATGAGTTGGTTCCAACTCACAGCGATGCTACATATAAACGCGCAAAACATTCCCAGTCCTGTGCCATCCTCGCAATCATTATGTTTGAGCCCATTGTTGCAGCCACTATGTCAATCCATCTTGTTGAGGGTATTCCTTTTTTCACTGATCCTCTTCTTTACCAAGCATGATGTCCTTCTCCAGGGACTGGTCCCTTCTGATAACATCTCCAAAGTATGTGAGATGAAGTCTTGCCATGCTCACTTCTAAGGATTATTCTGGCTGTGCTTCTTCCAAGACAGATTTGTTTGTTCTTCTGGCAGTCCATGGTATATTCGGTATTCTTTGCCAACACCACAATTCAAAGGTATCAATTCTTCTTCAGTCTTCTTTATTTATTGTCCAGCTTTCATATGTATCTGAGATGACTGAAAATAGCATGGCTTGGGTCAGGCACACCTTAGTCTTCAAAGCAACATCTTTGCTTTTTAATAGTTTAAAGAGGTCCTTTGCAGCAGATTTGCCCAATGCAATGCGTCTTTTGATTTCTTGACTGCTGCTTCCATGGCTGTTGATTGTGGATCCAAGTAAAATGAAATCCTTGACAACTTCAATCTTTTCTCCATTTATCAAGACGTTGCTTATTGGCCCAGTTGTGAGGGTTTTTTTTTTGTTTTTGTTAAGGTGTAATCCATACCGAAGGCTGTGGTCCTCTTCACTTTGAGCAAGCAGGGTTGTGTCATCTGCACATCCCAGGTTGTTAATGAGTCTGCCTCCAATCCTGATGCCACATTCTTCTTCATACAGTCCAGCTTCTTGGATTATCTGCTCAACATACAGATTGAGTAAGTATGGTGAAAGGATACCAGCTTGATGCACACCTTTCCTGATCCTAAATGACACAGTATCCCCTTGTTCTGTTTGAACAACTGCTTCTTGGTCTATGCACAGTCATTAAAAATGATCTTGTAGGAGACTATTTTAAGACATGGAAATATAATCGTGATGTGTTTCTAAGAGAAAAAAAAATTGCCAAACAGAATGCATGTAAACTTATTTTTAAAATGTTTACATTTATAAAGAAAAAAAGGATATATATCAAAACTTTCACAGTAGAAATACTTGCATGGTGAGATTACTGATGATTTCTAATTTATTATCTTTATGAAACAATTTTTTTTCTAAATCAGTTACAATTAACATATAAAGTATTATAATCAGAAAAACAATATTAAGTTTCAAAGGCAGTACCCCAATGGCTAAGAGGTCTGAAAAGAAAGAGATTTGAATCTAAGTTCTGAATAAACTAAGGATCTGGTCAGGGACTCAGACAAGAGCTGTGGGATATTCGCCCAGTTTCTGGAGTGCTGGACAGACATGGGTGTTGGTCATGAGCAATAAGCAGATTCTAACGGCTGTAACTGGAAGAGGTAGAGATGCCATTGAGTGAAATCTCTTCATCTGCTCTTCCTGCTCCCCATTTGCCTCCAGGAATATCGATGTGAATGCATAAGACTTTCAGTTATATTTCATGATTTTTACGTGACAGACGTGGTTTAGGGAAAAGGGAACTGGACTCAGAAATAGAAGGTGCAAGTCTGGTTCTGATGGCTCAATAGTTGGGCTATCCTGATCAAGACCCTTCGAGCCTCAGTTAACTTATTGTAAGATGGAGATCATAACAGGTGTGACATGGTTGCTGTAAGAGCTGAATGAGATCTATGTGAAGGCGCTTTGAAAAACGACATGCATTACACACACACACTCACACAGACTTATTACAAAGGACTCAAATATATACAGCAAACAGTTGCAGAAATAAAAAATTAGAAGCCCAAACCCTTAATCTAACGTTGGGTAAATGTAAACAAAATTATAAATCCCTGTGGATTTGCTAAGGAACCCTGGTGGCACAGTGGTTAAAGCGATCAACTGCTAACCAAAATGTCGGTGGTTGAAACCATCAGCGGCTCCTTGGGAGAAAGATGTGGTAGTTTGCTTCCGTAGAGATTTACAGCCTTGGAAACCCTATAGGGTCATTATGAGTTGGAATTGACTCGATTGCAGTGGGTTTGGTTAGGTTTGGTGGATTTGATGAGATACTTGGAGAAAGAAATGTCTTGTTGATCCAAGTACTTTGAGATGTGCTGATTTCACTCTTCTCTATAAGATAAGAACGAGAAGGTTAGGGACTATACGCTTTCTCGTAAAAAGGAGCACAACAAATAAGGAACATTGTAGAAAACAAGCTGGGGGGCAAAGGTCTTATTTAAATTTAAATATTTGCCCACAGTGTTTTAGAGGATAATAAATTAAAGCCCCTCCCTTTCAATGTTTACTGAGGAAGGGAAGACACTCTCCAAGATATTCAAACATTAACAATAAATGTGACGACTAAACACAAGTCTGGGATTACAAAAACGCTTGTAAAATACATCTGATAAAGGAAGCTGTATTTGTTCACCCGGCTATAAAATACATTATATGAAACGTGTTCCCAGCTTTGGATAAGACCCCTCCTCAGTCAATGGGCTCAGGTGCCCACAACAGGTATCGAAGAGATTCTCTCCTTAGTCCAAACCTCTCAGACACTTTGGCTCTAGCTGCCTCTTTGCACACCACCTGAAACAAAAGGTGTGTCTAGCAGTTTCCACTTCAAACCCAGTGAAGTCTGATTTATTTTACAACGCTATCCAAGGTTAGAGCTGGGGCGTGATAGGTTATCATGGGGAGTGGCTGGTAGGCAAGGGGGAGGACGAATTTTTACACTATGCACTTGTGTATCATTGGAATGTTATTTTATCACGAATTTGCCACCTTTGTAATAACATACACAATTTAGAGTGCTTTAAATACAGCACAGTATCACACAAATTGTTATTCGTACACAGACTGGGGCCGGCGACAGGATTCAGCTTTTCTTCCGTATACTGGCGTGGACCAAAAACTGCCTCCAATTACTTGTCAAGAAGCTGGGTCTGCTCACGGATGTGTTACCAGCTCGCACGTTGTTGACCTGAACACTCATTTTTTTTTTTTTAATTTGAACTAATTGTTAGTATTTAAAAAAAAATCTCAGATGATTTTTGCATAAAAATACGTTATTGTTATGTGCCATTGAATTACTTTTCGACACACACGGCAACCCTATAGGACAGAGTAGAACTGCCCGTAGGGTTTCCCAGGCTGTAATCTTTATAGGAGCAGTCTGTCAGGTCTTTCCTCTCTGGTAGCTGCTGATGGGTTCAAACCTCAGACCTTCCAGTTAGCAGCTGAGTGCTTAACCACTGAACCACCAGGGATCCTTAAAAATACAATATGATGGATAAAATGGATTGTTACTCTGCATATATTTCACACTTCCTCCCCCCCCGCCCCCAGGGCTGGACACCTAGAAATGACATTTCAACCCAGACGCCCAGGTATGAGTGGGCTTTATCTTTGACCAGTCAGGTGCTTTCAAGTGAGATTTAGGATGCTGGGGTTCAGGCTGCAGCTGGTGGCGAGCCCCATCACGGAGGCTTTGGGGTTTTCTGTAGCAGGGCTCCTGTCACCAGCTTTGTGGGGTCAAGAGGTGGGGTCAGGAGCACCCTTCAGCTGCTGTTACTTTTGTTGCCTGCGTGGGCCTAACAGGTGAGGAGTGGCTCTAGGGCCCACTGTAACAGTAGCTTCCTAATCCTGGACCCTGTCTGGAGCTAACAGTTCCTGGGGAGGTTCCCTGATTTCCCACCTTCCTGACTGAGGCTGAGCTGGCACTTTCTTGGGGGCTTGTTGTTCGTTGTTCTCCTGGCAGTTCTGGAAGCCCTGCCTCAGCACACTGTAAGCTCTCAATTCCCTATATGAAGCCCCTTGGCCCGTTATGCTTAAAACTCCTAGAGTGGTTTCTGCTTTCTGTAACCAAGCCCTGACTGACCCACAAGGAAAACCAAGAGATTTGTCTCGGTTACAGTAAGTGACAATAGGCTGGAGTGACTATAGGCTCTAGGCTGCCTAGTGCCTACCACACCTTATTGCACCCCCACTTGGAGGCCATTTGTCAATTGCCATTTTTCATTGTATTTGTAGTTTTTATTTTTAAACAGACACTTCTTAGTTATTTTACCTGCCTGAACCCTGTAGGGATTTGTGCTTGCTGCCCCTCTAATACTTATCTAAAGCTTAGATGAAAAAATAATTTTGATTTCTAAAGGATGCAATTCTCCTGTTTAGAATATACTCCAAAATGTCCCAAAGTCAAAGTCAGAGCAGAGTGGGTCCGAGTGGGGCGGGGGGAGGGGGGAGGGGGGAGAACTAACCTGCATCACTCGGGTAGTGTGGACTGTGAAGCGGTCCTATGAAGCCAGCTGTTTCATGAGCCCTAAGGATGCTGTCCAGTAAACCGTGATGTCGCCTCTGTAAGCACACAGCAGAGGCCTGTTTCAATCCAGGTTTTACCTTGTGCCCGTGCAGTGAACCCCGTTTAGCTGTGTGCACTGGCTGTTAGAAACCTGGAGCAAAGGCTCACAGCATGTGTGACTTCATGCTTTACGTTGTGGACGAAACCTACTCCTTACTGTGTCTTCTTGTTCCCACCCTGGTTTCTCTTCACTCAGCTTTATGCACATATTTAAAAAAAAGAAATCACACTGTTCTATGTTTGAAACCCATATTAAATTGTTCTTATAACAAGACGGAGATTTATAAATAAATTTTCCAATAAGCTGCCTTCATTTCCCCTCTCTATTCCTTTTAAGTCTGATAGACACCATTCCTCTGTTCTCTCTGCCCTCTTGTCTTCCTGCCAATGTCGTAACAGATCAAGGCTATTTATGGGTGTGCTGGGGTGCCGCTATTAAAAAAAAAAAAATTCTAAAGATGTGGCCAAGTTGAAGAGTGGGAAAATTTTAGAAAAATCATGTTCAGTGATTATCACTGAATAAGAATCTCAGACCCCCATGTGTCTGTCAGTTTGTTGTACTGTGGGGGCTTGTGTGTTGCTGTGATGCTGGAAGCTATGCCACCAGTATTCAGATACCAGCAAGGTCACCCATGGCGGAGAGGTTTCAGCTGAGCTTCCAGACTTAGACAGACTAGGAAGAAGGACCTGGCAGTCTACTTCTGAAAAGCATTAGCCAGTGAAAACCTTATGAATAGCAGCGGAACATTGTCTGATATAGTGCTGGAAGATGAGCCCCCCGGTTGGAAGGCACTCAAAAGATGACTGGGGAAGAGCTGCCTCCTCAAAGTAGAGTCGACCTTAATGATGTGGATGGAGAAAAGCTTTTGGGACCTTCATTTGCTGATGTGGCATGATTCAAAATGAGAATAAACAGCTGCAAACGTCCATTAATAACTGGAACCTGGAATGTGTGAAGTATGAATCTAGGAAAATTGGAAATCGTCAAAAATGAAATGGAATGCATAAACATCGATATCCTAGGCATTAGTGAGCTGAAATGGACTGGTATTGGCCATTTTGAATCGGACAATCATATAGTCTACTATGCTGGGAATGACAACTCGAAGAGGAATGGTGTTGCATTCATTGTCAAAAAGAACATTTTAAGATCTATCCTGAAATACAACGCTGTCAGTGACAGGATAATATCCATACGCCTACAAGGATGACCTGTTAATACAACTATTATTCAAATTTATGCACGAACCACTAGGGCCAAAGATGAAGAAACAGAAGATTTTTATCAGCTGCTGCAGGCTGAAATTGATGGAACATGCAATCAAGATGCATTGATAACTCCTGGTGATTGGAATGCGAAAGTAGCCACCTGTGATGAACATTTATGCCATCGAAAGAGGTTATCTCATTCTTGAAATGACAGAATTGATTTGAACTGCTGACCTTTTGGAAACCCTGGTGGCGTAGCAGTTAAGTGCTACGGCTGCTAACCAAGAGGTCAGCAGTTCGAATCCGCCAGGCTGACCTTTTGGTTGAAATGACAGAACTGAAATGTAAAACAGACTAGTGGTGGCTAGAGGTTAAGGAGGAGGTGGGAGAGAAGTGAGTGTGGCTACAGAAGGACAGTGCGAAGATCTTCCTGGTGATAGAGGAGTCCTATGTCTTGACTGCATTAATGTCAATATCCTGGCTATGAGACTGTGCCATAGTTCTGCAAGAGATTACCATTGGGAGAAACTTCATAAATGGTACACGTGATCTCCGTATTATTTCTTACAACTGCATATGAATTACAATTATTTCAAAATAAAAGGTTTGATTTCTAAAAAAGAGACTAGTTTAAGAGCTGATGCTGGATACTTCCTGACCTAATTATGTCATCAAAAAGAGTGTAATTATTCCCTTCCCCCAAAGACTGGGCCTTCCATTTGATTTACACATCACTCAGAAATCTGTTGCTTCAGAAATTCTTGTTCTTGTTGTTGTTGGGTGCTGTCGAGTCAGTTCTGACTCATAGCGACCCCATGCACAACAGAACGAAACACTGCCTGGTCCTGAGCCATCCTTACAATCATTGTTATGCTTGAGCTCATTGTTGCAACCACTGTGTCAATCCACCTCGTTGAGGGTCTTCCTCTTGTCCGCTGACCCTGTACTCTGCCAAGCATGATGTCCTTCTCCAGGGACTGATCCCTCCTGACAGCATGTCCAAGTATGTAAGACGCAGTCTCGCCATCCTTGCCTCTAAGGAGCATTCTGGCCTCGCTTCTTCCAAGACAGATTTTTTCGTTCTTTTGGCAGTCCCTGGGAGGGGCAGGGACCAATGATTTGACCCTTCATCTAATCTCTTCTTAATTCTATGTTATGATCTCTGGGCTCCCCCAGATGTGCCTTTGATTCTCAAAAGCCTACTTCAGAGTCACATAGCTGAACATGTACCATTTTTTTCTCTTTTCATTTACAAACTAATCGTCTCACCTGCCTCAAGACAATGTAGTCACATAAAAGGAAGTTGGGAAAAGAAAAACATAAAATTAATTTTTAGAGATAGTACCTTCTTACAACTATATTGCTGCTAACCAATTCAATCTATAACCAAAACCAAAACCAGTGCCATTGAGTCGATTCCGACTCATAGTGACCCTATAGGACAGCGTAGAACTGCCCCATAGAGTTTCCAAGGAGCACCTGGCGGATTCGAAATGCCAACCCTTTGGTTAGCAGCTGTAGCACTTAACCACCATGCCACCAGGGTTTCCATTCAATCTATAGGCATTCTAAAACCCTATTTGACACTGCAGCTCAAGTCCGTGAAT
The DNA here is from genome assembly GCF_030014295.1 of Loxodonta africana. Taxonomy (NCBI): domain Eukaryota; kingdom Metazoa; phylum Chordata; class Mammalia; order Proboscidea; family Elephantidae; genus Loxodonta; species Loxodonta africana. Next base: position 76,573,926 of record NC_087364.1, on the reverse strand, counting down.
CGTTTGATTCTTTCTGGCCAACCCTCTTCTCCTCACCCAGTCTAAGCAGAAAGGCACGACACTGGGTTCTAATCTTTTAGATGAATTAAGATCAGAGCTACGAATTCAGCTCCAGGTCCCAACAATAGCCTCCTCCTCTACACCTCGGTACTCAGAGGACAGCAAGCAGATAAAGTATAAGTGTGCATGCTTGTCAACTACACTGACAATTGTTTAAGGAAGAATTGCCATTCCTATAAATCAAAATGCAAGTAAAAGGATGTTGTTGGCTGTATTTTACTGACACGTCCACCAGTTTCAAAAGGTCATCATAAACTCTTCCTGTACCTAGGAGTTTTTACATGACACTTTCACTTAGCTGGAAAAAAACATTTTAAAAGTTTTGAAGTGTAGAAACTGTGTATAGTGAAGTTGGTGTAGGTGAACCTTGGAAAATCAAGCGCATGAATGTAATTGCACTTTCGGCTTCGAACGCGTTACTCACGTTCTGAAAATTTCAATCAGGAACTAACTTCAGGTTCTAAATTCACCTGCTAGGAGGAATCTGGGAAATTCATTTTCAAAGTGTGTTTTTCTTTCCAGCATAGCTTCTGGATCTTGGTAGCTGATTCTTTCAGATACAGAGACACCCTCCCGCCCCCCGCTAGTACCGCACAATTGAAGTTAAGGTATGATTCTTTGGGCAATTACATTACAAGCATTCTCTGATTAACAGCAATTTTTTTTTTCCTGCCCATGTACATTTATAGGTTATTTGCTGAAAGAATCTCAAAAACACTATAAATGAGTAGGTTTGCCATTGTGAACAAATATCAGTTCAGGAACTGCTCTTTTAAAGAGTAATCTGGTTCAATTCGCTGTAGGCTGTTTCATATATTTTGCACTTTTTCTCATTAAATAAACCTCTGGATCAATCCTTGCCGCCCTAGGTTCTCCTGCAGCCTCATCAGCCGTGCAAGCAGGAGTTCTTGTATTTGTTAAAATCACTTTGCTTAGAGTCTTGTCTTTAGATACAAATAAGTATCAAGACTCAGCTTGTAAGTGCCCTGAAGGCGTGCATCCATCGGTTATCCAGAAAACCATCCTGTTTGCGATTATTTGGTACAGGACAGGAGTCAGGGGCTTCCGAGCCTACAGGAGCCAGGCAGATACCCCAAGCATGCGAGGCAGGCTCGGTACGGACCACAGCCATGTGAGAAGTCCGTGTTCCATCTAAAGAGAATGTTGTTGTCGTTGTGCGCCGTGGAGGTGATTCTGACTCACAGCGATTCTATGTGACAGACAGAACCTCCCCCATAGGGTTTCCTAGGCCTGTAAGCTTTATGGGAATGGCTTGTCAGGTCTTTTTCCCATGCAGCTCCTGGGTGGGTTTGAACCACTGACTCTTTGATTAGTAGCCGAGTGCTTAATCATTACGTCACTGGAGCTCCTTTTCTGAAGAGAATAATCTTTTTCCTGTCCAGTCAATTCCGACTCATAGTGGTCCTACAGGACAGAGTAGAACTGCCCCATAGGGTTTCCAAGGCTGTAATCTCTATGGAAGCAAACTGCCACATTTTTCTCCTACGGAGCAGCTGGTGGATTTGAACCGCCAACCTCTTGGTTAGCAGTTGAGTGCTTAACCACTGCTCCACGAGGGCTCCTTTTCTAAAGAGAATGTTGTTGTTTTTAGGTGCCAGCAACTTGGTTCCAACTCATAGCGGCCTGTCACGGATTGAATTATGTCCCCCCAAAAATGTATGTGTCAACTTGGTTAGGCCATGATTCCCAGTCTCCATTTTGTGATTATAATTTTAAGTTGAGAGGATTAGGATGGGATTGTAATGCCACCCTTACTCAGGTCACCTCCTTGATCCAATGAAAAGGGATTTTTCCCTGGGGTGTGGTCTGCACCACTTTTTATCTCTCAAGAGATAAAAGGAAAGGGAAGCAAGCAGAGAGTTAGGGACCTCATACCACCAAGAAAGCGGCGCCGGGAGCAGAGTGCAGCCTTTGGACTCAGGGTCCCTGGGCCTGAGAAGCTCCTCAGCCAGGGGAAGATTGAGGACAAGGACCTTCCTCCAGAGCCGACAGAGGGAGAAAACCTTCCCCTGGAGCTGACGCCCTGAATTTGGACTTGTAACCTATTAGACTGTGAAAGAACAAATTTCTCTTCGTTAAAGCCATCCATTTGTGGTATCTCTGTTACAGCAGCACTAGATGACTAAGACACGACCCTATGTACAGCGGCATGAAACACTCCCTGGTCCTGTGCCATCCTCACAGTCATTGTTTTGCTTGAGCCGGTTGTTGCAGCCACTGTGTCAATCCATCTCATTGAGGGTCTTCCTCCCACCCAGGGACTCCTAGGGGAAGATTAGGTTCAGCCTTACTTCATAGAAAAAGAAAGGAAGATAGGGTTTAAAATAATTTATATAAGAGAAAAGAATAGGTATTAAATGAAAACCCACTATTATTTTGACTATTGTTAGTTTCTTGAGATATTAAAAATATCCTGATTGAATTAATTACTTTGTGTGTTCAGAATTTACTCACAAGGTGAGACCTGCGAACATTTTCTTACTGGAACAGCTAACGAAATACGAACTCAGGGGAGTTCTCTCTTATCCCCAGCTCCTCTAGGGCCTCTGAAACTGAGGCAACGGACCAGTGATCCAGGAACTCTGACCCATCAGGTGGCAATCACCACCTGAGGGCTTCAGTTTAGCTAGGAAGGTATGCTTTAAATTCCACATTGATTAGTACTAGTAAGTAAACTCTCTCAAGCCCATGTATTACTCAAAGTTACCATTGATCTTTCTTTTTTCCTTTCAAATTAGGACTTTTAGGACATCGGTTAGAGTTCAGCAATGCCCCGATCTGCACTCCAGGGCATCTCAAGGTGTGAATTTGGATTGGGGTGGGTACTATTATTATCATCCCCATTTTATAGCTGAGTATATTGAGGTTTAGGAGCCCTGGTGGTCAAGAGCTCAGCTGCTAAACAAACCGTCAGCAGTTTGAATCCACCAACCCCTCCTTGGAAACCCTATGGGGCCTTTCTGTTCTCTTCTGTAGGATCACTATGAGTCGGAATTGACTCAACGGCAACAGGTTTTTTTTTTTTTAAATTGAGGCTTAGAGGTAATAAGCTTCAGAGCCTGCACTTCAGTCTGAACCTGTCTGAGGTCTTACAGACACTTACACTCTGTTCCCTGTGCCACCACCAGGTACTGCTCAGAGATGAACTTCCACATGGTCTTGTCGTACCTGGTCTTTGTGATGAACGCTTGGAGAGAATCCTGCTAAGGCTTCTCCTGGCTGCCACATCCCCATCCCTGCCCTTCCCCTTGGATGTGGTGCTTCCTGCAGCCTCACAGTCTGGGTGGCTTTCCAGCCCAGTTTTGTCCTCCCTTCCTTGCTCACCTCTCCAATCTGAAATTTTGTGGATAAATTTTGTGATGGCTCCATGTGGCTCTTTTCCCCTGGTGCTACCTGCTGCCGCTGAGCTCCTTCCAACCCTCAGAGTAGGACCCAGCCAGAATCCAGATGTAGCACAGTGGCTAAAAGCACCGGCTCTGGAGGCAGACAGACCTGGAGTTGGAAGCCCGCTCTGGTGCTTTCTAGCTGTCACGTTACCCACATACACAAGTCTCAGTTGTATCCTCTGTAAAACGCGGGTACTAATATTTACCATAGAGGGTTGCTGTGAGTCGGAATTGACTTGATGGCAACGTGTTTGGTTTTTTGTTTTTTAGGGTTGCTATGAAAACTAAAATAAGGTAGAGCAAATGCCTAGCCTAGCTCATGGTAACTGACCAAAGAATAACCATTGCTGTCATGTGGATTCCGAGTTACAGCAAACCTATAGACTGTGAGAGAACCCTGTGAGAGAGCAAATTTCTCTTTGTTAAAGCCATCCATTTGTGGTATCTCTGTTACAGCAGCACTAAATGACTAAGACATGACCCTATGTACACCAGTGTGAAACACTGCCTGGTCCTGTGCCATCCTCACAATCATTGTTTCGCTTGAGCCGGTTGTTACAGCTCATAGGGTTTCCAAGACCGTAAGTCTTTACAGAGCAGACTGCCATACCTTTCTCCTGCAGAGCAGCTCGCAGGTTCAAACTGCCAACCTTTCGGTTAACAGCAGAGTGCTTAACTACTGTGCCACCTTTGACCAAAGAATGGAAACCAATATTATTAGTATCACCATGTTCCTATAGTTATTCTATGTCTCTAGCCCTGCAGGGCACGGACAAATGTCTATCTTGTCCAGTTTCCACGGAACTTGGAGAAATAGTATATCAAAAATTGGTATTTAATGCAGAAGAGGTAAAATAAAGAAGCAAAATCAAATTTGGTAAAGACCTACATAGTTTAAAGTAACAAAATGTTCCTAAGGGTAGAATAATAAAACTGTAGATCTAGAAGTGGTCTCGTTAGCTGCCATCGAGTTGGCACCCACTCATGGCGACCTTACGTACAACAGAAGGAGACGTTGCCTGGCCCTGCGCCGTCTCCCTGATCATCGGTATGTTTGAGTCCACAGGTGTGGCTGCCGTGTCTATCCATCTGATTAAGGGTTTCTTTCATTTCACTGGTCTTAAAAAAAAAAACAAATTCAACCCTTCATTTTATAGATGTGACATCTGAGGCTCAGGCAGGTTGAACGCCTTCTCTAAGATTCTCCACCTGTCAAGCATGTTGGAATGTGAACCCATGTTTGACTTTGACCAGGACTTTTTCTTCCCCAAAACACTGGTGATAATGACTTATTTATGATTTACCTTTTGCTCTTGTACTAATGACTGAGATTATGAAGCAAAGAATGAAAAAAAATCTGAGTTGTACTTTCTACGTATTCTGATGGGACAGAAGAATCAAGGATACTTTAATCAAGAGAAAAGAAGAGATGTGCTTAAAAAACAGTGGGGACATATTCTTTCCTGGAGGAGTGAAGCTAACATCCATTGCCATTGCCAGCTGACACTGTTGGGCCCCAGAGAATGCATTCCTACATTTAGATGCTATGTTCAATAAAAGGACAAAAAAATTCGAAGAGTTTCCTTTGAAAATAATTACAAAATCACCATGGAAATGCACAAGAGGAGTTTTATCGGATTCCAACATTTAAGCTCTGTGAGGACAACAAAGTGGAGAATGGCAAGCAAGCCACCAGGACAGGCCATTGCTGAACGCAGGCTTGTGTGGTGCCAAGCGTGCAGGTGAAGGTTGCTTGCTTCTGCTTCGCTTTAATGATCCCTTTAATCTCTTTGTCTCCTGCTAATTATTATGCACAGACAAATCTGATTATCAAATAATAATTGTACCGTCACAGACACTGTACAAAGGATGACAATAAAACAGCACTTGCAGTCTGCCTTGGTAATTCTTGGACTGTAACTGTGCCTTAATTTGTACGAATGAAATGCATTTCGTTTGTCTTCAAAGTAGTGACTAGTCTACCCAAGTTTTTATTTTTAGATTATTTCAGTATTGCTTTTCTAAAAGCTTGGTTAATGAGTACCAATACCATAATAACTTTTAAATTTCTGTATTTTATATACAGAGCTTTTCAAATTAAACTTGGTTGTATTTTCAAGCTGTTAATTCATTAATTAATTCATTTATTCAGTAGAATTATCAGAGCACCTACTATGTTCCAGGCACAGTATTAGGCCTTGGAGATACAGAGGTAAATAACGCTTGATCTTTGCCTCATTAGACTTACAGTGTGATGGGATTATATCCATTCTCCTGGCCTTAATTATAATCTATATGCTAATGACGTTCACATTTCTATTTCCAGACCCCTTTTCTTTATCTCCTCTGATCTCTAGTTCCATGTACATGCAAATACTTACTGGACAACTCTATTGTATCTTAAAGGCACCTGGAAATCAGCACATCCTAGACTGAGCTGGACAACTCTACTATATCTTAAAAAAAAAAAAAAAAAGCACCCGAAAATCAACATGTCCTAGACTGAGCCGGACAACTCCACTGTATCTTAAAGGCACCTCAAAATCAGCACGTCCTAGACTGAGCTGGTCATCTTTCTCTCAAAACTGTATCTTCATCCAGACATTCCCAATTACAGGAATGGCACCCACAACTACCTAAAACCAGAAAAATGGGATTATCTTCATGTCTTTTTTCTGATCAGTCAATAAATCTTGTCCATTCTATCTCCAAAGCAGCCCTAAAATTTGCCACATTTTTTCACCCCACTGCTGCTATCTAGTCAGTCCACTATCATTTTTCACTTGGATTAGTAACAGTTTCCTAATTAGCTTCCCTGCCTCTAGTTTTCCTCCCATCACTCCATTCTCACAGGCAGTCACAGAGATTTTTTAAAGACTAAATCTCATCATGTCACTCCTCCCCCTGCACCTTAAAACCTTTCAGTGGCCTTCCCATTACTCTGGAATAGAAGTCTAAGCTCCTTAAACAAGGGTTTGAGAGTCCTCCATGAGCTAACACCTTTATGACTCCTCCTTCCTGCCATCTTGACAGCCCTCTGCCTTTTTCCATTCAGAATAAACTTCTTTCAGTTCCTTGAAGAGAGACTCACGTGGCCTAGCTCTCATTTCTAGACCTTCAATTGGCTGCTGTCTTTTCCCAGAACATGCCTCAGTCTCAGCTAAAGAACAGACTCTTTGAGAAGCCATTCCTGACCTGGGTGGCATTAGAAGCCCCAGCTTCCACGAAACTCTCTACTCATCCTGCGATACTTACTCACTTGATTGCTATGTCTCAGTCATCTTTCTTACTTTCTAGACTATAAGAACTGGAGAGTAGAAGGCTCATTTAAGTTGCCCACCATTGCATGACACATAGTAATACACATAATAAAACTCACAAAATAAATACACTATTTACGGTAGATGCTCTAATAGAGGTATTCATGGAGTGCTATGGAACCCAAATGAGGGGCATCTAGTTGGGGCTGTGGGTTCAAGGAACAGACATACTGCTCTTAGCATAGTGCATGGCATGTAGTAAACTGATTTTCAAGGACCAATCAGACCAACAAGGGTTCACTTGACTATTCTTGGGAAGAAGGGCATTCCAGGTAGAGGAAATAGTCAGCTGACTCAATAATGGAGGTATGAATCAGCAGCAGGTTATCGGAAACACACCCTGTTCTGTAAGGGTGGAATAAGGACGCAGGGTGAATGGGGGGATGGTGGAAAAGAAAAGACCTGATCATAAACTATGTGTGATAAATGAAGAAGTTTGAACATTATTCTGAAACCTATGGGGACTCAGGCCAAGAGGTAATATATATTTTGGAGAAATACCATGGCTGTGTATGGAGAGGTGATTTAGATGTGGCAAAGTGGGGGCAGAGGTGATGGGTGGTGGCAGATTTGACTAGAGTCAGTGAAGGGGCTGACATAATCTTTCAGGCCAGAAGTAGTAAGAACCTGAAAAAGGCAATGGTAGAGAAGATAAACCTGTAGGGCTTGGTGATAGAGAGGATGAGGAAAGGCTAAGCAGGAGGGTCTTGGATTATTCCTTTGATTCCAGTTCAGGTGATTATGTGGAGGGTGGTCTTTTCAGTGAGAGTCAGGCTGGCTGGGGGAAAGATGAAGAAGGTAAATGAGTTGTATTGAACATGGAGCAATGGGACAAAGAATGGATAGATCTTCAAACCAGTACTAAAAAGCCTAATTAACCTAGAATGCAGCTGCAAGGAGGCTCAAATTCAAGTCTCAAACGGGTTCCTTAAACCCCATCAAGCCACAAGCTACTTGGAAACAAAAGGCCCACTGTTTTTTGAATCTGCCTATGTCTTGAACACGTCAAAATCCTTAGTGAGAAGAAAGAGGAAGGTTAAAAAACAAAACAAAACACTAGGTGGGAGGATGAGCAGCTGGTGGTTCTGGAGTGAGAAAGTGGAAGGTAGGACCAGGGAGTGGAGACCAAGTGACAATTTATTTGAGACTAGGAATGGACAAAAGGACAGGGATGAAAGAGGGCTCTGGAGGAAGGGTAAGTAGCAGGGCAGGACCTTGGAGCATCCTATAATGGAAGAGAAAAACATGGCAGTGGACACTTTATTCCATTTTGAGAGTTTGGTGCTGAGAATAGCCTTTGGGTGGGAACCTTTGGTGACAAGGTCAGCAGAGCCCCCCACACAGGGTAGGTACTCTGTAAATGTTTGTTGCATGTATTAATGAACAAGTATTAAAGATGCAAGGGAAATCTTGCCATGGAAAACAGCAGAACAAGGAGCTCCAGAGTAGTTGGGATGAAACCTGTCTTTCATGGTGTCTTCCAAATAACTCTACCAAAAAAACCATTGCCATCAAGTTGATTCTGACTCATAGAAACCCTGCAGGACAGAGCAGAACTGCCCCATAGGGTTTCCAAGGAGGGACTGGTGGATTCAAACTGCCGATCTTTTGGTTGGGAGCTGAGCTCTTAACCAGGGCACCACCAGGGCCCAACAGTCTGCTAATTGCACTACAAAGCCAATCGTCAAGCCTTGGGATTTGATGTGACGGATACATTGTGCCCGATCAACCAATTTATCAAGAATCATGAAGCAATTGAGACGCTCAGTCAGAAGGGATTGAAGTGCTGCCACATTGACCCTAGATACCGGGTTTCTGGGCAAATGGAGCTGAACTGTCCCCTTATTTGATAAAAATCAACCTAGTTTCTGGAATTAGCAGAGGGTCCAAGAAGACTTCTCTCAAGGAAGTCAGTGACAGGCTGTTACTTGCTCAGCTGTAAATTTAGGAGATTTTGGCTATTGCAACATGTGATCATTTGACTTTTTAAATATGCTGTTGGTCATGATTTCCCTTACAAAAAGATTTCCTTACAATATATAGGATCGGAAAACCCTGCAAAAGGTTCTGTGGATTCCAAGCAAAAGGTTAAGTATATTAAGACATGATAAAAAAAAAAAAAATGATAAAAGGGAGAACTTAATTCTTATGGTGTCCCTGAGTTGAGATCAACTTGAAGGCGCCTAACAACAACAACAACAATAATTCTTATGGAAAATACCCTATTTGCACACAAGCATGTGTGTGTGTGTGCATGTGCGTGTGTGTGTGCACCAATGCTCACCTACATGTACTCACTGTGGGCCTGAATTCACTAGCACAGCCTGAACAAAATGCCAAGTGAGGGTTCAAGTGGAGCCAGACTGGAGTTGCTGTGGAAACCATAACACTGGTCTCCATGACACATGTACCCTGAGCGCTAACATTCTCTAATGACCTTATAACAGGTGCACCCGCTTTTTTGAAACAATTTCTAAAACTTATCAGTCGAAAGCTTAAAAAAATGGGAAGGCTCCATAGTTTTGTTTTGGTGAATTTCAGCTCTAGGCGAATTTTTCTGCATACCCAAATCACTGATAACTGGAGGTCTTTTGTTGTTTACTTTAAATGCAGATGTACAGGATAGATGCTGATTCTGTAGGACCGATGTGCGCTCCCACTCTGGAATATGCCAACAAAATCCTGGGTGCCTAAGTGCTTTCTTAATGGTTTTTCCAGTTTTGTCCTCTGGGGACATTTCAATTCTAGCTGAACGAGGCACTGTATTCCAGAACATTAATAGCCAGCACACCCAAAGTGCCAGCTCAATTACGTGTGAATTGGGACCCAATTAATCCTTTCTGATAACTCTGTCTACTTGGTCTATACCCAAGACTGCTGGCAGGAAACTCATCTCTGAATTTCTTTCCAAATAGAAAGTTGGCAGATTTCATCCACCTTCTCTCTTTATGTTTTTTTTTTTATTCTTGAGGGGAAGTGAGATGATAAAATTTGCATTCTTCTCTGAAAACAGTTTCAGCTTGGATGAAATCCAAACTATTTTTAATAACATTACGTACTGTAATATTCTTAGGTGATGAGTAGAGTCCCTCTTGAGCTGTCCATTTACGGCATCCATTCTCATTAACAACACCTCCTATTGACATTCAGGGGTGACACAATCATGGTGGCAATATGGCACTTTAATTTAAAGATTTAAAAAGTTGATTCTATCATCATAGCTACCAGCCAAAGCAAATATAAGTCTTTGTTCCAAATTTTGAATTTTCCCAGTAACACTATTTTTGATACGTGTTGTGAGAGCTACATTGTGAACTAATACAATTTATCCGTGGCCGACTCTCTGAAACCTACAGGGTGATCGAATCCCTGTGTTGAAAAATTGTATGGTCCCTCATCTGGTGTGTCAGGAAAATTCTGTTACGCTAAGTTCATTTTTCACTGGTGGTTCAGGGGTAGAATTCTCACCTTCTATGCAGGAAACCCGGGTTTTGTTCCCAGCCAATGCACCTCATATGAAGCCAACTGTCAGTGAAGGCTTGTGTTTTGCTAAGATGTTGAACAGCTTTCAGTAATGCATCCAGACTAAGACAGACTAGGAAGAAAGGCATGGTGACCTACTTACAAAAATCAGCCAGTGAAAACCCCATGGATAATAACGGTCTGATCTGCAAATGATCGTGGGGACGGCGCAGGGCCAGACAGTGTTTCCTTCCATTGTGCATGGGGCGGTCATGAGTCGGGGCTGACTTGCTGGCAGCTAACAACAACAACAACAAATTCATTGTTAAATATGTTTTCTTTTTGTAGAGACTGGACAAGAAAGGTTGTTGATGCAACTGAATAATAATTTGAAATATCGCTAGATGAAGCTTTCCTTCTTAGTAATTTCCCAGCCTTAGAGAAGAACATGTCTTAGAGAAGGGAGGACAGAAAGGGGCTGCAAAGAACAGAATCATGCCCTAAGCTTTGAGTTTTAAAAGAGGGTCTTCAAAGTCAGAGCTTTCAACTCTGACAACAAGGTTCTTCACAAGAGAGAATGTTTCTGTTGTTATTATTTGTTTGTTTTTTAATTCCAAAAGCTGGATATTGACAGCAAAGCCTAGTGGTCTTAAAGCACAGAGTTTATGAACAGAAGAATGGGGAAGACCCTTGAATAAACAGAGTGTTTTTCTGCAATGCAGAGAGGAGACAGAACCATTTCTGGGATGGGTAAGAAGCTTGAGTCTGGGTAGGGTACATTATGGAGGACAAAACATTGACATAAGTTTGTGGATCTGATTGTAGAAATAATTTTTGCCTTACTTTCTGTCTGGGAAAATATAGCTTCCTTGGAGCCAAGGTAGACAGAGAAGGCCTGAGGCAGCTTCGTGGACATCCTGTGGCCCCAGAGTGTAGCCCAACAGTTGAAAAATTCCCAGGCTTCCTAGAGGTGTAGGTTAAGACCAGGTGCAGCTCAGTGGACCTAAAGATGTCTGTGGTCAGGATGAACAAGGGTTACCTGACTGGACAGACGAGCTGAGTGCAGAAGGGAGTGTGGGTGCTTCCAGAATGGATGCAGTGAGGAGGGAAACTACTGAATGTCTAAGAATGAGGGAAAGTAGGGTTAGTAGCTAACCCGTTGCCATTCAGTAGATTCCAACTCACGGGGACCCTATAGGACAGAGTAGAATTGCCCCATAGAGTTTCCAAGGAGCACCTGGTGGATTCGAACTGCTGACCTTTCGGTTAGCAGCTGTAGCACTTAACTACTATGCCACCAGGGTTTCCTAGTCGCCAACAGAGGATCTCATATCCCTAGTTCCCCACCAAAAACCAAACCAAACCAGTTACCGTTGAGTTGATTCTGACTCACAGTAACCCTATGACCCTCCAGGAATGTGCAAACCTCTGGAACTAGACTAGGGGAAAGAAAGCAGAACAATTCATTATTACTCAACAGACTGGGTTTAAACTGGAGGTGACTGAGTTACCTCTACTTATACATTTGAAATTTCCACATTAGCAGAAATATGGGCTCAGGAGCTAAGACCAACAATGCAAATAAAGACATTTCTCTATGGATCTCTGTCTAGAGATTCTATTAGGCTCTTTTTCAATTCTGTGTTGATAATCTTTATGGATTCTTGCTTCTTTGACAATTTTTATAGGTTTGGTTATTTTTAAGCTTGTAACATTTTCTTTGAATACAGTAAGCATTTTATTTTAATGATCTGTGTATCCTTGGGCGCTTCTGCTGTCTGTTTTTCCTGCTGGTTCTTGCTCACGGCACCTTATTTACTTATTTGTATATTTGGTTATCTTTGATTCTGTGCTACAAATAAAACCAAAAACCTGTTGCCATCAGGTCAATTCTGACTCATAGTGACTCTATAGGACAGAGTAGAACTGCCCCTAGAGTTTCCAAGGAGCGGCTGGTGGATTCGAACTGCCGACCTTTTGGTTAGCAGCCATAGCTCTTAACCACTGTGCCACCAGGGCTACATGTTACTCATAGAACTTTAAAAATGATTTGTGAGGATTCTCAAAGGGCTAAGGGATGAGGTACCTTCCTTTGGACAGCATTTGCATTTGGTTCTTTGGGGGCTTCAGTAAGATAGCAGCCTGGTACCACCCCAACCTAGATTTTCTGCAGTGATACAGATCTGGGACTGCACATTTGGGCTTCAAGTATTCCTATGGTTATAGCCTTTCAGGACTGGGTTTCATTTTTTCTTTTCCTCCTGCCTTGCTCCCTCCTGGGCTAAGCAAGTCTTCTTGCAGTTCCCTGAGGATGAGGAGGGAATGGGTTTACCTGGTACAGCTCTGAGTCCAGGCTTAATATGGGGGTTCTTCTATTATCTCCACTTTTGGTGGGCCTTGGGATCTGAGTCCCAATCCCTCACCCCACGACTCCATCAAAGCCACAGCTCAGTTTCACAGTCCAAATAGACAAATGCCCTTGGAATAAAAGCAGCTTCTGGTGTTTGGTCTACTTTTCCGGGTTCTCACTTATTCTAAGTTTTGGCCTGATAATGCCTTACTATGTTTTGGCTTATTGATGTTTTTAATAAAGGTTAAAACATATTTTATTCAATGTTTTTAGTAGTTTTCATCAGAAGAATTAGTCTGAATAAATTTGCTAGACATCAGAAGTCATACTTGAGTTCTGTGAACGTGAAATTCATCCTCACTATGTCTACACCGAGGTAAGGGAAAAAAAAAGTGTTCTGAACTCAGGAAGGAAGAGAATTGATCAGCAATATTTTCCCTTTTTTAATGTCCCTGTAGATGTTGGGAGTGAAATGATTTGGTTGGGTAAATTAGGGAATTTGGGCAAGCTTTCCCCGTAAGGGTAGTGAAGCTGTTTAAGAAGAAACTGTGAGAAAATATAAAGGGCATCATCGTGTCTTATTACACAACTGAAGGGTTGTAAATAATTATTGTTTATTTTCCCCCTACATTTTGGGTCTTTGATTCTAAACAGAATCTGAAACATGGGCAAGAAGCAGAGAAACTATTATTCATAATTATTTTTTAAATGATCAGAAAAATAAGAACCTTCACCTGGGTTTTGATGCTGAGACATGAAACAGCTTTGTCATGAATTTTATGTCACATTTCTTGTGAAGGATTTAATTTAATTATTTTTATTAAAACCCTATGGAAGGATGCAAAGTAATAAGAGACTAAGCTCCTGTTGAGGAACATACAATCTCTTTGAGAAGGACATGAACACAAAATGTAGGTGCCAGGAGGCACAGGGATTTTTATTTGTTTTGTTCACTACTATATTTCAGGGCCTAATGCAAGGAGCCCTGGTGGTGCAGTGGTTAAGAGCTCAGCTGCTAACCAAAGGGTTGCCAGTTTGAATCCACCAGCCTGCTACTTGGAAACCCTATGGGGCAGTTCTAGTCTGTCCTACAGGGTTGCTATGAATCAACTCAAAGGCAGTGAGTTTTGTTTTTTTTTTTAAACACAAGTTCTGGTACATAGTGGTGATTCAATAAATATTTGTTGAATGAATGAAATAACTGAGAAGGGGATAATTTAACAAGCTGGGAAGAAAACTGACCCTATTTTTCCCATTTGTAGTGAGTTCACCTAAGCTCAAGATGTTAAGAGCAATGTTGAGACTGGCAGGTTAATTAGGTCCTAGCTGTATCTTGAGGAAAGTTTTGAAGGATGATGGAGGACCTGGATTGTTGGCAAGGGAACCTCAAAGTGGGAGAGGAGGGGAGGGTTCCACACAAAGAAAATAATAAAGTCTTTACAGACAGTAAATACCAAAACCAAATCCAGTGCCGTTGAGTCGATTCCAACTCATAGTGACCCTATAGGACAGAGTAGAACTGCCCCACAGAGTTTCCAAGGAGCACCTGGTGGATTTGAACTGCCGACCTTTTGGTCAGCAGCCATAGCACTTAACCACTACACCACCAGGGTTTCCAGATAGTAAACCATAGTAAATTTAGTCTGGTCCTAAATTTTAAAATTCTTTTTAAATTTGTTTTAGCCTTCAGGTCTCTCTTCAAAAGTCCTTTTTGTGAACGCACACCACAGAAAACGTATAAAACAGATACATGTAGAGTTGTGGTTGGAATGCAGATGGAGAGCCCTAGACCTCATGTCTTGCCTTGATGCCCAAATGGCAGCCCCAGTGGTCCCATGTGGAGCCTCCAGGCCTTGAGCACAGTCAAGGTGGCTTATCTCGGTCCAAGTGGAGAGCGGGGTAGGGGTGAGTTGGGGACAAGTTTAGCAAGGTAGCACAGGGAAGACACAGGGAAGTCCTTCACTGCAAGGGGACAGGCCTAAACATATTGAAGTGTTCTAACAAAGCCATGCTGGGTTCTTACTGAAGGAAAAAATTTAGATCCTAAGGAAGGCTATTCCAAAAACGATTGAAGTAAAACTCAAGGGCAAGACACGAGCTGAGAGACTGCTGCCATGGCCCGGGCACACGTTGTGAGAGCCTGAACTTTAACGTTCATACGAATTATCTATGTATCTTATTTAAAATGCAGATTGCTAAATCCCACTTCCAGAGACTCTGAATCAATAGGTTTGAGATGGGCTCAGGTGTTGAATTTTAACAAGCATCCCTATTAAATCCGATGCAAGTGATCTGAAGATCAACCTTGGGGGAACACTGTTACAGCTGGATATTCCTCATTTCTGCTTCCCTTCTCCTTGTCAACTTCATATTTAAAACTACATTAGGAATAGGAAGGAAGGAATTATCTAAGTGAACACTATATAAAGTCGAAGGCATTGGTGGAATATAGAAATGAAACAATGGTTTGAATGTCAATTGTGAAATCTGAACCCAAATGAAATGTTATGGGGAGTGTGTTGGTAGAAATAATCCCAGTTGTCAAGGGACCCAGATCAAGTGGGGCCAAGCACAGATGCCATGCTCTGTCTGGGGCACTTAGGTTGCTAGATGGTCTATTTCAGTGGTTTTTTTTCCTTTTTTTTTTTTAATGATACTGTCTTCAGGGGACTTCTAGAAGGAGTATATAGTTTTCTTCGAAGATACTTCACAGATTCAGCATGTACTTAAATCTTCCTTCATTTCGAACTTATCATCCTCAAATTCACTTAAACCCTTCTTGAATTTTTTAATAGTTGACTGACATCACCGTAACCCACATGTAAGTGGAAATGAAGTAATCAAGCAGCTCAGCTTTGAGGTGGTGCAGCGGCCACTCCCGGGTTACTTAGCTGGAGCTGAGGCCTTTCCTGAAGCGTCATTTAATACTCAATTGGCTTTTCTGGCAACAAAGACTGAACATTAGCGGTTGTCATCATTAGACACTTGGTATTTTACTTAACATAGAGAAGGGAAAGGGGATGAGGAGAAATTAATGTCTATTTGGTGCTTCCTATGTTCTGCTGTTGCTGTTAGGTGCAGTCGAGTCAGTTCTGACTCATAGCGACCCCATGTACAACAGAACGAACAAAACGCCGTGCCATCCCCACAATCGTTACGCTTGAGCCCATCGTTGCAGCCACTGTGTCAATCCATCTCATTGGGGTCTTCCTCTTTTTTGTTGACCCTCTACTTTACCTAGCATGATGTCCTTCTCTAGGGACTGATCCCTTCTGATAACGTGCTCAAAATATGTGAGACATAGTCTCACTATCTTCGCTTCTAAGGAGCATTCTGGTTGTACCTCTTCCAAGACAGATTTGTTCATTCTTCAGGCAGTCTTTGGTATATTCGATATTCTTCTCTAACACCACAATTCAAAGGCTTAAATTCTTCTTTGGTCTTCCCTATTCATTGTATAGCTCTCACATGCGTATGAGGTGATTGAAAATACCCTGGTTTGGGTCAGGTGCACCTTATTCTTCAAGGTGACATCTTTCCTTTTCAACACTTTAAAGAGGTCCTTTGCAGCAGATCTGCCCAGTGCAATGCGTCTTTTGATTTCTCGACTGCTGCTTCCATGGCTGTTGATTGTGGATCCAAGTAAAATGGAAATCCTTAATAACTCCAATCTTTTCTCTGTTTATCATGATGTTGCTTATTGGTTCAGTTGTGAGGATTTTTGTTTTCTTTATGTTGCGGTGTAATCCATACTGAAGGCTGTGGTCATCTTCTGGTACTATATCAGATATGTTCCGCTGCTATTCATATGGTTTTCAATGGCTAACATTCTTTTCAGAAGTAGACTGCCAGGCCCTTCTTCCTAGTCTGTCTTAGTCTGGAAGCTCAGCTGGAACCTGAAATCATGGGTGACCCTGCTGGTATTTGAATACCAGTGGCATAGCTTCCTGTATCACAGCAACATGCAAGTCACCACAGTATGACAAACTGACAGGCGTGTGGGGGTGCTATGTTCTAGGCCTTTTGCATATTTTATCTCATTTAGAAGTTGGATTATTTTCATTTTAAAGATGAGGAAACTGAGGGTCAGAAAAGTAAGTAAATGAGGTTTAGAGAAGTGAAGTGAGTTGCTTATTGTCCCTATAACCGTGGCCATTGAGAATCTCCCTGGCCATTGGGAACAACGCATGTACCTTGTTAGAAGGGTCTGAGCTTATGCAGAAGCTTTAGCTTTCTCTATGCGTGCTCCAGCCACTCCTTGCTGAATACTCCGGGGACTGGGCTTACTCAATACAGGGATGGGAATGCCTCAGGGCCCTCACTGTCTTTTTGCAATCTCCCCAGGCACTGGAGAATACAGGAGCTGTGCTTGGCCCTACCCTTCCAGAAACTACCCAGTCCAGGCCCTCTCTTTAGAGACGGAGGACCTGAGGGGCAGAAGGGTTGTAATTTGCCCAAGATCATACAAAAAGACATGACAAAGTTTGCAGCAGAAACCAGACCTCTTGGCCTCTGAGCATCTGCCTTTTTAACCACCTCTATTTTTATTTAAGCAATAAGCAAAAACTCATGTGACTCATCGCCACCCTATAGGACAGAGTAGAACTGCCCCATAGAGTTTCCAAGGAGTGGCTGGTGGATTTGAACTGCCGACCTTTTGGTTAGCAGCTGAGCTCTTAACCACTGTGCCACCAGGGCTCCATATCTGGGGTGGAAATGCAAATTCTCGGCAGGGAGGGGTTCAAATGGGAATGAACTGGTTTGGAGCCTGGTTCCAGGAAGAGTTCTGTGATGACAAAAGTCTGGAAAGTTGAATTGACATTGAACAAGTTGAGGGGTCCGGAAGACCTCTCAGAGCCTTTGGTGTACTAGCATGACACCGAAATCAGAGATTTAAATACAGAGCTTCCCAATACACTCGAGGGCTGGGCTCCCCCCTCGACCCTCCAGCCCCCACACAGAACAACTATTAATATCTTATGGGAAGGCCTGTGGAACATGTTTTGGTAACATTGAGTTGAGCCCAGGTCACTAAATTGGAAGATTTTTTTCAAAGTCCAATCGATGCCAGATCCAAGGAGGAGAAGAGGTGAGGAAAGCTGCCCAGGAAGACAAAAGCATCCCCTGAACAAGTCCAATGTGGTACATCAGCAATTCAATGGAATAATGTTCAGGCGTAAACATTTGATAATTTTGAAAACACTAAAATAACATGGGTAATGTTTATAGCGTATCACTAAGCAGGAAAAAAATTACAAAATTTTATGCTAAGATTGCAACTATATGAAAAAGTCCTTGTGCATATGGCAGGGGCCAGAGAAAAACATGCAATAATGAAAACAAATCTTTGGCGGGGGGGTCACAGACTCACCAAAGGCTTTAAAAAATTCTAGTACTTGAGATGATGTTAATTTTACAGTAGAACGTAAAATAAGGATTTAATTTTGCCTCCTTTTTCATTAAAAAAGAGAAAAACTTCTCCTCCTCTTTCTCTGGGCAGTCAAACCTTCTGCAGGATAATAATAAGTTCAGGAGATTGCTGCTATGCTTGCTTTCCTCCCTCTCCTCCTCAACAAAACAAAACAAAACAAAACAAAAAAACCACCCTATTTCTGAGTAAATTTGTGCATCCCTCATTTGCTGCAGAGAAGAGATTAGCACCTGTATGCCCAGACACGGGAGCCACGCGGTCAGATGTAGAGCCTGCAGATGAGAAGACACTGAGTAGTCAGTGCCATCTCTTGACATAAAAAATGCTTTGCTGCTTTCTCTCAGGTAAACTAAAGATAGGTGACTTACAAGGCCAAAATTCTAAAAGCTGATATTTGAAAAATAAGTAGCCGTACACTGGCTGTGGGATTTTCAGTCAAAATGATAGGAAATAAAAATAAAGTTAAAAAATACATATTTTGAGAATGAGCATTCAGAGGAGAACCAGGAATACTGTTCCTCACGGGTCAGACTATTCATGCTACATTGTATAAAACAAATATGAATTCTTGTAATAAGTAGTTTTAACAACAGGTGGCAAGGCAAAGCTAAAGCTGGATGTTTTAACATATTTATTCAAAAATATTTATTGCATGCCTACTCTGTGCCCTGTGCTGGGGATACAGTGATGGAAAATCCCTGTCCTTGTGGAGTTTATATTCTGACGGGAAGATACACAGAAACTAGTTAAGTAAGTACCTGCCCTCATGGAGTTTATGTTCTGACAGGAAGATACATGATAAACTAGTTAAGTAAGTACCTGTCCTCATGGAGTTTATGTTCTGACAGGAAGATACATGATAAACTAGTTAAGTAAGTACCTGTCCTCATGAAGTTTATGTTCTGATGGGACGATACACCATAAACTAGTTAAATAAGTATCTGTCCTCCTTGAGTTTATGTTCTGATGGGAAGATACATGATAAACTAGTTAAGTAAGTACCCGTCCTCATGGAGTTTATGTTCTGACAGAAAGATACACGAAAAACTAGTTTAATAAGTACCTGTCCTCATGAAGTTTATGTTCTGATGGGATGATACACCATAAACTAGTTAAATAAGTATCTGTCCTCCTTGAGTTTATGTTCTGATGGGAAGATACATGATAAACTAGTTAAGTAACTACCCGTCCTCATGGAGTTTATGTTCTGACAGAAACATACACGATAAACTAGTTTAATAAGTACCTGTCCTCAGAGAGTTTATGTTCTGAGAGGAAAACACACGATAAACTAGTTAAATAAGTACCTGTCCTCATGGAGTTTATGTTCTGACAGGAAGATACACAATATCTTTACCTGAGCCTTGTGCTCCTGAAAAGCAGCAACAGTTAAGAAATGCCTCCACCCTTTTGTGTTCTGGGAAATGGCTTACTGCAGAGAACCACCCTTATCCACATGACATAGATAAGACACACAGCAGTGCCTAGCTTACCTATGACAAGGCCAGACAGACACACACACACCCATCACCATTGAGTCGATTCTGACTCAGCAACTCTATAGGACAGAGTAAAACTGCCCCATAGGGTTTCCAAGGAGCAGCTGCTGGATTCAAACTGCCAACGTTTTGGTTAGAAGCCAAACACTTAACCACTGTGCCACCAGGGCGCCAAGGCCAGGCACAGACCCTCCAAATTCCTGTTCTTTGTCTCCTCAATGATTAGATAAACTGTTTAGCCCGAAGTAGCTAGACACAGAGATAAATATTTCCTGCTCAGCTGAATGACTGAGATTCCTCCGTTTACAAAAATTCCAACTGTAAAAGCACCTCACTCTACCTTGTCTACTCTGCCTTGTAAGAGCCTAACCTGAAACCAAGCTGCTAAAACACCCAGATCTTGATTTGTGAGGCACTCTCTCTATTGCAATAACCTCAATAAAATAGATTCTCTTTTTTGTTTTTTGTCTTTGATAGAATATTAGATATAAGCCCATTGAGGGAAATTTTTTTTCCCTCATAATGAATGTTTGCCAACAACCAGTTGCCATCAAGTCAATTCTGACTCACAGTGACCCTACAGGACAGAGTAGAACTGCCTCACAGAGTTTCCAAGGAGAGCCTGGTAGATTTGAACTGCCGACCTTTTGGTTAGCAGCCATAGCTCTTACCCACTGTGCCACCAGAGTTTCCATCTGCTTCTTCTTTTTTTTTTTTTTAAGTGCTCTCTAAATTTAAAAATAATTTAAAAATAACCCTCTTGGGTTGAAATCACCTTCACACAGACTTGAATAGCATGGGCGCTTGTGATTTAAATTTCGTTGCTAAATTCCAAAGTCATGCTCTGTAAGAACGAAGTTGGGAGTTAGAGGAAATAGCTCATCAATAGAATCCTTTGGGCAATTTTCACTATTAAGGATCTTAGTTTCTTCTTTTCTGATTTGCGAGTCAGTGTCATTGATCAAAAAAATAACCAGTTAAGTTTAATTTATGTACACGGACTATTTTACTATATTGATCTGAATTACAAATAGTTAAATTACAAAATTAAAAATGTATTTTATAAATGTCAATACATTTTTTTCTGATGGAAATTTTTGCCAATGAAAAAGCAAAAAATTTTACCTACTTTATCCGCAAAATATCTCAATGAGAGCTGGCAGCTGAAATTACTCATTTTGTTTAACCATGATTTTTTGAAATGGTAAATTGTACTCGATATGGATAAAAAGGGGGCTATCAATCACTATACCTTAGTGAGAGTTAGTCTCTGCAAAGTGCTTTCCTTTCACTTGGATGAAACCATCCTAAATGAGGAAATGCAACTTTGAAATAGGGTCGTTGATACAGGCAAGCATACGTCAACCAGGGGAGGGCAGGTGTGGGTAAAAGAGCCCTGGCGGCACCACGGTTAAGAGCTCAGCTGGTAACCAAAAGGCTGATGGCTCAAACCCACCCAGTGGCTTCATGGGAGAAAGACCTGGCATTCTGCTTCCATAAAGATTAACCAGAAAAACCAAACCCATTGCTGTGGGGTCCATTCCGACTCAGAGCAACCCTATAGCCTAGGAAACCCTATGCGGCAGTTCTGTTCTGTCACAGGGGGTTGCTATGAGTCTGAATGGACTCCACAGCCCACAACGGGTGTGTGTGAGATGTTGTATGGCGGAGACGTGGGGTAGTCAGAGGGCAACCAGAAGTGGAGAGGAGACGGGCACAAGAGACAGATGATCTATTTGCAAATGTTTCTGCCCCAGCCCTGAGCTTTCCCTTTCCTCTCTCCTGGTTGGATCTGAAAAAACAAAACCCCCTGTAAGATGACAGTGTGGGGCTAAGAGGGTCAGGCGTGGGGCAGGAAATGAGACAGAGACCCTTTTCCTGGCAGTACTTACTGTGGAAATACATTTTTTGGAGTCATTTTCTGTGAAGGTTTATGACTGCTCCCCCTCACTGCCACCTGACCACAAAGAGCAGAGCTATCATTTTTCAGCAGACCTTGGAAAGGCCCATTTCACTGGGGAGAGCTGCATGTCCAGAATTTTCACAGGTGCGTGAAATAACTAGAGCAGGAGAAACACATCTGATGAAGCCCCTTCTTCCAAAGATGGACTTTGAGCAACTGCAGATGTAAAAAAAAGAAAAAAAATTTTTTTTTTTTTTTTTTTTTTACAGATGTACACACGGGGAATTCTCTGTTAGGTATAACTGATGGACCGAGGTGTGATCAGAAAACAGATGAGCAGATGATGCAGGCCTGGGAGGTGCTGTGAAAAGAGGAGCCCCACCAGAACTGAAGACTCCCTGGCTACTCACACCCCCTAACAATTTGTGGGCCCCCATACCACAGGTCAGTTGTTTAGTAAATATGTACTATCCTCCTATCTCGAAAAATACACCTTCATAACTAGCTGGAAGGCTGGGTTCACATTTAGGATTCTTAGGCTTCTGGGAATTCCACTCCAGAACATGGCAATGCAGGAAGAGCTGGCTTCCTGGTCCTCGGCCTGCAGCCCAGCTCCCTTCTCTTCCTTGTGTGTATGTGGAGGCCCGCCCCTTGCTCCATGTCTAAGATCTGCCCACACCCCATGCCAGCTGCCTTCCTCCCTTCCCCACGGACCACTCCTTGTGCCTCTGAGTACACACACTGGTGGCCTGGTCTGCCCTTGGGAGGATCAACTTGGGGTAAAGGCCGGTACAGGTCAGGGATGTAGGCTTGGGACCACTTGAGCAGGGAATTCTGGGGTCCTAAGTACCTGGATCATGCCGTAGAAGGGAGAGCTTGGGTTCCAGGTAGCCAAGACCCCTTAGCCCCTTGAATCCTCACTATGGGAGGTGCAGGAGGGACTCGAGGGGCTCTCTAAATCATGTGGCTTTTTGCTAGATCTAAGGGCGGTGCAGGAGAAAGCCTTGGTGATCTGCTTCCGTAAAGGTTATTGCCCAAAAAACCCTATGAGGAAGCTCTACTCTGTCACAGGGGTTGCTAGGAGTCAACTTGATGGCACATGCCAACAACAACAAAGGATGGTGCTATTGATAGGCATAACCCCACTGTAGCTTGCCTCTGTTTTGTGTGTAACGTGGTTGCTTTATACACAGTAATTGTTTAATAAATGAATTTCATTTCATAATGTGGATACAGTTCTTCAACCAACCAGCCAACCAGACAACCAGCCAACCAGCCAACCAGCCAACCAACCAGTTGCTGTTGAGTCAATTCTGACTCATGGTGACCCATGTGTGTCAGAGTAGAACTGTGCTCTACAGGCTTTTCAATGGCTGATTTTTCAGAAGTAGAAGAAGCCTCTGGGTGAACTCAAACCTACAACTGAACTCATTAACTGCTTGCACCACCCAGCAACTCCATAGTTCTTCTCAAGGAATCCTTATTATTGTCTCCATAAAACTCTCAATTAAAAGACTCCTTGCAGGTTGTAGGAGACTAGGTGGGTGAGTGATTGTGGAGCTCGGAGTACACAGCCCAGGGCAGCAGCCCTCTTGGAGAACGCTGCTCAGTCCTGGTCTGCTCTACCTGGTGGGTGGCACTTGTCAGTCAGCATCCCACTTCTCCACTCCTAACCTCTCACAGCTGAAGACGCTGGCAACGTCGTTCTAATTTTTCCAGGAAACTCCATAAGTTAAAGAAATGTCTACTTGAAGATTTAACGTTTCAGGTTTTTTTTTTTTTTTTTTTTTGGTATCATTTGTTTCTTTTAATGGTTCTGAGAAAGATTCCTCATCGCAGATTCAGGACACTTGATAACATTCTATGTAACGAAAAAAGAAAGCTCGCAACAGGTGATCCCTAAGGCATTTGTGCTGTCAGTAAAATAGACATTTCTAAAGTACTCAATGAGTTTAATTTGCTAAACAGTAATTAGCTATGGTTTAAATAGATTATTTCAAGGACTGAACAGAATAACACAGTTTACCTTCGCATAATCTGAGTAATTGACTGCTCTCGAACTTGGATGCAGATAGAGGAGCTACCATATGTTTTTTCAGGAAGAATATTTTGGGGAGGAAGAACTGTAAAGGGTAAACCCTTTTAGAGCCCAGGACCCCCTCCACGTCCACAGAAGCACATAGATTACATATGCAAATTCCATCACACACTTCTGAGCCCAGCCCTGTCTCCCAGCTTTCCTCCATGGAAATGGTAGGCAGGCATCACTTCTCTCTGCATAGGTTTTAATCTCCAACCAGGAGAGATTCCTGCTTTCTCCAGGGCATGCTGGGAGGGTTTTTGTGAAAGTAATACTGGTACTAACTCACAAGTGAACTTGTTTAGGACTGTCGGTGTTCCTGAACTGCCCCCAACTGGGCTGCCCGAACTCACGGTGCAGACCTTGTCCACGCAGGCCCGAGGGCAGTTTCCAGGCCTTTTGGTGGGACAGTTCCCAAAGATTTCATAGCGATGCACACTGTGCCTTTTCTACTTAGATTAGCTATTTTTAGAGTGTGAAAAACAAAGAGCATGATGGGACATACACTCAAACTAGCCTGCTCATCCTGCATAGCTGGGGATGGTTTCAACCTGTGCTGCATTCATCTATAGGAACGTTTCAGGGGAACGCTGGAATACGTCTGCAGCTGTGTTTTCCCTTACCTTACAGGGTCTGTGTATCTTAATATATGCCGTTCTCCTCCTCACCAGTATCATCAACCGTTACAAACACGGGGTTTTGCAAAGCATAGAGAAGCTGCACCCTATAACCATAACAAGTCTTCGCGTCTTAAGCAGGAGACAGACAAGCATAGCAAATCAACAAGCTCAACTTTTCCAGCTCTGCACATCTAAAAAAAAAAAAAAAATTTTTTTTTTTTTTTTTAAGAGACGTACAAATCAGCTCTCTCTCTGTTTTCCTCGCCTCTGCTTCCTCCACTGTCAAGCCCTGAAACCAGGCCCTGTAAAGCACAGCCCCTTCTCTGCAGCCTGGGCTCTACTCTGAGGCAATCTAATCAGACGTAGGGTGTGTATCAATAGTGTTCTCTTCCCCGTTCTGCTGGCGTTTGGAATGAAGTTGCCCCCAGTCTTGAGTTCTGGCAGCCCTGTGACCGTGGTAGGGTTCTTCATGGTCTCTCCCTGCTCCATGGCCCCATTTCATGAGTCATTATTGCCAATAAGACCTGAGACCAGATACTCAGGTAGTGTGCCCAAGTGGGTCCAGGTACCCCTGAGTCATATCCTGATTGGAACTGGCCCAGTGGTTGGGACTGGGTTTCTGTCTAGGTTCTCATGTACTGAGCAGTGGCCTTGCCTAAGTCCATGGCTCCCCCTTCCTGATTCTTCTCTCAATCCGAGTCTCTTTTCCTCACCCTTGCCTAATCCTTTCTGGATGTTTGAGTTCTGACCCCATCCCTAAGGACAACGGGTGGAAGTTTTTGCTACGCATAGACAGGTCTTCTTTAACGACAACTGCTACCTGCCCAGCTTTGAGCTTTCAAAGACTACCTGGATTCCTGGTTGCCACGTCGAGCTCACCTGCTGGATATATCAGATGCAAACACTGCTAGGATTAGGCCTTGGGCCCTCTACTTGGGCTGCCCAAATGCCCCCTTGGGGACAGCATCTGTAACGGTTGACGCTCTCCAACCTGTTAGAGAGACTCGGCTCAGTGCCCTTCTCTCTGATCCCTTCCAGCCCCTTGATTTGTTGTTATTCGTCATCATCAAGCCGGCTGTAACTCACAGCGACCTTACGTATAACAGAATGAAACATTGCCTGGTCCTGTGCCAACTTCATGATGGTTGTATGTTTGAGTCCATTGTTGTGGCTATTGTGAGGTGCCTTCCATCTTACAGGGCTCATCTTCCAGCACCATACTGGACAAGACTCTGTTGTGATCCACAAGGTTTTCACTGGCTAATTTTTGGAAGTAGATCACCAGGCCTTTCTTACTAGTCTATCTTAGTCTGGAAGCTCTGCCGAAACCTGTCCACCACGGGTGACCCTGCTGGTATCTGAATTACTGGTGACATAACGTCTTTTTTTTTTTTTTTTTTTTTTTAACGTCTAGCATCATAGCAACATGCAAGCCACCACAGTACAACAAACTGACAGAGGGGCGGTGGCCCAGTTTACTAGGGGCTATTATTGTGCTTTGTGCCCAACTCAGGACATAAATAGGCTCAGTTTTACATAAATGTAAGAGTTAGATTTTATATATTACCTGGGGTAGGATTTCTGCAAGAGTTAGATTTGGAACAGACCGTTGAAGGACAGAGGAAGAATTTTGATCAAAATATATAAAGTAGTGATTTCAGGAAAGGATGAGTCAGCTCTGTGGAAAGGCCTAGGTAAATGCTTTGTATAATCCCAGGCACCACGGAGGAAGGAACTTCAGAAGAAGAGAGAAGCGCCCTGTGAATACCCTGAAGCCAATGACTGGCTTGTTCACTGCTGTGTTCCTGAGCCTAGCACTGTGCCTGGGATACAGTCGGCATTTGGTAACTATTTCTTCATTGAATGGGTGTGAAATGAGGCCTGGGCACGCTGTCTTTTACACTAAGTCATTTCCTGGAGGGAAACAGCATATTAGGTGGTAAGTGGCTTTCTCCCTCAGCTCTTTCCTCTGATAAAGGGCAGCTGGCTTACACACTCCTGAAAATATACCTCGTTTTCTTCAGGGGATCTAGAAGGATTTGCAGTAGGCTCATTTGCCTCCCAGAGGAAAACCTGCCTCCTGGGCCTGTGCATTTGAGAGTTTCTGACGTTTTCACTGTAGGAGCCAAGCAGTTGCCCGACATCATGAGCAGAGATCCAGAATCAGGTGAAAAATTGCCAGACAGCTTTTGTCATGCCCTTTTGATACATTTAATCAATAAAATACAATACAATTACGATATCTACATACTGAAGTTGAGAAAAAGTCTATAGCAGCATCAGAAAGCCATAGATAGGTCTATTAGTTCATGTCGTTGTTGTTAGGTGCCGTCAAGTCAATTCCAACTCATAGCGACCCCATGTGACAGAGTAGAACTGCCCGATCAGGTTTTCTAGGCTGTAATCTTTATGGGAGCAGATCTCCAGGTCTTTCTCTCTTTCAAAAAATTTTTATTTTGCTTTAAGTGAAAGTTTACAAATCAGGTCAGTCTCTCACACGAAAACTTATATACACCTTGCTAAACCCTTGCTACATACTCCCAATTGCTCTCCCCCTGATGAGACAACCTGCACCTTCCCTCCACTCTCTCTTTTCATGTCCATTTCGCCAGCCTCTAACCCCCTCTAACCTCTCATCTCCCCTCCGGGGAGGAGATGCCAACATAGTCTCAAGTGTCCACCTGATCCAAGAAGCACACTTCTTCCAGGTCTTTCTCTTGAAGAGCTGCTGGGTGGGTTTGAACCGTCAACCTTTCAGTTAGTAGCCGAGTGCTTAGTGGTTGTGCCAGGAGGGCTCCATCTGTTAGCTCATAGGATGGAGGGATATAGTGCGTTCAGTAACCCCAGGGCAGGACCACGCAGACTGCTGAGGCAGGGCTCAGCTGTCCACGGCCTGCGGAGACTTTGTGCCTCCTTAAAGCTAACACCAACACTCTTAAATGGACCACTTTCTCTGTGCCAGGATCACCTTAACAAAGCCAGAGAGACAGAGCGCCAATAACTAACACATAACAGAAGAGAAAAATTCTTTCAAGGCCACGTCACTGGACAACATCTGCATGTTTAAGAAGGGGTGGACCCAGTGAGCACAGAGAGGTGTCCCAGATACCTCTGAACAGCTCACTCAAGAAACAAAAGGAGAAAGTAGATTTTTGGTACTTTTTTATTATTTCATCTGGGTAAGAAAAAAAACTAAATGGTGACAGAAAAATCTGGAGGCTGATAATGGTGATGGTTGAACATGATAAGTGGAGTTAATGTCACTGAATTATACATGTAAAGAATGTAGAAATGGCAAATGCTTTGCTACATATATATTTAACACATGCGTGCACACACACACGCACACACACACAAAGCCTACGTGGCTTCAGGGCCCCCACCCCCAGGTGTTAAGGAGAGTTAACAATCCACATGTTGCATAAGAAACTACGGCACGCACATCACCACCTCTCTCACCGCTGGTGTGGACAGCCGAGTGGACTGTGTGCCAAGGACTCTACCGTGCACTTACTATTTATACTTGTTCTAGGATTTATAACAATCTTGCCAGCGGGATGTTACCTCGTTTCCTCCGTAGAGATGAGGAAGCTGAAGCCCAGGGAGGTAACTGAAAAGCAAGGTTTTCTGGTGTGAACATTTGGGGCTGGATAGTCCTCTGTTGCTCAGGGGCGTCTTGTGCGTTACGGAATGCCTACCATCATCTCTGGCCTCCACCCAGTACAGCACCCCCCTCCCACTCTGCCAGCCATGACAACCAGAAGTGTCTCCAGATGTTGCCAAATGTCCTTTGAATAGCCACAGCCCACAGAGTGAGCGGCTGACCTCGGCTTTGAATCCAAATCTTTCTTTGAAGCCGCCTCTTTCCTTTGCCAGAAACTAAAGCAACATGTAAATACTAGCATCATGTGGGAGGCCTTGCCTGGCCTCAGAGTGACTGGATCTACTCTTGCTCAGCTGTGTCTAGTTGTTGCAGCGATTAATGCTATTCCAAAATAAAGGAGCATATAATAACAATACCAAAAAAAAAAAAAAAAAAAAGCCAAACCCAGTGCCGTGGAGTCGATTCTGACTCATAGCAACCCTATAGGACAGAGTAGAACTGCCCCATAGAGTTTCCAAGGAGCGCCTGGAGGATCTGAACTGCCAACCCTATGGTTCGCAGCTGTAGCACTTAACCACTATGCCACCAGGGTTTCCGTAATAACAATAGCTAACACTTATTGAGTGCATACTATATTCCAAGAACTGTGCCATGCACCCTCCACACATTTTCTAATTTAATCATCTCCACAACCTTGTGAGGAACGACATGCTAGCAGCCTCAGCATATAATAAAACACATTCAGAAAGGAGATTTGCCTCTGCAGCAGCGTGAGAGCATTCTATAAAGGCTAATTATTTCTCAAAGTTCATTTCTTGAGTCTTCGTGAGATATCAGATTTTAGTGACATCTGCGGTTCCAATTATCCCAACTAGGAGATGTGCCTGGTCAAGCTTGAGCTGTCAAAAAGAGATTGTTTTGGGCCGTTTTCATGAATTCAACCAATTAGTTGATATGATCACACATCCTTTTTGGTACCAGGTGCTCTCTGGTGTGGTACAAGTATCATCTCCCTTCTGGGGGAGCGCGTGAAGCCTGCTGGGAGATGGGATCAGCTAAAAACTAGCTTCTTGCATTTCTCAGGCTCCTGGTTCCTTGACACTGTATTTCCTAAAAAGCAATTGGTTTTGGAAGTGTTTTCGGAATCAAAGACACAGTCCCAGAAAAAATATGTGACTGAGAACTTATTAGTTTGAGATTAAGCCAATGACTTAACAGTAATCACTTCAGGGGAGAGATTAAAGTGCAATACCAGCAGAAGGCAGCTGCCCCCATGCTCCAAATAAATGACAGTCTTGCTCAGAGGTGGACCTAGTAACTTGGTAACAAACGGATGTCTGTTATAGCTCATATAGAGAAAAATTCCAATTTATCAATCAAATAATCATGCCGAAAACCTTGACTGGGTTTACTATTAGAAGGTTGGTTAATGTCATACAATTATCTGAACAAGGGAAGGGGAGAAGACGAACCTGAAAGAGTGGGGCAGGATGCTAATTCTCAAGGAGAAGACACCTGCACAGGTAAGAAGGAGGACGGATGGGACCCAACAAGAGAAATCAATGAGGAAAAGAAGACCATGCTGGCTAGGGCTCAATGAAGGGACCTTATTACCCAGAGCCTCGCCATGACATATCCTGAGGCTTTGGTATGCCAAAAAGACACTCTTCCACCCAACCCCAAAGCAGAATGGGTTATTTGAGCATATGTAGAATGAGTGTTGTTATGGGTTGAATTGTGTCTCCCAAAAGGTATGTTGAAGCCCTAACCCCTGGTACCTGTGAATGTGACCTTGTTCAGAAATGAGATCTTTGAAGGTGTCATCAGTTCACATAAGATCATACTGGAGTAGGGTGGGCCCTAATCCAATCTGAGTGGTGTTCATAAAAAAGAGGAGGAGAGACAGAGACACAGAGGAAAGACAGCCAGGTGAGGATGGAGGCAGACATGGAGCTATGCTGCAGCTGCAAGCCAAGGACTGCCTGGGGCTGCCAGAGCCTGGAGACACAAGAGAAGACCTTCCCCTGGAGTCCTTGGTGAGAGCATGGCTTTACTGATACTTGGATGTTGGGTTTCTAGCCTCTAGAACTGTAAGACCATGAATTGCTGTCATCTTAAACCACCACCTTGTGGCACTTTGTGCTTCATCCCTAGAAACTAACACAAATACACTGTGCGAGAATGGAGGCTGGGCCGTAGCTGTGGGGACAGGATTGGGGAAAGCTCAAATGTCAGTGAGAGAGGCCTCTGGGGAACACAAGTGCTTGTATGGGTTTGAGGCTCAGCACAGTCTGCTCCATTGGCCAGCAGCAGGGCCGGCTTCACCGCGTGCGATGTGTGCAGCTGTACAGGACGCTTCACTCACAAGGGTTCACGCTCTGCTGTTGCCATCTTGAAATTCTTACTAATTTTTGAACAAGGGTCCCTGCATTTTCATTTTTTGTACTGGGCTCTGAAAATCACGTAGCCGGTCCTGGCCAGCAGTGCCTATATCGCCCCAACACACCTTGTGACCTGCCTTCTCTACATGACTTCAGGACCCCAGGGAGGATAGGGTGTTTGGGAGGGGGCTCAGTACCCACTCATGTGTTGTGCACAAGACATTGCACTGAAAATTCCTAGAGGAAAATAGAAAAGTACCCTATTTCTTCAGTTCTAAGATGCTGTCACGTATGACACTCCATTGGCTTAACGGCAGCGTTTTTTTTTCCCCAGAGGAAAATGAACACATTAACTATCAGACATACACTGATTTAAGAAACATTAAATTGTGAAACAAAAAGAAAAGAGTATCTTCAAATGGCAGACATGCAGTTCACAATGAAGTATCCATCAACACTCCATTTAAATCCTGGACCGCAAAAGGAAGCATTCACCTTGCCCTGGCTGGCTCCCCCTGAGTCGAGAGAATTTTTTCAGTGCTCAAATCCAACTAGACATCAGTATACTTTGTAAAAGAACAATGAAAATGCTCTTTTCCTTGTGATTAGTTGAAAGATGAAAACAATCAGATACTCAGACTCTGAGAACTAACTTTGATTTTGCTGAATGTTAGAGCGAAGAAGCCATTTAAGCTTCTCCTTGGTAAGGGGTTTGTTCGTTCTGCTTGATTCAAGCCAGAGCTAATAATCCCAAGGCCTTGGATGATCTAATCCAGCTGAAAAGCAGAAAGATGTGTCTAGACAACAAAGATGCTGCCCTTAAGCAAAGTCGCTTTCCAGGTACCAACTTGCCTTACATCAGACCATTTTCTCAGAGGTTTTGTCTGCATCATTCCCTCAAGGCAGACTCAGTATCCTTGCTGGCCAGAATTCACAACCTGATACAGCTTTCTTCCCTAGACAGCCATCTCACCATGGAGCTAGGTGGCTGTAGGAGACACTGACTCACACAGGTTCACTTATGACAAGTTCAGGCTACGTCCAGCTCACACAGGCCTCTGACCAACTCTGCCCTGAAGAGATTCGCCACACTGCTTCCTCCTCAGGCTAGAGGGCAGAGGCAGTGAGTTCCCTCTGAAAAGGGCCTTTTCATTTCCCCTTTACCTTCAGCCACCAAGATGCACTGAAAGGCAACCTGGGAATCTGCTTCAGTGTCATAAATTGGCTAATACTTGCATGTATCCACTTAGCAAAACTTTGCTGAGGCCTGCTATGTGCAAGGAGCAGGTCAAGGTGAGGGACTGGGGGAGGATTTGAAGACAAATGACCTGGGGTCGGGGTCGGAGGGCTCTCGATCTAGCAGAACAGAAAAGAAGTCTAGACCGGGAAGCCTGCTGCCCACTTCCCGTTTCCTGTAACCTGCTCATGCCATGTCACTGCACAGAACGCTGTCACTTCACATTCAGGTACTACCTGAAAGGTCTCTCTACTGGGCACTGGGTCTGACACTCTGCATATGGTGATGTGAACAGAAGGATGTCTCAGAAATGCTTAACACTGGTGCCAATAGTAATGATCCATTTCCTACTTGGCTGCTGTCAAAATGAGTCTGACTTTTTCTGGGTCCATCTAAGAAGAAACTTATGACCACGGCAACAACAACAACAACAACTGCTGCTACAACCATTGCAATGATTACTTTTGAGCACCTCCATGTGCCATGCACCCTACTTGGTTTTGCATACATTGTTTCTTAATCTTTCAACATTCCAAAATATCTATTATTATCCTTGTTTTCCAGGAAAAAAAAGGAATGTCTGAAAGTTAAGTCACTTGCCCCAGAGGGTGGAGCTGGATTTCCGGCACATCTTAGTCTCGTTACACCCATTTTGGTTCTTCATTAACTGAGGCTGTGTGCCACTCCTCCCCGAATGGAGCACTCGGGATTAAAGGTCCTCTGGGAGCACTACAGGAAAGGGCCCGAGGGAAGAACCAAGACTGCTGCTTGGAATGGAAATTGCGAACGCTGGGGTAGAACCTACTGTCTCAGAATGGCTTTCCTCTTAGGTAGGCATTAGCATTCCGGAACCTCCAGGTCACTCACTTGCTTGTAAAAAAGCAACATTACCTTTTTATTTGAGAAGTCTAGTGGCACAGAGGGAGGAAAGGGAAGAAAGAAGTTACCATACTGAGGTGAGAAGAAAGACAGCAGAAGGAGATGAAGGGAAGGCACTTCTAGAAAATGCATTTAATAGCCTGAGCTATTTTAAATAGTTACCCCGCTCTCTCCAGCTGGTGGAACTGTTGGACTCTGAACATCCTTAGGAGAACATCTTGAAAGATGAGGACTTCAGATTTTACCAGAGCATGAGATCTTGGCAGATGACATCTCTGTTATCAAGGCCCTTGCATAAGTCCAGGTGAGAAAGGATACATTTAGGGAAGATAAAGGGACACACCACCCAGCAACTCCTCCAGACATTCCAAGTTCCATCAGAGAATATAAAGGGACACACCACCCAGCAACCCTCCAGGCATTCCAAGTTCCATCAAGCTATCAAGTCAAGTCATCAGAAGGCTACACACTTGAGGCAGCTAATTTCAGTTGAGTTTACGCAGGTCAAGTTAGGTTAATATAACTTTTTTGAATGCCTACTGTATGCAAGGCCTACTGTATGCAAGTATGAACTCTGGAAGTCTAGCGGGATGTCTGTGACTTAACCCCTCTGCAGCCTTTGGCTATTTCTAAGTGTTGGTTTTGGCAAATATCTCTTACGGTCTTAAACTCTAAACCCACTGCCATTGAGTCGATACCAACTTGCAGGGACCCTAGGATCCTCCAAAATCACCGTCTCTGCATTTTCCCTTAAAGCAGTGTTTTAAAACTGTGAAATAAACATAATGGGAGACACCAGTATTTTTTCTTTATAGAACAGATATAACACCAGGGTGTGGCGTACATAGTAAGGCTAAGGATTAACTTGTGAAATTTTGTTTTAGTTATATGTGCCTATTTGTACTGGGGTGAGATCTAAAATACATTTCTCACTCTGGGTGATGGTCCACAAAAAGTTGGAAAAGTGCTGCTTTCAGAAATCCTCCAGCCTGTACTTCCCCAACTCTACTCTTCTTCTAGTCAGACCCATTACAGATGCTTCCCTTTGGACGTGGCTCCTTCTTTGTGTCTGTCTCTTGGACTCAGTTTGTGGTGCTGTGGTGGTTTGTATGTTGCTGTGATGCCAGAAGCTATGCCACCAGTATTTCAAATACCAGCATGGTCACCCATAGTGGGCAGGTTTCAGCAGAGCTTCCAGACAAAGGCAGATTAGGAAGAAGGATGTGGTGATGTACTTTTAAAGAAAAATTGGCCAAATAAAATCTTTTGAATAGCAGCAGAACATTGTCTGATCAGTACCAGAAGATGAGCCCCTTAGGTTGGAACCCACTCAAAATATGACTCGGGAAGAGCTGCCTCCTCAAATAGAGTTGACCCTAATGACATGGATGGAGTCAAGCTTTTGGGACCTTCATTTGCTGGTGTGGTACAACTCAAAATGAGAAGAAACCACTGAAAACATACATTAATCAGAATGTGGCATGTACTAAGCACGAATCTAGGAAACTCAGAAGTCATCAAAAATGGAATGGAACACATAAACATCAATATCCTAGGTATTAATGAGCTGAAATAGACTGGTATTGGCCATTTTGAATTGGACAATCATATGGTCTACTCTGCCAGAAATGGTAAATTGCAGAGGAATGGCATCCCATTCATTGTCAAAAATAACATTCCAAGATATATCCTAAAGTACAATGCTGTCAATGATAGGATAATATCCATACAACTACAAGGAAGACCAGTTAATATGACTGTTATTAAAATTTATGTGCCAAATACTAATGCTAAAGATGAAGAAATTGAAGATCTTTCCCAACTTCTGCAGTCTGAAATGGATCAAACACGCAATCAAGATGCATTGATAATTACTGATGATTGGAAATGAAGAAGGATCAGTAGCTGGAAAATATGCCCTTGGCAATAGAAACTATGCTAGAAATAACATGACAGAAATCTGCAAGATCAATGGTTTATTCACTGCAAATACCTTTTTTCAACAACATAAATGGTGACTGTACATGTGGACCTTGCCAGATGGAATATACAGGAATCATATTGACTATATCTGTGGAACCAAAGGTGTGTAATTACGAGAAATGACATGAAGGTAAAAAACCAAAACCAAAGCTGTTGCCATCAAGTGCATTCCAACTCTCAACGACCTCATAGGACAGAGTAGAACTGCCCCATAGGGTTTCCAAGGAGTGGCTGGTGGATTAGAACTGTCAACATTTTGGTTAGTAGCTGAGCTCTTAACCACTGCACCACCAGGGCTCCATGAAGGTAAAAGGGCTGTACTAAGGACAGGTTATTTCTAAACTGGCTCTGGGTCAGAGAAGCGGTGCATTTGGTCCTGCAATTGCATATACCAGTATCCTAGTCCTGGCTCCAGTACGCACCCTTGGACGATTTACTTAACTTCCCCAAACGTTGGTTTCTTCATCTGTGAGACAGGAAAATAGGGACAAGAATAATAACAATAGTACCTGAATCACAGAGTTAGGGTAGGGATTTAGTGAGATAAGGCATGTGAAACAGTGGCCCTTCAAGCAAGTGTTGCTCGTGTTCATGAGAAAGAGAAAGAGAACGCCACCCCATGCCGTAGGCTCAGGAGGGATGTGAGATTGGACATGCCAAAAGCTGATCTCATGCAGGATTTGGTCACTATGTGCTTCTTATATCTCAGCCATATAAGGGATTTTCAAGGTTAATTTTGACTCTCTTTGTTTTTTAGCCCTCCTCCATGATGTGACTCCACATTAACTGCTCAATAAATGGTTATTGTTGTTGTCGTTTTTAGGTGCCCTTGAGTCAGTTCCAACTCATACGACCCTGTGCACAACAGAATGAAACACTGTCTGGTCCTGAGCCATCCTTACAGTTGTTGTTATGTTTGAGCTCATTGTTGCAGCCACTGTGTCAATCTACCTTGTTGAGGGTCTTCCTCTTTTCCGTTGACCCTGTACTCTGCCAAGCATGATGTCCTTCTCCAGGGACTGATCCCTCCTGACAACACGTCCAAAATACGTAAGATGCAGTCTCACCATCCTTGCTTCTAAGGAGCATTCTGGTTGTACTTCTTCTAAGACAGATTTCTTTGTTCTTTTGGCCAACACCACAATTCAAAGGCTTCAATTCTTCTTCGGTCTTCCTTGTTCATTGTCCAGCTTTCACATGCATATGATGTGATTGAAAATACCATGGCTTGGGTCAGGCGCACCTTAGTCTTTAAGGTGACATCTTTGCTCTTCAACAGCTTAAAGAGGTCCTTTGCAGCAGATTTACCCAATGCAACGCGTCTTTTGATTTCTTGACTGCTGCTTCCATGGCTGTTGATTGTGGATCCAAGTAAAATGAAATCCTTGACAACTTCAATCTTTTCCCCATTTATCATGATGTTGCTCATTGGTCCAGTTGTGAGGATTTTTGTTTTCTTTATGTTGAGGTGCAATCCATACTGAAGGCTGTGGTCTTTGATCTTCATTAGTATGTGCTTCAAGTCTTCTTCACTTTCAGCAAGGTTGTGTCATCTGTATAACGCAGGTTGTTAATGAGTCTTCCTCTAATCCTGATGCCCCGTTCTTCTTCACGTAGTCCAGCTTCTCAGATTATTTGCTCAGCATACAGATTGAATAGGTATGGTGAAAGAATATAGCCCTGACGCACACCTTTCCTGACTTTAAACTAATTAGTAGCCCCTTGTTCTGTCCAAACATTTGCCTCTTGATCTATGTAAAGTTTCCTCATGAGCACAATTAAGTGTTCTGGAATTCCCATTCTTCACAATGTTATCCATAATTTGTTATGATCCACACAGTCGAATGCCTTTGCATAGTCAATAAAACACAGGTAAACATCCTTCTGGGATTCTCTGCTTTCAGTCAGGATCCATCTGACATCAGCAATGATATCCCTGGTTCCATGTCCTCTTCTGAAACCGGCCTGAATTTCTGGCAGTTTCCTGTCAATATACTGCTGCAGTCGTTTTTGAATGATCTTCAGCAAAATTTTGCTTGTGTGTGATATTAATGATATTGTTCTATAATTCCACATTTGGTTGGATCACCTTTCTTGGGAATGGGCATAAATATGGATCTCTTCCAGTCAGTTGGCCAGGAAGCTGTCTTCCATATTTCTTGGCATAGACAAGTGAGCACCTCCAGTGCTGCATCTGTTTGTTGAAACATCTCAGTTGATATTCCATCCATTCCTGGAGCCTTGTTTTTCGCCAATGCCTTCAGAGCATCTTGGACTTCTTCCTTCAGTACCACTGGTTCCTGATCATATGCCACCTCTTGAAACGGTTGAACATCGACTAATTCTTTTTGGTATAATGAGTCTGTGTACTCCTTCCATCTTCTTTTGATGCTTCCTAGGTCGTTTGATATTTTCCCCATAAAATCCTTCACTATTGCAACTCGAGGCTTGAATTTTTTCTTCAGTTCTTTCAGCTTGAGAAATGCCAAGAGTGTTCTTCCCTTTTGGTTTTCCATCTCCAGCTCTTTGCACATGTCATTATACTTTACTTTGTTTTCTCGAGCCGCCCTTTGAAATCTTCTGCTCAGTAGTATCATTATTAAGTCCTCGGGTGGTGCAACTGGCCCTAGTGGCACAGTGGTTTAAGGGCTCGGCTGCTAATCAAAAGGTTGGCAGTTCAAATCTACTACCTGCTCCTTGGAAACCCCATAGGGCAGTTCTACTCTTTTCTATAGGTTTCCTATGAGTTAAAATCAACTTGAAGAGAACAGGTTTGGTTTTTGGTTTGGGTGGTGCAAAGGGTTAACATGGCCGGTTGCTAACTGAAAGATTAGCGGTTGGAGTACACCCACAGGTGGCTCAGAAGAAAGGTCTCTGGTGATCAATTAAAAAAAAAAAAATCAACCCTATGCAGCACAGTTCTACTCTGATACATATGCGGTCACCATGAGTCAGCAACTGGCTTATAATCATTATAGATTCTCTAGTAATCAAGTGTCCAAGGGTTTGTGGTGAATGAAGATGATATTTGAACCTTAATAGCTGTGCCTCAAAGGGTTAAACATTCAGCTATTAATCAAGAGGTTAGTGGTTCAAATCCACCCAGAGGCACCTCAGAAGATAGGCCTGGCAATCTAATTCTGAAAGATCATTGCTACTGAAAACCCTACGGAACACAGTTCTACTGTGACATACTTGAGGTTGCCATGAGTTGGAATCAACCCAACAGCAACTAGTTTGGTTCTTGCTATACCAAAGGAAGTATGATTACTTTATTCCCTTAATTCACAGAGCAAAATATGAAATTTTTATTTGGCTTCATAGTTGCTTATTTGTGTGCTCACCCTCATCCCAAATAATTGCTTTGTAAATTCAATTTAGAATCTTGTTGCTTTGAACCCACCTCTCTGCCATTTTTATTGATGATTTAGTCTAGCTAAACAGAAGCTTACCTCACATTATCTAAGCACGAAGGACTTTACGACACCAGGAGTGGTGGAAACAGGTTTCCCAAGGGCATCGTCAGCTTGGTATTGGGCATTAGAGAACAGATGGTGTTAATTACAAATCAATGTTACCAGGCTGAAATTAGAAAAGAAGGTTCCGACCCTACACACAACAGAATGAAGATCTGCCTGGTCCTGCACTATCCTCACAATTGTTGTTATGTTTGAGCACACTGTTGCAGCCACTGCGTCAATCCATCTCAATGAGGGTCTTCTTCTTTTTTGCTAGCTCTCTACTTTACCAAGCATGATGACCTTTTCCAGTGATTGATCCCTTCTGATAACATGTCCAAAATATGTGAGACATAGTCTTGCCATCCTTGCTTCCCAGGAGCATTCTGGTTGTACTTCTTCCAAGACAGGTTTGTTCATTATTTTGGCAGTCTATGGAATATTCAATATTCTTTCCAATACAATTCAAAGGTGTCAATTCTTCTTTGGTCTCCCTTACTCATCATCAGTTTTCATTAGCATATGAGGGGATTGAAAACACCATTGGCTTGGATCAGGAGCACCTTGGTCTTCAAGGGGACATCTTTGCTTTTTAACACTTTAAAGAGGTCTTTTGCAGCAGATTTGCCCAATGCAATTGGTCTTTTGATTTCTTGATTGCTGCCTACACGGGTGCTGATTGTGGATCCAAGAAAAATGAAATCCTTGATAGCTTCAATCTTTTCTCTGTTTATCATATTGTTGCTTATGGTCCCGCTGTGAGGATTTTTGTTTTCTTTATGTTGAGCTGTAATCCATACTTAGGGCTGTGGTCTTTGATCTTCATCAGTAATTGCTTCAAGTCCTCTCCACTTTCAGCAAGCAAGGTTGTGTCATCTTCATAACACAGTTGTTAGTAAGTCTTCCTCCAACTCTGATGGTGCATTCTACTTCATATAGTCCAGCTTCTCGGATTGTTTGCTCAGCATACAGATTGAATAGGTACGGTGAAAGGATACAACCCTGACGCACACCTTTCCTGACTTTAAATCATCAGTATTCCCTTGTTCTGTTTAAGCTGGTAAATGTGATAAATCACTCGACAGTTTTTCATCTGTTGGAGATACATATCTTAAAACAATGCTTAGCTGATCTAATGAGAAAGATAGGGGTGGAAGCTTCAGGCAAACTGAAATATCAAGCTATACTTATTTCACTGAAAATAGTTGATCAAATTTTACCACTAACCAAGGTTATTAATTCTCCTCAGCTTGGTGTAGACGTATATGATGGGTTGCCCTTACTGTATTTTGAGATGTGACCTGCTGAAAATGGATCAGACTGAACAACAAGTTCAAGTACACCCAAAATTTTCCATTTTATGGGGACCCAAACAATTTCTTCCTCAAAAAGATAGCCCACATTCAGTGATTTGTTGTGACAGCAACAACGTGTTGCAAAGTGGCTTTTTGATGCTGATGTTCTTCATTAATTTGTGTTTCCAGTTCATGAGCCAAAACTATGTCTTCGGTTTAAATATGACAGCATACAATTTCTGTGAATTGAGCTGCTTTCATGTTTGTTAGTCATATTCGAGTTGTACTAATCGCTAAATCTATCTGTAGCAAACTGAGGATTAAATGATTTAGGACTGAATAGTCTGCAAACAAAGCGATACACAGGGCCACTCCCTCTAACAATTTTCACCATTAGCTCTGCACCCTAGGAATATATTCTGGCTACAGAGCTGTATTCGTTTACCATCCAGAAATTTTTGACATGAAATTTCCAACAGTCCACTGTCATGTTCACAATCACTTGGCCTTCTTTCTACTCCAAAATTTACCTCATTGGAAGAAAATTATTCCACAAAGCAAGATCTGTATTTCTGCTGTTTATGGGGTCTGCAGAGATGACAACTTCAGATTCTAAAATAGTTTCACTTTCTACACCATTATTATTATTATTTTTCACTCAGCAAGGACTGGGTGCAGAATTTGGAGGAAATTCTGTTATATTTGTATTTTTTTTTTTATTAGTAACTGCAGCACCAGCGGTACTAATACAACAATTTGCATCCATTAAACTCAAGCGTCCAAAGGAAGAAGTCTCTTCTGATTCATTACATTTTAAAAAGGAAGTTAATTTTGGAATTGTCTTTAGGGATTCACAAATCCTTTTTCCTTTTATCTTCTGCAAGCTTTCATCTTTACATTCCACTTAGCTGTTGCCATTTCATTTTACCTGGATATAAAATTATGTTACTTTTTAAAATTTGGTTCTACTGAAGCAAATAAATTTGAAAAATTGAAATGAATAAAATCGATAAAAGAAGTAAAATTCATAAAATAAAATGTACATTCCAATTTGGATGCTAACACAAAAATTAATATTTGAAAACTAGTAAGAAAAAATGGATTTGCAATATGTAATTCTGTTCTTCAGGTCTGAAATCGTCAAAAGAAACAGTACTTACAAGGCGGTCTGAAATAATCTCATTCGTTTGTCCTATGATGTTTTTGGCAGCCCATTCGCGGACCTCCATCTTGAAATAATACTTAAAAACTCACACACTCCCTCTCCATCCTTTGATGGTGTGTCTTCACAGGTCATTGGACTACCGCTGATACCGGACAGTGGTGAGAGCGATGGCAGAGCATGACACAAACATGAGGGTGTGCTCAACCTGAGGACATGTTTTGGTTCTCTTCGCTCAGGACAGGACCAGATACATCACCAGTCGCGAGATTACAGCGCTGACGGTGTGTTCTTATCTGGTCCACTAGAGAGAACTGCGTGTGAGGTTACACCTGGTCGGTTCAAAAGGAAAATGAAATCATAGTTGTTATCCTACACAAAATCTATAAAATATACACTTTATTCCTTCTTCAAATTGTTCAGCTCTCACATTGGGAGAAAAAACCCGTTGCCGTCAAGTCAATTCTGACCTGCCCCATAGGGTTTCCAAGGAGTGCCTGGTGGATTTGAACAGCCGTAGCACTTAACCACTATGACACCAGGGTTTCCCACATTTGGAGGTATGTACTCAACTGATGTGACAATAACTGGGGTGGATCACCCAGTAAGCAAGGCAAGCACTAGATTATCTGTAGTGAACAATTTCATGTTTTTTCACTCCATAAAAGATTCTGCTTCTAGGTATGGCTGGCATCTGTCTCTCTCTCAACTCCATGTCACCTTCCTACAGAATCAAAGCCACTTTTCGATTTGCAGTCCTTGCAGGGCGGATGTCCCAGTAAGCAAGGTAAGCACTGGCTTACTTGTGCTTACTTACTTACCTGTAGTGAAGAATTTCACATGGGTTTCACCACATGGAAAGGTAAGCCTGTGCTTACCTTGCTTCTTGGATGATCCGCACCTGAACAATAGCAACCATTCTGCACAAGCAAATTTGTTTTGGGAGTCCTAACAATATCAACCGACTTCTTAAAAGAAAGCCAGTCTGTAAGAAAGTGGAAAATATAATGTATATATTTATATAATTTTATAATCTGAATATTCATATAACTTATTTCCTCAGAGAACTGTTCAATTTCCTCACACAGAGATATGTGAATGTCCTGATAAAATATAAATGCAACGTTCTGATAAACGCCCTTTGTTGCTTTCTTGGAAGACGAATTTAGAAACATTCGTTGCAAAACAGGAACATATTTTGTGTGGTAAATGAATACTGACTTCCGCATCCTGTTAATGAGCTTAAGACCTCATTTACTTGCATGCATAGAGTAATATGAAGCACCGTGTCCCGCGCCACAGACAATAAAAAAACAAAACTCACTTGATATGTAAATCAAAGCTTTTCGTGTTAGATAAATATTAGTATTTCCAGTATTTTCTGGATGTTTGCTATGTTAGTATTATGTTAGATTATTACTCATATTAGTATCATATTTAATGTATGCTAGATTGTGTCTGTGTGTAGGCCAAACATATTTTAAAGCTAAAGTTATAAATATTACTGTTTACAAAACTTAGGACAGAACTCTACATAAATGCCATACAATTAAAAAGTAACTTGACTGAATTCTTTGCGATGGCCAACTTCTTCGAATTTCCTTCCTTTTGTGCGTTATCTGAGAGTGCAACTCCCATTGGTTGTTTACCAGGATGTGTGAAAGAGCACATTCTTGTGTTTGCATCATGGCAAAGAGCTTTGCTGGGCCTCCTGGCTGAAGTTGCTGGATCAGCAGACATGGATCAGAGATCTGTTATCTACTAACATAATCCATCCTTAGCCAGTAACCATTCATGTTGGATCTAGCTGCATATTGGATGAGTGTAGCAAGACTTAGACTCTACAACCACCCCCACCTCTTGCTCATTAGAAAGACATAGTATACTCCCAAGAGACCTACTGAGATAAGGAGTTTCAGTTACACAGGAGGGGACTGTAGGACACAGATGTCAATGAAGACGTTGAAGTGGTAGAAACCTTACAGTTTATACAGCCTTGTACATGGGCACGGTCATGACCCTGTGTGAACTTTGTTTCTGGCTGACACATTCTCACGCACTGAAGCTGGTATCAGTTTCACTTAGCACCCTGTCAGTTCCCTTCCATTGTGGCGCTCGCTTTTCCTTGTGTCCTGTCTGCTTGGCATCTATGGGTCTTTGCTTTGGACAACTGGTGCCCCGGTTTTGTCAATGCCCTAAGAACGTGCTTATCTTATTATTGGGTAATCTGTCTCTGATTAGCATGTGACACACTACAAAACTTTAGCCTAAGCCAGCGATTCTCAAACCTGGCCCCAAATTATAATTACCTGGAGAGCTTTCAGAAAATACCAATGCCAGAGACTAACTTCAGATTTAGTTGGTTTGGGGTAGACCCAGACATTTGTAGTTAAAGCTTCCCAGGTGATTCTAACATGCAGTCAGTTTGTGAACTGCAGGCTGAATCTTTCAGCAAGGCCTCCGCTCCTGGTCCTCACAGTTCATTGAGCATTGGAATCACCTGGAAAACCAAAAACCAGCCCACCGTTCATAGAGCTGGTATGAATCGTGATTGACTTGATGGCCCACAGTTCATAGAGCTGGTATGAGTCGTGACCCACTTGATGACCCACCATTCGTAGAGTTGGTACGAGTTGTGATCGACTTGATGGCAACTTTTTTTTTTTTAATAGTGCTATAGGAGCCCTGGTGGTGCAGCGGTTAAGCACTCAGCTGTTAACAGAAGGTCAGCAGCTCAAACCCACTAGCAGCTCTGCGGTAGAAAGATGTGGCAGTCTGCTTCTGCAAAGATTATAGCCTTGGAAACCCTATGGGGCAGTTCTACTCTGTCCTATTGGGTCGCTATGAGTCGAACTTGGCTTGACAGCACACAACAACAACAACGTAGTGGAATATAAGCTGCAAAAATAATTGCTTTACACTTTCATATTGACAGGCTTATAAGAATTCTTTTAAAATCACTAACTCAGAAAAAACAGAGTTTATATTGGGTAGTATCTTATATTCCATCATTTGAGGTTTATGTGTTCTGTTTTTATTTTGACCTTTTGAGGGTGTTTAGTGCAAGCAATGGAAGCCAAGAAGAGCCATGAGGCATGACTGACCAGGAAAATTTGGTCAGGGAACTGCAGGAGAAAAGGGCGTTTCATCTTCTCCCCACTCAGCACAGGAGCCCCTCCCCAGAGGCGTCCCTGCAAGAGAAATGAGTCTCTGGCTGGTGCAGGTGGAGGCTGAGACATGGACTCTTCTGTATTTACTTGTACTAATGTACAGTTACTCAAAGTCATGTCTGTGATTCT
Organism: Loxodonta africana; assembly: GCF_030014295.1. Taxonomy (NCBI): domain Eukaryota; kingdom Metazoa; phylum Chordata; class Mammalia; order Proboscidea; family Elephantidae; genus Loxodonta; species Loxodonta africana. The sequence goes on along the minus strand of NC_087364.1, from coordinate 76,530,496 downwards.
GATATTCGTAGTATAGTAGTTCTATCTCCTTGTTTACTTCTTACAAATTATGGAACTTTAAAAAGGCTTATAATGATGTATTTTAAAATGTATTAAAAATATCCCACGTGTTTAAGAAAAAAAAAGTACAGCCATAGATTTATTTTTGTATTCACTTCAGTATAAGGAATAGAGTTTTATTTAATGAAAAACTACATGTTGTAAAAGCTTGCATATTAACATTAACAAATTCTCTACAAATTTCCCTAATTTATGCTTATTGTGGGAAAGCTAATGTCAATTAGTGAAAACTGAATTACAGAGTCTTTTCGATGGAATCGGCTTTACAGCAGAGGAAGGTGTTGTGGGCATGAGGAGAGACGTGTTCAGAGACCTACAGGGTGGAGAGAGCACCATGTATTTATTAGGAGAACACGTCCAAGTTCTGGATGGGTGGAACAGAGAGTAAAAAAGACAAGAGGCAAGGACTAAGGCTGAATCTGAATCTGTAGCTTTGTGAGCACACACAAACACACACAAAAACTTGTTGCTGTCCAGTTTATTCCAACTCACAGCAACTCTGTAGGACAGTGTAGAACTGCCCCATAGGGTTTCCCACACTGGTGGATTCTAACTGTTGACCTTTTGCCTAGCAGCCGAGCTCTTAACCACTGTGCCACCAGGGCTCCAAAACCATATAAAGGGCAATATAATTATTCCAAGGAGATAAGTATGCAATCTGTATGCTGAGCAAATAATCTGAGAAGCTGGACTATGTGAAGAAGAACGGGGCATCAGCATTGGGGGAAGACTCATTAACAACCTGCATTATGCAGACGACACAACCTTGCTTACTGAAAGTGAAGAGGACTTGAAGCACTTACTGATGAAGATCAAAGACCACAGCCTTCAGTATGGATTGCACCTCAACATAAAGAAAACGAAAATCCTCACAACTGGACCAGTGAGCAACATCATAATAAACGGAGAAAAGACTGAAGCCGTCAAGGATTTCATTTTACTTGGATCCACAATCAACAGCCATGGAAATGGCAGTGAAGAAATAAAATGATGTAGTGTATTAAGCAAATCTGCTGCAAAAGACCTCTTTGAAGTGTTAAAAAGCAAAGATGTCACCTTGAGGACTAAGGTGGGCCTGACAGAAGCCATGATATTTTCAGTGGCCTCATATGCATGCGAAGGCTGGACAATGAATAAGGAAGACCGAAGAAGAATTGATACGTTTGAATTATGGTGTTGGCGGAGAACATTGACTATACCATGGACTTCCAGAAGAACGAACAAATCTGTCCTGGAAGAAGTACAGCTAGAATGCTCCTTGGAAGCGAGGATGGTAAGACTTCGTCTCATGTACTGTGGACATGTTTTCAAGAGGGACGAAGGACATCATGCTGGTAAAGGAGAGGGTCAGTGAAAATGAGGAAGACCCTCAACAAGATGGATTGACACAGTGGCTGCAATAATGGGCTCAAGCATAACATTGTGAGGATGGCGCAGGACCGGGCAGTGTTTTGTTCTGTTGTACATAGGGTGTCTATGAGTCGGAACCTCCCAGATGGTGCATAATAATAATAACATACGGTTTGATTCTTTCAGAATATGTGCATATATTACACTTTTTTTCCCCCAATAAATAGCAAACAAAGTATCCTCTCATTTTACACAGCCAGAAGACAAAACAAAACAAAGAAGCCATTCAGGTGATTTGAGGTTTAAAGCCCAAGGGGCTGTCTGGTCGGGTGTATGCTGTGGTCCACTCGAGTGTGTTGCCTCTGTGTCTAGATTCCAAGGTCCTTGAGGGTGAGGGCCATTGAGCCTCTGAGTGCCGTGCCTTTGGGAAGGGAATTAGCCTTCCTGGGCATCATTTTCCTCACCTGTATGAGGAAGGGCTTTACCAGGATTCAGGGATTATTAATTTAAAGGCTTCAGGGGTCAGGCTGTGAGTGGGTCTTTTGGAAAATTGCAGTCCTGAAGCTCCCCCACCCAAGCCCACCTAAGAGAAGAACTTAAATTCTAATTAAATTTTTAAAACCGTGTTAGCTAAAAGAAGACACATTTTGCTTGTGGGCCACTGTGGTTAATCTTTAATGTCTTTCCAGGCTAATGATACTTGTCAGGTATATTATTATGCTGCAAGCTATTAGTGACTAAAATATTTAATATACTGTGGAGCTCTGGTGGCACAGCAGTTAAGAGTTCGGCTGCTAACCAAAAGGTCAGCAGTTCGAATCCACCAGCTGCTCCTTAGAAACCCTGTGGGGCAGTTCTACTCTGTCCTATGGGGTCGCTACAAGTCAGAATCAACTGGATGACAGCAGGTTTGGTTTGGGTTTATGATATACGTGATGGTGGTAAGATAATTGTTTATAAGCATAATAACTGGATGTGAAATCAGAAGCTCTGAGCTTAAGTCTTGGTCTTCCTTCCAGGGAGATGTGTAACACGGCTCCTCCTCTTCATCTCTCACAAGTGTACTTTTTCTTTTGTAAAATGGGGATCACAGTGTTTTCTTCACAGGATTTTTGCAAAGGTCAAATAACTATGCTAAAATTCTTAGCACAAGACTTGGTACATGGTAGGTGCTCAATTACAAAAAAACTGGAAATATTATTTGATTATGGGCATGGTCTATTTTTTAAAAATGTATAAGATATTTAACAAAATTGCTTATTCCCATAATTTATACATAGTCGTGCGTGAGTTTGAAAGGTACAATGGTTAAGCACTTGGCTCCTAACTGAAAAGTTGGTGGTTTGAACCCACCCAGTGGCTCCACGGGAGAAAGGTCTAATGATCCGCTTCAGTAAAGATTGTTGTTGTTGTTAGGAGCCATCAAGTCGGTTCCGACTCATGGAGATCCTATGTACAACAGGACGAAACACTGCCCAGACCTGCACTATCCTCGTGATCATTGTTATGCATGAGCTCATTGCTGAAGCCACTGTGTTGAGGGTCTTCCTATTTTTTGCTGACCTCTACTCTACTCAGCACGATGTCCTTCTCCAGGGACTGGTCCCTCCTAATAACATGTCTAAAATATGTGAGACAAAGTCTCGCCATCTTCACTTCTAATGAACATTCTGGCTGTACTTCTAAGACAGATCTGTTTGTTCTTTTGGCAGTCCATGGTATATTCAATATTCTTTGCCGACACCGTATTCAAAGGCATTGATTCTTCTTTGGTCTTCTTTATGCATTGTCCAGGTTTCACAAGCATATGAGGCAACTGAAAACACCATTGCTTGAGTCAGGTGCACCTTAGTCCTTAAAGTGACATCTTTGCTTTTTAACACTTTAAAGAGGTCTTTTTTAAAAAAGAGTTCAGTAAACATTACAGCCAAGAAAACCCTATGGGGCAGTTCTACTCTGTCACATGGGGTTGCTATGAGTGGGAATCGACTTGGTGACACCCAATTACAGCAGCAACATGTCAGCTTTTAACATACAGAGGGATACTTAAAGGAAAAATGTCTCTAAAACATGTAGAAATGATTATATTAAGTTATGTGGTATAAATAAGGAAATAAGACTGGAAATTCAGCTTGCATGTAATTTAATCCTTCTGGAAAGGAGTTGCATTCTGCCTTTTGAAAGTTTGAAATCTCAGATGTCTTTGTGATCAATAGTAGTTGCTCCATTCTCTGTATACCCCGAGCCCCTTCTCCCACCTTGCCATAGCTCAACATATGGTGACCAGATTCTGGGTTTCCTTGTCTCGCTCACTCACTGGCTGGTCACTCCGTGAGGCGAGGAGTTCCAGTTTTTTATTTCATGTGCACAGCACTTTACACAGTGCTTGACGCTAGTACATACTCAGTAGGTGGATGGATGGATAGATGGATGGACGGATGGATGGGAGGACGGATGGATGGACAGATGGATGGATGGATGGATTGCTCTTTCCCCAGCTGCAGACTGCTGTCTGATCCTCGGGGCTGATTTCTTCACTTTCCCCTTTGTTCTAATCTCTTCGGACCAACTTCTGAAAGACAACATGCAGCAGATAACTTATGGATTGACTAAGTACCTATTGATTTATCTTCTCACTGAACCTCTGAAAGAGAACTTTAAATTCATGGTCTTCCTGAGATCTAGACTTGCCCTAATCACTTAAATCCTCATTCTTCATTAATTTGAGCCTTGAGCACACTCACAGGAATTTTCTTTTTAAAACACTGTTAAAATACACTCATCATGTATATACATGTGTGAGCGTGTGTGTTAAATGCATATGTATATAATATGTGTATGTATATGTGTACATATTAGGAATATATATTATATGATCTAACAAAAACTCAATCTTACACATATGAAGCCACGACAATCTATGTCAAAACAGACTCTGTGTTTCTGCAGCACACTGTAACTCTGTCCTCAAAGGTAGTTTAAGGAAAAAAGACAATGAAGAAAAAGGTATTAAAGTAAAAACGTAGCTCTGTCGGCTTTTATTCCTGGCCTGCTCACAGTCATCATCCGTGCTCCCAGCGTCCTTTCAGGCAATTTCCTATCCAAGTCCCATCATCGTTTGCGTGCTGGAGATAAGGAAGGAGCACAAAACCAACAGCCCCTGTGCTGCTTCCTGTTCCCTTTCTTCTCAGTGACCATTCCTCCAGGATTTGGAGATTTGAGTTCAAAAATAGACTTTAATTCACTGGGCATCAAACATTCAGTCTTAACTCTTCCCAACAGCTGCCAGAGTCGGAGAGAACCAAACGTGGTGTCAAAAGATTTCAATATAATCCCCTCAGAATGAATGGATGGTGTCCTATGTTGCCTGAGCTTGCTTTAACCCTCCAAACACAAGGAGATTGCTGGACAACCAATATACGAGCCTGTCTTTCCAAAAGCCCCCTCCCTGTTTTGCATGCTTCAACCTTTCGCAAGAAGAGGAAAAAAATTGGTGTCTTATTTGAATTATTCATGCCACTTTCTGTTCTGCCCATTCCAACATTGGAAATCATTAGTATGTCATGACTTTCCTTCTCCTAGCTTCCTCAGATTTTTTAAAATTGTCAAGTACCACAAAAAGGCATTAGGACTCATTAACAAAGATAACATTTTTATATTTTTAGTTTACTACGTTCAGTCTCCTTAGCAGGGTTTCAGATGTGCTGACTGCCCAATGAGGTAGGCACAGAAGATTGAACACCGTCAGGGGGTTGGTGTGAAGAATCCCACCAGGCACACGAAGCCACTTTGAAACGAAGCCACATTTGACAGTGCTTGGAGCAGTGCCATGCAGGTGAAAGTTCCAATCACTACTTAAGGTCTGCTTCTTCTTGTTAGGTGTTGTCCAGTCGGTTCTGACTCGTAGCGACCCTATGCACAACAGAATGAAACACTGCCCAGTCCTGTGCCATCCTTACAATCGTTGTTATGCTTGAGCTTATTGTCGCAGCCACTGTGTCAATCCACCTCATTGAGGGTCTTCCTCCTTCCCACTGACCTGTACTTTGCCAAGCATAATGTCTTTCTCCAGGGACTTAAGGTCTTATAAACATAAAAAAAAAAAAAAAAAAGATGTGCTGTTTCTCTATGCTGAGGGCCCAGTCTCACCCCGATGATGCTTTCATTCATTCATTCTTTGATGTGCCTTTTACAGGCCCACTCTGTGCCAGGCCTTGTGCTGGACACACAACAGAGAGTAAGGCAGGTATGGTCCCTGTTCTCATAGAGCTTTCTGTTGTGATCAACTGGATCATCACAGCGCCAAAAATAAAAAATAAAAAACTTACTGCCATCAAGTTGACTCCAACTCATAGCGACCCAACAGGACATAGTAGAGCTGCCCCATAGGGTTTCCAAGGCTGTAAATCTTTACGGAAGCAGATTACCACTGAGCGGTCGGTGGGTTCAAACTGCTGATCTTTTGGTTAGCACTTAGCCACTGCGCCATCAGGGCTCCTTCCACAGTACCAGGATCCTAAAACCAAGTCCAAGGATGTGAGATAGCTGGAGATACCAACTGGAAAAACAACCAACAGGTGGCCCAGGGCTTTTCTGAAGTTTTTCAAAACACTGTGGATGGCTGGCACACCAACGTTCATTGCAGCACTTTTCACATGAGCCAGAACATGGAAACAACCAAAATGCCCATCAACAGAGGCAAGGATAGACAAAATGTGATATACCCACTCAGCCATGAGGAGAAATGAAGTCCTGATGCACGCCACAACATGGATGAAGCACGAGAACTTGATACTGGGTGAAGTGAGTCAGTGGCAAAAGGACAAACACTGTACGATCTCATATGAAATATGCAAATATATAGAAAACAAAGATTATTAATGGTTGTCAGGGATGGGGGGGAGGGGGTTTTGCTTAGCAGGCATTGAGTTTATGTTCATGGTGATGGAATCATTTGTAAACGAAGAGCAAGACTGGTTGTACGACTTGAAAAATGTGATCATGTAACTGAATTATACATGTAAAAATTGTTAAACTTCTGTGTTTTGTTGTGTATTTTTCACCACAATAAAAAAAAAAAATACTCAGGATGGACGTGAGCCTGATCAAACAAAATCTAGATTTAAGTTCAGCCAATATTTATTAAGTAGCTAGCAGGTGCCAGGCCCCAGGCAGCTTTCACAAAATAATTTCATTGAATCCTCACAACAATAAATGCATCTATTAACGTCCATTAAGTTAAAGAGGTAAATTCTTAGGGGAGGGAATTACTGAGCCATCAGGTATATACATGTTGGTAATTTTGAAAAAAGCCAACTGGATTTGATGGATGGATTAGATGTGGAGTTTGAGAGAGGAGTTGAGGATGACTCTTAAGGTTTTTGGCAACTAAAGAGAACTATCACTGAGTGAGACAGAGAAGGCTGTAGGAATAACAGGTCCGTGGGGGAAAGACTAGAAATTCGGTCCCAGGCTCCTTTGATATACACAGTAGATACCCAAGTGGAAGTGTTGAATAGGCAGTGGGATATAAGAATTGGGTTTGGGTGAAATGCTTGGCCTAGAGATAGACATTTAGAGAGTCAGCATAAGGATGGGTTAAATGAGACTGGGTTAGGTAGCTGCCCAAGGGAGTGGGTGTGGACAGATCAGAGCAGAGGCCCAGGGACTGAGCTCCGGGCAGTCCAACGTTTAAGGTCAGGGATTTGAGAAAGAGCCAGCCGTGGCCTTAGGAGTGGAATATCCTGGAAGCAAGTGAAAACAAGGCTCCGTTGCTTCATTTAATCTATCGCACAAATTCTCAGGGATTTGAGAAGGTGCCAGTAGTGGCCTCAGGAATGGAATATCCTGGAAGCAAGTGAAAACAGGGCTCCATTACTTCGTTTAATCTATCTCACAAATTCTCAAACTTTAATATGCATAAGAATATCAGGATAGTATACACAAAACTGAGTGCACTGTACTTGATTTGCAATTTAATTTTTCAAGAGTAATCTTTACTGTTTTCCCCACTTTCTTACTGACTTAAGGATCTAACCCTTGCTTCTCAGCCCCAGGTTTAGATGTGACCCCACAAAATTGTCACCTGGACATCATTGTCACAGAATGGGGACTGGTGAAAAGCTAGATGTCGTATTTTTTCTCTAAATTAGAACACAATTATTAGGAACTGCAGTTTTCGGATCCAAACTCCCACGCCTCCTGCTATGACATCTGGGCTCCCTTCTCCTCCTCTCCACATTTACAGGTGGTTTGCTGCCCTTCGGAGGCAGCCGACTGTGGGAGAAGGAAGTGGGCTGGGCCCCACCCTCTGGACATTTGCCAGCCTCAGAGCATCTGCCCACAAGCCAGTGGCTCTGCGAGGGCAATGCTAGAAGCAAAGAGACCTTGGATGGGACCTTGGAAGCATCAGAGCTGTGAGTCAGGCGGAGGGCTTCATGTGGACAATAACATCTAGGTTCCAGGCATCCTGTGTTTTAGCGTCTGTCTCCCGGAGAACAGACCCATCGCCATGGCAACTGTACCCCCACAATGTACCTCCGATGCCCCTCAAGTCTGCTCAGTCTCTTCTCCCCATTGATGACACATATTAATTTAAAATCAGATCCAACAATTAGCTTGTCTTCAGGAGGCTAATATCATTCCTAATCCCTGCTGTTGTGCTGATGACTGGGAGGCTCACAGCCCTCGGCACTGTCTCCTGAAGAGTTAAATGAGGCCCGGGCAGCAGGAAACTTTGCCAGTAAAATAAAAATCTAAACCGGCTGCCTTTTATTATCACTTAAATTATTCTCTCCTCTTGACATGGATTTATCGGTCAGTTTAGACGCTGTGACAGATTTGGCTGTGGTCACACAGAGCGTGACTAACAGCCTTAACTACAAGCCTGTGGATGGAGGGTGACGTGTGTGAACATTATCACCACCTCATAGTGTCTGTGGGCTAATTATATAAAGGCTGAAGTAAATGAACACAACAGCAGCTGTGTGCTTGAGTCCAGCGAGAGCCAAAAGAGCCCTGCGGTGGATGACCGGGGCTTTCCGGAGGAGCTGGGCTAACCGTGGAGGTGGCCGAGCTGGGCCCCGAGCTGTGTATTAGCACCATCTCTGTGGCTGAGACAGTCACTTGCATTTCTTTCTTGGTGATTCCTTCTCTCCTGGAAATTCATTTTAGCCAGAATAATTATGTGACGTGTCTGCCCCTTTTAGTACGTATAGGCTCCTAACGTGTGTGGTAGTCCAGGGGAAAACTATGACTCTCTCGTCGGTTAGTTGGCATATACACATGAGGTTGGCAGGTTGGGGAGCTTCTCACCACTCATACACCTTGAGCACGACAGGTGGCCACGGGACCCAGAGGCCCCAGATGCCACTTGCAGGAAGGAGGCAGATAGGTGGGAACACACCAACACGACAGAAGTGCCTGTGGGGCAGGGAGGCAGCTCTGGAGACAGAAGACCTGACACGGCATCCTGTCCCTGTCATCCCCTTGCTGTGTGACCGGTGAGTTTACAGACTTCTCTGGGCCTCAGTTTCCTCATTGTCCAACGCAGACAGTGCCTGAATGAGAGACTGTATGAGCTAATGAAAGCAGTGGCACCTTCACAGCTAACATTTATGGAGCTTTCACCACGTGCAGCTCTTTTCTAAGTGCTTGGCTTGCATGATTTCGTTTTGTCCTCATGGCAGCCGCATGAGGTGGCTACTACGTAATCCCATTTCCCGGATGAGGGACTCAGGTACAGAGTGGTTACCTTGCCTAAAGTCATGCAGCAAATGCGCTGTGTAACCTTCAGAACGTCATGCTGTCACAGGGGATATTTGGGGCTGGGAGCATTGTTGATACTATTACTAATAAATTAACCAGTCGTCACCTCGGAAGTGCCCACATCTGGGCAGAACAGGCTAAGCCAGGTGGGCCCTCACTTCTTCAGAGACCCTCTGTACACGGGAAGAGGTCGAGGGGGCAGCAGGAAGAGCAGGGCCTTAAGAGTCAGGAACTCAAAGGTTTAATGCCAGCTGTGTGATTCCTAGCCAGCTGTGAGATTCTGGGATGCTGACCTTTACTAACCCTCATCTGTAAAGTAGAGATAATGGTCCCTCCTGGTAGGGACGTTTGAGGATTAGTGAGACCATGTGCGTGAAGTACCTGGCAGGTAGCAGGTACCCGTGTAGTGTAAATTTCATACCCTTCCCTGTTTAAAACATAAAGCTCATCACAACAGGCTTGCCCTCATCCCTCAGGAGTCCATGCTGCACAGTAAAACATCCCAAACCTTTCCCGAACAGTCAGGCCACCGCAGCCTCAGGCTCTCTATTTCAAACTCTTCCTTCATCTTCCCATCTGGAAAACTCCTGTTCATCCTTCAAGACCCAGTTCGCCAACCACCTGTTACAGCACTCACCCCACTGCCTTGAAGCTCTCTTTTTTGGGTCTGTGTCCCCCTCTGTCTTATGTTCCAATCTCCAGCTTCTGACAGAGCTCCTGACACCAAGGAAGACTAGGAACGTAGATGTTGGCCTACTTGACAGCACTGAGAACTCAAGGGAGACTCGGAGTGCCTGACCCCCCAAAAACGAAAACCAAACCCACTATTGTCGAGTCGGTTCCGACTTACGGAAACCCTGTAGGACAGAGTAGAACTGCCCCACAGGGTTTCCAGGCTGTAACCTTTATGGAAGCGGACTGCCACATTCTGCAGAGTGGTTGACGGGTTTGAACCACCGACCTTTCATTTAGCAGCCAAGTGCTTAAGCACTGCACCACCAGGGCTCCTTGCCTGACCCCCAGTTAACTCTTAATAAGTCATAGCCATTATACAAACAGTTAATGTGCTCAGCTGCTAACCATCCAGAAGTACTTTGGGGAAAAGGCCTGGCAAATCGACTTCTGAAAAATCAGCCACTGAAAACCCTGCAGTGCACAGCTCTACTCTGACACACATGGGGTCGCCATGAGTCGGAACTGACTAGAGGGCATCTGGTGGTGGTGGGTTATTACCGTTACTTCTACTGTGTGAGCTTCCAAATCCTCTACCCAAGGTGCCTTCTACTCACATGTTATTACCTAGAAATCAACTGCAGACTTGACCCCACACTTAGAGATGCAAATGGTACCATACTCAGAAGGTAACTCACACCAACGTCTAACTGTCCACACAAATGTCAGCTGCTGTCACGCTGATTCTGACTCATGGTGACCTCGTGTCAGAGCAGAACTGCTCCATCGGGCTTTCAGGGCTGCGGCCTTTCAGGAGCAGATCGCCAGGCCTGTCTCCTGAGATGGCTCTGGGTGGGTTTAAACCGCCAACCTTTTAGCTGGAAGTAGAGCACTTAATGGCTTGCACTACCCAGGGACTCCTCAATCATGTGTACAATAATAACAGTTAATAGTGTTTCTTGAGCACTTACTGTATGTCAGATGCTTCATATCTGTTTTCATAAAACCTGTGAAGTAGATGTTGTCCTCACCTCATAAAAGAGGAAACCGAGGTTCAGAGTGTTGAAGATCATGCTGTACGTAAGTTAGGACTCGAACCCAGAACTCATCCTCTTAGCACTCTGCTGCCTCTCCCTGAGCGAGGAGCGTAAGTGCCTGGTGGCCCAGCCTTCCTGTTTTATGAATGGACACAGCAGGCAGCAGGGACTGAGGTGACACCAGAGAGAGGCTCATGGGGCGGCTGGACTCAACACTCTCGTTGGCACCGCTCACCCTCAACTGTTGGCGACACGCCCGTGTGTCACTCTGAATGTGTGCAGATTGCCTTTGCATGATTTATGACAAATTTTGTCACTGTAGATCAGGTTGTAAAATAGCTTAATTTTTCAAGGAGAAAGTAATTGAGACTGAAATGTCCTCTTAATGTCATTCCACGTGGGCCCTTCTTTCTTGCTCGCTCTGTGGAGCTCACATACACACAGCCTCCTTACGCCTGCCTCCGTCCCCCCCCCGCCCCCATTGTGGACCCATATCCTCAGACCATGCACACAAACACACACAGAAGCTGGTATGTTTAGAGGACTCAAATCCAGTTGTCGGTGAGTAGATTCCAACTCGTGGCGACCCCATATGTGTCAGAGTAGAGCTGTGCTCAATGGGGTTTTCAACGGCTGATTTTTCAGAAGTAGATCACCTTGCCTTCCTTCTGGGAGCCCCTGGGTAGATTCGAACTTCCAGCCTTTTGTGTTAGCAGCAAGGGGGTTAACCATCAGCACCAAGCAGGAACTCCTGAGTAGGTGGACAGGTGACTCATAATATGAACAGGTTTGTAGTGAACTGTGGGCCATAAAACACTAGCATCAAAAGAGACCTTAGACCTAGGCCAATCACCTCATTTTACAAATGAGGAAACTGAGGTCCAAAGTGGCCCAGTGAGTTCAGTGGGTTTGCAGAGTCAAATGGCAAAAGAAAGGTGAGTGCTGACTCTGAGAGAAAAGAGGAAGAACAAACAGGTGAACAGGACAGGGGGTGAGTGAGGCTGCCATGGGATAAGAGCAGTGTGACAGGGCGTGGTGGTTCATTTTTCATTAATGTTAAAATCCCCTAACTCAGAAGGCATCTCAACAGCAGAGTGAGGAGCTTCTCTGACATCTTTTAAGTGATTTGCATGTGAATATGTCCCTAATCATTTGTTAGCAATTAAAAGAACAAAATTCTGTGATTTAAGGAAGAAAAAGCAGGAAATAGTGACTGACACCAAGGACTGAAAACATTTCCTAAGACTTAAGATGCATATTTTTTACGTCTTTAGCAACATTTGAGATCAGCCTCTTAAACTGAGCATTTTCATAGAGATAAGAACTAATCATCACAGGAAACCATCCCTAACCGGTTCATTTTAATGATCGCCTCACCCTTGTTTTTCACCGTTACTTCCACGATGTCTTGTCCCTTTATGAGTCTACCTCATTCTTGTCCTCTGTGTTCCAGCTCAGACGTCACTCCCCTGAAAGTCTTGCTGACAACCATTATTGCACACACTCTCCCGTCACTTTCCTACCCTCCCTATGTCCTTCGGGACTTTATCACAGACTTTAGGTCTCTACTTCCCTATCTCTCCCCCATTAGAATGGAAGCCCTGCTGGGCCTGGGACTATCCTGTCTCGCTACTGCTCTGCCCTAGGGTCCAGCACAGAACCTGGCCGAGTTGATGCCCAGGGCAGATCTGGGTTCACTCATTGGTTTAGTTGTTAGTTGCCATCTTGTCAGCTCGGACTCATGGTGACCTTATGCGGAACAGATGAAAGGGTTGCCCGGTCCTGTGCCCTCTTCATGTCCTTGGTCTATTTGGGTCCGCTGTGGCTATTACGTCAGCCCCTGACTGAGGGCTTCCCTTGCTTCTCTGACCCTCTACCAGACACCACGTCCTCTTCTGATGATTGGTTTTTCCTGATGACGAGTCCAAAGTCTCACCATCCTCGCTTCTAAGGAACATTCTGTTCGATTTCTTCTAAGACTGATTTGTTTATTCTTCTGGAAGTCCATAGTATATTCACTGCTCTTCACCAACACTACAGTTCAAATACATCAGTCCTTTCTTTTTCATTACCCATCTATGAGGTGGTTGGAAAGACCCATTGGTTTAGGTCCATTGAAATAGGAAAATTGGTAGTGACTGATGGCTTTAACCTCTTTTAAGTTTTTGTACTTCTTAACAAGGACCATCACTACTTTAAATGTTGTTGTTGTTAGGTGCCATCGAGTCAGTTCCGACTCATAGCGACCCCGTGCACAACAGAACGAAACACTGCCCGGTCCTGAGCCGTCCTTACAATCGTTGTTACTCTTGGGCTCATTGTTGCAGCCACTGTGTCAGCCCACTTCGTTGAGCGTCCTCCTCTTTCCCGCTGTATTAAAGATCACCAATAGCTGTCTTGACACGGAGTAATAAATGCAAACGTATTTTTTCCTCTGATAAGGCGCAATAAATATCTCGAGGATATTCAAGGAGATCGTAATGAAGGTGAATAGGAAATAAACCACTTAATAGAAAGTGAAAACAGGCCAAATACACAAGTAAGTAGCAAAAGTACATTTTGCCTAGTCTCTTAAATTGTAACATGCATAATTTTGCGAATCTTATGCTGGTATTTTGTACAGTTTAACGATAAAATGCCTTAGGCTTTCAAACTTATTTTACAGTAGAATTTTTGGTAAAATAAAAGTTTGCTTACTAAAAAGTAATAGAATATGATATGAAAACTTGTATCTACTGCCTTCATAATTACACAATTGCTTTTTATCTTTTCAACTGCTCTTTACAGAGGTGCTAATGGAAATTGTTAAACCTTTAATGCACTTAAAAAAAAAAACAAAAATGCATTTTAATGTGGTTGCGGCAATAACCACATGAGTATATTGTTAGAGATAATGGTGATAAAACCGCTGAGCGTGTTGTGTGCTTACAAACAGAAGTGACGGCCACCGGCTTTGTTATAAAAAGGCTCTGGGAGTCTGGCCGTCTGGACTTTTCACTTTCCATGCTGACATTTCTAGATTTACCTGATATACTTTATTTAAAAAAAAAAAAATTCTAACTATTGTTTCTTTTAAAAAGTCTTGGGATCTGAATTGTAAAAGTAACACACACGCACACACACACATATATTTGGAGGAGGGCAACAGTTTAAACAAAAGAGAAGTATCACAGTCTTTGCTTCCGGTCTACTTCTACTCCTTTCAGGTGATCGATGGTAAATATTTAGGCTATAAATTCAGAGTTTTCTCCTTTTCCTATATGAATATCAACATAAATATAATAATTTAAAAATACAGTCAAAACACTTATGTAGTGCTTGGGGTCTGCCATGTATTGTTTTAAAGGACTTTACATACATTATGCTGTATATATAACCAAAAACCCTAGAGACAGGCGCAAATACCGGCCTCGTTTGACAGATTAGCAAGCTGAGCTAAGACAGGTAGTTTGCTGAAGGTCAGCAGTGTGTGGCCGGCGGCATTGAAGCCCAGGTGATCTGAATCACGAAGCTGCACTTTTTTGTACATGTAGCTTTTCTGCTCGGTTTGTGTAAACGGGGTTGTATCACATGTTTTTCATAACTGTTTCCCACACCTAACAAAATATCATTGATCACAGGGGTGGTGCAGGACCAGGAAGTGTTTCACTCCGTTGTGCGTGGCGTCCCCATGAGTTGGGGGCTGACCCTCCAGCAGGTAACAAAAACAGCAACAAAATATCATGGCCCTCTTCCCAGTGGAACGAAGACAAAGCTAAGGTTTTCTTGTGGGTGCGGCGCTGCTTTCCGTCATGTGTCTTCCTTTATTAGACCACTCTTCTGGGATAAACATCCAGATCGTTTCTAGGTTTTTGCTATTACAAACAGTGATGCAATAAGCATCCTTGTACAAAAATCCCTGGGTATAGGCACTTTTATTTTTCACCATGAATGCACATTTTAAACCCTAATAAATACTGCTGGTTTTACCTTCCCCAAAGGTTGTGGAAATGTATAAATGTACCAAGGGTGTATTGGGGTACCTATTCCCTACACCCCCTCTACATGCTGGGTGGTATCAGGGTTTTTATTTTTTGCCATTTTAATTGTTAAGAATTTTTTTCTCACTATCTAATACTTTGAATAAAAGTAAGCGTGTGAATGTGTGAATAACATATTATTTTCCAGTTGTGATATTATATCTTATTCCTGAGAAAATATTTGTAAGTTAGCCATAAATGAGTAAATATACACAAGTAAAATAATTAAGTTATGATTGGTGACTTGGAATTTTCCCCTTTTTGTGATTTCAAATCTAGGTTCTGGTTTTTCGCTGCTAACAATATTCATTTATTAGCCTTTCTCTCCCTTCTTCATCATGCTCCAGGTTGGCCCCGGGAGGGAACAGACCACCATCTGTCCTGGGTAGTTTATACCAGATGATCTCTCAAAGTCCCTTCCAGCTCAATGATTCTTTGAGACTATGAATTTAAAAAAATAAAAAAATCAGGCTACAAACTCCAGGATGCTCGCTTGTGATCTTATAAGGCTTGTACGCGGTTATATAAAAAATTGCAGCCATACTATTAAAACAAGTCAAGTGTTTTAAAACATGCCATAGGAAGACAGAATCTCTGGAAAAAGGGGAGCAACCAAAACTATCTGGAATTGCATATTCAGAGGTGTTTCAGGGGCACAGGGAGCTTTCCCACTGCATTTTGGTCTTACTGTGTTGACTCCAAAGACAATTTAATTGTAAGTGTTTTAATCAGAACTTTAAGAACACTGGTGAATTTTCACTGAGGTAACAATTGCTGAAATGGACTTCCTTAAGCCAGTATAAATACCTTGATCATTCTTCGATAGGATGTAGTTAAATCGTATCTATTTTGTTCAATTTTAATTTTACTTTACTGGAAGTATTTGTATTTGGCTCAATTCTTTTCCATTTAAATATTACAATAAAGATTTGTTTCATCAATTAGTCTTCTGTCTACATAAAATTTTACTGATTGCATCTTCTCTCATTTTTTTGGATGGCCATTATTTCTATGAAGTTCATCGTGGAGTCTACTTTTACAGATTTAAATTTTGAGATGAAGATGCAGTTCTTTTGTCATTTGTATTCAACATTAATTTTACAATGTTCAGCTTCAACCATTGTCAGTTTTCTGTTGATTTTTTCAACCATCAAAATTCATCGTTTATTATGAATTGAATAAAAGACTGATGGTTTGCATTTCAATCCCCACTGATGCACGATAAAATTGTGGGCACTTTTGTGATAAAGACGGATGGAGAGAAAAGCAAAAGGGAGGCTGAGAGAGACGGGACACAGAAACCGTGGCGGTCTTGATGAATAATTGTTGAGCTCTTAAATGCACCAAAGCAAACAAACAAGCAAACGAAAACCCCCAAAACCAAACCAGTGCTGTTGAGTTGATTCTGACTCATGGGGATCCCATATGTGCAGAGCAGAACTGCCCCACAGAGTTTTCAAGGCTGTGAATATTCGGAAGCAGGCCACCAGGCCTTTCTTCCGAGGCACCTCTGGGTGGGTTTGTACTGTCAACCTTTTGGTCAGTAACTGAGCACTTAACCATTTAGGGACTCCTTTCCTGAATGCACAGAGGGGCCAAACCATGTGCACGTTTAACATTGTAGCAGCAAATGCCCTTGGGATCAAAATGGCAGAGTCAAAACCCCTGGTTCGTTATTGTTGCAGTGCAGACATTGGGATTTCTAGTATTTCTTCTTGGAACTCTTCAGCTGGGGCTCTTTACTGGGACGGCCAAGTTCTGTTCTATCTTCTATCTCCTTGAAGCCGGGAAGGTGGAGGTGGGGCATGTCAGTCAGGATTAGTTTCAGGCCCAGTGACAGGAAATCCAAAGTAACAGCTGCTTAAATGAGATGGAAGCTTTTTTTTTTCCTCTCTCTCACCTACAAGAAATCCAGAGCGAGGCAGTGAGAAGACTTACTTGGAGGGGGACTGGAACCTTGGAAGGAGCGTTGTCCAAAAGAAGGAATGAGCTGCTGCTAGAACCAGGCTGTCAAGGGGAAAGGGAGCGGGGAAGAAACATCCTGGCCTCTGTTTCTTCACTCTCTGATCTGCTGGTGCGATCTACTAGCAGAGGCTCACTGGGAGCCAGAGAGCAAGGAACCCTGGCTGAGGCTGTCCGTAGGGGTCAGCTCCAGGGCACAGAAAAGGGCAGAAAAGGTATCCGGGTGAGGGTGCAAACAGAGACTCTCCAGCATAAGCAAAGAAGACATGAACAAGGCAAGGCAATGTTCAATGACTTCCACAAGTAGCAGTTTCTACAATAATACTACCAGCCACCATTGACTGAACAGTCACTACCTGCCTGGCAGTGTGCTAAACACATTCCAGGCAATATTTTATCCAGACTTCATGACCACCTTATCTTAAGAATTAGGAAAGTGAGACTGAGAGATGTGACTTGCTAAGCTTACACAGCAGTAAGTGGCAGTCTCTAGCCAAGGTCCGCCTGCCCCGAAGCCACCTCTCAGCCTTGATGCTATTTCGAGGCCGGGCAGGAGTGCGTGACTTCAGGGTGGAGATGTCCAGCCTCCCTCAAGGGCCAGACCCATGACTCTTTTCCTCCCACTTTTCCGAGAAAGGAAGTTTGGTCTGGAAATGGAGAGGAATTCCTGAGATTGTATAAAAACTGAAGTTTTCCATTTCTGTTCCCTTCAGGAAGCTCCTGTAGCTTCCTCCATCAATGCCAACCTGGCAGTCACTGTCTAAAGAACCGGGGCTGTGGGTGGGCCCGTCTCATTTGTCCAGTGGGATTTAGTGAAGGAAGTTGCTTACTTCTTACCTGCCTCGTGAGCTGACCTCTGGCCGGACATCCGTGGATAAGCCAGTTTCCCCCATAATCCAAAGGAAGGAAAGCCTATTTGTTACACGGGGCATCTTGAAGAAAAATAATGCATTTACAATTTTTAAATCTCTCCTGCTTCCCAAAGAAATCGAGTTGGAAGAAATAGATTGAATTCCATTGGGTTTCCATTTTTGTTTCCGTCAGCAGCTACATGTAAGTGAGCTTTTAGACAGGACGTAGGAAAATGAAGGGTGCTGAACAATTGTATTATCTTGGACCAGTCCATTGGGCAAAAGTACTAAAAAGCATCAGAACGTTAGCTGTAATAGCTTTCCAGGGCAAAGTGCAATGACTATGAAGGCAAGCAATTAGCAAAGTCATTTGTTCTGGGAGACACTGCTAGCCAGCGGCTAGTACAGGGACAGAGCCATCAGGGGAATAGTTTCGCCATATGAAGTTTACTGTTATCGTTGGGAACTCTCACAACATGTCCCTCAAATCACTAAGAACTTAAGAAGGATCTACAGTCTCCTTTCCATACAGCCTGACTCTGTCCTTCAATTCAACGACAAAGTTCTTGGAAGAGTATCTGGCACCTCTGGTCTCCACCTCAGTTCCCATTCAACTCTCAGTTCTCTGGCAGGTTGACCTTCTCCTCCTCCACCCTCCCCAAGCTCTCTGTTGATGTCCTCTCGCTCCTGGCCTTGCTAGACTGCTGTGCTCAGCCATTGGCTAGGGCTGCCCAGGAGGAGTGTAGTCTCAGGAGGAAAGCTGAGACAGGTCCTCTATCCAGCTGAGGCTGGAAGTACCTGCAGCTAACTGCTAACAGCTAATTGTGCTCCTGTGGAAGTTTCTTGCTTGATGGGAGATCTGAGCTGCTCGATTCTGTGACTGCCACAGGTGGGGAGCTGTGAGGCACATCTTAAAAAAAAAAAACAGCCCTGCTGCCATCCAGTCCTGGGCCGATGAACCAGTAAGCATGGTATGCGCCAGTTTACAGTAAGCAAGGTACACACAGGCTTGCTAGTGTTTACTTACTAATCTGTAGTGCACGGTTTCACATGGGTTTCCCTGTATATTTGATGTGGCGACAAACAGGTGAAATCATGCATTACAGATTAGTAAGTAAGCACAAGTAAGCCTGTGTGTGCCTTGCTTATTGGGTATTCTGTGCCTGGCCCTGTCAATTTTGACTCATAGCAACCCTACAGGACAGAGAACTGCCCCATAGGGCTTCCAAGGCTATAAATCTTTATGGAAGCTGACTGCATATCTTTCTCCCTTGGAGCAGCTGGTGGGTTTGAACCGCTGACCTTTCCACTAACAGCTGAGC
Organism: Loxodonta africana; assembly: GCF_030014295.1. Taxonomy (NCBI): domain Eukaryota; kingdom Metazoa; phylum Chordata; class Mammalia; order Proboscidea; family Elephantidae; genus Loxodonta; species Loxodonta africana. Next base: position 76,511,456 of record NC_087364.1, on the reverse strand, counting down.
ACTTGACCACTGTGCCACCAGGGCTCCTTGAGGCATATCTTACTCAGCAGAATTCTGTGGGTCTGGTTGAAGCCTGTGACCTATAGAACTTTTGCTTGTCATCACATCCTTGTTTGGCTTCCTCCCCTTCTTGTCCTGCTTCCCCTTCACTAAACTCTGCTGGGAGCACTTTCTTTGTCAATCACTGGTACTGAATTCTTAACTCTTAGTCTGCTTTAGGGAACTCAACCTAAGACACTGGATAAGTTCGTTTTGGTGTTTTACGGAACCCTTAAACACAAAAGTATCAAAACTGAACACATTTAGGCAATTAGGCCAGAAAAAGAAACAAAAGGTACTGTATTTTTACATAAATAACTCATGCCTCCTACGTTTGTTTGTGACCTGCATCCTCCCCCAGGAGGTATTTTCATAAGCACACTATGCTAATTTTTTTTATAGCAACACGTAAAAAAAATTGGCATAGCGTGCTTACAAAAATGTCTCTGGGGGAGGGCTGCTGAAAAAAATTAACATAGCATGCTTTCAAAAATACCTGCGGGGGGAGGGGTGGGGGGGTGTGGTTGGCGAACTAACATGTAGAACCAAAAATAAAACCAAACCCACCGCTGCGGAGTTGATTCAGACTCATAGTGTGTAGAAGACACGTGTTATTTGCATAAAATTGTAAAAGTATGACATCTGAATCGGAAAGGAAGAAGTAAAAGTATCTCTATTTGTATAGGACAGAGTAGAACTGCCCTATAGGGTATCCAGTGCAAGGAAGGTGGATTTGAACTGCTGACCTTTTGGTTAGCAGCTGAGCTCTTAACCACTGTGCTACCAGGGCTCTTTTCTACTTGTAGGTGACATAATTCTATATACAGACAATCTCAAAGACTCCACAAGAAAGCTACTAGAGATAAATGAATTCAGCAAAGTCACAGGGTGCAAAATCAACACTCAAGAATCAGTTGTGTTTCTATAAAACAACAATGAATAATCTGACCGTAAAATTAAAAAAAAATTGCAATAGCATCTATGGGAATAAAATACCTAGGAATAAATTAAACCATGGAGGCAAAAGGCTCGTACAGGCTGTCCCTGGGTTTTGAACATCCACCTTACATGCAGCCCGTAGTTATGGACCAACGCTATGAAGCCTAAAATTTCAAGGGACACACTATGGTTTGCGATGACAAAAGAGCATCACTTTTTGACATGCATCAAAACATCGTTATTATTATTACTGCATTATTATGTTAAAGATGTTTTAGTGTATCTAGAAGTGTTGCTTTGAAGTTTTTTATGCATAGAAAGGCACACTATTTACTATACTATATACTAAGACAAATATTTGACTGAATGACATTAGATACAAACCGTACCTAACTGTTCTGACTTACGTACAAATCCTATTCAAAGACAGATGTATGAACAGAACTCGTTCATAATCCAGGGGCTGCCTGTACACTGAAAACTACAAAACACTGCCAGAAGAAATTAAAGAAGACCCAAATAAATGAAGAGCCACCCTGTGTTCATGGATTGGAAGACTTCATATTGGTAAGATGTCAATGCTACTCAAAGTGATCTATAGAGTCAATGCAATCCTTATCAAAATTCCAACAGCAGTTTTTAGAAAATGGAAAAGCCAGTCCTCAAATTTGTATGGAATTGCAGGCAGCCCCGAATAGCCAAAGCAATCTTGAAAAAGAACAAAGAAGCAGGACTCACACTTCCTGATTTCCAAATCTACTATAGAGCTACAGTAATTAAAAATTTGGTGCTGGTATAAGGATAGACATATTGACCAAGGGAACAGAATGGAGAGTCCAGAAATCAACCTGCATGTCTTGATTTATTTTTGACAAGGGTGCTACGTCTCTTTAATAAATGGTGCTGGGACAACTGGGTCTCCACATGCAAAAGAATGAAGATGGACTCGTACCTCACACCATATACAAAAATTAACATAAAATGGATCAATGCCCTAAATGTAAGATCAAAAACCGTGAAAGTCACAGAAGAAAAAATAGAGGTGAAGCTTTGGGACCTAGTTCAACAATGGACGACACCGAAAGCACAAGCAACAAGAGACAAAATAGATAAATTAAACTTCATCAAAATGAAAAACTTTTGTGCACCGAAGGACTTTATCGACAGAGACAACCTACAGAATAGAAAATATCTGGGAACCACATATTCGATAAGGGTTTAATATCCAGAATATACAAACTCCTGCAACAGAAAGACACGAACAACCCAATCAAAATAGATATTTCTCAAAGGAGATACACAAACGACCAACAAGCACGTGAAAAGGTGCTCAACGTCATTAGCCACCAGGGAAATACAAATCAAAGCCACCGTGAAAAGCCACTTCACACCCATTAGTTGTTGTTGTGTGCCCTCAAGTCCATTCCGACTTGTAGCCCCCCTATAGGACAGAGTAGAATTGCCCCATAGGGTTCCTAAGCTGTAATCCTTATGGGAGCAGATCGTCAGGTCTTTTCTCCCACGGAGCTGTTGGTGGGTTCCAATCTCAGACCTTTCGTTTGGCAGCCAAGCACTTAACCGTTACACTACCGGGGCTCCTTTCACATCCATTAGGATGTCTGTAATAAAACAAAAACAAAACAAACAAACAAAAAACAACTGAAACTAATAAGTATTGGCAAGCATGTGCAGAAACAGAGATTCCTGTGCACTGCTGGTGGGGATGTAAAATGGTGCAATCCTGTGGAAAACAGTTTGGAGATTCAAAATGTTAAGCATAGAATCTCCATATGCTCCAACAAGCCCACTCCTAGGCATACGCCCAAAAGAAATGAAAGCAGTGCCTTAAAACAGATACTTGTACACCATGCTCATTGGCACCTTTTCCCGAGAGTCACAAGGTGGAAAAAACCCAAGTGCCCGTGGATAGACGATTGGATATGCAAGACGTGGTCTCCATATACAATGGAATATTATTCAGCCATAAAGAGAAATGAAATTCTGATGCACGCTTCGACATGGATGAACCTTGAAAACATGATGCTGAGTAAAATAAGTTAGACACAGAAAGACAAATACTGCATGCTCCTATTTACATGAAATATTTAGAATGCACAGAGACAAAGGTTTATTAGTGGTCGCCAGGGGTTGGAAGGGAAGGGAAATGAGGCATTATTAAGGGGTCCTGAGCTTTTGTTTAGGGGGACGAAAAACCTCTGGAAATGGATAGTGGTGATGGTTGCACAGCATGGTGAAGTAATAAATGTCCTTGAATTTTACACTGAAAAACAGTTAAAATGGCAAATGTTTTGGTATATATATATTTTACCACATAAAATAAAAAATAACAAAAACTGAACAAATCAACTTTTCATTTAGACTTTCTCCCACAGCAAGGGGCCCCTTCACCCACCCAGTTACCAACCCTGAACTCTGGGCACTATCCCTTAGTTCCTCCTATCCTTATTTCTCGTATTTAATATGAGAACAGAAGGAGCCCTGGTGGCACGAACTGGTGAACGCTCAGCTGCTAACCAAAAGGTTGGTAGTTAGAACCCATCCATTGGCTCCATGGGAGAAAAGACCTGGCGATCTGCTCCCATAAAGATTACAGCCTAGGGAACCCCACGGGGCAGTTCTACTCTGTCAAATAGGGCCACCATGAGCCAGAACTGACTCGACAGCACACCACAGCGAAGCGTGAGCTCCTTGAGAGCAGGACCTGTGTTTCAGTTTTATTCCTCAGTGTTCCCAGCACATGGAAGGTGTTCAATATTTTTGTCTGACTGATGGTCCAACTCTTACTACTCCACGTGAGAGAATGCTTACACTTTAAGTGTCAAAGGGAAACACTGAACACGGAAATGTAAGGAAAACATATAATCTTGTGATTTTGTAAAATAATGAAGTTAGCTTTTAATTTGAATTTATTGGGCAGTATTCAGTCTGCAGAGTTGTGTCCGACCTTGCTTACCTTGGAGCAATAATTCCTTTATTGCCTTGTTCATTGATCAGTGGGGGATGAGCAGTTAGCTAATCTTGTTTCAATCCTTCTGTGGTCACCCAGAGCAAGAAAAATAGCGCATGCAAAGCTCCAAATGGATAAAGATAAAAAGATCAAGAAGCAACGTGGTTGATGCATTTATATCACACTAGAATTACAGACAGCTTGAACAAAGTAAAGAAATTTGGTCTATGATGTGTACTCAGGTGTCTACAGGGTTCCTGATCAGTGACAAACCAGTTTGTAAATGTTTGACAGGCTGTACTGATGGGCCAAAACACGCAAAAATATAATTTAGTAAGAACAAATGAAAAATACTACTCAAAAGCCAGAGAAATGTTGCTTAACTTGAAAAGACAATTTAAGAGATTTACTTTAGTTTAAGGTCAAGCTAAATCAACAATGTGGTATTGCTGCTGAGACAACAAATCCTATTTTAGGGTTTTTCTTCATTTCTTGGTGATGCTATGACAGAAATACCACAAGTGGGTGGCTTTAACAAGCAGAACATTTATTTTGTCGTCGTTCAGGAGGCTAGAAGTCCAAATTCAGGGCGCGGGCCCTAGGGGAAGGCTGTCTCTCTGTGGGGTCTGGGGGAAGGTCCTTGCCTCTTTTCAGCTTCTGTTCCTCTTTTCCTTAGTGATCTTCAGGAGCTATGTATCTTCCCTTCCGGTTTAGCTTCCTCCTCTGCGCCTAACCTGCTCTTATTATGTCTGGAAGGTGATGGGTTTGAGACACATTGATATGGCCTCCTTACTGCAACAAAGAACATCCTATTCCCAAATGGGATTATATTCACATGTATAGGGGTTTAGGATTTACAGCACGTATTTTTGGGGTACACAATTCAACTTATAACAGGGAACATTACCAGAAATGTAGTGTTTGAGAAAAATGAGTGGATAGGCTGTAGTTTCCGTGAGGTCATCAAAACATACCTGGAATAGTGTGTTTAACGCCAGGTATGATTTAAGATAGACACTGACAATCTAGAAATATTCCCAGATTGAATGGGGGAAAGTGAAGTGTGTGGTCAAATCCACTCTAACTGTTATCAGTAAATGAGGGCTATGGTGAGGTATCTACCACCTGTCTACCAGTGTGTCATACTGTGATGGCTGTGTGTTGCTACAATGTTGGAAGCTATTTCAAACACCAGCAGGGTCATCCATGGTGGAGCTTCCAGACTAAAACAGACTAGGAAGAAAGGCCTGGAAATTTGCTTCTGAAAATTAGCCAATGAAAACCGCAACAGAACACTGTCCATCTCGTTTGCTTTGGACATGTCGTCATGAGGGATCAATTGCTAGAGGAGGACACCATGTTTGGTGAAGTAGAGGGCCAGTGAGGGTGAGACCCTGGGTAAGATGGATTAGCACAATAGCTGCAAGGATGGATTCAAACTCCCTGGTGATCTTGAGGATGACACAGGACCAGGCATTTTGTTGTACATGGGGTCATCACGAGTTGGAGTCAACTGTGTGGTGGCTCACAAGAAGCCACAATGGTGAGGTGTGCCCCCTGCCCTATCCACCCACCTCTGACCCTAAATAAGGAAATTAGGGAAATAAGATAGACTTCTTGGAGTCAAAACATAAAAATCAACACATACTGCTGAGAAGAGAGAGATCCTAGGCCAGATGAACATGCATTAAACAAATCTAAGGAAGAAAACATCATTCAGAGAGTTGGAATGTAGGAGAAAAACAAGTCATAGAGAAACTTATTGGTAATGCCTATCAAGCCCAGTCCAGGCAGAAGCGGGCTAAAGTTACGGAGCTCTGCGGACAGTCAAACATCTCTATCGTGGTCGAAGAATACAACCAGCTATTGTAGCCTGACGCTATTCAACGTTCAAACCATCCATTTCCTCATGCCCTGATTCTGTGCTCACCAAGCTACCTCGTGATTACAAACTGACTTTCCACATAGGTTTGCCCACAGGGAGAGGCATCAGGTGGGCCACTGGGGTGTTCAGAGATGTGGGCATTCTTAGCTCTCACTGTAAATGAGTCTGTTGGCACTCTGCACCTCACGGGCTCAGCTGATGCGAGTGTGCCCAAAGGGTTAGGGCCCGCTCCTGATGTGCTCACAGAATCTGGTTTTAGATACTGCAGTGCTGAGCCACAGACTCTGGATAGTGGTAGGTTCACCAGGATAACAAGTCTACATCATGAGGGTTCTTTGGAAACAGCCAACATTCCTTGGGAAACATCACTCTGTCCTCTGGAAATAGGAACAACGGCTTTCTTGTGGACACCCGTAACAGGTATTGTCATTTGATTCTTAGATCCTACTTCATCAAATCCTGCCTTGTACTCGCCTTCTCTCCTTGAAGGAGCTGCCTTGAGCCTCTTTTGGTATCAAACAGATTCGGTTTGGTTTTACAGTATGTGAAGGGTTATTTATTTCTTGGTTTAATTAACCTTCCCATCAAACCAGAAAGGTGATTTCTACTGTGATTTGCCATTTTATGTATGGGAACATAGAAGCTCCACGAAGTTAAAAGTCTCTGATCACAGGTCAGTCAATGGCAGAGGCAGGATTCAAAACCAGGTCCTCTGGCTCCAAATCCCCTCCAAATTTCCCCTCAGCTGAGCTGCGTACAGTGAGCCTGTAGAGATGGACTGTGTCTGGAGACCCAGCTCAAGCTGAGATGGTAAGTGATAAAATCATGTAACATAAAAGCATAACAAGACCAGCCGTTTCCCATTTCCTTCTCTCCTCTAATGTAGACTTCTTTTGTGCTCCAATGAAGGGTGTAGAATTTAGTGCCAATATTTTATTTTCTTAGAGATTGCCATTTGTCTTTCTCCCCTGGTAGGAAGCCACCGTGGAGAGCGGGACTTTGCGTATTTCCCAGAGGGCCAAAAATGGCGCACCTGACGCCCATTCTGGTGAGTTATAATCACTCAGGAGCCAGGGCAAATGTCAGGCACTCGTTCTGTAATCTATGCTCGCAATTTTTGTGAATTTCCTTTGAAACACTGCCCTATATGGGTGTCATTTCTGAGATAGGTTATGGGATATGGTTGCCATTTTCAAATGAAGATACGAAAATAAAAAGCCCTATTCGTATCCAGTCACAGAAAACCATTTAAACTCATCTCCATGAAATTGATGTCAAATTTTAAGAGCATAACTGTACTAACTCTTGAACAAATGAGAAAACAGACATGAAAACCTTTCTCAGAGCACAGCTCTATGCAAATATGGGGGCATGTTATAATTATTAAAATGCACACAGAGGTAAATCTTCAAAACTTATCTTTGCTGCAGCAAAAAAAAAAAAAAAAAAGCTGAATGAGTAGTCACCTACAAGAATACAAATCCAAATCAATAATAAATGGTTCTCAGAGCAGAACTTAAAATTTTGGTCAAGATTCCAGGTTGGAGAGATTACTTGGTGCAGACTCAGCAATGTCTATTGAATGGCTACTATGTTGCAGGTGTTGTCTAGGTATTTTTACATGTGTTCTCTCAATCAGTTCTCCCCAAAACTCTAAAAGGTAGATATTATTTGTTCCATTTTACATATGAGAAAGCTGGAGCTCACGCTTCAGGTACCTCTTGCAAGTGAACATAAAAGGTAAGTGAAAAACACCAGAATTCTAACTCAGGTCATCCAATTTCAGGTTAAATATCTGTCCACTGTGACATGCCACCTTCCAAACAGGCGATGCAAATTTAACCTTCCAAACAGGCGATGCCTTTCTAATGTTGGCAAGAACTGGTTGGAACTGGCTACCCTTACATATATTTCTGCTCAGAGGGAACCGTCAGCTGGAGAAGCTGATCTTTTCACAGCCTTTATCAGTCTGCACAGAGCCCTGGTGGCACAGTGGTTAAGAGCTCTGGTGCTAACCACTAGGTCAGCAGTTCAAATCCATCAGCCACTCCTTGGAAACTCTATGGGGCAGTTCTACTCTGTCCTGTAGGGTTGCTATGAGTCAAAATCGACTTGACGACAATGGGTTTGGTTCATCAGTCTGCACAGAGGCGCCGAGAGCTGGATTTTCCTAGCCATTCAAGAGGTGATGAAATCAACAGTGGGACCAGCCACCATCTCGGAGACAGCCTCTCTGCATTTCAGATTGTGAGACTGTATCGTGCTGTCTCTTGACCTGATGTTTTTGAGCATCTGCCTGGCTGTTTGGGAGTTAAAGATGAAAACCCAGGCCCTGATTTCTTATCATAAACTAAGGCGGAGTGTTGTAGAAGGCTCAGTTGACTATCTACTCTTCTTTCATGCACATACACTCTCACACAGAGTCTAATCTCACCATATGGACAGAAAAGCCAATATTCCTTGCTTTCCTCTCAGGAATAAAGATAAGGTTTATCCCCAAAGACGGAGGCCCAAGTCACCGAATGGAGGAGATTAGACTTGACCCCCCAGACGTAGAGACCTGCATTGTGAAACTGACGCTGAGAAGGATTTGCAGATCTGTTGTGCACTGTAGTGGTGGAGTCAGGACTAGAGCACCTAAGTTTCTCATTTGTACCTCGGCGGAACTCAGATAACTTCAGACCCTGGGAGTCGACGCTCCACGAGCTGGAAAAGCAGACAGGATTGTACAAACGGACTTTTGTTGTTGTTGTTATAGTGGTGTCAAGCTCAATTTTATCTTTAATCTCCGACATATAAGAAGCATCAGAGAATCATCCATTTCTATGAAGTTAAATTGCCAAAATATGGGAGATTAGCTACATTTGACAATGGGAAGGTATCGAACATAAACTCCAGATAAGATGCTGCGCTAAGTACTAAGTAGGAAAAAAAGGAGATACAAATCACAATTTTTAAGGAATTTAAATGGACAGTAAGAATCTCTCTCATTTAATGTGTGTCTGCCATGTTCTAATGAGCCCCTGGTGGTGCACACAGTTAACGTGCTCAGCTGCTAACTGAAAGGTCGGAAGTTCAGGCCCAGCCAGAGGCACCTCAGAAGAAAAGCCTGGCGATCTACTTCTGAAAAACCAGCAACTGAAAACCTTGCGGAGCACAGTGCTCCTCGGACACACATGGGGTCGTCGGGAGTCAGGATCAACTCGATGGCAGGTGTAGCTGATGGCTACGTTCCTGGCACTGTGCTGTGAAGGTTATAAACGCTCCGCACTCACAGTAAAGTTATGAGGTGGGTAGTGTCCTATCTTGTGGAATAGGAAACTGAGACCCAGTGGTTGAGCACTATGACTGTCCAAGGTCACACAGTCAGTCAGTGATGGAGCGGAGACTGGACCTCGGGTTTAAGGTCTCTGAACTCCAGCTCTGCCCACCACACCACCCTGCCTTCCAACACAGGAGGAGAAGCTAACCATTTGTGATGAGAGTCTATAGTGACATAAAATATATTTTTAAAAACCATAGGTGTATATGGTTCCCTTTAGTGTGTAAATTGTTTGTACTCTGATTACAAAGATGCTGCCGGCCCTTGTTGCCTTTACTCCCGGAGCTCCAGGACCTCCTGTTACAGACAGCCTCGGGGATGGTGAATCTTTGCTCTTTTATCTTCGGACATAAAATCCACCTTTCACATGTGTGTGGTTTTGGGAGATAATCAAAAGTCATTAATGGCTCAGTCGAGCAAATGAGCTGAGGGGTTAAGCTGGGTAACAGAAATTTTAAAAATATATGAACAGAGTAAGCATAATGGTTGAAGAATGAGAATGAACTCATGTACTTCCTGGGGTGTTTGTTACTGAGCCAGCAGCAACACTCCATCGTCATAGCTCATATGAGCCTGAAAAGCAGCTTTGACAAGAGGGAGATAGGCTCAGGGTCCGATAAATGGCAGAGAAAAATGAGGGCTCGGGACGAGCTTTCCAGGACCGGGCTGGCAAGGCCCCACTGACAACCACCTGACCTGATGTTATACGCCCGGTGAACCGGCCCGCAGGTTACCTCTTTTGTTTGCTGAGAAGGCAAAGCTGGCTCTCTCTCACAAAAATATTAAAATTCAGGTTTTTTTTTTTTTTTTTAAAAGGTTCAGGATTTTTAAGATTTTGAATAAGCAGTTATTAAGAATCACAAAGGTTAGAAAGGGGAGATAGATAATGTAAATATCTGGGTTACACAGAAGGGTCAGCACCACAGATCAATGACCCCAAAGGAGAGTACTCGAGACCATTCACCAGGGTTCAGGAAGAACGTTGCAGTTTCTATTTATGTTTTCAATCTCATCTTTCTAAAGCTTCTATTTTTGCACGTGGTTTATAATTTACATAATCTATTAGTTCAACATTGCCTAAATATAATTTATAACTAAATATAAAACCAAAAAAAGCAAAAAAACAAAAAAACCCATTGCCATCGAGTTGATTCTGACCTATAGTGACCGTATAGGACAGAGTGGAGCTGCCCTGTAGGGCCTCCAAGGAACAGCTGGTGGAGTCAAACTGCCGACAGCGGGGTTAGCAGACATAACTCTCAACCACTGCGCCACCAAGACTTCAAGCCAAACCTTTTGCCTCAAGTGGATTCCGACTCAAAGTGACCCTGTATCTACATCTACATAATAATTGATGAGGTGGTTGTGTGATCAAAACACGCTGGGAACCAGCTGGCTACCCGTAGCAGGACAGACCGAGCAGGGGTTCAATATGCAACGTGATGCTGTCAAAAGCAGAGTGGCACTCTAGGTGATTAAAAAAAAAAAAAGTGATTACTTGTTTGTTTTTTATAACAGAGACACAGGAGGTTGGTTGGAGAAATACTAAATGTAGGAGGCAGGGCCAGTCCGATGTCTCTGGGGCCAGCCTGACTCTTGGCCAAGGTGGGAAGGAGGAATCCCTATTCAAGAACATGGAAATGGTTTACTTGATAAGAAATGCAAATTCCACGTGACTCCTGTTAGCATCTTCTTCCCCTGTCTACATTATGAGGAGGGGATTTAAAGAGACAGCATTGTGATATGTGGACAGACTATACCTTCTTCTGACAATATTTATGTATAGCAGAATCTTGGTCTCATTCTATGGGTATAAGCCATTTAGCATTTTATTCACCCTCTCAGGGACAGAAAATTTAAATATGATAGAAATTTTTTGCAATGGCCAATGTTGGGACTGGCCCAAGCATTTTTATGGCTAATCCTTAGGAAGTTTTCCGTATGCTTTTTATTGAAAGTGACTGAAAACAGCGCAATGATAGCTCTCAAAAGGAAAATGTTAATTATTTTACTCTGCATGACTTTTCCAGAAGGAGTTTTTCAGCTCTGTGTGTCCCACTAATTTAAACATTGGACTTCCTCTAAGGACTTCCAGACGGAGTTTATGTTTCTGCAACTCCGTGTGCATTTCCCACATTGCCATCCCTCCTGTCTGTATGTCCCCGGTCTCATCTGCGTGGCTAACGTCTCTATTTCCTTACAGCCTTAGCTTGGGGTTCACTTCAGAGATCTTCCAGTGGCTGCTGGGTACTTCCATTATGAAACTTCACAGGCTTTGCTGAAATTACCTGGCAACTGTGTATTCGCCACACCTAGTCTCCAGTTCTAGAATGACAGAGATTGTATCTTGCTTATTTATTTCTACATCCTCCGTGCCTAGCGAGAGTCTAGCACGTGGTAGCGACTGAAACATGTTATTACAGAAACACAAATTATTTCCAAGATCTGATTAAAGAAAAGCTAAAAATATCCCAAAGTCTAATGTAGACCAGGTATAGTAATTTACTATTTACTTCAAATGATTAACTGCTCTTTCATTCAATAAACCATTCAGTTTCTTGGAAAGAAACGTCCGGCGTTTGATTCATGTCAGTACTGGGATATCAATAAGTTAACTCCGCTCAGAGCTTCAGATGGAGCCCAGAGAATCCTAGGTAATTATCTTTTGATAACACGAGTAGCTAACGCTACAACTAATAAAGTATTAGCGAGGCAAGATGGTACTTTTGGCCTCCGTCTCTTCTTTGAAAATACTTTATTTTGGTCTGTTTCTACTGTCTTACATTAATAGCTATAGTTCAAAAGGAATTATTACTTTAATAAACTAGACTTCTTTTTTTGTCCTAGGCAGCCATGCAATGCACGCTTTAAAAATGCACTGTCTTAATAAATTTATTTCATGCCAATTTCTCTCTGGATAAAAACAAATGTTTTAACCTGTGAATCCACGTTTTAGATCCTGCTGGATTGGCACAAAATAGGTGCCATCAGTTCTACATTTAAATTAAGGGAAGAAAACAGCCGTAAACTTTATGACCGAGGTAAAAATCACATTCCTTACAATCCCTTATCCTTATAGCTTGATAGCTTCTCAGGTGCTGAGAATTGATTTTTTAAAAAACAATCTAATTTCCTCCTTACTATTTATGGATTTCTCTCCCTTTCTTCAATTAGCTTCAGAGGGGAAAACAAAGAGATGCCAACGTGAGTCTTGTGGTTTGATTCCCTCGTATTAACTTAATATTGCAAAAATAAACACAACTGAGAAAGCCGCTCTTGTTGTTTTTTTCCAACATGAAAACTTTTAGCACAAAGCCTTTCCCACTGCATCCCGCCCCACGCAGAAAGCTAACAGACTACAACAAAAACGACACTTCCATCTTCCCTGCAAACATCAGCATGCCAGTAAGGGTTTTGAATTTTTTTTCAAGACAAAAAGATAGTCTGATCCCTGCATGTTTATTTGTCTTTTCCTTTTGTCCTTGAAAGGATTAGATTCCTGGTTCTGAAAAGTCCTTTCCTACCTGAGTTCTGGCACACTTTCCTTTCCATGGGGAACAGTTTAGAAGTCAAGAACGAGGAAGCCAGACTCACAATACAGAAGAAATATGTCTGTGTCATTCACTTATTCATTCACCCACTCATCGCAAGGAAAGCACCGGCCACACTCAGAGAAGAGTCTGATTCCTTGTTTCCCCTCGAGGAGCTTACACGAGAGTAGGGAAGGAGACCCAAGCGTTAGCAACTATGTCGGAGACAAGAAGTGAATCCCACAGGGTTGCTATTTTAGTAGGTACTAGTAACCAGTTAGGTTACTATACCTATTTAATCTGTACGCTGAGCAAATAATCCGAGAAGCTGGACTATATGAAGAAGAACGGGGCAACAGGATTGGAGGAAGACTCATTAACAACCTGCGTTATGCAGATGACACAACCTTGCTTGCTGAAAGTGAAGAGGACTTGAAGCACTTACTAATGAGTATCAAAGACCACAGCCTTCAGTATGGATTGCACCTCAACATAAAGAAAACAAAAATCCTCACAACTGGACCAATGAGCAACATCATCATAAACAGAAGAGACTGAAGTTGTCAAGGATTTCATTTTACTTGGATCCACAATCAACAGCCATGGAAGCAGCAGTCAAGAAATCAAAAGATGCACTGCATTGGGTAAATCTGCTGCAAAGGACCTCTTTCAAGTGTTGAAGAGCGAAGATGTCATCCTGAAGACTAAGGTGCTCCTGACCCAAGCCACGGTATTTTCGATCGCATCATATGCATGTGAAAGCTGTACAATGAATAAGGAAGACCAAAGAAGAGTTGACGCCTTTGAATTGTGGTGTTGGCGAAGAATATTGAATATACCACGGACTGCCAAAAGAACCAACAAATCTGTCTTGGAAGAAGTGTGACCAGAATGCTCCTTAGAGGCAAGGATGGGGAGACTGCATCTTATGTACTTTGGACATGTTGTCAGGAAGGATCAGTCCCTGGAGAAGGACATCATGCTTGGCAGAGTACAGGGTCAGCGGAAAAGAGGAAGACCCTCAATGAGGTGGAATGACACAGTGGCTGCAACAAGAGCTCAAGCATAACAATGATTGTAAGGATGGCACAGGACCTGGCAGTGCTTCGTTCTGTTGTGCATAGGGTCACTATGAGTTGGAACCGACTTGACCACACCTAACAACAACAAGCAACCAGTTGCCTTTGAATTGATTCCGACTCATGGAGACTCAACGTGTGTCTGAGTAGAACTGAGCTCTGTAAGGTTTTCAAGGCTGATTTTTTGGAAGTAGATTGCCAGGCCTTTCTTCTGAGGTACTCTGGGCTCGAAGCTCTAACCCGTTAGCAGCCATGGGCCTTAACAGTTTGCACCACCTGGGGGCTCCTCAGTAGGCACCGATCAGTAGGCTTTATCAGTTGTTCACATATTTAAATATTTCCATGTGACAGTTACAGCTGCTGCCCAAGCCTCCAAGCACCTCTCTCGCCCCTCAGCCCCTCACCAGAGATCCGCCCCCCATCTCCCCAGGGTCCAGCAACTAAAGGTAGACAGCTTGTGGGACTGGCAGCTCAGCTCTACTCTGTACTCAGTTTGGTCGTTGCCTGGGCAGGTCCCACTCTGTCTGTAAAGTGTTTGGATTGTGGCTCTTGGATAAACGACACAAAGAGAAGCACAGACGCACTGGGAAACAGTTTCTGACAGATCAACCTGCACAGTTACAATCATGAAACATCGAGTCCAGTTCCAGGCCCAGGCCTGCAGAATGTCTTCAGAAAATGCTGGCTCGTCTTACAGTACAAAGACAAGGCTGTGCGTGAGGCTTCCTGCTGAAATGTGTGTGCTCTTACAGATTGGGCGGAGCTTCTCAAAACACAGCCCTGAAAATCTGGCTCCTTTGTTTGGCACCCATAATTTCCAGCTTGTGTTGTCAAATTTGCATTTGAAGCTGCTATTAAACCACAGCATCAAAATACCGATGACAGTCGTTGCAAAATATGAGGAATCAAAAGAAAAGAAAAGAAAAACACTCTGAAGAGAAGAAGGGCTCCAAGTGCGGTAACATGCAGAGCTAAGAGCCCCACTCACTTCTAACGTGTACTTCCAGCAAGGGAGGGAGGCGCCCTACAAGCAGATCTGAGCAGACCCTACAAGTCCCATCAGCCAAACACCGCGCAGGGACCACTCCCGCAGTCTAGACAAGAGCAGCTCAGAAAAATGAGCAGTTTGCAGTGGGCACAGGCACCCACGGAAGTCTGTCACAATCCGGGCGGAAGTTGTAACAGATGGAAGATGAATCTGGTTTGTTTGTCTTTGTTAAAGCACCGGCTAAACGAAGAGAGGGGCCTCTATTTCTAACTGCTCAGCACTTCCTGCTTGTTTATTCTGGCTGGAAAAACTTTGATTCTTACAGATTTTGATGAAATGATTAAAAAAAAAAAAAAAACCTATTGCAGTCAAGTCAATTCCGACTCATAGTGACCGTGGAGGACAGAGTAGAGCTGCCCCGTAGGGTTTTCAAGGAGCGGCTGGTGGGTTCGAACTGTTGGCCTTTTTGGTTAGCAGTAGAGTTCTTAGCCACTACACCACCAGGGCCCCTGAAATATGACATACTATCAAAAAATAAATATTCTTAACAAAAGTACTATATTTACATAGTCTTTCTTTTCTATTTTTACTGTACCACACAGTACTAAAAGTCTTATAATGAAAAACACCAACCTTCTTTCCAGTCCTCATTTTTACCTCCCAGAGGCAACCAGTTCCAACTCTTCCACCACCTTTTCCTTCTGGAATGTTCGTGCAATCTCTCCATATGTCTAACATGTCAGTATTGCTAGTACTTGACCAATTAATTTTAAGTATTATCTATTTAATCCCTGCTTGTTGCTGTGGAGCTGTCTGGAAACCCTGGTGGCATAGCGGTTAAGAGCTATGGCTGCTAACCAAAAGGTGGGCAATTCGAATCCACCAGGTGCTCCTTGGAAACCCTACAGGGCAGTTCTACTCTGTCCAACAGGGTCGCTATGAGTCAGAATCGACTTGACAGCAGCAGGTTTGCTTTTGCGGAGTGGGGGGTTGAGCTCTCTGGGGCCCTGGTGGTGCAGTGGTTAAGAGCTCAGGCTGCTAACCAAAAGGTCAGCAGTTCGAATCACTCCTTGGAAACCCTATGGGGCAGTTCTACTCTGTCCTTTAGCGAATTGACTTGACAGCATTGGGTTTGGTTTCAGGTTTAGTGAGCTCTCCAGGTGTCCTGGGGAGACACAGACAGTTAAGCACTCAGCTGCTAACTGAAAGGTTGGCAGTTCGAGTCTACCCAGAGGTGTTGCCTCAGAAGAAAGTCTTGGCAATCTATTTCTGAAAAATCAGCTATTGAAAACCCTGTGGAGCACAGGTGGGTTGCCATGAGTAGGAATCAACTCAAAGGCAACTATTATTTTGTTTCCAAAAACCCAAGCCCACTGCCCTTGAGTCGGTTCCGACTCATAGAGACCCTAAAGGACAGAGTAGAACTAACTGCCCCAGAGGGTTTCCAAGGCTGTAATCTTTATGGAAGAAGACTGCCACGTCTTTCTTCCATGGAATGGCTGGTGGGTTCCAACCACTTGACCTTTCGTTTAGCAGCTGAGCACTTAACCACTGCTCCACCAAGGCTCTTTGTTGGTTTGTTTGTTTTATCAAGCTCTCTAACCTACTCTCCAAATCCTTGAAAAACAAAATTCCCCAAACTTTTCCATATCCCATACTTCTGGTATGTCACAATATTTGTTAAATTTGTAGTCAGCATTTACATTTTTATAACTAAATATTACTCACTACTGACTTAAGTAGTATTTTAAGATTACAAATTTGTTTTTTCAAGAGTAAATGATTGCCTTGATTTTCCTTTTGCTTAGGTTTCCCTACAGGTTCCTCCACTACATATGTTCTAAAAGGTCTGTCAAATGGCTTCGCTAGTATTTTCCAAACGTCCAATTATATCAGACACTCTAATTTTTCTAATTCTTCCCTTTTTAACTTAAAAAATTACTGTAAAAATATAAAGAACACAACATTTGCCAATTCAACATTTATCACCTATAATTCATTGAATTTAGTAAAATCAATTATACAATCATGTTCTGCAACCATCATCAATATCCATTACCTAATTTCCCATTTCCATAAACAAAATCCTGGCCTTTTTTCTCATGGAAACTTTTCTCCTACTCCCTGTCTTTTGGTGTTTGAAACTGGATTGTTTCCCTGTAGGCCTGCTGTATGCAAATGTCCCAGCAAATCTTCTGGGACTTTCCTACAACCTTCTTTTGACTTGGATCCCATTTCCTATGTCCCACGCCCCCCTTTTTTGGGTTTAGTCCCTGGTTTTGCCAAACGTGAATTCTCAATACATTTCATAATTAAGAGTACATAGGAAGTAAATTTTTTGGACCGTGCATATGGAAAAAAACGTCTCTTCCTACTCTCACTGTTGATTCTTGTTATGGCCAGCATGAAATTTCATGTTAAAATTATTTCCCTCGGGACTTTGAAGGTGTTACGGTGTCCTCTTCTAGCTTCTAGTGTTGCTATAGAGAAGTCTGATGATATTTTTGATCTTCAATCCTTTGGAATGGACCTATTTTTCCTTGAAAACCATTAGAATCTTCTCTTTATTCCCAGTGTCCTGGAATTTCATGATGGTGTGCCTTATTTATGAGGATCTTTTCTTTTTCCTTGGTTCATTCTTCCCCCAAACCCCACCCCCAATTGTGTTTTCTGTTCTTTCTTTTGGGGCCTTCTATTAGTCAGATATTGGGTGTCTGGGGTTGGTCTTCCAGCTTCTTGTTTTACTCTTTCTCTCCTATTTTTAATTTATTATTGTTGTTTGATTGTTCCTTTCCATAGCAACCGTGGTAGGCATACCCTAAGGTGACCCCCAATGAGTCATGCTCTTATATAATCCCCTCCCCTTGAGGGTAAGTGGAACCTGTGACTTGCTTCTACCAATAGAATGTGGCAAAGGTGATGGGAGAGTCGCTGCCATGGGGTGAGAGAGCCACAAGGTAAGAAACTGCGAGTGACCTCTAGGAACCAAGAATCGTCCCCGGCTGACAGTATTACAAATGCAGGACACTGAGGCCTCCCAACAACATGTGAGCTTGGAAAAGGGTCCTAAGCTTCAGAAAAGAACAGAGCTCAGACAACACCTTGATTGCAGCCTTGTGAGACCTTAGCAGAGAAGCCAGCGATGCCACACCTGGACTCCTGACCCACAGAGACGGTGAGATCATCAGCGGTGCTGTCAGCTCCTAAATTTGTGGTGAGTTGTGAGCAGCAACAGACAATTGACATAGTAACCTGCTTCTCTCTATGGCTGCAATAGCTGCTCTTATTTTCTTTAAGATCTGCTTTGTTTTCTCTGGTTTTTTTTTTTTTTTTTCCTATTTGTTCTTATGATTGCTTTCATGTCAGAGGTGTTCCACAAATATCTGATAAAAATTGAATGCCAGTTCATAATTAAAGCAAGGTACCAAAAAGCTACTTGACAGCCCTGTGGGACTTACTGATTGTGTGTGATATCTGAGCTTTTTTTGTTGTTGTTGGAGGACCACCAAGTTACAGTAAGTAGGAGACTTTATCTTGTGGGCCATTTGGTTTTTCAGAGGCATCTCGGAAAAAGTCTGCCAATCTGCTTCTGAAAAATCGCCTACTGAAAACCCCATGGAGCCCAGTTCTCCTCTGACATGCACGGAGTCGCCAAGAGTCAGAATCAACTTGATGGCAACTGGTTATGTTCTCAACTAGTGTCTAAAAAAAAAGTAAGTTTTTTTGACTCTTGGTGTCTTGCCAGATATCTGACTTCATAGAAAAGTAAAGTGTAAAAGTGATCAAAGTATATCTTTTGGAGTCCATGAGTGGTGGAAACAGTTAAGCACTCAGCTATTAACTGCCAGGTCAGTGGTTTGAGTCCACCCAGAGGCACCTGGGAAGAAAGGACTGGCAATCTACTTCTGAAGATTCAGCCATTGAAGACTTGAAGGAGTACAGTTCTACTCTGACACACACGGGGTCACCATGAGTTGGAGTCATTGGCTCAATGGCAATTGCTTTTTTTTTTTTTTTTAAATACATCTAATAAACTGCCTGGTGTTGTCTTGGTTGTTTTTTCTGGGAGTAGGGAAAAGGGGGAAGAGGCTGGAGAGTCCTACCATCCGATATGCTGACTTTAACTTAATCTTTCTACCTTTAGTTCTGAGCTTTACACTTGGCCAAAAAGCAAACACGACCCTGCTTTGTAGTGTTTTCTTATTTCTGTAGGGTGAATAATCTCCATGGCTTATGTCAAGCTACCAGTGTGATGTGAATGCATGAACTTGGGGCTGGGACAAGATGTGTGTAATCGGCTCTTGCAAGCCCTCCCAACCTGTCTCTAACTTGCTTCCGGCTCTGAGATTCCAAAGAGAATACACTTCAGTTCAACTAGAGAATAAACCTGGGACTTCATTGCCTCTGGGTGGCTAGCTGCAATAGAGAAGTCTGAAGCAGTTGGAAATCTCAAAGGGAAAACATACTCGGAAAATGAGTGTTTATTGTTAAAATCTCCTGTGTCCTAACTCTCAGTTCAATTCTGAAATCACAGGACCTCAGTTTAAAGGCAAAAAAACGGAATTCCAGGGTGTGGCTGTGGGTTTTCGCAGACATAGGAGAAGTCTAAGGCTTTTGCTATTGGTGTTTGCTACCTGGGGCCATACTGGATGACTGAACTAAATCCAGATTCTACCTTCTGGGCAGCATCCCAGAGCAGAAGGTAACCCTCATCCTCAGCACCTTGTTTAGAAGTCTCACACATTGCTCCTTAGCAGAGAAGGGCATTTCCGGTTGGGCTCACACCTCCCTGACGTGGAGCTCAAGCCCGTCTTCCTGGGTTCTTCCTGGGTAACCGCCACACACTCACTGAGGACTCACACCTTTCCCCTCCCCAGCTCTTCAGTTGGCCCCTCATTCAAACCAGGCCAGGGCAAAACCCTGGGCAAGCTGGCCGTGCCCCGGGTCCCGGCCTGATGGTCCAATTCCAAGCCAGGCACCAAACCCGAGCTGTTTGTCGCCCCACTTTGAGAGACGTGGCTACAGTGCTGTTCGTGCTTTCTCTCCGAGAGGGGGAGGAGGGGCCAGAGGCCAGTTTACTAAGACAACAGAACTAGCATCTTTCCTTTCCCTAGAGGTTGGTGGGAAGTGTCTGGGCCTGCACAGCCAAGTCCCGGGGGGCCCTGGCTGGTGTTTACATCCCCCCTCCTCTCTGATGAAGGGTTGACTCTTCCAACATCCCGCAGCTCCCCCAGCCCAGCCAGGCAGGGGCTGCACTCCAAGAGAGAAGAGGGGCTGTGAATGCCTTTCCCTGCATGAGTGCTGAGTGCTGAGCACAGAGCTAGAGCTCTATGTCCTTTCCAGGAGAGCTTTCCTAGGGCAAGAGGACAATTGGCCACATTCTAGGAGCCCCTTGCAGGGTTACTGGCAGCCCTGGTAAAACGCTGGGCTCTGCATTCCCAGGGTACTTCCTAAGTAACTGAAGCATAGACCGTTATCCTACCCTACTTGTTTTTTGCCCTCCTTCGCTCAGAAAGTAAGAATTTAAACTTAAAAAATTATAAAATACATATGCATTAAGGAAAAATTGGAGACAACAAACGAGTGGAGAAAGGAAGAGAGGGGAAAAAAAGAGAGAAAGAAAAGTCCATACTACCCAGACAAAACCACTACTGACATTAGGGTATTCATTTTGAAACACAGTTGCCATACAGTATAATTATGCACAAAACATTTCCACAAAACGTTAAGAGTATTTGTGCATTTTTCTCTCCCATCAGACTGAAACCCTCAAGGCAGAGACCACGATTATGCCTCAGCCTCAGTTTTGATGCTCCCACTGCTATGGCTGCTAACCAAAAGGTCGGCGGTTCAACTCCACCAGGTGCTCCTTGGAAATTCTGTGGGGCAGTTCTACTCTGTCCTATAGGGTCACTGGCCGTCGGAATCCACTTGATGGCCATGGGTGTGGTTTTTTTTTTTTTTGGTGTCCACCTAATATTTTACTCAAAGGGAAATTAAAGCTTTACGGTTTTATAAATGCTCACTGCTCTTTCCTGCCTCTAGGTTTTTGCACTTTTCCCCCTGGCTCTCCTCATCTGCCTGGTGATGGTCTACTTACCCTGCAAATCCCAGGTTTCTCTGACTTTAAAAGCAGACTTATTTGCTCCACCATTGATCACACTGTGTTGCAATCATTTACTTCTCTATCTCCCCTTCTGGGCTATCCTTGAGGACATAGTACGTGTCTTATTGACGTTTGCACCCTCAGCACATGTCAGGGACCCTGGAACTTAGCAGATGTTCACTAAATGTGTGCTGAATCAGGGAAATGTAGAATTTATTTCAAAAATATATAGGATTTGCCTGAAGACAGAAACAAGGCCCAAGTACCAACCTCTTCCCCCGCGCCCCCCAACCCATGCACAGGGGTTGAGAATTAGGGAACAAAAAACAGCAACAACTGACTAACAATTGAAAAGGATTTAGGGGTTTATAAAGGGCTTTCTCATGTTCTCTGCTGTTTAATCTCTGTGACACCCCTGTGAAGGAGGTGGAAATGAACCCAGTCTGCAGAGGCTCAGTGATGTGGTGACTTCACGAGGCCACACGACTGGTAAGTTTTGTCCTGCCACAAGGTGCCTTGGTTCCGGGACTCACATTCTGCTGCTGAGTCTAAGTTCCATGTCTGCTGCTGTGCATGGTTTATCCTTGAAGCTAACAGCCTGACCTCTGAACAAATAAGGATTGGTAGTGTTAATTCAGAGGCTCAAAGATAAGCTGAAAGATTTTGTGCTAAAAAGGGATAGAATGAACCAGTCTCAGAAAAGCAAATCTCTGAAATAAGCAAATAGAGGAGATTTATCCAGACCAGGGAAATTCAGCGTATCCTGAAAGATAAAAACAATCTGTAAAACACTTTAGTCAGGGGCTGCTTAGGTAGCTTTAATGTTTCCAATTTTATGGCCATATTATCAGGTCATTTATGTGACTTGTTATTTTGAACCTGTTTTGTACACAGAAAATGCCCTGAGAGCATTTCTGTTGTTGGCTTTTCCTAAGTTCTGGCTTCAAACAAACAGGAGCACCTTTTGGTTCATGTATCTTTTACTTTCAATTGTTGTATTTTCCAGTTCTACCATTTTCATGTGATTCTTTCTTATGGATTAGGGCTCTCTGGTGAAATTCTACATCTTTTTATCTATTTTCTTGAACATAATAATTATTGCTATTCTAAGGTCTGTGCCTGAGAAATCCAGTATCTATATCATCCATGCATTGGTTTTGATTGTCTGTGATTTTATTTTTCTCTTGGTTCTAACTCTTAATACACTTGGTGATTTTTGATCGAGTGGTGGACATTTGTAGGAAGCACCGTAGAAGCTCTGGATGGTATCATTGTTCTTCAGAGAAGACTCTGCACTCTGGGTGGGAAGTTGGGGTAGGAGCGAATCTCCACAATCCAGTCACTCAAGGCTGAGTTCAGATTTTGTGAGTTTTTTTTTTTTTTCTGGTCACCTCCACTTCTTGAACATAGCTCTCTAGTGCAGCTCCTGTGTGACTGGAGTATTTAACGGGGCCCTTTATCTTTGGTCAGCTCCATTCTTTGTCTCCTCAGCACTGAGACTCCCAAAAGCCCCACTCAGCTTCTCAGTCACTTTCTGTCTAGAGTCTTAATCTTTCGCCCGAAACAGTTTAAGAATTAGCAAATACCCTGAGAGGAAACTGCACAGAATGGCGGGCTTGCATTATGCACCTTCCTTCTTCCTGGGGATCTTGGAACCTCAAGGTCTGGCTGTCTTGGCAAGCCCAGACTCTCTTTCCTCCAGCCCCATGAGACAGACGAAAGCTGTGCAGACTTATCTACCTCTTAGCAGCTGCGTTCTGCCCTACACCATTTAAGTATCAGCAAACACTGTAAGGAGTACAGCAAAATGACAAACGTTGGGCTCACCTCGGTGAATTCCTCTTCTCTCCAGGATCCTGGCACCTGAGTCCTGGAAGCTCAGATACTGTATACAGATTTTAAAAACAATTTTATTCAGCTTCTCCAGATAAGTATTGCTGTGCAACAAGGTACCCATAATACCTGAAGCAGAAGTCTTGGTTCATATAGATTTGGGCCACCTGCTAAGAACAGCACTCTGTCTATCACAGGCTCTACCTGGCCAGCTATCTTATTTGGTGATGAACTCTCAGGTAAGCAACATAACATGCCTTCCAAAAACAAAACAACAAAAAACTAAACCCATTGGCGTTGTGTCGATTCCAACTCATGGTGACCATATAGGACAGAGTAGAACTGCCTCATAGGGTTTCTAAGGAGCAGCTGGTAGATCTGAACTGCCAACCTTTGGGTTGGCAGCTGAGCTCTTAACCACTGCACCACCAGGGCTCCTAACATGCATTAGTGGGAAGAATATGGGTTTCTGTGCCAGATGGCACTAGGGTCAAACTCTGGCTTAACCAATAACCAGTTGCTAGTTCATGGACAATTATTTAACATCTTTGAGTCTCAGTTTCCTCATCTGTAAGATGGGGATAACAAAAGCACCTTCCTCACAGGGTTTCTGTGAGGATTGAATGAGAAACTGGGTGTAAAGTGTCTAGAATGCTGCCTGGCATACAAAAAAAAAAAAAAAAAAAAAACCAAATAAATGTTGTTTTCCTGCCTTTGCCTAAGACTGCCCCCGTGATTACAATATATTTACCTCATCATGCAATTTGAGGGGGAAAAACTTAAACAAATGTTTTAGAAGAACTTAGAAGGTTCTTTGATCCCATAGTGGCTCTGAGAAGCCCGTGGTCCATTATTTCACTAATAATTACAAAAATCTGCCCAACAACAGCTGACAGGCGGTGCTGTTTTGCCTGGGACATTTGCCAATTCCAAAGCACATACAAAAGTGGGGGGGGGGCGGGGGGCAGGGACAAAACCTGGGAGACCAGCTTTCTCAGGAACCACGTAGGAGAGAACTGCACGGCAGCCTGTAGAAGGCTGTACGAGGGGACTGCAAACCACCCTATGGTCTTGTTGGTTTGGTCTGAGGGCGAGAAAGCCTGCCACTATCTAAATCTCCAGGCAAACTGTTTTCCTTGCTAAGCTTCGTTTTGTGAGGACATTTTTTTTTTTGGGCTAATAATATATTATAATAGGTTGAGGAGCCTTGGTGGTATAGTGGTTAAGTGCTTGGCTGCTAACTGATAGGTCAGTGGTTTGAATTCACCAGTCACTCTGTGGAAGAGAGATGTGCCAGTCTGCTTCTGTGAATATTGCAGCCTTGGAATCTCTATCGACTCAACGGCAGTGGGTTTGGTTTGGTTTATAATTAATCATCGTGTCCCAAAGGAGCCCTGGAGGACCACTGCTGGACACCGGGCCACTAGCACGGGAATTGGTGAAATCCTGTCTGATTGGGGCCTCCAAGAAGCAAGTTGGGAACCACTGACCCCAGATATCATCTGAGACAGTGGGTGAAGGGGGACAAAGCCTCTGAAGAGAATGCAAAGGGTAGACTCAACGGGGCTTTATTTCCAAAATAAATAAGTTGCTTTCTTCGTTTTTTTTTTTTTTTTTTAAGATTAAAAAAAAGGCTGCAAGTAGCCATTCAAGGCATGACAATCGGTCTCTGTTCTCCTGGAGCAACAGAGGAAGAAGGAGAGACAGGAACGGGAGGATGAAACGGAATGTGGGGCTAACTGCCTCCACGAACAACTGCCTCCTTGGCCATGAGACCAGAAGAACTGGATGGTGCCCAGCTGCCATTACTGAACATTCTAATCAAATATTCTGTAGAAGAATCCTGATCAAAAGGGGGAAAATGCAGAACAGAATTTCAAATTCTCATGGACTCCAGACTTTCTGGAGCCATGGAAGCTTGATGAACCCCTGAAGCTGCTGCCCTGAGGTAATCTTTAAACCTTACACCAAAAATATCCCCTGAAGTCTTCTTAAAAAACAGCAATAGTCTAGTTTAAGTAGTGAAAAATGTCTGCCTTGGGTATTCTGCTCTTTTAAGAACTATCTATATGGAATCAAAGTGACAACAGCAACTGGAACGATTAGATAGGAACCTGAGGGGGCAGTGAGTCAATGAGGGAGGAACAACTTAGGAGGGTGAGAATGGTTGTACAACTCGAAGAACATAATCAATGTCGCTGAATTGTACATGTAGAAACTGTTGAATTGGTGTATGTTTTGCTGTGTATATTCTCAAAAACAATAAAAGAAACAGATAAATGTATGGGCTGGACTCCAGAGTGGGAAGTCCTCTGGCCCTAATTCTAGAGGTGTCACAAGTTCGTTGCTCATGTCAAATCCTCCTGAGGGGAGAAGTACTATTGACACGGGATGGTTTTGAAGGCCCTCCTCTCCTTCCCACCAGAGAGTTCTGGATTTGTCAGCCCTATTTCTCCTCTGCCCCCTACAGCTAGAAAGAAGCACAGGTGATCTACATAATAAAGTACAGCCACAGAGGGGAGGGGAGTGTAGAAGGGAAAACAGCTGTGAGTTTGGGAGGAGAGGGTAAGTGTATTCTGGGAGCAGGTGGGTGGGGATAAACTGAGAGTCCAGGAGAAAGGCTTCAGAGTAGCTGCGTGGGGGAGCAGTTACAGTTCCCCTCCAGCATTCAGGATCCATGAGTTATCTTGAGTTTCTCTTTCCTTGTTTCCACTAAGAGGAAACATTCTCTATCAAGGCCCCTGTTCCAAGATCTTGCCTTCTGTGACTGCCTCTTTTTCTCTTGAAGTGTATCTTTTTCTCCCAAAGTCCAACGTGTAACGTTGGGTCAAGTGCCCCGTGTGTGAAAGTGTTAAAGGGATGAACCTTGCACACAGCAGAAGCATTGAGTTTAGACTCAGGCTGCTCAGGGAGCTTTGCCAAAGCCCCCAGTCCTGAACAAGTCCCCCAGGTGCTATAGCCCACCAGCTGATTTTTGTCTGGAGGCTCTTCTAGACCTTCCTTGAGACGCTAGCCCTCTGAATGGTGGTGGTTCTTATTAGTTTAGCTCCAGGTGGCTTCCTACGTTCAAATTAGGTATTATTTGTAGCTTCCTTTTTGATCTCTGGGTAAGTAGATGCTCTATTTTCCTTTTATCCCCAGTCTCTATGGCTTTGGGCATCACTTTTTAAGTGGGTGCATCCTTGGTCCATGAAGTTTGGATCCTTTGCGCGCTTATTCTGTCTTCTGCTAGCCTGTTTTTCTCTTTGTGGTTTCCCTCTAACTACCCTGCATTTGTTTACGCCCAAGTGTTGTCAATCCTGGATACAGGTCACCTCTGTGCTGCGAAGATCTGGACCCTGTTCTGTAGTGTCCCCAGTCCAGGATTCATATTACACGTCATCGCCATCTTGTCTAGGAAAATCCTCATGGGCTTCAATGTTGTAAAGAACCATGGAGCACCTGAATGCACTCAGAAAGACAGAAGAGCACAGGTCTATTAGAGCTGTTTTGGAGTCACAGGCTACAGTGGTTAAGAGTTTGGCTGCTAACCAAAAGGTCAGCAGTTTGAATCTACCACCCACTCCTCAGAAACCCTATGGGGCAGTTCTACTCTGTCCTACAGGGTTGCTATGAGTTGGAATCAACTTGATGGCAACGGGTTTTTTTTTTTAAACGGCTGACTAATCTTTAAATATCGTGTTTTTAATCTGTAATATGTGTGACTACTAACGTCAATGTGATAATTCACGCCTAAAACTTAGCACAATGCCTGGTTCAATAAATGTTAACCCTTATTATAATTATTTCTTAGGATGTGGCAGGTGCCTTTGATATATGAGAGACTCACTAGCCAATTGTGTTTTGATTGCCTAGGTACACATTCATTTAGAAACATCACGTGTCTGCCTTATAGGAGCATCCTGCCTCTCCTACAACCAAGGGACTGCCTTCCGTGATGGGTAGAGGTAGGGAAAAGACCTTTATTACTGGCCTAGCATCCCAAGTTGTCCCATCCTTGCAGGACAGACAACGTAGGGTTTGGGTAGGAAAGGGATTCTTTAAATCAATGCAGAGCTTAATGTGTCCCCCACAGGGGTCTCTGCAATACACTGCACTCCCTCTGCAGGAATCCTATGCAAATCTTTCCAAATTTTCTATCTTTGAGAACCTACCTGGCACCCAGCAGCTAAGAGTACCCAGGGAGTGCACGTGAACCTTCACATGTCCTGCTGAAGTTCACGCAGGAGCAGCTGCCATGAAAAGTGGAAAACTATTGCTTTTACTTTTCTCTTTTGTTACATTATAACAGTATTAAACAAGCCCTTAAACAAAAGAGAGGTACAGACCTCTTCATTCTCCCAGTGCTATAAATCAAGTTTTTTCCCCCATTAAAAAAAAAAAAAAAAAAAAAACTTCCTTTCAGGTCTTGTCCATGTGCATTTAAAATTTTTATACTGTTGTATTCACAGTACGAATATAATTTTGCATTTTATCCTTTAAAAAAACCTACTCATTGTGAGGAAACCCTGGTGGTGTAGTGGTTAAGTGCTATGGCTGCTAACCAAAGGGTCAGCAGTTCGAACCTGAGCACTTTCAAGTCTACTACTTCTTCAAATGCATTGTTGTAGCTCCTGAAGGGTATTCAACTAAGGGAATTCACCACAGTTCAATCAATATTTTTCAAACAGTGGGCATTCAGGCCGTTTCCGATTATACAGATAATACTACAGTGAACATTTTTGTTCATATATATCATATGTCTGCATTTATGTGTAAATTATAAATTCGTGCAGATATTTATACACACACATTCATTTATCTGTTTCCTCTCTTTGTATTATTTCCTTGCAAAATATTCTTGTAATTATTATTATTGAGTCAAAGACTTTTTTATATTTATAGGAGCCAATACTTTTGAGCATTCACTGGTGAAGATTAATAAAACTGCAAAGGTATTGAAGATTCAGGGATAAAGAGACCTCTGGCCAAACTGTAAGCCTAGTCTACTGCTCTGTGAAATAATTTTCCAGCTTCCAGGAAAATTCTCCAAAACAAACAGCATTTCCTTCCACATCAAGTGCCTCCTGTGTGCCTGCAGAAGCTATTTGTTTACATAATTACGTTAGTTTGAAACTGGCAAGCACTTTAGCCCGGAGTGGAATATTCCAGGCTGACAGATGTGTAGACATCGCTGGCTTGGACTCACACCTTGCGTGGCCCCGTTAGTGTCTGGTCAGCTGTCCCCCTGCCCGTGTGTGCTGATGGCGCACTGCCTGCTTGGGAAGCAGCCCAGCTTGCTACGCCTGATCCCGAAACAAAGGAGTCGTCTGCAGGGCTGACGGAAAAGAGGGCTGCTTTGGGGTCAACTTCCAAATCTCTGACACTGTCTCCTTTTTCACTTCTGAGATAAAATGGGCTGCCGCTGCTACGGAGGGGTCAGAGACTGAGCTGGGGCCCTTGCAGCTGGGGGACAGATGTCCCGATTAAAACACAGACACTCGCCCATTGTGCCTCTGCTCCCTTTTTAATCAGAAGCAAATGTAGTTGTTATTTTATTAGAAAATGAAATGAGTGGCCTTGCTGGGGAGCACAGAGATTTCACCCCATGCTGGCTTCACTCTAGGCGTCGGGATGCCGTGAAAGACACGAAGAGCTGGAGACGTTCGAGTTACATTGGAATCAGAGAGAGTAAGAAGCCTCGGTGCCTGTGGATGACTTTTCTTCCCTCAGAAGCTTCAACTCCTTTCAGCTAAGTTCTCAGAAAAGGAGTATCTTCAATTTCTGTTTAAAATTCTAGAATTCCCTCCCATATGGCGGGACGTGGGTTTTTCAGCCACCTCATATGCATGCAAAAGTTGGATAGTGAAAAAGGAAGACAGAAGAATTGATTTGTTGAAAGTATAGCGCTGGCGAAGAATGTTGAATATACTGTGGACTGCCAGAAGAATGAACAAATTAATCTCAGAAGAAATACAACTAGAATGCCCCTGCAAAGCGAGGATGGCAAGACTTCAGCTCGCTTACTTTGGACACATCATCAGGAAAGACGAGTAGCTAGAAACAGACATCAGGTTTGGTAAAGTAGAGGGCCAGTGAAAATGAGGGGCACCTTCAATGAGAAGATTGACACAATAGCCAAAATCATGGACTCAAATATACCAACGATCATGAAGATGGCACAGGACCACGCAGCATTTTGTTCCGTTGAGCATAAGGCAGCCACGAGCTGAAGCCAACCCGACAGCAACTAACAACGACAACAACATGGTGGACTTGGGACTGGCCAGTTAGTTGTTGCCCCCTTGGGGCAGTTATAATTCTTGCTGATTTCTGTCCTCTCATCACCTTCCCAATCTTTATCATCACCTTCCCAATCTGCCACAAAAAGCTTCCTCCACCTGACCAACGTGCAGGCTTTCAGATGACCATCTGAGCACACTTGTCTGTCATCTGATGATAGCATGTTGACGAGTGTTACTCATCACTCATGGTGACTGTTGTTCTTCCTGCCACAGTGAGCAATGGATGACTCAGTGGGGGTGTGAAGAAGGTGTTATCTGCTTACTTCAAACAAACAAACAAACAAACTCACTGTAATGGAGTTGATTTCCACTCATAGAGACCCTATACGACAGAGTAGAACTGCCCCATAGGGTTTCCAAGGAGCCACTGGTGGATTCAAACTGCTGACATTTTGGTTAGCAGCCAAGCTTTTAATCGCTGCCCGGTCTATTAAAATGTAATGTTTTTAATATGCCTAACATATTTGTACAAATAGCTGAAAATACAAGCTGAGAAATATAATTCAGTTGCCAGGATAATTCACTGCTTAGGTAGGTTAAGGAATGATATGATAAGAACGGATTTTAAAAAACCACCATAATCAAGAAAGTCCTTAGATGGTGCGAATGGCCAAGACTGGACTACTAGCCACAAGGTTGGCAGTTCAAACCTACCCAGAGGTGCTTTGGGAGATAGGGCCTGGCAATCTGCTTCCAAATGGTCACAGCCTTGAAAATCCCATGGGGCAGTTCTACTCCACACACATGGGATAGTCATGAGTCAGAATCGACTCAACAGGAACTAACAACAACAACAATCAAGAACAGGAAATGGGCTTGTTGATGCTTCTTCCTGGTTCTGTAACACTCCTGACATGGCCAGCCACTCTCTGCTCTCAAAAAGACACACGGGCACCCACCCACAATCACAGGGTAAGTTCCAGGCATCGTGCCAGGGCTGGAAACAGAGCTGAGTAAGACAATCCACCGCGTCTTCTCTGCCTCCAGTGACCCTGTCTTACAGCCTGCAAAGTGTATCATTTCCCAAGAATTGCAGGCTCAGTTGACATGCAAGAGTCCAGGCATGACGGGGGAGAAGGGATGTGGTTGCTAGGCTACTTTACTGTGCATCTTTCCAGCCACCACAGGACATTCTCAGGAATGTCACTGTCTCTTTTTCTTCCCCAGTTGAAACTGGGCTTTACAGGTGCCATCATTTCCAGAGGAATTAAGTCTTCAAAGGAGCACACTGTGCCGCAGAAGTGACTGACCTATCATTGCGGTTTTACATGCCATTTTCTCATCCTCTCTGTCACCCTTCTCTCACTTTAGACTAAAACCAAAACTCTGATAAATATGGAACATGCATTGGCACTGGAGACAAATTTTAATTGTTGAAAAAATTAACAGGGCTTTGCCACATTTTTCCCCCCATAGTGGCTTTCACATGAAGTTTATGCTTCAAAATTAATCTCCAACATACTGTAAGGCAAGGGTGGGACTCTGAGACAGTGACAAGGATGCTGACATACCTCCAGCTGGTTTTGTGATCCTATAGTGAGTGACCCTAGAGCGGGGTAGATCCTAGACCCATTTGGTAACCAAAAACCTGTGGCTGTTGAGTTGATGGCTTCACAGTGACCCTGTGTGTGAGTAAAACTGCGCTCCCTCGGGTTTTCGATTGCTGATTTTGGGGAAGTAGATCCAGGTCCCTGTGGGTGGACTTGAACCTCCAACCTGTTGGTTAGCAGCCAGATGTGTTAACCATTTGCTTCACCCAGGGAGATCGACTAAGTCAGTAGACCCATCTATAAAATGGGATCAACATAACTTCCATTTACCTAGACACAGTGTTGTTATGAAGATAAATTGATTTTAGTAATGCTTTAGTAATGCTTGGAAACCCTGGTGGCGTAGTGGTTAACAGCTATGTTGGCTAACCAAAAGGTCGGCAGTTCGAATCCACCAGGCTCTCCTTGGAAACCCTATGGGGCAGTTCTACTCTGACCTATACAGTTGCTATGAGTCAGAATTGACTCAATGGCAGTGGGTTTGCATTTTTTGGTCAGTAATGCTTTGGCAAAGAGCAGCTTTATATACCACGGACTTAACGTCCCAGTAGCACCCTTTTTGAAGATTTTATTTTGCAGAAGACAAAGCAAATACCAAACATTAGGGACGTCTAGTACATAATGTGACATAAAACACTGTCATTTGTTTGCTTTTTTGCCAAATAAAATGAGAAGGCAGAGTTCATTCAGGCTGCAAACTTTTGGATGGCAGCCTAGATAAAAAACAACAGTAACAACAAACAAAAAGGATAGATTTTCCCTGGCTACAGAATTTTGTTTTATGGGCTCCAGTAAATTCTTGGCTACTAAAAGCTAGGAAGTAATCTGTAATCTTTGTTTGGCGGAGGGCAAAGGTTACCCAATTAGGGGAATGGAAGACAGTTTTCCTCGAAAGGTGGGTTTGAGGTCTGGAATGAGGGGCTCCGGCTGGCAGCAGAAGGAAGCACCTCGGCCACTCATGCAGCAGGGTTTCTGTCTGTCCCCAGCTCTGCTAGCTTCCAAAGGGGCGGGGGACCAATGGCAGCCGTTTAAATTGCACCCAGAGGTCAGTGTGAACAATGGCTGGCGGCACTCAGGGTGTCTCTTTATTTCCAGGCATTACGAGAGAGGTTTAACCAGGCTAGTGAAATGCTTCAGTCACTCTTACGAGTTTTTTCCCCATTAAAAAAGAAGAGAAAAGGAATGTATTCTCATGGGAAAAAAAAAAAAAAAGGAAAACTCCCAAATGATGTTCTCATCCAAAGATAAATGCTGATGGAGACTTTACTTTCTGGGTTTTCTTTCTTCTTTTTTAATTGAAGGGCTTTCCATGGTTGACCTGGTATAAATTTCTAGCTGGGCCTACCAGCCCTGAAGTACATCTGCATACATATTTTATTGGAAGTCACCTTTAAAATTGCTGAAATGGCGCTGTTTACTCACTAAGGGATGCTGCAAAGGGAGAAAGCGGAGGAGCACCGAGGAGAGATGAGGTGATTTATTTGGCTAATCAGAGGGATGGACAGCCTTGGCCAGGCGGGTCCCAGGGTGCCACCAACAGACAAGCAGCAGCAAACCCTGCTTCCAGCATGAAAAGGACTCATGAAACAAGGGTCAGAGGGGTTGGAGGGCTTCTGGTCAGGAACACAGTTCACCTAACTCCATTTGGATAACAAAGTTTATGCTCTAGTGCTAAACAAACATTGAGTAACTGTGGATGGCCATTTTGCATCTAAAAAGATAGAGAGTTGGCACAAGGACAGCTTTAAGAAAACGAAGTAGAAAAAAAAGAACATAGCATACTTAATAGTCTCCCCATCATAGCTGAACACTTTGTACAAATTCACCTTTGCTGTTCTAAGTCATTGAGATTTGGGGGTTGTTACCACTGCATGGCCGATCTTATCCTGCTAACTAACATCCCACCTAAAGGAAGACATTGTTGCTCTCACCAGAATCCTGTATCCACCAGTAGTGAGTGATTCCTGCGCCCCTATCCTCTCTATGGCACTGTATCTACTCTTGGGATTCCTGGAAGAAGTCATCCGTGGCCCCAACTCTCACATGGCTGATCGTGTTCTCAGTGATTTCTGGCATGGTTACTACGCTCTATCAGGAGATGGATAGAATCGTGTTCTATCCCATTCGGAGACAAGAAGACGCATCTGAAATGCTACCTGCCTCAGGGCTGTGAGAGCCCCGTGATGGTATTCCCATATGTTCTAGGTCGGCTCCAAGTCAGCTCTCAGGAGAACACAAGGAGCAGTTGGCTCTCAGAGAGGACTTGTTCCATGCATTGCCACATTCCCTCCACTGATGCGGGAAAAGAAAACTAACTCCAGGCTTGGCGGGGTAGAGAGATGGGATGCAGGCCTCCAGTAAGACTCTCTGGAAGCCCTATCCCAGCAGAAGTGGGCCCTGCTGACCATCAAGAGGTCCCTCTGGATAGACAGTCGTGTTTGATTTGCCAGCATGTGTACATCGAAAGTGTTAATTTTGATATGATTTTCTGTTCTTTCAAAACCGTTCTTATCCTACGTTTACATACAAAAAGAAACAGTCTTTGATGGTTACGAGGGTGGGGAGGGCTGGGGATGGAAAAACACTTAATAGACAATAGATAAGCAGTAACTTTGGTAAAGGGTAAGACAGTACACAGTACTGGGGAAGCCAGCACAACCTGTACAAGGCAAGGTCACGGTAGCTCCACAGAGACATCCAAACTCCTTGGGGGACGGAATTGCTGGGCTGAGGGCTGTGGGGACCATGGTCTCAGGGAACATCTAGCTCAACTGGCATAACATAGTTTAGAAAGAGTATGTTCTACATTCTACTTTGGTGAGTAACATCTGGGGTCTTAAAAGCCTGTGAGCTGCCAACTAGGATACTCCATTGTCTCACCCCTTCAGGTGTAAGGAAGAATGAAGAAAACTAAAGATAAAAGGGAAATATTAATCCAAAGGACTAATGGACCACATCTACCATGGCCTCCACCAGACTGAGTCCAGTAAAGCTAGATGGTACCCGGCTACCACCACTTACTGCTCTGACAGGGATCACAACAGAGGGTCCTGGACAGAGCTGAAGAAAAACGTAGAACAAAATTCTAATTCAGAAAGCAAGGCCAGACTTTCTGGCCTGAAAGAGACTGGAGAAACCCTGAAAGTATGGCCTCCGGACACCCTTTCAGCTCAGCAAAGAGGTCACTCCGGAGGCTCACCCTTCAGTCAAAGACTGAACAGGCCCATGGAACAAAACAAGACTAAAGGGGCACACCAGCTCTGGGGCAGGGACTGGAAGGCAGGAGGGAACAGTGAAGCTGGTAATAGGGAACCCAGGGTTGAGAAGGGAGAGTGTTGACATGTCATGGGGTTGTTAACCAATGTCATGGAACAATGTGTGTACTACCTGTTGGATGAGAAACTAGTTTGTTCTATAAACTTTCATCTAAAGTACAATTAAAAAACAAAACAAAACTGTTTTTAACCTTAAACTTTCTTTTTTGGTGAATGGTACCATCATTCACACACTCATCCAAATTACAAATCTGGAAGTCATCCTAGACTCATCTTTTCCTCATCTCTCACGCTCTATTCAGTTCTGTCCTGCTATCCTCCTTCCTCTTCCTCCTCCCCCCACATCACCTGCCAAGCCCCCTGTGAGTGCTGAGCAGTCTGTGGTGCACAAATGCCCTGGCTGACGGCCTGAGAGTACCTGCATCCAAGGCAATGGGCCTTCACAGCCCAGAGCTGGTGCTTTTTTTCATGGTGTCCAGAGGGGGTGCCCTTTTCCAAGACTCAAAAAGGTGCCAGGCAGGCCAGCTAGAGTCCTCCGAAGTGCCTTAGTTTACCCTCAATATCTTTCACTCTGACTAATGAAACAAAGGAGCCCTGGTGACGCAGTGGTTGAGAACTTGGCTGCTAACCAAAAAGTCAGCAGTTGGAATCCACCAGCCGTTCCTTGGACACCCTATGGGGCAGTTCTACTCTGTCCTATGGGGTCGCTATGAGTCAGAACCGACTTGACAGCACCCAACCACAACAAAGAAAAACCTCCTAATCAGCTTCCCTGCCCTTGGTCTCCTCCTCCTCCCATCCAGAATGATCTTACCCAAACACAAATCTGATATCCACACTCTTTTGTTTAAAATCCCCAGTGGCTTTCCACTGCCCTCAGAAAGTATAAACTTCTCCGTGTGGCCTATAAGGCCTGCATGATGTGGGCTTGGTACCCCTCAGGCCTCATCCCTCCCTGCACACCACTCCCTCCAACACCCCACACTCCTCACAGAACCCTGGTTTACGCCCTTGGCTCTCTGTCCCTCCACACCTTCTTTAGTGTTTCACCCTACAGCACGGTCTGTGGTGCCCGTTTGACTTTGTGTTTCCTGCCCCTAGTGCAGTGCCTGGCAGGTAGCAAATATATGCTATACAAAGGAATAGAATCCTGTGCCATTTTATTTCTAGGGATCAAATGCATAGTTTTCCAGGGAAACTTGGCAGAAATTGAACTTATTTTAATTTTTAAGCTACCCACTTGCCCGTCCATTTAAACACAGTGGCTTAAAATCCACAGCTGCCTTTCTGAACTTGGTCCCTTTCAAAGGCTTGTCAGAAAGGTGAAGGGCTGAGCTGGGAGGAGTTGGGGATGAAAGAAACAGAATTTGGTACACCGGTATTGTTGCATCACTCCTCTCACCTGGTCCCCTAAAATTCAAATGAAGGAAACAACTCTGCTGTTAGGTCTGAAGAGAAACGGCAGCTGTGACCCACAAATGGAATGAAGAAAATAATATAAGGACGTACGCCTAGAATTCTTAAAGGACACTGAACCCTGAAAAGCGATTAAATCGAAGTCAAAACAGAAAGGGATAAGGTGAGAAAACAGAGTCCCATGTAGAAAAGGGTTTGTTGTAATTTGACCAAAGAAAACAGGGCTTCTAGATTTACAGTTGTCAGAGTTAGTTACCTTCCATAATAGAAAATTAGTGCCTAAAATTATCCATCATTCATGTAGGAAAGAGATTTAAATTTCTCTATGCAATTATCCTACCAAAACAACCCATGCTGTGCTGGGGGAGCTGTATTGCATAGGCTTTGGGGCCACAGTCTGTGTGCTCAAGTCCTTGCTGTGTGACCTTAGGAAAGTTTACATGACCTCTCTGAGCCCCAGTTTCCTCATCTATAAAACGGACATAATATTGAAAAACCTGCTAAGATTAGGACAGTGCCTCAGTAAATGTCACCTAGCATTATCATTACAGTTGTTGTAGGATTGCTATATGAAAGTCATAATTAAAATCTGCATAGGGACACAGCTTTATTTTGGTCTCTGAGCTTTATCTTTTTTTTTTTTCCTCTAATGTTTTTTTTTTTATTAACTTTTATTGAGCTTCAAGTGAACATTTACAAATCAAGTCAGACTGTCACATATAAGTTTATATACACCTTACTCCGTATTCCCACTTGCTCTCCCCCTAATGAGTCAGCCCTTCCAGTCTCTCCTTTCGTGACAATTTTGCCAGCTTCCAACTCTCTCTATCCTCCCATCCCCCCTCCAGAGAGGAGATGCCAACACAGTCTCAAGTGTCCACCTGATATAATTAACTCACTCTTCATCAGCATCTCTCTCCTACCCACTGTCCAGTCCCTTTCATGTCTGATGAGTTGTCTTCGGGAATGGTTCCTGTCCTGTGCCAACAGAAGGTTTGGGGACCATGACCACCGGGATTCCTCTAGCCTCAGTCAGACCATTAAGTATGGTCTTTTTGTGAGAATTTGGGGTCTGCATCCCACTGACCTCCTGCTCCCTCAGGGGTTCTCTGTTGTGCTCCCTGTCAGGGCAGTCATCGATTGTGGCCGGGCACCATTTAGTTCTTCTGGTCTCAGGATGATGCAGGTCTCTGGTTCATGTGGCCCTTTCTGTCTCTTGGGCTCTTAGTTATCGTGTGACCTTGGTGTTCTTCATTCTCCTTTGATCCAGGTGGGTTGAGACCAATTGATGCATCTTAGATGGCCGCTTGTGAGCATTTAAGACCCCAGACGCCACATTTCAAAGTGGGATGCACAATGTTTTCATAACAGAGTTATTTTGCCAATTGACTTAGAAGTCCCCTTAAACCATGGTCCCCAAACCCCTGCCCTTGCTCCACTGACCTTTGAAGCATTCAGTTTATCCCGGAAACTTCTTTGCTTTTGGTCCAGTCCAGTTGAGCTGACCTTCCATGTATTGAGTACTGTCCTTCCCTTCACCTAAAGCAGTTCTTATCTACTAATTAATCAATAAAAAACCCTCTCCCACCCTCCCTCCCTCTCCCCCTCGTAACCACAAAAGTATGTGTTCTTCTCAGTTTATACTATTTCTCAAGATCTTATAATAGTGGTCTTATACAATATTTGTCCTTTTGCCTCTGACTCATTTCGCTCAGCATAATGCCTTCCAGGTTCCTCCATGTTATGAAATGTTTCACAGATTCCTCACTGATCTTTAACGATGTGTAGTATTCCACTGTATAGATATACCACAATTTATTTAACCATTCATCTGTTGATGGACACCTTGGTTGCTTCCAGCATTTTGCTATTGTAAACAGAGCTGCAATAAACATGGGTGTGCATATATCTGTTTGTGTGAAGGCTCTTATTTCTCTAGGGTATATTCCGAGGGGTGGGATTTCTGGATTGTATGGTAGTTCTATTTCTAACTGTTTCAGATAACGCCAGATAGATTTCCAAAGTGGTTGTACCATTTTACATTCCCACCAGCAGTGTATAAGAGTTCCAATCTCTCCGCAGCCTCTCCAACATTTATTATTTTGTGTTTTTTGGATTAATGCCAGCCTTGTTGGAGTGAAATGGAATCTCATCGTAGTTTTAATTTGCATTTCTCTAATGGCTAATGATCGAGAGCATTTTTTCATGTACCTGTTAGCTGCCTGAATCTCTTCTTTAGTGAAGTGTGTGTTCATATCCTTTGCCCACTTCTTGATTGGGTTGTTTGTCTTTTTGTGGTTGAGTTTTGACAGAATCATATAGATTTTAGAAATCAGGTGCTGGTCGGAGATGTCATAGCTGAAAATTCTTTCCCAGTCTGTAGGTGGTCTTTTTACTCTTTTGGTGAAGTCTTTAGATGAGCATAGGTGTTTGATTTTTAGGAGCTCCCAGTTATCTGGTTTCTCTTCATCATTTTTGGTAATGTTTTGTATTCTGTTTATGCCCTGTATTAGGGCTCCTAGGGTTGTCCCAATTTTTTCTTCCATGATCTTTATCGTTTTAGTCTTTATGTTTAGGTCTTTGATCCACTTGGAGTTAGTTTTTGTGCGTGGTGTGAGGTATGGGTCCTGTTTCATTCTTTTGCAAATGGATATCCAGTTATGCCAGCACCATTTGTTAAAAAGACTATCATTTCCCCAATTGACTGACACTGGGCCTTTGTCAAATATCAGCTGCTCATATGTGGATGGATTTATATCTGGGTTCTCAATTCTGTTCCACTGGTCTATGTGTCTGTTGTTGTACCAGTACCAGGCTGTTTTGACTACTGTGGCTGTATAATAGGTTCTGAAATCAGGTAGAGTGAGGCCTCCCACTTTCTTCTTTTTCAGTAATGCTTTGCTTATCCAAGGCTTCTTTCCCTTCCATATGAAGTTGGTGATTTGTTTCTCTATCACATTAAAAAATGACATTGGAATTTGGATCGGAAGTGCGTTGTATGTATAGATGGCTTTGGGTAGAATAGACATTTTTACTATGTTAAGTCTTCCTATCCATGAGCAAGGTATGTTTTTCCACTTAAGTATGTTCTTTTTAATTTCTTGTAGTAGAGCTTTGTAGTTTTCTTTGTATAGGTCTTTTACATCCTTGGTAAGATTTATTCCTAAGTATTTTATCTTCTTGGGGGCTAATGGTATTGATTTGGTGATTTCCTCTTCGATGTTCTTATTGTTGATGTAGAGGAATCCAAGTGATTTTTGTATGTTTATCTTATAACCTGAGACTCTGCCAAACTCTTCTATTAGTTTCAGTAGTCTTCTGGAGGATTCCTTAGGGTTTTCTGTGTATAAGATCATGTCATCTGCAAATAGAGATAATTTTACTTCCTCTTTGCCAATCCGGATGCCCTTTATTTCTTTGTCTAGCTTAATTGCTCTGGCTAGGACTTCTAGCACAATGTTGAATAAGAGCGGTGATAAAGGGCATCCTTGTCTGGTTCCTGTTCTCAAGGGAAATGCTTTCAGGCTCTCTCCATTTAGAGTGATGTTGGCTGTTGGCTTTGCATACACAAAAATTGCATAGATGCCCTTTATTATGTTGAGGAATTTTCCTTCAATTCCTATTTCAGTGAGAGTTTTTATCATAAATGGGTGTTGGACTTTGTCAAATGCCTTTTCTGCGTCAATTGATAAGATCATGTGGTTTTTGTCTTTTCTTTTATTTATATGGTGGATTACATTAATGGTTTTTCTAATACTAAACCAGCCTTGCATACCTGGTATAAATCCCACTTGGTCGTGGTGAATTATTTTTTTGATATGTTGTTGAATTCTATTGGCTAGAATTTTGTTGAGGATTTTTGCATCTATGTTCATGAGGGATATAGGTCTGTAATTTTATTTTTTTGTGATGTCTTTACCTGGTTTTGGTATCAGGGAGATGGTGGCTTCATAGAATGAGTTGGGTAGTATTCCGTCATTTTGTATGCTTTGAAATACCTTTAGTAGTAGTGGTGTTATCTCTTCTCTGAAAGTTTGGTAGAACTCTGCAGTATAGCCATCCGGGCCAGGGCTTTTTTTTTGTTGGGAGTTTTTTGATTACCGTTTCAATCTCTTTTTTTGTTATGGGTCTATTTAGTTGTTCTACTTCTGATTGTGTTAGTTTAGGTAGGTAGTGTTTTTCTAGGAATTCATCCATTTCTTCTAGGTTTGCAAATTTGTTAGAGTACAATTTTTCGTAATAATCTGATATGATTCTTTTAATTTCAGTTGGGTCTGTTGTGATGTGGCCCTTCTCGTTTCTTATTAGGGTTATTTGTTTCCTGTCCTGTATTTCTTTAGTCAGTCTAGCCAATGGTTTATCAATTTTGTTAATTTTTTCAAAGAACCAGCTTTTGGCTTTGTTAATTCTTTCAATTGTTTTTCTGTTCTCTAATTCATTTAGTTCAGCTCTAATTTTTATTATTTGTTCTCTTCTGGTGCCTGATGGATTCTTTTGTTGCTCACTTTCTATTTGTTCAAGTTGTAGGGACAGTTCTCTGCTTTTGGCTCTTTCTTCTTTTTGTATGTGTGCATTTATCGATATAAATTGGCCTCTGAGCACTGCTTTTGCTGTGTCCCAGGGGTTTTGATAGGAAGTATTTTCATTCTCGTTGCATTCCATGAATTTCCTTATCCCCTCCTTAATGTCTTCTATAACCCAGTCTTTTTTCAGGAGGGTATTGTTCAGTTTCCAAGTATTTGATTTCTTTTCCCTAGTTTTTCTGTTATTGATTTCTACTTTTATGGCCTTGTGGTCTGAGAAGATGCTTTGTAATATTTTGATGTTTTGGATTCTGCAAAGGTTTGTTTTATGACCTAATATGTGGTCTATTCTAGAGAACGTTCCATGTGCGCTAGAAAAAAAAAAGTATACTTTGCAGCAGTTGGGTGGAGAGTTCTGTATAAGTCAATGAGGTCAAGTTGGTTGATTGTTGTAATTAGGTCTATTGAGCTTCTTACTGGATGTCCTGTCCTTCTCCGCAAGTGGTGTGTTGAAGTCTCCTACTATAATTGTGGAGGTGTCTATCTCACTTTTCAGTTCTGTTAAAATTTGATTTATGTATCTTGCAGCCCTGTCATTGGGTGCATAAATATTTAATATGGTTATATCTTCCTGATCAATTGTCCCTTTTATCATTATGTAGTGTCCTTCTTTATCCTTTGTGGTGGATTGATTTAAGTTTAAAGTCTATTTTGTCAGAAATTAATATTGCTACTCCTCTTCTTTTTTGCTTATTGTTTGCTTGATATATTTTTTTCCATCCTTTGAGTTTTAGTTTGTTTGTGTCTCTAAGTCTAAGTTGTGTCTCTGGCAGGCAGCATATAGACAGATCGTGTTTCTTTATCCAGTCCGAGACTCTCTGTCTCCTTATTGTGCATTTAGTCCATTTACATTCAGCATAATTATAGCTAAATAAGTGTTTAGTGTTGTCATTTTGATGCCTTTTTATGTGTGTTGTTGACAATTTCATTTTTCCACTTACTTTTTTGTGCTGAGACATTTTTCTTTGTAAATTGTGAGATCCTCATTTTCATAGTATTTGACTTTATTGAGTCGTTACGTTTTTCTTGGTTTTTATTTTGAGTTATGGAGTTCTTATACTTCTCTGTGGTTACCTTAATATTTACCCCTATTTTTCTAAGTAAAAACCTAACTTATATTGTCCTATATCGCCTTGTATCCCTCTCCATATGGCAGTTCTATGCCACCTGTATTTAGTCCCTCTTTTTGATTATTGTGATCTTTTATATACTGACTTCAATGATTCCCTGTTTTGAGCATTTTTTTTTTAATTAATCTTAATTTATTTTTGTGATTTCCCTATTTG
Source organism: Loxodonta africana (assembly GCF_030014295.1). Classification (NCBI taxonomy): domain Eukaryota; kingdom Metazoa; phylum Chordata; class Mammalia; order Proboscidea; family Elephantidae; genus Loxodonta; species Loxodonta africana. The sequence goes on along the minus strand of NC_087364.1, from coordinate 76,470,373 downwards.
AGTTGATATCAGGATGTTCTGTTCTGTGACCTTGTGTTGTGCTGGTATCTGATATTATTGGTTTTCTGACTAAACAATTTCCTTTAGTATTTCTTGTAGCTTTGGTTTGGTTTTTGCAAATTCTCTAAGCTTGTGTTTATCTGTAAATATATTAATTTCGCCTTCATATTTCAGAGAGAGTTTTGCTGGATATATGATCCTTGGCTGGCAGTTTTTCTCCTTCAGTGCTCTGTATATGTCATCCCATTGCCTTCTTGCCTGCATGGTTTCTGCTGAGTAGTCTGAACTTATTCTTATTGATTCTCCCTTGAAGGAGGCCTTTCTTTTATCCCTGGCTGCTTTTAAAATTTTCTCTTTATCTTTGGTTTTGGCAAGTTTGATGACAATATGTCTTGGTGTTTTTCTTTTTGGATCAATCTTAAATGGGGTTCGATGAGCATCTTGGATAGATATGCTTTCGTCTTTCATGATGTCAGGGAAGTTTTCTGTCAGCAAATCTTCAACTATTTTCTCTGTGTTTTCTGTCCTCCCTCCCTGTTCTGGGACTCCAATCACACGCAAGTTATCCTTCTTGATAGAGTCCCACATGATTCTTAGGGTTTCTTCATTTTTTTAAAATTCTTCTATCTAATTTTTTTTCAGCTATGTTGGTGTTAATTCCCTAGTCTTCCAGATTTCCCACTCTGCATTCTAATTGCTCGAGTCTGCTCCTCTGACTTCCTATTGCGTTGTCTAATTCTGTAATTTTATTGTTAATCTTTTGGATTTCCGCATGCTGTCTCTCTATGGATTCTTGCAACTTATTAATTTTTCCACTATGTTCTTGAATAATCTTTTTGAGTTCTTCAACTGTTTTATCAGTGTGTTCCTTGGCTTTTTCTGCAGTTTGCCTTATTTCATTTCTGAGGTCATCCCTGATGTCTTGAAGCATTCTGTAAATTAGTTTTTTATATTCTGTATCTGATAATTCCAGGATTGTATCTTTATTTGGGAAAGATTTTGATTCTTTTGTTTGGGGGGTTGTAGAAGCTGTCATGGTCTGCTTCTTTATGTGGTTTGATATCGACTGCTGTCTCCGAGCCATCACTAAGATATGAAAAATATCACTAAGATATAGTAGTGATTTATTCTATATTTGCTCGCTGAGTCTTATCTTGTTTTGTTTTCTTTCAATATATGTGGATGGGCTACTAGATTGTGCTGTCTTGTTTGTTGTAGCCCTTGACTTACTTATGACCTATTACCAGCTGGTTTGGGCTGTTGCCAGATATATATGCCTGAGTCTATTCACTATTCTTGAGTAGGACCTGATTTTGGGTCATCAAGTGTGTGCTGCACCCTAACACCTATCCACCTCAAGAAGTAGTGGTGATAGTTGTGTGCACCAGATTCTATTAGCAGCTGGGGTTTACACTCCGGGGGGGCAAGATGCTGACAGGCTTCCCCCAAGTGTCAGTGAGGTAGGTGTGTCTCTATTCCTAAAGCACCTTGGCGGGAGGGCTCTGCAGCTGTACCTTAGGCCCCCGATGCAAGTACCTCTACTGATTGGTAGGTGTCACCCTACTTAGACCCCTAAGGCAAGAGGTTAGGTAGTCTGGGGGGAGCTTCAGCCCTCAGTTCCCTGTTGTGGGTCAGTTAGGGCTCTGTTGAATAAGCAGAGATATCAGACCTGGGAAACTTGTTTTTCCAGTAAATCTGCTGAAAAAAAATGCAGTCAGATTCCTATCAGAACTGCCGTTGGATTATAACCGCCACCTTGTTCCCTGTAAGGATGAAAGCCCGAGATTTGGATCATATATGCTTGGCTGGAGCTGGTTCTGTCTTTTTAGTCCAATTAGGGAAGGATTTTTGGTCCCTGGGTTTTTTGTGGTTGCTTCTCTCAGGCCGGAAGAATGGGTTAGGAAAAGACCAAAAAAAAAAAAAGGAAAAAGCAAAGCCGCGGAGCCGGAGCCATTCTCCCTCTGGCTCAGGAAATTCCAATGTTAATGAAGCCGCCTGGGAAGGGGAGGGGAGGGTTCAGAAAAACAGGAGAGAGTAGCACCCCGGAATAGAGCCAAAGTTGCTTATCTTGCTTGGGATGACTATTTTATCTGAGATTCCCGAGGGGCGTGTCACCTATGTGTGTTGGCTGTGTGGAGATTGCCCCTGAGGGTCTGGCCCGCTGAAGCCGTGGTCAGATCCTCCGCTGCCAGTCCAAAGCCCAGTGTCAAGGTTCCCCTGCTGGGACGCTGCACTTCTGGTTCCAAAATCAGTTGCTGCCTCCTGGGGACTTCTCGTCCACCAGCCACGTCGCCACGCCGCCCCCGCGGACCGGCTGGGCCCCCTCCCGGGGTTAGTTCAGGGGAGTAGGGCTGTGCCCCGTGTTTGCGCCGTGACCAGATGCCGTGCTTAGCTTCCCTGTGCCCAGTCCAAAGCCCGGCGCCAAGGTTCCCTGGCTGGGACGCTGCACTCCCCGCTCCAAAACCAGTCACTGCCTCCCGGGGACTTCTCCTCCCACCAGCCACGTTGCCACGCCGCCCGCGCGGACCGGCTGGGCCCCCTCCCGGGGTCAGTTCAGGGGGGTAGGGCTGCGCCCCCTGTTTGCGCCATCACAAGATGTTGTGTTCAGCTTCCCTGCGCCCAGTCCTAAGCCCGGCGCCAAGGTTACCTGACTGGGACGCTGGCTCCAGGCTCCGAAAACAGTCACTGCTTCCCCGTAGTTGTTCGTTCTCCGTCTCTGTCACTCAGGTCAACTCTTTAAATCTGTGTTTGTTGTTCAGGGTTCGTAGATTGTCATGTATGTGATCGATTCACTTGTTTTTCCGAGTCTTTGTTGCAAGAGGGATCCGAGGTAGCGTCTACCTAGTCAGCCATCTTCTGAGCTTTATCTTTTTAATAAATGAATGATTCTGCATGAAAAACTACCCAAGTTTTTGTTTCGGCACTATGTTTTTCATAATCAAATCCATTATTTACACAGAAAAATGGGCAAAAATGGCCAGATTTACTCTTTCAATTCCTTTTGATGATCTACAACTCTGTCCAGCCTGGGATTGGGAAGCGTGGCCAAGAAGTTCTCTGCACTGGGACCAGACCCTTCTGTGCTGGGCCTCGCTGCTGCTTCGGCCAGCATGTTTGTTCTGCAGCAACTCTGCACAAGTGCCCCGTGTACACTGCCCAGCATCGTCAGGACACACCTGAAGTCCAACCTGAGGATCCTGCTAGTCACCTTAACGCAAAATGCGAACTAGCAAAAATGCTGTCAAGTGGGAATATCTTCAAAACTCATTTAATGTTTTAAGTGGAATCTGATATGGATGCCAAAATTAAAGGAAAAAAAATTTTATGCACCAAAAAATCATAAATCTGTTGATTATTAAATTAACCCAGTTTTACACGGATCTTCTAGTTAATTGTTTTGTTTGTAAATTGCCTCAATGTGCTTTATTATCTTATGAGTGTTCCGAATAAACCGTCTAGTTCAACATTAAGTGTAATCTGAACTCCTCTCTGGCTAGCAGGACAAATGTAAAAAAATGGGATTTCAATGACTTCACCTCAAGGTCACTATTCCTGTAGATTCAGTGCCGTCTGTCATACTTCATCTTGCGGAACTTCAGAAATGAAAAATGAAGATCTTAGCTTTGGTTTATAATTAAATCAATTTTCACTATTTATCAAAGCGACACAGTAGTTTCATGGTTTTAACTGTCATTTATACGATTAATTTTCTAGGTCTTCATATTATGTGACCAAAAAAGGAAACTTTGCCAGGGTTTATTTCTGACTTACTTTTATAATCTCTTTTCATTTACCAACCATAAAAACCAAACCCATTGCCATTGAGTCGGTTCTGACTCATAGTGACCCTACAGGACAGAGCAGAACTGCCCCATAGGGTTTCCAAGGAGCAGCTGGTGGATTCTAACTGCCAACCTTTTGGTTAGCAGCAAAACTCTTAACCACTGTGCCACCAGGGTTTCCATTTACACTGACTTAGAATTTAGTTTAAAAAATATTAAAAATTCTTAGAGGACAATAAAAATTATAAAAAAAATATTAAAAATTTAAGTATCTATCTAGCTAATAGTATAATTATAGAAAAACAATGTATTCCAACATTTTCATCTGAAAGAGATGAAAACTCAAGTCTAAAGAGGAGATTTTCCTGGCCAAGGAAATAATTTGAAGGCTTTCACATATCTGGGGTCATCAGTAGAGGGTTCTTGGTGTCTTCGGTTTTGACTCCATGGTCTTTCTAAACATAAACATTTCAGTCAGATTACACCAAGATTGAATAGTTTGTGAAAGTATTTTCTGGAGTGAACACCCTTAGGCCAATTATATTCCCTGATTAATTTCTACAGAATATTTTTCATTTTCATTTTACTAAAATTATTTTCACCAGGATCAATTCTTTTATGTCAAGTCTGAATTTTTTTCATTGAGAAGTTTTTTTTTTTTTTTTTTTTAAATGATTATAACTCTGGCCATAATGAGTTTTTCTCTTACATTATTTTTTAAAGTGTAATCTTCTGGGTCAGTTTTTTCATAACTAATTTCCCTAGGAATATTTTATCTTTTCACTAATTACAAAAAATTTTTACAATAAATTTTATTTGGCACAGTTTTAGTGCTTGTGAAGTTTTGATTCTAACAGTAATGTTAATTATTTCTACCAGGAATGATTCATAATGAATTTTATAGATAACTTACAATTTTTGTTTATTTCTTAGCTAATCCATGGGAAGAACTGTAAGAAATTTTGTAAGAGAGAAGCAGGCAAAGAGGGAGGCATAGAGGCCAAAAAAAAAACCCAGAAAGGTTCAGAAATACACAGGGAGTCAAAGGGAAAGGCAGAGCTGCAAGGAGGAGCAAAAGGCGACAGAGAGACGCTGCAGCCCAGGTGGAGGCAGGAGCGCAGGGCCTGTGATGTATTAACGGACACCCTCTTCTATGCACTGTGGGGAAAACATTCACGGGTCAAAATCAGAGAGGGTTGGCCCAAGCTGTTTCAGCGAAGCCCTGGCCCCTTAAAATCCATTGCTGTCCAGTCGATTCTGACTCATAGGGACCCTAAAGGACAGTGTAGAACTTCCCCATGGGGTTTCTGAGACTATACTGTTTTTACGCAAATAATGTGCACCGTCTACAACTGTGCCCCCTCCCCCCACGAAGTATTTTTACAAGTGCGATAGGCTATTTTTTTTTTTTTTTTTTAACAACATGTGAAAAAAAAAGGGGAGGTTTGTGGCGCTTATGAAAATACCTCGCCGGGGGAGGCGGATAGTGTGGTTGGCAAGCAAACATAGAAAAAAGGCGTGCATTATTGGTGTAAAAATACAGTCATCTTTACAGAAGCAGAGCGCCGCATATTCATCCCACGGAGCAGCCGGTTCGAACCACTGACCTTGTGGTTAGCAGCCGAGTGCTTAACCACTGTGCCACTAGGGTTCCTCTAAAGTACTGGCAGAGGCTCCTGTTTTCCATCTTGTTACTTGTGATGCCACAAACATTTAACGGGCACCCAGTGTCCTAGTCCCTAGAAACATTAAGATGAAAAGGGCAGCACCTGTGCTCTGGAAGGACCAGAGGCCGCCTGTGTCAGAGCTGTAGGTGTGAGAGTGAAACAAACTTCTCCACGGGGACCCCAAGCCTGGCTCCAAGTTTGACCTTGCTGAGGGAGTTGAAATGAGCTTCTAGAAGCTCATGAGACAGTCTCCTGGAAGCTCCGTGAAAAGGAGCATTTTGCTCTCGAATTAACTTTCTCCCCTGCCTTTATGGGATTTCTACCACATCGCCCACCACCAGTTGCTGCAGTTTCTTCCCTATAAACCAGCTTCTGGAAGGAGAAGCTCCAACCCTGCTGCCACACGGCAACCTTTCTTGTTATCTGAAAATGCTCTTCGTTCCCATGAGAGTGTTTCTCTAATGTCAACCAGTTGCTGTGGAGTTGATCCCAACTCATGGCGACCCCACGTGTGTCACAGCAGAACTGGGCTCCACAGGGTTTTAATGGGTGATTTTTCAGAAGCTGGTCGCTAGGACTTTGTTCTATGGCACTCTGCATGGACCTGAACTCCCAACCTTTCAGTTAGCAGCTGTGAGTGTTCAGCTGCCAAGCGTGTTAACCATCTGCACCACCTAGAGACCCCTTTAATAGTAAACCAAACCAAACCTACTGGCGTTGAGTCGATGCTGACTCACAGCAACCCTAAAGGACAGAGTAGAACTGCCCCATAGGGTTCCCAAGGCTGTAAATCTTGACGGAAGCAGACTGCTTCATCTTTCCCCTGCTTAGCAACTTGTGGGTTTGAACCACCGACCTTTTGGTTAGCAGCTGAGTGCTTTAACCACTGTGCACCAGGGCTCCTTCTTTTAATATTATAGGTGCTTTAATTTCTTTTGGGAATAATGGCAACTGTTTGCAAAATGGCCTGGGATATTTGAAAGAATAAATGTATGAGGACAAAGACCATCATGAAATGTAAAAGTCTGTCTTTTTGCTTTCTAATATTATCACATATAGTTCCACACCACGGCATGTTGCTATGGGAGGAAAGATCACACAGAGGAGATAAGTCACCTTCCTTTAATTCGAAGGCTACTGTAACTGAGAGCCCTTGGACAAGTCACTTAACAACTTCAGTCTATTCCTTCCTCTGTAAACGAAGATAATTCTTACCTTGCCTACTCCTCCAAGTTCTTGAGAGGGTAAAGCATCATAACAAATGTTTTAAAACCTGTGAAATGCTAGATAAAAGTAAGGTGTTATCTCACATGGTGGTTAGTGTTCAGATACTAACATACCTGCCCCGGAAGGTTAAGCTGATCTCCATTCTTCACCTGGTGTCTCTGTGCAGTCTTTGCCTGAAAGATGACCAGACTTGTACCTCTCAATGTTACTGCACTATTCGGAACACTAATGTCAACTAAACTATCTTCCATGCAAGCAATGAACAGCAATACAGATTTTTAAATGGCATTCCCATATTAGACTGCTGCTCCAAGCAAAAGATGAAATACCACAGCAGTGATGTCCTGGGATAAAATAACCAGTCCTCCAGCTTTACAAAAAGACTACCAGCAGACTCGGCTTCAGGCTCCATGTGGTGTGTGTCTGTTGTGGAGAAGTAAACGGAGACAGCCCAGTGGAAACAGAGGAAGGAGGTGTGCCTTTGGAGAACCACGGCAAACCGGACTCCTAGACAGAAAACCGTAACGATGAACTAGATGAAGGGCAAAAACTCTATGTTCTCCCTTATATGAAGTGTTAGAATAGGCAAATGCATAGAGACAAAAGTAGATTAGTGGTTACCAGGGGCTGGAGGGGGGTCTGGAGGAAAGAGGAGAGAGGTCAAGATACATCTTCTCAGCTCCTTCCCTATTCTGGAGCCCTGGTGGCTCAGTGGTTAAGAGCAACAGCTGTTAACCAAAAGGTCAGCAATTCGAATCCACCAGCCGCTCCTTGGAAACCATATGGGTCAGTTCTACTCTGTCCTATAGGGTCACTATGAGTCAAAATTGACTCAAAGGCAACGAGTTCCCTACTCTGGGTGGTGTTACCTGGAAGTGGCCATTACTGCAGGACTTTAGTGTCCCCCTGGAGGTCCCTCTTCTGTGGTTCCCACTCTCCAAGGTCCTGGTGACACTGCTTCCTCCTTGTGGTCCTTCAGGGGTATGGGTCTGTTTTGGATTGAATTGTGTCCCCCCAAAATATGTGCATTTTTGTCAGTATATACTGGAATCAACTCAAAGGCAATGGATTCGGGGCTATCTCCTTCTTACTTTGGGGTATTTAAAATGATCTTTTATGATACGACTGCATGTTTTAAAAATGTCATTATGTGGCAAAGTAGAAAGTTACCTGGGTTTATTTGAAAAGTTATTAGTCTATGAAATCTAAAAGCCGAGAGAACACTGGGCTTTATGGCGTCTATGGAGACTAGGAGTCTATGAATCCATTCTCCCAGAAAGACGTTTACAGAGACTGCCAATTCTGCGACAGTTGATGAATGGAGATACCTGGGGAAATCCATCTAAGGATGCACTGCCCCGGGTGTCACAGTTCTAAGGCTTCCCTGGCATCGTGAGGTAGCTGCGGTGAACGCCCGGAGCTGAGATCTGGGATTCCCAGAGAATAGGCCTGTATGGTGGGGCTTGTATCTGGGTTTCCCACAGACCTGGGCTAGTGGCGTGGGGCAGAATCACCTCTGTTATTTTTCCTGGAGCGGTGGCCTCCAGTGGCTGAGGAAGTAGCTGCTCTAGTTTGTCCCTTCTGGGATCCTGTAACTGCCCACTCACCTGACGGTAATGTCTTCCCAGGATCAGAGCAGACAAGGATGGTTGTTCTCAATAAACGAAACCCAAACCCAGTGCCATCGAGTCGATTCCGATTCATAGTGACCCTACAGGACAGAGTAGAACTGTCCCGTAGAGTTTCCAAGGAGCACCTGGCGGATTTGAACTGCTGACCCTTTGGTTAGCAGCCGTAGCACTTAACCACTAAACCACCAGGGTTTCCGTTCTCAATAAAAGGATTTTATTAATTGTTAGACTCAGTCTTATAGTTCATCCATTTGATTTACTACTTTTCCGTGCTTTCCCCAAGCCATGACATAGCTCTTTCCCCATCCCCGTGACTGCATTATTGAATCTGCTCTCACTTCATTTCCTGGTTGTCAAGCTTTGTGCTTCCCTCAATGTAGCTCTGTTTTCTAAGCCTTCACTGCTGTCAACCATCTGGATGACCTTGTCCACATCCCTTAGCCCCTCAGATACTCAGTGTCTTTATCATGGAGGATGATGGGCTTGGTCAGGAAGATCTCTAAATTTCCTTAAAATTCTAAAAGTCCAACTCTATAAGCCTCAATTACTTCCCAGCTCTGAGTTCATTCCAGAGTTCAAGACCAGCTCAACCCCATAAATGAATTACTGGGATTTTAATTCATTTTTGCCAGCATTTTTATGCCTGTGCTTGTTATTGAGAAGTTTAATTTGGCAGATCGGTAATACTAACTGCCACGAGTCGATTCCGACTCATAGCAACCCTATATAACAGAGTAGAACTGCCCCATAGAGTTTCCAAGGAGCGCCTGGCAGATTTGAACTGCCAACCTCTTGGTTAGCAGCCGTAGCACTTAACCACTACGCAGCCAGGGTTTCCAGATGGATAATACGCCTGATTAAAATCTTTGTCAAAAGGTTGGTGCTTCCTAAAACTCTATATTCACTGCTTTTGGAGGTCTTCACTCTACCAACCTGGACCTCCCTGCTTGTTATTTTGGAGCAAATCTGCTAGGCAAATGTTCTGTTCACCCTGTGTCCCTTGATTGTTTTTCTCTGTGAGAATTCGGAAGAAAAAAAAAATTTAATTAAATCAATGGCTCGGTCACCAAATGTCATTGAAAATTCCCTGAGTCAAATAGTAGCTTGCTCTTGCGTCACGATATGATTATTTTAACTCTGAGTTTATCATTGATCATATATGGGAAATTAACTTTCTGAGGCTGTGTCTATACCATGTTCAAATAATCTGGTGAAAATTTTACTGTAAAAACTCTGATTACGTGGATCTGGATCCATGTCACGCCAAATACTCTGACGCTGGGAAACATCTGGATGTCAAGAACTTGTAGGCAAAACATGCTGACAAGGTCTGAGATTTTTACCTTTAAATTTTGTTTCCGTGTTGTTATGGATTGAATTGTGTCTCCCCAAAATGTGTGTCAACCTAGTTAGGCCATAATTCTTAGGATTGTGTGGTTCTCCACTATTTTGTGATCTGATGTAATTTTCCTATGTGTTGTAAATCCTAATTTTTGCCTGTGATTAATGATGCAAGATTAGGTTATGTTAAAGAGGATTAGGGTGGGATGTAACAGCCTTACTCAGGTCACATTCCTGATCCAATATAAGGGGAATTTCCCTGGGGTGTGCCCTGCATCACCTTTATCTTACAAGAGATAAATGGAGAAGTGAGCAGAGAGATAGGGACCTCAAACCACCAAAGAGTGCGTCCTTTGGACTTGGGGTCTCTGAGCTGAGAAGCTCCTAGACCAGGGGAAGATTGATGACAAGGCCTTTCCCCCAGAGCCAAAGCAGAGAGCAAGGCTTTTCTGGGAGCTGGGGCCCTGAATTTGGACTTCTAGCCTCCTAGACTGTGAGAGAATAAACTTCGGTTTGTTAAAGCCCTCCACTGGTGGTATTTCTGTTATAGCAGCCCTAGATGACTAAGACAGGTGCTCAAACAACTTCAAATGTAGATCTAGTTCATTTGCCTATTTTTACCCTGTCATGGTCAAGTTCACAATAAATCTCAGTTGCTGGTTTACTTGAACAACTTCCCACTAAACTGTGAGTGAACTTCTTGGTGCAGGACGCTGTTGTCTGCCTTCACTTATCTCGGTATGCCCAGCCCCTGGCACAGTGCCTGGTACAGAGCTGGCACTCATTAATGCTGGCTGAATGAGACATTTCAGTGTTGGTACCTGCATTATTGGGAGTCCCAGGGGCTGCAAACAGTTAAAGAGCTTGCTCCTTCAGATCCACCTCCCGCTTTTCTCCACCAGGCTCTGTGGCTTCCGTTGGGTTTGGCCAATGGAGAACATGAGTAGCAGAGAGCTGGGGCATTTATTCCCCTTTCTCTCCTCTGGATAATTGCTGACTGCCTGTGTAAGTCTACCCTAGGCCACATCTTCTGTCAGGCAGCCCTCCATACAGCTACTCTCTCTGAGGTCTGGTTACCATTCTGAGCACTTGCCCCTGCAGGCCCTGGATTGAAGACACTCCTCACTTCTGCTGGCCTCAGGGTGCTACACAGCCTAGTTTTCCTAAACCCCGCCCTACAGGTTTGTAAATGATGTCTTTATTGAAGTCTCCTCATTACTATTTAAGTGTTATGTTTCCTACCAGGAAGTACCATCACGACAGTTAAGTGGGAATATATTTATAAGATACATCACAGAGTGCCTAATATGTAATACACATTCGATAAAGGTCATTTCCTTTCCTAGCCCACCCTTCTTATCCTTCACCCTCTTAAATCTTGTCTCTGATTATAGAACTAAAGGCTTTATCCTCGTTTAGTTCTCAGTTATTACTAGAGTCAGTTGGTGGATATGTCTGAGGGTTGAAGAACCTTCAACAACATCCTGAAGCCATTCATCAAGTTAGTCAAGTCAGGGGGCTGTCTGCTTAGTCTGTAGCTGGCTTTGCCAGGGAGGCAGGAATAGCACCCACTGAGTTGTAGAGAACATCTCTGGAGAGTTAATACAGACCCCTCCCCAATTCCTCGATTTGAGAGCCAAGGACATCTGTCTGTCTGTCTGTCTGTCTATGGACAGTGGAGGGGCAGGAGCTCAGCAGGCAAGCCCGAGCATCGCTCTGTCTCTGCCTGGCAGAACCAGCATTTTGTGATGCCCTGGCCTGCATGCAGTTCTCACTATCGGCAGCAATGCCTCAGCCAATAACTAAATTCTCGTTTGCTTTGATGCTGAGAGATTATAGTACTATCCCTTGAATTTATGGCAGAGGCTGGCCAAAGAGCCCTCCAGAAATCAGGGAATTTTTGGCTTTTTAAGAAAGTTGGCCTCCGGAGCTCCTCAGTAGACAGAGTTGGAGGCCTGACCTACCCTCCATTTTTCATCTCTACAGATCCAGTAGCGCAACAGCCAATTAAGTGAACAACAAGGCTTCGTGCTTTGTCAGGCACTGTCTCCATTACCGAAAGGCTTCACCGGCTGAACAATTTGTGTATTTGGGGTAAACATATTTCAGAAATGAATGCACTCAGCCACCTGAGTTTATATTCAGAAATAAAATTACAGTTAAATATAGAAACAATTGGCTTCTGTCTATGCTGAAGACACTGGTGATAAATTTTCTAAGGATTAGCTCTTTCTATCTAGGGATGTTCAGGATTCATGGTTTAGAGGTTCCTGCATCCTTTATGATAGACATGGAGCACTGGGTGAACAATGGCTGGCTTATTGGAAGCCAAGCTCTTAGAAACATTAAAATCCATTTTGGCCATAATTTTAAGTGTCATGTGCCACCCGGAATGGACCAAGTCCAATATTTTCATTACTAACTTCCTTCAATTAACTTTGCTTTATCTCAGCAGGTGAACGTGTCTTTTTGTCACTCAGTGTCAGAAGGCAATTAACCCACTGACATAACATGAGAAAAAAACGTTCAGAGACAAAGCAAACACGCCCACCTAAAATTACTTGGTGATTTTCTCTTCTTAATTTATTTCCCAGCCATCAAAGCCTGCCTCCAGCTTTTGTTTGGCCATTTTCCTTTTTTACGAAGTTGCCATTTCTTCAGCCCTGTAAACACAGGAAACTAGTGAATTAATCTAACCCATACTTTGACAAAGACAGGGAGACAGGTGCATCCTGGGCTTCTCTTGCATTCTGGAAACGTGTCAGGATTCCTTTCCACACCCAGGGAGCAGCCAGGGGCCACAGAGAGCAATGAGCAGCCCGCAAAATGTATCTGTGAGTAATCTTGGTATTTTCCATGCGGTGCAGTTGAGGGACAGCGGCCAGTAGGGGAAATGGCCACGGAGGCAATCAGGAAGGAGAATCAAATCTCCTGAGCCGAATCAGGGCTAGCTCTGGCTTTTGCCCTCCATTACTCAGAAAATCTTTGAAAGACATAGCAGGGTGCCCAGAGGCACTAACCATGCAAATACCCCACAATTCATCCCGCCTGCCTTTTCCATCCTGACTCTTGCTGAGAAGGGCTCAGCATTTCCACACATGGTCTAGTTCTTCTCCTTCAAGTCTATTTATCCAGATAATTTAACAGGGAATTGGGGTCCATCTGTCCAGGAGAGCCCTCACTTATCTTTACTTTGCGTTGAGTCACCTGACCTGCCAAGGCAGGTCCCTTAGGGACCTCTTATCACTCTACCATCTCTCACTGGAAGGGGCATCACGGATGAGGCACTGGAGGCTCAGAGAGGTCGAGGTGCTTTCCTAGGCTCACACAGCCTCTGGAATCCTCACCCTTGCCTGTGGTCTGGGATCTTCTGGGCTGGAGTGGCAGAGCCCTAGGGAATGGGGAGCCTATGTAAGATTAGTCCTCTGGCATGCTGGGCCAGGGGAGGCACCCCATAAAAAGGGCAGCCTGCTTGTCCAGGAGAGGCACTTTCTTGCTGAGGTTTCCTTTAAACTCAAGTGTCATCCTTTGGCATGTTGTCTCTAAACTCCAAGGCTGGGCCAAATGCCTCTCTTTGATTCCATACTTGGTTAGGCTGCTGCTCTACCATATTGAATTTGTCTCCTCCAGCAGATTAATGTTAATGACTGGCTTTTATGGAGCACTTAATGTGTGGTAGGCATCTTCCAAGCGCTGTGAGATACTGCCTTCTTTAATAATCACAACAGCCTCCAATGCAGCTATTATTATTACCCTCATTTTATACATGCAGAAGCTGGGCACATACAAGGCATGAATCTTGCCGGAGACCACACAGCTAGAAAGCAACGGAGATCTATCTCTGCCTATCTCTCAGGGCAGGCCTTTCATCACAGAACCTACTCAACAGCTGTTACTGTTTTCTCCTTTTTTTCACAAGGTCAGGTAAGGTCATCCACTCGGGAGGAACACAGGACCAGTGAGATCCATTTTGCTCGTTAGAGATGAATGCGACCACTTGGCCCAGCACTGGACTCGAATTATTTCTTCTCCACTCATGAAGTCCTGTGTGTATTGAGCACCTACCTCACAGGGCAATACACCATGGCTTATGTTATGAGGGAGGCATTTTTGTTTAAGGAGCCTGGGTCGCACAGTGGTTAAAGCGCTTGGCTGCTAACTGAAAGGTCGGTGGTTTGAACCCACCAGCTGCTGTGTGGGAGAAGATGTGGCAGTCTGCTTCTGTGAAGATTACAGCCTCGGAACTCCTATGGGGTGGTTCTACTCTGTCCCATGGGGTCGTTATGAGTCAGAATCGACAGCAGCAGGCTTGGTTTTTGGTTTGGCTTATTGTTTGGTTTAAAGAAGACTTCAGGGCATCTTTTTGGTTTAAGGATTAACATTTAAAGATTATCTCAGGGCAATAGTTTCAGGGGTTTATCTAGCCTCAATGGCTCAGAAAGTCTGGATTCCATGAGAATTTAAAATTTTGTTCCACATTCGTCCTCCTCCCTCCTTTGATCAAGATACTTCTATAGAATTTTTTTATCAAAACATTCAGTAATGGTAGCCGGGTACCATCCAGCTCTTCTGGTCTCATGCAAAGGAGGCAGTTTTTCATGGAGGCAGTTAGCCACACATTCCTTTTTCTCCCCCTATTGTGAGGGAGGTTTCGAAGAAAGTGAAGGGACCCATAAACTGCCTCGGGTGCAAAAAAAGATTTCATGGAGGAAGACATTGGACTTGGGTCCTGAAGTGCGCACAGGGGACCTCATGTGCAGGAGAGTGTAGGGTATGCACACAGAGAAACAACACGTGCAAATACTTGGCAGGGGGGAAGGCCTTCTGTGTTCACAGAAAGGAGAGGTTTCCTGTTGCTCTAGGTAAGGCATACACAGGAAGGATTTTGAGGTCAGGGAGGGGAAGGGAGGAAAAAAAAAACAAAAAACAGATTATAAAAGAGCCCTATGCCATGCTGTGAAATTTGGAAGGCTTCCTTAACTATGATTTATAGTGTGGGATAGAATTATTAATCCTCTGAGGAGTTTTTTTTTTTTTTTTTTAAAAACCTTGTAACTTGAGGGTATTTCGATCTAGCACTAAACAACTGAAACCAGGACATTTTTTTTTTTTTTCAGTGTTAATTGCATTCTGCACCATAAGGTTCCCCAGTTGTCCTTCACTATTTTACTGTTGGGGGTTTGCTGCCATGTTTTAGAGTGGGGTTAGTTTAAAGATACTTTACAACTACCCGAGAGAACACAGCCAAGCATTTTGTCTCTATTTTCTTCTGGTTTATATCTACCTGCCAAGATGGACATGGCTTTGTTCCTCCTAACAATGACCAAACCAATGCCACCGCAATTAGCGAAATCCCTTATCTCAAGTTGGCTACATTAACACGAAACAAGCTGAAATATTCTCCAAGGGAGTTCTGGTTTTTAATGGAATGTGGTTAGCACCTCTACTGCAGCCTCACCTGACCTTCTACTAAAATGCTTGTGAAGACACACAAAAAAAGAAGGAAATTAATACTATCACCAAATGCCAGAATTATTTAGTGAGAAACCAATCACAAGGCCCACAGAACTGGACAGAAAAAAATCAATGGGGGTTTCACTCATACTTGTTCACCTGGAAGCTGATAAGAAGACCCTTTCATTCACTTGTGTGCTAGGCCTTTTGTTTTCAATTTGAAGGCTCTACACCAATCTCATAACTGGGTAGTTGTCTTTTTAAATCTTCGGTCCCAGATCTTTTCAATTATAATCTCCACAGGTAGGGCACTGGTAACTTCAAAACTTTTCCTGGAGAAGACTCCATCAGCCTGAGACCAGAAGAACTAGATGGTGCCCAGCTACCACCAATGACTGCCCTGACAGGGAACACAACAGAGAATCCCTGATGGTGCAGGAGAAAAGTGAGATGCAGACCTCAAATTCTAGTAAAAAGATCAGACTTAATGGTTTGACTGAAACTGGAGGGACCCCAGAGGTCATGACCCCAGGACTCTCTGTTAGCCTAAAACTAAAACCATTCTTGATGCCAACTCTTCAGACAAAGATTAAACTGGACTGTAAGACATAAAATGATACTGGTGAGGAGTGTAGCTCAAGTAGACACATGAGGCTAAGTGGGCAGCCCCTGTCTGGAGGTGAGATGAGAAGGAAGAGAAGCTGGTTGAATGGACATGGGAAATACAGGGTGGAGAGAAGGTGTGTGCTGGCACATTGTAGGGAGACCAACTAGGGTCACATAGCAATGTGTGTGTAAGTATTTGTATGAGAAACTGACTTGAACTGTAAACTTTCACTTAAAGTACAATAAAAAAAGGAAAAAAAAAAGAAGCAGGGAAGAAGAAGGAAAAAAAAAAAAAACAGAATATTTGGAGAGAGTAAAGAAGGGTCAAAAGGTAAGAGAGACAAAAGCAGGAATGCAAACAGATCCTTGTGGACCAATGTTCATTGCCACGCTATTCACAGTACCCAAATCATGGGAACAGCCCAAGTGTCCATCAACAGATGAATGGATAAACACAACGGCAAACAGATTCTTGTGCACCAATGTTCACTGCCATGCTATTCACAATAGCCAAATGGTGGGAACAGCCCAACTGTCCATGAACAGATGAATGGATAAACACAATGGCAAACAGATACTTGTGCACCAGTGTTCGTTGCAGTGCTATTCACAATAGCCAAATGGTGGGAATAGCCCCCAAGTGTCCATCAACACATGAATGGATAAACACGATGTGATCTATTTGGTTCTAAAAAGAAAAAGTCCTGATACACACCACAAGATGTGTGAATCTTGGAAACATGCTGAAATACATCAGACACAAAAAGAGAAATATTGTAAGATCTCACTTATATGCGATACCTAGAACAGGCAAATGCATAGAGACCAAGTTTATTAGTGGTTACTAGGGGTGGGTGGGAGGTTATTGCTTTAAGGGGTACTAGGTTTCTCTTTGGGGCGAAAAACTTGCAAATGGATAATGGCAAGGGTCGCAATACAGACTGAATGCAATGAATATAATTAATGCCACTGAAATTGTACACTTAAAATGATTAAAATGGCAAAAAAAGAAAAAAACCTTTTCCTAGGGATACTTATGCTTATCCCTGTTAGGGCCACTGCTCTGGGCAAAGATGCTGTTTTAGACAGATGCCTTTCTGTCCATCGGTGTGATATCTGTCTGTGGGTTCCCACACATACAAACAACATGGCTAAGAGTAGGGAATGGGCAATGGAGTGGCAAATGCATGTTGGGAGATAAATCCCTGCCCCCTCCAGGTAAAGAAGAGATGGAAGGGTCTTGGCAGATGGTTATGGGTTCCTTCTGTTCAGTGAGTCAGAGAAACAGGAATTGGAGAGATGAGAAAGTCCTATCTCAGTCTGGCAGAGGCTGCACAAGATGAAAGTTCTGCTATGGCGGGTACAGGAATAGCCACGGGCACAGCTCCCTGCCTTTAACATAGATGTGAGAAAGGAATGTGACCAGCCCCAAAGCAGGCAGGAGGCTGGGCAAGGGCAATCCACTCTCAGTTTCTACAGGCGAATATTAGGTCAGGCTGTAAGACCCAGGAGAAGTTTCAGAATACCATTTGGGTTTTTTTTTTTGTTGCTGTGTGTCACTGAGTTGATTCATAGCAACCCTATATGACAGAGTTGAATGGTCCCATAGGATTTTGCCATGAGTTGGAATTGACTCGATGGCAACAGGGTTTTTTTTTTTTTTTTTTTAAATCTTTACAGGAGCAGATCACCAGGTCTGTTCTCCAGCAGAGCAGCTGGTAGGTTCAAACCACTGACCTTTTGGTTAGCAGCTGAGTGCTTAACCACTGCACCATCAAGGTTCTTTTTGGGGTCTTTAGCAGGGTACAAAGAGATACAGCCTTTAACAAACCAGAGCAGAAACCACAAGGAGAGGATACGTTAAAAAGAAAATAGGATGAGATGAAAAGGGATATGGCGGTGATAATAAGTCAATATTGCAAAGAAACTAAAAATGCACCAGCAGAATCAAAGTCCATATTGGAGATGGTAAAATAAAATTCTGGACAAACCTAGGAAGTTTTCTCAGGATGTAGAGGAAATGAAAAAGAAATAAAAATGATGAGAGAGAAAAGGGCAGATGGAAAGCGCAGCAAATGGTACTCCCACCTAAAATGTTTACGTATTCTTGTGGAAGAAGCTGTAAGAACCGAAGGAATAATCAAAATCAACATCAAAGGAAACTTTCTTGAGCTAAACACCAGTTTAAGTAGCTAGACAGGATGCACCAGCAGAGGGAGATCAAATAAACAATACGGTGGTCCCCTGGTATCTGCAGGGGATATATTCCAAGACCTCCCGTGGATGCCTGAACCTCAGATAGTACCGAACCCTATATACTATGATTTGTCCTATACTTGTGTAGAAGTTTATAAATTAGGTGCAGTAAGAGATTAACAACAGTAACTAATAATAAAATAGAACAATTTTAACAATATACTGTAATAAAAATGTGAATGACAGACAGAGCAGGACAGCATGTAAACGAGTAATTTCCTTTATAAGGATCAGCACAAAGCTGGTTCCCACGAAGTGGAGGTAAAAGATGTCCCGAATGTCTAACCTTTCCAAGCTGGTGTCCCACTCCATTGCCTCAAACATCAACCACTCCCTCTCCCCTCAGCAATCTCCCTCCTGTCTTTGGGTTCCCTAATTTCTTGCAAACATCTCACAGAACTCAGGAACCATATATAGGAAATGGCTCACAAGGTTTTGGAGGCTGGCAAGTCCTCAATTCCTGGTCCAGACATAGACTTCTCCCTGGCCCTCAGTCTCTGCCCAAAGGCACTCAGCTTCCTCACTCTGTGGGCTGGGAAGCCCACTGCACCGTTTCCTTTGGGGTCTCTGCTGCAGATCTCTCTGTCTTTGGTGGTAGTGGGCTCCTCCTCTCTGCTCTGGAATTGGCTCTCTTTTAAGGCAAAACTGACCAATGCCCTTGGTAGGCCACAATTACCCTATCATATAATCACCTGGGTTGGAGTTACAAGACCATGGCTAGAAAGGCCACACACAAAAAACTAATTAATCCACTGCAGCATAAGATTTCTTCACGCTACATACTCATTTCACATACTCCAACCGGGGATGACTGCAGGTAACTGGAACTGCAGAAAGCAAAACCGAGGATGGGGGAGGGGTTATATCAATAGACATGGCGCAAGCTCAGACAAGGACAATGACTACTTTAGGGGAATGGTGGGTTCTCTAGTTGGTGGGCTCCTTGTGTGCACTGAGCTAGCAGTTTGGAGTGTGAGGTGGTTGGGGTTTGACATCTTCAAGTGGCAGAGCTGTGCCAGATTCTGAGATGTGTTAGGACTGGGGAACCTCTGCCATGACCTTGTTCTTGGATCTGGAGTCTAGCCATATATCTGCCTATCTTCTGCGTCTCACCTGGGTCAACCCTGCCCTGTAGTAATGCTTGGGGCCCTCCTGTAGGATTGCCAGATTGAACAAATAAACAAAGATGTCCAGTCAAACTTGAATTTCATATAAACAAATTGAGACATGTTTACACTAAAAAAACTTTGTTGTTTATCTGACACTTAAATTTAATTGAGCGTCCCATATGTTATCTGGCAACCCTACCTTCTTCACTTGCTGTAACTTTTCCCCAATGCCTGTTCTCCTGTCCTGCCCTAAGACTCCTCAATACACATCTGAAGGTTTATGGCTCAGTTGCTGATATTTTGGATAGCACTTCCATGAAAAATTCTAATATAGAATAAGGCAAAATATCACTCTGTAAATATTTATTGTCTGTTACGGCTTGAATTATGTATCCCAAAAATATACCTGTGGATATAATCTCATCTGGGAATAGGATTTTCTTATGTTAATGAGGCCATATCAGTATACGGTGTGTTTTAAACCAATCACTTTTGAGATATAAAAGAGCAAATTAGGCACAGAAGGCCGCAGACACAGGGAAGACCGACACCATCTGAGGAGGATAGAGGCAGACCAGTCTACAAGCCCAGGAACGCCGAGGATGGCCAGCTAGAGAAGCCGAGGATGGCCAGCTAGAGAAGCCGAGACAAGGCTTTCCCCCAGAGCGGACAGAGAGAGAACTTTCCACTAGAGCCATGCCCCTGAATTCCAGTCTCTTAGCTGCGAGAAAATGAATTTCTGTTTGTTAAAGCCGCCTGCTGGTGGTATGTCTGTCATAGCAGCACTAGTTAACTAAGACACCATCTAAGAGTTTTCCAGTGTGCTCCCCCTTGTCTGGGGTCCTATGCTACCTTCTACATTTTTTCTAATCCTGATATAATTTTTTTTTTGCAAAAGCCTGTGATTACAATACATATTCTTGATTAACAGAATGATCATTACACATGTGTAAAGTTATCTAAGAAAAATGAGATCTACTTAAAATGATATATATTTGCGTGTTGACTTGTTTGGAAAAAAGTTCTCCAAAACAGTGATCTTAAGATAGAACCCATTGCTGTAGCATCAATTTCGACTCAGAGTGCCCCTATAGGGCAGAGTAGAACAGTCTCATAGAGTTTCCAAGGATTGGAACTGCTGACCCTTTGGTTAGCAGCTGAGCTCTTAAGCACTCTGCCACCAGGGCTCTGATTATTAGACATTTGGGTGACATTTAGTTTCTTGTTTATTATTATTATTAGATTTTAAAATGTTAACACGAGAATTTAACATTTCCTAATAAAAAATTTGGTTTCATAAAAGTCAACTAAATCATATTTTAAGATGCCACAGGCCTCAAATTCTTGCTATTAGTTCCTAAACTTGGCTATGTGTCAGAATCACCTGAGGAGCCCCTAAAAACACAGATTCCTTCTCGGGCCTCACCTTGGACCTAATGAGTGAGAATATCTAGAGCTGAGCCCAAGAATATGTATTCTAGAAAAAGTTCCCAGGTAGCTCTGGTGCAGCCCTAGAACCTGTATTCTTGGAGAGGTTCCTAGCTAGCCCTGGTGGAGCCCGAGAATCTGTATTCTAGAGAAGGTTGCCAGGTAGCTTCGGTAGAGCCCCCAAATTTGTGTTCTTGGAAAGATTCCCAGGTAACCCTGGTAGAGCCCAAGAATCTGTATTCTGGGGAAGGTTCCCAGGTAGCCCTGGTAGAGGCCAAGAATCTGTATTCTTGGAAATTTCCCCTGTAGCCCAGGTGCAAGCCCAGTAGCATCTGCCTTTGGACCGGCATTCAGGAGCTGAGAGTTAGAAACAGCATGTGCAGGTGTCGGAAACACTTTGTCTCTCTGCTGACATAGGTGTTAAGGAATAACCGCTTCCCTAAAGTTACCTGCTGCCAAGTAGATTTCCTAAATGCCACGGTATCTTTAGTCATGCCACTCTGTTTATTTTGACAAGGATTACTGAAGTCTTTTACAAAGGTTATTTGGAACCTGGAATGGAAGAGCTGTAAGCCTGGTCATGCCAGCTGAGGGCAGCCGCAGAGAGGGGGTCTTTGACCATCCTCAGGCCCAGCATGGGAATGGCTTCATTAACTGGTCCATCCAACTCCGAAGCAGAGCAGGAGACAGGACTAAGAGACTTGGAGGTCTCCTGGAGGAAGAAGGCTGAGTCTTATAGCATCCTCGAGGGTGCTGCTGGGAAACCAACCATTTGTAAGAATTTGTTTATGTGACAATGAACGTCTTCTGCATACAGCATTTTGTAAACAGAGACACAAGCTGGAAGGAAGAATAGAGCTAAAGGACTCGCCAGGATAGCCAGGCAGCTGTGATGCGATTTGCATTCTTTCTGTGTTCTTTCAATTCTAGGCATAGTTTATTTTCCTTAAATTTACTTCTATCACTGGGGCCTGATTAGGTATGGAAATTAGGTCTAATCTTTGAGGCTTAGCTGGTTTATCCTTGCAAACTTGCACACAGAAGAAAAGGGCATGCCCAACAACCTTTTGCTTCCCCTGATATTGGTGCTTTTTATCTTCAGGGAAGGACACAGGGTGATTGGGGGAAGGGAGATTTCTGTGGCCAAAAGCACCTGCAGACAATGTCCTTATCGTTCCTTTTGCATTATCTGATTCCTCATACATTTTTTCAATTATAAAACCTCAGGCTGATTTGACAGATTGAAACTGGGGAAAAACCAATGCTATTAACTCAACTCCAGAGTTTCAAGTAATCGTTCGTTTTACCTTAGAACCGAATGGAGCAGTCATTTCACACTTACATCCTTGTCCATCCGTCCATCCATCCATTCCCCCCACCCATACATCCAATAACGTTATGCCAGGCACTGGGTAAGTGGAGATGATGAATCGGAAATGGTGCCCCTTTTAACATTTTTTTCAGTCTAGTAGGGAAGATAGAACTATAAAAGATTATAATAAAACATTCCAAATGCTAACATGTAGGTAAAATTCATCAACTTTGGTATGGTTAATTCAATAAAATATAGCTGTTAAGAAAGAGCCCTGGTAAAGTGCTCAGATGCTACTCAAAAGGTTTGTGGCTTGAACCTACCCAGAGGCTCCTCGGGAAAAAGACCTGGTGATCTGCTCCTGTAAAGATTACAACCTAGAAAACACTGTGAGGCCATTCTACTCTGTCGCATGGGGTCACTGCGTTGAAATCAACTCGAAGGCACCTAGCAACAACAACACAGCTGTTAAGAGCTGTACTATACAGCCAGGCTGTCTTCTCCATGTATTCCAGTTTCTCATCTGTAAAAGGAGTGTCATTATAGTATCCACCTCATACGTTTCTCAGGAAGAGTAAACGAGTTAGTATATATTTATTTAAAAGTCTCGGAAATCATATCCTGAAAGGTAAAAATTATAATCAAACAGGGAGTCTGCCCAAATATTCGTAACTTCTGCCCATCATCATTCCTGAACCTTGTACACCTCCAGCCTTCTCAAGTAGCACACACCTAGACTTACCCATCAGCACGAAGATAAACCCAAACCAAACCAAACCCACTGCCATCAAGGTGATTCTGACTCACGGCGGCCCTATAGGACAGGGTAGAACTGCCCCATAGGGTTTCTAAGGGGAGGCTGGTGGATTCGAAATGCTGACCTTTTGGTTAGAAGCGGAGCTCTTACCACTGTGTCACCAGGGCTCCAGCATGAAGATAGTAGTAAGTAAATTGGTTATAAAACTAGATTCCCCTGTGAAAGACGATTTCCAAGTTGCCTCTGAAACAGCACTCCACCCGCTTTTAGGGTCTCGGATTCCTTTGAGTTTTCATTCATTTATTTAACAATTACCTAATGAGCATCTACTATGTGCTAAACATTATTCTGGGCACTTGACTACTCAGGGAACGAAGCAAAGATTGGGCCCTTGTGCGGCTTATTCTTGGGGGAGAGATGGGAGGAGCAGATAATCATCAATAAGCGCGTAAGCACAGCGTGTGAGTTAAATTATCTAAAATGTAAGAGGTGTTCCATGCTGTAGAGAAACAGAAAGGCAGCATAAAGGGAGTCTGGAGGACTGGTGGGGTGGGCGCGTACCTCACCAAGAAGGTAAAATGTGAGCAAAGATGAGAAAAACTTAAAGGATTGGACACGTAGGCCTCTGAGGGAAGAGTGTTCCAAGCAGAGGACCAGCCAGTACGAAGGTACCCACACGGTGACCTGGCTGTTGTTAGAAGGTCAGGGAGGCAGGAGCTGAGTGCATGGAAGGCAGAGATCAGACCGTCTGAGCAAAGTTAACCAACCTTTCCCTGGAGCAGTGATTCCCACACTTTAGCAGCATCAGAATGACCTACAGGGTGTTGTGGTGGCCCCACCCCCAGAGTTTCTGATTCAGTAGGTCTAGGGTAAGCCTGAGAATTTGCATTTCTAATAAGTCCCCAGGTGATGTTGCTGCTGCTGATGTGGGGGCCACACGTTGAGAACCGCTCATCTAGAACCTAGTCACACTGTTTTATACTGTCTTAACAGTGTCCGTGGGCTCCTGAAGTCCACCGCGGGACCACAGTTCAGGAACCCTGGCTCGAGTGCCTGGTAGGCTGGGTCACTCATCCACGGGCTGCCTGAGGCCCTGCGTCAACCTCTTCCTTCCAACTAAGCGATGAGCACGCAGGATATTTGACCTCCAATTTGGGGTAGGCTAGATGAATTTTCGAAACCTTGGTGGTGTAGTGGTTAAGTGCTACGGCTGCTAACCACAGGGTCGGCCAGGCGCTCCTTGGAAACTCTATGGGGCAGTTCTCCTCTGTCCTATAGGGTCGCTATGAGTCAGAATCGACTCGACCATACTGGGTTTGGTTTTCTGGTTTTAGACTAACTTCAGGATCCCTAGTGCTGCAATGATGAAGCGTGGGCTGCGAACCAAAAGGTTGGCGGTTGGAATCCACCAGCCACTCTGAGGGAGAAAAAACCTGGGGATCTGCTCCCACAAAGATTACAGCCTAGGAAACCCTATGGAGCAGTCTATTCTGCCCTATATTGTCACTCTGAGTCAGAATCAACTCGACGGCACACAACAACAGGGAAAGTTCTGATGGCGTTTCTGAGTTAACGTCTTAGCTACAATGGTTGCTCTTCAGTCCTGCTATAATCACATTTTAGTCTTCTCACTGAGTAAGGCTTTGTGGAGTACTTTGTCACAAATGCAAATCTGGGCCTCTCCAAAGATAATGCTAAGAAGCACTAAAAGCCTTTCCATAGGGCACATGATTGGGCCGACTTATTGCCTTATAAGACAGCTCATAGCTTTGTCCTTGTCTCAAGAGGGGAAGATTAAAAACCTGGAGCGTTGTAATGGCCTCAGCAAGGATGGTGCTCATAAGTTATGGAAAAGGAGGCAACAAATCCTCTGGTCTTCTAAATAATGAAAGGTTTTTGTGCTTGTTTTTAAAGAGAAGTGGAAGGAGCACTCGAAAAACCAAAACGACCAGACAACTATTTGTTGTGAAGAGGTAATGGGGAGAATATTAAGTAGGAAACAGGAAAACGTGAAAGCTAGAATCAGATAACTCAGTCATTGCAAGATGAGGTCTGAGTTATGTGCAACCTACTTTGTATTTGCTTGGTTTTGCAAATTAGATTGGAGTTTCATCTATAGGCTGGGCATGGGCAATTATGCATTAGTGGGACGTCTCAGAGAAGAGTGCTCAGCAAGAGAATAAAGAGGCAATCGGCATGTTAGGAATGCAAACAACAGGGACACAGTCATGCTCCACTGGGCAAGAGAAGACAACAGGGGAATGACTAAAAGCAAGCACAAAAACTAACGTAATCGCTTACTTATGCGCAAACACTCACTGTTCCTACCGAGGAGAAGCCTGAGCTGCCAAAATCATCCACTGCTCAGAGATACTGACTTCTGAGTGGGACTGATTCAAGAATATCACCCTCAGGGAAATTTAAATTATGAAGCGGCGTCTCATATTTTGGAGCAATTATCAAATCATTTTCAAATACATGTTTCACTTCATATTCTCAGCTTTGTAATGCTCTGGGTTTGGAGATAACTTCCCTTTTCCAGCGGAACTCAAGTCTGCTATACCCTATCCTTTTCAGCTGAGCGCATGTCTCCAATAACTGCCCGTAATGTCTACTGATACTGCACTCATCAAAAGAAATAGTGGAGCCCTGCTTTTAAAATATACTGTAATTATTTGTCTTTTATGAAGGTATTGCGGAGTATCAATTCCAAATTAAAGAGCTATTCAATAAATCGAACTATTTCATGGGTCTGAAATATTCATCTACAAGAAGTCAGTGTAGTGAGTGGGAAAATATGCTAGACTTGGGTTATGACATGTGGGTTAGAGTCCTTGCTGGGTCTCATTGCTGCGTGACCTTGGGAAAGTAACTTAAATTCCCCTGGAGAATCTTATCAGTGATTCCAGTTAAGGGACTGTTGGACGGTCAAAAGTGATAGATATGTAAACCTGTTGCTGCTGAGTCGAGTTCGACTCATAGTGACCCTATAGGACAGAGTGGAACTGTCCCATAGGGTTTTCAAGGAGTACCTGGTGGATTTGAACTACTGACCTTTTGGTTAGCAGCTGTAGCTCTTAACCACTAGGTTTTCTGATAGATGTGTAAATGTGTTTTTAAATCCTAAAGTGCTATACTAATGGTTGGTGTTAGTGTTATCAATAAATGAGGAACAAAATGTACAGTTTTGCAGAAATGTTGCTGGAGGATGCAGACTTTTAAAATAAATTGACTGTTTACATATCCACAAAACATTGCATTAAGAGTAAAAATTGAGTCAACCAGTTGGATGGTGCATTCATTGATTAAAACTGAGTGTAGGCCCCTATATCAGAAAAACAAAAAACAAACAAACCAATTACCAATCATATTAATTAGCACTAATTTGCATTTAGTGACCTGTCCTGAATTAAAATTAGTTCCCATGAGTTAATAATGGCTGTGAATTTTGAGGGTACACTTACACACACACACACAAGAGTAAGCCATGCACATGGCTATGTGTACATATGTATACATGCACCGCCGCCCTGCGGTGTAGCCATGGCCATCTCAACCTTCTTATGTGCTGACACAGGTAATCCAGCCTCAGGGTCTAACTAAGCTAACACTGGGTTCATTTTCAGAGTACAACTATGAATAGAACCTTTCTCTTTTAATTTTACAAATTGTTCTTACCCGGTCATACTATAAAATTATCTAGCTAAAACTATCTAGATAGTTGACTGAATCTTGGCTTTTCATGTGGATTCTGGTACTCAAAATATTTTAAAACATGATGCTAAGTGTTAAAGAAGTTCTAGTGGTACAGTGGTTAAAGTGCTCGGCTGGTAACCAGATGTGGATGGTTCAAACCCACGAGCGGCTCCATGGAAGAAAGATGTGGCAGTCTACTTCTGTAAAGATTTACACCCTTGGAAAGCCCATGGGGCAGTTCTACTCTGTCCTACACTGTCACTATGAGTCAAAATTGACTCAATGGTAATGGATTTGTTTAAGTATTAAATATGACCCACAATTCAGTTTTAATTCACGTAATATGACCCACAGTAACTAAAATAACGATTTGTCTAACATGTAAAGATTTTGTACAGGTATGTATCACTTAATGTCCCTGATATGTTCTGTGAAATAGGACGTTATGTGAGTGGGACATTGTGTGAACACCATATTACATACAGAGAGAGGTGCTGCGGGACAGTGATCCATTGGACTCGGGACACGCACCACCATCATACCAAAAGACTGCAAGAAAACTTTGGTTCCACTGCTGCCAGTCCTGGGTGGCTGCCACCTGGTCTCTGAGAGGCACACCTGGCCTCCGCCCACTGTGGCGTGTATTCACCATTCAGCCAGCCACTGGCTCCTTTCCCTTCCTCCCTCCCTGCCTGAAGTCCCCCCTAATAGGCTTTAAACTGCCACCCCACCCATCTCTCCTCTTCCTCCTTCCTGGCTGCCTTTCCTGCTCCTCCTCCCACCACCACCGCAGCCAGGACCACTCAGCGTCCACCACTACAGGAGGAGTGGGGCATCCCACTCCTGTGATCACCACCGGGGAAGAGCTGTGGCCTCAGGCCTGGACGTCATGCACAGGACACCTGGGCCCAGGGGGGCTGCAACCTCGGTGCGGCATCCCCCTCAGTGGCTGCAGCAGCATCTGTGTAGTGTCTGCCTAAGGTGAGTGCTGTGGGACAGGCAGCTGTGGATGGGCACTGGAATCCCCTTCCCCTGCCACTCCGAGGCTGGGGCAGGTGTGGGCCTGTAGAGCTACTGAGAGATAGATCTGATCTCTAGCAAAGTAGTCTGCTACGTCCCGTTCTCCGATAGGGGTTTCTGAACTCTATTATAAGCTTATGGGACCATGGACGTATATGCGGTCAGCTGTTGCCAGAAGGGGCATTAAGTGACACATACCTGTATAGGGAAAAAGTCCCTCTACTTCTCAGTGATATTTTTTATATATAAAAAAAGCACAAGTTTATAAAAGGCAAGGAATAAATGAGCCCTGTAAGAAGAAGATATTGATTGTAGCACAAATAATTTTTTTAAATTAGAGCTTCTATTTTGAGATTTCTGTAGATCCACATGCAATTAAAGAAATAATAGAGAGACCCTGTGTACTTTACCAGGTTTCTTCCGATGGTAACATCCTGTAGAGCCATGGCACGGTGTCACAGCCAGGAAGCTGACATGGATGCAGTTAGGATACAGAACCTCCATCACCAAGTGGTTATAGCCACACCCATTTCCCTCCTGCCCTCACCTCTTTGTTAATCCCTGGAAATTACTAATCTGGTCTCCATTTCTATAACTTTGTCATTTCAAGAGTGTTGTAGAAATGGAATCATACAATATGGACCCTTTGGGGATTGGATTTTTTTCCTCAGCATAATTCTCTGGAGATCCATACAAGTTGTTATGTGTATCAATAACCAAAACCAGCTGCTGTCAAGTTGACTTCGACTCAGGTGACCTGACGTGTACTAATAACACATTCCTCTTCATTGCCGCGTAGTACTGTGCGGTACGGATTACCACAGCTTGGCTAGTCACCCACTGAGGAGTAGTACTGCACGGTACAGATTACCACAGCTTGGCTAGTCACCCACTGAGAAGCAGTACTGCACGGTACGGATTACCACAGCTTGGCTAGTCACCTACTGAGGAGTAGTACTGCATGGTACGGATTACCACAGCTTGGCTAGTCACCCACTGAGGAGTAGTACTGCACAGTACGGATTACCACAGCTTGGCTAGTCACCTACTGAGGAGTAGTGCTGCACGGTACGGATTACCACAGCTTGGCTAGTCACCCACTGAGGAGTAGTACTGCACAGTACGGATTACCACAGCTTGGCTAGTCACCCACTGAGGAGTAGTGCTGCACGGTACGGATTACCACAGCTTGGCTAGTCACCCACTGAGGAGTAGTACTGCGCGGTACGGATTACCACAGCTTGGCTAGTCACCTACTGAGGAGTAGTACTGCGCGGTACGGATTACCACAGCTCGGCTAGTCACCTACTGAGGAGTAGTGCTGCACGGTACGGATTACCACAGCTCGGCTGGTCACCTACTGAGGAGCAGTACTGCGCGGTACGGATTACCACAGCTTGGCTGGTCACCTACTGAAGAACATCTGGTTTGTTTCCAGTTTTTTTGCTGTTTCATATAAAGCTACTTATAAACATTCGTGTACAGGTTTTTATGTGAACATACGGTTTCATTTCTCCGGGATAAACGTCAAGGGGTACAGTTGCTGGGTAATATGTAGTTACTTGCTTAGGTTTTTTTTTTTTTTTTCTTCTTTTTCGGGAACTGCTAAACTCTTTGTGGCTTTACCATTTTACATTCCCACCAGCAATGCACAGGTGATCCATTTTTTCCACATCCTCACCAGCATTTTGTTTTACTAGTCCTTTATGGGGCAGTCCTTTATGGGGCAGTCCTTTATGGGGCAGTCCTTTATGGGGCAGTTCTACTCTGTCCTGTAGGGTCGCTACGAGTCGGAATTGACTCAACGGCAGTGGGGTTTAGTCCTTTATCAGATAGATGGTTTGCAAATATTCTTTTCCCAGTCTGTAGCTTGTCTTTCCATCCTCTTAACAGCATGTTTCACAGAGCAAGTTTTTAAATTTGATGAAGTCCAGTTTATCAATTTTTGCTTTTATGAACTGTGATTTCATATCAAGTCTAAGAATCTTTGCCTAGTCCTAGATTCTGAAGATTTTCTCCTATGACTTTTTCTGAAACTTTTATAGTCTTACGTTCTATATTTAAGTCCATGATCCACTTTGTGTTAATATTTACATAAAGTGTGAGACTTAGGTTGAGCCTTTTTTTCCCCCATCAATATCCAACTGCTCCAGCACCATTTGTGGGAAAGGTTATCTTTCCTCCGATGAATTGCACTTTCATAAAAATCCAGTTGGGCGTATTTGTGTGAGTCTATTTCTGGGTTCTCTATCAGAATAGATTTCATTCATTTTATTTCAATAGATTTCACTGATCTGTGTGTCTACCCCTCTGCCAGTACCACAAAGTCTTGACCACTGCAGCTATGTGATAAATCTTGAAATTGGGTTAGACTAATTTCTCCCATTTTATTCCTCTTTTTTAAAATTGCTGTAGATAGTCTAGTTCCTTTGACTTCCATATATATTTCAGAATATCTTGTCTATATCTATATAATTATTTTGGTAGGATTTAGATAGAAATTGCATTAAACCCATATAAAACCCCAAACCAAACCCATTGCCATGGAGTCAATTCCAACTCATAGCAACTCTACAGGACTGAGTAGAACTGCCCTATATATATATTTGAAAAAATTGACGTCTTTACTATGTTGAGTCTTCCAATCAATGAGCACAATATGTCTCTCCATTTATTTAGATTTTCTTTGATTTCACTCATCAGCATTTTGTAGTTTTTAGTATTCAAGTCCTTTCCATCTTTTATTAAATTTATACTGTAGTATTTAACTTTTGTTTAGATTTTAAATGGTATTGTATTTTTAACTTTGTGTCTACATAGTCATTGCAAGTATTTAGAGATACAGTTCACTGCTATATGTTTGTCTTATATCCTGTGACCTGACCTCACTTATTAATTCTAGAAGTTTTGTTTCGTTTTTTGGTAGGTTCCTTAGGATTTTCTACATAGATAATAATGTAACCTGCAAATAGGGTCAGTTTTATTCCTTCGTTTTTGGTCAGAAGGGCTTTTATTTCCTTTTTGTGCCTTATTGCACTGGCTAGAACTTCCAGCACTGTGTTGAACAGGAGTGGTGAGAGCGGACATCCTTGTGCCATTTCTGACCTCAGGGCCGAGCATTCAGTCTTTCACCTTTAGTGTCACATCAACTGTAGGTTTTCTGTAGAAACTCTTAATCAAGCTGAGGAAGTTCCCCTCTATTCCTGTTTTTCTAAGAGTTTTTATTGTGAATGGGTGTTGAATTTGTCAAGTACATTTTCTACCTCACTTGATACATCATGTGGTTTTTCTTTTTTAGTCTGTGAATATGGTGAATTACATTGATAGATATTCAAATATTGAACCAGTTTTTCATTCCTGAAATAAACCCCTTTTGTTTATAGTGTATAATTCTTTGTATATATTACTGAATTCTATTTGTTGATATTTTGTAAGGGTGTTGGCCTGTGGTTTTCTTTTTTTGTATTGTCTTTCTTTGGTTTTGGTGTCAAGGTAATGTTAGCTTCATAAAATGAACTGGCAATTGCTCCTTCCTCTTCCATTTTCTGGAAAAGATTGTGTGGAATTGGTGTTAATTCTTGTGTAAACATTTTGTAGACTTCTCCAGTGAAACCATCTAGGCCTGGAGGTTTCTTTTTTGGAAAATTTTAAATTCCAAATTCAATTTCCTTAATAGTTATAGAACTATTCAAATGACCAATTTAACATTGGGTGAATTGTGGTAGTTTACGTTTTTCAAGGTATTGGTTTTTTCATCTAAGTTATCAGATGCATGTGAGTGGTATGTAGCATTTCCTCATTACCCTTTTGAGGTCTGCAGAGTCTGTAGTGATATCTCTTGTTTGGCTTCTGATATGGGTAATTTGTGTCTTCTCTCTTTTTTGCTGTCACTCTTGTTAGAAGTTTGTCAAATTACTGATTTTTCTAAAGAGCCAGCTCTTTGTTTCATTGATTTTTCTCTATTGTCTTTCTGTTTTCAGTTTCACTGGTTTCTGCCTTTTCTTGCCTTTATCGTTTCCTTTCTTCTGTTTGTTTTGGATTTATTTTGCTTCTTCTTTGTCTATGTTCTTGAGGTGGAAGCTTAGAGTTTTTATTTGAGACTTACTTGAACTTCTCTAACATCACCCTAAAGGGTAGACGCCTAGGCTCCCCACTCAACCTTTGGTGGCGTGGGTAGGGGTGAAGCCACAGTTTTTTTCTGTGGTGCTAGGCTGGAGAAGAGTGGTTTATGTCTAAAAGGTTTCTGTCTTACTAGGCCATCCCTTTCCTGATCCTTTGACTAGAGAGAGGAGGCTTTTGTTGAGACTTTTTGCTGGTACCTGTTGGTGTTCCTGGGTTGTTAGCTTCTTCAGCCCCAAGTCTGAGATATATGAAGCCAAAAGAAAACCCAGAGAACTTACCAATGTGTTGTTCTGTGGGTTCCAACCTCCCTAGCTGTTCTGCCTTCTTTTCTCTACCTTTCATGTCTTTTTATGCTTGTTTTATATATAATGTCCTGGGTTTTTACTTGCACTTGGAAGAAGGAAGAGGGAAAAGTGCATCTGTTTCATATTCCCAGAAGCAAGAGCCCTCCCCAAATAATTTTAACATTTGTCAACAAGAAAGTGCTATCAATATAACTTACAACAGGACTTGTAAAATGGAGGTAGTCAAGAAAGTGCTACCAACAGAACTTATAACACGACTTGTAAAACGGAGGTAGCCAAGAGGGAGCAATGTGTACCCTGAGGCAGGGTTTCCCATGCAGAACGCTGAAGTTCCAAAAGGGAGCACAACTTTGCACAACGCTCCGCCACTCTACCCGTGAGTGTGGCACAGATGCTATGTTGGTTGACATTTCTGAGTTGTAACACAGATCAAAGAAAGTGATTAGGAAGAAGTCCTGGCTTTGACTTTCTTTCTGTGACTAATTTTGATTCTATAAAACAAAAACCATCTTTTGAGGAGGTCCACGCTAACCTTCAGCCACTGGTGCAGCCATGTGGAAGCCACTGGGCACTTACAACTACTGTCTCAATTACTTGAAAAGGTGACCACATTCTACTGTCTGCAGAAGAGTGAAAAAGGGTCCTGACTTTTGAGGCTGGGTCTTGACCAAATTGAATTTCCATGGAAGTGAGCATCTTTTCTCCAGCCCACTATTTAATTTTATTTTTGCTATAAAAACATTTGATAACATTTGTGGAACATTCTGTATCTCATCCAATAAATACTTTATGAGACATTTCAACAGCCTTTTAAAGAGAGAGTAGCTATTCTATTCTGGGTCATGTGAAGCAGCTCCAGCTCTCTGGGTCAGCATTTGCCATCACTGGTCAGCATGTGTATTGTCCTCACTTGCTCCTGCCTCCAGTTGGGACAACGGTCATATGCAAGCTCCAATACAAGCCAAAGTTCGTGGCTCTGTGTCTGTGCGGGCTCTGGAAACACCTAGCACTTACAGAGGCTTAATTAATAACCATGACAAAATAGAGCCAAGCTGTTCCCCACAGGTTCCTCAAATTGGAATCCTGGTACAGCCCTCAGGACACAGTTGCTATTTAATAGATGGATGGATGAATACATAGATAGGAGGATAACGTAGGTCTATGTATAATTTATGAATATGGAAATTTGCTATTTGCTGCAAGAGTGGTATATTTAGACCATAGCAGAACCTTAAATGTTTTGAAATGTATAGTAAGTTAAACCATGTACCTTCCATATCCCGAAAATCAGCCACTTTCTGTTATTTTGACAAGCTAGTTTATGGTTATATTTGTCAAATCTAAACACAAGTTATTTCATATTTTAGACAGGAAATATGTGGGGAAAAAAAGCAATAATTTCCATTTCTTCTTCTCTTTATTCCCTTGCCCTCATTTTCTGTGTCCTTCATTTCCTCCATTGATCTAATCTCCAAGGTTAATGTTTATGGAAAAAACAAGCAACTCAATGTTATCAACCTCAGTATTCAAAAATGTGCCTATTAAACAAAATAGGAGAGTCATAGAATTGCTTGCAATCAATGTTTAAAGTGTCCGGATTCATTGCCATCCTTAAAGACCCAGGTCACATTCTATTTCCCACAAGAAATTTTCCAGTCATTAGAGCTATGAGGATCTTACCAAACTACAGTTAGTCCTTCCTCCCATCTCCTTATTATCATCACCACTCAGGTGATATTTATCATTTCTACTTGGGATACCTCTCACTGGTGTTCATATGTCTTTCCCTGCTAGATGGGGAGCTCCTAGAAACCAGACACATTCCAGTCTACCTACAGTGTCCTGCAATAGGAGACATCCCCAAAATACTTGTCGAGTAAATTTATGGATAATTTACAAGGCCTATCAGCCCCCAAGAGATACAATAAGTCTTTTAGCCATATTATGCTATAACTGGATTTTAACTTATCACTGGGTAGACTGGGTACCCAGATTTTATCCTTTATACTTATTATTCCTTTATATTTCTTACTCTTCCTATGCTAATTAAATAGGGAGAATTAACTGAGCCATGAAAATCTCTTCAGTTAAAAGAAGAATCTAGGATCCTGGATTATTTACCAATGCTTACAACCACAGAATTGTCTGTATTATAGTGAATCTGTGCAGACATCAGAAGAACACTACTCAGAAATAAACTTAGGTATTTTAACCTAATGTTTGGCATTTTAAAAATAAATAAATAAAAGCTTTTATTTCAAATTCCTGATGCCTTTTGTATAGTGATTAAGGTACATAGCTGGCTATAGTGTAATGCAAAACTAATGAATTATCTAGATCAGTGCCGTCCAGTGGTAACTGCGGTAAACAAAATGATACCCTCCCTCACCCCCAAAATATGTCCATGTCCTAATTCCAAAACCTGCACATATGTCACCTTATATGGCAAAAGGTTCTCTGCAGATGTGATTAAGTTACAGTTCTTGAGATGGGG
Source organism: Loxodonta africana (assembly GCF_030014295.1). NCBI lineage: Eukaryota > Metazoa > Chordata > Mammalia > Proboscidea > Elephantidae > Loxodonta > Loxodonta africana. Next base: position 76,436,166 of record NC_087364.1, on the reverse strand, counting down.
AGATCGTCCTGGATCATCAGGTTGGCCAACGTAATCAAAAGAGTCCTTGTAAAAAGAAGGTGGCGATGGGCAGAGTAAGAGAGAAGGAGATGTGACTGCAGAAGCAGAGGAGCCAGAGGGAGAGAGAGAGACAGAGGGAGAGAAAGACAGAGATATTGATTTGAAGATACAATGCTACTGGCTGTGAAGATGGGGGCAGGGACCACAAGCCAAGGAACACTGGTGACCTCTACCCAAAAACCTAGAAACTGAAAAAGGCAAGGAAACAGAGTCTCCCTTGGGCGGTGCAAATAGTTAACGTGCTCAGCTACTAACTGAAAGGTTAGAGGTTGGAGTCCACCCAGTAGGCACCTTGGAAGAGAGTCCTATGATCTACTTCTGAAAAATCAGCCATTGAAAATCCTACGGAGCACAGTTCTATTCTGTCACACATGGGGTGACCATGAGTCGGAATAGACTTGAGGGCGACTGGCAGTGAATAGGTAATCCATGAGGAATCTGTGCTGCCATCGTATCATTTCCATCCTACTGTTTGCTCGAGCTCATGAAAAGGAATTGCCAAGGATGCTAAGGCTAAGATATGATACTTTGTAAAAGTTCCTAAGAGTAAACAGCATTTTTCTCTAGAATTTTATGATATTCACACTTTGAGATGAGAAACTCATCAGCAAATTGAACACAATAAATATGGATGCTCAGAAAATGTTAGTGGAATTATTTGACAAAATGAATGCCTTTTAAAGACGAGTGAACTTTAGCAGCTGACAATATCAGGGGCAGAGTGTAAATCCTACAGGGCTCACACTCCGCCCTTTGTCTGGTAATTTGTCTTTACTTTTATTGCTGAAGGGAGAAGGGGTTGAGAAATTAACTCTCAGCTGACAGTTCTATAACATTTGTAATACCTGTAAAGTATTAGAATAACAAAAATTTATGATGTGGCTTGAGGCATTCAAAAATTCTAATTAAAAAATAGGATTCTGTTTTGGCAATATCATAGTCTAGGTTTTAGACGTGTACCTTTCAGCTACAAGCCACACAGACATGCTGAGTAAAATGCAGTTAAGTATCTTCTCACATGTGTATCTGAGGTCATGGGAAGGTAAGAGAAACCCCAAGGGGCAGAGCACGAACAAAATGGAAAGTGGATGGAGGAAGCTGTAGCTGCTCTCAGGGTATTTGCCAACCTTAGTAACTGAGAGTTTGTGTTTTAACAAATGTAAGCAAGAGGTAGGTAGGGTTAGGTAGGTAGGGGCAAAGGAAGAAAAGCCTTAGGTCCACTCTAAACTACGAGCTGAAACTAAGATTCTCGCATAAAGACAAGGTCAGACCTAAATGAAATGGGAAACCAAGAAAAACTTCTGTCTACAAGCAAAAGGCAGTAACGAATCTTTGTCTAATTGGAGTATTAATGGAGAAACCAAGGAGAATGGAGAAGTAGTAGTATTCCTAAGGATGTTGACTGATGATTTTAAAGAATTGGTAAACAGCTGGACCTTCAGAATTAAGATGTGTAACAAATCCCAAGCAGATAGGTAATAACGAATCCATATGGTGACACATTAAAGGGAAACCGCAGAACACAGAAGACAAAGAAAGGGTCTAGAAAGCAGCCAGGGGGAAAAGATGGATTATTATAAATGAATCATAATCAGATTGATGGCAGAATTTTCCACAGTAAACGTAGGAGTCAGAAGGCTGTGGAATCTATCCTCCAAGTGCTAAGAGAAGAACTAAGAGAAAATATCTGTCAACCTGGTATTACGTATCTAGTTAAACTATCATTCAAAATCAGTGGTATGAAACAGTCATTTTACGGCAAATGAAATCTGAGAGTTTACCATCCACAAGCAGTCATTAAATGAACTTCTAAAAGACAGTACATTCTCTGAAAATTAAATTGAATTTAGAAGAACAGATGAAGGTACAAGAAGAACTAATGAACAGAACAATTAGAAAAACATGACGTTAAATATAAACACACACTGATTGTATAAAACAATAACAACAAGGATATTATAATGTGGTAGAGAAAAATGGTAGAAAAGTTACTGAAAATCAATAACATGAGAAGGGTAATCAGAGCTGGCTGTTGTTTGGGAGGAGACTAATTAATCAAGATAGATTTTAAAGGCAAGCATTTTAAAGATAATTTTGAAAAAAAAAAACAAACTATAATTTCCAAGCAAGTAGAGAGAAAAAAAGAAAATGAAAATAATTCAATATAAACAGCCAGGAAAGAAGGGCAAAAAGCACAGAAAATTTCAGGGAAACTAGCACAAAATAAGATTTCAATGGGAATTAAAATGAACGTACATGACCTAAACTTCTTATTTAAAAGACAAGCTGTCATACTGGATTATAAGACACCCACCTATATTCTGCCCATAAAAAAACACATCTAAACACAAGGACAATGAAAGGTTGAGTAGAAAAAACATAAATCAGGAAAATTATAACCAAAAGGAAGCTTTTGTTGCTAAATTAACATTAGATAAGGTAATTTTAAGGAAAAAAAAGCATTACCAGAGAAAAAGAGAATCACTACACAATGATAAAAGGGCCACTTCACCAGAAGGATACATTTCTAAGCTGTATATGCCTAATAACACGATATTCAAAGCTAAAATTTACCTACTGATAAGAAGAAATTGGCAAATGTTGAGAGAGATCCAAACGTATTATCTCACTAATTGATAGATGAAGCAGACAAAAATTCAGCAAGGACATAGAGAATTTCAACAGCATAGTTAACAGCCTTAATCTGTGGTCACACACACAGGCTTGCACCAACCAATTAGAAAAAAAAAATTTTTTTTCTCAAACATGAAATATTAAAAAAAATTGATCACAAAGCATTAACAAATCAATTCTACTAATCTATTAGAAAGTGTATAATGACACTAAAAAAATTAATAAAATTTAGCACAATAGCAAATTCAAGAAGAAAAGGCACACGATCATCTCGGTGAAGGCAGAAAAAACATCTGTTAAAATTCAGTGCCCAATCTTGACGGATATTCTTGGTGAACTACAAATAGAAAGGAATTTCATTATGCTTATAAAAGGTATCAATAAAAAGCCTCCATAGTAAATAACGGTGAACTATTAGCTTCATTCCTTTTAAAATTAGAAATGAGACAAAAATGTCCCCATGTCTGCTTCAAGATTGTACTGGAGGGCCTCATCAGTGGATCAAAATTAGATAAAGAAATAAAATATATGAATCACAAAAGAAGAAATAAAACTGTTCTTCTCAGATGATGAGTTTTTCTACATGGAAAACCGAAGTGCATCTATAGAAAAGTTGTTAGAATTAACAAAGCAGTTCAGCAGGCTTAACTGAATATTAGATCAATATAAAAAAATACGCATTCCTATCCACCTGGAACAAACAGTGAAAAAATACAAAATATGAAAAGAGGCACCATTTACTATGGCAACGACAAAATATGACTCTTAGGAATAAATCTAACAAAAGATGTACACCAACTGGGGAAAACCGGAGAACTTTAATGAAGCATGTTAAAAAAAAACACCTAAACAAATGAAGAGGTACATCACATTTGTGAATAAGTCGATTAAATATTGTACAGTACCCCTAAATTCATGTAATTTCAATAAAAATCTCAACAGGCTTTCCTATGGAACTAGAGAAAATGATTTTAAAATTTATACAAAACAAAGTATCAAGATAGTCAAGACAATTTTGAAGAACAAAGTGGAAGAATTTGTCCACTTACCCAACTCTATGTCAGTGTTTATTATAATGCTGTAGCAATTAAGATAACATGGTGCTGTTGGAGGGATAGAGAAGTTGACCAACGAAAAAGTTAGAGTCCAGAAAGACACCCACATAGACATTAAAACTTAATAAACCACAGCACTGCTGTTAATCCAGACGAGAAGTGGTGCTGGGACAACTGCTTAGCCACGTGAACAAAAAAAATAAAGAAAACCCTCTACCTCACATCATTCCAGGCAAATACAATTCCTTAATACAAAAACCAGAATTTTAGACCATTAGAAGAAACTATACCTTGTGTATATGGAAGAGTTTCTCAAAAAAGGCATAAAAATCTTAAATCATAAACGATTGACACCTTTGACTGTATTAAAATTGAAAACTTCTTTGCATCAGTGGATTGACACAGTGGCTACAACAATGGGATCAAACATAACGATTGTGAGGATGGCGCAGGACTGGGCAGTGTTTCGTTCTTTTGCGCGTAGAGTCACTACGAGTAGGCACAGACTCAAGGGCACCTAACAACAACATGCATCAATAAACACCACAAAAGAAAGTAGACAAGCCACAGACTTGGAAAACATAATAGCGGCATATTTAAGTGATAAAAGATTAGTACACAAAACAACTTAAGTCCCTGTCCATAAGAAAAAGACTAACAACTTAATACAAAATTCTAATATGAACAAAATTTACAAAAGGAGAAAAACCTGGAATGGCCAACTGGCAGATGGAAAGATCTTCAACCTTACAAGTAATTAAGGAAATAATCATTGAAACAGCAATGGATAGCATTTTGTAGCTGTCAGACGACCGAAGATTCAACTCTGAAAAGAATTTAACATGAAAGGATATGGAGGAATAGAAACTCAAATAACAGCTCATGAGAGTGTAAAAATGTACACTTAGAAGCAATCTGGCAATATCTAGTAAAACTGCAGAGCCTGGTGATGCAGCGGTTAAGAGCTTGGCTGCTATCCACCAGCCACACCTTGGAAATCCTATGGGGCAGTTCTACTCTGTCCTAGGGGGTCACTGTGAGTTGGCAACAGGTAGTAAAATTGCAGATGCTGACATCCTATGACCCAGCAGTGTCCCTCCTGGGCACATGTTCTGTAGAAACTCTTGCAAATGTACTCAAGAAGATATGGCCCTCTGTGCTCTGCTCCCAGTCACCTCTCTGATGCCATTTTCCACCATTCTTGCCCTCACTCAGTCAGCTTCAGCCACAATGGCCTTGCTCCTAGAGCATACTAGGCATACTTGTACCTCAGGACCTCGGCGCTTGCTGTTTCCTCTGCTAGCAATGCTTTCCCCGAAGGTATTTCCATGGCTCCTTTTCATTTCCTTTGAGTCTTTACTTGAATGTCACCTTCTCAGCGTTACCTTCTCTAGCTCCTCTATTCTCTATCCTTTTTCCCAACTTAATTTTCCTCCACTTTAGCATGTATCATTAATACAGTACACATTACAATTATTTACTTGTGTCTTAGTTCTAGTGCTGCCATAACAGAAATACTCCAAGTGGATGGCTTTAACAAAAAGAAATTTATTTCCTCACAGTCTGGAAGGTTACAAGTCCAAATTTAGGGCGCCAGCTCCAGAGGAAGGCTTTCTCTGTCAGCTCTGGAGGAAGGTCCTTGTCCTCAATCTTCCCCTGGTCAAGGAGCTTCTCAGGATGCGTTCTGCTCCTGGTGCTGCTTTCTTGGTGGTATGAGGTCCGCAACTCTCCGCTTGCTTCCCTTTCACCTCTTGAGAGATAAAAGGTGGTGCAGGCCACACCCCAGGAAAACTCTCTTTACATCGGACCTGAGTAAGGGTGGTGTTACAATCTCACCCTAATCCTCTCAACATAAAATCACAATCACAAAATGGAGGACAACCACGGAATACTGGGAATCACGGCCTAACCAAGTTAATACACACATTTTGGGGAGACATAATTCAATCCATGACAACTTGTTTATGGGATGTAAGTTCAGAGGCAGGAATTTTGGTTTGCTTTTTTTCACTGAGATAGAAAAAAAATAAATCAGGTAGACCAATACCTGATCCATAGTAGGTACTCAATGAATATTTGTTATGTGAATAAATGTGCATAAAAATGTTCTTTATGGCAGTGCTCGTAATCCCTCCAGCGCTTGGTAAAACACGGCAGGGCAAGTAACATCCCCGTTGGTGCTCTGAGAGGAAACAAGCTCTAGAGATTTAGAGGGGTTAAGGGACTTGCCCAAAGTCACCGGACAAGTGTCCAGTAGCAGCTCAAGTGCATAAGGCTGCTCTGTGCACGTCTTGAATAAATTCCACATTCCGATATCTTCTGGTAAGAAAACGTTACAATGGCAAATAGGTTTATTCCCCTAAATATTATATAATCTCCTTGAAAATGTATTACTTTGGTGAGAATTTTTCTATTTATTTCATAAATAAGAATTGCTTTAAGCAAAATGGAATACAGAAGCCTCTCAGTCACGCTTGCCCTGATGCACACCAGGGAAAGTGGTCACCCTACTGTGAATTTTACTGGTGGGACTGTTAATAGCAAGATGCTTGTTACATGAGGCATGTGGCAAAGCTGGGAACATAAATGTGCTTACGTGCGTGTACTGTCACCACTTAATAGGGTATCATTCCACCAAACAGGACCTCCTGTTCCATTTTGTTTAAAGCTTAAAATGAAAGCAAGTAAACATGTACTTTAAAAAAAAACTACAATTTAGCTTTTCCTTACAGAATATAGAGGCCTGCATACTCCAAATCATAGCTATTAGTGTCAAGAGAGCTTATAAGTCCATGTAAAGATGAACAAGACCCTTAGTGTAAAACATTTAACACATACAGACCATCTGTGTCCACAACTGTTGTGTTATGGATTGAATTCTGTCCCCCCCAAAATATGGGTTGTAAATCCTAACCTCTATGCCCGTGGTTATAACCCCATTTGGGAACGAGTTGTCTTTGTTCTACTAATGAGACAGAAGTTGTGTAGGGTGTATCTTGAGTTGCTCTTTTGAGATATAAAAGAAATTAAACAAGCAAGCCAGAGAAGTAAAGATAGGGTAAGATAGATGCCAAACCACATGGAGATCTCTAAGGAACCAGGAAGCAGAAGCTGAAGAGACAGAGGACCTCCCTTCAGAGCTGGCAGAGAGAAAAAGTGTTCTCCTAGAGTTCGAGCTCTGAATTTGGACTTCCAGCCTCCTAAACTGTGAGAAAATAAATTTCTGTTTGTTAAAGCCATCCACCTGTGGCATTTCTGTTACAGCAGCACTGGGTAACTAAGACATGTTAGTTTTCCTTATGGAAGAAAAAAGGGAAGAGGAGAGACAGACAGAATCTACATGTTGCTACCATGGCAGGAAATAGCACAATGAGCTGCCAGAAAAATAAGGCACTCACCCATACCTGACGCAGAGGTCCGGAGTCTTGTGCTAACGTCACACCATGAATGTCTAAGGCTATAATTCTACAGGGGTGTGGAAAGCTGGGTGGGTAAATAGCATGATGTTCTCACCATCAGGAGTTTATGGCTGGTTATGAGTACATCACGGGCACAAGTAAAATCGACTTGCCTTCATTAACTCAAAGATGAAATGAAGAAAGCTATGTTAGAGTCCCTTAGGATATGGGGGTGAGTGGTCACCTACCTACAGGCTGAGCTCTTGGGATCAGGTGTGAATGTGGCTGCCCACCAGGCTTGGTGTCAAGATTGACTGCCTAATCATGACTGACCAGCTGGTAACTCGAGCTTGAGAAAATATAAAAGATAACATGGCATCTTTGGAAACCCGGTTGGAAGTGTATAGTAAAGCTGAACTTAGGCATATACACGATCCAGCAATTCCACTCCCTAAGAGAAATGTGTTCTTTTGTTCTCTAAAAGACGAGTGCAGGGATATTCATGTCAGCACTATTCTAAATAGCCCCAGGATGGAAATAAACAAAATGTCCACCAAAATTCAAATGGATAGGAATAATTGTTCAATGGAATCGCATACAGCAATGAAAATTAATAAAGTACTGCTATAGGGAAGAGTGGAGCCCTGGTGGCACGGTGGTTAAGAGCTCAGCTGCTAACCAAAAGATTGGCTGTTCGAATCCACCAATTGCTCCTTCGAAATCCTATGGGGCAATTCTACTGTGTTCTATAGGGTCATTGTGAGCTGGAACCCACTCAATGGCAATGGGTTTGGTTTTCAAAAAGCATGGGTTAATCTTACAATCATAATGTTGAGTGAAAGAAGACAGACATACAAGAATATACACTGTATTATTCCATTTATAAACTTCAAAAACAGGCAAAAGTAATTTATGGCATTTAAATTGATGACTGTGGTTCCTCTTGGTGGGAGCGGGTGGAGAGTAACTGGAGGGGAGCATGAAGAGAGGTTCTGGAAGGCCAACGGTGTTCTGTTTCTTGACCTAGATGCCGATTACAACGGTTCATATTTCACTTTGTGAAAATTCATCTCATTATACTCTTGGGATTTATGAGCTTGTCTGTGTGTACATTATTTTAATAAAATTTTTATATTAAAAAAACATTTGGGCAAGTATATATAAGTGCAGAGTACATAAGTTTGACAAAGGGAATTTTGGGATGGGACTGATAAAGGAATATTTGTTGGAGAAGGTGCATTTTTGGTTGAACATCAAAATTAGGAAAGTACATGATTTGACTAAGAAATGTGGGTAGGTTAAAAGAGATATGAGTAAGTGCATTTAAAGATTAGGGGTGGGGAAAGATGTAGGCAGGCAGGGGCAGCGCTCTGTTGAGGCAGAAAGTCAGTAACGACACAGAAAGCAAAGTGTAGATGATCAGACACAAGGAAGAGGAATCTAGATCCTGATATGCAATGGGGTACCACCGCTCTTCCTTTCAAAATTTTTTAGTTAAAAATTAGACAGGTAGGGTATGCCACCCATTTTTATATAGATATTTATACACAAATGTTGTTGTTGTGTGCCGTTGAGTCGATTCCAATTCATAGCGACCCTATAGGACAGAGTAGAACTGCCTTATAGAGTTTCCTAGGTTGTAAACTTTATGGGAGCAGATTACCAAGTCTTTTCTCCCATGGAGTGGCTGGTGGGTTCAAGCTGCTGACCTTTCAGTTAGCAGCCCAGACTTAACCATTGGGCCACCAGGATTCCTATATACAAATATAGGTATTTATATATAAATACAGGTAAATCTATGTTATATATTTATATACATACAATGTCTAATTTCATATATATATTATATATATAGCCTATGCTACCTATCTGTGAGAAATTAAAAAATATACAGAGAAGTATTAAGAAAAATATTACCTATTAACTCCTATCCCCAGATACAACATTGTGGCAGTGTCCAAGTTTCTGTATACAAAATTGTTGAGATATAATGTAAAGATTAGTATTAATCGTATGGAGGTTTAATATTAAAAGCATTTAAGCAGCACACTCAAAGAGGTCAGAAAACCTTCCAGTTTTGGATGCTCACCCACTGGCTGCTAGGGAGCTGATGTTACATTAAGAATGATGTCTGCACTATGAAGTTCCTTTATTCCTTTCCCTCCCGATAACTGAGTTCCAGTATCTCTATTACAACTTGCGTGTCTAAAGATCTCTACCCCAGTTACAGCCTCCGCCCCTCCCATACAAGGGCATACATGGGAAAGGTGAAGAACATGTCTTTCCCTATCCATCTTATCAAGCCTAGAATGTATGAGTTTAGAAGTTTGGTATATGGAGCAAAGAGTTTTGATCGTGGTCTTGGAGAAACACCACAGAATGGACTAAGGTGACAGGACCAGATAGGACGAGAGACCTCCCAGAATAGGGAGGTGAAAATTGTGGCAATGGTATTTCCAAGTCATTGATTTTGTCTCTCCTAGTATAATTTCCACACCCTTTTCCACATGGTTGTGTTTGGTAGGGCAGAAATTGGGAGCAGACTTGTGAAGTTACTGCCAAGTTTGGAACTTAGTAAGTCTTTCTGAAAGTCCCTCCTAGTCATAGACTAGGGCATTACTTAACTCTCATGGGTACAATTCCATGTAGCCAACAAAATCTCCTAATATCTAGACACTCACAGGGCTCCACCTTGATCTATTTTTGGCACAGGAACCAGAGAACACAGATCCTGGTAGCCAAGACAAATTTACTCCTTCCTCCATTGTTTCTGTACGCAGCTGAGGTACTCAAGAACAGCTCTAAAATTCGTAAGGTTGGCTCCATGGGTAGGGTACTCTCTTACACAGTAGGTGGGAAAACCCTCTGGAACACAATCGGCTACACACTGTACTTTCCTCAGCAATGAGCATTTCAGAAATATGTTTCTGAGCAAGGATGGTGACTGATCATTATTTAGATGTGAAATTCTTTAATGAAAGTGGAGTATGTGGTGAGGTGATGAAAACAGGAAGCAAGCAGATAATCCAACGGCGTGGTGGTTGTTTGCCCAGAAGCTGGAAGTGGGAGTAAAGGATTGAAGGAATTTGGAGTTGATTCTAATATCTCAAATTAGGAATTGCAAAACCTGCTCGAGGAGCATTCAAGACTAGAGGTAACGTTTTGAACCTCATCTCAGGAAATGTGGGAAAGCACTTGTGTGTCCTTGTACGTATAGTTCAGGGATATTTGATGTTCACGTGGTTTGTTAAAACAGAATTCCTAGTGCTTTTTACAAGGATAAGGCTCAAGTTTACTCTAAGGGAACAATTACTGGAAAAGGTAAAATCACTGTGGGAGAGGCGGAAGGACCTCCTATTCTCATTTCAACTCCTATTAAGAATAATGGCAGAACTCTGCTGTTCCAGAGGGGCTAATTTGTCCCTTTGTTTCACAGAACAGTTGTTGGGGTCCCCTGGTGGCTCAGAAATGTGTGTCTCAGACCACCATCTACTTAAGTCTATTAAAATTGATGTGTCCTTCACTTCATGCAAACTTATGCCAAAAGCCCTCCATTTACAAATAGAATAAAGATTATTTGCATCCTGAAAAAATTCTTTAGACAAAGATAAACCACAGGATTTCTTTAAATAGCAAATTACCCTGGTGTGTTTCACAATACGATTTCATGTACAGTAATTTAATCTACACACGATTTTTCTAGAAGCACCTCTGCAGGGTCAGAAGTGGAATGCCTGTGTATTCATGACGGCCGTTGATGCGGCTAGATGTCTCAGCATATAACGTATTGGTGTCTGATGAATTATTGCAGAACCAACCTCCTGATCACTGCAGGGTGTTTGAGAAAGATGGCAGCCTCACAGGAAGCTTTGTATTCTAACTGCTGATCCAGTGGAAGAAAACTCGTGGGGAAACAGCAAGGCAAATTTTGCATTAGCTTTAAAGGTATTCTCCTGGTTAGCATTTGTAAAGACTGCTCAAGTATAGTTGTTTCAAGGCACTTTCTCAACTATAATGCTTCCAGACATTTTTGACTTAACGTGGGAATTGTGACAATAATGGTGAGGGTTGCAATTAGGATTAAATAGGCAACAGAGGAGAACGGGCTTTGCAAAGAGGAGCTACACTGATACCAGCAACTACTGTTACTCCAGCCTCCCAGTATTAATCACAGCAACAACCACAACAAAACTATCGATTCTGGGGTATACAATGAGTAAACATCAGACTTGCTTCTGCGGCCAAAAGATGGCACCAAAGATAAATCTCCAACAGGAAAAACATTTTCCAAAGTGTCAAACTCCAAAAAAAAAAGGAGGCATACAGGTTCATTAACCACAGAGCTGGTGGACTGTTAGAAGACTTACACATTAAGAGTGAGCAGCCTGGCCATCAGCAAGGCTGGAGCTGGGCTCCCATCTGCTTGAAAGCGAAGATGAGCCTATCCTGGAAGTGCTGCAGGCCTCTCAGCATTCAGAGCACAGCTTATCAGCAGGAAAAATCATTAGGCAGCAGGAAAGAGAAACAGAAAGGACAAGTGAAGGGGGGCAACTGGAGAGTGATGGGGAGAATAGGACGGGTGGGAACTTCCATGAAGAAGCAGTGAATCCAGTGATGGGAATCAAACATGAAATAATGTGAGGGAAAGAAAACATGGTAGTGGGGATGGAGAGGAAGGGCTGGGTAAAGAACAATCAGAAAGAAACGTGACTGAATAGGATAAAGAGAAAGACTGACATAAGCTATTAGGAAACAAAACAAAAAGCAGAGAAAAGACCATGCACAGATGTAAAGATGCCTCTGAGGTCAGAAACTTTCCATTTCATTTGCAAAATAACAGGCCAGAAAGCTACTTCCTACATGCAGTTGCCCTTTTAGGAGTAGAATTACTCTCATAAGCCTTGTGGGTGCCATTACTAAGCACACTGTAACAGTAATATCCTAACCAGCATTCCACTGGCCTGGAAGAAATGCACTTTTCATGGTTCTTACCTTATGCCTGGGAGTGGTTGATTTATTTTGTAAGATGTTATGGTATTAACATATTTTCTAGGGCACCATGATATTATTAGTAAGTAAATATGAGTGACTGGGCCAAAAAGAGTATGTTAATAGTATCAAAATGTTTTCCCTTACTAAAAATAGACCTACAATATGACCCAGCAATTTCACTCCTAGGTATATACCCAAAAGACTTGAAAGCAGAGACTCAAAAAGAGACTTGTGCACCAGTGTTCACTGTAGCACTACTCACAATAAGTAAAAGGTGGAAACAACCTACATGCCCATCAAATGATGACTGGATAAACAAAATGTGGTACATATAATGGAATACTATTCAGCCAGTAAGAGAAATGAAGTCTTGATACATGCTACATACAATATGGATGGAACTTGAAGACATTATGCTGAGTAAAATAAGCCAATCACAAAAGGACAGATATTGTATAGCATCACTTATCTGAGAAGACAAGAAAAGGCAAACATACAGAGACCTAAGTTTTTTGGTGGTTAACAGGTATGGTATGGAGGGGGAAAACAGGGATTAATGGTGTGCATCAGAGTAGTATCCTTTCACCATACCTATTCAATCTGTATGCTGAGCAAATAATCTGAGAGGCAGGACTATATGAAAAAGAATGGGGCATCAGGATTGGAGGAAGACTTATTAACAACCTGCATTATGCAGAAGACACAACCTTGCTTGCTGAAAGTCAAGAGCACTTACTAATGAAGATTAAAGACCACAGCCTTCAGTATGGATTACACCTTAACATAGAGAAGCCACAACTCCTCACAACTGGACCAATGAGCAACATCATGGTAAACAGAGCAAAGACTGAAGTTGTCAAAGATTTCATTTTACTTGGATCCATAATCAACATTCATGGAAGCAGAGTCACGAAATCAAAAGACAAATTGTACTGGGCGAATCTGCTGCAAAGGACTGCTCTAAAGTGTTGAAAAGCAAAGATGTCACCGTGAAGACTAAGGTGCGCCTGACCCAAACTACGTGAAGACTAAGGTGCCCCTGACCCAAACTACGTGAAGACTAAGGTGCCCCTGACCCAAACTACGTGAAGACTAAGGTGCACCTGACCCAAACTACGTGAAGACTAAGGTGCCCCTGACCCAAACTACGTGAAGACTAAGGTGCGCCTGACCCAAACTACGTGAAGACTAAGGTGCCCCTGACCCAAACTACGTGAAGACTAAGGTGCACCTGACCCAAACTACGTGAAGACTAAGGTGCCCCTGACCCAAACTACGTGAAGACTAAGGTGCGCCTGACCCAAACTACGTGAAGACTAAGGTGCCCCTGACCCAAACTACGTGAAGACTAAGGTGCGCCTGACCCAAACTACGTGAAGACTAAGGTGCCCCTGACCCAAACTACGTGAAGACTAAGGTGCCCCTGACCCAAACTACGTGAAGACTAAGGTGCCCCTGACCCAAACTACGTGAAGACTAAGGTGCCCCTGACCCAAACTACGTGAAGACTAAGGTGCCCCTGACCCAAACTACGTGAAGACTAAGGTGCCCCTGACCCAAACTACGTGAAGACTAAGGTGCACCTGACCCAAACTACGTGAAGACTAAGGTGCACCTGACCCAAACTACGTGAAGACTAAGGTGCACCTGACCCAAACTACGTGAAGACTAAGGTGCACCTGACCCAAACTACGTGAAGACTAAGGTGCCCCTGACCCAAACTACGTGAAGACTAAGGTGCCCCTGACCCAAACTACGTGAAGACTAAGGTGCCCCTGACCCAAACTACGTGAAGACTAAGGTGCGCCTGACCCAAACTACGTGAAGACTAAGGTGCGCCTGACCAAAACTACGTGAAGACTAAGGTGCGCCTGACCCAAACTACGTGAAGACTAAGGTGCCCCTGACCCAAACTACGTGAAGACTAAGGTGCGCCTGACCCAAACTACGTGAAGACTAAGGTGCGCCTGACCCAAACTACGTGAAGACTAAGGTGCCCCTGACCCAAACTACGTGAAGACTAAGGTGCCCCTGACCCAAACTACGTGAAGACTAAGGTGCGCCTGACCCAAACTACGTGAAGACTAAGGTGCGCCTGACCCAAACTACGTGAAGACTAAGGTGCGCCTGACCCAAACTACGTGAAGACTAAGGTGCGCCTGACCCAAACTACGTGAAGACTAAGGTGCGCCTGACCCAAACTACGTGAAGACTAAGGTGCGCCTGACCCAAACTACGTGAAGACTAAGGTGCCCCTGACCCAAACTACGTGAAGACTAAGGTGCCCCTGACCCAAACTACGTGAAGACTAAGGTGCCCCTGACCCAAACTACGTGAAGACTAAGGTGCGCCTGACCCAAACTACGTGAAGACTAAGGTGCGCCTGACCAAAACTACGTGAAGACTAAGGTGCGCCTGACCCAAACTACGTGAAGACTAAGGTGCGCCTGACCCAAACTACGTGAAGACTAAGGTGCGCCTGACCCAAACTACGTGAAGACTAAGGTGCGCCTGACCCAAACTACGTGAAGACTAAGGTGCGCCTGACCCAAACTACGTGAAGACTAAGGTGCCCCTGACCCAAACTACGTGAAGACTAAGGTGCACCTGACCCAAACTACGTGAAGACTAAGGTGCACCTGACCCAAACTACGTGAAGACTAAGGTGCACCTGACCCAAACTACGTGAAGACTAAGGTGCCCCTGACCCAAACTACGTGAAGACTAAGGTGCCCCTGACCCAAACTATGGTATTTTCAATCGCATCATATGCATGTGAAAGCTGGACAATGAATAAGGAAGACCGAAGAAGAATTGACCCCTTTGAATTGTGGTGTTGGCAAAGAATATTGAATATACCATGGACTGCCAAAAGAATGAACAAATCTGTCTCAGAAGAAGTACAACCAGAATGCTCCTTAGAAGCAAGGATGGCGAGACTGTGTCCTACATACTTTGGACATGTTGCCAGGAAGGATCAGTTCCTGGAAAAGGACCTCATGCTTGGTAAAGTACAGGGCCAGCGGAAAAGAAGAAGACGCTCAAGGAGATGGATTGACACAGTGGCTGCAACAATGGGCTCAAGTACAACAACGATTGTTAAGAATGGTGCAGGATTGGGCAGTGTTTTGTTCTGTGGTACACGGGGTGACTGTGAGTTGGAACTGACTCGATGGCACCTAACACCACCACCAACAAGGGAAGGGTTGCACAGCCAGTTATTGTACTTGCTTCAATAAGTTGTACATCTGTAAAAAGTTGAATTGGCAAAAGTTGTGTGATAGATACATTTACAACGACAAAAAAAAGAAAAAGAGTAGCTGCTGAGGCTACTTATGTACAACCAAACACCTGTCTCGGGATTTGGTTCTTTGGCTTGAAGGTTTAGGGTCATGGTTTCATGGGACATCCCAGTTAATTGGCCAAATAACATGTTTAGTTATTCTGCTCTACTTCCTAGTTCATGTAGTGCCTGGGGTCTTAAAAGCTTGCAAGTGGCCATACCAGGCACAACAATTGGTCTGTATTCACCTGAAGCAACAGAGGAAGAAGGAAAGTCAGGAATAGGAGGAGATGGAATGTGTGGCTAATTGCCTCCATGAACAACTGCCTCCTTTGCCATGAGACCAGAATAATTGGATAGTGCCCAGCTACCATTACTGACCATTTTGATCAAAGATTCCATAGAAAAATCCTGATAAAGGTGGGTGGAGGAGGGGAAGATGCAGAATTTCAAATTCTCATGGACTCTAGACTTCTGGAGCCATGGAGGCTGGAGGAACCCCTGAAACTATTGCCCTGAGATAATCTTTAAACCTTAAACCAAAAATATCCCCTGAAGTCATCTTAAAACCAAACAACAGTTTACCTTAACTAGTTAAAAAGGCCTGCCTTGAACATTATGCTCTTTTAAGAACTATCTATATGGGATCAAATTGACAATAACAACTTGAAAGACTAGATAGGAAACTTAGGGGGCAGTGAACTTGTGTTATTGAGGGAGAAACAACTCAAATGGAGGGTGAGAATTGTTGCACAACTCAAAGAATATAAGCAATGTCACTAAACTGTACATACAGAAACTTAAAAAAAAAGAAATATTGACTGATTGTGATAAATGTAACTAATGTCACTGAAAAATTTGTGTGGAAATTGTCAAATGGGAACCTAACTTGCTATGTTAACTTTCAACAAAAACTCCATAAAGTATTATTAAAAAAAAAAAAAAGTTGTCTTTTGCTCTGTATTCTCAGACTGGTAACCAACCACATGGGGACTACGTTTGGAAACTGAAGAACTTCCTCCCTGACCCTCCATTATGAGACAAACAAAAAGGATGACTTATCAAGCAAGGACAATGTGTACTTTATTTCTTATCCAGGCTGTTAGATATGAATGGGCAGGAGGTGAAGATGACTTATGCAAGACAATGATTTTTTTATTCATTTATCTATAACAATCGGTCATTTAGAAATGTTAAATTTTTCTTGTCTTGAAGCCAAATGTCCCTAAAGTTTGAATGACCACAAAGGTTCACCATTAAAACCATTATTTGCACGACTATTTAAAAAGCAGGAAAATACTCTCATCTAAGAATAAAAGAATTGTAGATGACTCGGGGTGAGATTTGAGGGTAGTGTTGTGGCTGGAATTGTGTTTCCCAAAAGATATGTTAAAGCCTAACTCCTGGTGCTAACCTATGAACGTGACCTTGTTTAGAAATAGGATCTCTGAAGATGTTGTCAGTCAAGTCAACATGAGATCACACTGGAATAGAGTCCCTGGTGGTGCAGTGGTTAAGCATTCAGCTGCTAACCAAAAGGTCAGCAGTTCGAATCCACCAGCCACTCCTTGGAAACCACACAGGGCACTTTGCTCTGTCCTATAGCGTTCTTTTTTATAGTGTTGCTATGAGTTGGAATCAACTCGATGGCAATGGGTTTGATTTTTTTTTTTTTTAATCCAACTGAGTGGTGTCCTTATATAAGAGAAGAGACACAGAGAGGCAGACAAAGGAAGGACAGCATCTGCAAGCCAAGAACACCGGGGTTACCAGAAGCTGGGAGAGACAGGAGATGATCTTTCCGGAAGAGTTCAGAGGGAGCATGGCCTGGCTGACGCCCTGAATTTAGATCCATAATCTCCAGAACTGTGAGGCAATACGTTTCTGCCCTTCTGAGTCATCCAGTTTGTGATATTTTGTTACAATAGCCTAGGAAACTAATACAGGAGGAGATTGGCTGGGGAAGGGCACGAGGGAACTCTGGGGTGACGGAGATGCCACGAGGAATTTAACATAACAGAGAACTCTATATCTCAACAGGGGTTAAGACCATACAAAGACACACATTTGTCAAAACTCAGCAGATAGACCCTTAAGATTTCTACATGCTATTACTTGCAAATTAACCTGGTGGCGCAGTGGTTAAGAGCTACAGCTGCTAACCAAAAGGTCAGCCGGCAGTTGAAATCCACCAGCCACTCCTTGGAAACCCTGTAATATGGCAGCTTTACTCTGCCCTACAGGGTCGCTATGAGTCAGAACCAACTCAATGGCAATGTTTTTTGTTTTTTTTTTTAATGTTATGCACGCTGAAGTATTTAGGGGGAGGTGTTCTGATGTCTGCATCTTGAAATGCATAAAAAAGTGAATTGACTGATGGCTAGAAGGATGGATAGGAGGATAGATATATAATATAGCAAGAGCAGTAATATACTAATGGTACAGTCCAGGTGGCGGGTATATGGGGCCGACTGTGAAATTCTTCTAAGTCTGCTATATGTTTGCAAACTTTCATAGTAAAATGTTATGATGCCTCTGTTCTCTGGATGAAAGACGATGAAATGAGACCTGAGACACAAGTGCAAATTACAGACCCGAGAAGGAGCTCTTCCCCATCTGAACAGAGTTGGGTCTCCATCCGGAAATCGCCTCAGTTCTGAGAAAGGAATTCCTTTTTTAAAAATGTACATGCACTTGCTATCCTATCCATCTTTCCCTCATCCATTCCTTTGTCTTGGGAAGGGGCAGCATGAGCAATATCACTGCTGCATTTAAGGCAAAGTATGTGAGTGCCATAGTTCTGGAAGACACAGAGCTACGCGGGAAGGAAGGAGGTAGCTTCTGCTCTTGCGGCAGGGATTACAACGGGGGCAGGGGATGTGGGATAGAAAGTAAGACTGAACACCCTAATAACCGCATTGTTAATATCTGCAAAGACCTTCTCAAGTGGGCTGTCTGGTATTGTTGCATTGTGGAGTCAAGCTCCCTGATCATGTGTCCACCTCCATCACTGATGAACGTGGCACCCGTGGAATGGTTCATGTCAGTGGCCGCCCGGAAGTCTGTCTGCATGTGCAAAGCAGATAGACAGACAGTGCATACAACACAGCACATGTCAATGTTGTAGATTCTCCAGACTAATTATTGTTGATAATAAGGTTTCTCTTTAATAAATACAATTGTGAAATACATACCCTTTAAAAGAATGATTGAAATTTTATACCTTTATTAGAGTGATTATATAAGTAAGACTTAAGAACGTTTTTAAAAGAAGATCTTTGCAACAACGCATGTCCTAGATCTTGGTTTGGAAAATACAGTCCCCATAAAGATAGAAACATTGGCCCAGATTACAACACGTTCTTGGTTTTTTAATTTGAATTATGACAAAGTCTTAGTACACTTCTTTCTTACCATATGGATGATTATGTATTTCAGATCAATTCATGCCCTTTCTAAAGTAACTATAATAAAGAAAAAAGTATAATTAAAACTCTAGTCCTACTCCCACCTCCAGTACATACATGCACATACATGTGCACACACACATACATGTATACACACAGGTGCGCACACATACATGTGCATACACATATGCACATACACGTGCACAAACATACACACGTGCACACACATAACATACATGTGTCCACACATGTGCACACACACCTACATACACTTAGATGTGCACACACCCATGCATGCACACAGAGAATTTTCTCATCAAGAAAAAGCAGTCAGATTGGTTATAAATTACCCAGCTCAGCTTGTGCCAAATGGCGTTTCACTTTGCAGAGTGCCCGGTACCTGCACACTGTGACCGTTAGAGAACCACTTGGTGGTTTTAAGTAGATGCTTTCAGTTCTGAACTCCACGTAGCAAAAGCCAAGAGAAAAAAGAAAACGTATCAAGTGCCAAGCAGCAGTAAGCCTAATGACCATAAAGACCATTAGAACACGGACAAAAAAAATTTGCTCTCAGTGCGGATTTCTGGCTTTCTAAGCAAATGTCCTTGGCTTCATAAACTTCCTCCTCAAACCAGGGCCAGAGTCGCTATCAATCCTGGGTCCTCCTTCTATTTTTGGTAGCAGAGTGGAATTTACTCACGGACCTAGATGGAAAGAGGTGACAGTACTACTCAGAATCCACCTATTTGAGCTTTTGACTTCAAATAAAGAAGGTGCCAGGAAAGAAGAGTTACACAGAAAATAATTAAGTGCCTAGTTTGTTCAATTAATGTTTGTATGTGACTGTGTATTTACGTGTGCATGTGTGTGCAGTTCTGAAAAGAATCAGTTTTGCTTTTATTCTCCTTTCCCTTATTTTCATGTATGCACACCAATTTGGGTAGCTTCCTTTCCCTTTTCCTAAGATCTCAAGTACCCCTGGATTCAATAAAGAAATGAGAGGTGGGAGCATACAGAGAGAAGTGGGCCTAGTGTTTGTAACAGCAACTGGAGAAATAACTGAAGATGCCCTAGTTACAAAGGTGTTAGAAGAACTAACAGAACAAGCCGGGGAAGATGGAGCAGCCTAGAGATGAGCAGCTTCAGGAAGACATAACCACTCCCAGATCTGGAAAGACAAAGAGACCAAGTGGAGCAGTAAAGCCTGGAGCAGGAGCCACCCAGGGAAGCTAGGACCCTAGTGGATCTGCCCAAGGGAGGCTACGACTACGGAGCAGATGCAGCTGCTGCTAGGGTACCCACCAAAGCAGGGTGATAGGAGTATGAATACCCTAGCTACCGCCTTTCTTCTGCATCCAAACTCCAACATCTCCCACTGGCAAAAGGACCAAAAATGACACAAAAGCTCTGCTGAGTCCCTTCTCTTCCCACGGTCCTCATTTGGAGCCCAGGTTATATAAAAGCTCTTCTATGTTAGGGAAGACAGGCATCATGTATAAAATGCCAGGGTAAGATGGTTAAGGTTGTGTGTCAGCTCGGGTTGGCCATGGTTCTCAGTGGTTTGGCAGTTATGTAACGATGTAGTTTGGCAGTTATGTAATGATATAATCATCTCCCATTTTGTGATCTGATGTGAGCTGCCAATCAGTTGAAAAGGGAGTTTCCTTGGGAGTGTGACCTGCATCCAATATATAGGGATGTTCTGGCAAAGCTCATGAGCTCTGCATCCTACATTCGACTCATCATCCTCTGACCTCAGGTTCTTGGGATGTGAGCCAGCAGCTACCACCTGACTTGAAGATCTTGGGATTTGCCAGCTCCTGCAACCCCATGAGTCAGCAGCCTTTTACCTGACCTGCCAATTTGGGGTTTGTCACCTCCTATAACCACATGAGTCAGGAGAAGCCTCCAGTCTGATGCCTGATACATGGATTTGGGATTTGCCAGGCTGTACAACTGCAGGAGCCACTTCCTTGAGATAAATCTCTCTATATTTACATATATACACGTCAATGACTTTGCCCCTCTAGAGAACCCAGCCTAAGACACATGGCTAAATTTCTTCTGTGGTTTTATGACACCTGCTTGTCATTCGGAACAGCACACAGTATAGCAGATACTACGAATTCTAAGGAAGAGAGTTTCTTTGAAAATACAATAACCATTTTAGAATGCTGAGAGCAAGAGAAGAGTTTAAGTAAAGCAAAAAATTTTAAACGTTCTGTTTATCAAGATAAAATAGTGTTCTATTTATCCAAAGTTCCATTTTTCTTTCCTAGGAAAAGTAATTTAATAATGACCATACAGTCACAATGTCAATAAAGGTCATATATTGAGCATCTAGACAATAATCTGTTTTTCCCAAGGAGAAGCTCAAGAGTCACCTCATGACTGAATCTGTGCCCCACTTTTTTGTGGAAGATTAAAACCAGAAATATAATCTTTTCCTCTCAACTCTCATGAAAAAATAGGGTTAGTTTCCTTCTTTGCCATGTCTTTCTCTCCTTGAATGAGTACTTTAAATATATATATATATTATCAGATTTGTTCGATCACATTAAGCTAAATGTCCTTTCAAAATTTGGCTAAAGCACACATCATTTCTATTTGTCTCAAAAATACTTGTAATTGGAAATGTTGGTTTATGAGAAAGGAAAATTATTTTTCTTGTCTTCACATAATAGGTATTGTTGGCCACGTACTGTCTTTCAGTTTTCTAATTTGTAAGGTGATACGATGGCACTTTTTGACAGTAACTAAAATGATCTATGGCCATAAAGATACAGTCTCATGGTTATAAGAAAGATTTATGATTCTGGTTATAAAAGATATTTCACTCCTCAGCAACATTATGGGCATGGCTGAAAGCCCAACAAAATCGAAATAAATGTACAGAATGAGCAAGCCTGTCAGGTAATAAAGGAAGTTCTTCAAATCAATGGTAAGGTTACATAAGGGGTTGGGATTTGATTACAGGTATAATTTTAATGCTATTTTATAATTTTATTTCAAATATTTCTAGAATGCATCTGCTTATATTTAGGAAAGTAATTTTTCTCTTAAAAATAACCGAAAGGCAAGACGGATGGATTAAGTGCTTTTAAAAAATAGTAATCCCATAATCCTATGTCCCAGCATTTGTTTTCAGGGACATATTGACTGTACGTAAAGAATGTTTCCAGAAATTGCCTCTATTCAAATTCCTAGCTATTGTGCAGAATGGTCTTTTAACACTGAATGGACTGCAATTAAACATGGAAGTATTGTCACATTTAGATCAGACTTGTAAAAAGAAACTACTCCCTTTGGCCAATTCATTTATTACCAGGGAGTAACGATTAGGACATTCAAGGTCAGATGAGTTGTTACACAGTCATTGTCCAAAAATGTAAGATTCTAATTAAAATACAATGTGGCAGCCTAAAGGAATATCTGTTCATGTGAAAGTACTACACCAAAAGCAAGTGCAAATTAGGTCATTTCACATTTCTCCTTTCGTAAGTATCATAAAATGTCTAGCCAACAGCTAATTTTGTAAATAGTTTTATTGCCACATTATAGTAGCATCAACTGGGCATAACTTGCCTTCAGTCTGAATCCTGGCATCCCAAATGTGGCTTCATGTGCCAAGATAACATAAATCAATTTGGCCTCACAATTACTTTTTAGCCAATTTTGCTCAAATTTGTTAATTCTTTTTTAGTGGGAGAAAAATTAGAAAACCACCAACTACATTTTAACAACAGTATACTGATAAAAGTCTCTATAGTAGTAAAATTTACCAAGTTTCATATTTAAAAAATACATGAGCTTTATATACTTATAATGAGCAACTTACAGGCTTTAAGATGAAACTATTCTATAGATGATCAATTATTTTAAAAATCAGCAGTGGAAGAGTAATTTTCTAAATATTGATTCTACTGGGAGAAGTTCCTTCATAATGACAGGTTCTCCATCTTGAATTTTTTCCAGTGCAGTAAAGCTGGTGATAATAAGAGAGGAAAAAAAAAAAAACCCTCGAGTCTATAAAAAACTGCTATACTGCTACACCAGCAGGCCATCTTAGGTGGTTTGAATGAAATAATAGTTCAGATAAGGTTTAATGTGGTAGATGTCATCATGTTGTTGTTGTTAGGTGTTGTTGAGTCGGTTCCGACTCACAGTGACCTTGTGTACCACAGAACGAAACACTGCCCGGTCCTGAGCCATCATCATAATCGCTGCTATGCTTGAGCCCATTGTTGCAGCCACTGTGTCAATTCATATCATTGAGGGTCTTTCTCTTTTTCTCTGACCATCTACTTTACCAAGCATTATGACCTTTTCCAGGGACTGGTCCCTCCTGATAACATGTCCAAAGTATGTGAGAGGTAGGCTCACCATCCTTGCTTCTAAGGAACATTCTGGTTGTATTTCTCCCAAGACAGATTTGCTCATTCTTCTGACAGTCCATGGTATATTTAATATTCTTTGCCAACACCACAATTCAAAGGCGTCAATTCTTCTTCAGTCTTCCTTCATCGTCCAGCTTTCGTGTGCATATGAGGCAATTGAAAACACCATGGCTTGTTATCATATCCCACTATAAAGTTTGGCAAGTTCTACTCTCATAAAAGTAAAACTTGTCAAGCCAGGATTCTGCAAGGGAATTGCTATTCTTGTTTTACTCACTCAGGGTATCTGAATTCAGATACTTATGAGATAACAGTGTTCCTTAAACCTTTTTGGGTTATTGACTCTTTGGAGAAACAGATAAAAGCATTAGCCCCTCTCTCCAGAAAAATGCATAGCCATACATCCACACAAAATTTGGTATAAAATTTCAACTCATCCCACTCATTCCATTGAATGGGTCTGCAGACTCCATGTTAACAACCCATGATATAGTAGATGACCTGGGTGGCTTAGGAATACAATAAAAGACTCACACTGAGAATAAATGAATAAAACTTATGGAATAAGATGAATATAGAGTTAACTCTGGTAGCATAATGGTTAAGTGTTACGGCTGCTAACCAAAAGGCTGGCAGTTCAAATCTATCAGGCGTTCCTTGGAAACCTTATGGGGCAGTTCTATTCTGTCCTGTAGGGTTGCTATGAGTGGGAATGACTCAATGGCACCAGGTTATTTACAGTTCACCATAAGCACAGAATTGGGTTCAATTGATTTGCTAAGATTTTGTATCTGATAATGTGCTCAGTTGAATGCTTGCTCTGCTTTTTTTTTTTTTTCTGTCATCAAGTGGTGGCTTCTCACTTGGTATGGGGTCTGTCTCTCTGCTCTGGGTCTGTATGCCACCCCCTCATGCACTTCTATACTGTGTATGTCCTGCAAAGACAAGGGGGTGGTGTTATGATCAGGTCTTTTGGTAGCTGGTCCCAAGGTGAAACTGACCCCATAATAAAGGGAAGGGCGGGTTTCACTGTATTTCCCTCCTTGCAGCTGCCATTACACAGCTGGAACCCACGGGATTCACACTTAGAAGATGAGAAGGTGCGTGAGAGCAGGACCACGTCTGTCTCGTGCATTACTGTATCCTTGGCTCCCAGAAAAGCAACTGTCATGTAATTAAAAAATAACACAGAAGTCATTGCTTTAACTGCTGTTTGGTTAGGGTTAAACAAATTGGGTCAGGATTCATACCAATATTAACATCTGGTCCTTTAACACAAACAAATACAACTGTTTGTCTGCTGTTCTATTAAGCTTGCTCAAATCTTAAGGTTAAAAGAACATTTCTTCATTAAATACACTGGAGACTTCAGGTTATGGTAGAGTAGGCTATGGTTGACCAGTTTGCATTAGGTGAACACTCTCATTGTGATAAAGCATAAAAACGGGAAAAAATGAACAACCGATTTGAAGGTACCAAACCACTCCCAAAGAAATAAGAATTTGAGGGTCTAAGGTCCCAGAGAGAAGGAAAACCCAAAGAGATGAGTCTGATATTTGGCAAAGCATTTACTGACTTTAATGTGGTAGTTGAGAGACTGAGAAGGAAAGCAGAATTTCTGGCAGTCTTATGGGGCTGAGGGCATGAAAACTGCAGTTCAGGGGAGCCATGCTAAATACCCCAGATATTCAGTTGCAGTCCTGCAGGGCTATAATTCACGATTAAGGGTAAAATAGGAAGTGATCAACCCTCACAAAGGCTGGAGCCCAGTTTTAAATATGCTCAATGTTTGATTGAAAGGTAAGCTACTTGTCTTCAAATGCCTGTTAGAAAAAAACATATTCTTCTTTAAAGACAACACCGTCATCTAGAACCTTAAATATCTCAATTATCTCTAAAATGTTCCATATACAACATTCAACAATCAATCAAAAATAAAAATCGAAAACAGAAAGAGACAAAAGAGATTCAGAAGATCCAACTACATTGCAGGTAACAGAAAAGGATTTAAAAATAATTGTGAATAGTACGCTCAAGAAATTAAATGACAAGACGAAGAATTTTTAGTAGAAAACTGCAAATTAATTTTTTTAAATGATCAAACAGAAAGTCTTATACTAAAAAGTATAAAAGTGAAATTTGGAACTCAGATGGTTCTAACAGTAGATTAGACAGAGATAAAGAGAGATTGCATGAACTAGAAGACAGGTGAGACAAAAACCAAGACCAAACCCACTGCCGTCAAGCAAATTCCGACTCGTAGTGACCCTATAGGACAGAGTAGAACTGCCCCATTGGGTTTCCAAGGCTGTAAATCTTTTACGGAAGCAGACTGCCACATCTTTCTCCTGCAGAGTGGCTGATGGGTTCCAACCGCCAACCTTTCAGTTAGCAGCTGAGCACTTTAACCACTGTGCTGCCAGGGCTCCTTAGGTAAGACAAGCTTATCTAAACATATCTAAAATGAACTATAGAAATATAAAAGGATGGAAAATACAAAGAATAATATAAATGACAGGGGATATGGTAAGTAGTTTAAGACAATGTAATTGCTGTTCTAATAGTGGGGGAAAAACCCAACATTATTTAAGGAGAAAAAGGTTAAGAATTTTCCAAAATGAACGGAAGATCAAGGCTTAGATTCAAGAATCTATTAAAAGTGAGACAGATAAATACAAAGAGAACCATATCACCGTAAGATTGCTGAAACACAAGACAAAAAATCTTACGACGAGAGGGGAAAAAAGTCATATTATTTCAAAGGTACGAAAAAAATAAAAGAAAAACAGCAAACTTTTCCATACAAACAACAGAAGTCAGAAGACAATGGAGTATCTTCAAAACTTAAAAGGTCAATCGAGAATTCTACACCAAGCAAATCTATCTTCAGCAAAGAAGGTAAAAGGAAAACATTTTCAGACAAAAAATATGATCAAACAAAAACAAAACTAGGAGAATTTGTTACCAGCAAACATGCGATAAAACAGCACTAAGGGAATTTCTTTAAGCAGAAGGAAAATGATCCCAGATGGAGCAAGGAAATACAAGAAGAAACAAAGAGCAACGGAAAGGCTAAATATGTGATTAAATCTAAACAAATTTTTGCACTATAAAACCATACTAATTGTTTGCTATGAAGTTTTATATACAAAAACCAAATAATTATAATATATCGTAATAACAATAGTACATACCCCTACAAGAGGGTACCAGTACGATTGTCTTTGAGTCAATTCTGAGTCATGGCGACCCCACGTGCACCAGAGTAGAACTGTGCTCCATAGGGTTTTCAATGGCTGTGATCCTTCAGAAGTAGACTGCCGGTGGGGGGACTTCATGTGTTTTATGGTCTTTGCATTGTCTGAGTAGTGTTGTTGTTGTTGGGTGCTGTCGAGTCAATTATGACTCATAGGGACCCCATGTGACAGAGAAGAACAGCCCCATAGGGTTTCCATAGGTTGTAATTTTTTACAGGAGCAGATCACAAGGCCTTTCCCCCTTGGAGTGGCTGGCTGGGTTTAAACTGCCAACCTTTTAGTTAGCAGCTTAGTGTTTAACCATTGCACCACCACTGTTCCCTGGGGAGTGGTAAAAGAACAAAATTATATTAGCTTTAGCAAGTCAAGAATGCATACTTTAATCCCAAGTAAAACGATAAGAAATACTAAACAGAATATATGAATAACAAGCCAACAGAGAATGAAATACACTTTAAAAATAATTAACCCAAAAGGAGATTTAAAAAGGAGTAAGAAACAGAGTTTGATATAAGATATACAAATAGAGAGCAGATAGTAATATGATAGGTTTAAGCCAACATGTATCAGTAAACACATTAAATGTAAACAGACTGCTGAAAATAAAACCAGCTGCAGCAGTACATTGACAGAACTGCCAGAAATCCAAGCTGGATTCGGAGGAAGATGTGGATCGAGGGATATAATCGCTGATGTCAGATGGATCTCGGCTGAAAGTAGAGAACACCAGAAAGGTGTTTAACTGTTTTATTGACTATGCAAAGGCACTGAAACGTGTGGATCATAACAAATTATGAATAAATTGCAAAGAATGGGAATTCCAGAGCACTTAATTGTGCTTATGTAGAACCTGTATATAGACCAAGAGGCAATTGTTTGAATAAAACAAGGGGATACTGCATGATTTAAAGTCAGGAAAGGTGTGTGTCAGGGTTATAGTCTTTCATAATACTTCTGCAATTTGTATGCTGAGCAAATAATCCAAGAATCTGGACTATATGAAGAAGAACATAGCATTAGGATTAAGGGAAGACTCATTAACAACGGCAATATGCAGATGATACAACCTTGCTTGATGAAAATGAAGAGGACTTGAAGCACTTACTGATGAAGATCAAAGACTGCAGCCTTCAGTATGGATTATACCTTAGCAGAAAAAAAAAAAAAAAATCCTCACAACCGGACCAGTAAACAACGTCATGATAAACAGGGAAAACAATGAAGTTGTCAAGGGTTTCATTAGTCGGATTCACAATCAACACCCACAGAAGGAAGCAGCAGTCAAAAAATCAAATGACATATTGCATTGGGCAAACCTGCTGCAAAAATAACTCTTTAAAGTATTGAAAAACAAAGATGTCACTTTGAGAACTAAGGTGTGCCTGACCCAAGCCATTGTATTTTCAATCACCGTATATGCATGCCAAAGCTGGGCAATGAATGAGGAAGGCTGAAGAAGAATTGATGCCTTTGAATTATGGTGTTGGCAATGAATATTCAACATATCATGAACTTCCAGAAGAACGAACAAAGCTATCTTGAAAGAAGTACAACCAGAGTGCTCCTTAGAAGTGAGGACGGCGAGACTTTGTTTCAGGTACTTTGGACGTTATCAGGAGGGACCAGGTCCTGGAGAAGGACATCACATTTGGTAGAGTAGAGAGCCAGCGAAAAAGAGGAAGACCCTCAATGAGATGGACTGAACACAGTGGCTGCAACAATGGCCTCAAACATAGCAATGATTGTAAGGATTTTACAGAATTGGACAGTGTTTTGTTTTGTTGTATCGGGTTGCTATCAGTTGGAACCAACTCATTGCCAACTACCATTACCAACATGTATGTATTAAAATGTATCTGTAAGTTTATAGATAATTTTTCCTACTCCCAAAGACAAAGATCGGATTTATAAAGATACTGATAATAAAAGACAATAATAATGAAAACTAAAATAAAAAAAAAAGAGGTATTCAACTTATGTTGGAATCAATTTATGATGAATTCATTGGAATAGAACCCTGTCGTAAGTCAGGGACTACTTGTATTCCAATTATGAGATGTAGATAGCCAGATTGCATACAGACACAAAACCTAACCTACCTTAGCCTGCTTATTTAAAAAAATTAAATATTAGAAAACAGAAGGCAGAAGAAAAGGATGGAAAAAATTCATGTAAACACTACACCCCAGGAAGCTGGGGTAGCTATAACAGTACCAGACAATGTAGTCTTTAAAGCAAAGAAGTGTTACTAGATATTAAGATGTACATTTTATACTATTAAAAAGGACAATTCTCCAGAGATATAGAACAATTCAAATCTAGAACAATTAAATCTAATAATATATATAAAAAATATATAAAGTAAAAATTCAAAACTAAAAGAAGAAATGCACATTTCTATAAGCACAGCATGAGATTTTAATAACCTCATTCAGTAAATAAGACAAGCAGTCAAAAAACTAATAAACAATATAAAATATCAAACAGAACAACATTGTGAATTTATTAAAAAAGGAAACATAGCTTAAAAAAATCAATGATCCAAGTTCATCTCAGCAGGTTGGAAAAAGTCTTAGCAGATTAAGCCTCCCCAACACATAACAAGAAGGAAGAAAATAATTAAGATAAAGACAGAGATTAATGAAATAGAAAACAAATACACAGTGGAGAGAATCAACAAAGAGACAGTTCTTTGAAAATAGAAATAAAATCGATAAACACAGTCTCTACCTCTCACATGGTCAAGGCAGCTCCTGTCAGACCCAACTCTTCTAGACAGTAACTGTAAACTTCGGACACAGTAGCCTTAAGGCAGTGGAAAGTGAACAAAAGGAGGCAGGTTCTCAAGAGAAGTCAACATCTGGGAGGAGGGGTGGACATAGAGTGAGTTACCTGTTTTAATGGCATTTAGTCTGAGTCTGAGGGCAGGACAACAGTGGGCTTATGAAGTAGCTGTAACTGATAGAAAACCCACAGTCTTTTCTTCCCCCCGCCCTCTTGAATCAAAGAACAATTAAGTCACTAGAATTGAGTAGGAAGCCCTGTAAGGCGAAGACCTGAGAGGAGGGGCCTCAAATCTTTCCCCAAATCTCTGGCTGGCTCCTTGATCATGCATGCATGCACAGACTCCAGCTAGAATAAAAAGAGTTGCACTGAGCTTTGAGCTGTCAACAAGAGGTAAAGTTAGCAATTTTATTCCAACCAGGCTAAATGCCTGATAAAATAAAAACATCCACGCTCTCTATACCATATTTTTACACAAATAATGTGCACTATCTGCATTTGTTTGCTGGCCTCGCCCTCCCCCCAGGAGGCACCCTCACAAGCGCCATCATGCCAATTCTCTTCCACCTTTTGCTGTAAAAAAATTAGCATGGCACACTTACAAAAATACCTTGCAGGGGGAAGGTATGGCTGGCAAACAGATCCAGAAGGCACACATTATTTGTGTAAAAGTATGGTACATTTATACAAAAAGAGCAAACAAGATGAAACAAATAAGCAAAAATATATTTTCCAAGAGCATCGAAACCATCAAATACCTAGAAAAAATGTGTTAAGACCTCTACAAGAAAATACGAAATATTTGTGGGAAAAATAAAGATGATCTGAAAGAAATGGAGGGAGGTGCTCAGTTTGTGGATTCAAAGTTTTAATATCGTAAAGATGGCAGTTTTTCCCAAACCGATACATAGATTTAAAGCAATTCCAGTGTCCCAACAGATCATCACATATATGGACATCTGATTTATGACACAGGAGGCACTCCCCAGCAGTAGTAGGTAAGAGAAAGTGTTTGCAACACATGGCCTTGGGCCAACTGGATATCCAACCACATGGGAAAACTACCTCTCGCTCATCCACAAATACTATCCACGATGTAAATTCCAGGTGGATTACAGATTTAAACGTGAAAGTAAAACGATGATGGATCTAGGATATACCAGAAAGAGTATGTTCATAACCTGGAGGAATGCAGAGATTTCTTAAACAGGGCACAGATGGCACTAATTATATACGAAAACATAGCAACACTGATTACATTAAAACTAAGATCTTCTGTTCATCAAAGAAGAGCCCTGGTGGTGCAGTGGTCAAGCGCTCAGCTGCTAATAGAAAGTTTGGTGGTTTGAACCCACCAGCCATTCCGCGAGAGAAAGATGTGGCGGTCTGCTTCCATAAAGACTACAGCCTTGGAAACCCCATGGGGCAGTTCTACTTTGTCCTATAAGGTCACTATGAGTCGGAATCAATTTGCAGACAATGGGTTTTGTTTGTTTTTTGTTCATCAAAGACATATTTAAAAAATGAAAAGGCAATCTACAGAGTGGGAGAAGGTATTTGAAATTCACGTATCTAACAAAGGACACACATATAGAATATATAAAGATTTTTATATATCAGTTAGGAAAACGCAATGAAATTTTTAAAAAATGGCCGGAGACTTAGGGACTACATGAAAGAAAATATTCAAATGGCCAGTAAACATATGAAAAGTAACTCAACTTCATCAGTTATCAAGGAAAATAAATCAATGAGATATTACTACACACCTGCCAGAATGAGTAAAATTTAAGCAAACTGATCATACAATGATGTTGACTAACACGGATCCATACACTTATTGTGGAACTGGAGCCTGGTACCATTCCTTTTGGAAAACTGCGTGGAATTATTGACTAAAGCTGAGTTATGCACACCCTATCACTCAGCAGTTGCACTCTTAGGCATATATTCAATACGCATAAGAATGCTTCTGAAGCATTATCCATAATTACCTCACACTGGCAACATCCCAAATAACATTTAACATTACAACAGATAAATAAATTGTAGTATATTTATTCAATGAAAGCTGTACAGCAATGAAAATGAAAAACTATAGCATGGAGTACTCTCATGAATGTAATGTGGAGTGAAAAGGTCAGATAGACATAGATAGAGATTTACACACATGCTGTTGTTGTCATTAGGTACCATCGAAAAGGTTCTGACTCATAGCAACCCCCCATGCACAACAAAATGAAACACTGCCCAGTCCTGCACCACCCTCACAACCGTGGTTATGCTTAAGCCCATCATCGTAGCCACTGTGTCAATCCCTCTAGTTGAGGGTCTTTCTCTCTTTTGCTTAGTCTCTACTTTACCAAGCATGATGTCCTTCTCCAGGGACTGATCCCTACTGATAACATGTCCAAAGTATGTCAGACAAAGTCTCGCCATCCTCACTTCCAAGGAGTATTCTTGCTTTATTTCTTCCAAGACAGATTTGTTCACTCTTTTGGCAGTCCATGGTATATTCAATATTCTTCGCTAACACCATAATTCAATGGCATACATTCTTCTTCAGTCTTCCTTATTCATTGTCCAGCTTTCCCATGCATGGCTTGGGTCAGGCACACCTTAGTCCTCAAGGTGACATCTTTGTTTTTTAACACTTTAAGGAGGTCTGTTGCAGCAGATTTGCCCAATGCAATACATTGTTTGATTTCTTGACTGCTGCTTCCATGGGCATTGATTGTGAATCCAAGTAAAATAAAATTCTCGACAACTTTGATATCTTTTCTGTTTATCATGATGCTTATTGGTCGAGTTGTGAGGATTTTTGTTTTCTTTATGTTGAGGTGTAATCCATACAGAATGCTGTAATCTTTGATCTTCATCAGTAAGTGCTTCAAGTCCTCTTCACTTTCAGCAAGCAAGGTTGTGTCATCGGCATAACGCAGGTTGTTAATGAGTCTTCCTCCAATCCTGATGCCCTGTTCTTCTTCATATAGTGCAGCTTCTCAGATTATTTGCTCAGCATATAGAAAAAGTAAGTATGGTAAAAGGATACAACCCTGACACACACCTTTCCTGATTTTAAACCACGCAGTATCCTCTGGGTAGTATCCTCTTGTTCTGCTCGAACAACTGCCCCTTGGTCTATGTACAGGTTCTGAATAAGCACAACTAAGTATTCTGGAATTCCCATTCTTTGCAATATTATCCATAATTTGTTATGATCCACACAGTCGAATGCCTTTGCATAGTCAATAAAACGCAGGTAAACATCTTTCTGTTATTCTCTGCTTTCAGCCAAGATCCAGTTGACGGCAGCAATGATATTCCTCCTTCCACATCCTTTTCTGAGTCCAGCTTGAATTTCTGGCAGTTCCCTGTTGCTGTACTGTTGCAACCGCTTTTGAATGATCTTCAGCAAAATTTTACTTGCACATGATATTAATCATACTGTTCGATAATATCTGCATTCTGTTGGATCACCTTTCTTTGGAATGGACAGAAACATGACTCTATCCCAGTTGGTTGGCCGGGTAGCTGTCTTCCAAATTTCTTACCATAGATAAGTGAGCGCCTCCAGTGCCGCAACTGTTTGTTGAAATACCTCAGTTGCTATTCCATCAATTCCTGGAAACTTGTTTTTTACCAATGCCTTCAGTGCAGCTTGGACTTCCTCCTTCAATACCATCAGTTCTTGATCATATGCTACCTCCTGCAGTGGTTGAATGATCAACCAATTCTTTTTCGTACAGTGGCTCTGTATATTTATGCCATCTTCTTTCGATGCTTCCTATGTCATTCAATATTTCGCCAATAGAATACATTTAGCTTGAGAGATGTTGAACATATCCTTCCCTTTTGGTTTTCTGTTGGTCTTTGCACTTTATATTATAATGCTTTGTCTTCTCAAGTCATCCTTTGAAATATTTGTTCAGCTCTTTTCTTCATCATTTCTTCCCTTTGCTTTAGCTACTCTACATTCAAGAGCAAGTTTCAGAGTTTCTTCTGATATCTATTTTGCTGTTTTCTTTCTCTTTAATGACCTTTTGCTTTCTTCACATATGATGTCCTTGATGTCATCCCACAACTCATCTGGTCTGCTGTCATTGGTATTCAATGCATGGCACCTATTCTTGAGGTGTTCTGCAAATTCAGGAGCAACCTGCTCAAGGTCATACTTTGGGTCTTGTGGACTTGTTTTAATTTTCTTCAGCTTCAACTTGAACTTGCATATGAGCAATTGATGGTCTGTACCATAGTCAGCCCCTAGCCTTGTTCTGATGATGTTGAGCTTCTCCATCATCTCTTTCCATTGATGTAGCCAATTGGATTCCTGAGTATGCCACCCGGCAAGGTCCAAGTATATACTTGCCATTTATATTGTTGGAAAATGGTGTTTGCAATGAATAAGTTGCTGGTCTTACAAAATCCTATCATGTGATCTCTGGCTTCATTTCTGTCACCAAGGCCTTATTTTCTAACTACCAATACTTGTTTCCAGCCTTTGTAATTATCAATGCAACTTGATTGCATATTTGATCATTTTCAGACTGCAGAAGATGGTAAAAATGTTCAATTTTTTCATCTTTGGCATTAGTGGTTGGTGCATAAATTTGAATAATAGTCATATTAACTGGTCTTCCTTGTAGGCATATCGATATTATTCTATCCCTCACAGGGTTGTACTTCAGGATAGTTCTTGAAATGTTCTTTTTGACGATGACCACGATGCCACTCCTTTTCATTTTATCATTCCTGGCGTAGTAGGCCATATGATTACCAGATTCAAAATTGCCCGGATCAGTCCTTTTCAGCTCACTAATGCCTAGGTTATTGTTCTTTATGGATTCCAGTTCATTTTTGATGACTTTCAAATTTTTCTACACTCATACTTGATACATTCCATGTTCTGATTATTAATGGATGTTTGCAGCTGTTGCTTCTCATTTTGAGTCATGCCACATCAGTAAATGAAGGTCCCGAAAGCTTGACTCCATCCACGTCATGAAGGTCGACTCTACTTTGAGGCGGCAGCTCTTCTCTAGTCTTATTTTGAGTGCTTTCCAATCTGAGAGGCTCATCTTCTGGCCCTATATCCGACAATGTCCTGCTGCTAGTCATAAGGTTTTAACTGGCCAATTTTTTCAGAAGTAGGCCGCCAGGTCCTTCTTCCTAGTCAGTCTTAGTCTGAAAGCTCCACTGAAACCTGTCTACCAAGGGTGACACCGCTGCTGGTATTTGAAATGTTGGTGGCATACCTTCCAGCATCACAGCAACACGTGAGCCACCACAGTATGACAAACTGACGGGTGACTGTTGGATATATATATATATATATATATCAAGGTTGCATTTATATAAAGCTCAAAAACAAAACTAATCTATTGTGATAGAAGTCAGCCTAATGGGTATCTTTGGGGATAAGGGTGGGGGTAACGATTGGGAGGTAATTCTGTGGGGCTTTTGGATACTGGAGCCCTGGAGGCAAAGTGGTTAAGCGTTTGGCTGCTAACCAAAAGGTCAGGAGTTTGAATCCACCAGCTACTCCTCGAAAGCCCTATGGGGCAGTTCTACTCTGTCCTATAGGATCACTGTGAGTTGGAATCGACTCAATAGCAACTTTGTTTTTTGGGGTACTGGTAAAATTCTATTTCTAGGCCTAATTAGTGGTTTCATGGTTGTACTCATTTCATGATAACCCATCAAGCTGTTCAGTTATGATTTGTGATATTTCTATACATTTGGTTTATTTTTAAAAAGTCTCTCTCTCTATAATACTCTGAACTCATTTTACTCAAAGCCATTCTTTTAGTACCCTAGTTTCGTAGTGCTCAGAATAATAATTCTTTAAATACATTCAAACCAACAGAATTTGGAAAACTCCTAAGAACACCTGGGTTGGTTGATTTTATTAATTTTGTTGCAGAAAAAATACTTGTAATCTGTACTATTTTTGTTAATTTCTTTGCTTTGATCTCAGTTCTGAAAAGACTCAACAGACACTCAGCGGGAAAGCAGAGCTCAGCTCTCTCTCTCAATTACAGGAATCACCGTTCAATGGTATCTCTCAATGGCAGGTCCAGAAACTCCTTTGTGGGAGAATATAACTTATCATTAAGCATCCCATCAGGCCTCATGCTGAATGGGCCTGTGGCTGGCATGATTCCTGCCATCACCAACTCAGTTCCTAGGTTCTTTCAATAAAGGGCCAAACACCACTTGGAGCCAATAAGTAGCACTTTGAAAGGCTGTATGAAAGACTTTTGAATATTATTCAACTAGGGATTTCTGCATTTCATTGCTGAGCTCAGTGCTTCAGTTCACCAGCAAAACATTAACAGGACTTTGATGCACTTCATTTTCATTTTTAAGGAAAAGGAGAAATAAAGGCGAAGAGAAATAAAATCCCAAATACCCCACTTCCAGCTCTAAAGGTTCTCAGGAGCTGCCTTCACGCTGTCACTTCATGGGGCCCTGAGCTTCACCCGTAAACTGTAGCTGGGCAGAGCTTCAGCCTTGATGACGTGTGTGCCACATGTTTCAAAGCAGTTTTACAGCTCCTTGTAACTTTATTATTTCTGAATTTTTTCTCCATGAATAAACTCTGAGTTTATCAGTTTGGGTAAGAGGAAAAGTTTTACTTCATAGAAGGCACACTGCATGGAACATCTCAACATTCAAAGAGGTTTTAATTCTACTTTACTTCTAAGGTATTTGCAAGCCAAAATTTCATTACAATTGCTCGCCAAACAGGAAAGCAGACTTGTCGCAGTTAATTTACTTCGATTAAGGAACAGCACAGTTTCACCTGCACATTTGTTCCCATTCATTTTTCCTACTCACCTTTCCAAACGCCCCCCCACCCCCTTTTCCAGGCTGAGATTTGATCCGTGGAAACAGCCATAAATCTATCAGCCACAGGGGAAATGTGTCATTTTTTCACAGGATTTGCTACAGTGGATCCACGAAAGCCCATTTAAGTAACTTTCTCTGGGAGGTAAATTAATCCAACGGAAGAAAGAGCAAAGAACTGGTTATAACTCCTCCATTTCAATCCATTTCAAGATCCAACTGCACATCTCCCATAAAAAGCTCTGTTGTTTTTTTCCACTATTTTAGAACGTTTATGTCCCTGTAGCCATCTGCTACAACTTCCTTTTATCATTTTGGTTTATGATCTCCACAACACCTATTACCCGTTTTCTGAATAGGCTTGCTGATACTCTGTGCCGTCAATTTCATCCAACTCCCAAGTCCTCCGTTACTTGTGACTCACAAGGGCAAGCGATGTGCCCATCACTTTGAACTGCCTCAGCAGTTCAATCCTTAGGCTTAACCCTCTGCTGAGTGTCTTTATGACTCAGCTCCTCAGGAACACGGCTGAGGAGCGGGTGTGCGGTTCATCTGTAGCCTGTAACACTAATGAGCTTCCAGGCAGTATTTGATCAAAGCAGCATGTCAGAGCCTTTCTGTTATTGCTTCTTGTTTGACAGGTTAGTGTTAGTTATTAAAGGAGAGCACACATTTTCCCCTCCCGTTGACAGGCGAGTGGAGGGCTCTGATGATAGGTGCCCGAACAGGGACATCTGGTGAACATTTAATGATGCATTGTTGCATTGTTAACTTAAAGCTGTTACACGCCTTATAAACACATCATGGGCCTCAAGAAATTAAGAGAAAATTAAAAAGTTTACCCAAACCATATTTCCCTTTCTTTTCATTGAGTCATCTACACCTGCACCCTAGCTGTAATCAAGAAAAGATTAGTGCAGACGTTCTTTTCCAGCCCTCTATGGGTCATGCTGCCTGAAACGAGATAGAAGCTAGAGCTGAGGTCAAAATGGCATCATGGCAGTGCTCCTCAGGTGCTTCATTACTATCCGTGTTTTCTGAAAACAAGCTAGGCCATGAAGCAATCTCCTTCCCTTTGGGAAAAAGGACCCACATGGGGTTAAGTATACTGTAAATATGGTGAAAATATTTTACCATATCACCCATTATCAGCTCCTAATTTTGCTCATTTATACAGGTGATGGTTAAAATGCACTGGCCTCCTTTTAGCTACTTAGCTAGAAAAGTGTACTATATAATAGTCCTTCCTACAGTGAAAATCCCCAGGCCCCATGGGAAAAAAGTACATTTCTGGACAATCACCCATGATCAGGCTTGTTTGGGGTAAATAGCTCTTTTTCTAGAAAGATCAGGCCTATGGACTGTACAACACGTGGACTTCTTCCTCTCTCTGAAAAAGAACGGGATGTAATCCTACAAATGCAATGGGATGAAATGTAAAAGGATGGGAGGGGCAGGTGGGAGGGGGAAGTGACACAGGAAGAAAGGAGAAGGACCTAAAGGACAGGAAGAAAAGCAAGGACAAAACGAATTCCTAAAAAGCCACACTTTTACAAAACCAAACACTATTACAGTTGTCTTAACAAACCCTGTACCAGGAAGGTTTGGGCAGTTCTTGAGTGAAGAGTGTATCCCCTCTGAAATAAACTCAGCACGTTGGCTGGACTTTGACTCATAGCTATTGGATTTGATGTAAACTACCTTCCAGTTTGTTGACACATTAAAAAAAAAAAAAAATCAGGCAGGTGTAAAGAAATAGCTTGACCAGGGTGGGGGGCTTCTCACTTCTCAATTTCCTACTTGAGGTTATTTTTACCTAAGCACACCACTTTAACAGAGCCCAGTAGCTGGAGTTAGTGAGTATTTATCAAGAAAACCTTAAGGGGCAGTTCTGCTCTGTCTCGTGGGGTTACTGTGAGTCAGAATCCACTCCACATTACCCAACAACAACCACCATCACCATAAATGGATGAAGCCAGGTCCTACAGATGAACAGTACAAAGCAAACAGGAAGGGATTTTAATTTTTTTTTTTTAAACTAATCTAGGTTAAAACAAAGAAACCAGTTTGCACCAGTAGATGCAGCTGGAATCATTTGCAGAACTATGGAAACCTTTTCTCAGGAACCAAGACAGAGCACATAAAATGATTTTTCTAGTTTGTGCTTAGAGAAGCTATTCAGCCAACATCAGGAGGTGGCTAAGATAGCTTCATGAGTTTCTTTATTCTGCTTCCATCAGTCCTGGAAAGTGTTCATGCATCTCCTGACCAGTTGCTGCATTAAAACAAACACACTGAACATGCAAGCCATTAACATCCAGGCAACACAGCAAAGACCATCTCACATTCCTTTCTCCCCCATTAGTTCATTGAAAACCTAGCTTTCGATTGCATTTAAAGTTCTCCTTGTTTTTTTTTTTGGTGAAGGCTTTACACATCTTCTCTTTAAATGTTTCTGAAAATGGGATCACTGGGCATCTCCACTGGATGTAATTCTAAGAACGGCCCAGAATTTTTGGGACTTTGTTAAAATGAATTCAGGAGAGTTACCTGGAGGGGGCAGAACAGAAAAGGTGCTGTTTGGCAACTGAACATGAAACCAATTTTCAGGGAGTTTAAAGGTTCCTCTATGTGTTCCTAGGAAAACCTAAGCCGTAATTATCTTATTTCAGGTAGCTGGTAGGGAAATTCCTGTGGGTAAGAAGACTGCTCACGCATTCCTAAGATGATGGGCAGGAAAAATGGGCAAGGCACTGACAAGTCTTAGAGAGAAATGCACTATTCTGTGGTCTTTTTAAAAATGCCTTATTTTGTAGCACAGACACCATGAAAATTCAAGAAATGGAAAAGCTGGAGGTGACTTCAGGAAAGGCAATGAATATGCTGCTATTAAGAATTCTTTCTTTGAAATAGCATTTGATTTCAATGGATTGATTGCTGTCTCACACACAGACTCATAAATTATGCTTTTGACCTTAGGGGATAGAGTGGAGACCTACATGCCTTTCCTGGCTTTAAAGAAGCTCTGATCTCTTTAGAAAAACACGACGAAGTGGCCATGTCTTTGAAGATGAATTATTTATCAGGCGTGTCCTCAGTTCTCATCGTAGGATTTATAGTAAAAGCATTGTTTGCTTCCTATCTGATGTATGTGCCGTGATACTAACTTATTTTCTTACATTATCTAGCACATGTAGTAATGATTAAGTAAAACCGAGGAAATCATCACGAGGAGAAAAAAATGTGCAGAGGGAAACAGGCACTGCCAGGAAGGGATGTGAAATCTCGTGATCAACCCTGTTGATCTGTTGTTACTGAGTCACGCTTACATGGTCTGGGACTGCGCTGGCTTGGTCCTTTGGCCCTTGGCCCACACCAGCCCTCAAGACACCAGACACCCTTCTAAACACCACTATGTGCTGGTCAGTTTTGGAGCTGGCTTGTATGTTATGTTGTTGTTGTCAGGTGACCTTGAGCTGGTTCTGACTCATAGTGACCCTATACACAACAGAACAAAACATTGCCTGGTCCTGCACCATCCTCACAATTATTGCTATGCTTGAGCCCATTACTGTAGCCACTGTGTCAATCCATCTTGTTGAGGGCCTTCCTCTTTTTCACTGACCCTCTACTTTACCAAGCATGATGTCCTTCTCCAGGGACTGATCCCTCCTGATAACATGTCCAAAGTATGTGACACATAGTCTCGCCATCCTTGCTTCTAAGGAGCATTCTGGTTGTACTTCCTCCAGGACAGATTTCGTACAGACATTCCAAAGATGCACGAGGACTATATATGTGGCCTTAAGGATTTGCCATTGGAGAGAAGATTTATCAAGGGGGGGCAGGCAGAAAAATGCATGTCAAACACACCCACCACATTTTGCACAAAAATTCAGCGACTAATTGTCTACCCCTTTCCTCAGCCCCCGATCCCGAACTTTACTTCAAGCCTACTCCGGGTCAATAACATCTGATGTACTAATTATGACATATGCGTTATATTCCCTTCTTACTTTTAAAATTTATTAATTTCGTTGTTTTGGAGAATATACACAGCAAAACACAATAGCAATTCAACAGTTCCAAACGTATAATTCAGCAACATTGACAATACTCTTTGAGTTGGATAACCGTTCTCGCCTCCGTTCCTGAGTGGTTCCTCCTCCATCAACACTCTTCTTACTTTCATTTCCCCATTTTCTTTTTTTTTTTTTTTATTACTTTGCTTTTAATATGATTGTTGCCTTGTATGCGTCTTTGTATGCATTCTAAATCCCATTTGAAGGAAAGCATGTTGGAAATAAAAAAATGATAATCCTGGGCTAATTGCTGATCTTTGGAAATTGATCAGTGTTTGCGCCTACCAAAAAAAGGTAGAAAAAAAAATCACTTTAGCGTATAGGCGCACTCACACAAATTTTAATTTTCAATGGGCAATGCATTTTCTAATAGGCCGTTTTTGTAGATCAATACTGCATTACGGAGCAATGATTTTTATCCTGGAGCCTAAACTCAAGGCTGTTCTTAGTAACAGGTATTTGCAGGATGTGGACCCTATGTAGGGAGTCTGCGTGCCCTTGCGTAAGCATTCGTGAACGAGGGGAAGGGTGTTACTGAATATACACAATTACTAGTCCTCGATTGAAGACAGACAGAGGCCCTCATCTGTGATACTACTTTGTCTGCATATAGCACAGTCTTACAGAGGCAGAGATAGACAGCATATATTCAGAGGATTATTTTAAAATAAGGACAAATGTAATACGAAGCATCACATGTCTGTTCATTGGAAGCCATTCCAAGTCAGGCAAATGGAGCCCAACAAGAACCAAAATAACGTTGACTTTTTACCTAACAATCTGATTAATGAGTAAAATCGTAGGCTGTTATACAAAATGTTTACTTTCAGCGTTATGACTAAGACACATGTTAAAAACCGCAATATCACCTGGGAGGTTCAGACAAACAAGACCAAAGCTTCCTAAAACTTAAATACCTCAGGCTGTTGCAACACTTCTTTTATGTTTTTATGGCTGTGCTTTCACGATGTCAAGGTCGAAGCTATGAAATACTTATTTAGCTTCTTGGCTAATGCAAGATACTATGTACAGTAAATTGTTGCTTCTGTCAGCTAAGAGGAGACAGGAGGTGTTCCAGGAATAAAACATGTCCCTTAAAACATTCCTGACTCCCAGTTCTACTAGAAAGGATTTACAATATGGCAGAAAAGGATCTTTTTATTCAGACAATTACTAATTTAAAAAATAATTTACAAGTAAGGAAAATCACAAGGGTATAAAAGTTAATTCCTTAACT
The DNA here is from genome assembly GCF_030014295.1 of Loxodonta africana. Lineage (NCBI taxonomy): Eukaryota > Metazoa > Chordata > Mammalia > Proboscidea > Elephantidae > Loxodonta > Loxodonta africana. Next base: position 76,394,731 of record NC_087364.1, on the reverse strand, counting down.
TGCCAGTGGAGAAAATAAAAATTTTAGTCAAATATTATCTTCTTCTGAACACACGGTTATTGCCGCTGTTTTTTACTACTTGAATCATTTATGGCTGTATCCTAAAATTTCCCTCCCTTTTGTCAACAATCTTGCCTAATGCTAGGATTACCTTGTTTAAAGTAGCGACTTCTTGTATTACATAGTTTTCTGTTTTAAGACCAAGGGCTTCTCATTGTTAATCACTGTAACTGCATGTAAGTTACGAGCTCTGTTGTTGTGGTTTCCTTCTGAACAACAACACCCAGTTCCTCACTCCAGCAAAGTGGCTAATCTCCCTTGATTCATAACAGCATACAGATCAGGTCACAACAAGGGACGATGCTTAATAATTTGTGTCAAGAGTCAAACGAGTTTGTACTTGCTGGCTTCTGTACTGAGCACCACTCTAACTGAATCTTCTGCGAATTGCCTTTAATACAATACACACATTCATTTCCTCTGCTTATAGCTGTACTTAGACGAGGCCCTCCAAAACTCATAACAGTTAATTCCTTCTAAGCCTCTTGAAAATGCCATTTTATTTTTATAAAAATCCTTTTTACAGACTTAAATGTAGTTGTAAAAGTCAATCTTGTGGTAAGACATCATTCAGAGTTTTTATACCCAGGCTAGCCTTTCCCTTCCTTCCCTGGAAACCGTGTTTATGGTTTGGTGGCTGAACCCGTATAACAAGAAGAGGTCTGGGATCTCTGAGCAGGATCACCAGACTAGGAAAGGCTAGGACCATGGCAGGCTGATGACCAGGCTGTCAGGTTAGGCTCTGGCTACTGGACGCAGGCTGTCTGCTCCTCTAGGGATGGTAATGATTTACAATCAGAAAGAAAATCTGAGAGGAGGAGGTTAATCCAGAGGAGAAAAGACCAGAGGGAGGCCAGCATTACCAGCTGTGACCGAAACAGAATCCATCATCTCTAATATCTAAGCAACGGTGGGGCAGGGAATCAGGGGAAGTCAAAACCACAAGTGATGGGCAGAGATCCAGGCGACAGCTGTTTGGCATTAAGGAGGCTTATCGACAGGCATCTGGGTTGCAGAGCCACCGAGGGGGGCGGTTTGCACCGTGGGGCAGTTCTAACTGAAGGGATGTTCCTTCAGGATTGGGGTGAGCTAGAATCACCACGTAGCTTTGGGAACAGACATCTGCTGTTGTTAGGTGCTGTTGAGTCGATTCCAACTTATAGCGACCCTGCGCACAACAGAACGAAGCACTGCTAGACATTTCATGCCTCCTTGGACTGAATTCTTCTTCCTCTTCCCTTCCTTCATGGATTTTTGTTGTTGATAGCTGCCATGGAGTTGGTCCCCTACTCATGGCGACCCCATGCAAAACGGAACAAAATACTGCCTGGTCCTGAGCCATCCCCATGATCGGTTTGGGCTTGGACTGTTGTGATCCATAGGGTTTTCACTGGTTGATTTTCGAAAGCAGATCACCAGGCCTTTCTTCCTGGTCTATCATAACCTGGAAGCTCTGGTGAAACCGGTTCAGGGTCATAGTATCTCGCAAGCTTCCACTGACAGGGGGGTGGTGGCTGTACATAAGGTGCGTTGCCCCGGAACTGAACTGGGTGTCCCATAGGGAAGGTGAGAATTCTACCATTGAACCACTTGTGGCTCCTGATGGTTTTACAGTCAGATATACCTGACCCAAGCCATGGTATTCTCAAATGCATCATATGCATGTGAAAGCTGGACAATGAATAGAGAAAACCGAGGAAGAATTGATGCCTTTGAATTGTGGTGTTGGCGAAGAATATTGAATATACCATGGACTGCTAAAAGAATTAACAAATCTGTCTTGGAAGAAGTACAACCAGAAAGCTTCTTAGAAGCAAGAATGGTGAGACTATGTCTTACATACTTTGGACATGTTGTCAGAAGGGATCAGTCCCTGGAGAAGGACGTCATGCTTAGTAAAGTACAGGGTTGTTAGAAAAGAGGAAGGCTCTCAACGAGGTGGATTGACACAGTGGCTGCAACAATGGGCTCGAGGATAACGATGATTGTGAGCGTGGTGCAGTGTTTTGTTCTGTGGTACATAGGGTCGCTATGCGTCGGAACTGACTTGACGGCACCTAACAACAACAACATCCTGTGTTTCTTTTCCTCTGTTTTGCCCAGGAGCAGTGGTGTTCTTGTAAATAAATGTTTAATAACTGTCTCTCTCGTTACAAAGAATCCTGATTGTAGCATTTGCATACTTCCATGGTGTAAATTCTCCTACCACAGCCAATTTCAAACTACCAAGGGGCTGTCACTGAATGAGGAGTTGGGGAGAGCAGCAAATCACTACAGAGTACTTCCACCATACATACGGAGTAGACACAAACAACTGCAAGAGCATAGAGATAGTAGAAGGTAATAAAATAATTAGGGAGTGGTGAGTTTTGAGTATTTCTTATCTTTGTTTTTAATATAATTTGCTTAATTACGCTTGTGTAATTTATTTTTTAATAGTGCTTAACAACCCACCCAGAATTCCTAAAAATTCAACAGTCATCACTCACGAGCCAATAGGAGCTGGTCCTAGCACATCACTGCTCAGGTCACCTTAAACTGCCCTTCACAGTTTTGTTCACTTTTCTCTCCCCTTTTGATCTCCAGTGGTACCTCTGGGATGGACAGTGTCTTCTCTTATATCATGCTTTCCCTTCTCCTTAGAAGGAGATTTTTTCATGATTAGGATGTAGGTAGGTAGAGCCTGGATTCTCCACTTTCCTTCTAGTTGTGCGGGGGAAATAGAGTCCCAGTGTTTGTCTTAGGACCCTGGTGGCACAGTGGTTAAGAGCTCGGCTGCTAACCAAAAAAGTTCGGGAGTTCAAATCCAGCAGCTGCTCCTTGGAAACCCTATGGGATAGTTCTACTCTGTCCTATAGGGTTGCTATGAGTCAGAATCGATTCGACCACAACAGGTTTGGTTTTGGTTGGTTTGGTGTTTGCCTCACCAGCTGACACCAGAAGTGGGAAAGAGCACAGACAGTACCACAAAGTATAAGGCTGCTCTAGGAAGGAGGTTCCAAGGCCAACTGGCTAATTTCTCTCGGGCCCAGATCATTATAAAGCAAAGAACTTGCGGGGAGAGTGAAGCTGGGAAGCTTGTTCCTCCATTTCTTCTGACTACAGCCCCCACTACTAATTAGGGGGTCATATAATGGAAACTCTATGGGGCAGTTCTACTCTATCCTATGGGGTTGCTATGAGTCAGAATCGACTTGACGGCACTGGGTTTGTTCGTTCGTTTGTTTTTTTTTGGTTTTATGGATCATTATGGTGACAGCCAAATCTAACTGAACCAAACCCATTGCCATGACCCAAGTGTTTCAAAGTAGAACTCCACTCCATAGGATTTTCATGGCTGTGAACTTTCAGAAGCAGATCCCCAGGCCGTTTGTCTGAGGTGTCTCTGGGTGGGTTTAAATCACCAACCTTTTGTTTAGCAGCCAAGTGCTTAACTGTTTGTGCCACCCACAGATTCCATTATGGTGATAGGGGGTGGTATAACTGGGAGGAAAATAGAAAAGATGTGGAGAAAAAATTGAAATGTGGAGAAAGGATTAACCTAAATAAAATGTTGTAATTTAGTTGGCCTAATTTGAGTTGGCTCTAGGCAGTGAGCCCAACTGATCTTTCTGTCATAATGGAAATGCTCTGTATCTTTGTGCCCAATATGGTCCCCAGCAGCACACGTGGTTGGCTATTGAATTAGTGTGACTAAGAAACTGAATTTTATATAATTTAATTTTAAATTTAAATAGTCGCATGTGGCTAGTAGCTACTACACCGGGCAGTTTAGCAACAGACTAGGGGTCAGCAAACTATGGCTGTGGGCCAAATACAGCCTGCCATATGTTTTTCTATGGCCTGTGAACCAAGAATAGTTTTTACATTTTTAAATGGTTTGGAGAACTCCTCCCCCTCCCCCCGCAAAAGAAGACTATGAAACAGAGATCATATGTGACCCACAAATTCTAAAATATTAGTAGACTTTCTGGCCCTTTATAAAAAATGTTTGCCAGCCCCTGCTCTGAACATAGTCATGACCTGCTCCTGCAATGAAAGTAGGTGCTGTAAGGTCTGCCAAGTTCCCTAAAATTCTACAGTCCAGATTGGATCTCAAAGGGGGCCAGCTAACTTACGGGGCGCTCGGTACCGATAACATAAGGCAGGAACTGAGCCAAGAGGAAGCCAGGTACCGAACAGGAGCCACTAGTCTGGGGTCCAGAGAGGAAGGTTCAGCAGAAAGAAGAGCAAGAGGGACCTGACGACAAGGTCTCCTGGCTGCCCGCTCAGGGTCAGTTTGGGCCAGAAGTGAAGCAAGGCTGAGTGCACAGGCAGTAGTTAAGGTGGCCTGGTTTCTGGGGTCAGAATAGAGGCCTGAGAGGTCTTTGTAAGAGTCAGGACTCTCTCCACAGCTATGTACGCAGCCTGTGGAAGAAAGGTGGGCTGGTGGCTTAGTTGAGAGTCTGAGAGATAACAGTACAGGAATTGTCAAGCTAGGTGATGTACTTCATCTAAGCATTGCCATCACGTTTTCAAGTATGTTACGCAATAGTGTTTACCTCTGTGATGTCACTACGTTGCCATTGTCTCATCATCTCTCTCATGACAGGGTGTGTACTTTAGCTCTGTGTCTAGCACAGTGCCTGGTACATAAAAGGTGACCAGTAAATATTAACTTAAATATTATATTTGTTTTATAATTGAGAAAAAAGATTCAGAGCAATGGAGAAGGGTTGTATCTGCTTCTGTTTGTATCTGAGAGACCATGTTGATAACAGGCTTTTTGTGAAAGGAAGAGCTGGGAGAAAAGAAGAATACGCACCATATTTTGAGGGACAGATGAACACAGAAGCCTTCATAGATACATAAAATTGGCCTTAATGTCAAGACCTGGATTATATTTTCTTTGTATCTCAAGTTATCAGACTGAATATAAGTTTCAGAAAAGAAAGTAGAATTCTCCTAAGGCCTTTTTGTGACACAGGCTGACTGTTGTTTTCCATACCATTTCCCTTTCCTCTGTGGCACACAGCTAGAATGCATGTCCCTCTCTCCCTTGCAGTGAGGTGTGGCTGTGTGACTGAGTTCTGGCTGATGGAATGTGGCAGAAAGTCATGCACACCGCTCCCAGGCTGGTCCACGGAAGCCTCCCACACGATCCTCCACTTTCTCCCATCTTCTGAGGGGGTGTTGATGCCAGGGCGACCTTGGGAAGCCCTCACTGAAGATAGTAGAGTCTCCATCAGCCTAGGGTCTGAATGACATGTAGAGCATAACCTGCCCCATCACCACAGGGATTTTATGAGAACAAGAATAAGCTTCTATTAAGTCAAAACATAGAGATTTCAGATTTTATCTATTAAAACAGTCATTTTTACCTTAACAAATCCACTCCTCTTCACCTTTAACTCACCTTACCCCAACAGCAAACCCATCTTACTTTCTTAGGTTATGACTGAATATAAACCCATTGCCGGAAACCCTGGCACTGTAGAGGTTAAGTGCTACGGCTGCTAACCAAAAGGTCGGCAGTTTGAATCCACCAGGCGCTCCTTGGAAACTCTATGGGGCAGTTCTACTCTGTCCTATAGGGTCGCTATGAGTTGGAATTGATACAACAGGTTCGTTCTTTTTTTTTTTTTTTTTTTTGCCATCAAGTCAATTCTGACTCATAGTGACCCTACAGGACAGGGTAGAACTGCCCCATGGGGTCTCCAAGGAGCAGCTGGTGAATTTGAACTGCTGACGTTTTGGTTAGCAGCCAAACACCCAACCACTGTGCCTTCAGGGCCCCGTGAGTGAACACAGCTCTTTGATCTTGGAGAAAGCTCAGAAGAAGTAGCAACAGATCATTTCATCCTGGAAAGAAACTTACTCCTGGCTGAACCCTATAATAATCTGGAGACCTCCAGAAAAAGTGAACTGTAAATGGGCGGAATTTTTAAATGACAAAAACAGAATGGACATTATTTTGGAAAAAAAGAAAACTCATTTAGATTGCTGTCCAGTTTTATTTTAACTTACTGGCCTTGAAGTTGGCTGTGGTCAGCAGTGAATGACGATGACAAAACCATTTGCAGCTGCCGGGAGACTCAGAGACAGCGTCTCCGTAGGAGGCTGTGTTTGGGCTTTCCAAATCTAGATTTAGTACTGTTTCTAATTGCAGAGTTTTGTTTAAAAAGTGTTCCAATCCATCTTCTCTGGCCAATTTTTCTCATATAAAAAAACAACTAAACCCACTGCCATGAAGTCAATTCCGATGATGACCCTACAGGACAGAGTAGAACCACCCCACAGAGTTTCCAAGGAGTGGTAGGTAGATTTGAACTGCTGACCTTTCGGTTAGCAGCTGGAGCTTTTAACCACTGCACCACCAGGTTTCCATTTATGTAAGGTCCTAAAAACCAAAATCTGTCTCCTTTCTTCTCTGCTTATCTAGGAAATTCCAGAATTAGGGTGCATTTAAAAAAAAAAGTTTTTTTTGTGCTTTAGATTAAAGTTTACAGAGCAAATAGTTTCTCATTAAACAGTTAATATACTAATTGCTGCGTGACATTGGTGCCAACCCAGCCATGAGTCAACACTCTCCACTTCTCCATCCCAGTTTCCCTGTTTCCATCAGTGCAGTTTCACTATTCCTTCCTGCCTTCTTGTTTTTGCTTTTGGGATGGTGTATCCATTAGTCTCACATACATGACTGATTGAACTTCAAAGCACGTCCCTCATGTGTGTTATTGTCGGCTGTATAGACCTGTCTACTCTTTGGATGAAGGGTGAGTCCTACGCCATCTTCATGGTTGTTGGTATGCCTGAGTCTATCATTACTGCCACTGTGTATTTAAAGTGCCTTCCAGTCTAGGGGGCTCCTCTTCCAGCACTATATTAGACCATATTGAGTTGTGTGATCCGTAAGGTTTTCATTGGCTCATTTTTAGAAACAGATCACCAGAATTTTCTTCCTACTCTGTCTTAGTCTGGAAACTCTGCCAAAACCTGTCCACTATGGGTGACCTTGCTGGTATTTGAAATACTGGTGACACATCTCCCAACATCACAGCAACACGCAAACCACCACAGTACAACAAGCTGACAAACAGGTGGTGGCTATTGCAAAGTACCTCTTTATACTGAGCCAAAATGTGCCTTGCTGTCGCTTATACTCACTGATCCTCAATGTACTTCTGAGACGCACTCAGAAAAAGTCGAATTCTTTTTTTAAAAATTTTTATTGTGCTTTAAGTAAAAGTTTACAAATCAAGTCAGTCTCTCATACAAAAATTTATATACACCTTGCTATATACTCCTAGTTGCTTTCCCCCTAAGGAGACAGCACACTCCTTCCCTCCACTCTCTATTTTCTTTTCCATTCAGCCAGCTTCTGACTCCCTCTTCCCTTTCATCTCCCCTCCAGACAGGTGCTGCCCACATAGTCTCATGTGTCTACTTGAGCCAAGAGGCTCACTCTTCACCAGTATCATTTTCTATCTTATAGCCCAGTCCAATCCCTGTCTAAAGAGTTGGCTTTGGGAATGGTTCCTGTCTTGGGCTAATAAAAGGTCTGGGGACCATGACCTCTGGGGTCCTTCTAGTTTCAGTCAGACCATTAAGTCTGGCCTTTTTATGAGACTTTGGGGTCTATCCCACTGCTCTCCTGCATTAGGGGCACATTTTAACTGGCCTTGCCTATGCCCACTAACAGAGCCCTAGTGGCACGGTGGGTAAGAGCTCAGGCTGCAAATCAAAAAGTGAGCAGCTCGAATACACCAGCCGCTCCTTGGAAACCCTATGGGGGCAGTTCTTCTCTATCCTATAGGGTTGCTACGAGTAGATACACACTAACAACCACGAGATTAAAACTTCAGCATTAAGAACTCACCACCGACCTGAAGGAATACTCTTTAATGTTTTCTTGGAACTATGACCTACGAGTTCCACAAACCGCATTAGTATCCAAGGACAGAGAACAGAGACGTGAAGCAGATAGAGCAATAAAGAGTCCACCTAAAGTGTGAATTATTCCTCTGCCACACATTAGTTATGAACCTTGGGCAGATTTCTAAACCTGTTTTCTCCACACCCAAACTGGAAAAATGTCTGCCTGGTTGGTTGCTGTGAGTGGAAAATAAAATGTGTATTATAGTTTTAATGTAGTGCCTGCCCTTTACCTATTCTTATTAAAAAAATAAAGGTTATGAAATATGGTGAGTATGCAATGGAGAATTATCTGAATTCTACAAAATTAATTTTATTTCTTTAATAATGGTTATTTTTTCAATTAAAACTCGGGGTGGGGTGGGGTGGGTAAAACCTTCTGGGAACACTGTCAGTCCTACCCGGTTTGGAATGGTCTATTCCTGCCTGCCTCTCCACTTCACCTCACACATTGCTCCCCTCACCTCAGCACCCGGTGGCACCAGGCTTCTTTCACTCCTTCGACGTACTGTGTCCTCTCTTGTACCTTCTGTTCCCTGTCCTTTCCCCCAGGCCTCTCTCTTGGCCTCGCTCCCTCCCACCCTCCAGTCTCAGCACAAACTTCCTCTGACTTCCTCGGACCCTTGACCCCTGGCCGGCTGCCTTTGCCGGGTGCTATCACAGAACCTTTTCTCTGCGTCACTTCCCTAGGTTGGCAGTTGACACACTCGCCTTCCCTAGGTTGGTAGTTCACACACTCATCTGGGTATGCATTCTGACAACGTCCATCTGTCCACTAGCTGAGCCCCCATGAGACAGGTGGTGAAAGCGATAACTAAGTAGGTACTCAATTAATTAGTGAAGTAATTAATTTGGGCTTTATTTTTTCCATGGTATAACACTTGCATTTTTTTTTCAAGTTAACTTCATAACATAATTGTTGGTCATAAAATAAGTTACTAAAAGGAGACTTTTTGATTTGGGGTTTGTTTGATTTGGGGTTTGTTTTGAGATGTAGAACTCACTCAACACACAAGGCTACTTCATCTTCAGTTGACATGTAACCACATGGCGGCTGCTTACAGACCCGTTACCCAACAGTTCTAGGTGACATAATAAAGAGCTTGGTGGTCAACTCAGACCACAGGAGACATTTCCTGCAGGCACTTCGGACTGAAGGAATTACCCAAACTGGAATTTGGTCACGACATGGGAACAACACACCTCAACCCAAGAAAGCCTGGGGAATTACTTCTTTAGAATAGCCGTTGGTTTGATTTTCAGATACCATTCCTTTATGAAATTCCATTACATCTACTTTTGTTTTGTATTTCTTCCCACGACTGAAAAATTAAGGGCAGCAATAAAAACAAATTTTCAAATACTAAATATGTTTATAGCATAGAAAATGATGACAAAGCTCAGATAATTCACTGTTTTGCATTTGCGATGTGCACACGAGTAAACTAAATGATGTTTAGATTTTTCCTGGTTCTTTCTCGATAAGAGGTTAGAAAAATCACCGCCTGGTTGCCTGTTACATTCTTGAGATTGCGTTGGGACCAACCAGCTGTAAAAGCCCCCAATCCAGACCCACTTGTGTGCGAACAATAAACATTGTTTACCATTTTTTATTTATGCTAATGATTATAAAATAGTCAACAGCTAAATGATACTTAAGAAAAAAGCAGCATGTTCCCTACTCAAAGAAGTCTTGGACAAAAAAAGTCTCCATTTCAAGTTGATTACGCTACTCCACAGCAATACAATAATGTGAGATACACAACAATCCTCAAAGCCATTTATAGCCTGGTTATCAATTACAAAATAATAAGCTAGAGAAGACAAGCATGCCGAATATCAAGAAAAATAGTATCTTTGTTTGGTTCAAATATTACATTTCTAAATGCGCATTTCAGAATTTCTAGACTGACAAAACTTACTACACAGACTTTTCTGGGCCTAATTTACTCCTTCTATGTCTAAATTGTGCATTATATACATATTTATTATATATAACTCAATTATATATATAATTACATAGCTCATGAGGACTTTGCTCATCCATTCTCTCATCTGATGTGATACTGTCCTTTTTTATTTTTTATTTTTAAGTGTGTTAAAATGAGATCGAAGGCATGCGAATCCCTAGTCTAATGTTTGGCTAAATGGTTGAACTCATACCTCATGACTCCAAACTGTAATCTGTACTTTTAGGCAAATCTAATTCTACTGGATAAATTTAAATTTCAGTGCACGGCTTTCTGGACCGTGTTTCCAAATTTACGTATTCATTAATCGATGAATTGATTTTCTTGCTCGTTTACTCATTAGTCCATTGGATTGGGCAGGTATGGTATCTTGTATTCTGTGGAGGATTTGGTCTTTTGTAGCCATGGTGTTTCACCAAGTCCCATGAAGTATACAAAGAAGAAGAAGAGACAAGCATAACCCCAAAAGGACTTAAACAATTACAAAGCAACCTCTATGCAGGTGTGCGATAGTGGGACTGGAAAGGGAAAGTTTCCTGGAAAAAGTGAGTCAAGTTGGGTCTTGAAGGAAATGATGGACTTAGGTACCAGGGAGAAAGCAGAAGGGTATCCCAGGTGGTGGAGGCTGTGTGAAACCTGGCCAGGAAATGTTTTAATGGTTGTAGTGAGTAATTAATGTGGATATCCCCTAGTATGTCTGCATACTTGCATTTTAAGTGATAATTTATCATTATAAGTAGTGTCTGGTTCTCAGGTGTGTTAGTAAAAATGACTCCATAAAGGTGTTATTAATTAAATGCCCAACCTCCTTTATATTTTAATTTTGAAAGCTTTCAGGGTCTCTCAGGGAAGATGCAAATACTCTGCCTCAGAAAGCAGTGCACAGGCCCACCTGTGGGGCGCTCAGCAGGGACAGGGGGCTTCCCTTCTGGGGGTTTGGAGGCAGAAACGTAGCTGCTGTTGCCATACTAAGATCTTCGCTTTCTGGGAGACACAGGAGAGTACTGAGATGGTTAGTTTCGTGTGTCAGCTTGGCGAGGATATGGAGCCTAGGTACTTGGTACACGCGGCTGTGAAGATATTTCCATGTGATTACCATTTAAACCAGTCGACTTTAAGTAAAGCAGATTACTTTCCATATATGTGGGTGGGCCTTGTCCAATCAGTTGAAGACCTTAAGAGCAAAACAGGTGGTCTTCCAAGGAAGAAGGGGTCTGCCTCAAGACTGTAACATCTACATCCTGTCGGAGCTTCCAGCCTGCCGCCTGACTTACGGAATTGGAACTTGCCCACCCTTATAACTGCATGAGCCAATTCCTTAAAATTAATCATCATCTCTCTCTCATAGCGCAGGGCCAGGCAGTGTTTCGTTCTGTTGTGCACAGGGTCGCTGTGAGTCAGAACTGACTCGACAGCACCTAACAACAACAACTTGCACACACACACGTATGTATGTATGTATGTGCATGTATGTACACGTATGTGTGCATCTGTAGCCTGTTGGTTCTGTGTCTTCGGAGAACCCTTACTAATGCAGGTATTCAAGACAGTCTGTGCATGCCTTTCAACCTCCTGACCTCTCATTCCTGTGAGCAGACGGGGATGATGTTCTGGGCAGGGCAGAGTGGTGTCCACCTGGGACAGGGCAGGGGCAGTCAGGGGTCTCTCTGTTCCCTGGGCAGTCTGGATGTGTTCTAGAAGCAGGGGATGGGTTTCTGTTAGCATCTGCTGGCAACTCACTGCTTTCACTTTCATGGTGGGCCTCCATGATAAAACTCCAAGGACACATGGTAGAGAGAACTTCAAAGTGAATCCCAAGGCTTTGGGTGAATTTGCTTAGTGCACACCATGGGAGGGGGTGGCCTGAGTGGGCAGAGGAGACAGACATTCCCAGGGAAGTTGGTGGGGTGAGAGATTGTGGGAGTGGGGTAAAGGCTGGCCATCTGCTGCCATATGGGGAAGGAGGAAGAAGGACTGATGCCCCAACCTTGAATGGGGGGGGGGTGTGGGGTGAGGATAAGGATAAGGATGTTGGCTCCAGGCTTAAGACAGGAGTTAGGCAAGCATGAGCTACCCCAGAAGCTGTCTCTCAGGCCTGGACTTGAAGCTACTAGCTCAGGTGCTGTGGGGAGAGAGTTGGGGGAGGCAAGTATGCGGGTCCTCGGATGACTTGGGAATGGCTCTCAGCCTGGAACGCCAAGAGTGGGTGGGAGCCAGTGAAGGCGGGTTGGTTTCCGAAATACCTCAGACACCACATCCTCACTTCCAACCCAGTTTCTAGCTTACATCTGAGAAAGCTATGTGGGCCCTCCACTCTGCCTAGTGATTTGGTCTTCCTTCAACCGAATACTTAAGCATTTCTTCAAAATTTATTTATTTAAGAAGGGGAGGAAGTGATTTTCTATTAACAAAAGTAGTCTGTTCGTGATGAAGTATTTACTATGTGCCCAGAAGTTCACAGCACTTTTATTCATTTAGATTTTTTTTTTTTTACTTCTGTAGTTTTTCCATCCTACACACCTGGTAGCATTCTGCATTCACAATGTAAGAACGGCAGAATGTACAGAGATGCGGTTATTGAGACTTGTTATCAGTAAACAGCAATGTTCAGTTTCTGAGTTACAATTGATGCTGATGGCTGCTCTGTCAGGTAGCTGGCCTCAAGTTAGTGATCGACCCCAAATATAGAAATTTTCACGTGTACAGAGCAAAAATACTGACAAGAGGTTGGGGTGTTCCAGTAAGGATTTTAATTTGTTTCTACTTTTTGGTTAAGCATTCTCTCTTGTTCTCTGGAAGCAGGATCAAAGTGCATTTTGTTAGTTAAATAAGGAATCCTGTGTGGAAGTCCGGTTACCTGGTGTCATACGTCCGATGTGTTTCTGTGATAACTCATCCTTTTCCCATTATGGTCTGCTGCTCCAGGCAATGCCCCACTAACCTGCCTTGGACTCAGCTCAGAGTATGGGGCATTCTGAGATCCATGTGGCGCATGAAACTAACTGTTCCCCCAAAACATGGGAGGAGAACTTTGGGAGGAGAGTTCAAGAGAGAGGTCTGGTGTGCGCATGCATGTGTGTGTGTGCGCGTGCGTGTGTGTGTGTGTGGCCAGGAGTGGGTGAAATGAGGGCGGCACAGAAAGGAAGTAAAAGCAAAGTCACTGCTGCCAGCAGGTCTTCTCTCTCTGCCCTAAAGTGAGATGGGTTATCTGGCTCTTTTTCCTTCCATCAAGGGAAAGGGATGGGTACCAGCATCTGGATGACCTTACCATTCTCCCCTTTCCCCTTCATCGAAGGTTACTGGTTGTTACAGCACCACCGATCTGGATTTACATGTCCTCAACAAGGCCATTTTACCACTGCTTATCTGATCTGCCCAAGAATGTAAATGAGAAAATTTAAATACCATGTTCTCAACAATTTCACGTTTTGTTCTAAGCTCAAAATAAAGCCACCCAGGTGTTCTTTTATAAATAGGACTGCATGAATTTAAACAAACCTTTGCATTATTCATTGCAACAAAGGAACCAGAGTTCCTGCTTTAGACATAACTAAATTTCAACACTTCTAAAGTAATAAGCTACTGAAGGTGTTTAGCACATCACTAAGCACTTCCTTTAACGGATGCATCAAATCTGACTTGGAAACCATTACGTAGGATGAACAATTATTCTGAAGCCCACTAAAAGTTATCTGTCATCGCTTTTTGGTGCTGGTGACTTTATATTATCATAAATTGTTTTCAATTCAAGCTTTTGGCAAACAATTTAAATGAGATCTGCAACTTGACAGTGCTAATCTCATGGCTGAAATATTAAAGCTTCATGCATGAAAGATTTATTCTTTTAAAAAGATTGATCACACTGGACATCCCTCACTCTCCCCAATTAAAACCTACTTAATTTTTAGACAAGTTATAAAAATATCTCCGTACTCCAAATGTACATTCGTATGATAGGTTTTCTGACCATTTAAGATGGGCAACTACTGGCCATTCCTAAACCGAAGCTCTTCTTGTCCTGTCAAAAGTTCTCTTTAAGTAGATGGTTGACACTTAAGGTAAAAAATAAAGCTTCTAACAGTTTTATAAAATAGGGGTGCCAAAGAGTATGAGTAAGGAGCAGTTTAGTCTGGCGGGAATTCTCACAGCTAAGAGAGTTTTGTTTGGTCTGTTGTTTTTACACGACCTTGGGGCAGACACCTTCTCTCTTGGATGAAGCCTTTAGGTGGCCCCTTTTGTGCTGAACATGTAAGACAAGCGGTGCTGCTCCCAGGAAGGGCGTAACTGGACATGTAAGATAAGTGGTACTGCTCCCAGGAAGGGCGTAACTGGACACTGGTTGGTCTAACAGAGGCCCCGTCTTCCCAGCCTCCTTGGTTGTGAAAACCAAATGGCGAAAAAGAAGGGGCAGGGGAAGTGTGTATGGGACCAAAGGATCTCCTAGAGGAGAGGGATTAAGATCCTGTTTTGAGACTGAATGTTTCTGCTGCACGGAGATGACCCTCATAGAGATCAATTGTTAAGACCCCAGAAAAGTGTGAAATGCAATCTACCCTAAGCGTCTGCACCAAAGGGCTGGTTCTGGCACATTTCCTGGGAAGAGCTAGAAACCTGGTACTGGGGATATATGGCTGCATGTGTGTACGTGTATGTGTGTGTGTGTATGTGTGTGTATGAGTATGTGTGTATGTATGTGTGTGTGTATGTGTGCATTAACTGAGAGCTATAATATCGGACCCCAGGTGCACGGTGACTTAAGGTGATCTAACAATGGTAGCGAGATCTCCTATTGCTCTGTCTTCTACCCTGAAAAACCACAGACAAGGACAGCATCAGACATTCCTGGATCACCAATCTGCACCACATAGCAGTGTCCACAGCAATGGCACCAGGGAGAGAGTCCAGGGCTGGTTAGAGCATCCAGTTTTCTCCATGAGTTGACTGGATATAGTGCCAGCCAAGTCAGGTTTCCGCATGCCACTCCATACAGATCTGGTGATATGTCAACCAATTCAGCACTCACTAGAAAACACGGTTCTCTTCAAAAAGAAAAGACATTTCCCATCAGCACGAACGTACGCCTGCTGTGGATACTGAAGACACAGACATGCATCTACAATCCCACAGCTACCAGCTGACAGTCCTCTAGTCGGAAGCTACCGTCAGCGAGGCTGGAGCCAAATAAAGCAGCAATAGTAATGTTCCTGAGGAACAAATAATCTGTTTTATTCAGGAAGCCTTAAACCCTTTAACACATTTCTCAAGAAGTTGTTTTTAAGAAATTATAAAAGTTGAAGAGAAAAGTGGGAAATATTTTGGCAACATGAAGGCCGGAGAAAATTTAAATACATTTTGAGCACCCCCATGTAAGCAAAGTTTATTTTCAGTGAGCTTGATGACTAACACTATCCACTTATGAGGTGGAAAAGCTGTGATCAAATACATTAAAATGTGGTGTTATTTCAAGGAACAAAATAAATACCTCACATTGAATTTGAACAAAGGAGGTTCACAATTTTTATTAAAAGAAAATATATTTTCCACATGCTGACTGAATGAATGTTGAAGAAAACAAGTGAAAAACCACGATTTAAGAGGGTTTGACTCACTGGTCAGTCCAGGCTTCCCCATGTCCCGTTTACCACGGGTGTGTCCATGAGCCAGTCTGAGCTCTCTTGTTGACTAATGCTGCCCTGAGGTCCTATCACACTTCAGTCCAGAGAGGGCACCATGTTTATTTCACAGCAAAGAAAACTGTAAGTGGTGCATTGCCAAGACACCGTGTCCCCTTGCTCTCTAGCACCTTCTCCTCATTACCCTGGGTCCGAGCTTCCTGAGCACACTCCTTTTCTCTCATTTTCAAACAGCTGTAGACATCCTACCTTCCTGGAGGGGACCCTCTCTTGTTCATAAGAAAGGAGGTGATCCACCCTTTCTAACACTCTTGCTGCTCCCTCATTTTACCCAGGACCTCCTGGTACACTTAACATTCTCAACTCAGTTAAATAACTATATTAGACATGTCTTTGATATTCCTATTAAAGTATCATTATATGACTCAGTGACTGGAGGGTAAGAATTATGCTTAACTTGGTGTCACACAGAGGACTTCCTAATTCTCTGGGATGGTCACTCATTCATTCATTCAGAAAATGTTTATCAAACACCTGTTATGTGCCAGGTACTGTTTTGGAACTGAGAATACAGCAACAAACAAAACAGAAAAAAATCCCTGCCCTTGTAGAGTTTACATTTCAGTAAGGGATGGAGGATAGACAATAAACAAAGAAACAAGGAAATATATATTAGAAATATAGTATATTCAGAAAAATAAATTAGGCAAGTTACTTAGGGAGAGCTGGGCATGTGTTAGAATTTTAGTAAGGGGAGTTAGGGAAGGCTTTACTAATAATGTGACATTTGAACAAGCACCCGAAGGAGGTGAAAAGTGAGGTCCAAGAATACTTTCTGTCGTTATTGTTGTTGTCAGGTGCTGTCAAGTCAGTTCCGACTTATAGCGACCTCATGCATAGCAGAACGAAACACTGCCTGGTTCTGCATCATCCTCACAATCGTTGCTATGTTTGAGCCCATTGTTGCAGCCACCATGTCAATCCATCTCGTTGAGGGTCTTCCTCTCTTTCACTGACCCTGTACTTTACCAAGTATGATGTCCTTCTCCAGGGACTGATCCCTCCTGATAACTTGTCCAAAATACATGAGATGAAGTCTCACCATCCTTGCTTCTAAGGGATATTCTGGCTGTACTTCTTCCAAGACAGATTTGTTCATTCTTCTGGCAGTCCGTGGTATATTCAATATTGTTCACCAACACCATAATTCAAAGGCATCAATTCTTCTTAGGTCTTCCTTATTCATTGTCCAGCTTTCACATGCATACAAGGTGATTGAAAACACCATGGCTTGGGTCAGGCACACCTTACTCTTCAAGGTGACATCTTTGCTTTTTAAGACTATAAAGAGGTCTTTTGTAGCAGATTTGGCCAATGCAATACATTGTTCAGTTTCTTGACTGCTGCTTCCATGGGTGTTGATTGTGGATCCCAGAAAAATGAAATCCTGGACAACTTCAGCATTTTCTCTGTTGATCCTGATGTTGCTTATTGGTCCAGCGATGAGGATTTTTGTTTTCTTTATGTTGAGGTATGATCCATACTGAGGTGTAGTCTTTGATCATCATCAGTAAGTACTTCAAGTCTTCTTTGCTTTCAGCAAGCAAGGTTGTATCATCTGCATAACACAGGCTGTTAATAAGTCCTCCTCCAATACTGATGCTGTATTCTTCCTCATATTGTCCAGCTTCTCAGATTATTTGCTCAGCATACAGACTGAATAAGTATGGTGAAAGGATACAACCCTGACACATACCTTTCCTGATTTTAAACCACACAGTACTGCTTCTTGGCCTATGTATAGGTTCCGCATGAGCACAATTAAGTGTTTTGAATTCCTATTCTTTGTAATGAATTTACAGTCCAACCACTAATGCCACAGATGAAGAAAGTGAAGATTTTTTACCAACTTCAGCAGCCTGAAATTGATCAAACATGCAGTCAAGATGCACTGATAATTACTGATGATTACAACGCAAAAGCTGGAAACAAAGAAGAAGGAAGGATCAGTATTTGGAAAAGGACGCCTAGGGGAAGAATTTCATAAGTGGCCCACCCACCACTGCTGTCCAGTCGATTCCGACTCATAGCTAGAGGACAGAGTAGAAAGAGAACTGCAAATGTAAAGGCCAGGAGACTGGAGGATGCCTGCTGTGGAAGCTGGGGAACCAGTCAGGAGGCCACGACATTGATATAGGAGGGAGACGATGGTGGCTTGGGGGGGTTGCACAGTGGGGGTGACAAGGAATGGTTAATTCTGGAAATACCCTGAAAGGGGAGCCAACCGAGTTTGTAATTAGTTAGCTGTGGAGTGAGGACGAGTGGCTCTGAGCAGCGTAGCCAACTTCCTCTCACTGGGCCTCTCCAATAGCCCCTCCCTTGCTTCCCCAACCTCTGTGCCTCCTCTGATTCTGCCCACCTCTGCCTCTTCCTCACTGGTCACCTAAGGCCCAGCCATCCCTGGGGCTAGTCCTCTCTTCATTTACATAACCCCTACAACCACATATTTCAGAGGCTTACCCCAGACTCTCACTGTCAAGAACAGCTAGGTGTCCCTGGGGGTGCTCAGGGCAGGCAGCAATGGGTCTGATCCTAGAAAAGTATCTTGTGGGCCTTTAGACTTACTGAGACAGATTTGGATGTTTAAGCAGAGGCTGCAGGAAGAACTTCAGTCAACTATAGACTCCCTGGATTGGAGCAATACAGAGATCTGGACAAGATGAGGTCCCAGGGAGCTTGAGAGGGGAGTCGGATGCAAGGCTTTCTTGATCTGACAAGGATGCATCAAAGTTAGGGGTGGGCTGTTGAAAAGGATTACACAGAGCTCTTGGATAGGCTCTGGGAGGTAGAGGCCTTTTATTTTTTAATAAAGAAATCAACACTATGAAACCGACCTTTTGTTCTAGGAGTATAGAAGAGGATCTGCTGAGGGTATGGGCAGGTCCCTGTGCACTGTGGGTGCACAAGCTGGCCCACACCCACCTTCTGCAGCACTGGACATTTTCACATGGTGCATGGTGCACCTGCATCCCAATGGGTGCTTGACAAACATCAGAGTTAATGGATGCAGGTGATAACACACACAGGTAGGTACATGCTGAGACTGGGATCAGTGCCTTGTGGAACAGGAGTTGTGTAATAAGAGGATGTTGATGTTTCTGCATCAGGAAATGCTGAGCGGGGGCTGGAAATAATCACTAAGACATAGAAAGCCCATGCTGACCCAGGTTATTGGAGTGGCTGGAGGGGGGATTAGAAATCAAGCAAGACTCAGAAATCAAGCAGGGGGAGGCAGCTCTTTCTTTCCTGTGTAATTGGGCTACAGGACCAATCAGAGCATCTGTCACATTGTACTGGATTATAGTCTATCTCCTAGGTGAGCGAGCCACTTGAGAGCAGGGAGCTCTTAATGGATAGACCCTACTGGCTAGAGGAGTGCTGGCACATAGGGTGCTCAGAGAGGGCTCATAGATGGATGACGGTGGATGGATGGATGGATGGACAGACAGACGGACGGACGGATGGATGGATGGATGATGGTTGGATGGATGGATGATGGATGGACAGATGTATGGAAAAATGAATGAATGAATAACGAGATCACATTGTTGTCAAACATTCCTAAAAAGGATGCTGCAGACATACACACAAATGCATATACACATTTATATACACATGTTATCATGTATTGATTCCTTTTTTCTCCATTTTAATCAAATACAAACATTTTAAAGACAAAAAACTATATTTGAAGTTTATTTCCTATAGCTTTTAATTTTAAAACACAATTTGCTTCAAGAAATAAATTGCAAGAAAACAATGAGATGGAGGAGGAACTTATCCATTAAAAGCAACATAAAAGATAAAGCAAGAACTATGATATGACCGTCTTATTTGATCATGATTTTAAAAAATAAGCTATGAAAATTAAAACTTTTCAAGACAATTGGAAGTTTGAACACCAATAGGTACTTGACAATACTGAGGAATTATTTTTTCAGAAGTGATAATGGTAGTATTGTTTTGTTTAAGGAAAAAAATTTTTCTTATCTTTGAGAGATAGATACTGAAATGTTTGTGGATAACTTGGGATTTGCCTCAAATTAATACAGAAGGGGTGAAGGTGTTTGGGGGTGTGGAGATGGCAGAATTGGCCAACATTTGATGGATACATAGAGGTTCCTTATACTATTTTGGTATGTTTGAAATTCTCCAGGATAAATAATTTAAAAAGAAAACTAAAGTGGATATTAAAATCTAGAAAACTGGTATAGCAGACACAGTAGTGTTTTAAGTTAACCACATGAGGCACACTTCTGAATTCTTCATTCATCTGATCTATCACTACTGTGTATGCCTATTTACAGGGTGATAGATTCCTTGGTAAAGAAAACATTTCTTTTTATCTTAAAAGTCATCTAAATAAAACAAACTCTTAAAACATTCTTTCTCTTACTTGTCATATAAATCACTTTACACAGAACATTCTAGGGCCTTGCCTTGTGCTTTAAAAGAACTCTATATTACTTGCAAACTTTAGCATAAATCCACTTGATGAGCTTAACAAAGATTTACAAAAACACAACCTCAGGCCCATTTCTTCTGACAAAGGTATGTCAGAAGATGGTAAGCCCGTGTCATTTGTTCAGCTTTTCTCCTGAGGGTTTTACCATCTTTATTCTGCATGCCCATATTTATGCTGCAGTTGAAAAGACTTGAGAACACCTATTTCACAAGCTTTAATGCCTACATGGTCTTACATAACTAACCACCTGCAGAATTCTGACAGCATGAACAGATATATGTCTAATTACACTTTCGAACTTAATGAAATGAATATAATCCTGTCCTCAGATCACAGGCTAGATATTTAAAAAATTTAATTGGGTATTATTTTTCCAGTAAGCTTATTGCAGTTTGAAACTGAATTAAATTGGAAAGTATGTGTGAATAAGATTCTTGTATTTATTGTTTGAAATCAATTGTTGCACATATTTCTAATAACAGATTAGCAATTATATTTGTAGCTATGCATATTTCACACATGCGTTATGTATATATTTATATAAATATATACATATTATGATGAAATCTCTTTATAATGTAGAACTAGATAGGGCACACTAGCTCAGAGGACAAGCCTACTGTTATCGCTATATTTCAGAAGTCATGGTTTGTTCTTCAGTAAATCTAAATCCATGCTACAATTCTGCTCCAACAGAATTCTACTATTATTCCGGTGAAGAAGTAGTACTTAGGGTGGGGTTTCAATATCAAATGCCAACGGGGTCCAAGCACGTAATATAAACGAGTGAAACCAGGTAGGTGGCATATGTAGTCACCTGGAGGTACCTGCCCTGTCTACAGGGTGCAAACACTTTTTTAGCTCCAATCAATTGTGCCTTATGGGCCTACAGTTTCCATTCTTTTTTTTCCAACAGAAATTATAATCCAGATTTTTATGCTAAATCTCCCAATTTTAAAATGCAAGCCAAATAAATCATGTCTGCTCTTTGCATGAAACGAATACCGATGTAGGATAAACACCACTGGAAGGACTTTTCCTCTGACTGCTTGCTACCCTAAATGCTTCACAACTTGTGTAATGTCTCATATGCGTTTATTTCTTCTAAGCAGGTAAGAATATCTGCCCACTAATTATCTCACAGGACCTTCTGAATGCTGACTGCACACACCCAAGGAAGACGTGAGGCCACTTGGTGGCTTCACCCTAGTGCTGTGGATTGGACATAACCAGTCCCAAGACACACTCCCCACATGATATATCTGTTGCCATCCAGTTGATTCTGACTCATAGTGACCCTATAGGACAGAGTAGAACTGCCCCCCAGGGTTTCCAAGGAGCTGTCGGTAGACAGGAACTGCTGACCTTTTTGGTTAGCAGCCAAGCTCTTAACCACTGCACCAACCAACTCCATGGAGAACATAGAGCTGGCAATATGTTAAAAAGATTTTTTTTAATATGTACTCATTGGCTCAACAATTATCCTTCTATAAATTTATCCTAAGAGCAAACCCACACATGTTAAATCATACAGGTTTGAAATTCCGTACATTCACACAAGGTTGTTCATCTCAGCATTATTCGTGCAGGTAAATACTGAAACAACTAACATGTTCAATGACAGGAAATTGATTAAGTAAACTATGATGTAATCTATCACTTCTGTAATTAGATCAATGCCAATAAATATTATTCTAAATGAAATAAAAGGAGTTGTAGGCAGATGGCATGTTTTAAAACATCACCAGAAAGCCACAGACAAAATTCATTAGAAAGAATTGAAAGCTGTCAGTAGTATATAATGCAAAGAGGTACAGGTAAGTACAGGAAACTCCAAGTAGTCGGCAGGACTGATGAGTCTAATGGAAGGCACACTAGAAGACTGGAAATGGTCCTGAGCAGAACATCTAGGTCTAAATTAATCTAAGGGTCTAAACAGGGCACATATGGAAGACAGATTATTGATTTAGGCTATTTCAAAGTGGTGGCCATTATCTGTGGCTGGAATGCTGGCTTGTATCACATCCATATTGCCCAAAGATTCACCCTGTGCGGTCCTCTAACACCAAGTTGCTTACAGCTCCATGGACCCCTCTGCCTTGGAAGCTTCTTTCCCACCTTCTCTCCACTTGCTGCTACTCCTATTTAAGTCCACTTCAGCCATAGTCTTGCTAGAAGTCCTTAGCTGAGTCTCCTCCCCTAAGCTAGGTTGGCTCCTTTATCTTTGTACTCCCTCCTTCCTTAGTCATCATCTATTTATGTTTCTCTCTTCTCCACTGAGTTGGGAGTTTTTCGAGGAGGTGACTGGGTCTTCCTTATACTGACAGTAACACGGTACCCAGTAACCAATGCTCAGTGAGTAGATCCGTATTTCCCCATCATGGTCTATATGAATTTTGCCACCTAGACTTGTGCTGAGCCCCAAGAGTACAATCATATGTGTTGGCCCTGTACACCCAGTGGATTTTAATTTAATGTATATATTTGTACTTTATACATGACCAAAAGTTCCTTGAGGGTCTGCTCTCTGTCTTTGCAGAGGGTAAAGCCCCATTACCACTACCAGTTGCCATTGAGTCAACTCCAACTCATGATGACCGCATGTGTGTCAGAGTAGAACAGTACTCCACAGAGTTTTCAATGGCTGCTTTTTGGGGGAAGTGGATTTCCAAGCCTTTCTTCCAAGGTGCTGCTGGGTAGACTCAGATTTCCAACCTTACAGTTAGTAGCCTAGAGCATTAACAACTCTTTTTTTTTTTTAACCAAAACTTCGTATGATAAAAAGACTTTCTGATCATTGCGCATTTCATTATCAAATATAATAAAATTATCCTTTTTCTAATAATATAATCCATAAAATCACTTAACTGAGAGCATTTAAACTGCAATTTACCACAATGTTACTGGAAGCACGAATGACTCAGGGTACGCCAATACTCATTGTTTAGGGGAATGTCCTTCAGGTCACCTCCTGTCTAGTGAGGCTGTCAGCACCAGTCTGCATAGTAATATTAATAAATCTCAGTCTTAAAAAAAAAATGGAAATGGAATTTTTTGTTCTAATTCTGCCCCCAAATTAGTTATCTTTTCAGCCCCTAGAGTGCATAAACCTCACTCTGGCGACTACTGGATAAAACGATAATGGGGAGTTGGATAGGCTGGTAGGAAGGTGAGTGTATTTCTGGTGGCAGCCATGGTGAGCAGAAGCTTGGGCTGGAATGAGAGGCACGTGGGGAAGAGACACCAACAGAGGAGGCTAAGCAACGGAGGGGACTTGTGGACTGGAGAGATAAATATGGAAAGGAAGATTAGGGATAGGTTGTAGAGGATCTTTACTGCCATGCCTAGGGATTATAAAGAAGGCAAAAGATCTTGGGGAAGATGAAGGACATAATCAAAACTCCACTGTTAAGAAATTAATCTGGAAGTGGGGAGAGAGAAAAAAAAACAAAAAAGAGAGAGAGACAAGCAGAGAAAGGGTTTTAGAGGACTATTTCATGTGAGATGAAATGTTGAGTTAGTGGACACAAAGGTGATGGAAAAGAGAAGGATGAGAGAGAATTCATAAAAGTAGGAAGGAAGGACACCATTCATCTATCAGTTTGTCATACTGTGCTAGCTTGTGTGTTGCTGTGATGCTAGAAGCTATGCCACTGGTATTTCAGATAACACCAGGGTCACCCATGGTAAACAGATTTCAGCTGAGCTTCCAGACTAAGACTAGGAAGAAGGACTTGGTGATCTACTTCTAAAAACCTTATGGATAGCAATGGAACATTGTCTAATATAATGCCGGAAGATGAGCCCCAAAGGTTGGCAGGCACCTGAAATATGCCTGGGAAAGAGCTGCCTCCTGAAAGTAGACTTGACCTCAATGATGTGAATTGAGTAAAGCTTTCGGGATCTTCATTTGCTGATGTGGCAGGGCTTAAAAAGAGAAGAAACTGTTATAAACATCCATTAGTAATCAGAACATGACATGTACGAAGTACGAACCAAGGAAAATTGGAACACATGAAGATCAGTATCTTAGGCATTAGTGAGCTGAAATGGACTGGTACTGGCCATTTTGAATTGCTGAAATGGACTGGTACTGGCCATTTTGAACTGGAAAATCAGATGGTCTACTATGCTGGCAATGACAAAATGAAGAGGAATGACATTGGATTCATCGTCAAAAAAAAAATTTTTTTTTCAAGATCTATCCTGAAGTACGAGGATAATATCCATACACCTACAAGGAAGACCAGTTAATACAACTATTATTCAAATTTATGTACCAATCAATGCCAAAGATGAAGAAATTGAAGGTTTTTATCAACTTCTATTGTCTGAAATGATCAAACATGAAATCAAGATGCATTGATAACTGCTAGTGACTGGAACACAAAAGTTGGAAAGAAAAAAGAATCAGTAGTTAGAAAACATGGCCTTGGTGATAGAAACTATGTCAGAGATCACATGATAGAATTTTGCAAGACCAATGACTTATTCATTGCAAATACCCTTTTCAACAACATAAACAGTGACTATACACCAGATATGAGGCACTGGGTACTGGGTTATACACCAGATGAAACACACTAGAATCAAATCAACTACATCAGTGGAAAGAGACAACGCAAAATTTCAATATTATCAGTCAGAACAAGGCCAGTGTCCAACTGTAAAACCGATCATCAATTGCTCATGTGCAAGTTCAAGTTGAAGCTGAAGAAAATTAAAACAAGACCATAAGAGCCAAAGTATGACCTTGAGTATATCACACCTGAATTTAGAGACCATCTCAAGAATAGATTTGACACACTGAATACTAATGACCAAAGATCAAAAGAGCTGTGGGATGACATCAAGGACATTATATGTGAAGAAAGCAAAAGGTCGCTAAAAAGACAGAAAGGAAAGATCAAGATGTATGTCAGAAGAGACTCTAAAACTTGCTCTTGAATGTAGAGTAGCTAAAGTGAAAGAAGAAATGACGAAGTAAAAGAGCTGAACAAGAAGATTTCAAAGAGCAGCTCAGGGAGAAAAAGTAAAGCATTATAATGAAATGTGCAAAACCTGGAGATAGAAAATCAAAGGAAAGAACATGCTCAGCATTTCTCAAGCTAAAAGAACTGAATTAAAAATTCAAGCCTTGAATTGCAATGTTGAAGGGTTCTCTGGGCAAAAAACTGAATGGTGCAGGCAGCATCAAAAGAAGATGGAAAGAACACACAGAGTCACTGTACCAAAAAGAATTGGTTGACATTCAACTATTTCAGAATGTAGCATGTGATCAAGAACCTACGGTACTGAACGAAGAAATTCAAGGTGCACTGAAGGCATTGGTGAAAAACAAGGCTCCAGGAATTGACGGAATATCAACTGAGATGCTTAACGAACAACACTGGGAGTGGTCATTCATCTATGCCAAGAAATCTGGAAGACAGCTACCTGGCCAGTTGACTGGAAGAGAGCCATATCACTGTGCATTCCAAAGAAAGGTGATCCAACAGAATGTAGAAATTGCTGAACAATATCATTAATATCACACGCAAATAAAATTATGCTGAAGATAATTTAAAAATGATTGCAGCAGTACATCAACAGGGAACTGCCAAAAATTCAAGCCAGATTCAGAAGAGGATGTGAAATGAGGGATATCATTGTTGATATTAGATGGACCTTGGCTGAAAGCAGAGAATACCAGAAAAATGTTTACCCAGTATTTTATTTACTATGTGAAGGCATTTCACTGTGTGGATCACAACTTATGGATAACATTGGGAAGAACGGGAATTCCAGAACACTTAATTGTGCTCATGAGGAACCTGTACTTAGACCAAGATACTGTGTGGTTCAAAATCAGGAAATACTTGTATAAGGGTTATATCCTTTCACCGTACTTATTCAATCTGTATGTTGAACAAATAATCTGAGAAGCTGGACTATACGAAGAGGTACACAGCATCAGAATTGGAAGAAAACTCATTAACAACTTGCGTTGTGCAGATGACACAACCTTGCCTGCTGAAAGTGAAGAGGACTTGAAGCACTTACTGATGAAGATCAAAGACTAAAGCCTTCAGTATGGATCACACCTCAACATAAAGAAAACAAAAATCTTCACAACTGGACCAATAAGGAACATCAGGATAAATGGAGAAAATATTGAAGTTGTCAAGGATTATATTTTAATTGGATCCACAATCAATGCCCATGGAAGCAGCAGTTAAGAAATAAAATGACATGTTACACTGGGCAAATCTGCTGCAAAGACCTCTTTAGAGTTAAAAAGCAAAATGTCACCTTGAGGACTAAGGTGCACCTGACCCAAGCCATGGTAGTTTCAATGGCTTCATATGTATGTGAAAGCTAGACGATGAACAAGGAAGACTTAATAAAAATTGATGTCTTGAATTTACAGTGTTGGCAAAGAATATTGAACATACCATCGACTGCCAAAAGAATGAACAAATCTGTCTTGAAAGAAGTACAGCCAGAATGCTCCTTTAGAAGTGAAGATAGTGGGACTTTGTCTTGCTTACTTTGGACATGTTTTTAGAAGGGACCAGTCCCTGGAGAAGGACATCATGCTTGATAAAGTAGAGGGTCAGCAGGAAGGAGGAAGACCCTCAATTAAATAGATTGACACAGTGGCTGCAACAATGGGCTCAAACAACAATGATCATTAGGATGGTGTTGGACTGGTCAGTGTTTCCTTCTCTTGTGCATGGGGTCACTATGAGTCAGAACTGACTCGATGGCACCTAACAGGAACAATGGGTTTGACAGGCTCCATGTCTGATTGTCTAAGCCTGGTGAATCTGTGAAGAGGTGAAGTGTACAGCTGAGGTGTCAAG
Organism: Loxodonta africana; assembly: GCF_030014295.1. Classification (NCBI taxonomy): domain Eukaryota; kingdom Metazoa; phylum Chordata; class Mammalia; order Proboscidea; family Elephantidae; genus Loxodonta; species Loxodonta africana. The sequence continues at coordinate 76,367,784 of NC_087364.1, read as the reverse complement.
CTTCAGAGGTTCAATGAATGAAGGTGCCCCTTCTAATCTGGGGATGTCAACAGGAGGCTTGGGCAAAGGGAGAGGAGGAATGAGTTCAGCCCAGGGCTCATGGACTTTGGATACCCATATGGAGATGGCCAGGAGTGAGGGGAGTTGGGGGGTCTGCCTTGGCCAGGAGAAGATTTGGAAACCAATCACTCGGTAAAAATAACTGACGCTATCAAAGTGCACTCCGAATCACTCACAGAGAGTTCGGGTAACCAGAGAAAAAGGCTACGGGCAGAGTGCTGGGGGTGCCAACATTTAAGATTCTGGAAGAATGAGAAGAGCTACCAACGGGCCCCATGAATGGTCTGGTACCTAGATGATGTAGCCCTCCCTGACTCTTCTATCCAAAATATCACCTCAACTCTTCATAGCCCCTTAACTGCTTTATGTTTTTCTCTTAGCACTTATCTCCAAATACTATATATATTTTGCTCATGTATCTCACTTATTTTCTCTCCACACTAACATTTAAGCTTCGTGAGAGCAGGAATTTTTGTCTGTTTTGTTCACTGCCATATCTCGTGTTAAGAATAGTGCCTGGCACATAGTGAGTGTTCGATAAATGTTTGCCAAACGAATGAATGCGTGAACTAGCAAAGTGAATATATCACAGATACCAAGAGTAATTGTGAGGAGAGAAATGTTCAACAGTGTTCACTGCTGCTATTTGAAGTTTTTAAATAGTTTTTGACCATATAAGCTGCAAGCCTATGCTATGACAAGCCAGTACCTCCATTAAAGACAAAGATATAATAATACTGATCACAAAATATACAGAAAGCAGTTTATATAATTTATTTTATTTCATAATCACTGTATGCACTATCTCCATTTTAGAGATGAGGATATCAAGAAATTAAATAGTTTAGTTAGGTAAATTATTATATGGCAGAGCTGGATTTCAAACATGGATTTATCTGGCTCCAGAGATCTGTGCTTTTCCCACAGTACCACATTGACCTTGAGACCCAGAAATATATTCATTCATTCATGGATTTATTCAAAGAGGCCAGAATAGAAATAGATGAGGTTGGGTTGGTAATAGGGGCTCGGATCTGGCTTGTGTGTTGAATGAGGTGGAAAACTATTAAAGGATTTTGAGCAGAGCAGTTCAATGATCTGTCTTAGTCTTTAAAGAAACAATTTGATTGTTGTGTGAGAAATTAACTAATGGGGGTAAAGGATGGAAGGAGGGACACCAGTTTTGAGACTACTAGAATAATTTAGTAAGAGATGGGTTAGAACAGGGTCACAATGTTAGAAGTGCTGATGTGATCAAATTTTGATAGGTCAAATTTTGATATGATAGTATTTCCTGAAATATTGGATATAGGGATATATGTAAGTAATGTGAAGAAAAGAAAGGATTCTAGAATTGCTCTGAGGTTTTTGGCCTGAGCCACAAGAAGGATTTAGTTATCATTAACTAATATGGTGAAGATGGCTGTTACATGTAGATTGAATTATGTCTCTCAAAATTTGTGTTGAGGTCCTAAGCTCTCTACCTGTAAATCTGACTCTGTTTGGAAATAATAGTTTTCTTTTCTTATATTTATGAGGTCCTACCAGAGTAGGGTGGGTCCTAAAACTAATCACTTCTGAGAAATGTCTTATAAAATAGCAGATAGACACAGATATACACGTCGGGGGGAAGACAGATGCCAAGGAATGCCAAGGAACACCAAGGACCCCGGTACTGCCAACAAGGAAGGACCCTTCTTGAGAACAAATACTCTGCTTTGGACATCTAGCCTCCAAAAGTATGAGACAATCAATTCCTGTTCTTTAAATCCACCCTCTTGTGGTAGTTTTTGTACTAAGACAACTACTAAAAAATCAGTTTTGAGGTGGGAGTCGGAAGACCTGTTTTGGAAATTGTCAGATTGAGATGTCAATTAGACATCTAAATTGAGGTGCAGAGTAGGCAACTGAATACCAAAGCCTGAAGTTCAGGGGTGAAGTCCAACGTATTAGTGGTATTTGAAGCCACGAGGCCAGATGACATTCCAACTGTATTTAGAAGCAATGGACAAATAGTCTTCAGTAAAAATAGTCTTCAACAGAAAATAATCTGGCTACTTCATACATACTCACAATAGAAGGTCAGTAATCACAGAACCTCAGAAAAATCAAACAAGAAAAGTGAGCCACAACTTCATTGTACTTCTTCCTCAGCAATTAAGCCGTGGCTAATGCCTTCAATCAAAATCGTCGAACTGTTAGGCGTAGCCATGCTGGCTCTGCTTAGTGAAGGACAATCTCAAACTGTTCATAAACCATGCATGCCCTGAACTGAAGCCTTATTAATAATTCATTATAGATTACTTTATAAACAAATATGTAATTCCCTTCAGGAGTTCATTTACTAGCCGAATGCATTATGGTGACAAATTCCACAAGCCTAATAGTTATCAACATGCATCAGCAAATGGGAATTTCAGTGCATCGTCAACAGCTATGGTTTTTGCATTTTTCTTTGCTAAACAGAAACGCTGCAACAATGAGCTCAAGCATAACAACGATTGAAAGGATGGTGCAGGACCCCGCAGGGTTTCGTTCTGTTGTGCATAGGGTTGCTATGAGTCGCAACCGACTCGACGGCACCTAATAACAAACAAAAATGGGAAGGCCTTTTTAATGCACTTGATAGTGGCTTTTTTCTGGTCCCTGGTGTTCTGGGTCTGCCTGTAGGGGAAGCTGCTTTGCCTTTGAAAGGTGCTTGGGCTGGCAAAAGGGCTGCTTCCCAGATACCCATCAGTTAATTCCATTTTGAGACCATTATTGTGTCCCGTCTAATGCCGCGTTCATTTCACATCTCGTATCTGGATTGTCACCAAGTTCACCTAATTTGTTTCATGGGGTGCTGTTGTCCAACACATTATTTTACACCTAAAGAGACCAATCTTTAATCACGCTGTGAATGGGGCTTTGGAACATTACAGTGCTAGTGACAAGGACTGTTAGGATTAGTACCATGAGTTGTGGAAAGGGAGGGGCAGGCAGGGGTCCCCCTCCTCCGCCGTCGATGCATTTCTGCAGTGGCTGTAGAGGGCAGCTCACAGTCTCACCAAACCGACCATCAGCATGGCTGTGGAAGCTCTTTGGGGCAAACTGGAGCCCATTTCTCCTTTCAATCAAGCATTTCAGACTGTCACTGCGGCACTGGTCCTTTTCCTGACGTGGAGTGGCGGCCGGGCTGGTGGAAGCCACTGGTGAGGGTGAAACGGCTGGTTCAATTGGCTGGCTCAGGGAAGTCACTCAATCCACGTTTCAGTTTGGTTTTCCACCCAGAACAATGCTACCAGGCAGGTAAAATGAAATAAGAACCGTGAAAATTCTTCTTGGGTGAAATGTGAATTATTACGGTTAAGAAATGAATGATTTAAACAGAAAACCTGACTCAAGCATATCAGGTTTTTAGAAAACTAACGCAATATTTCAGATATATTAAAAGATATCAACAGTGATGTAGCAAATACCCACGTACCACTCATTGCTCAGCTTGAAAACAAAACAATAAGTAAAAGCTGTCTGTGTACGTCCACCATGTCTAATTTCCCTTTCTCTCCTCAAATAAGGGTAACTATCATCATGAATTTGGAGTGTATTCATTCAATGCATATTTTTAAAAGTTTTAATTACATATATAAGTATCTCTAAGTAATAATAACTTTTGCACATTTTAAATTTAAACAAGTACTTTATGATTCTGCCACATACTATTTAGTGTAGTAATATATTACTGAGATGTGTCCATTTAACAGATATATCCCACTGGAAGACAGAGGTATAACTAAACCACAATTCCTGTATTCTCCTCTCGTGTTTTCCTGTTATGAACAACAACACTTCAATGGTCTCATTGTACACATCTGCTTGTGGACAGGTGTGAGAGGTTCTCAGGGTGCACAGGTAGTGGCAGAATTGCTGGGCTGTGGAACACGCACATTTGAAATTTTGCTTTTCATTGCAGATGTTCTCCAGAACGTTGGAAAAATTTACACTACCTGTAGCAATGTTTAAAAGTCTTGGAAGCTTCACATTTTCACCAACACTTGGTACTGCCAGAATTTTAAATTGTCAGTTTAGCCCTCTTTTCTCCCTCTTCATCCCAGTAACTCCTATTTGCTTCTAGATCTTACTTCAATGTCACGGATTGAATTGTGTCCCCCTAAAATATATGTGGAAAATCTAACCTCTGGACCTGTAAATATGACCCTGTTTGAAGACTGGGGAGTTTTCTTTTGTTATGTTAATGAGGTCACACCAGTGTAGGGCGGATCATAAACCTAATTACTTCTGAGTTATAAAAAGTGGGATAGACGGAGACATACTCTGGGAAGGTGCCGCATGAAGACACACAAAGAAGGTGCATCTCCAAGCCCAGGAACTCCACAGACTGCTTGCTACTAGACTCTGAACTAACAAAGAAGGACCTCTCCCTAGAGCCACACTCTGAATTCAGGCTTCCAGCTTCCTGAACCATGAGAAAATAATTTCTGTTCTTTAAAGCCATATATTTGTGGCATTTTTTTCATTACAGTTGAGTAGGTAATTAAGATAGAATGTGGTACCAGAAGTGGGGTTCAAAACCTTCTGGACTTGCTCACTTAAGTGTGGGTTAGGTGCTGTACTCTGGGCTTCCTTAGCGTCCCCATTTCTTCCCTGTCATGAGCTTCCTCACATGGCCTGGAAATTTCAAACGTCCCCTACTGGACACTGACCTCAGTGAAGGTAGAAATAATGCGTATCTTTTTCTCAGAAATCTCTTCAATACTGATGGATTCCCAGTATCTGGTGTCTGGTTTATATGAAATAAAAAGTATTGTATTACTACATATATAAAGTTTTGGGTTTACTAGAAGCAAAGAAGCCCTGGTGGCACAGTGGTTAAAGTACTCAGCTGCTAACCAAAGGTAGGCGATTGGAACCCATTAGCCACTCTGTGGGAGAAAGACGGCAATCTGCTTCTGTAAAGATCACAGCCTTGGAAATCCTGTGGGACAGTTCTACTCTGTCCTACTGGGTTGCTATGAGTTGGAATCGACTCTTTGGCAATGGGTACTAGAAGCAAGTCCTTATGCCAGGAGGAGGGGACAGATAATTTGAACAAGCCTTCAGGGAGGGGGCGGCCCAGTGGGCTGATCAGACTTGGCTGTACAATTTGTAATACAAAGCAAAATATATAAGAAGCGTCGAAAGAGAGAGACAAGCATATAAAAAACTAGTGTGTTAAACTGGCTTCCTAGAGTTTGAGGATCAGTTTTTCCATTGTATGCATGTAGTTTTATTATTATTTTAGGTTATTTTAAATGTTAAAATACACTTTTGAACTCCACTGATATCGTCAGCAACCACCACGATCTGTTAAAATTACAAAAACCACTAATCCCATAGTAGACAGGAATTGGTCCTGGCTTCCCATGGAAGATACGCCGGAAGTAAAATTTTGACAAAGCAGTTTCTGGTTAGCCCCCAGGCTGAAGACCCCTTAGGCTATTTCCTCAGGACACTTCTAATCCCTAGTACAGAACTTCATGCTTTCTGTAACCGGATTTAAAGACAAAAGGGACAATTCCATCTTTTCACTGCTTGTTATGGGCCCCTATCATCCTGCCCAGATTTCTGCAATGCTGCTCCTTCCTCTGTCCACTCAATTGTCCTCCAAGATCCTGGAGCTAGTGTCCCAAAGCCCAGGTGTGGACAGTCACCTGCCTCTAATGAACGACTATTATCTAAAGAATCAAGTCCAAACTTCTACTTCAACATAGAAGGCCCTTCACTTCTTGCACCAATTTAATCTTTCCTTCCCTGTCTCCTACTTTGTACCACAATTACTTGCTTTTATAATTCTCTCCCCACTAGACTGTGAACTCCTCAAAGACAGAAACTCTGAGTTATTCTTCTTTTTATCTATGGTGCCTGGCACTTGGTGGTTACTCAGTAAATGTTAGGTGAATTATTTTCATGCAGCTTGAACGATTTTTGGTGACGTCGAATTGAATTGAGGATGTTATATTTCTTAACTGTTGAAAATTGGTGTCATTTGGTCATAAGGAGGTTCATTTAGTAAAATTCTCAGTTACCCTTTCTACTTGAGAGCCATGCCACTAACAGCCACTCATGGACCTAAATATTTTGAATATCATATGAAAGGGGTGGGCTGAGGCTGCATGAGAAGGACTGAGTCCAGCAGACCAGGGAGATCCCCTCACGGCTTCCAAAGTCAAGTTCACTGTATAGTGACAGCGGCGCCTGAGTTTTATGACATTGCCAGAGGAATACGTACATGCTTTGGAGAATCGGTTTCTGTAAATGTCAAAGCAGTATTTCCTTCCACTGTTTGAAAATCAACGTGGTTATGTCTCTAAGTCTAACATTACTCACCATGTGTAGTAAGACTGATGAAAGGAAAACAAAGGCTATTTGTCGCTGAAAACTGTGGTGAGGCTCTTGCCTCACATATCTGGGACTTAAGGAGCCCTGGTGTGCAACTGATAAGCGTTCACCTGCTAACTGACAGGTTGGCGGTTTGAACCCACCAAATTCTCCGAAGAAGAAAAGACCTGATGTTCTGTTCACATAATGAATACAGCCTAGAAAACCCTTTAGGGCAGTTCTACTCTGTCCTATAGACTCGCTATGAGTCTGGAATGGACTGGACAGCACCTAACAACAAAACACCTGGTACTTAGATAATTAAAAGAGAACAAGTAAAAAACAAAAGTCTAAGAGCCGTCAGAAAAGACAGTCTCCATGTCCCCAAGTGAAGGAAGACACCTCCAAACAGCACTAAGCCTGGGGAGCCACCTATCTGTAAGGGATGCTATTTTTACCTGTCTCCAAATCTTGATTAATGTCAGGGAGAAATACCTATCTCCACCACTCCTCCATGCTTCCAAAGAAGCATGGAATATTCCATTCCTCAGAAAGAAAAACGATGGGGAACAGTTCTAGTGTTTTCCCAGGGGAGGAGGCATACTCACCCAACTGGTGAGTCTGGGAGAAGGAAATGTCCTTGCTTGACTGGTGGCTCAGTGGTTAGGAGCTCAGCTGCTAACCAGAAGGTCAGCAGTTTGAATCCACCGGCGGCTCCTTGGAAATCCTGTGCAGCAGTTCTACTCCTTCCTATAGGGTTGCTATGAGTTGGAATCCCCTTGATGGCAACAGGTTTGTTTTCTTTTTTTTTTTTAGCGTGCCTTTTTTTCTTTGAGTCAGCCTATCCGCTTGTGTTTTCTGCCTTTCCATGTGTAAGCACGCAGGGGCCAGTCTGCTCCTATACAGGGAGTCTGGGTGGTCCAAACCCGTCTACATCTGGGGATGTTGTTGTTGTGTGCCATGGAGTTGATTCTGACTCAGAGTGACCCTATAGGACACAGCAGAACTGCCCCCAAAAGTTTCCTAGGCTGAAATCTTTACAGGAGAAGATTGCCTGGATTTGAACTGCCAACCTTTTAGTTAGTAGCTGAGTGCTTAACCATTGTGCCACCAGGGCTCCTTATCTGGGCACGTAAATCTGTCTAATTAAGAGGTAAATGCTAGCAAGGCCATTATGACCACACATTGGAGACACATGTACCTACCCAGATCTTGCCAGTAATAAAGCTGATTTTGATCATTATCAGTGGGTCTGCACTGCGTAACTCAATTGGTTATTTGGGCGGAGAAGGAAGGAGCACCATTTATGGTCCTTCCTCACCCATGCCCTTTCCTAACACTATGGTCACCTGTTTAGTGGTCTCTCCTTTCCTCCCCCCGCCCCATCTCTCTCTCTCTCACACACACACACACACATATGTTACAGATAACCCAAAGTCCAACATCTCATTCCTTCCTTCCTCCCTCCCCAGAGATAACTAGTGTCCACTAGGTTGGCATGGCTTTTTTCCATGTACATTTGAGACCTGGTTAGTAATTGGCTAAATTTTCCTTTTTCCTTTTGTAATTACATATTAACTCCACTCTTAAATTTGTTTTCTTGAGTTCATATTCATTAGCTTTCTATGAACTGAAATTTCCCCTTATTAGTGGAAGGACAGTGATCTGACTTACGGTAACCATGGACTGCTGAAGCTCAAAAAGTCATAGGGTTAGTCTTCAGGAACCTGGGTCAAAATTTGCAGTGTGACTATTAACAGGTCAGACTCTCCTTCAGTTTCCTCGTCTGTAGAATGGGAATCACTGTGTCCACCATACTGGCTGTAGGGTTCTTGTGTGAACCAGATAATCACGTATATGAAAATGCTGTAAGAAACGTAAAGTGCTACACTGATGTAACTAGTTTTTCAAATGAGTTAATATATTTACTAGAAAACTCAGAGTGCAGGTAGTATTCTACTCCTGTTTCATGTGATCATTAAATTGTAGAACTGCTTTACATGAAATTAAGTAAATAGCATAATTTGATTAAAATAAAAAAAGTATTACTTTGCTATACCACACGATTTACTAGTATAAACTTGCAAGACTTAGAAGTATATGGTATTTATAACACTATGAGAATACCACATAAGTAATTCATAGATAAATAGAAATCCACAGTCTTGTGTCATATATCTAATGCTGACCCTTTTCCTGGTTCCCTAGTCAACTGGTAATTAGACAAGTCTCCATTATGGTCTTACAAGTAAAAAAAAATGTGAATGCACTTTCTGGAAAACTTACCAGGTCTGGAGATGGCAGGAGTTGTCATGACTTGAGGCTATGTGATCCTGCCTAAGAATAGAAAGTATCTGCTCACTTAATTGTCACCTCAGTTGACTTAAACCAAAAACAACCAAACTTGTTGTCAAGTTGATTCCGACTCATAGTGACCCTACAGTGGCCCTAATGGACAGACCAGAACTGCCCCATAGGTTTTCCCAGGAGCACCTGGTAGATTTGAGCTGCCTTAGCAACACCAAATACATTTAAATTTCAATTTAACCCTTTCATGAACCAACTATTTTCTGCTTTGAATTTTTTGTTGATACCATGTGTTTTCATTAATGGAAGCATGCTAAATCACTGAGTGTGTCTGAATTTTTGGTAGGTAGTATGGATTTTTTTTCTTGCCTCCTCCCACAAGCCTACCCTGTGTTTAGTGGTACATAGAAAGTGCCATTAATTATACCCCAGAGTCCTCACCGGGGTCTATTGGTACATATATGTAACAAATAAAAATTTTCAAGATTTCTATTTTTCCTACCAAAAATTCAGACCCCTCATACTATACCCTGTAAAAACAGTAATTTGAGGCACATACCCATTTCTTTAGTTTCAGTCATAAAGGCGCCTGCCTTGTGACAGCTCGCACTGCCGGTGGTGTGGCAGCTTCCCAATGAAACCGGGAGGCTAAAAAAGCACCTGGTACCTACAGGAACCCGTAAGCACCAAAGGGTTAAATGTAGGTCTTGATGGTTTCTTTTTAAAATTTTATTGTGGTAAAATATATGTAACAAAACGTTTGCACTTTGGCCATTTTCATGTGTACAACTCAGTGACTAGTTACATTCACCAGGTTGTACACCCATCATCACTGTTTCCAGTTTTTCCATAGCCCCCAATGTAAACTCAGTGCCCCTTAGGTGGCCTAATGGTTTCTTAATGTCTTCAAAAATAGCGCTCTATGATGATGCTTTGAAAGGAAAAGTCATTGTGTATGCAGAAGAGTGAACACCAGCCATACCCCAAGCAACTGTGGTGGATTAGTTACTTTTGTGTGTGGCCTTTATAGCCATGGCCTTGTAACTCCCATCCAGGTGATTGTGAACAAGGGGACTGGTTAGTTTTGTCTTAAAAGACAGCCAATTCCAGAGCAAAGAGGAGAACCCACCACCACCAAAGAAAGAGAGACCCGTAGGAGGTGGTGCAGTGGGCTTCCCGGCCCATGGAGGGAGAAAGCTGAGTGCCTCTGGGCAGAGACTGAGGGCCAGGGAGAAGTCTACACCTGACCCACGAATCTGGGACTTGCTAACCTCCAAAACTTCGTGAGCCATTTCCTTTGTATGGTCTGTGACTTCTGTGAGACACTGCAAGAAATTACAGAACCCAAAGCCAGGAGGGAGAAGGCTGAGGGGAGAGGGAGTGGTTGATGTTAGAGACAATGGAGTGGGACAGCAGCTTGGAAAAGGCAGACATTTGGAACGCCTTTAACCTCCGCCTCCTGGGAACCAGCTTTGTGCTGATCCTTATAAAGGAAATTATTCGTTTAGTCAATGGAACGAAAGGCAATAGAGATGGCCGAATCCTTTAGAGTAGAACAGGCACTGTGACAGTCTATCACTCAGGCCCTGGATATTTCTGTCAAAAACTTCCAAATGACTCTGAAGAGAAACTATGCAGTACCTGCTAGTGGGCAATTCAGCAGAAGAAAGAAGAACTGAGAGTTTAATGGAAGCTGAAATGCAGACACAACTCTGATATTTTTTCCTATGCCTAGAAGTGAAGTGGGCAAGGCAAAGGTGTTAATGGGTGGAGTTGAGACCAGGGCCTGGGTTACATAACTATCTAGTCCACACTGCCACACAAGCTGCCCAGGGCCAAAGACTCAGAGGAAACATTAGAGGGGAAGAAGAAATAAAGAAAATTTAAACCTCAAATATAAAAGTGTGTAAGTGTAGGGACAAAGGCCAATGTTGGCTAATCAAAATATTTGGAGAACATTTAATATATTGTATCTTTTTCTCCAAAAGAAGGCTGTAAAATACAGTCACAGTTCGTGATTGATAATGTCTAAGGACTGAAGAGACATGGCATGGTTTGTGCCGTTCTTTTGTTAGGAATTTCCAATTTTTGCTATTATAAATAGGATTGTTGTGAGCATATTGATAGGTAAATATCTGCCTAAACTGATTACTTCTTTAGGCAAAGTGCGGTTCAGTCTTGAGGAACAGGGATTTTGAAGGTTTGTAGGTGGTGCACGGTATGGTCCCTTCCCCAGTGTTGAAGGACGGACATTCCAAGTTTCCATCACATGAGCAGACTCTTTCTCCACCCAGATCGGGGGCCTGTTCCCACTGCTTTAGGAGGGAGAAAACAGAAGCCAATTCTATTTCCTTTTCTTCTGACATTTATGTGAGTAAAATGATTACATTATTTTTACTTAATCTTCCTAACCTTTTCTTTCTTTTGTAACCTGAAGCAATTTTCTCTCATAGTGTAAGGAATTATTGGTTATTCTTGTTTTGCATCTATTTCATATTCATGGGTAGCATTGCTGCCCTTTGAACAAGACAATTATTCCCTAAAAGATAGGAACGAGTTTACTTCCCCTACGGTTCTGAAATAATTATATACACAAAATTTTAGAATGCAAGTGAGAATCGCAAAATAGAAAGAGCCGTTGGCAGAGTTAACTGGCTGATCTTCTTATGTAGATCTAATTTGGGATGTCAATTGAATTTTGGAAATCATTGCTTATTTCCTTTGAGAATTATTTATTGCTCTGTGTAATTTGAATGTATAATACATAGTTTGTTCACTTCTGTATTATCACTTGTTGATAAAACTATTTCTATTAAGGGAGAGATAAAAAAAATTTTGAATCACTTTTCTACTCTTTGAGTATTATTTTAAAGAAAATACACAAATATAAAATGAGTGCATAATGAATTGTGAGATTTACCACGGTTTAATTATTTTCTGACATTGGAGAGCCAGCAGTGGGATAGTGGGAAGGGTATACAGGGGATGTGAGCTTTTTTCTGGGTTTGCCACTTACTAGTTGTGACCCTGGCAAACTCAACTAACCTCTCCAGTCTTCAGTTTTCAACACAGTTCTACACTGGCACACATGGGGCTGTCATGAGTTGGAGCTGACTCAACGGTAACTGGAAAAAATAAACATATGCAAATGTATAATTATGCACATAAATAAGGCCATACCATCTGCATTGTTCTATCACTTCCTTTTTCTTTTTTTGTTTTTCAAGGTGTCTGGGCACTCTTTTATCTCTGCACACACAGGACATCCTCTTTAACGACTACAGAATAATCCGAAGCGTGGCTGCATTGTCATTTATTTGATTGCTTTGCTCGTGGCAAACATTTGGATTGTTCTTTCTAATTTGGGGCGATAGTAAGCTTAGGGCAGTATTAAATGACCATTGTTATACATAGGTGCAAACATTTCAGCAGGACAAACTCCGGACACAGATGATGGACAAAGAGCACACGCACTTATGATGTGGCGACGCTGCTTTCCCAATAATTGGCTTTGCCGTTTACTTATACTCCTGTCAATATGCTTCAGAGAGCCCAGAGTGAGGGTTTCCACTCTAAAGAGGAAGGTGGTTACTTACCGTCACAACAAGTCAGGGCTAGATAAATTCAGCAATTCTGTACGTGCGTGCGTACGCACGTGTGTAACGCGACAAGTTAGTACCGGGTATTGTACATTTAATGCCTCTTTACATAAATAAAAAATCATTTCGGACTCAGTGGCCTCACTCAATAGGAACACGAGTTCAGAGAGGAAGACGGGACAGACGTGGGCGAAGGAAACGGTAGAGCAACCATTTTACGATTCATCGAGATGCAAGTATTAGCACCTCATTTTAAAACCAAATTAAAAAAAAGTACTCTAAAAGTATTGCATGATTAAAATAAAAGATGTAAAGGACTGTTATATCGCTTAATCCAAATGTAAAATTAATCAGTGTTACAGCTCGCATTCTATCATGGCATACAGAGGAGCGAGAGCAATTAAAACATTACATTAGCGCAACAATTATGAATTTGGGCAATAAGTGTGTACTCAACCAGGACCCCAGAGAAACAAGCGGAGGCTTAGGATTACCTTTTCATTCAACATGTGCATTATTTTCTTGGGAATTCCAAAATCAGTGGCCAAACTCACAGCTAGGCTAATTAATAACACCTGCTTTCTTTAAAAATAAATCCAAAGCAGATGTTAGAAGTGGACCTGGTGACAAATATGTATCCCATCCATGGTGTTCTTTTTTCCTCTGGCATTTCACAGTTGGTTCCTGGTCTTCCACTTGGACGGTGCCAAGGGGCAGCACAATTCTCACAAACACATGCGGTAGCATGCCTGTCTTCCATGGAGCTTTTTGGCCTTCTTTCTGGGCCCCTTGTACCCAGAGCTGCCAGTGCTTGCCCCTGGGCCCCAAGAAAGCCATCTGCCTCTTTAGCTCTGCCCTCCTCAGACCCCCCTCCTTCATTCCTACTTCCCATCCCCTTTGTTAGCTTCAGCCAACATTCACTGACAGCTGCTCTGTGCCTGGCAGGCCAGCATCATGCCAGGTCGTTGGATGCGGTAAGAAAGTACTATTCCTGCTCCTGGAAAAATCTCAATGTAGTGCAATTTTCCAAAGTGAATTAGATAAACTTACTTAAGATTAAGTGTTATGAAAGATGAAGCCTAATAATTATGTCACTTATCCTAGATAGCATCCATAATTTAACAGGGACCTTAAATGACTAATACTAAAACTTTATCCACTGGGTCAAGGTCAGCAGACATAAAGTTTCTCCCTGTGGTGAGCTGGGCACTTTGATACCAAGAGGGTAGCTTTACATCCTTTAAAATCCGAAGAAGAATAGACACTTTCTGAGGCGAGCTTACTGGTATATCACACAGGCCTGTTTATTTTTTTGTATTATGGCTCTAATCTTGGTTTTACGTATTTGATTTACCTTCCTTTCTCAGAGAATTCATAGCCACAGCTAAGGCTTGTGTGGAGTTAGGCCAAGCTTATTTGAATAAGATTTATATTACAGTCAAGTGCTTTCCTCTTCACATGGAGGAAAGCAGCTCCGACCATGAGTGCTGGCCATGCTCTGCCTGCTGGGGTTTCCATGAACAACAAGAGAATCCTAGAGGGGTCCAAGCTGCTGTGGGGGTGTCTACACCTTAGCTCAGGGAGCTCTCCAGCTATGGAACACCAGGGCTGAGTGGTTGAGAGAAATGTGTCAGCCTGGACTCCCAAGGCAGCTGCAAACCTCAGAAGATAAAAAAAAAAAAATGATTAGACCAAGCGAAGCCAAAACAGAGCAAGGCAAAATAATCAGGACAGATAAGGGCCGCTTCTCAAATGCAGGCTCACATTCCCATTCCCAGCAGGGAAAGCAAGAAAAGCAAACGGTACTTCCTCCCATGTGATAGAAGACAGTCTGAATTTTAGAATTACTGGGATTTTCAGTGTAAAATCGTCCTCTGAAACAACCTGAACAGACCCTCTGCTTTGCTCATTCCCACCAGCCCGTCTTTGAGGAGTCCAGATCACAGCGGCAATGCTGCTAGCTGCCAGACAATATCTATTCTCTCCTTGAGTCTTACTACCAGAATCCTAATTTTATTTGGAGCAACAATATGTTCAATTAAACATTTTGACCAGACTCCCTTGCAGCTAGGGTTGGCTATGTGATCTAGCTCTGACCTTGGAGAATAAATAGCAGTTGCTGTTCCACCTACCTTCTTCCTCCCTGGATTGTGTTTGCAATGCACAGAAGTTCAGCAGCCATGAAGACAAAAAAAACAAACAAAAAAACCCTCAAACGAATGCCACAATGAGGAAGGAACAGCCTGTAAAGAGAGGGAGTCTGTGGCTCTGATGGTGTTAGTGAACTGCTGAATCAGCTCTGGGTTGCCTTTCCTGTGTCTTCTATGCATGAGATCAGTGAATCCCTATGCATTTAGTCTGGATTTCTGATACTTGCTGCAGAAAGCAGATCACTGATAGGGCCCTTTCCTGAGGCAGTGCCTTCTTTTGCCACCAGAAGACACTATGTTTCTGAGACTTCAAAGGAACAAGGCCTTTAAGTTCCAAAGTTCATGATGCATACACCTGGCATTCCTGGGAGGTGGTGACAGTTAATGGTTCTACAGGCTGCACAGAGCGAACAGCTGACGGGGGAAAGAGCTTACTGGTCCATCCTGCAGAAGAGCAGAAATTGTAATGTTGAGGTCAACAGCTCATATCCACCTACTGCTATGCAGATGACAAAATATTCTCACAAAAAAATGGATTTGCCACTTTATTGAGTCTCTACTATGCATTAGGGACTTTACAGAAATTAACTCTAAATTCTCCTAGCAACTCTGCAGTAGAGGCGTTAGGTTACTGTTTTATAGATAACAATACAGAGACTCAGAGAGCAACTTGCTCAAGATCACAGACCGAATATATAGAAGGGCTGGGATTCAACTCCTTCATTGGATGCCAAAGTCCATGACCTTTCAACAATGTTTTCTTTAAGTGCATCACTTGATTTTCTCCTCCAAACAAGTCCATAAGGGAATTATATTTCCCATCTTACCTATGAGAAAACAGTGCTCACAGATGTTTAGCTGTGGACCAATATTTCAAAGCCAATCACTTCCTGTTCCAAAGTACCACTCTTCTACCCCACCAAGACACAGCCCGTCAGGGGTTGTATGCACTGTTTACAGCAGCAGGGACCACAATAACTATGAAGTCCCACTACCAGCCGACAGGTTGGCTGTTCAAACCCACCCAGAGGTGCTTGGAAGACAGGCCTGGCAATCTGTTTCTGAAAGATCACAGACTTGAAAACCCTATGGGGCAGTTTTACTCTTCACCATGGGGTCGCCATGAGTCGGAATCAACCTGACAGCAACTAACAACATGTACTGAGACGTCCCTCGGTGATGGAAATGATTAACACGCTCACTGCTATCCAAAAGGATGGAGGTCTATGTTCTCTTGGAGGCTCCTTAGAAGAAAGGCCTAGTGATCTACTTTGAAAAAATCAGCCATCAAAAATCCTTTAGAGCACAGTTCTACTCTGAAACACATGGGCAGTGACAGGCTGCCCAATAAGCAAGGTACACATAGGCTCACTTGTGCTTCTCTACTAGTCTGTAGTGCACGATTTCACCTGAAACGCAGGTGAAATTGTGCACGGGAACACAGGTGAAATCGTGCACTACAGATTAGTCAGTAAACATAACTAAGCCTGTGCCTACTGTGCTTACTGGGTAATCCACCCCTGCACATGGGATGCCAAGAGTGTGAGCCGACTCCACGGCAACGGTCTGCTTAATATTTATTGAATCCTTACTAAATACCTAGTAAACCCACTTCCATTGGGTCGATTCCGACTCATAGCGACCCTAGAGGACAGAGTAGAACTGCCCTATAGCATTTCCAAGGAGCAGCTGGTGGATTCGAACTGCCAGCCTTTTGGTTAGCAGCTGTAACACTTAACCACTATGTCACCAGAGTTTCCAAGCACCTAGTAGTATATGTATTATTCTTATTTTACAGATAATGAACCTCAGAGATGAAGTAACTGTTCAGCGTCATCCAGAGAGCTGAGTGGGTGAGTGGGATCTGAACCCAGGTGGGCTGGCTCCGGAGCCTGTCTCATCACCGCCATGCTTCTTGGACACTATAAGGCTTTACTGAGATAACAGAGGGAGAGTGTGGCTATGCAGGAAGTGGGGGGACCAAGGGAGAAAGGACTTCCTCAAATTTCCTTGGAACCAGAGGTTGATTTTGAGAAATCGAAACAGATTTGGCGGAGAGACAGTTGGACTTATTCCTCGAGGTGAAATATTCAAGGTACTAAAGACAGAGCTGCAAAGTCACTGCCCACGCACTGGATGTAAAATGTCCATTTACTCTTTAAAAACAAAAAGGGAGAGGAAAACCCAACACACTGAAAAACTAAATGTTATCATTCTTAATAACCAGCTTGGAAATTAATGAGCCGTAGGAATCAAAAGAGTCATCTCAGGCAGAAAACACTGACGGGATTTGGTACCAGTGCACTGTAGAGCTTTATAACTAACAGTTCCTCTAAATGGCCAATAATTTTAATTTTTATATAATACGTGATTTTAATCAGCACAGGCAACTATTTATGCAGGTTTTTTTCCACAGAAGGTGC
Organism: Loxodonta africana; assembly: GCF_030014295.1. Classification (NCBI taxonomy): domain Eukaryota; kingdom Metazoa; phylum Chordata; class Mammalia; order Proboscidea; family Elephantidae; genus Loxodonta; species Loxodonta africana. Next base: position 76,350,888 of record NC_087364.1, on the reverse strand, counting down.
AACAGGAGCCATATTAAAGGTGAGCCTCTCATCTGATTTTTAAAAAGAAGATCAATGCCTGCATTTAAGAAAAGGGAAACTTTTCTTTGGGTTATACCAACAAAATATAGATGGGGTCCCCTCTTGTCACACTGTAACATACTCTAATCCTGATTCTGGGTTAGATAACACCTCTTGGCATCAATTGGCCACTGCTCTTTAAGCCTCTGAGTCTTCTGCATTTGGAGGACCCCAGCCACTGTAAGGAATTAAACTCTGGCCATAACTGCCAGATAGTTCTAACCATGTGATTCTACCAAGGTAGTGCTACTGACTGCCTGAAAATGTCATTTTTCTCTTCAACCCTTTTGTGACTCATGGGACATACAGTATCCTACCCACTTTTTATGCCTCTGGAGTTCTTTGGGAGTGACTTGTCCTGCTGAAAGTATTAGCTTCCCTCCATTGTTTAATGGTGAGAGGTGAAAGAAACTTCAATGAAACAAAATAGCTGGGGTATTAGGCAAAACCAGAGGTGCCCCCATGTATTCAAATGCAAGGCACCCTACAACAAAGCCTGCTACCCAAGACCAGTTGGCCAACAGGCTCCCATAAATCATGTATTTCCACACAATAATCCTGAGAATCTATATTTAAAAAAAAAACCAGGGTTTCCAGAATCTATATTACCAACCAAAAATTTAAACACACTCCATGACTCAGCATGCATTCCACTACTGAAAACCCAGGTGTCAACAAAAAATTCAAAGCAGAAAATAATTGGGTCTTGAAACAGTTAACTGAATTTTAATTTTTTCAGTCAGTTTTAATGATATCATATTGATACAGTCTAACAGGCACAAGTTAGAATACACTTTTAATAAAATCATAGTAAATTTCCATTTGTATCAAATGCTTGAAAATGAGGTAAGTGGTTAGGTGAATAATCTGGCTTACCTGCTAACATACAGCATGCATGAATAATTTTCAACTAACCAGAATAAAATAAAACCATCTGCAATTATGCCTGTTCACATGTCACACAGTTGGTGACTGGCTCTGTTCTTTTGGTAAGTGCTTCTTTGGGATCCTCTTAGTTGACAGTGGAGCCCTGGTGGCACAGTGGTTAAGAACTACAGTGAACTACATCTGCTAACCAAAAGGTTGGCAGTTTGAATCCACCAGCTGCACCTTGGCAATCCTGTGGGGCAGTTCTACTCTGTCCTATAGGGTCACTATGAGTTGAAATCAACACAATGGCAACAAGTTAGTTAACAGTATGGTCTTTAGGCACAATAAAAAACCCAGTGCCGCTGAGTCAATTCCGACTCATAGTCACCCTATAGAAATAGAAATAGTTTACATTTTTTATTTTTATTTTGGGGACTTGGTGACATTACAGACCAGATGGAAACATATATATATGCATACATATATGTATTTTTATATATATATACATATATATACTTTTTTAATATACATATATAAATTCACCTCACAACAAAGTGACCCCACATTTTACATATTTGATTTTTTTTACTCCACTGACTGCATCGTGATGGGGTTTTGCTGTACTCAGTAATAATAATGGCTACTATTTAGTAATCAACTACAATGTGCCGGAACATTACAAACATATATACATACACGTTCACATATATTTATATGTAGACACTGCATGGATCACAACAAATCATGGATACCATTGTAAAGAATGGGAATTCCAGAACACTTAATTGTGCTCATGAGGAACCTGTACATAAACCAAGAGACAGCCCTTCAAACAGAACAAGGGGATACTGCGTGGTTTAAAGTCAGGAGAGAGATGCGTCAGGGTTGTATCTTTTCACCGTACTTATTCAATCTGTATGCTGAGCAAATAATCTGACAAGTTGGACTATATGAAGAACAGGGCCCCAGGATTGGAGGAAGACCCATTAACAACCTGTGATATGCAGATGACACAACCTTGCTGGCTGAAAGTGAAGAGGACTTGAAGCACTTACTGATGAAGATAAAAGGCCACGGCCTTCAGTATGGATTGCACCTCAACATAAAACAAAAATCCTCACAATTCCACCACTAAGCAACATCATGATGAACAGAGAAAATATTGAAGTTGTCAAGGATTTCATTTTACTTGGATCCACAATCAACACCCATGGAAGCAGCAGTCAAGAAATCATATGATGTATTGCATTGGGCAAATCTGCTGCAAAAGACTTCTTTAAAGTGTTGAAAAGCAAAGACGTCACCTTGAGGACTGAGGTGACCCAAGCCGTGGTATTTTCAACTGCCTTATATGCATTCAAAAGCTGGACAATGAATAAGGAAGACCAAAGAAGGATGAATGCCTTTGAATTATGGTATTGGTGAAGAATATTGAACATACCATGGACTGCCAAAAAATGAACAAATCTGTCTTGGAAGAAATACAGCCAGAATGTTCCTTGGAAGCAAGGATGGTGAGACTTCATCTCATGTACTTTGGACAAGTTATCGGGAGGGACCAGTCCCTAGAGAAGGACATCACGCTTGGTAAAATGGAGGGTCAGCAAAAAAGAGGAAGACCCTCAATGAGATGGACTGACACAGTGGCTGCGACAATGGGCTCAAGCATTGCAAACACTCTGAGGATGGTGCAGGACCAGGCAGCATTTGGTTCTGAACGTAGGGTCACTATGGGTCCGAACTGACTAGCCAGCCCCTGACGACAACAGCAGACTCTCCACATGCAGCCATTCACATACAGCGCTTCAAGGCCATCATTGGTACAAAAGGTAAAAAAATTATATTTGAAAAAATTATCAATTTTATCACAATATTTATTTCTGATTATTGCAAAAACCAGTGTGTCTCGATTTAGTAAAAATCGAATGCAAGAAGTTAAAAAATAATTTACATTACCTAAGTTTTCTGGAAACTCTGAGCTTAAGGAGAATCTCCAAATCAAGGGTCAATAGGTGTCACTGTGGGTATCTGAAGGGTTAAACGCACAGTGCTGAGGGTCAGGCTCCGTACTGTTAACTAGTACTGTGGGGTGTGCAGGGTTAGATGCACAGTGCCGAGGGTCAGGCTCTGTACTGTTAACTAGTACTGTGGGGTGTGCAGGGTTAGATGCACAGTGCCGAGGGTCAGGCTCTGTACTGTTAACTAGTACTGTGGGGTCTGCAGGGTTAGACGCACAGTGCTGAGGGGCAGGCTCTGTACTGTTAACTAGTACCGTGGGGTCTGCAGGGTTAGACGCACAGTGCTGAGGGTCAGGCTCTGTGCTGTTAACTAGTACTGTGGGGTCTGCAGGGTTAGACGCACAGTGCTGAGGGTCAGGCTCTTTAGTGTTAACTAGTACTGTGGGGTCTGCAGGGTTAGACGCACACTGCTGAGGGTCAGGCTCTGTACTGTTAACTAGTACTGTGGGGTCTGCAGGGTTAGACGCACAGTGCTGAGGGGCAGGCTCTGTACTGTTAACTAGTACTGCGGTGTCTGCAGGGTTAGACGCACGGTGCTGAGGGTGAGGCTCTGTACCGTTAACTAGTACTGTGGTGTCTGCAGGGTTAGACGCACGGTGCTGAGGGTCAGGCTCTGTACCGTTAACTAGTACTGTGGTGTCTGCAGGATTAGACGCACACTGCTGAGGGTCAGGCTCTGTACTGTGAACTAGTACTGTGGTGTCTGCATGGTTAGACGCACAGTGCTGAGGGTCAGGCTCTGTACTGTTAACTAGTACTGTGGGGTCTGCAGGGTTAGACGCACAGTGCTGAGGGGCAGGCTCTGTACTGTTAACTAGTACTGCGGTGTCTGCAGGGTTAGACGCACAGTGCTCAGGGTCAGGCTCTGTACTGTGAACTAGTACTGTGGTGTCTGCAGGGTTAGACGCACAGTGCTGAGGGTTAAGCTCTGTACTGTTAAACAGAAAGCCCTCCCCGTCCTCTAGACCAATCTCACTTCTTCTATCGCTTTCTGTAGGTTCATGTGTATTACTCCTAGACCCAGCAAAGGGAAGGAAGTAATTAAGTCCAGCAATCCTTTGTCTTTCTGTTAGTAATCACAAAAACTACATCTCTGTTAGAGAAGGAGCAATAACAACAGCTATTTGAATGCCCATATAGTGATTCCTAAATTTGAATTAGTTTAGGGAAAAAATACTCAAAAAACAGCTGCTTGGTTAATGGCTGGTGAAAAACTGTGGGTGCTATGTCAGCGATCCCCAAATTGCAGAGAAACTAATTGCCTGGGAGGCTGTTTTGAGGAGAGATAAAATGCACTGGTTGAATTTTAGGAAAAGTGACAAAGGTTTAGGAACCCTGCCCTCCTCCTCCTTAAACCAACATGAGGCCCCATGCTCTATACCTTTCCATTCTTCTACCACCACACCCCACTGCCAGGCCATTGGCTCATTTGTCGTTCAGCCAGAATGCAGGCTTCAGCCTTGGGCACTGGTAGGCATGTGACTGTCACTGACACCTGCTCCGAAGTGGTGGGTCGGGGGTAGCAGAGGCCGCTGGGTGTCACGTTCACCAGGAATCACTCTCCCATTTGAAATTCTCTTGCTCTCCAGAGGGGGAGGGTGGAGTGGCCTTTGGCTGTTTCTGCCTCTCTCTGTAACTCCTGGCAGCTTACACGAACAGGCCCCAGAAAGGCAAATTCACCATGTAAACGGTTTCTATTGCAGGTTAAGAAAGACGCGTTTATGTAAACTGGTTAATAAGAAACCCCTGTCTGCCGCGATTTCCACAGTGGTTTATAACTAGTGCCTGCAGCTCAGGGTGCTCCACGGGATGACTAACGAGCCACGTTCCACTGAGTCTCTCACGCCTCCTCCTGCATCGCGGAGTCATTCGAGGCTTCAGGGCCGCGATGCTGAGATCTTCCTCAGGGCCCCGCAGACTTCAGTTCTCAGCCCTGTGCAGCCCAGGGCAGACCTACTTGCTTTTCTAAAAATGTCCACAGCTCTTTGAAATATAGGTGTTGTGTTAGTTGCCCCTGAGCCTACCCTGACTCATGGCGACCCCAGTGGGCAGAGTAGAACTGCTCCATAGCGCCTTTAAGACTGTGACCTTTCGGACGCAGATTGCCAGTCCTGACTCCCCAGGGGCCTCTGGGTGGATTCGAACCACCAACCTTTTGGCCAGTAGTCCAGTGCTTAACCCTTTGCACTGCCCACCAAAACCCAAAACCAAACCCATTGCTGTCAGTCAAGCTGACTCCGACTCACAGTGACCCTATAGGACAGCGGAGAACTGCCCCACAGGGTTTCCAAGGAGCAGCTGGTGGATTTGAACACCCGACCTTTTGGTTAACAGCCTGAGCTCTTAACCATTGTGCCACCAGGGCTCCCAGGGATTCCTAAATATAGGTAGGAACACTCTTTTACCTAGGTGGGCAAGACAGAGACAATGGCTTCATGAAGAAGCACAAATAGTGCTGGGAAGGGGTGATATTGACAGCAGTGCTTGAATTAGCTCAAAGAATGTTTTTGTATTTACATCAAGATTAAATATAATTTATGTAAAGACTTGTGCCTGGCACCAGTAAATAAATAGCACCAGTAGGAATCCAATAAATATTAGCTTCCTCCCTCCCACCCCCATTTCCTGGACTTTTATGGACATCCCCCCTTCCAACCATGTACCACTATGCACACACACACACACAAAAAAAATACTATGCACATGTGCACACGCATACACCCCACTGTGCACACACAGGCACACACCCCCGACTATGCACACACACAGACACACACACCCCACTAGGTACGCAGACACACACACATATACACTACTATGAACACACATACACACGCCTCACTATGTGCACACACGCCCCCCACTGTGCACACAGCCTGCACACGCGTGCGCGCGCACACACACACCTGAGGAAACACAGTCTCTGGCTCACCCTAGGCTGCCGACTGCCATTCTGCCCTTTCACCAGTCATCCACCCACCTCCATCTTTTTCTCCTTTTCTGTCTGCTTTTCTTAAATTCCTGGGGAGGGGGAACTAATGAGGAGGACACCTCGTGCTTTTCTAACAGACTATTAGGTTAAAAGGGGAAAAGACATTATCTTTTTCTGTGATACAAAATAAACAAGTGATGTTAAGTGTGGTAATCACTGTTTTCCCAAATCACAGCAGGCAGCAAAGTGCTTTAAGAGACACAGGCGTGAATTACCCGGTGCTTTTTTTTTCTTCCCACTTGCCCTGCTGTGCTGCAGCAATGAGGACGAGAGGCAGCCGGACCCACCAGCTGGAAGCTGCTCCTGCTCTCAGAGCCCGCCTGCAGAATGTAGCCAGTGAAAACACAGGGCGTCCAGGGAAATTTAAAAGATGAGCAAAGAATACGTTTTTACCGTAAATATGTCCCATACAATATTTGGGGTATACTTATTATTATTTTTTTTTATTCAAGTTTAACCCGTGTCAAGTATTTTACCTGCCAGCCCTAGTTGGTGAACATGCAAAAACTAGATTATCAGGTTCACTCTGTTTTGGTGATCTTTTTAGAACTCTGGTCTATACCACCTAATTTTTTTTTCATTTAATAAGATCATTTATGTGGAGGTGTTTCACATGCTTAGGGCAAATCAGAATCAGCTGCAGCGCTTTCCAATCCATAGTTCGCTGGACCCTTCTACAGAATTTCTGATTCAGTTGGTATGGGGCCTGAGAATCAGCATTTCTGATAAGATCCCAGGCGAGGCCACTGCTGCCGGTCGCGGTAACAAACACCAGGTGGGTTTTGATTGCTCAGGTCATCGTGAGCTAACCTTTCACAATGAAAGGGGTTGGCGTAGCCAAGGAAGAGGGTTGGAAAGAGGAAAACGGTGGTGTTTGGAGCAGTTCTTGTTAAATGAGAGAAACTGCAGTTTTCTTTTTTTCCCCAGAACGGGGGTTTAGTGTCAAGTCAGGAGAAGAAAAAAACCCAAAATTCTCTAAGACATTGTATTTTGTACAAAAAGAACAGTAAATGCACAGCGTCACCTAGTCTACCCTTCTCCACAAACCGTGGTCGACAGTGAAGCCAGTGTAGAAACGGAGTAAGAAGATGCGATTTGTCTCAACATTTTGGTACTGAGGGAATACGGGGAGCAACTACTGGTAAATTCTTAGGATGGGATACCAGTGAGGGCATTCTCTGAGGGAGCAGAAGTTCTAGAATTGTGTGAGAAAGGTGGGACAATTATACTCACATAGACACGTACTCTGTACCAAACAGGAAATGCCTTCCATTCTGGTGTCTTTCAGAACGGGGCCTCCCTTATCTCTAACCTCAAAGAAAAATGGATTTTGACCAATGACCCACCCAAACAGCTACAAGTGGGCATATAGGCAGCAGAGGATGGTATACGCAGGGGTGTTGGTGATGGAAGGCACGCGCTTAGCCAACGGGGTCTGCTGTTCTCTTTGCAAGAGGGCCATGGGCTTCAGAGTCACATGGTCTACACTGGAATTCGTTTGGCTATTTGTTATCCGAGTGACCTTCAGAAGTTCTCAGAATCTCTCTGAGCCTAATATGTTTTCCCACTTCCAAAGTGTGGATGGTGATACCGCCTTTCTCGCAGCACACTTGTGAGGATCCCACGAGATGGTGTATGAAGAGTCTTGCACACAGCCTGGCACATTATAGAGACTCAGTGCACATTAGTCTATGTGGACCACAAAAAAATAAATCTTTCTGGGGAACTTTGGACCTGAATCATGGATGTCTATGATCATTTTTATCTTTACACACTTATTCTCAGAGTTGCTGGGTTTTTTCCTTCCTAGCTTCTTCTCTGACCAAAAACTATATGCTTTTTATGTAGGCATTTGTTTTAATTACCAGAAAATTACAAGTATGTCAAGCAATCTTCAATGAACAGAAAAGCTAATTTTAAGTTACATTAGTAATTTTTTGTCAAATCTATTCTTGAGATGGTCTCTAAATTCAGGTGGGATGTACTCAAGGTTATACTCTGGCTCTTGTAGACTTGTTCTAATTTTCTTCAGTTTCAACTTGAACTTGCATATGAGCAACTGATGGTCTGTTCTGCAGTCAACCCCTGACCTTGTTCTGACTGATGGTATTGAATTTAGAGACCATCTCAAGAAGAGATTTGACACGTTGAATACTAATGACTGAAGACTAGACAATTCGTGGAATGACATCAAGGACATCATTCAAGAAGAAAGCAAGAGGTCGTTAAAAAGACACGAAAGAAAGCGAAGACCAAAATGGATGTCAGAAGAGACTGAAATTTGCTCTTGAATGTCGAGTAGCTAAAGCAAAAGAAATGTTGAAGTAAAAGAGTTGAACAGAAGATTTCAAAGGGTGGCTCGAGAAGACAAAGTAAAGAATTATAATGACATGTGCAAAGAGCTGGAGATGGAAAACCAAAAGGAAGAACAAGCCCAGCATTTCTCAAGCTGAAAGAACTCAAGAAAAAATTCAAGCCTTGAGTTGCAATAGTGAAGGATTCTACAGGGTAAATATCAAACAACATAGGAAGTATCAGAAGAAGACGGAAGGAATACACAGAATCACAATACCAAAAAGAACTGATCAATGTTCAACCATTTCAGGAGGTAGCATATGATCAGGAACTGATATTACTGAAGGAAGAAGTCCAAGCTTCACTGAAGGCACTGATGGAAAACAAGGCTCCAGGAATTGACAGCATATCAACTGAGATGTTTCAACGAAAGGATGCAGCCCTGGAAGTGCTCACTTGTCCATGCCAAGAAATTTAGAAGACAGCTACTTCGCCAGCTGACTGGAACAGACCCATATTTCTGCCTATTCCCAAGAAAAGCAATCCAGCTGAATGTGGAAATTATCGAACAATATCATTAATATCACACACAAGTAAAATTTTGCTGAAGATAATTTAAAAGTAGCTGCAGCAGTGTGTTAGGCAGTTAACTGCCGGAAATTCAAGCCAATTCAGAAGAGGACATGGAACAAGAGATATCATTGCTCATGTCAGATGGATCCTGGCTGAAAATGGAGAATACCAGAGAGATGTTTACCTGTGTCTTATGGACTATGCAAAGGCATTTGACTGTGTGGATCATAACAAATTATGGATAACATTGCAAAGAATGGGAATTCCAGAACACTTAATTGTGCTCATAAGGAACCTGTACATAGATCAAGAGGCAGTTGCTGGAACAGAACAAGGGGATACTGCGTGATTTAAAGTCAGGAAAGGTATGCATCAGGGTTGTATCCTTTCACCATACCTATTCAGTCTGTATACTGAGCAAATAATCTGAGAAGCTGCACTATACAAAGAAGAACAGGGTATCAGGATTGGAGGAAGACTCATTAGCAATTTGGTTATGCAGATGATACAACCTTGCTTGCTAAAAGTGAAGAGGACTTGAAGCACTTACTGATAAAGATCCCACTATTTTATCAAACAGCCTGCAGTACGGATCACACCTCAACATAAAGAAAACAAAAATCCTCACAACTAGACCAGTAAGCAACATCATGATCAATGGAGAAAAAGACTAAAGATGTCTAGGATTTCATTTTACTTGGATCCACAATCAACAGCCATGGAAGCAGCAGTCAAGAAATCAAAAGACACATTGCATTGGGCAATCTTCTGCAAAAGATCTCTTTGAAGTGTTGAAAAGCAAAGATGTCACCTTGAAGGCTAAGTTGCGCCTGACCCAAGCCATGGTGTTTTCAATCGCCTCATATGCATGTGAAGTCTGGACAAAAATAAAGAAGACCAAAGAGGAGCCGACTCCTTTGAATTGTGGTGCTGATGAAGAATACTGAATATACCATAGACTGCCAAAAGAATGAACAAACCTTTCTTGGAAGCAGTACAACCAGAGTGCTCCTTAGAAGCAAGGATAGCAAGGCTACGTCTCACATACTTTGGGCATGTTATCAGGAGGGATCAGCCCCTGGAGAAGGATATCATGCTTGTAAAGTGGAAGGTCAGCGAAGAAGAGGAAGACCCTCAACGAGATGGACTGACACAGCGGCTTCAACAATGGGCTTAAGCATAACCACAATTGTGAGGATGGTGCAGGATCAAACAGTGTTTTGTTCTGTTGTACATGGGGTCACGGTGAGTTGGAACCAACTCGACAGCACCTAACAACGACAACACCTAACAACGACAACAGTCATGTTTTATTTGCCATCACCTTTTGCTCTGAAGATCTTGTCATTTGCCAAGTCAGGACTTCCAGGTTCTAGCCTTGGCTTTCTCACTAATCACATTTTGCCCTTGAGTTGGCTGCCTAATTTCTTTGGGCCTCAATTTTCTCAACTTTAAAACGGAGTGGACTATAGACAGGAAGTTAGCCTTATATTCAGGGAAATTCTTTTTTTTTTTTTTTTTAACATATGGGTTGTGTGTCTAAATATCCAATGAAAAATGTAACTGAGTCAAACAAAAATAAACTAGTAAACCAGTTGTTTGGTGTTATGTAACATGAATAACGTCATTACCTAAAAGCTAAAGCAATTTTTGAAACCATACACAGTTTCAATCTGACCATATTTTTAAGACAGTGACAGCTGTCTTGGAATACCGCAAAGTTGATGGCATAAAGGCTATTCCACATCTTGAACACAGACTGTGCCATCTCTAAGCTCCACAGCCATACCAATGGCACCTGGGAAATTTGGCATTCCTGGGCCAGCTTTTAGAGGTTTTGAATTTTATTTTATCAAACACTTGGTTTTTTTCTGAGTTAAAAAGGTAATGCATGTTTCTGGAGCCATGGAGGCTGGAGGAACCCCTGCAATTATTGCCCTGAGATAATCTTTAAACCTTAAACCAAAAATATCCCCTGAAGTCTTCTTAAAACCAAACAATAGTTTAGCTTAACTAGTAAAAAATGTCTGCCTTGAGCATTGTGTTCTTTCGAGAACTATCTATATGAGATCAAACTGACGACAGCCACTATAAAACTTTCACATTAAATTCTAGTCTTTACTCTCAGCTTTTTGATGTTAGCATCACGTAATGTATACAATTAGGAATTCTATTTTTCTGGCTTAATATTATATCATGTGGAGTTCCCAAGGTTTTAAAAGTATTTCTCAACAACATTTACAAAATTACTGCACAACATCCCACTATATAAATTTACCATAACTTGACAATTCCTTAATGTTGGAGCTTTACGAAATGTCAGTTTTAAAAAAGAAACAGGCCTAGTTTTGTTTAGTTTTTGGTTCTGTAGTCTATACATTATAGTGGATATTGACAGTTTAAATAAAAATTACACCACTGAATGTGTTCTTATAAAACCTTGGTGTATCCAGCTAGTTAGCATATAACCACAGATGAAAACCTCTGTATAAGAGAACCTGTATTCGAAGAATACAAGACCTTACAGAAAAATCAGGGCTGGGGGATGGAAGTTAAAAGCATTATAAATATTGAGAACGATAAACTCAATCCACTATTGCCCAGGATCATACCCAAGGCACGCTATACATCTTAAATTAATGCTAGGAGTACAGTACAGCAAATTTTGACTTACCAGCCCCTAACTACCTTGATACAACTTAATTGTCCCTTGAAGTCTCATTTTTTTTTTTTTTTTTAACTACCTTGATACAACTTAATTGTCCCTTGAAGTCTCATGAAGCTGCTGTCACAAGTGAGCTGTCCACTGGGAGGCATATTTCCCCTTCTCTGACTGGCCTTCCAACCCAAGATGCCTTTCTGTTTTTCTGAATCCGAGGGGTTTCTTACATTCTCCCCCGTAGGCAGTTTCCAGGCACAGCCCGGTGGTCCCTGGCCTACTCAGCTCAGCATCTGCCTTTGTACAGGCACGAAAGTGTGATCCACACCCAGGTTTACGCGTCCTCAGCTCCGTCACTTCTTCCCAGTCTGCACTATATGAGCTTCCAGGCCTGCTGTAACTTTTGCCTTCCTTTCCTATTTCTATTCCCAGCCCTCAAATTCTTCTTTTCCTAATTACCTCCGACTGGAGTGACTCCCAGATCCTGAAACATTTTTGAAATTGCCAAAAAGAAATGTAGAAGGCCACATAAACGAAAAATTTAAGAACAAGGAACTCAAAGACGGAAACTAGGCGTGTGGGGTGGGGAGAGTTGTGTTGTGTTTGTCAGTGAAAGTAAAACCAGTTAGTAAATAAGTCCATATCAAGGCTTAATTACTTTTACTGAGATAATTTACATACTATAATATTTACTCTTTTAAAGTGTACTATTTTTTTTTTTTATTCAGCAGTTCTTACTGTAGTCACAGAGTTGTACGACCATCACCACTATCTAATCCTAGAACATTGCACTACCCCAAACAGAAACCCCATACCCGTTAGCAGTCACTTCCCACTCCTCCCTGTCTCCAGCCCCTGGTAACCGCTAATCTACGCACATTCTGTCTCTATGGATTTGCCTGTTCTGGATAGTCCATATATAAGAAATCAGGCAATGTGTGGCTTGTTTTGACTGGCTCTTTCACTTAACAGTGTTTTCAATGGTCATAGATGTTGTAGCATGGGTGAATAATATTTTTCATGATTATTTAAGGCTGAATAATATGTCACTGTATGGAAATACCACGTTGTTTATCCACGCACAAGTTGATGGACACTGGGTTGTTTCCACCTTTTGTCTACCAGGAATTATGCTGCTATGAGCATTTGTATGTAAGTTTGTGGCTATATATCTAGGAGTAGAACTGCTGGGTCATACAATAACTTTATGTTCAACTTCCTGAGGAACTGCCAAAGTGTTTCATAAAGCAGCTGTGCCATTTTCCATTTCCATCAGCAATGTACAAGGACTCCAATTTCTCCATATCATTCCCAAGGCTTGTTATTGTCCATCTTTTTGATTATAGCCATCCTGATGGGTGTGAAGTGGTACCTCATTGTGGTCAGGCTTGATTTTAAAGTAACGGTCCAAAGACATCCCAGGATGGGTACAAACACTTTCAGTTAATTTCCTGCACTGAAGATCTTTGATGTCTTTCAGGAGCCAGGACTGACCAGTGGATGTGTTCTGTTTGGCTGTTAGATGGGGCATGACTTCTTTAGTTCTTCCCACGCCTTAGACCTTCCTCCCCACCAGCTGCTACCCACCTTATCTAACATCTGGCTGGATTCACACTTTCACGTTACCTGCCTGGCTTCTGTGGGCACAAGTTTGATACCCCATCTATACTTTGTGTTTCTGTATCTGGACATCTTTATTGATTTATTGTTAAAAACAATGAATCTGGATGCAATTTGAAGCTTTTGAAATGATGATGTTTGCTGATGAAGCTTTCTGGAATGCAAACTTTAAATTAACCCATACACTTAGTTCCTAAGCTATTCTGTTGATCACAAGGCCTTAAGACTGCTTCTCAGCTGTAGTACCTTTTGGCACATCATTTTGGAACTGTCAAAGCCCACTGCACAAAGATTACCAGGAATATAGTGTGCAGACTCAGTCCATCTGCCACAACTATGCCGTTTTCAGCAATCTTGAGGTTTGCTAAAGACTCCGTTCTCTGACAGACTCTATGAAATGGTCAGCAACAAAGCAAAGCTAAAATCACATTTATAAAACCAAATCACTGTTTGAGGTTATCGGAGGTCTTCTGTGGACTGGGAGATTCTGGTTTCATATCTGTAGTAACAGGACTCCAGGACATCAAACAGATAGTGGAGACGAATGATTACTGGAAAATGCTTCAAAGGAGATCAATATACTTAATAACAGATAAGAAACAGCCCGTTTTCAGAGTGAATCAGTGTTCATCAGAGACCAGATCCTTTTTATTTGGAGACAGTTTTGACCTGTAATTTTGGAATAAAAGGCTCTCTGTACTGCAGCTTGAAAGAAAATTGGGGTTAGGAAGAAGGGAGAATAAAATTATTCACAAGGAACATAATCTTTTGAAAATATTATATAAACTACTTACAAAAAAATTAACAAAACAATCAGACAAAAGAACAAACCCTTTACAGTCAAATTGATTCCAACTCATAGTGACCCTACAGGACAGAGTAGAACTGCCCCATAGGTAGATGCGAACTGCTGACCTTTTGGTTAGCAACCAAGCTCTTAACCCCCGTACCACCAGGGCTCCATAAACGACTCAGCCCTTGAGATATTAGCCATACCTGTTTCTTCTTGATTTCAGCGAGTTTCTATTTGAAACTCAGTGTATGGATAAACCAGAAATAAAATGTTTACAACTCTAGATGCTCTATCCGTTCAACGTTTACGAACTTTTAGGCTGTTTATTTTCAGTTTTCGGCTGCATGTTAGAATCTTACGGTCACATTTTCTGTAGGGTAGACTGCAGAGCATTGCAAGCCTCTGTTTCCCCAAATTCAGTAAAAACAGGTTTTCAGCATCAGACTCATTGCAACAACTGTACAGGGTGTAGCAAAATCTGCTCTTAAGAATTAATAGGATTTCCCAAAGGATGTATTTTCCTGTCACGCCTAATCCTCACGATCAACAAATCTAGCTCCAAGTAATTCTTTACGATTTCTTTTATTCACATTTTTCTAAGCTTGTTCTTACCTATCCTCCAGGGTAACTTTCATTACAGGAATTGCTGGCTTTTCCGCCAAAAAGAAACATGCTTTATATTTAGATGGCAAAGGAACAGAGTCAATGATTTTTTTCCCCCCAGTGGTATTTTTTTTAAAAAAAAACATAGGCAATTTTTATTATTCTTATTTTTTTCCCAATTACAGCATAAAGCATTGACAGCAAATTGTCTCATCTTTTTCAATAACTGGAGATAAATGACAAAATCTGAGTCAATACCATCCCACTGAACGTTTGTAAATAATTTAGCCTATAGCTACACACAAGTACAACCGGTATACCTGTTTCAAATGGATCTGGGGCAAAACGTGTTTTATTGAATTTACTGAGAAAACAGAACCACCTCTAGCATCTTTTTCTGCGTGATGCAAAATACTGACTATGTACTGGGACTGGCAACGCTGGATTCTTGCTGCCTCTTGTGTTGATAGAGACAAGTCTACATGAATCAGAAAGGATCGAATGTTTGACTCAACTGCCTCACAACCCACTGTGTGATTCCAAAGGAAACACTCGGTTCTTCCACTTCAATCTTGACTGACTTCAAAGGGAGATCCAGGCAAAAAGCAGGATAGCCCTTCCTGTCCCTCCTTCCCCCCATTCCCTACCCCCAACACACACACCCATACAAAGCACACACTGGCTTCCCAGCTGGTCAGGTAAGAAGACCTAGTGGATCCCTCAGCCGTGTAGCCTGCGAGGATAGGCTGCTGATTGAGACTGCTGCTTTTTCCTTCACACTCTGCTTCCCCGCCCGGGAGCCTTTACACGCCTCGCATTCAAACATTTTTGAAGTTCATGTTTAATTAAGAATGTTACAGAAAGTCAATCCTAATACAACTACACGCACATGTATGTTTCACGGAGCACTGCATGGCGAGCCAACATCATGTATAATAGTTAAGAAACTGCCTGCATTCAAATCCCAAAGATACCACTTACTAGCTGTGTGACCTTGGGCAAATTACTTAACTACTCTGTACCTCAAATTTCTAATCAATAAAATGGAAGTCACGGGCTTGAGAGGGTCCAATGATTTTAGAACAGTGCCTGGCACAACGTCATCTCAGCAAGCATCTGCTGTTGTTCTCAGGCGGTATTTTGTCTTTTTTCTCTCTATGTGACTCTTTGGAAACCCTGGTGGCGTAGTGGTTAAGTGCTATGGCTGCTAACCAAAGGGTCGGCACTTTGAATCTGCCAGGAGTTCCTTAGAAACTCTACGGGGCAGTTCTACTCTGTCCTGTAGGGTCACTATGAGTCGGAATCAACTCGATGGCACTGGGTTTGGTGTTTTTTTTTTTTTTTTTTTAATGTGACTCTTTAAAAACATGGTTAAGTAGATAATATGCATAGTTTTATATTATGCTGGCGTTATTATGGTAACTCCCTTACCACTCACCATCATAACTTTGCTTCCCATGCTGCTTGATGGTTTTCCTAGTTGAAATTGTAAAGACCGTGCACTATCCTATTTGGAACCAGGGTGAACATGCAAGTTCATCTCACTTTCTTGCTGTTATAAACAATGCTACAATGATTATCTTTCGGTGAAAATAATTTTCCTTTATTTAAAATATTAATAAAAGTTTAAAAAAACAGAAGAGGGAACTCTTTTATACTTCAGATATGTTTTTCTGAAAGGGATGTACAAAATCTTAGTAACAAAATTTTTACTATCACAGCAAAAACCGAGCTCCTCAGCATCACCGTTCAGGTGACGGCATGTTATCCTTACAATAATGCGCATTTTCACATGTTCCATATTAAAATATCTCCATAAGTTTGGCTTATCAGTCGTATTTACTTTTTTGTGACTTGCGTATTAAGTACCTATTCCAACTATTTATTACAGAATTTTAATATTTTCTTACCAATTACCCTGCCCTGTAGGATATCATGTATGTTTGCTGTATTTGCTGGTAACACCTTCTTCTGCTCATTGTTTTTCTTTCTCTTTTGCTATATATATGTGTGTGTATGTGTGTATAATAAGGTCTGTTTTAGACATATCTATTTTAGTTATTTCTATTATTCCTAAATTTTTAAGAGGCTTGGCAAATTTGACATTTTATTTTTTAAGATCTGGTGCCGTGTAAAAGATCAATATCTTACTTTATGATATGAGACTTAAATCTAATTGAAAAACTGTTCACCAGTTAGTATCCTACCATAATTTACTGAAGAATCTTTCTGTTCCCATTATTGTGCTAAGGTCTCTTTTTACCATATATTTATTATATAAAATTAAACATTTTAGTATTTATATTAATAAGGGAAATTGGTTTAAAGTTTTCTGTGAGACATCTTTGGGTTATCCACTTATACCTGTTTTATGGTTTGCATTGAAACAGTACACCATGATGTAAGAATGACCAGTTTCTTGAGTGAATGGAAGAATCTACCGGAACTCCATCCAAAGCAGTTTCAGGATCGATTTGGGAGAGAAATATTTGCTTGATAAAATGCCTGGCTTTTTCAAGACGCTCTTTTTCCAGATATGCTTACCCCGTCTCCTCGTGGGGGGCTTTCGCCAAGGCCTGCCGGCTCCCCCACACTTTAGTCCCCCAGAAAGGAAATAAATGCCTATTTGTTGAATCAGTGTCATCAGCCTTGATATTAACTATCTCATTATAGTCTCACAATTACCTTCTCAGGAGAGTGTTACCGGTATTCCTATTTTGAAAACGAGGAAATGGAAGCTGAGAGAGGTTCAGAAATCTTCCAGCGTCACACAGCTAAGAAACGGCAGAGCTGGAATCCCAGCCCTGGCTCCATTTTTCTATCACACCAGGCGTCATCACACCTCTGACAACGTAAGATTTAAAACTCTCCTCCTTCACCTTTTTCTTGGTATTTTATGTATGTAATACTTTATACTGTCACATTTTGGTGTATTTCTTTATTGAACATCTTTCCAATAACATTGGCTCCCAGGGATTGCAAAGTCTAAAACTGGTCTTTTTTGTGAACAGATAGACCAGGGTTGTTAACAATTCTGTCTTTTCAATAAAAATGCTCAGGAATTTTCTTTTGACGGGGAGTTCATATTCAGCACACAATAGCTGCTATCAATTCAAAGTAATTTTATTTTATTATTTTATTTAATAATAAATAAAAGTTTATTTTTCTTTAAAACATCAAGGTTGCTTCATTTTCTTGAATCTGCTTCCTCATATGAGAAGATCAGATTATACCTCTACTGCCTAAGTAGTGACACAAAGAACACTATTTCTGATAGCACTTTATAAAAATGAATTTCAAGGTCAAACCAATCTGTAATTTGTTGCATATAATATTGGATTTTAGCACATGTGGACTCCTGAATGTCCATCAGTAAAGAGAATTGCTCTTTACCCCAGGGTTTCCCAAATTTATTTATTCTTCTTTTTTGGATAACATATACAGTATTATTATTCAGTTAATAATAAAATAGGTCTGTCCAAGTGCATATGCCTTGAAGGCCAAACTCTGAGAAATGATAAACCAAAATTTTCTAGATCTAAAATTTTTTATAATGTTATAAGGAAGTTACAGGGTTTTGGAATTACACTGCTATACACAGGGACACATATCCCATCAGGACAGAACCATATACTCCAGTCTACAATAGTAAAACTCATTGTTACATTAAGAAAGTGACATGGGTTCTGATAAACATCACACCAAATTTAGTGAACGCAACTAGTACCGATAGGCCAAAAAGCAAACCACTTTACGCTGAATGGCCACATTGGATAAAACTGAAGTCACATTGAAGGGAGGTTTCTCACATGAGTGTGGAGACAAGACAAACTATTTGCTGGAAGAAAGGAAGTCATTCTAGAAATTCTTAGGAGAAATGAGGGAGGAGGGACGCATGGAATGGGCTGACTGCCACCAGCTCACGGTCCTACAGAAGAGCCTAAAAGTTACTCAGTTTGGGTCAACATTCCACAACGACTCGACGATGTCAGACAATTATGCCAGAATGGCAATTAATTTAATTGTGTAGTCAGAGACGTTTGGTAGTTTGGTACTTTAATTGGCAAGACTTCTACAAAAAACAAGAAGACAACTCAGTCTGATTATTTTTCCTTCTTTATAATTTTTTCTATTGCTAAGACACTGCATTAGATAGACCAACTCTTGTAACTATTTCTAATCATGTATGGAGCCCTGGTGGTGCAGTGGTTAAGCTGGTAACCAAAAGGTCAGTAGTTCGAATCCACCAGCTGCTCCTTGAAAGCCCTATGGGGCAGGTTCTACTCTGTTCTATAGGGTCACGATGAGTCAGAATTGACTTGATGGGCTTGGGGTATGATATAGTTATTTATTTATTTTTGTGGAAATCTCAAATTATTGTGAAATAGAAGACGAACAGGAATTTGTGATAAGCTCAAGTTACTTAAATATACCAATGAGCAGGTATTATTGACTTAAATAAAATGCACAATTAGCTTTAACAAAAATTTAAACATGATGCTAATTAATAATTGAGCTAATTATTTTCCCTCATGAATTTCCATGTCACCTGCAATGTTATATGACTTTTGAGAGGTGATTTGTAGAAACAATTTTTAATTTGTCTTCTGTTTCACAACAACTTGAGTTTTTCACAGGTGAATTCCCATTCATCTTCTATTTCACAACAAGGACTCAGGCTTAGCCAAAGCTTTTATGCCGACATCTACCATCAGATCTTAATTAAACCAACAGTGATTATCCTTTACACCATTAAGCATAAAGGAAAGGTCCCTTACATTCGTCTGATAATGTTCTTTTCTGGTTGTGGCATTGGATAATGGGTAATCGTTATCTATAACATAAAATCTTATTTCAGAGGATAAAAATATTTATTGCAACTCAAAGGAAATACTAACCTTGGATTTGCCTTAGTCAGTATTTATCCCCCAGGTAAATAAATTCCAGTATTTATCTGAGCAGATGTCAAGATCTATTTATTATAAGCCTGGGATATCTCATTTAATCTTATACTGCTATAGCCACAAATTATCCAGTGAATAACACAACAATTCAATCAACATCATTCAAATGGTCTCCACTGCCAAAATCCTAACTACGGGTCAGAATGAATGGTTCCACACACACACACACACACACACACACACACACACACACATACTCAAACAAATCAAGTTAGGAGCGTAGAATAAGAGCGTTAAGGTGCAAATTTAAAGCGTTCCCTTCTCTATTGCACGTTTCCCTTTGTCCAGATTTTCAGTTCGACCCCTGGCCAGAGAAACAGGAGTTTCTTTGCTTCTTGGGCAGAGCAGCAGCAGAACACCCAGCTTTCTGACGGTGAGCAATAATTTGCATTTAGGAGAATCACTGTTTTGACAATGCTCCTCTACTTGTTTCTGGGGAGAGAATCAGGGCTTTGGATTGGTTTGACCTGGTTCAGTCACGATGGACAAAGAGAAACCCAAACAGACCCAAATGTTTACAATTTGAGTGATATGGAATGAAAACCAGCATGGGGAAAATTACGGGTTGCAGCTCTGGAATGGCAGATTCAGAAGAGGCACAGTGAGCCCTATGAGGAGCCTGACGCAGGAGACTGGATTATCACCGGGGCTGTGGAGAGAGACACATATCCACAGCAGTGCGGTCAGCCGCTGTCCTTGAGCAGGGCACCGCTGTTTCTGACTGTGCAAAATCCAGTGGACAAGAGATGTGGCTGCTATGCAGTGTACACCCTGCCCTTGTTTTCTAAGAGGGAGATGAAGTTTCTAGTAGGGTCTGAATGCATAATTTTTCCTGTTATGGTTCTGGTTCACCCAAACTTTAAAAATTCGGGTCTGTTCAGGTTTCACTTCCTTGACCAAGACTGAACTGGGAAGAACTGGTTCGAAGTCCTGGGAGAAGAGGACAGGATCCCTGGACCAAGCCGTCTAGGGCTGGGAGGTTGGGAGAGGAGCTGCCTTCCTGCAGGGAGGGAGGTTATAGTATCTTCCTTTCGGCTACATTCTTTCTGACATGAAAAAGAGATCCAGGCCGTTAATATCACCCACCCACACACAAAAAACTGTATTTCCAGTGAATATTCAGAAATTTTTATGCCAGGGCTTGCAATATACATACTCTAGTATTAAACATTTAAGGGGAAAAAACAACGGCGTGGAGAAGTTTAGCTATGCCCTGTTCTCGTGTACGAGCGTGCTGCAAAGCAAACAGATGAGTTTGGATAAACGAAAATCAATACACTCGAAAAGGCCTCTTTTATTCAATTGATTCCAGCCCAGTGGGTAATAGCACAGCAGAATGTGAAATGGTGTTAACGTGGCCCTGGCATAAATCTCATTTACATGAAATACAGTAACAAAAGTGGATAAAAGCACGAGGGGATTTAATGAACCATAATGAACTCTTTACCACGGACTTTTATAGATGCTTTTAATACGGTTTGATCACCGTAGCCTTTGAACCTTCGATGAGGCAAGATAATCCCTTCTGGTATGTATATTATTTTTCAAAATCTGAGAAGTCAGAATAGCAAAATGTTACTCTTTTCTTTAAAATTAAGAAACACTGAGTTTTTTAAGAGCTGGAAGAATCTTATTTATAGAAGAAGAAATGGAAGTCCCCGATGGGATTGTTGATTGTTCGAGGTTGCACGGCCACTTGTCTAAGCGTCCACCAGAACTTGTGCAATTCGCAGCCGGTGTCTTTTTCTTCTATGAGTCAACTTGGAGATGGTTGTTGTTAGGTGCCGTCAAGCCGGTTCTGACTCACAGCAATCCTATGTACAACAGAACGCAAAACACCACCTGGTCCAGCGCCATTCTCAAAATCGTTGTTACGTTTGAGCCCATTGTTGTAGTCACTGTGTCAATCCATCTTGTCCAGGGTCTTTTTATTTTTTGATGACCCTCTACTTTACCAAGCATGATCTCCTGCGGGTACTGATCCCTCCTGATAACATGTCCAAAGTATGTGAAATGTAGTCTTGCCATCATTGCTTCTAAGGAGCATTCTGGTTGTACTTCTTCCAGGACAAATTTGTTCATTCTTCTGGCAGTCCATGGTATATTCAATATTTTTCACCAATACCACGATTCAAAGGCATCAATTCTTCTTCAGTCTTCCTTATTCATTGTCCAGCTTTCACATGCATATGAGGTGATTGAAAACACTGTGGCTTGGGTCAGATGCACCTAAGTCTTCAAGGTGACATCTTTGCTCTTCAATACTTTAAAGAGGACTTTTACAGCAGATGCCCAAGGCAATGTGTCTTTTGATTCCATGGGCATTGATTGTGGATCCAAATAAACTGAAATCCTTGACAATTTCAGTCTTTTCTGTTTATCATGATGTTGCTCATTGGTCCAGTTGTGAGGATTTTTGTTTTCTTTATGTTGAGGTGCAATCCATACTGAAGGCTGTGGTCTGTGATCTTCATCAGTGAGTGCTTCAAGTCCTTTTCACTTTCAGCAAGCAAGTTTGTGTCATCTGCATAACGCAGGTTGTTAATGAGTCTTCCTCCAATCCTGATGCCCCGTTCTTCTTCATATAGTCCAGCTTCTTGGATTATTTGCTCAGCATACAGATTGAATAGGTATGATGAAAGGATACAACCCTGACACACATCTTTCTTGACTTTAAACCACACAGTATCCCCTTCTTCTGTCCTAACAACTGCCTCTTGATCTATGTAAAGATTCCTCAGGAGCACAATTAAGTGTTCTGGAATTCCTATTCTTTGCAATGTTATCCATAATTTGCTATGATCCACACAGTCAAATGCCTTTGCATAGTCAATAAAACACAGATAAACATCCTTCTGGTATTCTCTGCTTTTAGCCAGGATCCATCTGACATCAGCAATGATATCTTTTGTCCCATGTCCTCTTCTGAATCTGGCTTGAATTTCTGGCACCTACAGTATGATAGACTGACAGATGTGTGGGGGTTGGAGATGGAGGAATGCCAACTGTGTAGACATTTTCCCGTTCCTGGTGAGGTTGTGAGTTGGAAATCCGACCATAAGAGAACAACCAACTGGTTACCAGATCAGGGTCTCTCACTGGAGCTAAAACTTTTCGGAATTCTGATACAGAAAAACAAAACCCATTTTTTTTAGATCCAGCTATCCCATTTCTGGGATGCATCCTGCAGAAACACTCTCACAAGTGCAGATGAAGAGTTAGATGAGGATAGTCATCCTGGTCTTGTTTTTACGAGCAAAATTTATAGCCAACGTAAGGAGGTGTCCATCCGCAAGCAGAAGTTAAATGATACGGCATATCCATACAATAGATTGCCAGGCAACTGTCACCAAATGACGATGATTCATGCACACAGACATAGAAGGATTTCCGGGGTGTAATTCCAGGTGAAAACAGACAAATCAGGGACTAACACACAGAATGATAAGAACTGTATTTTAAACATAAAGGCTTTACCTGCGTGCCCGTACGTCTATCTCTGTGTATCTCTCACTCTATTCTCATCTTCCTGCCATCCTCCTCCCCATATCCTGTCCTACATCTGGATATGGGGACAAGGGGAGTCTGCAGGGAGCAGAGCCATTGAATGTGGCCTTGTAAGACTGGTAGAACACATTTTAGCAGCTTCACTGTTTTTTGTGAAAACAATACTTTATTATTATATAACATAATGCCCACGAGTATGGGCTTTGGAATCAGACGGACGGAAGTCAGTTCCTTCTCTGCCTCTCACTAGTGGTGTGACCGTGGGAACGTCTCTTCATCTCTCCATCCCTCAGTTTACTCTTCTGTAATATGAGGATGGTTATACCATTCTCAAAGTTTTGATGTAACAACTAAACAAGTTATTATATGCAAAACACTAAGTACAATACAAAACACTAAGCAAACAGCCCTCAGTAAAGGGTAACTTCAGTAATTGTGATCATGTTCATAAAAGTTCAAATTAAGCTTACCGAGGGGCAGAGCCAAGATGGCGGACTAGGCAGACGCTACCTCAGATCCCTCTTACAACAAAGACACGGAAAAACAAGTGGATCGATCACATACATAACAATCTATGAACCCTGAACAACAAACATAGATTTAGAGACAGAGAATGAACTAATACGGGGAAGCAGCGATTGTTTCCAGAGCCTGGAGCCAGCGTACCAGTCAGGTACGGCACAAGCACAGAGAGCTGCCCCACCCCCCTGAACTAACCCCGGGAGGGGGACCAGCCGGTTCCGCGGGCGGCATGGGACGCAGCCGGTAGAAGTCCCCGGGAGGCAGTGACTGGTCTTGGAGCAGAAAAAGCAGCGTCCGAGCCAGGGAACCATCCCGCAGGGATTTGGACTGGACACAGGTACGGCATAAACACGGACAGTTGCTCCACCCCTCTGAACTAACCCCGGGAAGGGGACCAGCCGGGTCGCGCGGGCGGCATGGGACTCAGCCGGTAGGAGAAGTCCCCGGGAGGCAGCGACTGGTATTGGAGTGGGGAGAACAGCATCCCAGCCGGGACACTCGGTCACGGCACAAGCACGGGGAGCTGCTCCACCCATCTGAACTAACCCCGGGAGGAGGCCCAACAGGTTTTCGGGGGCGGCACGGCCACGCGGCTGGAGGGACGAGAAGTCCCCGGGAGGCAGCGACTGATTTTGGAGTCGAGAGTGCACCGTCCCAGTAGGGGAGCCTTGACGCTGGGCGTGGGGCTGGAAGCGGAGGATCTGACCGTGACTCCAGCGGGCCAGACCCCCCGGGGGCAATCTCCACACAGCCAGCACACATAGGCAACGCGCCCGTGGGAATCTCAGATATAACAGTCATTCCAAGCAAGACAAGCAACTCTGGCTATATTCTGAGGTGCTACTCTCCTATCTCTCTGTTCCCTCCCCCACCCTCCCCAGGCGGCTTCATTAACACCTGAATAGCCTGAGCCAGAGGGAGAACTCTGATAGGGATCTGACTGCATTTTTTTTTTAGCGGATTTTCTGGAAAAACTAGTTTCCCAGTGATGGCTCGGAGACAACAATCCATATCAAACCACTTAAAGAAGCAGACCATGACAGCTTCTCCAACCCCCCAAACAAAAGAATCAAAATCTTTCCCAAATGAAGATACAATCTTGGAATTATCAGATACAGAATATAAAAAACTAATTTACAGAATGCTTAATGATATCACAAATGAAATTAGGATAACTGCAGAAAAAGCCAAGGAACACACTGATAAAACTGTTGAAGAACTCAAAAAGATTATTCAAGAACATAGTGGAAAAATTAATAAGTTGCAAGAATCCATAGAGAGACAACATGTAGAAATCCAAAAGATTAAAAATAAAATAACAGAATTAGACAACGCACTAGGAAGTCAGAGGAGCAGACTCGAACAATTAGAATGCAGACTGGGACATCTGGAGGACCAGGGAATCAACACCAACATAGCTGAAAAAAAATCAGATAAAAGAATTAAAAAAAATGAAGAAACCCTAAGAATTATGTGGGACTCTATCAAGAAGGATAACCTGCGGGTGATTGGAGTCCCAGAACAGGGAGGGGGGACAGAAAACACAGAGAAAATAGTTGAAGAACTCCTGACACAAAACTTCCCTGACATCATGAAAGACGAAAGGATATCTATCCAAGATGCTCATCGAACCCCATTTAAGATTGATACAAAAAGAAAAACACCAAGACATATTATCATCAAACTTGCCAAAACCAAAGATAAACAGAAAATTTTAAAAGCAGCCAGGGAGAAAAGAAAGGTTTCCTTCAAGGGAGAATCAATAAGAATATGTTCTGACTACTCAGCAGAAACCATGCAGGCAAGAAGAGAATGGGATGACATATACAGAACACTGAAGGAGAAAAACTGCCAGCCAAGGATCATATATCCAGCAAAACTCTCTCTGAAATATGAAGGCGAAATTAAGATATTTACAGACAAACACAAGTTTAGAGAATTTGCAAAAACCAAACCAAAGCTACAAGAAATACTAAAGGATATTGTTTGGTCAGAGAACCAATAATATCAGATATCAGCACAACACAAGGTCACAAAACAGAACGTCCTGATATCAACTCAAATAGGGAAATCACAAAAACAAACAAATTAAGATTAATTTAAAAAAAAAATACACATAACAGGGAATCCTGGAAGTCAATAGGTAAAAGATCACAATAATCAAAAAGAGGGACTAAATACAGGAGGCATTGAACTGCCATATGGAGAGTGATACAAGGCGATATAGAACAATACAAGTTAGGTTTTTACTTAGAAAAATAGGGGTAAATAATAAGGTAACCACAAAAAGGTATAACAACTCTATAACTCAAGATAAAAACCAAGAAAAACGTAACAACTCAACTAACATAAAGCCAAGCACTAAGAAAATGAGGATCTCACAATTTACTAAGAAAAACGCCTCAGCACAAAAAAGTATGTGGAAAAATGAAATTGTCAACAACACACATAAAAAGGCATCAAAATGACAGCACTAAAAACTTATTTATCTATAATTACCCTGAATGTAAATGGACTAAATGCACCAATAAAGAGACAGAGAGTCACAGACTGGATAAAGAAACACGATCCATCTATATGCTGCCTACAAGAGACACACCTTAGACTTAGAGACACAAACAAACTAAAACTCAAAGGATGGAAAAAAGTATATCAAGCAAACAATAAGCAAAAAAGAAGAGGAGTAGCAATATTAATTTCTGACAAAATAGACTTTAGACTTAAATCCACCACAAAGGATAAAGAAGGACACTATATAATGATAAAAGGGACAATTGATCAGGCAGACATAACCATATTAAATATTTATGCACCCAATGACAGGGCTGCAAGATACATAAATCAAATTTTAACAGAATTGAAAAGCGAGATAGATACCTCCACAATTATAGTAGGAGACTTCAACACACCACTTGCGGAGAAGGACAGGACATCCAGTAAGAAGCTCAACAGAGACACGGAAGATCTAATTACAACAATCAACCAACTTGACCTCATTGACTTATACAGAACTCTCCACCCAACTGCTGCAAAATATACTTTTTTTTCTAGCGCACATGGAACATTCTCTAGAATAGACCACATATTAGGTCATAAAACAAACCTTTGCAGAGTCCAAAACATCGAAATATTACAAAGCATCTTCTCAGACCACAAGGCAATAAAACTAGAGATCAATAACAGAAAAACTAGGGAAAAGAAATCAAATACTTGGAAAATGAACAATACCCTCCTGAAAAAAGACTGGGTTATAGAAGACATCAAGGAGGGAATAAGGAAATTCATAGAAAGCAACGAGAATGAAAATACTTCCTATCAAAACCTCTGGGACACAGCAAAAGCAGTGCTCAGAGGCCAATTTATATCGATAAATGCACACATACAAAAAGAAGAAAGAGCCAAAAGCAGAGAACTGTCCCTACAACTTGAACAAATAGAAACTGAGCAACAAAAGAATCCATCAGGCACCAGAAGAAAACAAATAATAAAAATTAGAGCTGAACTAAATGAATTAGAGAACAGAAAAACAATTGAAAGAATTAACAAAGCCAAAAGCTGGTTCTTTGAAAAAATTAACAAAATTGATAAACCATTGGCTAGACTGACTAAAGAAATACAGGAAAGGAAACAAATAACCCGAATAAGAAATGAGAAGGACCACATCACAACAGAACCAAATGAAATTAAAAGAATCATTTCAGATTATTATGAAAAATTGTACTCTAACAAATTTGAAAACCTAGAAGAAATGGATGAATTCCTGGAAAAACACTACCTACCTAAACTAACACATTCAGAAGTAGAACAACTGAATAGACCCATAACAAAAAAAGAGATTGAGAAGGTAATCAAAAAACTCCCAACAAAAAAAAGCCCTGGCCCGGACGGCTTCACTGCAGAGTTCTACCAAACTTCCAGAGAAGAGTTAACACCACTACTACTAAAGGTATTCCAAAGCATAGGAAATGACGGAATACTACCCAACTCATTCTATGAAGCCACCATCTCCCTGATACCAAAACCAGGTAAAGACATTACAAAAAAAGAAAATTATAGACCTATATCCCTCATGAACATTGATGCAAAAATCCTCAACAAAATTCTAGCCAATAGAATCCAACAACACATCAAAAAAATAATTCACCCTGATCAAGTGGGATTTATACCAGGTATGCAAGGCTGGTTTAATATCAGAAAAACCATTAATGTAATCCATCACATAAATAAAACAAAAGACAAAAACCACATGATCTTATCAATTGATGGAGAAAAGGCATTTGACAAAGTCCAACACCCATTCATGATAAAAAACTCTTACCAAAATAGGAATTGAAGGAAAATTCCTCAACATAATAAAGGGCATCTATGCAAAGCCAACAGCCAATATCACTCTAAATGGAGAGAACCTGAAAGCATTTCCCTTGAGAACGGGAACCAGACAAGGATGCCCTTTATCACCGCTCTTATTCAACATCGTGTTGGAAGTCTTAGCCAGGGCAATTAGGCTAGACAAAGAAATAAAAGGTATCCGGATTGGCAAGGAGGAAGTAAAGTTATCACTATTTGCAGATGACATGATTATATACACAGAAAACCGTAAGGAATCCTCCAGAAAACTACTGAAACTAATAGAAGAGTTTGGCAGAGTCTCAGGTTATAAAATAAACATACAAAAATCACTTGGATTCCTCTACATCAACAAAAAGAACACCGAAGAGGAAATAACCAAATCAATACCATTCACAGTAGCCCCCAAGAAGATAAGATACTTAGGAATAAATCTTACCAAGGATGTAAAAGACCTATACAAAGAAAACTGCAAAGCTCTACTACAAGAAATTCAAAAGGACATGCTTAAGTGGAAAAACATACCTTGCTCATGGATAGGAAGACTTAACATAGTAAAAATGTCTATTCTACCAAAAGCCATCTATACATACAATGCACTTCCGATCCAAATTCCAATGTCATATTTTAAGGGGATAGAGAAACAAATCACCAATTTCATATGGAAGGGAAAGAAGCCCCGGATAAGCAAAGCACTACTGAAAAAGAAGAAGAAAGTGGGAGGCCTCACCTTACCTGACTTCAGAACCTATTATACAGCCACAGTAGTCAAAACAGCCTGGTATTGGTACAACAACAGACACATAGACCAATGGAACAGAATTGAGAACACAGACATAGATCCATCCACGTATGAGCAGCTAATATTTGACAAAGGACCAGTGTCAATTAACTGGGGAAAAGATAGCCTTTTTAACAAATGGTGCTGGCATAACTGGATATCCATTTGCAAAAAAATGAAACAGGACCCATACCTCACACCATGCACAAAAATTAACTCCAAGTGGATCAAAGACCTAAACATAAAGACTAAAACGATAAAGATCATGGAAGAAAAAATAGGGACAACCTTAGGAGCCCTAATACAAGGCATAAACAGAATACAAAACATTACCAAAAATGATGAAGAGAAACCCGATAACTGGGAGCTCCTAAAAATCAAACACCTATGCTCATCTAAAGACTTCTCCAAAAGAGTAAAAAGACCACCTACAGATTGGGAAAGAATTTTCAGCTATGACATCTCCGACCAGCGCCTGATCTCTAAAATCTACATGATTCTGTCAAAACTCAACCAGAAAAAGACAAACAACCCAATCAAGAAGTGGGCAAAGGATATGAACACACATTTCTCTAAAGAAGATATTCAGGCAGCCAACAGACACATGAGAAAATGCTCTCGATCATCAGCCATTAGAGAAATGCAAATTAAAACTACGATGAGATTCCATCTCACACCAGCAAGGCTGGCATTAATCCAAAAAACACAAAATAATAAATGTTGGAGAGGCTGCGGAGAGATTGGAACTCTCATACACTGCTGGTGGGAATGTAAAATGGTACAACCACTTTGGAAATCTATCTGGCGTTATCTTAAACAGTTAGAAATAGAACTACCATACAACCCAGAAATCCCACTCCTAGGAATATACCCTAGAGATACAAGAGCCTTCATACAAACAGATATATGCACACCCATGTTTATTGCAGCTCTGTTTACAATAGCAAAAAGTTGGAAGCAACCAAGGTGTCCATCAACAGATGAATGGGTAAATAAATTGTGGTATATTCACACAATGGAATACTACGCATCGATAAAGAACAGTGACGAATCTCTGAAACATTTCATAACATGGAGGAACCTGGAAGGCATTATGCTGAGCGAAATTAGTCAGAGGCAAAAGGACAAATATTGTATAAGACCACTATTATAAGATCTTGAGAAATAGTAAACCTGAGAAGAACACATACTTTTGTGGTTACGAGGAGGGGAGGGAGGGAGGGTGGGAGAGGGTTTTTTATTGATTAATCAGTAGATAACAACTGCTTTAGGTGAAGGGAAAGACAACACTCAATACATGGAAGGTCAGCTCAATTGGACTGGACCAAAAGCAAAGAAGTTTCCGGGATAAAATGAGGGCTTCAAAGGTCAGCGGAGCAAGGGCGGGAGTCTGGGGAACATGGTTTGCGGGGACTTCTAAGTCAATTGGCAAAATAATTCTATTATGAAATCATTCTGCATCCCACTTTGAAATGTGGCGTCTGGGGTCTTAAATGCTAACAAGCGGCCATCTAAGATGCATCAATTGGTCTCAACCCACCTGGAGCAAAGGAAAATGAAGAACACCAAGGCCACACGACAACTAAGAGCCCAAGAGACAGAAAGGGCCACATGAACCAGAGACCTACATCATCCTGAGACCAGAAGAACTAGTTGGTGCCCGGCCACAATCGATGACTGCCCTGACAGGGAGCACAGCAGAGGACCCCTGAGGGAGCAGGAGATCAGTGGGATACAGACCCCAAATTCTCATAAAAAGACCAAACTTAATGGTCTGACTGAGACTGGAGGAATCCTGGCGGCCATGCTCCCCGACCTTCTGTTGACACAGGACAGGAACCATCCCCGAAGACAACTCATCAGAAATGAAAGGGACTGATCAGCGGGTGGGAGAGAGACGCTGATGAAGAGTGAGCTAATTATATCAGGTGTACACTTGAGATTGTGTTGGCAACTCTTGTCTGGAGGGGGGATGGGAGGATAGAGAGAGAGGGAAGCAGGCAAAATTGTCAAGAAAGGAGAGACTGAAAGGGCTGACTCAAGAGGGGGAGAGCAAGTGGGAGTAGGGAGTGAGATGTATGTAAACTTATATGTGACAGACTGATTGGATTTGTAAACGTTCACTTGAAGCTTAATAAAAGTTATTAAAAAAAAAAAAAGTTCAAATTAAATAGAAAATTTCGAAGACGAAAGTTAACATCAACTAAGTTCAACCACCTAGAGTTTACCTCTGTTGTTATTTGATGGTATCTTTCCAGAAAGCTATAACACATGTACATGTTTTTAAAACATATTTACAAACTGTTGTGTAGCATACTTTTGTGTTTGACAATGTTTTTTGCACTTTCCACAGCTCTAACTTATTCCCTCGGACATTTGTATGTACCCTAACTTACTCAGTCCCCTGCCACGTTGACGTTGGCTTCTAATTTTGCTATCATATACTTGACTTCAATGAACATCCTTGTGCAAGTATCTGAAAACGAAAAAACCCACCGCCGTCAAGTCAACTGCAACTCATAGCAACCCTCTAGGATAGAGCAGAACTTCCCAACAGGGTTTCTAAGGCTGTAGGCTTTACGGAAGGAGACTGCCACATCTTTCTCCCAAGGAGTAGCTGGTGGGCTCGAACCGCTCGCCTTTCTGTTCTCAGTTGAGCACCAGGTCTCCCAATCATCTGGAGGAGGGAAATTTTAATGGATGAAAATGCCTGGTTGAGATGGTATTCCCGTAAGGAAAAACATAGGGAAAGAAAGCTGAAGGGAAGAAAACTTCCGAGGGAACAATGAAAAGTTCTATTTTAGCCCAGATCGTGGAGTTTGGCATTTCTTTTATAGGCAATGGGGAGTCACCGAAGGTGTCTGATGAAGGCAATAACATGAACTGAGCTAGGCGTTAGGATGATTAATCTGGAGACGGTGGGAAGACTGGATGTGAGGAAGAAGAGAGGAAAGAAGCAAGAGCCTGTTAGGAGCCACAGCAGCAGGATGGGGCAAGGGTGACGCAGGAGGAACGGGGCGGGGCGGGGGGGGGACGACAGTTCCCAGATCCTGCACTTGTAGAAGCAGCAAGACAGCTCTGCAACAGACCGATGGCAGTCAGGGCGGGAAAGGTGCTGAGGCTGAGCCCCTTCAGTGGGGTCTCTCTGCATCTACACCAGTGGAAAGGTGCTGAGGCAGGCCGGGCTGAGTCCCTTCAGTGGGGTCTCTCTGCATCTACACCAGTGGAAAGGTGCTGAGGCAGGCCGGGCTGAGTCCCTTCAGTGGGGTCTCTCTGCATCTACATCAGCAGGGGTGCCTAACAGGAGGTCTGGTGGGTCAGACCGATGGCAGTCAGGGCCCAGGCGGGAAAGGTGCCGAGGCAGGCCAGGCTGAGTCCCTTCAGTGGGGCCTCTCTGCATCTACATCAGCGGAAAGGTGCTGAGGCTGAGTCCCTTCAGTGGGGTCTCTCTGCATCTACACCAGTGGAAAGGTGCCGAGGCAGGCCAGGCTGAGTCCCTTCAGTGGGGCCTCTCTGCATCTACATCAGCGGAAAGGTGCTGAGGCAGGCTGGGCTGAGTCCCTTCAGTGGGGTCTCTCTGCATCTACATCAGCAGGGGTGCCTAACAGGAGGTCTGGTGGGTCGGCCCCCAGACTTCTAACCCCTGGAAGTGAAATTTCGGACAGTTTTTATATTGTTCTTTTGTTTATCTGCAATTTTAATTTTCTACAATAAACACGTATATCTTCGTTTTGAAAATAGTTATACATGCTAAAAAAAAAAAAAATACATGCTTAACCTACAAAAATTCAAACAATAGAGATGAATATAAAATAAAAAGTAAAAGGATTTTCCCTCTCTGTGGGAGCCCTGGTGTCGCAGTGGTAAGAGCTTGGATACTAACCAAAAGGTTGGCAGTTCGAATCCACCAGGTATTCCCTGGAAACCCTATGGGGCAGTTCTGCTCTGTCCTACATGTTTCCATATGCGTGAAAACACATATATATTATGTTATATGAATATGAGCTCATCCTATATATATTTTCTCCAGGTCCTTCTCTTCAGTGGCTGCAATGTATTCTAAAGCATGGGCTTCAGTGGCTAGGAGAACGGTGACAATCTCAACAGATGTAAACAGATAATACTGGAAGGAAGATAAGCAGCTAAGTGGTAGACACAGTGAATTTGAAGCCCCAGGTGGCAGTTGGAAATGAAGGCGTGAAGAGGTAAAAAGAAAAGAGATATAAATTTAAGAGAGAGGTACACAGACAGGGCAGTTGACGCCAAAGAGGAAATTCCTGAGACTAAGGGAAGCCTGTAACCAAGAATCCCTAGTATTTATGGAGCCTCATGATACACCCAGCAGAGTGCTGACCTTTGATCCCAGGATCAGTGCCTGTGAGTCACAAGAGTCGACCTGGACCTCCCTGTTGCTCCCCCATGCTGTATGGCCCTCAAGTTATATGAACTTCCTAAAGTGAGGCAAGTCTGTGAGGTTCATGTTGTTAACACGGAGTCCCTCCACCCTGCCAGCCTCTCCACCCAGCACGGCGAAGGAGCACTGCAGATTTTCTCTGTAGTGTAGATTTGGTCCAAACTATAGCGTTGCTTCGACGGCACTGGTTTTGTTTTGTTTTATGAGTCAGAATCAACTCAATGGCAATGGGTTTGGTTTTTGTTGGTTTAGTGTGTATGAAAGACCCTTCCCAATTAGTCTCCACCAACCTTTCCAATCTTACCTTCAGCCACTTAGCTCCACAAACCTTGCTCATCACTCTTCAAACATAGGGTGACTAACCCTCCCAGTCTGTCCAGGATAAGAGGGTCCTGAGATGTGAGAAATTCATTTTAAGACCTGTACCCAAAACCAAACCCCTTGCCATCGAGTTGATTCTGACTCACAGTAACCCTATCAGACGGAGTAGAACTGCCCCATGGGGTTTCCAAGGAGTGGCTGGTAGATTCGAACTGCTGACCTTTTGGTTAGAAGCTGAGCTCTTAACCACTGTGCCACCAGGGCTCCAAACCTGAAAATGGCTACACTGAAATCACTGAGCTTTGATCCCGCCACTGGGCCTTCTGGACAAAGTACATAAGCCAGCAGCAGGCAGAAGCTCGGGGGCTTTTAAGATGGTAGAAGAATGAATGTTAACGAATCGCAAACATGATTGAGTACCCTGTTTACAGAAATAGTAAATGTGCCTTGACTACACTTTGCATAATAAAAAAAGGAGAGAAGAGAAACTTACAATTATCTTCTTTGAATTGTCAAATATACTTGTAATTTTAGCTGCTAACGTTTAGAACAATGACGGATAACAAGCTTTAGAGACAGCGTAAAAGTATTCAGCAATGACACGTAAGTGCACATGAAGATGTGTGTTTAAGTGCATTTTCTTAAAAAGCTCTTGTTTCATAAAGGTACAATCTCAGGAAACCTCTGCACTTCCCAGGGAAAACGTAGCTCCCCTAGGAATTTGTTTTTTCATTCCAAAGCTAGAGGAAAGAATAGTTTTCGTTTTCTCTCTCAACTATCCAGCCCCTATGGGTTAAAGATTAACTCCCCAGTGGCATTTGACTACCATTGATCGTGTTAAATATGTCATGAACTGTTCTTTTTTTTCTCCAGAGTACATGTTCTCTAGCAATTACTTTCACGTGCCATTCCACTGAAGGCAGACTTGGCGTCAACCCAGAAAACTCTTTTAACGCCGATTACAGGGAGACATTACAACCACCCCAAACGATTACCAGTTTTTCATTTTTTTTAAGTCAATTCACATGTTATGAGGCTGAACTAAATGAATAACTTTTCACAATTCCCCATACCGAGTCTAGTTCTTCCTTTATTCTTGTATCTGGAGACCATTCTTGCACCCCGAATACCTTCCGAGAACTAACACAGCCTAGTGAGATCGCCCTCCTGGCTGCAGTCCTCCTTTGGTTTAGGGAAGAGGTAGCTGAACACTTCCTGGTGGGAGTGTGCTGGGGGCGGGGGGAAGCCAGAAGTCCTCAGAAGAAGGCAGACCTTCAGGAGAGGGATCTAAAAACGGTGGGGCACACTTGTCCATCCGTTCCTGAGAAAAGACAACCATTCAGGCAGGTACGGAGGTACAGGATCAGTAAGTACCTCAGAGTCCCACAGATGGACGTATTCGCATAAAAATAACCTAGGGTGATCCCCTATTACTTTTTCTTTTGTGTTTCCTCTGGATTATTTATTCTGTATCGCTTTGCAAATACATACATGCCAAAAACACTTCATGTTCCCTGGAAAGGGAATCCAAAACTTTTATTAATTGTTAAGCCAATTTTAAGGCTTAATATATTTTTGCAAACTTTCTTTTAAAAACCCATGTTTTCCTTTGACGTTTCCTATTTTTGTGAATGACAGAATTCTGCTAAACCAGCACCTGCTACGTAATAGTTTAATCAGATCTTAATAAAACTAAGATCTTTACCGCCCCCTCCCCGCCCCCCAGTTCCTTGCTTTTCTCATCAGACTCTATTGGATTACCAAAGTAATTCCCCCAAAGCACAGCACCAATTTTGCAACTTCCTCATCCACCAGGGCTCCCCAAATGACATGCACATATAAAAAACAGAAACCACACACCACACACATAGGCTAGAAAACAACAACTACTAAGAATGTGAGAGACACAGCTATTCACCATATTTCCACGCCACCAGGCTATCACTTCATACATTTGACATCCATCATTAGCACAGCTCACAGATACACTGTAATTTGTTTATAATGATCTTCAATTAGATAAGCTCTTATTCTTGGTAATCTCCTATTTTTTTTTAAAGCAGCAACCCCTAATGAGGAAGCTGACTTAATTACAGGCGTGGTCCTCAGTACCCATCACCAGAATTCTCATCTCTTATTTTAAAATGATATTATATATAGGTGAATACATACGATTGCTTTATATAGAGACAAAGGAAGTAGTGGTGCCTAGAAGCTTATTTCATTTTTAGCAGAAATTCTTATTAAAAAAAAAAAATCCAAACCATAATTATTTTGAGGGTTTTATTTTGTCACTTAAATTACATAAATTCAGTTTGATGAATACACACTGCATAAAGACTGCATTATTACTCGTTTAGCACCCCTCTCTGGTATTCTTGGAGCCCCGGCGGCGCAGTGGTTAAGTGTTCAGCTGCTAACCAAAAGTTGGCAGTTTGAATCCACCAGCCATTCCTTGGAAACCCTATGGGGCAGTTCTAATCCGTTCTATAGGGTCACTACGAGTCAGAATCAGCTTGACAATAACGGCTGGTATTCTTTTTTTCATCTATAAAACCTATTAAAAATTAGGACCTTTTAACTTTTCTGCTTTTTTAAACGAATATGCTACATACACTCATGCAAGGTGGCTGTGTGTGACCGTCTCACTCTTTGGCACTAACTAGATCTTTGACTTCCAAGGTCAGGTCAAGGTGACCAGAAGTTTTGGGGTAGGAAAGTGCCCGTCAAGATCTTAATGAATTATTTTTTAAAGTGAAAATCTGTTAGACTCCAATCTCTTCGCCCTAAATACCTATGAATAACTTCCTAAACCTTCATGTACCTTCTTCCCTAAGAAATATTATTCACAGGATCCAGATGGTTTATACAAACATAGATGATACATGCGTCATAGATGACAGTTTTCCACTTTCTTTTGTAACAGGACCTTCTCAATGTGAATTTTTGGATAGGATATTATGTTTGTTGTTCATTGGGAAGATAATTTTAATAACCAGTTATAGAATGGACTGGATAAGCAAGGAACTGGAAGAAGGGAGACCGAACAGAGAGAAGAGAGAGGCCACTAAAATAATCCAGAAATGATAATAATATAAAATAAATATCTTCTATTCTATTCTATTATTACAAATTAATACTACAAAGCTAATTTATAGTGAGTACTTACCATGTGCTAGGCACTCTAAGCACTTTTCAAACACCATGTGCTAGGCACTCTAAGTACTTTTCAAACACTGTTAGGCTAGGTGCGGTCCAGGTGTTTCTGGCTCATAGCGACCCTATGCACAACAGAACGAAACACTGCCTGGTCCTGCACCATCCTCACAATCCTTGCTGTATTTGAGCCCACTGTTGCAGCCACTGTGTCAATCCATCTCGTTGGGGGTCTTCCTCATACATACATTAACTAATTTAATTCTCTCAACCATTTACTAGATGCAGAAACTGAAGCCAAGGGAAGTAGAATAACTTGCCCACAAGCACACATTAATAAAGCAGTGCACTTGGATTTGAACCTGGCCATGGGACTCAGGAGTATGCAGTAAAGCGATGCCGGGTTTCCACAAACACAGGGTTTACTTTTCTGTTAGAGGCTGTGTGCTGTGTAAGCATATCACTTTAAAAGGGTGAAGAAAGATCACAAACTACACAGGATGGGGAGAGCGGAGTTGCGATTTCTTAACAGATCTCTTTTCTGGGGAAGAAACTTCTCCGGGGCATTGGGCATTTAGTTGGTTATGAGCTTTGTTCATCTTTCCAAATCAAAGTATGAAAGCTCCCAGGATCCAAACAAATGAAAAGAACAATTGATCTGATTTTCCCTAAAATGAAGTTTCTTATTTTTATCTTACCATTCTTTCAATATAGATAAAAAACACAAAAATACTTCTACTCTTTATGTTGAGCAACTGATGTTGAGTCCCACAATATTCCTTCAAGCTAAACAGAGATTCAAACCATAAGGCAACAGGACTCAAACTCAGACAGCAGCTAACGAGCAACTCCAGTGGAGAGAGGCCAGGGGGTGTGATCCGTCCGTCATCCTAAACTGGCCTGAAACCAGCCGATCAGGGTGGAAAATTCCATTACGTTATTTCATTAGATAGAGGCTATCTCTGGTCATTTCAGAAACAGGCTGAGTACTTGCTTAGCTGGGTCAGACATTCAGCACACAGACTAGTCAGAAAACACGTACCCAGGCCAATTTCAGCCCCAGGCCAATTTCAGCCCCAGGCCTCCTCCTTTCCTACCCCCACCCACCTCACTACCCAGACCCCAGGAGGTCTCAGGTCCAGCCCAAGGATTAGGGCTTTGCAAACCTGCTTCTTATAGCAAACCTCTAAGGTAGGCAGGGAGGGATAATTACAGCGCTCACTCTGTAGGTGAGAAAAATGAACCCCAGGAAGGTTCAGTGGCTTGTGTGAGGTCACACTGCTAAGAACCCAGTAAACCCAGTGCCAAGAAGAAGCAGCAATCAGAAAAGCCTGAATGACAAAAGAAAAGCTCTTTGCCTCAGTCAGGGGGGTCTGTTGTTGAGTGCAGAAACAACTTCCTGGTGATGGCACCAACAGGGTCCCTCCCTTACGGTTGGCGGCACCTGACAGCTGACAGAGCGAGGTCCTGTAGCTTACCCTTGTCGTTACCAGTGGCAGAAACTGGATGCCAGCCACTTTCTATGGCTGCAGTCCTCAGAAAAAAAAAACAAAAACAAAACCCTTTGCTGTTGAGCTGATTCCATTCCAACTGATAGTGACCCTATAGGACAGAGTAGAACTGCCCCATAGAGTTTCCAGGGAGACCCTGGTAGATTTGAACTGTCAACTTTTGCTTAGCAGCCATAGAGTTTAACCACTATGCCACTAGGGTTTCCTAAGAGTTTTAAGGTGTTATTCCAGATCTAATGCATTTAGCGTCAAGTGGGGTCCGTTTTGAAATGCGTGAAGCTCTGCAGACCAGACCTGGAGCCTCACTGTTGGGTAGGCTGCACATTCTATTAGGTGATACTTCCTGTATATGTTACTTTTGTAAACTTTTGTCTTTTTTTCCTTTATGTCTGTGAGATAAGGCTTGCAAGCGTAATTATGGCTTTTCTGTGTGATAGTTAGGGAGCCCTGATGGGTTTGTTTTGGTTTTCCTGTGTCATTTCTGAAAACCAGAAGTTCCCCACGTGACCTGATGCGAAGGCTCCCACAATAAATTATGCATCTAGCTCCCAATGGCATACCGTCACGCCACAGACTGGTGGCAGCACAGTGCCATGCGCCTCATTGGTGGATTGTATTAACCAGGTCATATTTCTCAAAATCTATATTACCAACCAAAAATATAAACACACTCAGTTAGTAAGCATGCATTCTGATACTGAAAACACGTGGCACCAAAAAAAAAAAAAATTAAGGAAAAAATTTAATAACAAAAGGGTTACCTCAGGGGGTGCTCACAACAACCCTATGAGGTAAAAAACATGGCATTTTGGAGACAGAAGACTGAGGCTTAGAGAAAAACACAGTTTGTCCCAGTCACATGGCTGGTTAAACAGCAAAGCCTAGACACCA
This sequence comes from Loxodonta africana, assembly GCF_030014295.1. Taxonomy (NCBI): domain Eukaryota; kingdom Metazoa; phylum Chordata; class Mammalia; order Proboscidea; family Elephantidae; genus Loxodonta; species Loxodonta africana. The sequence goes on along the minus strand of NC_087364.1, from coordinate 76,311,991 downwards.
AATCCAGGTGAGGGCTCCCTTCCTGGCCTCATGCTGTCTCCTGGTACAGCTGCCCTGGGGCCTGCAAGCAGAATTGGTCGGGAGTCTCCAACTGGAAGGAGCAGCAAAGGATGAGGAGAAAGGCAGCTGCTGATTGGTAGGTCCTGGTAATAAAGGGACTGAGCTGTAATTTTATCCCCAGTTTGATTCAGTAGTCAGCACCATGTGGCATACTTTCCTGATTATTTTATGGCAAAATTGAGAAAAGTTTGTTTTTCTAAGAATCCTGAGCCAAATTTTAGAAAGTTACCATTTGTTAGCTAGTATTTTTTTATTTTTTATTAACTCTCTTTGTGTGTGTGTGTTTAATTCTCCATTGCACTGGTAATGGAGCAAATCTATTAGGAGATGTTTTGAATTTCTTCTGGCTTTAATTTCATAGCTAAATGAGGTTTGTTATTTTTAGTTGCCATCAAGTTGACTCAGAGTCATCACGACCTTATGGGTAACAGAGCAAAACATTGCCCGGTCTTGAGCCATCCTCACAGTCCTTGGTATGTTTGTGCCGGTTGTTGTAGCTATAAATGAGGATCCAGGACCAAAACCAAAACCAAACCTGTTGCCATCAAGTCGATTCTGACTCACAGCAACCCTATGACAGAGCAGAACCGCCCCACAGGGTTCCCAAGGCTGCAAATCTCTATGGAAGCAGGCTTCTACGTCCTTCTCCTGAGGAGCAGCTGGTGGGCTCAAACCGGCAGCCTTACAGTTAGCAGCTGACTGCTTTAACCACTGTGCCATCAACGCTCCTTATGAATGAGGTTAAAAAAAACCAAATCCATTGCCATGGAGTCAATTCCTACTCATAGAGACCCTACAGGACACTGCAGAATTGCCACATAGGGTTTCCAAAGAGTGGCTGGTGGATTTAAACTGCAGATCTTTTGGTTACCAGCCAAACTCTTAACCACTGCACTACCAGGTCTCCATAAATGAGGTAAAAAAAAAAAAAAAACCAAACCTGTTGCCATCAAGTTGAACTCCCTTGTCTGTAAGAAGAAAGATGAAAAGTTCTTTTGGGGTCGGAATCTAACCCTCTTTTCAGCATCCACCCTGAGTCTACCTCTCCACAGGCTTCAGTCACACCCCCTTCTCAGCTCTGACCACATGTTGATTACGTCTCCCTTGCAGCAGAGTCTACTCTATATTACGTGTCTCCACGTGCTCAAATCGTAAGGCACCCTGGTGGCACAGCTGTTAAGCGCTCGGGTGCTAACAAAAAGGTTGGTGGTTTGACCCACCAGCCACTCTGCAGGAGAAAAGACCCGGCCATCTGCTTTAAAGATCACAGACTGGAAACCCCATGGGGCAGTTCTACTCTGTCCTGTGGTGTTGCTATGAGTCAGAATTGACCCAGTGGAACACAACAACAACAATGTACATCTTATTTTCCCTTCTAGATTCTAACCTCCCTAAGGGAAGACACAATCTTATTTCTGTTTGCATCCTCCGTAGCAACAGGCAGGATGTTCAGTCGGTGACACGTGTTGACTAAGTGACTGAACAGCTGTGAGTGAATTCAGATGCCAACTAAAAATCCTCAGACATGCACTTTGAAGAAAGTATTGATTTAATCACGTTGGATGAGTACAACAGAAGTAGCATAAACCAATTTACACTGAAGGTCAATGAAAGCACAGTTCATGCCTTTCTAACCAATTTTTAGTTAGACCAAAAATGACACAGTAAATATTATCGGACATTCACAGAAGAAATATCGTACGTGCTCTTAAAGAGGAAGGAGCCCAGTCAGCACAAGTGTTTGCGATCGGCTGCTAACTAAAGGTTGGCAGTTCAAATGCACCTGGTGGCTCATGGAAGAAAGGTCTGGTGAGCTGCTTCCATAAAGAGGAAATTCTATGGAGCAGCTCAACTCTGTAACACACGGGGTTGCCATGAGTCAGAATCGACTTGATGACTGTGGGTTTGGTTTGGGTCTTAAAGAAGAAAGACATTAATGGTTGTGATTCTCACGTGGTTTATCCACACACTCTCCTGTTTATTTTGACCACAATGGCTTTACCTAACATCCCCTCGCTCACTGATACAATCAGACAAGGGCACCAGCCTTAAGGGAGGTGTGTGGTTACCGACTTAGAACAGATGACCGCATTTATTACAACATTCACCTCCAGAGAGAAGGCTGTTCCTAACTGTGCTTTTATCAAAATCTCAGTTTATTACAATGAATTAATAGGAGTAGCTTAAAATCTCATATCCATTAAAAGACATCTAGGTGTGTAAAATCATTGACAACTTCAATGATTTCATTCCTCTTGGATCAACAATCAATGTCCACGGAAGCAGCAGTCAAGAATCAAACAACGTATTGCACTGGGCAAATCTGCTTCAAAAGATGTTTTTCAAGTTTTAAAAAGCAAAGATGTCACTTTGAAGACTAAAGTGAGCCTCGCCCAAGCCATGGTCTTTTTAATCATCTCATATGGGAAAGCTGGACAATGAAAAAGGAAGACAGAAGAACTAATGTATTTGAACTGTGGTGCTAGTGAAGAATATTGGCTACACCAGGAACTGCCAGAAGAATGCACAAAGCTGTCTTAGAAGATATACAACTAGAATGTCCCTTATAAACAAGGATGGCGAGACTTAGCTCGCTTACTTTGGACATGTCATCGGAAAAGACAAAATCGCTAAAAAAAAAAAAAAAAAAACAACAAAAGGACATCATGGTTAAATAGTAAAGTAGATAGTCAGCAAAAATAAGGAAAACCCTCCAGGAGATGGATTGACACGATAGCCGCAACGATGAACTCAAACACACCAATGATCGTGAAGATGGCACAGGACCAGGCGACGTTTCGTTCCTTCCGTTACACGTAAGGTTGCCGTGAGTCGGCACAGACTCGACAGCAACTAACGACAACAATAACAATTGTGCACACTTACGTATTTTGTACATTTTCAAATATAATGATTTTGGTACTGTAAAGTCTCCAGACTTTTGACACAGGATGGGCTTAAGTGAGGCCATCAGATTGGAAGGGAAGAAAGGCACTTGGTTGGAGGCCGTGTCTACGTTTACAGGCACAGTGCTTCTCCTTTGACTACATGTCCATCTATACGGTCTCTATGAGTAGGAATCGACTCGATGAGAACAGGAGTTTTGGGTTTCAGGGGCTGAAAGAGGTTACGACAAGGTGTTTCACCACTACAGAAATCCACTATCGTTCACGCTTTGTAACAGATATGTGGACAAAACGTGTTCCTTGGTCTGAATCTCACTTGCCGTCCTAAAGCTCTAGCTAACACGAGTAAACATTAAAAATACCGGTTGTGAGTTGTGCCTTTGCTTGTTGGAACTGTACACTTTGACATTCTTTAGGAGCTTGTAGCCGCAGTTTTCTATTAACAAGTGATTGCGAAGGCATCCTGGAGTTAGTGCTTAGATGCGGGCAATAGAACTCACTGATGATGACACACTCCCTGTTTCATATGCCTCATGGAGAATTTCTGTGAATTTACGGAATAAATCCCTTACTGTGATTTCACTGTCAATCAAAAACACGGTAACGTAGAACATCACCGAATGAGGGATAATATCTAATGTAGAGAAGGTGAAAACACTTTTAAATTAAGTAGACCAATTCATTGAACTTGAAACCTTGAAATCTTTCACTGAAAATTAATCTCATCTTGCCAATAAGAAAGACGTAAAAGCTTACGACTAAGAGAGCTTTATTCTTTCAGGTCACTAGAGGTACATCCAATGGCCAAGAAGGAGAAAGGTCTTCTGGGGAATATTCAGTATTGAACCCCTTCCTTGCTCTCCCTTTCTCTCCCCTCCCTTCTTCCTTCCCTTTCTTTCTCTTCTACTTTTTCTTCCCTTCTTTCCTCTCTTTTCTTGCTTCATGTTTCAAGCTCACTGCATAAACTTCAGCATCTCCATTTCACAGGCAACAATTTATTTCCAAGTCTGGGAAATTGCAGTCCAACCTGTTTCTGAAAGATCCAGCTGAAAATTCAATTTCTAGCTTGAAATTAACAATCTAAATAGCATTGGGAAAATCATTCTGAATCTGTGTCACTTTGAAAGATACCTGTAGTTTCCAGGTTCTACGTGATAAATGAAATATTTGAGTTTATGTTGCATTTAGTATTCATGTGTCTATTATGTAAAAATGACTTACATGGAGCCTTTTCTCCCTCAAATAATGAGAATATCCTGTGAAATATGACATATGACTGAAAATAATCCCTACTCATCTTATTAGGATATTTTTCTTCATTATTCCTAATGTCTTCAGGCTGATTGGAATCATGAGCCTCCCTTACAACAGGGCACAATTAAATCACTATTGACTTCCTTTTCCCTACCTCTAATAAAAAATGGAGATGGATAGGGAAGTACATTGATCCTTTCCCGGGAAGCCTTCTCTCCTCTTCTGCATTTATTACCATGTCTACTTCTTGAGTTTACTGCCTTTGATTCCACTCACTGGCTTGTGTTCTTATCCAAGATGTACACACCATTTTACAAATGGAATCTTGAGAGGTACATTAGATTAAATATTGATTTAAGTGTAAATCTATCCCTTCTAGCATTTGGGCAAAGCAGAAAGGCATCAGGTTAGCTGCAGCTATGGCCACCCTTGCACAAACGATTAAAGAAGCCAAAGCTGCGAGTGGACTCTCAGAAGATGTGGAGAGGAGTGTATTTTCTTTCCCATTTCCATCACCCTTTCAGGACTTGAGCTGAACAGTATTTTTATAAAGTGATAGACAAATAGATGGTGTTCAAGCATGAGTCTGTAAGCGTTTTTAGGATGGTAGAAGCTGGTGTGTTAGGATGGTAGAAGCTGGGTATGTTAGGATGGTAGAAGCTGGTGTGTTAGGATGGTAGAAGCTGGGTTTGTTAGGATGGTAGAAGCTGGGTGTGTTAGGATGGTAGAAGCTGGGTGTGTTAGAATGGTAGAAGCTGGGTGTGTTACGATGGTAGAAGCTGGGTGTGTTAGGATGGTAGAAGCTGGGTTTGTTAGGATGGTAGAAGCTGGTGTGTTAGGATGGTAGAAGCTGGGTGTGTTAGGATGGTAGAAGCTGGGTGTGTTAGGATGGTAGAAGCTGGTGTGTTAGGAAGTAGAAGCTGGGTGTGTTAGGGAGGTAGAAGCTGCTGTGTTAGGATGGTAGAAGCTGAGTGTATTAGGAAGGGAGAAGCTGGGTGTGTTAGGAAGGGAGAAGCTGGGTGTGTTAGGAAGGCAGAAGCTGGTGTGTTAGGATGGTAGAAGCTGGGCGTGTTAAGATGGTAGAAGCTGGGTGTGTTAGGATGGTAGAAGCTGGTGTGTTAAGATGGTAGAAGCTGGGTGTATTAGGGAGGTAGAAGCTGTTTTGTTAGGATGGCAGAAGCTGGGTTTGTTAAGATGGTAGAAGCTGGGTGTGTTAGGAAGGGAGAAGCTGGGTGTGTTAGGATGGTAGAAGCTGAGTGTGTTAGGATGGTAGAAGCTGGGTTTGTTAAGATGGTAGAAGCTGGGTGTGTTAGGATGGTAGAAGCTGGTGTGTTAGGATGGTAGAAGCTGGGTGTGTTAGGATGGTAGAAGCTGAGTGTGTTAGGATGGTAGAAGCTGGTGTGTTAGGATGGTAGAAGCTGGTGTGTTAGGATGGTAGAAGCTGGATTTGTTAGGATGGTAGAAGCTGGTGTGTTAGGATGGTAGAAGCTGGGTTTCTTAGGATGGTAGAAGCTGGGTGTGTTAGGATGGTAGAAGCTGGTGTGTTAGGAAGTAGAAGCTGGGTGTGTTAGGGAGGTAGAAGCCGCTGTGTTAGGACGGTGGGAGAAGCTGGGTGTGTTAGGATGGTAGAAGCTGAGTGTATTAGGAAGGGAGAAGCTGCGTGTGTTAGGAAGGCATAAGCTGGTGTGTTAGGATGGTAGAAGCTGGGCGTGTTAAGATGGTAGAAGCTGGGTGTGTTAGGATGGTAGAAGCTGGGTGTGTTAGGATGGTAGAAGCTGGTGTGTTAAGATGGTAGAAGCTGGGTGTGTTAGGATGGTAGAAGCTGGGTGTGTTAGGATGGTAGAAGCTGGGTGTGTTAGGATGGTAGAAGCTGGGTGTGTTAGGATGGTAGAAGCTGGGTGTGTTAGGATGGTAGAAGCTGGGTGTGTTAGGAAGGGAGAAGCTGGGTGTGTTAGGATGGTAGAAGCTGGGTGTGTTAAGATGGTAGAAGTTGGGTGTGTTAGGATGGTAGAAGCTGGGTGTGTTAAGATGGTAGAAGTTGGGTGTGTTAGGATCTTAGAAGCTGCTGTGTTAGGACGGTAGAAGCTGAGTGTGTTAGGAAGGGAAAACCTGGGTGTGTTAGGAAGGGAGAACCTGGGTGTGTTAGGAAGGGAGAAGCTGGGTGTGTTAGGGAGGTAGAAGCTGGGTGTGTTAGGAAGGGAGAAGCTGAGTGTGTTAGGAAGGGAGAAGCTGGGTGTGTTAGGAAGGGAGAAGCTGGGTGTGTTAGGGAGGTAGAAGCTGGGTGTGTTAGGAAGGGAGAAGCTGGGTGTGTTAGGAAGGGAGAAGCTGGGTGTGTTAGGAAGGGAGAAGCTGGGTGTGTTAGGAAGGGAGAAGCTGGGTGTGTTAGGGAGGTAGAAGCTGGGTGTGTTAGGAAGGGAGAAGCTGGGTGTGTTAGGGAGGTAGAAGCTGGGTGTGTTAGGAAGGGAGAAGCTGGGTGTGTTAGGAAGGGAGAAGCTGGGTGTGTTAGGAAGGGAGAAGCTGGGTGTGTTAGGAAGGGAGAAGCTGGTGTGTTAGGATGGTAGAAGCTGGGTGTGTTAGGATGGTAGAAGCTGGGTGTGTTAGGATGGTAGAAGCTGGTGTGTTAAGATGGTAGAAGCTGGGTGTGTTAGGAAGGGAGAAGCTGGTGTGTTAGGATGGTAGAAGCTGGGTGTGTTAGGATGGTAGAAGCTGGTGTGTTAAGATGGTAGAAGCTGGGTGTGTTAGGAAGGGAGAAGCTGGTGTGTTAGGATGGTAGAAGCTGGGTGTGTTAGGATGGTAGAAGCTGGTGTGTTAAGATGGTAGAAGCTGGGTGTGTTAGGAAGGGAGAAGCTGGGTGTGTTAGGAAGGGAGAAGCTGGGTGTGTTAGGAAGGGAGAAGCTGGGTGTGTTAGGAAGGGAGAAGCTGGTGTGTTAGGATGGTAGAAGCTGGGTGTGTTAGGATGGTAGAAGCTGGGTGTGTTAGGATGGTAGAAGCTGGTGTGTTAAGATGGTAGAAGCTGGGTGTGTTAGGAAGGGAGAAGCTGGTGTGTTAGGATGGTAGAAGCTGGGTGTGTTAGGATGGTAGAAGCTGGTGTGTTAAGATGGTAGAAGCTGGGTGTGTTAGGAAGGGAGAAGCTGGTGTGTTAGGATGGTAGAAGCTGGGTGTGTTAGGATGGTAGAAGCTGGTGTGTTAAGATGGTAGAAGCTGGGTGTGTTAGGAAGGGAGAAGCTGGGTGTGTTAGGAAGGGAGAAGCTGGGTGTGTTAGGAAGGGAGAAGCTGGGTGTGTTAGGAAGGGAGAAGCTGGTGTGTTAGGATGGTAGAAGCTGGGTGTGTTAGGATGGTAGAAGCTGGGTGTGTTAGGATGGTAGAAGCTGGTGTGTTAAGATGGTAGAAGCTGGGTGTGTTAGGAAGGGAGAAGCTGGTGTGTTAGGATGGTAGAAGCTGGGTGTGTTAGGATGGTAGAAGCTGGTGTGTTAAGATGGTAGAAGCTGGGTGTGTTAGGAAGGGAGAAGCTGGTGTGTTAGGATGGTAGAAGCTGGGTGTGTTAGGATGGTAGAAGCTGGTGTGTTAAGATGGTAGAAGCTGGGTGTGTTAGGAAGGGAGAAGCTGGGTGTGTTAGGAAGGGAGAAGCTGGGTGTGTTAGGAAGGGAGAAGCTGGGTGTGTTAGGAAGGGAGAAGCTGGGTGTGTTAGGAAGGGAGAAGCTGGTGTGTTAAAATGGTAGAAGCTGGGTGTGTTAGGAAGGGAGAAGCTGGGTGTGTTAGGAAGGGAGAAGCTGGGTGTGTTAGGAAGGGAGAAGCTGGGTCTGTTAAAATGGTAGAAGCTGGGTGTGTTAGGAAGGGAGAAGCTGGGTGTGTTAGGAAGGGAGAAGCTGGGTGTGTTAGGAAGGGAGAAGCTGGGTGTGTTAGGAAGGGAGAAGCTGGTGTGTTAGGAAGGGAGAAGCTGGTGTGTTAGGATGGTAGAAGCTGGGTGTGTTAGGAAGGGAGAAGCTGGGTCTGTTAAAATGGTAGAAGCTGGGTGTGTTAGGAAGGGAGAAGCTGGGTGTGTTAGGAAGGGAGAAGCTGGGTGTGTTAGGAAGGGAGAAGCTGGGTGTGTTAGGAAGGGAGAAGCTGGGTGTGTTAGGAAGGGAGAAGCTGGGTCTGTTAAAATGGTAGAAGCTGGGTGTGTTAGGAAGGGAGAAGCTGGGTGTGTTAGGAAGGGAGAAGCTGGGTGTGTTAGGAAGGGAGAAGCTGGGTGTGTTAGGAAGGGAGAAGCTGGTGTGTTAGGAAGGGAGAAGCTGGTGTGTTAAAATGGTAGAAGCTGGGTGTGTTAGGAAGGGAGAAGCTGGGTGTGTTAGGAAGGGAGAAGCTGGGTGTGTTAGGAAGGGAGAAGCTGGGTGTGTTAGGAAGGGAGAAGCTGGTGTGTTAGGATGGTAGAAGCTGGGTGTGTTAGGATGGTAGAAGCTGGTGTGTTAAGATGGTAGAAGCTGGGTGTGTTAGGAAGGGAGAAGCTGGGTGTGTTAGGAAGGGAGAAGCTGGGTGTGTTAGGAAGGGAGAAGCTGGGTGTGTTAGGAAGGGAGAAGCTGGGTGTGTTAGGAAGGGAGAAGCTGGGTGTGTTAGGAAGGGAGAAGCTGGGTGTGTTAGGAAGGGAGAAGCTGGGTGTGTTAGGAAGGGAGAAGCTGGGTGTGTTAGGAAGGGAGAAGCTGGGTGTGTTAGGAAGGGAGAAGCTGGTGTGTTAAGATGGTAGAAGCTGGGTGTGTTAGGAAGGGAGAAGCTGGGTGTGTTAGGAAGGGAGAAGCTGGGTGTGTTAGGAAGGGAGAAGCTGGGTGTGTTAGGAAGGGAGAAGCTGGGTGTGTTAGGAAGGGAGAAGCTGGGTGTGTTAGGGAGGTAGAAGCTGGGTGTGTTAGGAAGGGAGAAGCTGGGTGTGTTAGGAAGGGAGAAGCTGGGTGTGTTAGGAAGGGAGAAGCTGGGTGTGTTAGGAAGGGAGAAGCTGGGTGTGTTAGGAAGGGAGAAGCTGGGTGTGTTAGGAAGGGAGAAGCTGGGTGTGTTAGGAAGGGAGAAGCTGGGTGTGTTAGGAAGGGAGAAGCTGGGTGTGTTAGGGAGGTAGAAGCTGGGTGTGTTAGGAAGGGAGAAGCTGGGTGTGTTAGGAAGGGAGAAGCTGGGTGTGTTAGGAAGGGAGAAGCTGGGTGTGTTAGGAAGGGAGAAGCTGGGTGTGTTAGGAAGGGAGAAGCTGGGTGTGTTAGGGAGGTAGAAGCTGGGTGTGTTAGGAAGGGAGAAGCTGGGTGTGTTAGGAAGGGAGAAGCTGGGTGTGTTAGGAAGGGAGAAGCTGGGTGTGTTAGGAAGGGAGAAGCTGGGTGTGTTAGGAAGGGAGAAGCTGGGTGTGTTAGGAAGGGAGAAGCTGGGTGTGTTAGGAAGGGAGAAGCTGGGTGTGTTAGGAAGGGAGAAGCTGGGTGTGTTAGGAAGGGAGAAGCTGGTGTGTTAAGATGGTAGAAGCTGGGTGTGTTAGGAAGGGAGAAGCTGGGTGTGTTAGGAAGGGAGAAGCTGGGTGTGTTAGGAAGGGAGAAGCTGGGTGTGTTAGGAAGGGAGAAGCTGGGTGTGTTAGGAAGGGAGAAGCTGGGTGTGTTAGGGAGGTAGAAGCTGGGTGTGTTAGGAAGGGAGAAGCTGGGTGTGTTAGGAAGGGAGAAGCTGGGTGTGTTAGGAAGGGAGAAGCTGGGTGTGTTAGGAAGGGAGAAGCTGGGTGTGTTAGGAAGGGAGAAGCTGGGTGTGTTAGGAAGGGAGAAGCTGGGTGTGTTAGGAAGGGAGAAGCTGGGTGTGTTAGGAAGGGAGAAGCTGGGTGTGTTAGGGAGGTAGAAGCTGGGTGTGTTAGGAAGGGAGAAGCTGGGTGTGTTAGGAAGGGAGAAGCTGGGTGTGTTAGGAAGGGAGAAGCTGGGTGTGTTAGGAAGGGAGAAGCTGGGTGTGTTAGGAAGGGAGAAGCTGGGTGTGTTAGGGAGGTAGAAGCTGGGTGTGTTAGGAAGGGAGAAGCTGGGTGTGTTAGGAAGGGAGAAGCTGGGTGTGTTAGGAAGGGAGAAGCTGGGTGTGTTAGGAAGGGAGAAGCTGGGTGTGTTAGGAAGGGAGAAGCTGGGTGTGTTAGGGAGGTAGAAGCTGGGTGTGTTAGGAAGGGAGAAGCTGGGTGTGTTAGGAAGGGAGAAGCTGGGTGTGTTAGGAAGGGAGAAGCTGGGTGTGTTAGGAAGGGAGAAGCTGGGTGTGTTAGGAAGGGAGAAGCTGGGTGTGTTAGGGAGGTAGAAGCTGGGTGTGTTAGGAAGGGAGAAGCTGGGTGTGTTAGGAAGGGAGAAGCTGGGTGTGTTAGGAAGGGAGAAGCTGGGTGTGTTAGGAAGGGAGAAGCTGGGTGTGTTAGGAAGGGAGAAGCTGGGTGTGTTAGGAAGGGAGAAGCTGGTGTGTTAGGAAGGGAGAAGCTGGGTGTGTTAGGGAGGTAGAAGCTGGTGTGTTAGGATGGTAGAAGCTGAGTGTATTAGGAAGGGAGAAGCTGGGTGTGTTAGGAAGGGAGAAGCTGGGTGTGTTAGGAAGGCAGAAGCTGGTGTGTTAGGATGGTAGAAGCTGAGTGTATTAGGAAGGGAGAAGCTGGGTGTGTTAGGAAGGGAGAAGCTGGGTGTGTTAGGAAGGGAGAAGCTGGGTGTGTTAGGAAGGGAGAAGCTGGTGTGTTAGGAAGGGAGAAGCTGGGTGTGTTAGGGAGGTAGAAGCTGGTGTGTTAGGATGGTAGAAGCTGAGTGTATTAGGAAGGGAGAAGCTGAGTGTATTAGGAAGGGAGAAGCTGGGTGTGTTAGGAAGGGAGAAGCTGGGTGTGTTAGGAAGGGAGAAGCTGGGTGTGTTAGGAAGGGAGAAGCTGGGTGTGTTAAGATGGTAGAAGCTGAGTGTATTAGGAAGGGAGAAGCTGAGTGTATTAGGAAGGGAGAAGCTGAGTGTATTAGGAAGGGAGAAGCTGAGTGTATTAGGAAGGGAGAAGCTGGGTGTGTTAGGAAGGGAGAAGCTGGGTGTGTTAGGAAGGGAGAAGCTGGGTGTGTTAGGAAGGGAGAAGCTGGGTGTGTTAGGAAGGGAGAAGCTGGGTGTGTTAGGAAGGGAGAAGCTGGGTGTGTTAGGAAGGGAGAAGCTGAGTGTATTAGGAAGGGAGAAGCTGAGTGTATTAGGAAGGGAGAAGCTGAGTGTATTAGGAAGGGAGAAGCTGGGTGTATTAGGAAGGGAGAAGCTGGGTGTGTTAGGAAGGGAGAAGCTGAGTGTATTAGGAAGGGAGAAGCTGAGTGTATTAGGAAGGGAGAAGCTGGGTGTGTTAGGAAGGGAGAAGCTGGGTGTGTTAGGAAGGGAGAAGCTGGGTGTGTTAGGAAGGGAGAAGCTGGGTGTGTTAGGAAGGGAGAAGCTGGTCTGTTAAAATGGTAGAAGCTGGGTGTGTTAGGAAGGGAGAAGCTGGGTGTGTTAGGAAGGGAGAAGCTGGGTGTGTTAGGAAGGGAGAAGCTGGGTGTGTTAGGAAGGGAGAAGCTGGGTGTGTTAGGAAGGGAGAAGCTGGGTGTGTTAGGAAGGGAGAAGCTGGGTGTGTTAGGAAGGGAGAAGCTGAGTGTGTTAGGAAGGGAGAAGCTGGGTGTGTTAGGAAGGGAGAAGCTGGGTGTGTTAGGAAGGGAGAAGCTGGGTGTGTTAGGGAGGTAGAAGCTGGGTGTGTTAGGAAGGGAGAAGCTGGGTGTGTTAGGAAGGGAGAAGCTGGGTGTGTTAGGAAGGGAGAAGCTGGGTGTGTTAGGATGGTAGAAGCTGGGTGTGTTAGGATGGTAGAAGCTGGGTGTGTTAGGAAGGGAGAAGCTGGGTGTGTTAGGAAGGGAGAAGCTGGGTGTGTTAGGAAGGGAGAAGCTGGTGTGTTAGGAAGGGAGAAGCTGGGTGTGTTAGGAAGGGAGAAGCTGGGTGTGTTAGGGAGGTAGAAGCTGGGTGTGTTAGGAAGGGAGAAGCTGGGTCTGTTAGGAAGGGAGAAGCTGGGTGTGTTAAGATGGTAGAAGCTGGGTGTGTTAGGAAGGGAGAAGCTGGTCTGTTAGGAAGGGAGAAGCTGGGTGTGTTAGGAAGGGAGAAGCTGGGTGTGTTAGGAAGGGAGAAGCTGGGTGTGTTAGGAAGGGAGAAGCTGGGTCTGTTAAAATGGTAGAAGCTGGGTGTGTTAGGAAGGGAGAAGCTGGGTGTGTTAGGAAGGGAGAAGCTGGTGTGTTAAAATGGTAGAAGCTGGGTGTGTTAGGAAGGGAGAAGCTGGGTGTGTTAGGAAGGGAGAAGCTGGTGTGTTAAAATGGTAGAAGCTGGTGTGTTAGGAAGGGAGAAGCTGGGTGTGTTAGGAAGGGAGAAGCTGGTGTGTTAAAATGGTAGAAGCTGGTGTGTTAGGAAGGGAGAAGCTGGGTGTGTTAGGAAGGGAGAAGCTGGGTGTGTTAGGAAGGGAGAAGCTGGTCTGTTAAAATGGTAGAAGCTGGGTGTGTTAGGATGGTAGAAGCTGGGTGTGTTAGGAAGGGAGAAGCTGGGTGTGTTAGGAAGGGAGAAGCTGGTCTGTTAAAATGGTAGAAGCTGGGTGTGTTAGGATGGTAGAAGCTGGGTGTGTTAGGAAGGGAGAAGCTGGGTGTGTTAGGAAGGGAGAAGCTGGTCTGTTAAAATGGTAGAAGCTGGGTGTGTTAGGATGGTAGAAGCTGGGTGTGTTAGGAAGGGAGAAGCTGGGTGTGTTAGGAAGGGAGAAGCTGGTGTGTTAGGAAGGGAGAAGCTGGTGTGTTAGGAAGGGAGAAGCTGGTGTGTTAGGAAGGGAGAAGCTGGGTGTGTTAGGAAGGGAGAAGCTGGGTCTGTTAAAATGGTAGAAGCTGGGTGTGTTAGGAAGGGAGAAGCTGGGTGTGTTAGGAAGGGAGAAGCTGGGTGTGTTAGGAAGGGAGAAGCTGGGTCTGTTAAAATGGTAGAAGCTGGGTGTGTTAGGAAGGGAGAAGCTGGTGTGTTAGGATGGTAGAAGCTGGGCGTGTTAGGATGGTAGAAGCTGGGTGTGTTAGGATGGTAGAAGCTGGGCGTGTTAAGATGGTAGAAGCTGGGTGTGTTAGGAAGGGAGAAGCTGGTCTGTTAGGAAGGGAGAAGCTGGTCTGTTAGGAAGGGAGAAGCTGGGTGTGTTAGGAAGGGAGAAGCTGGTCTGTTAGGAAGGGAGAAGCTGGGTGTGTTAGGAAGGGAGAAGCTGGTCTGTTAGGAAGGGAGAAGCTGGTGTGTTAAGATGGTAGAAGCTGGGTGTGTTAGGAAGGGAGAAGCTGGAGAGGATAAAGTTACATTGTCTGATGTGCAGGATGACACGTTCAATCTGCAAAATGACAGTTTCAGTTCTTGTTTTACTTCTGTTCTTTACGCTTATTCTCAGCAAACATGATTCTGTGCAAAGAAGGCTCACCTGGTTTCCTGGCCACTCTTTACAACAGCATATTTGTGGAAAGCCTTAAAATTACTCAACCTGACCAGTACACAGCAGTCTCATCAGGCACACATGCCTGCCCTGTGGCTGAGTCCCGGGCAATTCTCTTGCAAGTGATGCGTGAGGGGAATACACAGGACAATAATATTAAAAGATATTTCATTTGCCAAACCCTCATACACACATGTGCTTATTTGATGCTCACAATACCCTCAGGAGGTGGTCAAGGAGAGGATGACGGCCTTCACTGTGAGATCAGGACATCGAGACCCAGAGAGGGTAGGTTACTCATGCCCTTCCAGCCATGGAGCCAGGAATTGGTTTCCCCACTCCCTATATGACCCATCGCCATTAAGGTGACTTTGACTCATGGTGACCCAATGTGTGTCAGAGTAGAACTGCGCTTAGTAGAAGTAGATCACCAGGTTTTTCTTCTGAGGTGCCAATCTTTGCTCTTAATCTATATTGTCCGATAACATTACTTAGCTGTTTGGCATAATTTATATATGTGTTGTATACGTAACATATATATAATTTGCCTTTAAATATAGATTGTAAGGTACTTAAGGGAATCTTACATTTCTGTGTGCCTCCTTCAGTACCTAACATTTATGATATGTGCTAAAAATGGCTGTTGAATGAATGATTAAATAAACAAAGGAGTAAGTATGTGAGATAACAGGCTGTTCTCTACAAAGAGAAAATTGAGCCCTGCCCAGTGTACCAATTGTCACAGAATTTCAAGCTCATCATATTCTGCCAGTTAAGTATATCTAGATCTATATTTTCTCATTTTCCATGAAGGTGGCACCCAAAGCTAACAGATATAAACGGTAATGTGCCAGAAACTTTCCTTACATAGAAGAACACAGCTTTGCCGAAGGGAAATTCTGACTTCACCTAGATTTCCTATGAGCTTTGCCTTGAACGGTTTTCAAGATCAGCTTCTAAGGGCACCTACTGATAAAATATCATTTATTGAGCTTTACCAAGGGCCAAAAGTTTTAATAATGAGCATACTCAGTTCTTACAATTGTCCTATAAGCTAGCTTTTATCCCTGTTTTACAGAAGAGGAAACTGAGACCAGGATTAGTCCTTGCCAAGGCCATACAAGTAGAGAGTGTTGAACGCTGATGTGAAAGCCTGGGTTCTTTCTTCTACATCTATATCGAGGAGAGCTTCATCCAAGTCCTAGAATCCTGACTGTTTCCCTCTTTGCCATATGCATAACCAGTGTGGAAAGTGGCCTCAACGCACAAGTGCACGCATAGAGAGCCTCTGACCCGGAGAACCAGCCCAGTCACTGCTCATTCTCTTAACAACAGAGCCAAGGTCAAGTCACGTTACTCTCCTCTGAAGAACCTTGAAATGGTTCTCCATTGTCTTACCACGGTTAACAACCTTTTAGAGCTGCTCCTGGCACCTCTAATATTAGAATGGGGTGGGGTGCCCAGTTTAAAGTATGGATCTACTTCCACTATCACAGAACTACTGACTTGGTAGCCTTTTGCATGTGAGGATATTTGAGCTCTCTCTGTTGCTCTGCTGTGTACCTTTATATACACTCAAGGCAGTGTTCTCTCACACTGTGGTACGTAGCACTGCTGTCATTCTGCTCCACCTCTTTATGCTTGTTCCTTGCCAGCCGTACTCTGCCCTACACTAAGACACATGACTCATAGGCTTTTGTCTCTCTTGAAAAATATCACCATAACAAATACGTACAGTGAAAATAAGATTTTCATTTTAATAAAAAAAAATGGTAGCACATGTGTAATAAAGGGTTGGTGACACACCCATGTGCCTGGTACACCAGTTGCAAACACTAGCCTAAAAGGCAAGGTCAAAATTCTGAGCTAGGTATTTAAGGCTCTTTACAATTGGGTCCAAGTTAATTTTCTAACCGTCCTCCGTCCACTCATCTTCACTCCCCAGGGGGAAGTTAAATTGACCTCAACATGGCCCCCTGCTTTCCATACCCTGTGTCCAGGATGATCCTGTCCCATTTGCACTGAGCGCCCACCCTCCTGATCTCTGTACATAAGAGCCGAGTGCTGTCCTCTCCAAGAGTTTATTCTTGGTCCCTCCCCTCCTACTTTCAGCTCATCCTACCTTCCTCTCAGGCTGCACATAACTCATGTATCTCGCCTCACTTTTTCTCTTATATTAGATTTACCTGTAAATGCATCTTAACTCCTTTATTAAACTGTAAACTTTCTGAAAGTGTGGTCCACAGCTGAATTATCTCCCTATCACCTTACCGTTTAGCACAGTGCCTCGCTTGGAGAATAAATTCAATGCACCTCATTTAACATAACAGGAAGTTCTTTAAGGACGCTTACTGGCATGTTTTTGTTTTTTAGGGGCAGCAATTAATTTTTCCAGTTTATTTTGTATCGGTCCTGTTTGCGTCAGGACTGTTATAACACCCTGACCATATCCTCCGGGCCTACAGATGGTTCCTGTGCATGCAAATGGATTCCTGGCTGCAGGTACACACACTGCCTCTCATGTGGGTGAGGGATGGAGACGTGAAGTACCGGACAGAGATTTAATACACTAGGAGTGACTCACAACAAGTGAGGAGGTGGTGGATCGATACCCCAGCTTCCTTGCCCCTCAGTGGGACAATTCCAGGGGATGCTCCATACAATCACTCTGAGCGCCCCCAGTGGGACTGGGCTCCAGTTGCCCACAGCTGTGCTACTCATTGGAGCCCTGGTGGCGCAGCGGTTAAGAGCTCGGCTGCTAACCAAAAGAGCGACAGTTCGAATTTACCGACTGCTCCTTGGAAACCCTAGGGGGCAGTTCTACTCTGTCCTATAGGGTCGCGATGAGTCAGAATCGACTCATCAGCAATGTTTTTTTTTTTTAACAACACTATTCATTAAGGTACCCTTGAGTGTCAGTCCCCCCTTCCAGAGCCAGTTGCACTTCACCGTCCCTTCCCAGTGTTTCCTAAGCTTACTTCCCAAATAAACAGCTTGCTCCCAAACCCTTGTCTCAGGGTCTGCAGTTGGGGGATCAAAACTACGACGATTTCTCTATCCTCTTCCTACAGTCCTCTGGTGATCAGATGCATGTATTTCCCAAGTGGTATCTGGAATTAGAAGAGGGACAAGTTGACCCTAACTGGCCAGCACAGAACTGTCCTTATTATCTCATCCCGGTCCTACATGGGAGGCGTGTCAGGGCTGGTGGAATAAGTTCACTGAAACCATCACCGAGCCGGCTGAGGGTGCCAGCAGAGTTTTACCACAGAGACTTCACCTTGAAATTACTGCTGTTTTCAGCGTTGAGAAAAGTGACTGGCTGCACTGAATGACTCAAAAAAATACATCTATTATTGTTTGGATAATAAACTAAAACCAGTTAGCATACATTTAGGAGTTCTCAAACATGCTTGCTTATAATGCCAAGGATTACAGAACCAGAATCCCAGCTCAAGATATAATACCTGATCAGAAAGATTAATGCTTCTCCCAGTAATGACATTTCACCATTACAAAGAGAGCAATTTACTTTTCCAACTTCCTCTCCTTCCTGTCCTAGCCTGTCAGAGAAAATTGCAGTCTCACACATGAAATATTTTCAAACCAGAGGTGGCAGGTTTATGGAAAATTATTCTGAATGTATTTGGGTTCAGACCAACTCTCCCAGTTCTATATTATTCATGATAAGCATGACTTCCAAGCCTTGATTCGTCAGATTTTCCTATTAATTGTTAATGTACCAGCTAAGTCTCCCTGGAGTGTGTATTATTTTCTCATTTATAAAATCATAAGCCTTGGGATAATCCCCCATTAGATCAATAATATTCTCATCAAATGCACGTAACGCTGTCCAACTGAGGAATATTATAGGTAACGGCAGTGGTGAGCTTGTCTCCCATTCCCATCCCTACATTCACTCTGAAGACTTTGTGCGCCTCCCTTGGGCCAATGCAGTAGCCTCTTAGGCAGGCCACTGTGCCTCCTCCAACCTTCCCTAAACCACCCTGCATGTTGTCACGGGGCCTCCAGCTCAGAGATCTGACCATGTGATCACCCTGCTCTAAAATCATCAATAGTTCCTACAGATGCCTTTTTTAATTTTTAATCCACTTGCCTCCATCCTCTTCTCAGCAGACTCCCTTTCCTTTTCTTTTGGGCAATTACCCCTTCCCCTTTGAGTGAAGAGACTGAACTGGCCGCTGGACGCTCTGTCCACACCCTCTCCCCCTCAGGCTCAGGGACCTAAGTTTGGGAGTTGGGTACTCTCCTTCTGGATTCTGGATCTTCAGCCTGTGGTGGTAGGACAGAAGCCATGGATGGTACGCTTGTACCTGACCAGACTCTTCCCACTGGAGACCACTCCTGACACTTCTCTGTTCTGGCTCTCTGGAGCTTCTGTTCTCCAGCCAATTCCTGCCGTCTCCAAGCCTGGTTCTCTACATCCCTGTGGGCCTTGTAAGGACCAGTGTACTTCCTGTGAGTCAACTTTTGTTTAAGAAGAGTCTGTTTCTGTTGCTTGCAAGCAATAAACCCTGGCTGATACCGTTCAACACAGCCTTCAGGATAAAGTCTCGTCGACAATCTCAGCTCTTGCCAGTTTTCCCACTGACACACTATACGGTACCCCATCCACACCAGACTAATCACCACTCCCCGGACACAACCATAGCCATCTGATTCCTCACACTATTCCTTACATGGCCACCCTTTCCCCCTTGAGAATCCTTGCCTACTTTTCAAGGTCAAAATCAAAAGGCCTTCCCCTGTGAAGCTCTCCTGATCTCTGCCTCTGCCCCTTACTTCCAGGCTGGCTTAATTCTTCCCTAACCCAGGGACTTTTAATTTGTTGTTTAAACACTATGCCTCACTTACCACATTTTATCATATGTATGTATCCATGCATATGAGGTTACTAAAGGCAGAGTCTTTTTGACTTAGTATTGTTAATCTTCATCACTCAGCAGAAACCCAGTTGGGTGGAGACAGGTCACAGGGTGGGTAAGAGCACTGGCTTGAGAGTCTTGTACATCTGGGTTCAAATCCCAGCTCTGCCCCAATTAGCCGCTTGGCTTTGTGGAAGTTACTTAAGCTTTCTAAGTTCTCTCACCTGTAAAATGGGGATAGCAGTGCCTACTTTATAGGATGGTCATGAAGATAAAATGAGAGATCACATGTCAGAAAGACCTGACATCTCCAGAGCCTGCAGACAGCAGGCATCATCACTAGATGCCTGTTGAAAGAAATATCCATACAGTTCACACTTGCTCTACAATTCTGATGGAAATAAAATAAACGATCCATAAATGAAATGTGAAGAGTCATTTAAGGGCAATGAGTAGCATGTATTCTAAGGAATTATAAATGTGTGTATGTGTGTGTGTGTGTGGGCATGTGAGTGTGTGTGTATGCATGTCCATGCACGTACTTGTTTTTAGGCCTCTGTTTTGGTCTGAGTGTAGCAATCCGAACTCATGGGAAACACTGGCTTTCTGTGACCAGCCAGCATGATCTCACATGTAACCAGGGAGCTAGAAGTGCCTCCCTTAAAGCTATGGGGCTTATGGTTTTCTGGGCCCAGCCATACAAAGATAGCAATTCTCTTGCCTCTTGAAGAAATAGCCTGTTCAGTTCTACAGTGTGATACCTGGTCAGAAGAACTGTACTGTAGGAAACAAAGATTTCTCTGATTTTTATTTTCTCCATCAAAGTGGACTTTAGTTTTTAGTAAAGGAGCTATAGAGTTGACTCAGGATGCTGACACCCTCTGAACATCTCTGCTAGGTCCACCACCGAGCAACAGGAACCACGGGAAAGGCAAGGTTGGTTTACTGGTGTGTCTACTTATATAATAAGGTAATTTTTTTTTTTTTTTAATTAATTACACACTGTAGATGCATGTAGTATGGCCATAGCCTGTTTTGGGATGGCATAAGTGTTGAAGTTATATCAAATTAGGGGTAAAAATATGCTTGGTGATGAATTAAGGATAAGGAAATTCTTAAGATATTTGGCAAAAGAAGGAAAGACTGAATTCTAATTCTAATTTTACCAAAAAGGGCCAGGCAAGTCCCACAGTAAAATCACATCTTTGTTCGTTGTCCTCCTCTCTGCAGCTTCCAGGATTCTTTATCTCAGAGTCCGCAGAAGCACACTGTCCCATTGAGCAGAAGAAGACCATGAGGTACAGCCACATTGTTGAGAAAGATTTGCTGGAGGCTACTCAGAAAGGAGAGCAAAGGAAAAACAGAATCCAGATCCTGCTGTCCAGTCTGTCCCTAATTCTGAGCCCTCGGGGAGGCCATAGGTAGGTGGGGAGAGCCCTTGATTGGGAACCAGGTGACCTGGGCCCTGAGAGGGTCCCTGCTGCCCAGCAGGGACCTGCACCAAAAACCCAAAACCCACTGCTGTCGAGTCAATTCCGACTCATAGTGACCCTATAGGACAGAGTAGAACTGCCCCACAGAGTTCCCAAGGAGCACCTGGTGGACTTGAACTGCCAACCTCTTGGTTAACAGCTGTAGCACTTAACCACTATGCCACCAGGGTTTCCTGCACAGTTGGGGCCAAAGCTGGGCTCAGTACTCCTTTTAGAACATAAGGACCTTTCTGATGTGAACAAAGCTTCTCAGCTGGGCTTCCATAGGCCTAAGGGCCCCCAGAACCCCTCAGGGGTGGGCAGAGAGGAGATCTCCACCCCAACAAGAAGCACTCATTTATGTTTTATGGGACTTCCTTGTGAGAATGTGCTAAAGACCACAGCTAAATATTTAGGAAAATACAGGTCTAGACAATTGTTAAGTTCTAAAGATCTTTTTTAAGAGCTTCACATACATCAAATTATTCAACCCTCACCACAAACTCTATGAAGTACTATTATTATCTCCATTTTACAGTTGAGGAAACTGGGCTACTAAGCATCTTTCCCAAGCTCATATAGCTTTTAAGTGGCAGAGCTGGGATTTGAACTAAGGTGGTCTGGCTTCATGACTGGCGATCTTAACATCTATGTGCTACAATTTCTCATTAAACCAAAAAACCCAGTGCCATCGAGTTGATTCTGACTCATAGCGACCCTATAGGACGGAGTAGAACTGCCCCATAGAGTTTCCAAGGAGCGCCTGGTGGATTTGAACTGCTGACCCTTTGGTTAGCAGCCCTTCTTTCTTTCTCAAAGATTCCATGATTCCAATACCAAGAACTTGGTTTCATCTTTAAATATAAGCCTTATCTTATAAATTTATCTTGTTATCCAAAACCTTCGCCACCACAGGGCTTTCTTTAAGCAAGAATTTAGGCTCACTGGCCTTTAGTTAAGGGTGGACAAGAGAATGACTTTGTATTCCCTTAGTAGGTAGTAGATTTCTGAGAGACAAATGAGGATAATTTTCCTTCTTGTTTTTTTCCTCCACTCTTTCCTTCCTTCCTTCCACACTTACAGACTATCTGCCATAGATCAGAAATTAAACTAAGCAGTGAAGGTAAGGGAACTGAAGACACGGTTCCTGGCACTGTGAACCCAGAGTCCAGGGTGAAATAAATATCTAAAAATCACAGAATAAGTTCAGAGGCAGCCACAGGCCAAGACGGCATGCCAATAAAGGAGAGCTGGGACTGAGAGAAAGGAGAGGGTCCTATAGGAGAACTTGACATATTAGAGGATGGTTACGGGAAGATTTAGCCAGATACAGGGCAGAGGAGGCCAACTTCAGTCAAGGTGAGAGAAAATTCAAAGGGGTGGACAATGGAAGAGAGAGATGGCATAGCATTCTTGAAGCTCTGCAAACAGTTTGCTTGGCTGAAATCTAGCAAGTATCTGGAGCATCAATGAAGATGGCTCAAGAGAAGAGGCAAGGACTTGATATACTAGGGAGTTTGAATTTTGTCCTTAAAAAAATAGAGAGTTTCGTGAATTATAGTAAAGACCCAGCAAAGGGCTTACAGGTATGACAGAATCCAACAGCAACTGGGTTCTATAATTCAAGGCTAAGAAAACCCAAACCATGTTGCTGTTGTGTTGATTCTGACTCCTAGCAATCCTATAGTACAGAGTAGAACTTCCCCATAGGATTTCCAAGGAATGGCTGGTGGATTTAAGCTGCCAACCTTTTGGTTAGCAGTCGTAGCACTTAACCACTGGGCCACCAGGACTCCTCAAGGCTAAGAATTGGTAGGAATCGATCATGCTCGCCATGGCTCGTTGTACATGAAAGCTTCTTAGAACTGCCTGGTGGACAGACACCGAAAAAACCCGTTGCCATGGAGTCAGCTCCGACTCCTAGCAACCCTATAGGACAGAGTAGAACTGCCTCATATGGTTTCCAAGGAGCTCCTGGTGGATTCAAACTGCCAACCTTTAGTTAGCAGCCGTAGCTCTTAACCACTATGACACCAAGGTGGACAGATAGAGGGCCCTATATGTCCGTCCCCAGGAAGGGCAGATTACTGGCACATGCCCAGTGCACAGGCAAGGAAGCCAAGCAACATCCTGGCCAAGAAAACCTCCCTCTCGCTGTAGCTCGGTTGTATCTGGCACGTAAGTCATTACTCCCCCATAACGAAGGTGTCATTTGTCCTCTCAGTACTTAATTCCCTTTGCAAATACATTTCAAGTAGCCTTGGAGCCCAACCATAGTTTATCTTCTATAATGGGGTCTCGGTGGACTCTACCTTCCTAATTTAATGCCCAATTAAACAACTGGGGTGTTCATTAGCTTTGCCAAAAATTACGTAAGCCATAAGTATTTGGAAAAAGAAAGTGAACAGAGCCAAGAAAAGCTACCAAGGTCCTTGAGTCAGGGAGAAAATGGAAAAGAGGGAAACTATTGATCAATTACTATGGAGACAGGCTCCCTGCTAGATGTTCTCCTTGATCCTCAAGGCAACCCAGTGAGGCACATGCTCTCATTTTACAGAAGAGAAAATTGGGGTGCCAAGAGGTAACTATCATCCAGCGAGTAGGTGCCGGAGGGATCCAAACCCAGGTCTGCTTGACTGCAAATCCTACGCTTCTACTCTCCATGCACCGTTTAACTTAAAGATTGGAGAAAAGCTAGAGAACCCGTGTGTGAGAGTGTGTGGAAAATTCCTGCACTATTATTTGGATGCCCGTGTTGACTAAACCAAGGTGGCCACACCTGTGGAGCACTTTCAGCAATTTTTGGTTCTGCGTCATTGTTCAGCTGAAGCTTTCAGGCTGGGCTGTCACATCCCATCAGTTAAGACACAGGCTCAGGAGGTCCTTATCATGCAAACAGGAATAATCCGCATTTCTCCACTTTAGCCTGTACATTCTGCTGGACGATATGATTCAATAAACTTGGCTCTTAAGAAAACTGAGTTAGATTTTAGAAAATTATTACACCCGCACCTTCCCTCAAGTATCTCCAAGGATTTGAGCCTGGTACCAGAGAAACTCACACCTGCTTCACACTTGCTTAGTGTGAGCAGCAGCACACGCTTAGATTTGTGGAAATGATATCACTCAGAGGGTGGCAATTCCACAGTAACTGAACATGAACCCAGCCGTCTTATTAGCGTGTTTCAAATATTTAGCAAGATCAAGACTACATTTACATGCATAATGTCTGAAATAATGTGCCTTCTGTTATGAATGAGCCTTAGAAATGTGAGGCGCCTAAGGCAAAGTTCTTGGCCTGCCTTTCTCGGTTCACCTTTAATCATCTTGAAGAGCCCAGAAGTCCAAGGGGACACGATAAAATCAGAACTCACTGCTAGCACCTGTAGTCAGAGAACGGACAACTGTGACTCCAAGGATCTCAAGGTTCCCAGTGAGGGCGGGCGCTGGTCCCTCCAGGTGCAGGGGAGTATTTGGGGCTTGTTTTAAGTCTTCTGTTGCCTTTTTTTGTTGCTTTTGTATGATTGTTTTGATAACAGCGTTGTATAAAGAAAAAAAAAAACAAAAACAAAGAGCATCCACCTCAAATCCACTGTGAAACCAAGCAAGCTATAAACAAATAGGCAAAGAAACAAAAGGTATTCACTGAATATCTCTCATTTAACGCTCATAGCAACCTTCCCTGTTGGATGTAATTATCTCCATTTTATTGATGAGAACTCTGAGACTGGGAGAAAATATGGGACTTGACAAAAGTCAAGGCTAGGATCAGAACCTAGGGTTTTGGGTCCAAAAATTCTATTCTAATGCATGTAAAGTATGCATAGTTCTTGGCACATAGTAACTACACACAGCATTTTCAGGTGGTTGTGGTTGGGCCTTGCCATACACGGGCCTGAATTTCCTGATTCTAGAAAGCAAAGCTGGATGAACCCTTCAGGACCATCCACTCTATCTTCTCATTTTACAGGTTGGGGAAAGGATGGGGTTAGGGTACCCACTGCCATTGTGTCAATTTTGACTCATAGTGGCCCTACAGGACAGAGTAGAACGGCCCCATAGTGTTTCCAAGGAGCATCTGGTGGATTCAAACTGCTGAACTGGTTAGCAGTTGGTTAGCAGCCGAACTCTTAACCACTGTACCACCAGATCTCCAGGGGGTATGGTTCAGTGTATCAAACAATGCCTGCTCACACTTTCTTGTGCTTAAGGTCATGGGCAGCTTGAGGAAAGTGGGGATAGCCAGAGAGCGGCAGACACTCTTGGTTGACGACCAAAAGCCATTTCCAACTTCCTTCTCCCCTGCCTTCTTCTCCTTAAAGATACTGCAAAAAAACAAAACAAAACAAAACAAAAAAAATCCCCAGAAACTCAATTTCCTAGCCTCCCTTGAGGGATGCCATGTAACCCTGTCTTGACCCATGATATGTAAAAGGACACCTACTGGAAAGGTTTGGGGAAAGATTTTCCCTCTGTCAGAAGGAACATGGAAACCTCTTGTTCTTCCTACCCTTGGGATGATGGAGGATATGATGCCCAGAGTTCTGGCAGCTGTCTTGCTACCCTGAGGAGGAAGCCAGTAGAATTGCAGTGCACTGACCTCCCACCCTGACATCGGGGAACTGATGAACCATCTTCAGCACCATCTGACTCCAGACTCTGTTATTAACCAGTATGTGTCCTCAAGGTTTCAGCCACTGTTAGTTGGGTTTTCTGATAGCTGCTGTCTAATGCATCCTAATTGACATGGGGCAGGAGTCTGCAAATATTATGACCTGTCTTCCCTCCCTCTTTCCTGTGCCTTGGAGGGATCCAGGGTCTGGAAACAGCTCCACTAGACTGGGAACTCCATTACAGCACTGAGTGTGGCACATAGCAGGGCTTGATAGATATTTTATGATTAATTTTAATTAATCAATGACTGTATTCACAAGCATTCACTCTGCACCCCTAGTATATGCCAGGCACTGAGATAGGGTGATAAACAAGATGTGCGCTCTGCCCTTGAAATGTTCGCAGTTCTTGTGGGGGAGGCAGATACGGACACACAATTACGAAGCAGTGTGAGAAGTACTATTAAAAGTGTTATGGGAATGCAGGACCCACCCACTGCGGTCGAGTTCACAGGAAAGGGGGGTAAATAATGCTGTAATGCGGGCAGGGTGAGGCTGAAGGAGTTATCTATACTCACAGACCCTGCCATGTTTATCAACCTTGATGTTCAGTTCAAACAGCAAATATTTACCACCCATTCTGTGCCCAACACTATTGCTTGTAATAATTAATTATGATCAATGCACCAGTCACTGTCCTTTGTGATTTACATATATCCATTTATTTCATCTTCACAACAGCCCTATGGGGTTGTTGGTATTGTTAGCTGCCACCAAGTTGGTTCCAACTTATAGCAACCCTATGTACAACAGAGTGAAACACTACCCGGTCCTGCACCATCCTCAGAATCATTTATGCTTGTGCCCATTGTTGCAGCCACTGTGTCAATCCATTTCGTTGAGAGTCTTCCTCTTTTTCACTGACCATCTACTTTACCCAGCATGATGTCCTTCTCCAAGGACTGGTCCCTCCTGATAACATGTCCAAAGTATGTTAGATGAAGTCTCGCCATCCTACCCCATCAGGTAGGTGTCGCTATTTTACCCATTTTGCAAATGTGGAAACTGAGGCACAGAAACATGAATTTAATTTGCCCCAAATCACGCAGTGAGTGAGTGGCAGAGCCAGAACTGAACCCAGGTAATCTGTTCCAGAGCCCATGTGTGAACCAGTATATGGGAAAACATGATCACTGTTCTCTAGGTGTTTCCAGTCACCTGAGAAGAACTGCAAGACGTGCTTTCATCACCGATTGGCTCCTGCATTTGATCTGGGCACACATTTTGCTGGATTTTAATTCTAGCCAAGAGCCTGGCACCAGGGCTGTTCTTCCTCAAGCCATCACCCCCTTCTCGCAGAGCATACAAACAACCTGAAACATGACGACACTGGTTTCAACCTTTATTTTAAATGTGTTCAGTAAAGGTCCAAGCCTAGGTCAGACTGAGAAAGTCTTCTCTGCCTGTGGAAAATGAGTTTAAAGACACTTTCCACTAAAGACATTTTTTTCCTTACAAAATGTGAGAGATGTGAAGTCTAATTACTTAGCTGTGCCAAATATGCTTTTTCAGCTTCTGCTAGACTTAGCTCAACACAACTGTGCTTACCCTTGCATACACAATGAGCCTCATTAATTCCTTCTCCTTCTAAGCTCACCAAAGGGAAGTGGAAACAAAACTGGAGGCAAACAATTCTCTTTTTAATGCGTTTATGTTCGAAGCTTCGCCTCACATCTGGCTCTTTCCACTCAGATAAGGGCTGCTTTGCTGTGACCAGCTGGACCAGAGGGGCCAGAACGTACAGAAACTCTATGACTAACAGTGTTGTTTCTCTGTGAAGTACTACATGAAAGGGCACTTGCTGAGAGCTGCAAAGAAAGGAGGTAACAAATGGAGCCCTGGATGCATCCCCTTCCAGCCCTCTCATCCATTCTCCCATCAACGCAAACACTCTCCTGTATTATTTTAGATGCTACAGCAGATGCAATTTAGTGATGATATGTTGAGGATTACACAAATATTTCCAGCAGGCATATGCAGAATAACCCGATGTGGTAGGTATGCTGTTGGTTGTTGTTGCCGACGACTCTGACTCATGGTGACCCCGTGTGTATCAGAGGGGAACTGTGCTCCTTAGGGTTTTCGATGGCTGATTTTTTGTAAGTAGATTGTCAGGCCTTTCTTCCTAGATGCTTCTGGGAAGACTCAAATTGTCAAAATTAGTGTTAGCAACTGGGCACATTAACCAATTCTATCAACCGTGGACTCCACAGTATGTATACATTATTATTTCACATGTCTCTTTTCATCTAAGCATATCAAACATCTTCAACATGAGAGTCCCCAAACTTCTTAACTGTGTCCACCTCAAGTTCCAGCTACCAGTGGTGGTTTAAAAAGATGTCCACAAATTATTTGATACTTCTCTCTTCAAATGGTGAAGCCCAATTCTCTACCTCTTGAGTATGAGCTCTACTTAGGGACTCACTTCTAACAAATACGATGTGGTGGAAGTGAAGGCGTGTGACCTCCAAGTCCAGATCATAAAAGGAGTTGTGACTATCTTTTTGCTCACTCTCCTGAACCCTCTGCTATGAGGGAAGCCAGCTGCCATATTGGGAGGGCACTCAAGCAGCTGTGGAGAGATCCACGTTGTGAGCCTCCTGTCAACAACCAGCACTGACTTCCAGGTCTGAGAGTAAGCCACCTTGGAAGTGGATCCTCCAGACCCACTAAAGCCTTCAGTGCCAACCAACATCTTATTTATTTTTATTCTTCAGGTTTCTTTCTTCTCTTTCTCCTTTTTCACCCAGTCAACTATTTCTACACGTACAGATCAACGCTTGTAGTTACGTTCTCTACACTGTGTCACCATTCTCACTATCTTTGCCCATATTGTTTCACCGCCATTAACTTTTACTCTCTGTGCCCCTTAAAGTTCTCATCTGTGATTCAGAATTACTCTTGCCAATTTGATCTCATACAGATTTTTTTTTAATAACTTTTATTAAGCTTCAAGTGAACATTTACAAATCCAATCAGTCTGTCACATATAAGTTTACATACATCTCACTCCCTACTCCCACTTGCTCTCCCCCTCTTGAGTCAGCCCTTTCAGTCTCTCCTTTCTTGACAATTTTGCTTGCTTCCCTCTCTCTCTATCCTCCCATCCCCCCTCCAGACAAGAGTTGCCAACACAATCTCAAGTGTCCACCTGATATAATTAGCTCACTCTTCATCAGCGTCTCTCTCCCACCCGCTGACCAGTCCCTTTCATGTCTGACGAGTTGTCTTCGGGGATGGTTCCTGTCCTGTGCCAACAGAAGGTCTGGGGACCATGGCCGCCGGGATTCCTCTAGTCTCAGTCAGACCATTAAGTTTGGTCTTTTTATGAGAATTTGGGGTCTGTATCCCACTGATCTCCTGCTCTCTCAGGGGTCCTCTGCTGTGCTCCCTGTCAGGGCAGTCATCGATTGTGGCCGGGCACCAACTAGTTCTTCTGGTCTCAGGATGATGTAGGTCTCTGGTTCATGTGGCCCTTTCTGTCTCTTGGGCTCTTAGTTGTCATGTGGCCTTGGTGTTCTTCATTTTCCTTTGCTCCAGGTGGGTTGAGACCAATTGCTGCATCTTAGATGGCCGCTTGTTAGCATTTAAGACCCCAGACGCCACATTTCAAAGTGGGATGCACAATGATTTCATAATAGAATTATTTTGCCAATTGACTTAGAAGTCCCCGCAAACCCAGACCCCCGCCCTTGCTCCGCTGACCTTTGAAGCCCTCATTTTATCCCGGAAACTTCTTTGCTTTTGGTCCAGTCCAATTGAGCTGACCTTCCATGTATTGAGTGTTGTCTTTCCCTTCACCTAAAGCAGTTCTTATCTACTGATTAATCAATAAAAAAAACCCTCTCCCACCCTCCCTCCCTCCCCCCCTCGTAACCACAAAAGTATGTGTTCTTCTCAGGTTTACTATTTCTCAAGATCTTATAATAGTGGTCTTATACAATATTTGTCCTTTTGCCTCTGACTAATTTCGCTCAGCATAATGCCTTCCAGGTTCCTCCATGTTATGAAATGTTTCACAGATTCGTCACTGTTCTTTATCGATGCGTAGTATTCCATTGTGGGAATATACCACAATTTATTTACCCATTCATCCGTTGATGGACACCTTGGTTGCTTCCAACTTTTTGCTATTGTAAACAGAGCTGCAATAAACATGGGTGTGCATATATCTGTTTGTATGAAGGCTCTTGTATCTCTAGGGTATATTCCCAGGAGTGGGATTTCTGGATTGTATGGTAGTTCTATTTCTAACTGTTTAAGATAACGCCAGATAGATTTCCAAAGTGGTTGTACCATTTTACATTCCCACCAGCAGTGTATGAGAGTTCCAATCTCTCCGCAGCCTCTCCAGCATTTATTATTTTGTGTTTTTTGGATTAATGCCAGCCTTGCTGGTGTGAGATGGAATCTCATCGTAGTTTTAACTTGCATTTCTCTAATGGCTAATGATCGAGAGCATTTTCTCATGTATCTGTTGGCTGCCTGAATATCTTCTTTAGTGAAATGTGTGTTCATATCCTTTGCCCACTTCTTGATTGGGTTGTTTGTCTTTTTGTGGTTGAATTTTGACAGAATCATGTAGATTTTAGAGATCAGGCGCTGGTCGGAGATGTCATAGCTGAAAATTCTTTCCCAATCTGTAGGTGGTCTTTTTACTCTTTTGGAGAAGTCTTTAGATGAGCATAGGTGTTTGATTTTTAGGAGCTCCCAGTTATCAGGTTTCTCTTCATCATTTTTGGTGATGTTTTGTATTCTGTTTATACCTTGTATTAGGGCTCCTAGGGTTGTCCCAATTTTTTCTTCCATGATCTTTATCGTTTTAGTCTTTATGTTTAGGTCTTTGATCCACTTGGAGTTAGTTTTTGTGCATGGTGTGAGGTATGGGTCCTGTTTTAATTTTTTGCAAATGGATATCCAGTTATGCCAGCACCATTTGTTAAAAAGGCTATCTTTTCCCCAGTTAATTGACACTGGTCCTTTGTCAAATATCAGCTGCTCATATGTGGATGGATCTATGTCTGGGTTCTCAATTCTGTTCCATTGGTCTATGTGCCTGTTGTTGTACCAGTACCAGGCTGTTTTGACTACTGTGGCTGTGTAATAGGTTCTGAAGTCAGATAAAGTGAGGCCTCCCACTTTCTTCTTCTTTTTCAGTAATGCTTTGCTTATCCGGGGCTTCTTTCCCTTCCATATGAAATTGGTGATTTGTTTCTCTATCTGCTTAAAATATGACATTGGAATTTGGATCGGAAGTGCGTTAAATGTATAGATGGCTTTTGGTAGAATAGACATTTTTACTATGTTAAGTCTTCCTATCCATGAGCAAGGTATGTTTTTCCACTTAAGTATGGCCTTTTGAATTTCTTGTAGTAGAGCTTTGTAGTTTTCTTTGTATAGGTCTTTTATATCCTTGGTAAGATTTATTCCTAAGTATCTTATCTTCTTGGGGGCTACTGTGAAAGGTATTGATTTGGTTATTTCCTCTTCGGTGTTCTTTTTGTTGATGTAGAGGAATCCAAGTGATTTTTGTATGTTTATTTTATAACCTGAGACTCTGCCAAACTCTTCTATTAGTTTCAGTAGTTTTCTGGAGGATTCCTTAGGGTTTTCTGTGTATATAATCATGTCATCTGCAAAGAGTGATAACTTTATTTCTTCCTTGCCAATCCGGATACCTTTTATTTCTTTGTCTAGCCTAATTGCCCTGGCTAGGACTTCCAGCACGATGTTGAATAAGAGCGGTGATAAAGGGCATCCTTGTCTGGTTCCCGTTCTCAAGGGAAATGCTTTCAGGTTCTCTCCATTTAGAGTGATATTGGCTGTTGGCTTTGCATAGATGCCCTTTATTATGTTGAGGAATTTTCCTTCAATTCCTATTTTGGTAAGAGTTTTTATCATAAATGGGTGTTGGACTTTGTCAAATGCCTTTTCTGCATCAATTGATAAGATCATGTGGTTTTTGTCTTTTGTTTTATTTATGTGATGGATTACATTAATGGTTTTTCTGATATTAAACCAGCCTTGCATACCTGGTATAAATCCCACTTGATCAGGGTGAATTATTTTTTTGATGTGTTGTTGGATTCTATTGGCTAGAATTTTGTTGAGGATTTTTGCATCAATGTTCATAAGGGATATAGGTCTATAATTTTCTTTTTTTGTAATGTCTTTACCTGGTTTTGGTATCAGGGAGATGGTGGCTTCATAGAATGAGTTGGGTAGTATTCCGTCATTTTCTATGCTTTGGAATACCTTTAGTAGTAGTGGTGTTAACTCTTCTCTGAAAGTTTGGTAGAACTCTGCAGTGAAGCCGTCTGGGCCAGGGCTTTTTTTTGTTGGGAGTTTTTTGATTACCATTTCAATCTCTTTTTTTGTTATGGGTCTATTTAGTTGTTCTACTTGTGAATGTGTTAGTTTAGGTAGGTAGTGTTTTTCCAGGAATTCATCCATTTCTTCTAGGTTTTCAAATTTGTTAGAGTACAATTTTTCATAATAATCTGAAATGATTCTTTTAATTTCATTTGGTTCTGTTGTGATGTGGTCCTTCTCATTTCTTATTCGGGTTATTTGTTTCCTTTCCTGTATTTCTTTTAGTCAGTCTAGCCAATGGTTTATCAATTTTGTTAATTTTTTCAAAGAACCAGCTTTTGGCTTTGTTAATTCTTTCAATTGTTTTTCTGTTCTCTAATTCATTTAGTTCAGTTCTAATTTTTATTATTTGTTTTCTTCTGGTGCCTGATGGATTCTTTTGTTGCTCAGTTTCTATTTGTTCAAGTTGTAGGGACAGTTCTCTGCTTTTGGCTCTTCCTTCTTTTTGTATGTGTGCATTTATTGATATAAATTGGCCTCTGAGCACTGCTTTTGCTGTGTCCCAGAGGTTTTGATAGGAAGTATTTTCATTCTCGTTGCTTTCTATGAATTTCCTTATTCCCTCCTTAATGTCTTCTATAACCCAGTCTTTTTTCAGAAGGGTGTTGTTCATTTTCCAAGTATTTGATTTCTTTTCCCTAGTTTTTCTGTTATTGATCTCTAGTTTTATTGCCTTGTGGTCTGAGAAGATGCTTTGTAATATTTCGATGTTTTGGACTCTGCAAAGGTTTGTTTTATGACCTAATATGTGGTCTATTCTAGAGAATGTTCCATGTGCGCTAGAAAAAAAAGTATACTTTGCAGCAGTTGGGTGGAGAGTTCTGTATAAGTCAATGAGGTCAAGTTGGTTGATTGTTGTAATTAGATCTTCCGTGTCTCTGTTGAGCTTCTTACTGGATGTCCTGTCCTTCTCCGAAAGTGGTGTGTTGAAGTCTCCTACTATAATTGTGGAGGTATCTATCTCGCTTTTCAATTCTGTTAAAATTTGATTTATGTATCTTGCAGCCCTGTCATTGGGTGCATAAATATTTAATATGGTTATGTCTTCCTGATCAATTGTCCCTTTTATCATTATATAGTGTCCTTCTTTATCCTTTGTGGTGGATTTAAGTCTAAAGTCTATTTTGTCAGAAATTAATATTGCTACTCCTCTTCTTTTTTGCTTATTGTTTGCTTGATATACTTTTTTCCATCCTTTGAGTTTTAGTTTGTTTGTGTCTCTAAGTCTAAGGTGTGTCTCTTGTAGGCAGCATATAGATGGATCGTGTTTCTTTATCCAGTCTGTGACTCTCTGTCTCTTTATTGGTGCATTTAGTCCATTTACATTCAGGGTAATTATAGATAAATAAGTTTTTAGTGCTGTCATTTTGATGCCTTTTTATGTGTGTTGTTGACAATTTCATTTTTCCACATACTTTTTTTGTGCTGAGGCGTTTTTCTTAGTAAATTGTGAGATCCTCATTTTCATAGTGCTTGACTTTATGTTAGTTGAGTCGTTACGTTTTTCTTGGTTTTTATCTTGAGTTATAGAGTTGTTATACCTTTTTGTGGTTACCTTATTATTTACCCCTATTTTTCTAAGTAAAAACCTAACTTCTATTGTTCTATATCGCCTTGTATCACTCTCCATATGGCAGTTCAATGCCTCCTGTATTTAGTCCCTCTTTTTGATTATTGTGATCTTTTACCTATTGACTTCCATGATTCCCTGTTATGTGTATTTTTTTTTAATTAATCTTAATTTGTTTTTTTTGATTTCCCTATTTGAGTTGATATCAGGACGTTCTGTTTTGTGACCTTGTGTTGTGCTGATATCTGATATTATTGGTTCTCTGACCAAACAATATCCTTTAGTATTTCCTGTAGCTTTGGTTTGGTTTTTGCAAATTCTCTAAACTTGTGTTTGTCTGTAAATATCTTAATTTCGCCTTCATATTTCAGAGAGAGTTTTGCTGGATATATAATCCTTGGTTGGCAGTTTTTCTCCTTCAGTGTTCTGTATATGTCGTCCCATTCCCTTCTTGCCTGCATGGTTTCTGCTGAGTAGTCAGAACATATTCTTACTGATTCTCCCTTGTAGGAAACCTTTCTTTTCTCCCTGGCTGCTTTTAAAATTTTCTGTTTATCTTTGGTTTTGGTGAGTTTGATGATAATATGTCTTGGTGTTTTTCTTTTTGTATCAATCTTAATTGGGGTTCGATGAGCATCTTGGATAGATATCCTTTCGTCTTTCATGATGTCAGGGAAGTTTTCTGTCAGAAGTTCTTCAACTATTTTCTCTGTGTTTTCTGTCCCCCCTCCCTGTTCTGGGACTCCAATCACCCGCAGGTTATCCTTCTTGATAGAGTCCCACATAATTCTTAGGGTTTCTTCATTTTTTTAAATTCTTTTATCTGATTTTTTTTCAGCTATGTTGGTGTCGATTCCCTGGTCCTCCAGATGTCCCAGTCTGCATTCTAATTGCTCGAGTCTGCTCCTCTGACTTCCTAGTGCGTTGTCTAATTCTGTTATTTTATTGTTAATCTTTTGGATTTCTACATGTTGTCTCTCTATGGATTCTTGCAACTTATTAATTTTTCCACTATGTTCTTGAATAATCTTTTTGAGTTTTTCAACAGTTTTATAAGTGTGTTCCTTGGCTTTTTCTGCAGTTATCCTAATTTCATTTGTGATATCATTAAGCATTCTGTAAATTAGTTTTTTATATTCTGTATCTGATAATTCCAAGATTGTATCTTCATTTGGGAAAGATTTTGATTCTTTTGTTTGGGGGGTTGGAGAAGCTGTCATGGTCTGCTTCTTTAAGTGGTTTGATATGGATTGTTGTCTCCGAGCCATCACTGGGAAACTAGTTTTTCCAGAAAATCCGCTGTGTCCAGTCCAAATCCCTGCGGGACGGTTCCCCGGCTCGGACGCTGCTCTTTCTGCTCCAAGACCAGTCACTGCCTCCCGGGAACTTCTCCTACCGGCTGCGTCCCACGCCGCCCGTGGAACCGGCTGGTCCCCCTCCCGGGGTTAGTTCAGGGGGGTGGAGCCGCTCTCTGTGCTTGTGCCGTACCTGACTGGTACACTGGCTCCAGGCTCTGGAAACAATCGCTGCTTCCCCGTATTAGTTCGTTCTCCGTCTCTAAATCTGTGTTTGTTGTTCAGGGTTCGTAGATTGTTATGTATGTGATCGATTCACTTGTTTTTCCGTGTCTTTGTTGTAAGAGGGATCCGAGGTAGCGTCTGCCTAGTCCGCCATCTTGGCTCCGCCTCATACAGATTTTTAAAAGAGCTAAATAATCAAGGTTGATATTTTGTATTAATTGAGCTAAACTCGTTTAGTTTAAAGATGACTTCATGGTATAATTTCAGTTCAAGGTTATTTCAGGACAATAGATTCAGGGTTCCTCCAGTCTCAGTGGATCTAGTAAGTCTGGTTTCCATAAGAAATTGATGTTCTGTTCCACATTTTACTCTTTTTGATCAAGATCCATCTACTGGGGTTCCTTGATCAAAACATTCAGTAACAGTAGCCAGGCACAAACCATTTCTTCTGGTCTCATGGCAAAGAAGGTAGTAGTTTGCAAAGGCAATTAGACCTGCAGTCCATTTCCTTCTCCAATTCCTGGGTCTCCTTCTACTGTTCCTGGCAAATTAGAGATCAATTATTGAATCTTCGGTGACCATTTACAAGCTTTTAAGACCCCAAGCACTAGTCACTGAATTAGGAGTTAGAACAGAAACTCTAAAAACGTTAGACTGGATAGACCAACAAAGCCATGACCCCCATCCTTCAAATGGAGAAATTTAATCCTATGAGGTGTTTAGTTGTACAAAAGTAGTATTGACAATGGAGCCCTGGTGGTACAGTTGTTAAATGCTCAGCTGCTAACTGAAAGGTCAGTGGTTTGAACCCACCAGCTACTCCACGAAAGACATGGCAATCAGCTTCCATAAAAGATTTACAGCCTTGAAAACACTATAGGACAGCTCCACTCTGTCCTTAGGGTCGCTATGAGTTGGAATTGACTCAACAGAAGTAGATTTATTTATTTTTCTGGTTTATGGTAGTTCTATTTCTAATCTTTTGAGGGATCACCGTACCGTTTTCCACAATAGTTGTACCATTTTACATTCTTATCAGTGGTGGATAAAGGTTCTGATCTCCCCACATCCTCGCCAACATTTGTTGTTCTCTGTTTGTTTTTTTTTTTATCATTGCCATTATGTACGGTGAGTTTGTGTCTCACTATAGTTCTGATTTTCATCTCTCTAATGGCTAATGATGATGAGTATCTTTTCATGTGTTTGTTGACCACTTGAATGTCCTCTTTGGTGAACTGTCTGTTCATGTCCTTTGCCCATTTTTTGATTGGGTTGTCTTTTTGTTAAGTTGTAAGAGTTTTATATATATTTTGGATATTAGGCCCTTATCGGCTATATAAGTCTCAAAGATTTTTCCCAGTCTGTAGGTTGTCTTTTTACTCTTTTGATAAAAGAGGTATCAGTTTTGCTTCATTTTTCTGCATGTGGAAATCCAGTTTTACCAGCACCATTTATTGAAGAGACTGATCCTTCCCCATTGAATGGTATTAGCACCCATGTCAAAAATCAGTTGTCCATATATGTATTGATTTATTTCTGGGCTCTCAATTCTATTCCATTGGTCTATGTGTCTATCGCTGAAGCAGTCCAGGCCATTTTGATTACTGCAGCTGTATAGTATGTTTTGAAACTGGGAAGTATGAGGCCTCCTACTTTGTTCTTCAGAATTACTTTGGCTATTCGGGGCCTCTTTCCTTTCCATATAAAGTTGAGAGTTAGTTTTTCCATTTCAGTAAAGAATTTTAATCAGGACTGCATTAAACCTATAAATCATTTTGTGTAGTATTGACATTTTTACAATATTAAGTCTTCTAATTCATGAGCACGGAATGTCCCCAGTCAACACCTTGACTGCTACCCCACCAGAGACCCTGGGTCAGAACTACCCAGCTAAGCTAGTTTTAGGTTCCTGATCCACAGAAACTGTGTAAGATAATAAATGCTTATTGTTTTATGCCACTAAACTTTAGAATAATCTGTTATGCAAAAATAGATAACCTACTGCCAGAATAAAAAAACAGACTACCAATAAAAGAATGATACCAGACTGACAGCAGACTTTCATCAGCAACAGTAATGCCTGAGATAATAAAATAATATCTCATAATATTTTAAAAAGTTGCCTCTACTTATCCCATTCCAGTGTTAACCCCTCCACCTACTCTTGAGTTCAATCTTTCCTGGCTCCTTCTGTTTTTTGCTCCACCTATTGCTGCCGTTTCTTTCTCTCTATGACTTCTAACCCTCTGCCTACAAACATATAAAGATCTCTTTTACTCTCAAACAACAGCAATCACCAAACAAAATTCTTTATTCAGCCTGGTTACCTTTAATTTTTCTGCCCTCTTTCACCCACCTCCACTACTCAGCTACCTCTTCTCTCTCACCACGTACTCACTCTTGAACTCCTTGTATCCTGGATTCTACACACTCTCTCCCTCCCCCCAGTGAAGGATACCACTCTCCTAAACACCACCAAAGTCCTCCTAATTGTCAAGCCCAGCTGTTTCCTCCCATGACCTTCTGCAGTGGTCAAGGTTAGAAAACGCTTCCTTGTTCCAGGGCTGCTCTGCCCTCCCCTCCCCCATGCAATGCTGGAGGTTCCGTGATGCCTGTTTTTCCCACTTCACTACCAGTCCTCTCATGACCCCTTTAGTGCTATTTTTCCCCCCTCACGGTTTTTTTTTTTTTTTTTTTTTTGTCCTTTTGAATTAAATGCTCTACTCCTCAAACTCTCTTTAAAAGCACAAGTGTCTTTTTCATAAAAAAAAAAGGAGATGCTTAATTTGTACCTCAAATTGGTGTTAAAAGTCCTCGGCCTAAGAAAGATTTCCTCTCTTGGCCTATTTGGCTTCAGCTCCCACTTACCACTCAAGCCTTGAGTTCCCTCTTTATTCCAGAATCTAAGGATAGCCCTTGTTTGCTTGGAGTACTACTCTGTATTTCTGTTAAAATATGTTATATTTTGGGGGGCATTCCTATATATTATGGGATGGGATAGCAGTGGATTGGGAGCCCTCCTAGGCAGCTCAAACCACTCTACTCAGAAGGCTATTCTCTTCATCTTTCTTGTAATTTAGACGTATGCCATATACCTACTTGATTTATTCCTGTCAATATCTATCCATCCAACCATCCACCCACCCACCCATCCACCCATCCATCCATTTTTTAGGATCCCTGGTGGCACAATGGTTAAGTTCTCAGCTGTTAACCAAAATGTTGGTGGTTTGAATCTACCCAGCAGCTCCTTGGGAGGAAGACCTGGTGATCTGTTCCCATAAAGATTACAGCCTAGAAAAGCCTATGGGGTGGTTCTCCTCTGTCATGTCACATGGGGTCACTGTGAGTTGGAACTGACTCAATGGCACCTAACAGCAACAACTAATTTATATATCTATATACATACACATACACACACATATGCATATATATATAGTCACACAGTTGTGTGTGTGTATATATATATATAAAATAATGTGTGGGTTTTTAAAAATATATTTATATAAAATAATGTGAGTGTCTGTGTGTGTATTCCCTGAGGGCAGTGGCTCTGTTTTATTCTTTTTCAGTAGCTTCTGATATGGGACTTTCATTCCAGCAGTGCCTGGATGGATGGGAAAAAAATCAAATACTAAGCATCTTAATTTCTTTTTTGACCAAACTTATCAAGCCTACTAACCATTTATTTCCCCTCTTTTTTCCCCAATATTCAATGCCCTAAGGAACCTACAGTCCCCTCAACATGCACAAAACAGTTCTCAGAAACCAGGGAGCTGCGTGCGCAGAACCAGAGCAGAACGTAGCCTCAGGAGGAAACCTTTTTTGTCTGGTATAATCACTAGTTCTGATTACTTTTCTGCCTCCTGGTCTTAGAAACGTAGGTTGTATCTAAAATTAGAGTAGATGGTTCCATTTTTATAAATAGTAAATATAAAATGACAGAAAATTTCCACAGGCCTAAGATTTTTCCCGTTAGAAAGGAACAACTTAAACCACACTTGACTAACAGTTAATATCTGGATAGAGACAGCCAGAGCTTACATGGGTGTTTTTTTCTTCAATCAGGTTCATAATGTGACGCTCACGTCTAATCACATACACACAGAGGAATAGAAATCACAGTATTTTCTATTTATAACTTTAAGTATCATTTCATCCATGCTTCTGTTTTCTAACCAATTTAATTAAACCATTTTCTCTTTGGATTGAAAATTAAAAAACAAAGACAAGCAAACAAAAAACTAACAATGATACCCCTACCCCCACAAAAACAACAACAAGGTAACCACCTAACCACCTTAACAGTCTTTGCTTTGTCCCATGTTACAAGACATTTGGCGATTTTTCCTTCTTGTGGGTCTTTCCCAGGAGCTAACCCATCATTGACATTCATGAGCAACCACTGTGACAGTTTAGTAAACAAACCTGATGATGAATCCATCTTTTGCTGTCATATGTGACAAAAATTCTTAGGAGGTTTTATTTATGCAATTTGGATTTCCAGGCCTAAAGGATGTGGCAATTTTATTTCACAAAGGCCCCAGGCAGCAGAGTATTTATTTTACACTCCTGGACCTCACCAAGGAAATAGCATAACCTGTTCTTGTGTTTATCTTTTTGCAAATGAACGGCATAATATGGAGGTGCCACCTGCTTCATGGTGGGAGGGGAGGGTGGGAGAACAGGAGGGGCGACGTGGATGCTTAGTTAATTAATATCTATGACGTACTGTGCAGATGGAGAGTGATACAGTGTAAATTTTAATTATGGTCCCCTGCCCTCTTTGCTGCTTCTATTACTGCTTGCTAGAGAGGGAGATACAAACAGTATATTTCTTGGAATGGGAAGCAATGATCTAACTTAATACTTAGTACTTTAATTTGGGAGAGTAATGTTCTCTGTGGGTTTCTGTGGTGATGGGAGCATTCACTCCTCCCCCTCCCCACTTGTGGGAGAGATAAGGACGTGTAATCTCGTTCTTTACGGTGCCAGGAATGGGGATCCTACGGAAAGCTGATAGTAGTTCTCTTATGAAATCGTCAAGAGTCTCATGGCTGTCAATCACGTATTCTTTTCCCATTTACATATATATGTTTTCCTTTTCTAGTCAACTTATAGAAGAGTATCACAGCCTGCAATTCACCCCCAGTATATAATTGACAGAAATGCCTACACACTTCCACTAAAAGCCTACACACTGGAATGTTCACAGCAGCATTATCTGCAGTAGCCCCACACCAGAAGCTGCCCAAATGTCTACCAAGAGTTGAAGGGAAAATTAACTGCAGTACATTCATTCACACAACAGAATACCCAAAACCTGTTGACACTGAGTCCATTCCAACTCACAACGACCTATAGGACAGAGTAGAACTGCCCCATAGGGTTTCCAAGGAGCAGCTGGTGAATTCGAACTGCCGATCTTTTGGTTAGCAGCCGAACTCTTAACCGCTGCGCCACCAGGGCCCCAACATAAAGGAATGTTATACAGAAGTGAGCCTGAACAGTCTATAACCATACCCAACGCAAACTATAGATATATCTCACAAACATAACAATGATCGAAAGAATCCAGATACAAAAGAGTACACACTGTATGACTCCATTTATCTGAAGACCAGGAAGCAGGCAAAGCTAACCCCACTCTGTTAGTCAGCGTAGTGACTTCTCTTGGAGGGTGGGCAGTACCTGGAAGGGACCACAAAGGGACTTCTCAGCTGCCAGCAAGGCTCTTCCGTTTCTGGATCTGGGTGTTGTTACACAGGTGTGTTCAGACTGTGAAAATTCATTATTCTGCATACTGATGATCTGTGTACTTTTTAAAGAATAACTTATATTATTGTTGTTGTTGAGAATATACACAGCAGAACATACACCAGTTCAACAGTTTCTACATGTACAAATCAGTGACACCGACTACATTCTTCCAGTTGTGCAACCATTCTCACCCTCCTTTTCCGAGCTGCTCCTCCCCATTAACATAAACTCACTGCCCCCTAAGTTTCCGATCTAATCTATTGAGTTGCTGTTGTCAATTTGATTCCATGGAGATGGGTCTCAAAAGGGCGCAATACTCAGGGTGGACATTCTTTTCTAATTTTGCTAACCTAGTACAAGATCAACCAACAAAAAGCTGGACTATATGAAGAAGAACAGGGCATCAGGATTGGAGGAAGATTCATTAACAACCTGCGTTATGCAGATGACACAACCTTGCTTGCTGAAAGTGAAGAGGACTTGAAGCACTTACTAATGAAGATCAAAGACCACAGCCTTCAGTATGGACTGCACCTCAACATAAAGAAAACAAAAATCCTCACAACTGGACCAATGAGCAACATCATGATAAATGGAGAAAAGATTGAAATTGTCAAGGATTTCATTTTACTTGGATCCACAATCAACAGCCATGGAAGCAGCAGTAAAGAAATCAAAAGATGCATTGCATTGGGCAAATCTGCTGCAAAGGACCTCTTTAAAGTGTTGAAGAAAAAAGATGTCATCCTGAAGACTACGGTGCACCTGACCCAAGCCATGGTATTTTCAATCACATCATATGCATGTGAAAGCTGGACAATGAATAAGGAAGACTGGAGAAGAGTTGACACCTTTGAATTGTGGTGATGGCGAAGGATATTGAACATACCATGGACTGCCAAAAGAACAAATAAATCTGTCTTGGAAGAAGTGCGACCAGAATGCTTCTTAGAGGC
Organism: Loxodonta africana; assembly: GCF_030014295.1. Classification (NCBI taxonomy): domain Eukaryota; kingdom Metazoa; phylum Chordata; class Mammalia; order Proboscidea; family Elephantidae; genus Loxodonta; species Loxodonta africana. The sequence continues at coordinate 76,271,153 of NC_087364.1, read as the reverse complement.
AAGGATGGCGAGACTGCGTCTTACGTACTTTGGACATGTTGTCAGGAGGGATCAGTCCCTGGAGGAGGACATCATGCTTGGCAGAGTACAGGGTCAGCAGAAAAGAGGAAGGCCCTCAACGAAGTGGATTGACACAGTGGCTGCAACAATGAGCTCAAGCATAACAACGATTATAAGGATGGCGCAGGACCGGGCAGTGTTTCGTTCTGTTGTGCATAGGGTCGCTATGAGTTGGAACCGACTCAACAGCACCTAACAACAACAACAACATTGTTTGGTTTTAAGAAGACTTCAGGGGATAGTTTTGGTTTAAGGTTTAAAGATTGTCTCAGGGAAATCCGTGCAGGTTTTAAATAACAAATTTTAGTGAAAGGTTTAAAAACAGAGCACTAGTTTGTTTACGAGCCCTGGGTTTCAAGGTATCAGGTGGCACTTATTTCTGGCTCTAGCTGGCTGAGCAGAGCAAGCATCTGCTAGATGCATCTGGCAATAATGATGAAAACTGGGAAATTCGTTTATGAAATTAGAGGAGTTTTCCAAAACCCTAACTCAGAGGCTAAGTGGGTAACACGCCCCCACTTTTTCATTCCCTAGCTAGCAACCTGACAATGAAACAGAGCAAGGATCCTCAGATTTCTGTCTGGTATACCACTGTCCATCCGTGTCAGGTGGAGAGCCACACAGGTAAAGGTCTACAGAAGGTTATTCCCTTAGAGGGAGACGCTGAAAAAGACTCTCAGCGCGTGAGCTCAGCTACAGCATAAGACAAAATATAACGGAACTCTCACCTACATACATGGCATTCCCTCTGCCAAGACACGGAACTCTCACGTACATACATGGCATTCCCTCTCCCAAGACACGGAACTCTCACCTACATACATGGCATTCCCTCTCCCAAGACACGGAACTCTCACCTACATACATGGCATTCCCTCTCCCAAGACACCTAGCATTGGCCTGTCTTCATTTAAGAACTAACTTTCCTTTACAGGCCTCTCTTCGAAGGGCTGAAAAAAAAAAATGCAACATGATTTGAGAGAAATTTACGGTGGGCAAAATGTGAATTTAATTAACAGGGTTGGGTGGTGTGGGTTTAGAGACTCTTTGTAAAGACTGAAATCCAGTAAATGAACTGGTATAACTAATTTGATTATTTCTCCAGGGTAGATAAGCCCAGTCTCAAACTGCAGTGGTTAAGAGAAATAGGCAGAGCTATTTTTGTAAATGAGAGATGTACAAATATGCTCATGTACCCTTCTGTCAGTTTTTCTGAACTAAAACTCCATACTGGATATTTTTCAAGTGAAAAGGCCTCCCCTGGTATCCTTAGTTGAAGTCTCTGGGTGATATAAATAGTTAATGTGCCCAGCTGCTAAACGAAAAGCTGGAGGTTTGAGTCTACCTGGAGATGCCTCAGAAGAAAGGCCTGGAAATTTACTTCTGAAAAATTAGCCATTGAGAACCCTAAGGAGCACAGTTCTACTCTGACACACATGGGTTACCATGAGTTGGAATCAACTTACTGGCAACTGGTGTTTTGTTTTTTAGTATCATTAGAGACATCTGATGACATGTTGCATCTTGGTCAATATTGCACTCCTAAAATAAATAAAAATAAAGATTCCTAAAATAAAGAAAAAATGAAACCACAGAATCATATTTGGAACTGATCCCGGGAGTCTTCTGGTCCATCCTCCCACTCATGGGATGTTGTTGTTGTTGTTGTTGTTTTTAGGTGCTGTCGAGTCGGTTCCGACTCATAGCAACCCTATGCACAACAGAACGAAACACTGCCCAGTCCTAGCCATCCTTACAATCGTTGTTATGCTGATTGTTGCAGCCACTGTGTCAATCCACCTTCTTGAGGGTCTTCCTCTTTTCTTGACCCTGTACTCTGCCAAGCATGATGTCCTTCTCCAGGGACTGATCCTTCCTGACAACATGTCCAAAGTATGTAAGATGCAGTCTCGCCATCCTTGCCTCTAAGGAGCATTCTGGCCGCACTTCTTCCAAGACAGATTTGTTTGTTCTTTTGGCAGTCGATGGTATGTTCAATATTCTTCTCCATCACCACAATTCAAAGGCGTCAACTCTTCTCCGGTCTTCCTTATTCATTGTCCAGCTTTCACATGCATATGATGTGATTGAAAATACCATGGCTTGGGTCAGGCGCACGTTAAGTCTTCAGGGTGACATCTTTGCTCTTTAACACTTTAAAGAGGTCCTTTGCAGCAGATTTGCCCAATGCAATGCATCTTTTGATTTCTTTACTGCTGCTTCCATGGCTGTTGATTGTGGATCCAAGTAAAATGAAATCCTTGACAACTTCAATCTTTTCTCCGTTTATTGTGATGTTGCTCATTGGTCCACTTGTGAGGATTTTTGTTTTCTTTATGTTGAGGTGCAGTCCATACTGAAGGTTGTGGTCTTTGATCTTCATTAGTAAGTGCTTCAAGTCCTCTCCACTTTCAGCAAGCATGGTTGTATCATCTGCATAACGCAGGTTGTTAATGAATCTTCCTCCAATCCTGATGCCCTGTTCTTCTTCATATAGTCCAGCTTCTCGGATTATTTGTTCAGCATACAGATTAAATAGGTATGGGGAAAGAATACAACCCTGACGCACACCTTTCCTGACTTCAAACCATTCGGTATCCCCTTGTTCTGTCTGAACAACTGCCTCTTGATCTATGTAAAGGTTCCTCATATGCACAATTAAGTGTTCTGGAATTCCCATTCTTCGCAGTGTTATCCATAGCTTATGATCCACACAGTCGAATGCCTTTGCATAGTCAATAAAACACAGGTAAACATCCTTCTGGTATTCTCTGCTTTAAGCCAGCATCCATCTGACGTCAGCAATGATATCCCTGGTTCCATGTCCTTTTCTGAAACTGGCCTGAATTTCTGGCAGTTCCCTGTCGATATACTGTTGCAGCCGTTTTCGTCTGTCAGTTTGTCGTACTGTGGGAGCTTGTGTGTTGTTGTGATGCTGGAAGCTATGCCACTGGTATTCAGATACCAGCAGGATCACCCATGGAGGACAGGTTTCAGCTGAGCTTCTAGACTTAGACAGACTAGGAAGAAGGGCCCGGCAGTCTACTTCTGAAAAGCATTAGCCAGTGAAAACCTTATGAATAGCAGCAGAACATTGTCTGATATAGTGCTGGAAGATGAGTCCCCCAGGTTTGAAGGCACTCAAAAGATGACTGGGGAAGAGCTGCCTCCTCAAAGTAGAGTCGACCTTAATGACGTGGATGGAGTAAAGCTTTCAGGACCTTCATTTGCTGATGTGGCCTGACTCAAAATGAGAAGAAACAGCTGCAAACTCATGGGATAGTCTCCTGCATAACGTCCCAGGTGTCCTGTTGTTGAGCTACAATCAAATCATTCATCCAAATATTTGAGCTTTGCAAACTTCAGATAGTGTTCCAGCCTCCCATGATACAGTCGTAAACAATGCAGGTGAGACTTCCTGCCCTTGTGACGCACACATTCCAGGTATGTAAGGCATATAACAAATGATAAACTGAATAAACAAGTATATTATACAGTACATGAGAAGGTGACAAGTTCTATGGATAAAACACAGCAGAGAAGGCATGTCGAGAGTACAGAGTCATGGTGGGATGGTTGGTCAGGGTCTCGGGTCTCATTAAAAAGGTGACATTCATCCTTAATGGACATTGAGGGACCTCAACGAGAACAGATTCTCTCTTAGGTCAGTGGGCTGCCTTCCTCAGCAACAGGCAGGCTTGTCTTAAGAAGTGGCCTGGATCCAGTACAGAAACAAATATTTGATTGTAACTTAAGAGTTGTATACCGCATGGCCAGGATGATATTAGGGTGTGTGAGGTTCAAAGCCAGTGTTGCCAACTGCCCACCACCCACAGAAACATCTCAGCAAAGCTTCTTGTTAGCCAAACGAATCGACTTATTTCCTGGGGCTATCGAATTGAACCAATTACATTTTGAAGGACCTTTGCCAAAAATAATGATCTTCATTTGTGAGAGGCTGATAATTATGCCATTGTTTCTAGTTATAATTGTGAGCAGACAAACTGTCTTTCGAGGCCTCTTCTAGTTCTGAACAATCAGATCAAATCATCCATGAAGAAGAAATTTCCTTCCTATTCTCAGTGGTCTAGATGACAATCACCCACAAGCATCGGCACCATTAAGTTGTGAATTAAAAAATAAGGGGACATACAAAGCACCTTCAAGGTCACCATCTAGCCTGGCCCTAATCCTGCACCTTACTTTCTCACCAGGCTACTCCACGCAGGGAACCTGAAGATTCAATCCAGCAAGGCTACTTAGGTTGTTTCATGCCTGTTGGATTTTTTCACTGCTCCTTTGTTCCAGCCATCCCCCATGTCCTACCTCATTTTCAGGTCCTGTGATGTTTTACCTCTTTTGTGAGGCCACTTCTGAACCCTGGCCCTCACAGCCACTTCTCCTTCCTCTGCCCCCTGAAGCATTTACAACGTCTGCACTCTCTCTTTGGCACCAGATGTAGGCTGCCTGTACAGTTGATTATGCTTCATGCCTGTGCCCTATTTCCCTGGTGATATGGTAAGACACTCTAGGGCTCTGCATTCCTGGGTCTCAGCCCAGATTCCTTCACCTGTTCGGTGCTTAATAAATGCTGGGTATAGCTGATGGTAATAATAATGGCAGTGGTTGAAATGACCAGTTTTCAGAAATAAAATTTTCAGACAATAAGCAGGAGACCTATCCCTTCCTCAAATGCCCCATAAATGGTCTGTGAACTGAGACATCAGGACATTCCAGCTGCCCAGCCGAGCCCCTGAGCTCCTGCACACACAGGCAATGACAATGACTCTGACTGTGGCCTGGCTGATCGCGACCGTAAGACATCATCGACTGTAAGCCACAGACCATGTTCAGAGATGTGAAATGTGGGGACAGAATGTGCTCCCTAGATTAGATAAATCACCGTAGGAGAACACAGAAAGGCGAAATGACAACCGCTCGTTCACAGTGGGCAGAGCCGCACAGATAAAGAACTAAGAACCACCACCGAGGAAGAACCACCATCAAGGGCCTACCATGTGCTGGGCCTGCATCGGTGCTCTAGAAGCAGTACCTCTGACCTTCACACAAGCCTGCGAGGTCTGTGTTATAGCCCGTTCATCACAGTGGAAACACGTGCAAGGTCACTCAGCCAGTAAGAGGCAGACTGGGCATTTAAATTCAGGTCTGGAGTGCCCTTTCCACTTTAATATGCTCTCTCCCCCCCGGGGTGTGAGTGCCCAGTGGCTGCCCCATTTTTGTTCCCAAACTGCAGTAAGTATGGGAAGGGCATTGGATTTCTCAAAATGATGAGTACTGACATCACCATCTTCTTGTACAGGTGGGGCAATGGAGGTCCATGGATTTATGTAAAATGCCCAAATTCACACAGCACGTGAAAAGCAAAACCCTGACTCAAACTGACTTCTAGTACACCCCAAAGCCATTGTTTTTCTCACTGCCTGACGCTGAGACGAGAATCCTATGAAGAGAAACGCAAAGTGGGTAGCCACCAAGCTCTGCCATCAATGTCTCCTGAGCCTTCATGCTGTTAGCCGAGTCTTGGAACTGAAACCCTGGGATCCCAGTATTTTATGGGAATTTGCCAGGTCAGATCTGCTGAGCAAATCAAGTCTGACACTGAGGATATAATTTCTTGTATTTTTTTAAGTGGAAAAAAAAAAAGCTCTGTATATCAAAATACAAATAATGATGGCGAGAGTCATTATGTTGTATAGTTTGAAGGCAGAAAACTATTACAAGCTAAAAAGTTAATAAACTTCACAAGTCAATAAATTTTAGAAGTTAATAAATATCAAACTCCTATAACATTCTTTCAAAAAGATGCATTACTCTAGAAGAGGCGGAAAGGCTTGGTTATCCTTGAAATAAAGTCAAGGCCTGGCACATGCGCTTTAGAAGCTAGTTTTTACGGCAAGAGCTAGCAAAATTTTAAATCCGTGTGTCCTTTGCCCCAGTGATTCCGCCTCTAGGGATTTATCCTTTAGATGAATGTGCCACGTATACAGACATCTAAGCATGTTCTTTGCAGTGACATTTGGCTAGCAAAATCCTGGAAGCAACCTGAATGCCTGTTGGCAGAGAATGAGTTGAATCAATTACTTTCATACAATGGAATATTTTGCAGTGGTTAAAACAAATGAGGTAGATATTTATGTGTCACTTATGGAAAGAATTCCAAGATACACATATCAGTTATCTACTTTCACCATAACATTGATTAACGAACAACCATCAAACCTCAGTGGCCAAGCATCTGGGATTGAGTGGAGGAGGGTAGCTAGGAAGCTCTGCTGGTCTTGGCTGGGCTCACTCCCATATGTGAGGGTTGCCAGGCTGCTGGCTGATCCAGGCTGGGTTGGGCTGGGTGACTGGGACAACTCGACTCTGCTCCACGTGCCTCTCAACCCCCAGCAGACTAGCCCAGGCATATTCTTAAGATGGGGCAAGCCCCAATGCGCAAGCCCACTTCGAACCTTTTTTCTTTCAAATCTGCTAAGGTTCTGTAACCAAAGCAAGTGATGCAGCTGAGCCAGTGTCATGGGATGGGGCAGGCTAACTGCCCACAAGAGAGCACTGCAGAGTTACAGGAAGGAGTAAACACCAGGGCCATCATTGCAACCCACCATACTACGCAAGGGAGGAATCATGTTTTTTGATTGATCCCATAACTATTCATCTATCTATTCATCTGTGTTTATCTGTAATCATATATTTGTCTGTATTTATATACGTTTATATATACCTAGAAAATTTCTAGGCAGGTGCCAAAAAAACTTAAATACTAGCTGCCTCTTGGGAATGTGGGTTTGTGGCAAGGGCTGGGATAGATATTTAAATCCATTTTTCAATCCTCAGGACTGTATAATTTGCATGTTTGTCATGAAACAAATATTTACTTAAATTTTTTTTTTAAATGCCTTTTTTACTGGGATATCAAAGCTTGTGAGATTCATAATGACTCTGACTCTTCACAACTGGGTAACTCGGAAGCCCGAGTTCCTTTGGTCAGTTCTGTCTCCCAAGCGCTGGATGGTCCTCTGGCTCCTTCTGCGACTGACTGTGACCCCAGCTTGGGAGGAGCGGTTGTATGGAGGCAGAGCTCATTAGTGAGCAGGATAAATCACGTCCAGACAGGTCTTGCACAAATCCTGCCCAATGAACTGGACCAAAGGAACTGAAATACGACACACATAACAGCCAATGATGGGGAAGCTCTCTTGGCCTGAAATTGAACACCCACTTCTGATTATTTGTAGTTGTATCACACATTGAAGTTGGCCAAAATCATTTCGGAGTTGATATTTCTTAAGTGTGACTGTGTCTGGTTCTGGCTCTCTGTCAGGGATCCTTCCATGAAGCTAAAGGCTGCTTTCCCTTGGGGCAGCAACGGTGCTAACCACACACAAACAGATCATCCTGTCTGATGAACCTCAGGTGTGCTACTGGCCCTCTGTGATTGTGACATAATTTATGCCCTGCCAAGGAGCCCCACATCGCCCGCCATATGCGTGTGTTGGATCCCAAGAAGTCGCACTATTAATGGCTTCCTATTTGCATTGGTTTCTCCCACAATAAAAACACTAAATCAAGATTTCAAATGTAGAAGTCTTTCATTTGAAAAGGGATCAATCCTAATGTAAAATTTACTAAGGTATGTGGATGAATTATTGAATGTTTGGGGGACCAAAAATAGCAAAAAAAAAAAAAAAAATCCAATTAAATGTACCAATAATACTGATGAATTTTCTCCTAGTAAAATGAAGAAATTTTAGGCCACAAAATGGAAGTTTGTTTAGTTTATTCATTCATTCAACAAGTATCTAAAAGCCTGTTATGTGCCAGACACTGTTCTATGCTCTGGGGACACGACAGTAGGCATAAAGAGGTATTTGTCTCATAGATTTGACATTTTGCTGGATGAAAATGGACAATAAATACTAACCTAAATAAGTAGATAAAATAATTTCAGAATGTAATAAATGCTGTGAACTAGGCAAGGTGACAGGATGGACAGTCATGGGTGGGGGTGGGCCGATGACCTGAGCTGGGACGTCCAGGAAGGCCTCCCACGGAGATAATGTTTGCTTCAATACCCAATAATGAGAAAGTGCCAGCCCTGTGAAGGTTTGGCAAAACAAGGAGCAGCTGATGCACAGGTCCTGAGGCTGGAGAATTAGAGGAGTCAGAAAAAAGGCCCAGTAACAGTAAATTAAGGGGCAGTGGTATGAAATAAGGTCAGAGAGATAAGACGAGGCAGATACGTAAAATCCTCACTGCAATTTCTCCTATTCTATTTGCCACCTGGAGGGTTTAAGCCGCTACAGCCACGCCAGCACCTGTCACTAACAAGGACACAGCTGTAATACAAAGAAAGTTAGATCTTTGCCACGTGCACCAAAAACACCACTTTTTTTCTTTTTAACTTATCACCAAAGTACATGTTTTCTTCAATTAATAATAAAAATACTTATTGAGTGCTTACTGTGTGCCAGGCACTACACTGTTTCGTATATTTTAATTTTGATATTTAACTTGTAATTTTTATTTAATCCTCAAAGGTCCTGCAACATCAGTATTATTTACAATGTTTTCAGAGAATGAAACACAGAAGCTCGGAGAGTTGGAGTAGGTGGCTATTAAGCGCCCAAGCTGGTATCACCTTTCCATCTGAATCCACAGAGTCTATTAATTCTTCACCATGCTGAGGCTAAATGAAATGTTTCCTCGTTCATTTGGCCCAGCTCGTGGTCTAGTCTTCTCCAAACAAATAAATCCTCAATCCTACGATTTAATCTAGCTATATAGGCAGAAAAAAAAAAAACCAAACCCACTGCTGTCAAGTTGATTCTGACTCAGCCACCCCAAGGAGCAGCTGGGTTCAAACCTCAGAACTTTCCATGTGCAGTTGAGCAGTTAACCACTGCACCACCAGGGCTCCTTAATACAGACATAGGCTATGGGTATTCAGGAGCCCTGGTGATACAGTGGTTAAGAGCTCAGGCTGCTAACCAAAAGGTCGGCAGTTTGAAACCACCAGCCTCTCCATGTGGACTCTACTCTGGGGCAGGTCTACCCTGTCCTATAGGGTTGCTATGAGTTGGAATCGCTAGACAGCAATGGGTTTTGGTTTATGGCTCTGTAAGGGGAACAGCTAGCAGTACTGGAGCATCTAAGCGTACTGGGCACTGTGCTCTGCATTTACATGTGTCTCACAACTGGGAGGTGCACACGTGGGCAGGCTATGAAAACAGAACTGACATTGAAACCGCCATCCATACACATCTGGTTGGAACATGTAGCCTAAATCCAACTGAGTCAACTCTCCACCAAAATAAAAATATCAACATTCTCCATTCAATTTAAACAAGACCAAGGGCCCCAAAACATAAAATTCGAAACGTCCAGGACATAATTCAAATTTACTCAGCAACCAATAAAGAAAGCCAGGAAAAATCTCAACTCATGTGGGGAATGACAATCAAGAGACATCAATGCCAACATGACACAGATGTCAGAATTACCTAACAAAGGCTTTAAAGAAATCCTCTTTAATCAGGGGCAAGCCTGTGTTTCTTTTTTATGTAATAATATGAGGCTAAATGAAGAACCAGCAGTTAAAATTCTGAATGTACAATTAAATTTAGAGTCTTTAAATTGGATTAAACATTATGTTGGGGTGGCCCAGGAAAGAGAGTACCTAGAAGGAATACCCCTTTAGACTCAAACAGCATCCCAGCTCTGCCGCTTACCAGCCACTGCCAGCTACTAACCACGAACGACTGACTTCTCTCCTCTCAGCCAGGAGCCTCCTCTGAAAACAGAGCATACTACTGCTTACCACACAGGTTCTCATGAGGCTGAGAGGTCACCTGCGGAAGTCTCTGGCGCAGATTTAGCAGGTAGGATGTACCATAAACGCTCATCTTCTCCCTCCTCCCTGCGCTGGCTTGCCAAATGCTACCAAATCCTGCCATCAAATGGTGGCCACCAAATTATAATCTTATTCTGGAAAATGGCAGTAATCTTTGGAGTCCATGTCTCCATATGTGATTCAAGGATAATAAGAAGGAAAATAAAATTTGGCCTTAACCGTTTTGTGGTGCCACGGAGTGGTTTCTCTGGGCTGTTGGTTAACAAAAGGTCCACGAAGAGCAGTAAGTCTTCTCTGGTGGAGTTGCCTGAGGGTTTGTTACGCATTTGTTGAATAAACACACACCTTAATCAGCTCCTCAGTTGATTTATGTACTTGACCTTTGGTCTGTATTCAGTATATGCAAAAATAGAATGTCAAATGTGCTGCTTTGAGATGAATTTAGATTTTTAACGTTGGAAAAGGAAAAGCTGAATAAAGGAGTCACTGCCTATTACCCAACCTGAGGAAAGTGACAACAAGGTCACAGGGCTTCAGAACAGGGGAAAAGGCCTGGGGAGATGTGAGTCCAGTGCCTGATTCCCATTTGAAGGAGCCGAGGATAGAGAGGGCGTACAATTTTCGTGACGTGGAAAAAGACTGTTTATAGAAATACGTTTTTTAAAGTGCCACCTTCCCTGAAAGCATTTAGCCATAGTCAAGAACGAGGTCAGAGGAGTCGTCCTGCTCACCACTTCCCTCCCAGCTCCTAGCAGGCTACCTGTAACACTTCACAGCCCCCTAAATCCTCGGGTCACAGAGATAAGTGCCACATCCCTCAGGATGCTCGAAAAGAATATCCAGGTAAAAGCCAGGCGCTGTCGCGTCAGCCCTGCCTCCTGGAGAGCCTCTCCGTGTCACAGCGGGACTGCGCTCTGCAGGGTCCTCAGCGGCTGAGTTCTCAGAAGCGGGTCTCCGGGTGGACGCGAGCTTCCAACGTTCGGTCAGCAGCAGAGCTCGCTGACTGTTCGCGATACCCGGGGCTCCTGAACATCCCAGCAGAGTGTCTAGGGAATAACCTTCTAGTACGTAAAGCGACTAATTTCCACGTCGCTGTTAGCTGCCTAGAGTTGATTCCGACTCATGGCGACCCCACGTGTGCAGAGGAGAACTGTCCCACTGGGTTTTCGAGGCTATGACCTTTCGGAAGCTGATCAGTAGGCCTGTCTCTCGGGGCGCCTCTGGGTGGGTTAATTCCCATAAAAAGAGAAATGTCTGAAAGGAATCTGCTTAACAAACATTGACTGTGCTTAGCTCTGTAGCTTCACATCACTGTTTCCCCACCCAACTCCCAGGCCTCCAGACCTGCTCTGACGTCCTCATCGCCGCCGGCACAGATCCGGGAGCTGCAGCAGTGTCTGCCACCTGTTGAGCACAACTGCCCTCCTGCCAGGCCAGTGGTGTTGGGGCTGGCTGTGTAGCTAGGTGCCAGGGTTTCCTCATTGATTGAAAGGTTCTTGCCTCTGTGAAATCTCCTAAGGCAACATTGTACCCTATGGCTCCCAAGCACTGTTTTGGACCCATACGATTGATGGGTCCCTTTTAAGCCAGGAACATAGATTTTCTCCAAGTGCAGTAAGGTCTGTTAACACATGGCTATGGATGATAACGGTTACCCCGCAGGTGTTTGTGATATACCATCAAAGGCTGGCACTCCCAACGACAATTACAAACCAGTGCTTGAATTCTCGGTACATATGTATCACGTCAGGACGTGAATTGGAAAGCTATCAAATAGGGTAACTGTATATCCCAGTTTGCCTGGGACAGTCCTGGTGAATGCCCAACAAAATTATTAATACTGCCTCCTTTTACTGTCAAAACTATCTCTGTGTCGATGAGAACCCTTATATTAAGAGAGAGAATCTGATCTAGCTGATACGACATTAAACTTGGAATATCGTGGTGGAATCGGCTAGTGGTTAAGAGCACGGGCTTTGATTCAAGATCTGACTTTACCACTTACTAAACCCAAAAAAAAACAACAAAAAAATGGATGCTGCTGAGACGATTCTGACTGATAGCAACCCTAGAGGACAGAGCAGGACTGCTCCGTAGGGTTTTCAAGGAGCAGCTGGTGGGTTGGAACTGCCAACATTTTGGTAGCAGCCAAGCTCTTAACCACTACGCCACGAGAGCTCTGGCTACGTGAATTTAGGAAAAGTTGCTCAGCCTTTTTAAGACTCAGCTCCTCAGCTGTAAACTGGAGACGGACAATGGTAACTGCCCTGTTGTTCTGAGATTTAAACAAGACAGTGTATGCAAAGCAGACAGCACAATCCCAGCAGACAGCACAATCCCGGTACATAAACTCGATAACTATTATCTATAATAATAATAATAACAAATTCATAGCTGTATTAAGCGATAACAATTTCTTCCCTGATTTTGCTCCTCTCCTTCATTTCAACTCTGGGGTTCTCTCCACGACTACACCCCATTTTCCCTGTAATGAAATGTATCACAGTGTTGGCTTTCATGCCTCACGAATGGTGTCTGGATCAACAACCCGAGTTTTGCAAAGCAACTTTTGGGTTGGATGAACACAACCTCAATTCTAATTGCTGTTACGAGGATCCATGTGAGTAGTTCTCAGTGTAAGATCTGTGGCCAAGTGCCAAGTGACCACTCATGTGTAGGTACAGCAATGAGGCCAGTGCACCTGGAGTGGGGTGAGGGGCTGGGTGGGCACTAGGATACGATGTTAGAGCAGGAACAGATTCTCTTGGCTGTGCTACAGACTGAGTACTTTGTCCACACGTGTTTGAACAATCTCAGCATACCTAAGTTCCAGACAGCCATATCTGATTGTCTATGGGGCATTTCCACCTGGGTGTTGAAGAAAACATTTCCTCTCCACACTGGCTCCTTCTCCAGACTTCTCAGTCCCTTTAGTGGCACATCTATTCAGCCAACCAAGGCAGAAACCTGGGAGCCATCCTTGCATCTTTCAGTCCCTCAGCTCCCCCCACCATATTCAATCAATCAACAAGTCCTGGCTATTTTATGTAAAACACCTCTCAAATTCTCTGCATTTCCAGTACTTCTGGGCTTGGGCCCCTACAGAGACCACCAGGATCATAGCTGCTGCCTCCCAATACTTGTACTCACCTCCGGTCTTGCTTTCAGGATACCACTCTGCTGCCATGTTACTTTTCCAGTTACTTTTTCAAAAGGGCCAATCAGACGTTTCATTCCCCAAATTAAAATGCCTCCACGGCTAGTCCCTGCCTATCACAACCTTCACCATGGCTCTCAAGGTCTTTGCTAATTTGCTGTAATCCCAAAACTACTTGAGAAGGGCCTCAGCAATGTCATTTCCTTAAACCCCAGTGTCTTTACTTGTCCAGACTAGACCAGTACCTCAGTCACTGACATGACTGCCTTGCTGAGGGCTGAGAAGTGACGCTGCTGAAGTAGGTCCTCAATAAGGGGACATTTACCAGGCTGAGGTGCCTCCAAAGGTGTGGGCACTGAAAGGAAAAAAACAAACGGGTCTTTTGGGGCCTCTCTCTTCTTCCCCACGGAAGAGAAAAAGCCAAAGCTCCTGGATAGGCTACCAGTCCTGGTTTACCTTCTAACAGTATTACAGGAGCACACAGGAAAGGCAGTCTGGCGTAATGAGAGGGTCAATGGACTTAGGGCCCAAAGGCCTGGATTTGCCATTTGGCTTTGTGCCATTCATTCCTGCACAGCCTTGGGCAAGCCACTTAAAAACTCTGGGCCTCAGTTGCTCCATCTGTAAATTTAGAAATTAGTTTCAATGGCTTCTAAGTCTGAGCTATGTTATTCTACAATTCCATGCTCCTGGGGAAAAGAAGGGCAAAGGGAAAGAAAAGACAATTTCCCTTTGTTCTGCCACTGTTGGGACAGAGTAATGGATGATGCTTTCTGTGGACACAGCTGTTCAGTAAATACTTCTCAAGTACCTACTAAGAGCAAGGTCTGAGCCTCAGACCTTGACCTAACGACTGGACTTGAAGGAAAGCCTGCTGTAGATCTAGCTAAAGAAATGTTTTTTGTATGCATTGCACAACTTAATTGCTTTCAGGTAAATGCCCCACTGAGCCTAGACATCTAAAGGTTTTCCTTAGAGAACTTATCATATTTTTAAATGCTAAATGTTCTTCAGCATTATGTATTAAAACCCTGCAGTAAAAGAAAAAGGGGCCCCAACAGCCACCTTGAAATCTAATATTTGGATGAAATAATTTTAATTCATGAATGCATCAGGATTGCTATCAAAATGATTGAAAGCTGTAAAAAAAAAAAAAATTCTAGGAGAACTGGACCTTTAAGAATGGATTTCTTGTTGGCAGAGGAAACATGTCCACTGTAATGGGACAATTTAAATGCATAACTGTTAAAACAAACTCTTTAAACTATTCCCCGCGTGTCCCAACATTCATCATGTTGACTAGCAAGACATCAATTTTTCATAAAATACTGTATCACTGAGGAGGAGACATTTAAAGGAGAGAAAAAAATTGGACCCGCTGTTTCGGCTCAGGCTGTGATGATTTGGGCATTTTATAAGGTGATTAACTGATTGCGTGAAGGGAAGAAGCAAGTGGTACTTGACGGAGCTTTACAGATTAAGTTCTTTCTTCTATTTTATTTTTTCCCTTTTTTCAGCACCTTAATTTTCTCTCCCTCTCTGATGCGTTGCATACGTGGCAAAAAGAACGAGCTGGCTGCGTGACAAAGTCTATACTACTATGCCTTTTCTTCCGACTCAACAAATACCCATGTTAGCAGCCCATGCGAGGAAAAACAGACTGGGGCAGAGCACAACTCTACCCTGTTGATATTTAATACCCATGATGCGTCTTTCATTGACAAGGGGAAAACGTTTAAGGACATATATTAGTTTTGCCTTTTTTCTTTTTCATATTTCAACGACCGTTCCTAATATGCTTAATTATCACGGGAAAGAAGGTTTGTGCATGTGTGCGCGCACACGCACGTGTGTGCATGTGTGTGCGTGTATGCGTGCATGTGCACGTGTGCATGCATGTGCGTGTATGCATGTGTGTGTGCAATGCGTGCGTGTGTGTGTGCTTTGTATGTTTTTTAAATAAGGTCGCTTCATTGCCTCAGTGTTTTGATGTCTATAATCCCCTTCTCCTTTCACATAAGTTTCATCTTAAGTCTCTGCTGAAGAACAACACCGCGCCTGGAGGACACGTTCTCTGGCTCACCTTGTTTTTGTGACAACAGATAAGTTTTGTCACTGTCTCAGCAAGAAATTCAACAGTTCGTGCTCTTCAGGTATCACCAAATAAAATCTTATTCTTGTCCAGGGCACAGTAAAATTCAACTTTGAACAAGAAAATAGGTGATTAAAGCCAAAGCCGACATCATGTGATAAAGGACTTCTTATAAAAAGCAACTCCCGTAGTGTTACGCTAAAGTATAATTTTCAGAAAGGTACAATCCTGACTTTCATAAACATATAAAATGATGTATGTCAAAGATTTGTTTCAACTAATCAATTAATAAGGCAATCAGTATGCATTTAAGACCATTTCAGAGATGAACATGAAGAACAGACAGACAGACAGAAGGCCATCAGAAATGGTGAGATGAATTCGCTTATAGATGCAAAGCTGGTTTATATTCCATGGAGAGCAGCTAAATGACATCTTTGAGGTATCTTTCTCTACAGGGTACAAATCAGTTCTGTTTCTACCGGACACGATCATTTGCATTTCTACGGCGACAAATCATCGGTGTTAACACTATATTATGCAACTTCTACCTCTTCAGCGTTATAAAACCACCTAGTCAACAGGAAGGTGATCAAAAGTGTGCAACCCGAAGAGAATCAGATAATTCCTGTAGGATCTACTAGACAACACCCAATGTGCCATTCACAATCACAGAATAGTAATCTCTTTTGCCCATTTCCAACTCTTGGCAATTTTCTGAGACAACTTAAGTCAGGGTCACCCCATTTCTCTGCCTCACTCTTGACTTTTCTCAGTAATGATGTAACAGTGATGCTTACATTGTTCCTTTTTTTTTTTTTTTTTGTATCAGGAACAACACTTCATTGATTCTCCTTATGCATATATTTTAAAACATATATTTATTGATTTAGAAAAGTTTCCTATGGGTACAAATTTCCTTCAGGTAGAATTGCTAGGTCAAAAGGCACATGCATTGTAAAGAGTGATCAAATCGTCAAACTGCCCTGCCAAGACGCTGCACCAATTTTATTCCCAATACAAAGTATATGCGGATGCGGATATTCCCAAACCCTGCTAACGCTGAATATTACCAATTTTTGAAAACTTTAACATCTGATAGAAGCAAATTTTTGTTTTGACATGTCTTTTCATGATGATTAGTAATATTAGAAAAATATGCATATAGGTTATGTATCACTGAGCTGCCGTGAGGATTAAACAAAGCACTTATAGCCGCCCTTGCCATGATACAAAACACTCAACAACTGGACTTTCTTCTTCTTTTGAAAATCTGAAAACCTTTCACCATTACATTTTCTAGTTGTTATTGCTGGTATATAACAAAGCTATTGATTTTTTTATGTTCACCTTATGGTCACCTTTCTAGTTCTAGGAGTTTTTCAGTTGATTCTCATAGATATTCCAAGTAGAGGATCATAACACTTACAAATAGTGACAATTTGGTTTCTTTCTTCCCAATGTCTGTACCACATTTCTTTAGCTTTCTTATTCCATTAGTCGAATTCTCAAAACATCAGCTAGTGACGGAGGTCATGCCATGTATGCATGTTTTTTACTTCTACTTTAGTAGAAATTATTGCAATATTTTGTCATTAATTGAGTTATTTCTTACACATATCTAATAGCTCTTCTTTTTTAGTAATGGATGTAGAAGCGGGAAAGATGACAACTATTGGGAGGATGAGGTTATCCTGTCCAGCTCCTTTAAAACGTATGCCTATACCATTTGGTAATATTTAGGGTAAGCCCCTGTATGTTGGTGGTGTGTCACAGGGGTTAGCACACTATGACCCACAGGTCAACTACAGCTCACCATCTAATTTTGTCAATATAGTTTTGTTGGACAACAGCTATGCCCATTTATTTACACATTGCTTTCTACTATAACAGCCAAGCTAACTACCACAACCAAGACCATTTAGCTTGCAAAGACTAAAGCATTTGCCCACTGGCCTTTTAATGGAGTCCTGGTGGCACAGTGGTTAAGAGCTCAGCTGCTAACCAAAAGGTCAGCAGTTGGAATCCACCAGCCACTCCTTGGAAACCCTATCGGGCAGCTCTACTCTGTCCTGTAGGGTCACTATGAGTCAGAATCGACTCGATGGCAATAGGTTTGTTGTTTTTTGGTTTGGCCTTTTAACAGAAAAAACTTTGCCAAGCGTTGATATATAGGTTCTTTCAATAGTGCTTTTAAGAAGTATCTGAATTTGTTGGTCAGGAAAGTTCTAAAGATATCCTTCATTAAGAAAGCTAATTTTCCACAAAAACTAATTCAAAATGGACCAAAGACCTAAATATAAAACCAAAAGCTATAAAGATCACAGAAGAAAAAATAGGATCAACGCTAAAGGCCCTAATATACGGCATTAACAGATACAAACCATAGCCAACAACACACAAACTCCAGAAGATAAGCTAGATAACTGGGATCTTCTAAAAATTAAACACTCATGCTCATCAAAAGACTTCACCAAAACAGTAAAAAAAGAACCTACAGACTGGGAAAAAACTTTTGGCTATGACAAATTTGACAAAGGTCTAATCTCTAAAACCTACAGGAAAATCTAACATCTCTACAACAAAACAACAAATAATCCGATTAAAAAATGGGCAAAGGAAATGAACAGATGCTCCACCAAAGAAGACTCTTAAGTGGCCAACAGACACACATGAGGAAATGCTAGAGATCACTAGCTGTTAGAGAAATGCAAATCAAAACCACAATGAGATACCATCTTACCCCAAGCACTACTGGCATGAATCAAAAAAACAGAAAATAACAAATGTTGGAGAGGCTTCGGGGAGATTGAAACTCTTATGCACTGCAGGTGGGAATGCAAAATGGCATTTCCTTAGAAAGCAAGAAATAGAAGTACCATATGATCCAACAATCCCACTCCTAGGAATACATCCTAAAGAAGTAAGTGTTGATGTGTCATGGGGTTGGTAACCAGTGTCACAAAACAATATGTGTACTAATTGTTTAATGAGAAGTTAGTTTGTTCTGTAAACCATCATCTAAAGTATAATAAAAAATAAATAAACATAAATAAAGTCTACAGTAACTATACTAGTAACTGGTAATGAATTAGCATATTTTTTAAAAGAAAAAAAAAAAGAAAGCTAATTTTCATTTTTTGGCAAATATTTTTGGCCAGATAGCTAGTGCAGTACATTTATATTCATCTCTTTCTATTACGTGGGTTGTATTTTACAACTAATTTATCCCGGTGGGATCAGTCCTGCTCAGAATTTATTATTGTAGGGATTTTTATGGCAGAGGTCAGTGATGATTGATTTTTAAGCTCAAAAACCTTTCATGTCAAGGTCACTTCCTCCATCCTTCATGGTACCGGATTCTGGAGTCTTAAACAGAGTGGTTCTCTGAGGACCTGATTTGACCCCATTGCATTTACTCTTTGCATTAGTCCTTTTCTGCTCAGAGAGCAGGTACACGTATGTATAAGAAGGTAAGATAAATTCTTTACCTTTCAAGGCAAAGCCACATGTATCTAGAACGACAGGAATTTTTCTACCAAACCAGAGCGTCTGTTCTTGATTATATTCTCTACAGACTTTTATTTGAATGGTCTGAAATGATTTATCAAAGTCTCGTGTAAACAGTTGACGTTCTAGAGAGAGAGTCTGAAAGATATACAAACCATTAGTTTTCCAGATTCTGCCTACTTGATTACTCTTCGGAAAAGATTACCAGAAATTTCCATATCTGGAGTGATGTGGGGAAAAACTTTTCTCTCTTGATGAACTGGTGTTTTTTCTTTTTTTATAGGGCAGAGAGTTGTTTAAACACTTTCTACTTTTGCCCCATTGCCGAGGAGTTTCGAGCTAAGCTGTGAGGTCCTTACTTACGTTGAGCTAGCAGCGGTGCTTCTCTGCTCCTGGTACTCAGAAGATTGTAATTCTCTGCTGGCTGCCTTGGAAGTAGGTTGGCCATGTGACTTATTCTGGCCAATAAAATACGAGCAGAAGTGACGTGTTTCACTTCTAGGTCATAGCACTCAGTTGCTAGAGGTCAACTAGCTCTCCTTCCCCTGCCTTAGTGGCCAGGACAGCGACGGCTAAGGCATAGCGTCTGTCAGCCAGGGGGCGAAGCTAAGGAGCAGACTCAGAAGCAACTTTCAAACCAGACTGGGTACAAAACACGAGCAAGAAATAGGCTTACCCTGTATTACGCCCTTCAGATCCTGAGCTCATCTGCTACCGGGGTCTACCTAGCCTGTCCCAGCTGGTAACTAAGCACTATGTTAAATTGCTTGAAATACTGTTTTTAAAAGCATATTCCTACATCTATTCTCTGTTATTTCATTTTCATGCTTTTTAAAAGTCCAACTGCTTGCATTTCTCTTCATTTTTAAAAGAAATTATATTCCCACTCTCTGTTATTTCTTATCCTTTGTCTTTTTTACTTTAAATAGCTTTTGACTTTACTAAATCAGGGGCTTTGAGAGTAACCTGCTCCTTTTCATTTTTTACAATTGTTTTTGAAAGCAGGTAGAGTGTTAAAATATGGGCACAAATTTCTGAATATGGGGTTTATGTGGTCAAGCTGACTGGCCCAACTAAAAAAATGAAAAAAAATCTGACTACTGGCTTTATACGTAAAGTCCACAGTAGCTTGTTTGTTTTTTTTGTGTGTGTTTAACAGCTGGTTAGCCCTCTTAATACTGTCGCCCCCCATGACCGTGACCTCCTGGTATAGGTCTGCAGATAACTTACCTTGGTGTCTCTTTGCCCCTGTAGGTATTTCTTTGTTAAGGAACATTTGTAAACGATCATTAAACTGCTACTGGCACTGGGCATTTCCTGGTACTGTTGTTTTGAAGATCTGCTGCTACCAGAGGCAGAAGAGAGCCCCGAAACTCACTTTTTCTTGAACATCATTTAACCTTCAGAGACTAGGAAGCCCTCCAGGTACAGGGCCAGCAGAAGGTCAGTCCCTGAAATCCTAGAAGGAGCCTAGCGTCTATTATTTTCCTTGATTGGCCACTTGTGTCAGAGACCGGGCAGTGATTCCAGCTCCCCTTGAGGTGGAAATGTGACCAAGTGCCACCTCTGTTGAATATGAAATCATCCGCTTGCATAAGCAAAGCTGCGTTTACACAGTATCTGTCAAACGTTGAAACACAAGGTGGAGCCGGTACTTTTCTCCTTCCTCGTGCCAGAACCCCATCTTTACTTATCCAACACTCTGGAGCACCTGCTACGTTCCAGGAGGTCTTCTAGGCCCTTGAATGGTGTTTGTTTCCGTGAATGAAACGAAGGCCACTGCTCTCTGTAGCCTGTGCTCTCGCAGGGGGAGATGGACACTGAGCACAATAAATACGCTGGTAAGTACTCCAAAAGGTCGGCAGTTCGAATCCACCAGGCGCTCCTTGGAAACCACATGGGGCAGTTCTACTCCATCCTATAGGGTCGTTATGAGTCGGAATCGACTCAACGGCAACGGCGCAGGAGTGCCTGAGGCATGGGCTGCAATGCTAAACCAGATGGAAAACAAGCCTCGTCAAGAAGGTGTCATCTGAGCAAAGACCTGAAAGAGGTGAGGCCATTGGCTAAGCAGGTATTTGGGGAAGAATCTTGCAGACAGACAGGGGAACCAACGCAAAAGCCGTAAGGTGGAGTGTGCCTGGGGTACTCAAAGAACAGCAAGGGGTCCGGGAGCTGAAGTGGGGTAGACTGTGGTATAAAGGACATCAGAGAGGCAATAGAAGAGGGGGGAGATCCTATAGGGCCATAAGCTTTTTCCTGAGAGAGCTGGGGAGCCAGTGAGGGGTTCTGAGCAGCAAGTGACCTGCTGACTAAGGTTTTAAAGTATCTTTCTGACTGTTGTGTTGAGAACAGACCCTAAGGCGCAGGGTTGAAGCAGGGACGCCAGTTAGGAGGTATTACTGAAACCCAGGCGAGAAATGATGGTGGCTCAGACCAGGGTATGACTGTGCAGGCAGTGAGAAGTGTTTGTATTCTCGACATATGCACAGGCGAGCCATCAGGGTTTCTGGATGGATTACCAAACCAAGACCCATTGCCAACGAACTGATTCCAACTCATAGCAACCCTATAATAGGACAGAGTAGAACTGCCCCATAGGGTTTCTAAGGCTGTAATCTTTATGGAAGCAGACTGTCACATCTTTCTCCACGGAGCAACTGGTGGGTTTGAACCATTGATCTTTTGGTGAGCAACCGAGCACTTAACTACTGTGCCACCAGGGCTCCTTCTGGATGGATTAGATATGGGATATGAGATAAAGGTGTCAAGGATGCCTCAAAGTTTTCTGGCCTAAACTAAATATGGTAAAAATGTTGGCAGAAGGCAGACCTATGTTAAATAAGATTCGATTCACGCCGTCTAAAAGAGAAAGCTTTGTATTCACTCAGGGGTGGATTGACCAGCAAGCAAGGTACGCACGGGCTTACTTGTACTTACTTACCAATCTGTAGTGAACCGTTAGGTGAAGTTGTTCACCACAGATTAGTAAGTAAGCACAAGTAAGCCTGCGCATACTTTGCTTATTGGGTCATCGTTCCTGCATTTGCTAGAAATTAGGTTTTAGTGATATCTACACCAGGTTTATGGAGGATCCGAAGGTCCGTTCTCTCAGTGTTTCCCCTCTGCTATGTCTGCCCCATGCCTGCTGAGTTTACTGGACTTTCTCCTCTTTTTGTTTTATCAGTCCATTCCTTGTATAACTCTGAGAATAAACTGCCCTAAACAAGTCACCTAGCGCTACAGCAGTCATAAACCATCCACAGTAAATTAGGCGGCGCCTTGTAAACGCAGTTCACGAGGCAGTTAAAATTTCCCCACATGAAAGTGACACTTGGTTGGCACATTTACAGCATCCACAGACTAAAAGACCAGCCGCTCTTGCAGCTCTGTTGTGAACGGCTGCAGCTGGTGTTATTCCATACACGGCGCTCCTTTTACTGAGCTGTGGTCCACCGTCCCAGAAAAGAGATGCAGCAAGATTCGTGAAAACTGTTTTGGCTTTGGAGTCAGACCAGACTGCACTGGAATTCTACTGCTGCTACTTATTAGCTGTGTGGTACTGCAAAAGTTGCAGAACCTCTCT